>NC_138888.1:103670914-106070914 GCF_965194825.1 Balaenoptera physalus
TCATCCTGGCGCTCCCTAAAAAATAATTTCACTTTGCTATTTATTTTAATTTTTTCTTCAGATATTGAGGGTGACTTCACCATCTCCTGAAATGAGGGGAAAAAAATGAGGGGTGTGTGTGTGTACTCAAATATACAAACTGGATCTTTGATAACTTAAATAACTTAAGTTTGATAACTTAACTTCTTTAAAACTTATTTTCTTCATTAGTAAAATAAAGATGTTGAATTATATTATTTTTGTTTTATTAGAGCTCAAGATTCTATACTCTTGTGCATGCATATGCCATTGAATTTCAGGGTAATGAATAATTTAGAAATCAATGTCTTACAATTTGCATATTAAATAAATTTAAATGAGTCATGTTTGTAGTTCAATTTACAGATTGGTATTAAAGAAAGGTGTAAACTTGAAGGAAAGGATATTGACTGACAGCATTTATGAAAATTATTATTCTGGTAAGTATTTAATTTCCAAATTACTTAATAGTTTACTTTCCGGAAACTCTATTTGATGGTATTAAAAAAATCACAAGCAGTATGAAAGAAATCTGAAGACTTTATTTGCATGTTTCAATCTCTATCATTACACCAGATAGCAGTCAAGAGAGCTGGAGTAGTATAAGATTCAGATACATCTCTTTGAATCTTAGTTTTCACATTAATAAAAAATGAAATGAAAATACTTCAAGTCATTTGGAGATTAAATGGGAATACATATCTGTCTACAGATAGTACTTGAAAATATCTACTGCTGTCATTTTTTCTATAATCTCAAGATATGGATTTACACATTTGATATTCTCATTTTAGTTTATGTGTTTTCATTCATTCTTCAAATAGACCTTTCATCCAAATACGATGTTTATTTTTCCAATTCATTACAGGCTTAAACCAAGGAGGAACATGTTTGTTAAAGCCACTTTATTGAAATGAATCCACCCTGGGGGCAGTGAGGGCAGGAGGGCAGGAGCTGCCTCACCCTCTTTGACTGACTGCCCCCACAGCAAGGACCTCTTTCACCTCCCCAGTGGTCCCACTTCCTGTGATCCTGACCTTCACATCCCTGTGGGGTCCTGTTACCTGGGGCTTGCAATACCTGCTTCAAAGAGAAGGTTCAAGATGGTAGCATAGGAAAATCCTGAACTTACATCTTCCCATGGACACAATAAATCTATAACAGTATATAGAATAATTCTCTCTGAAAGAGACCACAAAACTGGATGAACAGAGTCTCCATCAAAAAAAAAGGGTGAAAGGACAGCATTAACACAAATAGAAGAAACAGAGATATGGCTATGCCAAGGATAAAACTCCTTCTATTCTAAAAGTTAATCTTGCTCGGTAGACTATCCTAGGTTGCAGGTTTTTCTCTTTCAGGACTTTGAATATATCATGCCACTCCCTACTGGCCCATAAATTTTTTGCAGAGAAATCAGCTGATATCCTTATGGAGGTTTCCCTTATGACTGACACTTTGTTTTTCTCTTGCTGCTTTTAGAATCTTCTATTTTTAACTTTTGCCATTTTAATTATGATATGTCTTGGTGTGGGTCTGCTTGGCTTGATCTTGTTTGGGACTGTCTGTGCTTCCTGTACCTAGATATCTGTTTCCTTCTTTAGGTTTGGGACATCCCTTAGGTTTGGGAGGTTTTCAGCCATAATTTCTTCGAATACATTTTTGATCTCTTTGTCTCTCTCTTCTCCTTCTGGAACACCTGTTGCGCATAGGTTGGCATACCTATTTGTAGAAATACAAATTTCTATTTGTATATCTGTCTGCTGTTCTGATTGGGTGATTTCCATTCTTCTATCTTCCAGATCACTGGTTTATTCTTCTGTGTCATTCAGTCTGCTAGTCATTGTTTCTAGATTGATTTTTTTTTAACTTATTTTATTGAAGTATAGTTGATTTACAATGTTGTGTTAATTTTCACTGTACAGCAAAGTGATTCAGTGTACATATATATTCTTTTTTTTTAAAAAACATCTTTATTGAAGTATAATTGTCTTACAATGGTGTGTTAGCTTCTGCTTTAAAACAAAGTGAATCAGTTATACATATACAATATGTTCCCATTTCTCTTCCCTCTTGCATCTCCCTCCCTCCCACCCTCCCCATCCCACCCCTCTAGGTGGTCACAAAGCACCGAGCTGATCTCCCTGTGCTATGCAGCTGCTTCCCACTAGTTATCTATTTTACATTTGGTAGTGTATATATGTCAATGACACTCTCTTACCCTGTCACATCTCACCCCACCCCCTCTCCATATCCTCAATTCCATTCTCTAGTAGGTCTGTGCCTTTATTCCTGTCTTGCCACTAGGTTCTTCAGGGCCTTTTTTGTTTTTTGTTTTTTTTTTTCCTTAGATTCCGTATATATGTGTTAGCATACTGTATTTGTTTTTCTCTTTCTGACTTACTTCACTCTGTATGACAGACTCTAACTCCATCCACCTCATTACAAATACCTCCATTTCATTTCTTTTTATGGCTGAGTAATATTCCATTGTATATATGTGCCACATCTTCTTTATCCATTCATCAGTCGATGGACATTTAGGTTGCTTCCATGTCCTGGCTATTGTAAATAGAGCTGCAATGAACATTTTGGTACATGACTCTTTTTGACCTATGGTTTTCTCAGGGTATATGCCCAGTAGTGGGATTGCTGGGTCGTATGGTAGTTCTATTCTTAGTTTTTTAAGGAACCTCCATACTGTTCTCCATAGTGGCTGTATCAATTTACATTCCCACCAACAGTGCAAGAGTGTTCCCTTTCCTCCACACCCTCTCCAGCATTCATTGTTTCTAGATTTTGTGATGATGGCCATTCTGACCGGTGTGAGATGATATCTCATTGTAGTTTTGATTTGCATTTCTCTAATGATTAATGATGTTGAGCATTCTTTCATGTGTCTGTAGGCCATCTGTATATCTTCTTTGGAGAAATGTCTATTTAGGTCTTCTGCACATTTTTGGATTGGGTTGTTCGGTTTTTTGTTATTGAGCTGCATGAACTGCTTGTAAATCTTGGAGATTAATCCTTTGTCAGATGCTTCATTTGCAAATATTTTCTCCCATTCTGATGGTTGTCTTTTGGTCTTGTTTATGGTTTCCTTTGCTGTGCAAAAGCTTTTAAGTTTCATTAGGTCCCATTTGTTTATTTGTGTTCTTATTTCCATTTCTCTGGGAGCTCGGTCAAAAAGAATCTTGCTGTGATGTATGTCATAGAGTGTTCTGCCTATGTTTTCCTCTAAGAGTTTGATAGTGTCTGCCCTTACACTTAGGTCTTTAATCCATTTTGAGTTTATTTTTGGGCATGGTGTCAGGGAGTGTTCTAATTTCATACTTTTACATGTACCTGTGCAATTTTCCCAGCACCACTTATTGAAGAGGCTGTCTTTTCTCCACTGTATATGCTTGCCTCCTTTATCAAAGATAAGGTGACCATATGCGTGTGGGTTTATGTCTGGGCTTTCTATCCTGTTCCATTGATCTATATTTCTGTTTTTGTGCCAGTACCAAACTGTCTTGATTACTGAAGCTTTGTAATATATTCTGAAGTCAGGGACCCTGATTCCCACAGCTCCATTTTTCGTTCTCAAGATTGCTTTGGTTATTCGGGGTCTTTTGTGTTTCCATACAAATTGTGAAATTTTTTGTTCTAGTTCTGTGAAAAATGCCAGTGGTAGTTTGATAGGGATTGCATTGAATCTGTAGATTGCTTTGGGTAGTAGAGTCATTTTCACAATGTTGATTCTTCCAATCCAGGAACATGGCATATCTCTCCATCTATTTGTATCATCTTTAATTTCTTTCATCAGTGTCTTATAATTTTCTGCATACAGGTCTTTTGTCTCCTTAGGTAGGTTTATTCCTAGATATTTTATTCTTTTTGTTGCAATGGTAAACGGGAGTGTTTTCTTAACTTCACTTTCAGATTTCTCGTCATTAGTGTATAGAAATGCAAGAGATTTCTGTGCATTAATTTTGTATCCTGCTACTTTACCAAATTCATTGATTAGCTCTAGGAGTTCTCTGGTAGCATCTTTAGGATTCTCTATGTATAGTATCATGTCATCTGCAAATAGTGACAGCTTTTCTCCTTCTTTTCTGATTTGGATTCCTTTTATTTCTTTGTCTTCTCTGATTGCTGTGGCTAACACTTCCAAAACTATGTTGAATAATAGTGGTGAGAGTGGGCAACCTTGTCTTGTTCATGATCTTAGTGGAAATAGTTTCAGTGTTTCACCATTGAGGACAATGCTGGCTGTGGGTTTGTCATATATGGCCTTTATTATGTTGAGGAAAGTTCCCTCTATGCCTACTTTCTGCAGGGCTTTTATCATAAATGGGTGTTGAATTTTGTCGAAAGCTTTCTCTGCATCTATTGAGATGATCATATGGTTTTCCTCCTTCAATTTGTTAATATGGTGTATCACATTGATTGATTTGCATATGTTGAAGAATCCTTGCATTCCTGGGATAAACCCCACTTGATCATGGTTTATGATCCTTTTAATGTGCTGTTGGATTCTGTTTGCTAGTATTTTGTTGAGGATATTTGCATCTATGTTCATCAGTGATATTGGCCTGTAGTTTTCTTTCTTTGTGACATCTTTGTGTGGTTTTGGTATCAGGGTGATGGTGGCCTCGTAGAATGAGTTTGGGAGTGTTCCTCCCTCTGCAATATTTTGTAAGAGATTGAGAAGGATAGGTGTTAGCTCTTCTCTAAATGTTTGATAGAATTCGCCTGTGAAGCCATCTGATCCTGGGCTTTTTTTTTGTTGGAAGGTTTTTAATCACAGTTTCAATTTCAGTGCTTGTGATTGGTCGGTTCATATTTTCTATTTCTTCCTGGTTCAGTCTCAGCAGTTTGTGCATTTCTAAGAATCTGTCCATTTCTTCCAGGTTGTCCATTTTATTGGCATAGAGTTGCTTGTAGTAATCTCTCATGATCTTTTGTATTTCTGCAGTGTCAGTGGTTACTTCTCCTTTTTCATTTCTAATTCTATTGATCTGAGTCTTCTCCCTTTTTCTCTTGATGAGTCTGGCTAATGGTTTATCAATTTTGTTTATCTTCTCAAAGAACCAGCTTTTAGTTTCATTGATTTTTGCTATTGTTTCCTTCATTTCTTTTTCATTTATTTCTGACCTAATCTTTATGATTTCTTTCCTTCTGCTGGCTTTGGGGTTTTTTTGTTCTTCTTTCTCTAATTGCTTTAGGTGCAAGGTTAGGTTGTTTATTCGAGATGTTTCCTGTTTCTTGAGGTAGGCTTGTATTGCTATAAACTTCCCTCTTAGCACTGCTTTTGCTGCATCCAATAGGTTTTGGGTCGTCGTATCTCCGTTGTCATTTGTTTCTAGGTATTTTTTGATTTCCCCTTTGATTTCTTCAGTGATCACTTCGTTATTAAGTAGTGTATTGTGTATCCTCCATGTGTTTGTATTTTTTACAGATCTTTTCCTGTAATTGATATCTAGTCTCATAGCGTTGTGGTCGGAAAAGATACTTGATACGATTTCAATTTTCTTAAATTTACCAAGGCTTGATTTGTGACTCAAGATATGATCTATCCTGGAGAATGTTCCATGAGCACTTGAGAAAAATGTGTATTCTGTTGTTTTTGGGTGGAATGTCCTATAAATATCAATTAAGTCCATCTTGTTTAATGTATCATTTAAAGCTTGTGTTTCCTTATTTATTTTCATTTTGGATGATCTGTCCATTGGTGAAAGTGGGGTGTTAAAGTCCCCTACTATGATTGTGTTGCTGTCGATTTCCCCTTTTATGGCTGTTAGTATTTGCTTTATGTATTGAGGTGCTCCTATGTTGGGTGCATAAATATTTACAATTGTTATACCTTCCTCTTGGATCGATCCCTTGATCACTATATAGTGTCCTTCTTTGTCTCTTGTAATAGTCTTTATTTTAAAGTCTATTTTCTCTGATATGAGAATTGCTACTCCAGCTTTCTTTTGATTTCCATTTGCATGGAATATCTTTTTCCATCCCCTCACTTTCAGTCTGTATGTGTCTCTAGGTCTGAAGTGGGTCTCTTGTAGACAGCGTATATATGGCTCTTGTTTTTGTATCCATTCATCCAGCCTGTGTCTTTTGGTGGGAGCATTTAATCCATTTACATTCAAGGTAATTATCGATATGTATGTTCCTATTCCCATTTTCTTAAATGTTTTGGGTTTGTTATTGTAGGTGTTTTCCTTCTCTTGTGTTTCTTGCCTAGAGAAGTTCCTTTAGCATTTGTTGTAAAGCTGGTTTGGTGGTGCTGAACTCTCTCAGCTTTTGCTTGTCTGTAAAGGTTTTAATTTCTCCATCATATCTGAATGAGATCCTTGCCGGGTAGAGTAATCTTGGTTGTAGGTTTTTCTCCTTCATCACTTTAAGTATATCCTGCCACTCCCTTCTGGCTTGCAGAGTTTCTGCTGAAAGTTCAGATGTTATCCTTATGGGGATTCCCTTGTGTGTTATTTGTTGTTTTTCCCTTGCTGCCTTTAATATGTTTTCCTAATATTTAATTTTTGACAGTTTGATTAATATGTTTCTTGGCGTGTTTCTCCTTGGGTTTATCCTGTATGGGACTCTCTGTGCTTCCAGGACTTGATTAACTATTTCCTTTCCCATATTAGGGAAGTTTTCAACTATAATCTCTTTAAATATTTTCTCAGTCCCTTTCTTTTTCTCTTCTTCTTCTGGGACCCCTATGATTCGAATGTTGGTGTGTTTAATGTTGTCCCAGAGGTCTCTGAGACTGTCCTCAGTTCTTTTCATTCTTTTTTCTTTATCCTGCTCTGCAGTAGTTATTTCCACCATTTTATCTTCCAGGTCACATATCCTTTCTTCTGCCTCAGTTATTCTGCTATTGATCCCATCTAGAGTATTTTTAATTTCATTTATTGTGTTTTTCATCATTGCTTGGCTCCTCTTTAGTTCTTATACGTCCTTGTTAAATGTTTCTTGCATTTTATCTATTCTGTTTCCAAGATTTTGTATCATCCTTACTATCATTATTTTTAATTCTTTTTCAGGTAGACTACGTATTTCCTCTTCATTTGTTAAGCCTGGTGTGTTTTGACCCTGCTCCTTCACCTGCTGTGTGTTTCTCTGTCATCTCATTTTTCTTATCTTACTGTGTTTGGAGTCTCCTTTTCACAGGCTGCAGGTTCGTAGTTCCGGTTGTTTTTGGTATCTGTCCCCAGTGGCTAAGGTTGGTTCAGTGGGTTGTGTAGGCTTCCTGGTGGAGGGAACTAGTGCCTGAGCTCTGGTGGATGAGGCTGGATCTTGTCTTTCTGGTGGGCACGTCCACGTCTGGTGGTGTATTTTTGGGTGTCTGTGGCCTTATTATGATTTTAGGCAGCCTCTCTGCTAATGCATGGGGCTGTGTTCCTGTCTTGCTAGTTGTTTGGCATAGGGTGTCCAGCACTGTAGCTTGCTGGTCATTGAGTGATGCTGGGTCTTGATGTTGAGATGGAGATCTCTGAGAGATTTTTGCCGTTTGGTATTACGTGGAGCTGGGAGGTCTCTTGTGGACCAGTGTCCTGAAGTTGGCTCTCCCTCCTCAGAGGTATGGCCCTGATGCCTGGCTGGAGCACCAAGAGCCTTTCGTCCACACGGCTCAGAGTAAAAGGGAGAAAAAATAGAAAGAAAGAAAGAAAGAGGCTATAATATAGTGAAGTAAAATAAAGCTATTATAAAGCAAAGCTATACAGACAAAATCTCACCCAGAAGCATATACATATACACTCACAAAAAAAGGAAAAGGGGAAAAATTAATATATCCTGCTCCCAAAGTCCACCTCCTGAATTTGGGATGATTTGTTGTCTATTCAGGTATTCAACAGATGCAGGCCCACCAAGTTGTTTGTGGAGTTTTAATCTGCTGCTTCTGAGGCTGCTGGGAGAGATTTCCCCTTCTCTTCTCTGTTCGCACAACTCCTGGGGATCAGCTTTGGATTTGGACCCGCCTCGTCGTGTAGGTCGCCTGAGGGCGTCTGTTCCCCGCCCAGACAGGACGGGGTTAAAGGAGCAGCTGCTTCGGGGGCTCTGGCTCACCCAGGCCGCGGTGAGGGAGGTGTACAGAGGAGGCGGGGCGAGCCTGTGGCGTCAGAGGCCGGCGTGACGTTGCAGCAGCCTGAGGTGCGCAGTGCGTTCTCCCGGGGAAGTTGTCCCTGGATCACGGGACCCTGGCAGTGGCGGGCTGCACAGGCTCCCGGGAGGGGCGGTGTGGAGAGTGACCTGTGCTCGCACACAGGATTTTTGGAGGCGGCAGCAGCAGCCCCAGCGTCTCACGCCAGTCTCTGTGGTCCGCGCTGATCGCTGCGTCTCGCGCCAGTCTCTGGAGTTCGTTTAGGCGGCGCTCTGAATCCCCTCTCCTTGCGCGCCGTGAAACAAAGAGGCAAGAAAAAGTCTCTTGCCTCTTCAGCAGCTGCAGACTTTTTCCCGGTCTCCCTCCCAGCCAGCTGTGGTGCGCTAAACCCTTCAGGCTGTGTTCACGCCGCCAACCCCAGTCCTCTCCCTTCGATCTGACCAAAGCCCGAGCCTCAGCTCCCAGCCCCACCCGCCCCGGCAGGTGAGCAGACAAGCCTCTCTGGCTGGTGAATGCTAGTCGGCACTGATCCTCCGTGCGGGAATCTCTCCTCTTTGCCCTCCGCACCCCTGTGGCTGCGCTCTCCTCCGTGGCTCCGAAGCTTCCCCCTCCGCCACCCGTAGTCTCTGCCCGCGAAGGGGCTTCCTAGTGCGTGGAAATCTTTCCTCCTTCACAGCTCCCTCCCACTGGTGCAGGTGCCATCCCTATTCTTTTGTCTCTGTTATTTCTTTTTTCTTTTGCCTTACCCAAGTACGGGGGGAGTTTCTTGCCTTTTGGGAGGTCTGACGTTTTCTGCCAGCGTTCAGTGGGTGTTCTGTAGGAGCAGTTCCACGTGTAGATGTATTTCTACTCTATCTGTGGTAAGCAAGGTGATCTCCGCGTCTTACTCTTCCGCCATCTTCCCACTTCCTCCTCTATCTAGATTGATTTTTATCTCAGCAATCGTATTCTCTATTTTTGATTGGTTCATCTTCATAGTTTCTAATTCCCTGTTACAGTGATCTGCATTTCTATTGACAATCTTTCTTAAATTTGTTAGCATTTTTATTATCCCCTTTTTGAACTCAGGGTCTAGTAGATCAGCGAGGTATCTTTCATTATTTGTTCTTTCAGGGGATTTATCTTGTTCATTTATTTGGGAGTTGTTCCTCTGCCTTTGCATTTTACTTAACTTTCCTTGTTTCTGAATTTAGGAGAAACAGTTGTCTACTTTGGTCTTAAAGGGGTGTTTTTATGTGGGAGTGCCCCTGTGTAGACTATGTGCCCAGTATTTTTGGTATGAAGGCTGATTTTGGTATGGAAGCCAGCCACATCTTTCCTCAGGATGTGCTGGCCATTGTCCCCTTGATAGGGGTTGTGGTTGTTGTTATAGTATCTAGAACCTGTGCTGGATGCAAGGTGGGGACTCCTCTTAGTGTCTGTCACCACCCTGTGGGGACAGGGTCTGCTCCCCAGGTGTTGGAGTAGAAGCCCTGAGGTTCAGATTTGGTCAGGCTCCATTGCCCTTGAGAGTGTACCCTGACCCAGTGGAGGTGAGGATGGAAGCAAGTGAGGCCTGTGGTCACAGAACTTATGCACCACCTGTGTAGGTGTCTGTGGTTCCTCTCAGAAGCAGCCCAGGGTCTCAGCCCTTTCTCTCTTATGTTCATCCCAGTTCTAGTGCAAGGCTGTGGTGTGGGCTAGGCTGGAGCTGGGGGTCAGGTCATTGTGGCTACTGGAATTGAAGTAGCTGTGCTGCCATCTGAGATTTAGGCTGCCTTGTGGTTGACTTTTCCCAGGACCTGTCAGCCCCATATTCAATTCTAAGCTGCGGTTGGAGTGGGTAGAGCTGGGGCGCTCTTCCTGGGAAATGAACCCCTGCATACTCTTGCCCTGGGCCTGTCTGTCCCAGATTCAAAATGGCCTCTGCCGTTCCACCTGGATCACACACCAGGCACTTCTGTCTGTATCTGTGTATCCAGGCCAAATCTTTGCCAAGATCTTGAGCCAGGATGTGGAGTAGATTGAGTGGGGTCAGGATGTTCATCCATTCAGATTGGGAAGTGAGGCAACGCAGCAACCACCAGTGCAAGGTTCTCTCTGCCCTGACTGTTTGTACACCAGTACACATACATACTCCTCGTGAGTGGAGTCTAGGTTTCTCCAGCCCTTCTCTCTGTCTCAGTGGATTTCCCAGAAGTCACGGGGGCTCATCTCCTCTGCACAGGACCCCAGGACCGGGATGCCCAGACTGGCAAGACCCACTCACTCCCCTTCTCTTCTTTACAGATCGCTCCCAGGGACCAGGTCCTGACCTGATGTCTTTTTTATCAATCCTGCCTGCTTATTTGGAGATCTTTCTTGCAGCTTTGGTTGTATAAGAGGTCTAGTTAGGTTAGGTTAACTTAGGTTGTATAGGTTCTAGTTAGTTTTCTGTGAGAATTGTTCTGTGAAAATATGTTGTTGTTGTTGTGTTTGTGCTGGTAGGTGAGCTCCATGTCCTCTTATTCTGCCATCTTGATCATCCTCTTCAAAAGTAATGTATTTTTAACAAATGGTACTGCAAATTGAATAATCATTTGGAAAAGTAAGGAACTGTAACACACCAAACCATAGAATGATATTAACTTGAGAGAGATGACAGACCTAAGTGTAAAAACTAAAAATATGTAACTTCTAGAATAAGACATAAGAAAATATCTTTGTAATATTTGTTGGGAAAATATTTCCTAGATCAAATGCAAAATCAGTAACAATAAAAGAAAATAAATTAATAATATGAACTTTATCAAAATTAAAAGCCCATCTCAAATCACCTAAAAAAAGGAAACTTTAGAAATGGCAAGAAAGCCACAGAATGAGAGAAATTATTTGCAAAAACAAATACTTAACAAGGAACTTATTTCCTGAATATTTTCAAAACATTAATGACACTTTAATAAAAAAAAATGTAACCCAGTTTTAAAAAGAAATTTCACTCACTTCTGACTTTGCCTCTGACATGTAAAGGATTGGAAATCATCATTCCTATTCTTACAATAAAGTAAAAGCTAAAAGAACTGAAAAATCAATAAATTTTTCTGGGACTTTTCAGAAAATTAAAGTCACAGGGCAAGCTGCCACCACCAAATCTGGAGAGATAGGTGTGTATAGAGAAGCACAGCTGAAATGTGCTTCCCTGTAGGAGAAGCCACTGCAGCCATAAGCTGGTGGCATAAATGATGGAGGATGCCATTAGCCAATGCTGGAGCTGAAATGTAAATTAGTGTGATTGTCAAACTCTTGGTGGTCACAGTTTTGGGGAGTTCCCACACTACTCTGTGTTTTGACTCCAGGAACCCCAGAAGTTTCTCACTGAGAAGAGTCAGAAAAACCCTATATATTCCTATCAGGGGGTGGGGATAGATGATCATTTTGAAATATGTCCAGAGAGTTCTCCCTTACAAGGGCCTCTTAAGCAAGGGAAAGAGCTTTCTGGATCCTTATCCTACAGGAGGAAGGGGAAATAACTTAATTCCATACACTCCTAGCTTTCCTGTTTCACCCAAGGGGAAAAAAAGGCTGAGAAACCCTCGTGAAGCTCACAGCTAAAGGACACCTCTCCAATAAAGGACTGAGATACAATCATAGGATTATATATTGCTTCCCACATCAGCAGAGCACCAATAGAATAGCAGTGTATTATAGCTGAAAAACTTTAAGGCTCAGACTCTATTTAAGGAGATGTTTTCAGAGAAATTCAGACAAGGAAAAGGGAAAAAAATAGAGGAAATTGAAGCCTCTGACATCTACAACTACACAAACACTAAACACACACCAATTCCTATCTAGATTAAAATAAAATCTCACACTAAAGGCCTATTTATGTGAGTTCCTATTATTTGACACGTCATATCCAGCTTTCAAAAAAAATTACAAGGCATACTGGAAGGCAAGTAAAAATAAAACCTGAAGAGATAAAGCAATCACAAAACCAGATTCATAGATAGCAGAGATTTTGAAATTACCAGACTAGGATAAAACAACAACAACAACAACAACAACAACAACAAAAAAAAAAAAAAAAAAACTACAAATAATATGTTAAAAACTTTACTGGGAAAATTAGACAACATGTGCTAATAGATGGCTAATGTAAGTGAAGAGAAACTCTAAGGAAGAGTTAAAATAAAATTTTATAAATTAAATACTCTGTAATAGAAATAAAGAATGCCTTTGATTTATTCATCAGTATACTGGACATGCCAAAGGAGAGTGTCAGTGAGCTTGAAAATTTATCAATAAAGATTTCACAAACTGAAACACAAAAAGAAAAAAGAATTTAACAACAGAACAGAATATGCAAAAATTGTGTGACAATTCCAAAAGACGTAATACATGCATTGTTGGAATATCAGAAGAGACAGGGAGCATAAGAAATGTCTGAAGGAATATCAGAAGAGACAGGGAGCATAAGAAATGTCTGAAATAACAACAGCCAAGAAATTTTCAAAATTAATGACAGACACTAAGCCTCAGATCCAGTAAGCTCAAAGAACACCAGGCAGGTTAAATACCCAAAACAAAACAAAACAACAAAAGAAAAACAACAAAAAATCCAACAAAAAACTGCATGTAATCGTATCATATTCAAATGGTGGAATTCTAAGGCTGAAGGGAAAATCTTGAAATCAGCTACAGAGAACGAAGAATGCTTTACTCATAGAGAAACAAAGATAAGAACTACATTGGTTCTACTCACCAGAAACCATGCAAGCAAGAGAGTGAGTGAAATACTTAAAGTGTTAAAAGAAAAAAAAATCATATTAGCTAGCAACACTGGAAAAACATCCATTTGCTTATTAATTCAAATGCTGTATAATAATTAATTTGAAAAATTCCTGTTCATTAAAAAAAAAAAAAAAAAAAATGGAGGGCTCTTGCATTATCAGCCAGTCACAAAGTAATGCATACTGTATGTTTTCTTTCATATAAAGTTAAAAACTGCTATGTTGTTAAAAATCAAGGTAGTGATTATAATTGGGCAGAAAGAGTGATTACTAAAAGGGGGGGGGGCGCTTCTGGGATGTTGGCAGTATTCTATTTCTTGACTTTGGTGGTTTTCATTGGTGTATTCACTTTTTGGTAACTCTTAGAATTGTATATTTACTATTTGTAGATTTTTCTGAAAGCATGTCATACAACAATTTTAAAACTTAAAGTTCTGAATCATTTAAACAACCTAGCCATATATTCAGGCAAAATAAAATAAGTTCTGCCCTCACCCCCAACTGTGGCTTAGGACTTCTGGTCGAGCCAAAGTCATGTAAGTGAACTTGACCAGCCCGTATAACAGACGGTCTCCGAGTGCTGCTTCTCTGAAGATCTTGCAGGATTAGTTGGTGTTCACGCTGCTAAAGAATTATCCTCAAATCTCTGAATCAACATAAAGAATATTATAAAAATTATAAGAAGGTCTAGATCCTAATAACCTACAATTTTATAGCATGTTAATAGTCCATTAGATATAACAGTATGGAGTCTTTCTGTGAAATATAAGAACACTTTTTGATTTACATAAATATACAATAATTAGAACTTTCAGAGTTTAATTAAATATTACAATTTTCTTCCATCTTCCATCTCCACTGTCAGTAGTGAACCAAGTGTGTAATTTTTGGATATTCATTAATGCTTAAACGTTGTTTCTTTAATAAGATTTTGACCTGAATGATCCATTCAACTCTGTAAACTATAATCAGTCATTTAACAAAACAATTTTAATTATGACTCATCTAGCTCTATAAAAGGCCTTAACATTTGCAAATTCAAAGTGAATAGTCCATTTAAACCCATCTTATCTCAGAGCCATTCTAATTTTCAACTCTGGAGTTTGATCTCTAGGTATGTCTATAGCTTCAAATGATACTTAGCTTAAAAATCATGAGACACTGTAGCATTTATTGAATTCAAAAGATTAATCTTTCTGTTTCTTTGATCCCTTTCCTCTTATGTTCAAGAAGATATTAACATATAAATTCTGGTTTATTTATCTATAGTAGCCTATGTGGTAAATGAGAGAAAAATCTATACGTTCAGTGTGTTTATTTGTTTAAAATGTGTCAATAGGTATAATATTCCTTCCTCAGTTTTTAATGTTTTTACAAAGCTGAGAAAGAATACTGCCAATCAAATTTCTTGAGTTTTACATTCTTCGGACTAAGTTTGTGTTTCTGCTTTGGAGTACTCCTAACTGTATATTAAAAGCGAGCTTATTTTATTTTTTTTTTAATCTTAAAATGAATTATTCTGCTTGAACAGGCCAAGCTGTTCTTAGTAGTCTACTGCTGACAGCGCTTAACTAAAATCAAGAAAGGGAAGATAAGGCTTCCTGGTATTGTTTATTGAAATATTAATACCAATTTCAGCTGTAAAAATGATAAGTACTTTAATAAAGATAGCTTGTTCCTCACCAAACTTTGCAGTACTCTTTATTCTATCCATGCAGGAATATTCCCAGCAGACAGATTTAATCTCACAAAAGATATGGGTTACTAAAATGTGGCTATCTTACAAATGTCTCCAAAGATTTTACAGCCAAAGTTTGTAAGCTACATTTCACATCCTTTAAAATCCCACATATCTTTTCCTAATAAGTAATAATTTTTAAAAGAAGTATATTGGTTTTGTTTAAGTTATACTTCACATGTGTACCTTTTAGATCCTTATTTGTACATCAATTGTGTAGAATTTTTTTGTTTGTTTTGTTTGTTTCTGTTGTGTGTGTGTGTTCGTGCTTTTTTTTTTTAATGCATTCAAAAGAACTGCACAGAGTCAAGCAGCATAAATTATGGAGGATTACAGAGATAAACTGTTGAACTGAACTTGGATGGGAGAAATATCCTGTGTTAATTTGTTGACAGAGAGGCTCTGTGTCAGGTGCTGTGTGTATGCTGATAATAAAGCATTATATGGGGCCAATGCCACTTCAGTTTCATGAGCTTTTTATGTGATATGGCACATCAAATCTGGAAGCACAAGCACAGGACCATCTGGAA
This sequence comes from Balaenoptera physalus, assembly GCF_965194825.1. NCBI lineage: Eukaryota > Metazoa > Chordata > Mammalia > Artiodactyla > Balaenopteridae > Balaenoptera > Balaenoptera physalus. The sequence goes on from NC_138888.1 coordinate 103,686,038, forward strand.
AGTGTACCAGTCAGGAATTTGATTTTATTTGAAATAAAATAATGTAGGTCAATATTAGTTGTAATTAAAGGTCAAACAAAGATCCACAATGGAAACATATACAAATGCAATGTTTCCATGTATAGATCTTTATTGAATAGATCTATGTATTACTATTAATAATAAAAATAACATGAATGAATTATATGGAAGCAAAACCAAATTGCACTTGGAAAATCATTGAAGACAATTTTTAAACCTCTAGTGATTCTGGGTCACCAATTAGTGGAAGGAAAAATTACTCAATAAATGATATTAAAGGAATTTTGAAAAAAGAAAGTAGAATTTTAGTTCATTTCAAACCAAAATAAACTGCAGATGTACTTAAAACTTAGAAAAATAAATATTATAAGGTCTACATCATTTTATAGTAGGTAAATGTACACGGTATTTTCACTGCCCTAAAAAATGCTATGTGCTCTGCCTATTTATCTTCTCCCCCAAACCCCTGGAAACCACTGATGTTTTTATGTCTCCATAGTTTTGCATTTTCCAGAATGTTGTATAGTTCAAATCATACAGTATGTAGTGTTTCAGATTGGCTTCTTTCACTTAGTGATAAGTATTTAAGTCTCCTCCAGGTCATGGCTTGGTATCTCATTTCTTTTTAAAACTGCATAATATTCTTTTGTCTGGATGTAGCACAGTTCATCCATTCACCCATCAAAGGACATCTTAGTTACTTCTAAGATTTGGCAATTATAAGTAAAGCTGTTATAAACATTGTGTGCAGGTTTTTGTGTGAATGTAAGCTTTTAACTCCTTTGGGTAAGTATCAAAAAGTGTCATGGCTGGATCTAAGGTAAGAGTATGCTTATATGGTAAGAAACCACCAAACTATCTTTTAGAGTGGCCATAACATTTGTCTTGCTTCCTTGTTCTTGGTTTTAGTGTCTTGGCAAACTTGCTATACAGTATGTTTGTGTTTTCTGAAGAAAACCCCTGTATTTGTCCACTGACCATCTCCCTTAAGATAGTTGAAAGAATTTCTTTATGTCACTTTAAAATATTATTGATTACTTAGGAAATGCTTTAGAATATACATTCTTTGGGTTTTTTTTCCTTTTTTGCAGAATGATTAAACAGTATTTATATTCAATGTAAATATTTTGTAAAGTACAACTGATTCATTTTGCAGAACTTTTATGGCATAATTTTCTATGCTGTAGAGTGATGCTGGATTAAAATTATATAAAGAAGTATTGTGATTTTGGCTATTTGTACAGTAAACTGTTACTTTTTAAAGCATCACTGCTTTATCCGTCTTCAATCTTTGGCACCATAAAAGGAAATTATAGAATTTACCTGACTTGAAGGGTTGATAAACACTAGCAGAGCCTTACTGAAAGAAGAGAGTGAAAATGACCAACATTTCCCAAACTTTAAGGATCCTAAGTATGTATTGCATTATTAACTAGAGTTTCTTGGAATCTTCTTACTGTAACCATAATTTGTTATCGCATTCCTTTTGGCCTAAGTTAGAAATAAAAAAACATGTTAACTAATGTGGTCTAGAGAGGTTACATGACTGACACAGAGTCCTGGAGCCAGTAAGTGATAGAATATAGAGACCTGGTTTCCTGTGTAACTGCATGGGTTTATGGAAAGTAGAACTTCTAAGTTTTCACTGTGTCTTCCTTCAACTCAAAGCATAGTGGGGACATGGTGACAAATGGAAGTCAACAACTGGTTTATCTACGCAGCTAAGGATATATTCCCAGCTATTTCCAAATAACTCATTCTGCAGTTAGAGTTCTTTGAGCCTTGCCTGAGGTTGCATCTTCTAACAGTAGATCTTATCTTTCTTTCTTTTGATTTTCTCACTACTCAGGTTTATGTTAATAAAATCTTTTCATCTTACATTAGCTCTGCACTAAGTGTAAATCTCTTGCATCAATATAATAGAATAGAATTCATTAATTTTAAAATGGATTAAAGTCATTTTAGGCACTCTGGCCCGGAAATCATTCATACTTGTCAGACAATTGAGATAAAACTGATGATTCTTATCAAGAAAATGCTCTATGAGTAGTAGTACTTAAGGTTCAAATTATCTCAATCATGCCATTTAATATATTGGTATTAATTCTTTCATTAATACATGAAACATTAAATTGATATAATCACCCAAAACTTCACGGGATATTCATCAATATAGGTAGTTGTAGTTTAAAATATGTCTGCTTTGGAGAAAAAGGTTGCCGTATTTCTTACAAAGTAGAATTTGTCATATTGGTGTGTGGCATTATTTCAGCAAGCCTATTTCCATCTTGTTCTTAGCTCTGTAACTTTGGAAGATTTATTTTTTTTGGTGATGATTAGGTAGAAATGGTAATATTTCCACAGAAAATGTAAAAGAGTATATTAGCTTATGTAAAGTAAGAGTTTGACAGAAAATTAGAGTTGCTTAAGAGAATGCCACTTCAGTTTTCCAGATTATTAAGGAAAGAAAAGTAAAGCAGTATGATTATTAGGTGATACAATCCTTTAGTATATGCATAATTTGGGGGGATATCTCTACCTTATTCTTTACATTTCATGTAAATGTTTCATAGCACATTAATTTTAGATGTATAAAAACAGCATGTTCGATTATAATGTTTCAAAAGTGTGGGCAGAACAACAGTGTGACTCTCCAATGTGAAATTATGTTTGATGATAGAATGTAAATATGTTTGGAATATTGAAGTTTGTGTTGATAAAATGTATAACAGTATAGTGAAATCAAAATACCTTTCCTCCAGTGAGAAGTAAGTTCTTGTGTAAATGTCTTTTCTATGGAAAAGAATGCAATAAAATGATGTTCAGAATATATTAAATGCATACCAATTTATAATATGCCATAAATAATTTGCCTTATACCTCTGAATAAGACATATGAGTCCTAAAGAAAATTAAAAGAAAGTCTCATGTAGTTTTTAATTTAGCAAGTTATCATGATATTTGGTTTTCTAAATTCTCATCAGATTTTAGGCTACCATTTTGCTTCTTAGAATGAAGCACATATATCTCAAATTTGAGAGTTCTTCAAAAATAATCAACAAATAGAATAAAGAATCAATAATGATGGGGAAATTAACATACTGAAACATACAATTTGGACCTTAATGTACATACGTTTCTTACACAGAGATGTACTGTGTAGTCAAATTTTGGTTATTTAGTTTTGTGTTAAAAATCTATAAAATGTTGATTTTCTTGCTGCTCTATTCAAAAGGTAGGGTATGGGAAGTAGGGTGTGTGTGTGTGTGTGAGCACATCTGTGTGTGTGCATGTGTGTATAAATAAATAAATAAAAGTATGTATCTATATAATTTTGCTAACGTTATATTATAAAAAGTCCATGATGGTCTTTAAATCAATACCATACTGAAAATGTGAGAAGAAGAAAATTCCTTTATGAACAAAGACTTATTTGTATGTGTGATGTTTAATTCTGTTCAGGGTGTGTTTCTCAGGGTGTTTTTGGATGAAATTAATATTTGAGTCATTAGAGTAAGTAAAGCAGATTGTTCTCTAGGGAGAATGTTTTGTCCCCCATATGATCAACCGGAAGTCTGAATAAAATGAAAATGCCAACCCTCTCCTATGACTAAGGGAATTTCTTCTGCCTGATTATTTGAGCTAGGAAGTCAGCTTCTTCCTGTCTTTGGATTTGAATTAAATCATTTGTTCTTCTTGGTGTCAAACCTGCTGGCTTTCAGCCTGGAACTACACCATTATCTCTCCTGGTCTCCAACCTCTCAACTGCTGATCTTGGGAATTCTCAACCTACATAAACTTAGGAACCAATTTCTTATAATAAATCTCTCAATAGATAGATAGATAGATTGATAGATAGATAGATAGACAGATATTGTTTGTTCTGTTTCTCTGAGAACCCTGAATAATACACGATAAAATGGCAATATTTGTATAGATCCCCTTTTGCCAAGATGAGGTGTTGGAGAACGTTTACCTCTCTTAAAAAATTTCAAGAGTAAAAAGCAATCTACAGGCCTCATCTATCGTACATATCATATATGGCCCATATTACTTCTCTCACAAAAGAATTTCAAACTGAAAGAGGATGGAAAAGTAGGGAAGTGACTTATGAAGAAAATAGTAAGGGCATTCTGGGGAACTGATATACAAAATTTTGCACCCTGGCCCTAGGTTTATTTGGCTGCTTAAATGAGTCTGATAACCGTAGTCAAGGAGTTAGGGTAAAACCATGAGAATGTGACAGCACCAGCCCAACAAGGAAGGTTTCAAACATTAGTGCAACCAACTGTATGTGCTGAGTCTATGTGTACCCTACTGTTTTATAGGCATCCATTCATACAACAAGATATTGACTGAACATGTATTGTGTGTTAGGCAGGCACTGCTGTAAGTTTTGTGGATAAACTTCCAAGAAGAAAAGACACAAAGTCCTGCTCTTACGCAGCTTATGTTTCAAGAAGGAACACTGTCAATGAATTAAAAAACAACAACAACAACAACAAACACTTTTACAAAAAACACCTCAAAATAAAAGATAACAACTGGAACTGTGACTTAAACACACACTGTGATGTCATGGAACGTGGTGAGTGAAAGAACAGCTGGTACAGATGTCATTAGGCAGAACGATGATCCACGTGTATCCAGGCAAAAGAAGGCACATGATTAAGCACAAGAGAGTGAGTGTCTTAGTTTGGGTTCCTGGATGCAGTTTTTTTGTATGATTTTTTGGGGAAGTTAAAAATAACCTGTAAAGGGGAGGGTGAAGTAGAATAGGGAAGGGGAAACTCTGAACAAGGATGTGGGCTCTGGAGCATGAACAGCAGGTACAGGTTCACATCCCCTTGAAGCAACAGGGCTGGTCATTTATGTCCAGTTTCAGTTAGTCACTGACTGGGGGAACCATCCATCAGGAGGGCCTAACTTTCCTTCCCAGATGGCTCCTGTCACCTGAGGGCAATTATATGAAGGAAGGTGGATCTGCAAATCCATAGCAGTCAACACTAACATGAGCTGGGGGACAAGTGCACCAGCTGGGGAAAAGGGATCTGGGTGGGACACACAGCTTTGATTTTGGTGGGAGGAGTTCAGGAGGAAAGTGGAAAGGCCAAAGACATGTACAGCTTTAACTCAGAGTAAATAATTTAGGTCTTATTCCAAGAGCAATAGAAACTCTTGGAGAGTATTAAATAAAAAAAGGGCATGATCTGGTTTACATTTTTAAAAGTTCACAATGAATGGTGAGTGGAAAATGGGATTGGTAAGAATAAATGCATAGATATAAATTATGAAGTAACTGCAGGATTCTTGTCAAGTGATGGTGTTGGCTTGAGTGATTGGTATTAGTGGAAATGGGAAAAAATGTGCATAAGTTTCCTGTGATGAAGAACAGAGAAATGAGTCAATAAATGGACGTGTGAAATCAAAGGATTTTTAAAAAATTAATTGAATTATTAGAACATATTTATTTATGGTAATAGTCCAGATGTGAAGGATTTCTTTCTAGAGAAAGAAGGAATTATTTCAGAAGTCACTTCTTTGATAAGGCAAGAAAAAATGAAATGCAAAATACAAGTGGAAGTGCTGAAATTTCAAATAGATCAGAGTTCTGTGTAGGTGAGTGATATAATAGACTTCTGAGTATGATTTCAAGGTCCAAAAAATATTGTTGTTTTTTCATTCACACCTAAAGTGCCATTTAAGTTCAGTTAATGGGTGAATGGATGGATGAATATCACACATTTATATATTTTTTAAAAATGTGAAATGTAATTTATTTGAAACTAAGTTATCAATTATTTTACTTTGCTTGAAAGACGAACATCCCAAGTGCAAGTTTTAACCACAAAAAGATAAGATAACCATTTATTGATCACACCATTAGAAGCCAGGAGTTGGAACTATAGAAACCAAAAGGACAACATTGCTTTTAAGAGTTCTCAGTGTGGAGGAAGAGAGAGACCAGCATGCTGGGAATTGCAATGGAGCAAGTACCATATTGCTGATACTATAGAACTCATTTGAAAGTTCTGTAATATGACCTAAGCATTAATGGTAAAGTCCAAGAAATAACATGATGGTATATGCTTAGAACTATAATTAGTTTGGCTTTGCCAGAACATGTAGTAGGCAATGAGGTGACAAAAGGTGGAGATAGAGAGGTAGGCAGGGACCAGGTCACAGTGAGTCCCATAAGCCATGCTTCGAGATCTGACTTTAAAGTGCCCAAGGAGAGGTTCTAAGTGGAGAAAGCCATGGAAAAATGCCAGGAAATACCAAGAGATGGATTAAAGTGTGAAAATATGGCACATTACATTTACCTAGGAGCTTCATAGTTTTGCTTATCCTACCAAAGGTGTTATCTTGCAAGGAGTGATGAATGGCTCTATTATTCCATGGGGAACACAGAAGAGTAGATGAAGGAAAGGAGGGCAGCCAATCCAGAGCTGTAAGTATTTAACAATGAGTTCAGAGAGAAGATACTGAAAAATACACATAAGGGCTATTGTGAAACAAGGGTCTCTTGTTTGCTGGTTCTTTTTATTACCTCTACTGCCTTCAGAACTATAATTCTCACTGTAAGGCATTCCTTACAGCTATACAAAACCACTCTCCTCAATAAACTAATGAGTCAGAAAGATACAGAAACTTAACGAGATTCTTTATACCTTTGGTGATTGAGAGAAAATTATAAAACAGATGTTTTGCATTAAGGTGCATCATAAAAGGTGATCTAACATAACCTTTAGGATTTTACTATGAAAACAACAGCAATTTATTTACCAACCAAGCAAACTATAGGCAGCAGACCAACACCTGGCAAAGAGGCTATAGTGAAGGAACGATTCTATACTCTAAACAAAACTAACCCAACTCATCCTAAATATATTTATTTAGACAAGGTAGCTTTCATTCTCTACGTGAAAGAAGATTAGCATTTGGAACCCTAAGAGGAGCAAATGCTCTGCTAATGTGTACATCCAAGATAATTGCTGGGCAAAGGCAAGTTAGATTAGAATTCAAAAGTTTCACATGGTGGGAGAAGTGGTTTTGCAGTCCTCAGTGATCTATAAAATCAAATGCAGCAATAGATCAAGCAGAATCAAAGTTGCCTGAGAAATCTCAGCACAAGTACAAGTCATTACAAACCCTATTGAAAATCCCATTGGCACAATGACTAGGCCTAAGCCCAGATTGAAAATTTAAAAATAATTGGCTCTGAGGGAGATGGGTGATCAGCTGTGCACAACTTTTATATAAAACTCTTGCTGAGGCAACTGTATTTTACATGGGAACACTGGAGTGGAATTGTTTTCTAAAAGGGAAATGTACTTTTCTGTTACCATGAGACAAAAATTATATAATTTATATTTCAAATATGACTAGAAAATGTGGAGTGTCAAACATAGTAGACCTTTGGAATTTCACATTCCACAAAAAGTTTTTCAATAATAAATGGAAATGAAATAGGAAAATCCCAATACCCCTTATATGTATATACACACTACACACATTTTAGTTTATCCAAAATACTTTTACACCATGTATGTAGACCTTGAGTTTACATAAATTGCATGCATTCTAAGATAATCACCTAGTCATTCATGCATCTTCTTTCCTAGTTTAGCCAAAATAATTTCTTATCTATCGATCTATTATCTGTCCTCTTTAAAATGTAAGCTTCTTTAGGCAAAAATTGTTTCATTTTTTTTGTTTTTTTTTTGTTTTTGAAAGCCTTCAGTCATTTTACATTTTGACAACAATGAAAATGTTTGTGGGCTTAATATTTGCTAGGTCAAAGCAAAAATGTAAGATCAAGATTACAGATATATGATGACAGAACAGAATTTGATTGAATGTATTACACACCTAAAGAAAAACATGAAACGTGCCAGTGACAAGAGGGGTTAAGCAGTTTTAGGACAACATAAAATTGAGAGTATTAAAGGCAAAACTTTGAGAGATCCACCAAAATTATTTAAATTAAGTTAAACTTAAATTACTTAAGTTATTTAAATGTGATTACAGAAGATCACGCAACCTAAAGTGATTGTATTTTGAATCACAAAACTAGCACCTAGCACAGTTCCTGGCATACAATTAATAAAAGGAATTCAATGAATTTTCTGTTCTGCTTTGATGCTTATTTGATGAGTGTACCCTTAAGGGAGGGAATAAAGTGTGTATTCCAACATGTTATGTTCCAATTACACTCTAGTTATATTTCTTTTTGAAGATTGAGAGGAGTTGGGTTTTTGGTTTTCTTCACTCAGACCCATGTTTCTGAGTGTTGTGATCTTAAAAGTTGCTACACACAAACACCAAACACAACCTCATTAATGGTTCACAGTATATTTGCTAATATTATAGTATTTAAGAGAGTAGTTTCCAAAATTTTGAGGAACATTCTACGTGAGAAAAACTATGTTGGAAAATTGTCATTTAAACAAAGCACCCCATAGGATTCTCAGAGTCTTTAATGCAGGTGTCGATATTTTGAATCTACAAGAGAAGGATGCAGTATATATACTGGAAAATGATGACTTGTAAAATGTAGTGGTAAAAAACAAGGGAAAGTCCTTAAGCCTGTAAATGTGTAATTTAAATGAAAAATAAGCACTCCTATAAGTAGAAATTGATAAATCAATCAAATCAGTGTCATTAAATCTGTGCAGTATGACCAAGGGTCTTCTTACTGTTCCCTCTACTAAGAATTTACACTTATATTTAAGTTGAAGAACTTTAGTTTCAGAAAGAAGTGATGATTTTTTTTCCTTTTCTAATAAAATACATTACTTATAAATAATTTACATTCTTTCCAACCACACAATATATGTTACTTAATTTGGTATAAAAGAATTACGAAAAAAATCCATAAAGGTTATACTGAATATGAGACATTCACATAATGAAAGATTTGCCAGCATAAAATAATGTAATAGACATTTCAGTCATATTTTACATATAAAAAACACTCATGGAAAATGTTAATGACTTAAAATATTTTTAAGTGTTTGTTTTTTAATTGGGGGAAATTTATATTAATACAAATTTCTAAACTATAGTAATGAATCATAAACTCTTCATATGCAGGAATTATCTACTAAACCTAAACCATATATCACATAGCTAGAAATAAACATGGTGTTTTAAGTACTACATATGCACACTACTATATATAAACCAGATAACCAGCAAGGACCTACCATATAGCACAGGGAACTGTACTCAATACTATACTCAATGTTTTGTAATAACCTATAAGAGAAAAGAATCTATTAACTCATATATGTAGAATCTAGAAAAATGGTACAGATGAACCTATTTTCAGGGCAGGAATAGAGATGCAGACGTAGAGAACGGATGTGTGGACATGGGGGGGAGGGGCAGGGGGGTGGGATAAATTGGGAGATTGGGATTGACATATATACACTATCATGTGTAAAACAGTTAGCTAGTGGGAACATGTTGTATAGCACAGGGAGCTCAGCTCGGTGCTCTGTGATGACCTGGTTGGGTGGGATTGGGGGGGAGGGATGTCCAAGAGGGAGCGGATATACATACACATTTAGCTGATTTACTTTGTTCCATTTGTCATACAGCAGAAACTAACACAACATTGTAAAGCAACTATACCCCAATTAAAAAAAAAATAAAAGAATCTTAATATATATATAACTGAATCACTGTGCTGTACACCTGAAACTAACATGGAATTGTAAATCAACTATACGTCAATAAACGTATATATATATTTATATATATATAAATGCCAATTAGATTCTCATATCTGTTCTGCTGTAAAAAAGTAAATAAGTAAACACTACTGGTATATATGTGGAAAGTGTACAAAACAATAACTTTTTAAAGATACAAGGAAATAATATTTTGGTAAATAATTTAGAAAGTATTAAAATTATAAGATTAAATTAAGCAGATTTAATTCCATTATAACCGATTCTATTGTGCCGTAGGTGTCTATTGCACATTAATTCTATTGCACTCTCCTCTTCCTACATAGTATACAGCACAGCGTTCAAATAAACTTGACATAATTTTTATACAGGTAGATAAGGTAGGTTAAGGTAACTATTTCACCAAAATTGATGCAAAATTACACATTTGAAAGTATTCCACAGGCATTTTTCTGCATTCAGCCAGAGCACTTTTCACTGCATGTTTAGACTAAGCAACAAGAAAGGTTTATTTAAAACTGCTCTTTCAGGAGTTGCCATTGCCACATAACTAGCAGTAAAATAATTTAAGATAATTATAATGCCTTATTCTCTTGTCTTAAAACCTACAAAATATTACCATTTTCAATGGTGGGATGACCATTATCACTAAAGCCTACAAAACAACATCACTGATGGAATCGTGATGCGGCCTCTCACCACTATTATTCGCTTATTGACAACTGCGTTTGGTGTGTCAGAACCTGTGCCATCACTAGTTTCCAAACAATAAATGATCCTCAATCACATAAAAGGCTTTAGAGACCTGGAGAAATACATGATACATGTCATGAGGAGGACAATGCTATGGACTACCAGCACTTCGGAGGAAGCAGTGACTCGGGCTCTGCAGTTGGGTGGAGGTGTAGGTGAAGCCTGTGTCCACATTTCTGCATGTGCTTCGTTTGTCACAGGAGCTACTCTACCACCCGTCTCCCTGCATACCGGCCAGACAGGAGGACTGGGAGTGCGAGGCCCAAGGCTCATGTGCCCAAACCCAAGGGTGTGTTGATAAGCTGACTGGCGAGTAAGTCAATGATGGGAGAGTACAGACATCTATCTGCAATATGGACACATTGAACACAACTTTAATCAGAAAATGTTGTCGCGTGTTAACAATTGTTCAGTTTCAATCACGAAACCAAAAAAGTTTCCTTTGACCTTGTATATAAATGTTATGTCAATATATGTGTTATTGTTTTACCTCCGGTCTATTCTCTTCTATTAATGTACATTATATTACATGAGTCCATGGTGAGTTCCAAATGACAAGATGATATTTTGTGCAATATATTTCCTTGGACACAGCTGTATTTCATGCAGCTTCAGGACAGTTTAAACGACTCGACTCTACTAAAGTCTATCAGTTTCTAGGAGAGATATTCTTTAATCTTCTTTCTTCCCCAGCTGATATTTTGCTGATTTATCCTTTTCAATTTTTAAACTCTAGCTTCAAATCTGTCATCATCTTTGCTGGTACAACTTTCTATTTTTGAAACCAAATAAGCTTGGTTCAATAGTAACTCATTGAGAGCTCTCTTCAAGTGTGCACGTTGCTAACTGTTGGGGGCACAAATGTAATAAAGGAAGTAGTTTGTGGAGTAAAGTGCCAATAGTGCAGAAGATTAGCCTTCTTCAAGACAAAGGATAGCTTTTCCCTGGGGTCAGAGATAAGGAAATACAATAGGAAGTAGAAGGATAGAACAACAGAGAATTCATGCTTAAGGTTCTCTCCTTTCTCTCTTAAGTCATGGAAGCATCAGGTGCTGAAAATAAAAGGGTAGGGACTTTGAAGGAAATTTGAATAGAGTGAAAAAGTCATAGTTTGATTTGTTCATAGTCTTAGTCCTATTTTTACATCTAAAAGAAATTATTTTTGCTCCAATGTATAATTTTAATTTTTTAAATCAAAGTTCTCCCATGAATATCTTATGTAGATCAATATACATTTTAAATATAGATTTTTTTAAAACCATCTATTTCAACTTCTCCTTTGAAAGCTTTCTCCTTGACTTCCTTTTTTTTGTATTTGTCCAATTCCTGGGTGGCAATAGAATAAGAATAAGAAATAGATTTTCCGCTGTTTAATCATCTCCTATTATCTTATTTTTATATTTCTTACTACTCAAACAGGAATTTGCTAATCCTCCAAATGCTTCTGAAAATTTTCCCAGTTTTTGATACATTCATTTCTGCTATTATCATAACAAGAAAATAAATAATCCAATCTTCATCTTAGATATGAACATTCAAATTTACGTTTGCTTTAGCCGAGTTGACAAGATATACCTAAAGAAAGTCATTTTGCATTAAAACCCTGGCTTGGAGATTTTATTATTATACATCATGCAAATTCGAATTTCAGACCTGCAGTGGGGCAGTGCAGTGGTGCGAATACCCAGAAGAGCCTGGCAGAGATGAACATCATTTCTTACATGGCCCTGTATTGGTGGGCAGATTTTTTTCTAGGCCTATTTTTCACCCAAAGTGTACCTTTTCTGGTCGAAGCCTTATGTGATGACTCATATTCCAATATCATTCCTCTGGTCCGCATGTTGCAATTAATATGCAATACTCTACTTCCGGTCAGTGGATGAGAGAAGTCAGTTCACAATCACATCTACTTTCATCCTTTCAACGTTGGTGGTATCTTTTATTTTGGGGGTGCTCAGATTTGTTCTAGGCTAATTACCTATTGCCAGGAATTTCCAGGGGTTTTGTAGCAAGAAGATATAAAATAATTTGATCCAAGTCATAATCATTTCATAACTAAAGAAGAATCTCCACTCTCTTGAATCATTGTTTTTTGAGATATTTCCCATCTACATTAAAAAACAGAAAACATTATTATTGTTCTCATCCATGTACATTCAGCGCCTCCCCATACTCCACTTTAATTCCAACATACACAAAATAACATCATTTATGGTTTATAGACCTTTGCATTTGTTTCTTTTTTTAAAAAGCAGGATTATACAAAAATGTTTATTCTCTACTTTGCTTTTCTTTCCTAAAAGATGTATACTAGACAACTATTCAGCTCCATATATATTAAACTCAACATTTTCCATGCCTGCAAAATATCACATAGCATACACATGGTCAAATTATTTAGCTATTTCCCTATTCCTGAACATTTAGATTGTTTCTGGGTTTTGCCACTATAGGCATGTGAGAATTAATATCTTGTTCACTCATTATTTTATAATTGTGCTTTTATGTGAATATATGAATTGAAGAGCTAATACAGTATTTTTGAAAGTAATGTTTATTCTATGACAAAAGAATGCCAGATTGCTTCCAAAAAAGGTGCGTGCAGCGTCTCACATTCCCACTAGTAATGTGCGAGAATTTCTATTTTCTTACATTTTTATAAAGTTTGGATGGTGTTTAAATGTTTGCCAATCAGGTGGATATAAACTAAATGTCATTTTTTGCTTCAGCTCACAGATACCTGACAACTACCAAAACTGAACACCTGTCTTATGTTAATGCGGAACATTTCCTTTTTCGTGGCTTGCCTATTTTTAATATGTATTTTTGTGTTTGTGTTTATTATTAATAAGCTATATATTTTCTATATAAGGAATATTCACATTTGTCTGAAGTAATTATTCCTCTTTTTAAAAACTATGTCTTTTTCCTTATTTTAAATTTCTTGTCTTGCTTATTAGTTTGGTGTTTAGATTATATAATCTTTACGTTCCAAAATTCTATGGTTTAAATTTTAAATTTCTGAATCAATAACAAAGAACACTTTGGCCTGGTAACAACAGCTATACTGATTGGGAGTGCACTGAGTGACTGGCAGGAATTCTCACAGAGCTGAGTAACAAGAAGTCCCGAAGACCTCATCCTGAAAATTCCATCTCATTTTAAAGTTTGGTAACAGCAATTCATTTCCTAGATGTTTTCAGGAATTATGATGAATTACCCTTTGCATATGTTCCTTGATGATCATATTGTGAATTACAGTAGTAACTATAAAATTGAATTAGAAATACCATATTGATATTATTTAACTTATATCATCTAAAGCAACTGATTTGTTTTACATTTTAATTTCTCACACAATTTTTACACACACATACTCACACATATTTCATAAGCACCTGTACTCTGTCCATATAAAAAAAGCAATTGAAGTGCAGTTATGTAAAATTGTCAAAATCTCACGTAATTTTCCCTAAGTTGCATGGGTTACTATTCCACGATTTTGTTAATCAATTATCAATCTAATTAATAATAGTTATGGATAAATATTTTTAAATTTGGTCGAAATTTTCTGATGTTAATAAATGAGTCATACTCTAACAGTGAAATTGTTTCATTAGAGTTGTTTTAGATATTATAGAACAGTTTACCTAAAGGTTTTCTATAGGAAATGCTTGCATATAAGTTATATGAATGTAAATGTTACCACCTTTATTATTTGCCATATCAAACACAATTTTTCAATCAGATAAAAATAGAATAAAGAATATAGCAATTTTTTTTTCTATTCCATTTTCATATATGGATTTAAAATCTGCTTCAGGTTCTTAAAGTAAGGAAAAATTGAACACTGTTAGAAAAATTTGGTAATATTTTAATGTTTGTATTTTATTTTGGCATTATAGTATATCTAGACATATATCAATTTTCATGCTTTCTTATTATTTTCTCTGCCCAGATGAAGGTAAGCATAAAGAAATGTACTCTAGGATTTCCCTGGTGGTGCAGTGGTTAAGAATCAACCTGCCATTGCAGGGGACATGAGTTTGAGCCCTGGTCTGGGAAGATCACACATGCCGTGGAGCAAATAAGCCCGTGTGCCACAGCTACTGAGCCTGCACTCTAGAGCCCGCGAGCCACAACTACTGAAGCCCGTGCACCACAACTACTGAAACCCATGCGCCTAGAGCCCATGCTCTGCAACAAGAGAAGCCACCATAATGAAAAGCCCACGCACCGCAACGAAGAGTAGCCCCTGCTCGCCGCAACTAGAGAAAGCCCGCACGCAGCAACGAAAACCCAACGCAGCCAAAAATAAATAAATAAAATAAATAAATAAATAAATAAAACTACATTGTTAAAAAAAAGAAATGTACTCTAGCTTATAGTTTAGTGATATAAATTATTCTCCAAAAGATAGTTTTTTTTATTTTTTTTATTTTTTTATTTTTTTTTATTTTATTTTTTTTTAAATATAGCCATGACTATCTTTTATGCATATCTTAAGCTTGAAGTTTTTTTTTTTTTTTTAATATTTTAATGAGATTCTTGTCTGCTTACATTCTTTTTTTTTATGTATGTATGTATGTATGTATGGCTGTGTTGGGTCTTCGTTTCTGTGCGAGGTCTTTCTCTAGTTGTGGCAAGTGGGGGCCACTCGTCATTGCGGTGCGTGGGCCTCTCACTATCGCGGGTTCTCTTGTTGCGGAGCACAGGCTCCAGACGCGCAGGCTCAGTAATTGTGGCTCAAGTTTTATATGCCTTTTTACTCTTCTGCTCTTTTTCTACAGAATAAGTTTGTTGAAAAATAATTGCTGAATCCAAGGTGAGAGGTTTATTTTTCAAGGCTTTTGATAACATATTTCTAAATTGTCATTCAAAATATCTACATCACTTTACAATTCCATTAGCAAATATATGACTCTGTCTTTTCTGACTCGCAGCACTGACTATTATCATTGCCAAAATGAACCAAAAAATACCTTATTGTCTATCAACATGTTACTTACTTTAGAAGCAATGAAAACACCCCGTGCAAAAGTAACTAAATAATTTTGCAAACAGAATTGACAAATTTTACAAATAAAATATATAAATTTCCATTTACTGTCAATATGTTTAAAAAAATGTTGACTTACATAAGGTTTCAAAACCATACATATATGTGATTTCACTTCTGTCTAGCATATATATATTTCTCATTTATATATGAGGCTCCAATTTTATACAGCATAGTCTAAGTGGAGGCTAATGACGGGTGATAAGAGGTGAGATTATAGGTAGTTTGCACTTAAAAGCTACATATTACTAATCTGTTCACTAATTTTTCCAACATGTTTACATATGATTTTGTAAGGACAGTAATAAAGGTGAAAAGAAAAAGAAACCCTTATTTGTAATGACACAATTGAAAAGAAGCACAAACACATAAGCTGTTCATCATCTTGCACTTGCATTCTAATAAGATTTGGAATAAGGGTCAATTCAATCTCTTAGTGCTTTAGTGGCAAGGTCATTGTGATGCACAGGGCAACCTCTAAGGCCTGGGAGAAACCAGGCTGGTCTTGGCTGCTAGGGAGGATTTTGGAAATTTCATAGAAGGCACTGCTGGCCACTGGGACCAAAGCAGGCCAAGATCTGGTTCTCAGTACAGAACTTCTCTTTGCTGATACTGCCAGCTCCAGTTGGTCTAAGCCATCAGAGGAAGCTGAGAAAATTTTGAGCAAGACACTCTAAAGCACTGGAAGATTACCTAGAGGAGCCCTGAGAAGGACCTTGCTCATTCAGGTCTAAGGGGATTATGACATCATGTTCAGATATGCCTTCCCCGTTTTGTACACATTGGATGGTTCTCAGAATAAGAGAGCTATGAAAAACTAATTGGTAAATTAAGAGGTTTTATTATACCATTATTGTTAGTCAAGATAGCATTTCTTTTCCAATTGTTATTATGTGAACTGTAACCGATTTCATTGAGCAGGGTGTGTAGTAAATGGCATAGGAAAATCTGGTGTTTGTTAAGAATCTATTATGTGACAGATACTGTGGTGAATATGTTTTCCAGTTAAATCTCTCTCTCTCTCTCGCATCTGTAAAATTTGCTTCATTATGCAGACAAGGATGCTCTACGTTTACAGAAGTCACATAACTCCCATAGCCTCAGAGTTTAATGGTCTCTATCTTAGTATGTTTGGGCTGCTATTACAAAATCCAATAGACTGTGTGGCTTATAAACAACAGAAATTTATTTCTCACAGTTCTGGAGGCTGGGAAGTCCAAGATCAATGTGCCAGCAGATTCGATGTCTGGTGAGAGGCTACTTCCTCATTTATAGCTGTCTTCTCACCATGACCTTACAGGGCAGAAGGCACAAGGGAGCTTTTCAGGCCCCTTTTATAAAGTACTAATCTCATTCATCTCCATCTTGATCCCCTAAGCCCTCCCAAAGTCTACACCCCCTAATACTGTCACCTGGGAGGCTAGGATTTCAACATGTGAATTGGGGGGAACATAAACATTCAGACCATAGCAGTCTCATAGGTAGAAGTGAAAAAGATATGATTATAATTCAGTTCTGTCTTTCCCTATACCAGTGGTTCTCCAAATTATGTGCACATCAAAATTACCTGGAGGACCTGTTAAAGTAGAGAAAGGTGGATCCAGAACCCGGAGATTCTGCCAGTAAGTCTAGGGTGAGGCCCAAAATTTACATTTCTAACAAGCTTCCAAATGATGCTTATACTGATGGTATAAGAACAGGATTTTGAGAACCATGGCTTTATAACTATAACCTTTTCCACATCTAAACTCACTCCAATCAACTTTTCTTCTAGTTGGGAGTAAATGTTTTTGGAAATCAGAAAGCTTAAGTCAAGAACCATATAATATGTCCTTTTTACCTCATATTGCATGATTGTCTTTATTAGATTAGATGCAGTGTGTTTGTTGTACATGTGGAATATCATGAGAGGCATTAGAAGTTGCAGTGGCAATGCCTTATTACAGATAGAAAGAAGTAATAGTTATGCTATTAGAATATAGGATGAAAAAAAGGTTGATGTTAATAAGTAGGATTTCACCAGGGATTGGTAGCGTAAAATAAATGTCACTGGTTTATTTAAGATAGCAGTGTGTTCTATTAATAAAAGTGGATATAGAGTAATGGAACCCAAAGAGGAATGCTAGAAAAGTAAAGAAGATATTAGAAAAAGAGAGAAATGGTCTCTATTGCTGAAGTACCTGATTTTTGTCATTAATATAGTTGGGATGTACAATTTTTCAAACAAGAACTCAGGTTTAATTTTTAATGCTGCTTCAAACATAGAATCAAAACCGGGAAAATTAACACATTTCAGAATACAGCAAAACAAATACAGAGACTTGAAGCTGCAGGTAAAAATGAACTAGTTGGCTTTTTTTTTTTTAACATCTTTATTGAAGTATAATTGCCTTACAATGGTGTGTTAGCTTCTGCTTTATAACAAAGTGAATCAGTTATACATATACAATATGTTCCCATTTCTCTTCCCTCTTGCATCTCCCTCCCTCCCACCCTCCCCATCCCACCCCTCTAGGTGGTCACAAAGCACAGAGCTGATCTCCCTGGGCTATGCCATTGCTTCCCACTAGCTATCTATTTTACATTTGGTAGTGTATATATGTCAATGACACTCTCTTACCCTGTCACATCTCACCCCACCCCCTCCCCATATCCTCAAGTCCATTCTCTAGTAGGTCTGTGTCTTTATTCCCGTCTTGCCACTAGGTTCTTCATGGCCTTTTTTTTTTTTTTTTCCTTAGATTCCGTATATATGTGTTAGCATACTGTATTTGTTTTTCTCTTTCTGACTTACTTCACTCTGTATGACAGACTCTAACTCCATCCACCTCATTACAAATACCTCCATTTCATTTCTTTTTATGGCTGAGTAATATTCCATTGTATATATGTGCCACATCTTCTTTATCCATTCATCTGTCGATGGACATTTAGGTTGCTTCCATGTCCTGGCTATTGTAAATAGAGCTGCAATGAACATTTTGGTACATGACTCTTTTTGACCTATGGTTTGCTCAGGGTATATGCCCAGTAGTGGGATTGCTGGGTCATATGGTAGTTCTATTTGTAGTTTTTTAAAGAACCTCCATACTGTTCTCCATAGTGGCTGTATCAATTTACATTCCCACCAACAGTGCAAGAGTGTTCCCTTTCCTCCACACCCTCTCCAGCATTTATTGTTTCTAGATTTTTTGATGATGGCCATTCTGACCGGTGTGAGATGATATCTCATTGTACTTTTGATTTGCATTTCTCTAATGATTAATGATGTTGAGCATTCTTTCATGTGTCTGTAGCCCATCTGTATATCTCCTTTGGAGAAATGTCTATTTAGGTCTTCTGCCCATTTTTGGATTGGGTTGTTCGTTTTTTTGTTATTGAGCAGCATGAGCTGCTTGTAAATCTTGGAGATTAATCCTTTGTCAGTTGCTTCATATGCAAATATTTTCTCCCATTCTGATGGTTGTCTTTTGGTCTTGTTTATGGTTTCCTTTGCTGTGCAAAAGCTTTTAAGTTTCATTAGGTCCCATTTGTTTATTTGTGTTCTTATTTCCGTTTCTCTGGGAGCTGGGTCAAAAAGAATCTTGCTGTGATGTATGTCATAGAGTGTTCTGCCTATGTTTTCCTCTAAGAGTTTGATAGTGTCTGCCCTTACACTTAGGTCTTTAATCCATTTTGAGTTTATTTTTGTGCATGGTGTCAGGGAGTGTTCTAATTTCATACTTTTACATGTACCTGTCCAATTTACCCAGCACCACTTATTGAAGAGGCTGTCTTTTCTCCACTGTATATGCTTGCCTCCTTTATCAAAGATAAGGTGACCATATGTGTGTGGGTTTATATCTGGGCTTTCTATCCTGTTCGATTGATCTATATTTCTGTTTTTGTGCCAGTACCAAACTGTCTTGATTACCGAGGCTTTGTAATATAGTCTGAAGTCAGGGAGCCTGATTCCCCCAGCTCCATTTTTCGTTCTCAAGATTGCTTTGGCTATTCAGGGTCTTTTGTGTTTCCATACAAATTGTGCAATTTTTTGTTCTAGTTCTGTGAAAAATGCCAGTGGTAGTTTGAAAGGGATTGCATTGAATCTGTAGATTGCTTTGGGTAGTAGAGTCATTTTCACAATGTTGATTCTTCCTATCCAGGAACATGGTATATCTCTCCATCTATTTGTATCAGCTTTAATTTCTTTCATCAGTGTCTTATAATTTTCTGCATACAAGTCTTTTGTCACCTTAGGTAGGTTTATTCCTAGATATTTTATTCTTTTTGTTGCAATGGTAAACGGGAGTGTTTTCTTAATTTCACTTTCAGATTTTTCGTCATTAGTGTATAGAAATGCAAGAGATTTCTGTGCATGAATTTTGTATCCTGCTACTTTACCAAATTCATTGATTAGCTCTAGGAGTTCTCTGGTAGCATCTTTAGGATTCTCTATGTATAGTATCATGTCATCTGCAAATAGTGACAGCTTTACTTCTTCTTTTCCGATTTGGATTCCTTTTATTTCTTTGTCTTCTCTGATTGCTGTGGCTAACACTTCCAAAACTATGTTGAATAATAGTGGTGAGAGTGGGCAACCTTGTCTTGTTCCTGATCTTAGTGGAAATGGTTTCAGTGTTTCACCATTGAGGACAATGCTGGCTGTGGGTTTGTCATATATGGCCTTTATTATGTTGAGGAAAGTTCCCTCTATGCCTACATTCTGCAGGGCTTTTATCATAAATGGGTGTTGAATTTTGTCAAAAGCTTTCTCTGCATCTATTGAGATGATCATATGGTTTTTCTCCTTCAATTTGTTAATATGGTGTATCACATTGATTGATTTGCGTATGTTGAAGAATCCTTGCATTCCTGGGATAAACCCCACTTGATCATGGTGTATGATCCTTTTAATGTGCTGTTGGATTCTGTTTGCTAGTATTTTGTTGAGGATTTTTGCATCTATGTTCATTAGTGATATTGGCCTGCAGTTTTCTTTATTTGTGACATCTTTGTCTGGTTTTGGTATCAGGGTGATGGTGGCCTCGTAGAATGTGTTTGGGAGTATTCCTCCCTCTGCAATATTTTGGAAGAGTTTGAGAAGGATAGGTGTTAGCTCTTCTCTAAATGTTTGATAGAATTGGCCTGTGAAGCCATCTGGTCCTGGGCTTTTGTTTGTTGAAGATTTTTAATCACAGTTTCAATTTCAGTGCTTGTGATTGGTCTGTACATATTTTCTATTTCTTCCTGGTTCAGTCTCGGCAGTTTGTGCATTTCTAAGAATCTGTCCATTTCTTCCAGGTTGTCCATTTTATTGGCATAGAGTTGCTTGTAGTAATCTCTCATGATCTTTTGTATTTCTGCAGTGTCAGTGGTTACTTCTCCTTTTTCATTTCTAATTCTATTGATTTGAGTCTTCTCCCTTTTTCTCTTGATGAGTCTGGCTAATGGTTTATCAATTTTGTTTATCTTCTCAAAGAACCAGCTTTTAGTTTCATTGATTTTTGCTATTGTTTCCTTCATTTCTTTCTCATTTATTTCTGACCTAATCTTTATGTTGTCTTTCCTTCTGCTGGCCTTGGGGTTTTTTGTTCTTCTTTTCTAATTGCTTTAGGTGCAAGGTTAGGTTGTTTATTCGAGATGTTTCCTGTTTCTTGAGGTAGGCTTGTATTGCTATAAACTTCCCTCTTAACACTGCTTTTGCTGCATCCCATAGGTTTTGGGTTGTCGTATCTCCATTGTCATTTGTTTCTAAGTATTGTTTTGATTTCCCCCTTGACTATTTCAGTGATCACTTCGTTATTAAGTAGTGTATTGTGTAGCCTCCATGTGTTTGTATTTTTTACAGATCTTTTCCTGTAATTGATATCTAGTCTCATAGCGTTGTGGTCGGAAAAGATACTTGATATGATTTCAATTTTCTTAAATTTACCAAGGCTTGATTTGTGACCCAAGATATGATCTATCCTGGAGAATGTTCCATGAGCACTTGAGAAAAATGTGTATTCTGTTTTTTTTAGGGTGGAATGTCCTATAAATATCAATTAAGTCCATCTTGTGTAATGTATCATTTAAAGCTTGTGTTTTCTTCTTTATTTTCATTTTGGATGATCTGTCCATTGGTGAAAGTGGGGTGTTAAAGTCCCCTACTATGATTGTGTTGCTGTCGATTTCTCCTTTTATGGCTGTTAGTGTTTGCTTTATGTATTGAGGTGCTCCTATGTTGGGTGCATAAATATTTACAATTGTTATACCTTCCTCTTGGATCGATCCCTTGATCATTATATACTTTCCTTCTTTGTCTCTTGTAATAGTCTTTATTTTAAAGTCTATTTTGTCTGATATGAGAATTGCTACTCCAGCTTTCTTTTGATTTCCATTTGCATGGAATATCTTTTTCCATCCCCTCACTTTCAGTCTGTATGTGTCCCTAGGTCTGAAGTGGGTATCTTGTAGATAGCATATATATGGGTCTTGTTTTTGTGTCCATTCAGCCAGGCTGTGTCTTTTGGTGGGAGCATTTAATCCATTTACATTCAAAGTAATTATCGATATGTATGTTCCCATTCCCATTTTCTTAAATGTTTTGGGTTTGTTATTGTAGGTGTTTTCCTTCTCTTGTGTTTCTTGCCTAGAGAAGTTCCTTTAGCATTTGTTGTAAAGCTGGTTTGGTGGTGCTGAACTCTCTCAGCTTTTGCTTGTCTGTAAAGGTTTTAATTTCTCCATCACATCTGAATGAGATCCTTGCTGGTAGAGTAATCTTGGTTGTAGGTTTTTCTCCTTCATCACTTTAAGTATATCCTGCCACTCCCTTCTGGCTTGCAGAGTTTCTGCTGAAAGTTCAGATGTTAACCTTATGGGGATTCCCTTGTGTGTTATTTGTTGTTTTTCCCTTGCTGCCTTTAATATGTTTTCCTTATATTTCATTTTTGACACTTTGATTAATATGTGTCTTGGCGTGTTTCTCCTTGGGTTTATCCTGTATGGGACTCTCTGTGCTTCCAGGACTTGATTAACTATTTCCTTTCGCATATTAGGAAAGTTTTCAACTATAATCTCTTCAAATATTTTCTCAGTCCCTTTCTTTTTCTCTTCTTCTTCTGGGACCCCTATAATTTGAATGTTGGTGCGTTTAATGTTGTCCCAGAGGTCTCTGAGACTGTCCTCAGTTCTTTTCATTCTTTTTACTTTATCCTGCTCTGCAGTAGTTATTTCTACCATTTTATCTTCCAGGTCACTTATCCTTTCTTCTGCCTCCGTTATTCTGCTATTGATCCCATCTAGAGTATTTTTAATTTCATTTATTGTGTTTTTCATCGTTGGTTGGTTCCTCTTTAGTTCTTCTACGTCCTTGTTAAATGTTTCTTGCATTTTGTCTATTCTATTTCCCAGATTTTGGATCATCCTTACTATCATTATTCTGAATTCTTTTTCAGGTAGACTACCTATTTCCTCTTCATTTGTTAAGTCTGGTGTGTTTTGACCCTGCTCCTTCATCTGCTGTTTGTTTCTCTGTCATCTCATTTTGCTTATCTTACTGTGTTTGGGGTCTCCTTTTCACAGGCTGCAGGTTCGTAGTTCCCATTGTTTTTGGTATCTGTCCCCAGTGGCTAAGGTTGGTTCAGTGGGTTGTGTAGGCTTCCTGGTGGAGGGAACTAGTGCCTGAGTTCTGGTGGATGAGGCTGGATGTTGTCTTTCTGGTGGGCACGTCTACATCTGGTGGTGTATTTTTGGGTGTCTGTGGCCTTATTATGATTTTAGGCAGCCTCTCTGCTAATGCATGGGGCTGTGTTCCTGTCTTGCTAGTTGTTTGGCATAGGGTGTCCAGCACTGTAGCTTGCTGGTCATTGAGTGATGCTGGGTCTTGATGTTGAGATGGAGATCTCTGAGAGATTTTTGCCGTTTGGTATTACGTGGAGCTGGGAGGTCTCTTGTGGACCAGTGTCCTGAAGTTGGCTCTCCCTCCTCAGAGGTACGACCCTGATGCCTGGCTGGAGCACCAAGAGGTTTTCGTCCACACGGCTCAGAGTAAAAGGGAGAAAAAATAGAAAGAAAGAAAGAAAGAGGCTATAATATAGTGAAGTAAAATAAAGCTATTATAAAGCAAAGTTATACGGACAAAATCTCACCCAGAAGCATATACATATACACTCACAAAAAAAGGAAAAGGGGTAAAATTAATATATCCTGCTCCCAAAGTCCACCTCGTGAATTTGGGATGATTCTTTGTCTATTCAGGTATTCAACAGATGCATCACATCAAGTTGTTTGTGCAGTTTTAATCCGCTGCTTCTGAGGCTGCTGGGAGAGATTTCCCCTTCTCTTCTCTGTTCACACAGCTCCCGGGGTTCAGCTTTGGATTTGGACCCACCTCTGCATGTAGGTCGCCTGAGGGCATCTATTCCCCACCCAGACAAAACGGGGTTAAAGGAGCAGCTGATTCGGGGGCTCTGGCTCACTCAGGCCGCGGGGAGGGAGGGGTACAGAGGAGGCGGGGCGAGCCTGCGGTGTCAGAGGCCGGCGTGACGTTGCAGCAGCCCGAGGTGCGCCGTGTGTTCTCCCGGGGAAGTTGTCCCTGGATCACGGGACCCTGGCAGTGGCAGGCTGCACAGGCTCCCGGGAGGGGCAGTGTGGAGAGTGACCTGTGCTCACACACAGGCTTTTTGGAGGTGGCAGCAGCCGCCCCAGCATCTCATGCCCGTCTCTGGGGTCCGTGCTGATAGCCGCGGCTCGCACCCGTCTCTGGAGTTCGTTTAGGCGGCACTCTGAATCCCCTCTCCTTGTGCGCCGCGAAACAAAGAGGCAAGAAATAGTCTCTTGCCTCTTCGGCAGCTGCAGACTTTTTCCCGGTCTGCCTCCCAGCCAGCTGTGGTGCGCTTACCCCTTCAGGCTGTGTTCACGCCGCCAACCCCAGTCCTCTCCCTGCGATCCGACCCTCAGCTCCCTGCCCCGCCCGCCCCGGCGGCTGAGCAGACAAGCCTTTCGGGCTGGTGAGTACTGCTCAGCGCCGATCCTCTGTGCGGGCATCTCTCCGCTTTTTCCTCTGCGCCCCTGTTGCTGTGGGGTCTGCGCTGATAGCCGTGGCTCGCGCCCGTCTCTGAGCGCACCAGGAAACAAAGAGGGAAGAAAAAGTCTCTTACCTCTTTGGCAGCTGCAGACTTTTTCCTGGTCTCCCTCCCGGCTAGCTGTGGTGTGCTAACCCCTTCAGGCTGTGTTCACGCCGCCAACCCCAGTCCTCTCCTTGCGATCCGACCAAAGCCCGAGCCTCAGCTCCCAGCCCCTCCCGCCCCAGCGGGTGAGCAGACAAGCCTTTCGGGCTGGTGAGTGCTGGTCGGCACTGATCCTCCATGCGGGAATCTCTCCGCTTTGCCCTCCACACCCCTGTGGCTGCGCTCTCCTCCGTGGCTCCGAAGCTTCCCCCCTCTGCCTCCCGCAGTCTCCACTCGCGAAGGGGCTTCCTAGTGCGTGGAAATCTTTTCTCCTTCACAGCTCCCTCCGACTGGTACAGGTGCCATCCCTATTCTTTTGTCTCTGTTATTTCTTTTTTCTTTTGCTCTACCCAAGTACGGGGGGAGTTTCTTGTCTTTTGGGAGGTCTGACGTTTTCTGCCAGCGTTCAGTGGGTGTTCTGTAGGAGCAGTTCCACCTGTAGATGTATTTCTACTGTATCTGTGGGAAGGAAGGTGATCTCCGCGTCTGACTCTTCCGCCATCTTCTCTCCTCCCTCCTAACTAGTTGGCTTTTGATCTTCATTCTCAGAGACCTATTTGTTAGTTGCCTTTTGTGATTTTCCTCCATCACAAACTATTGTGTCCAAATCAAATCCCTAGCCACAGTGAAAACGTTTGAATCCATTTATATGAAGTCAAAATTTTAAAAGTTTTCTCCAACTGGAAGAAAACTTATAGCCATAATATGTATTATAGAATTGATTAGAAATAAACCTACTTTGAACTGACGTATGACATACAGTACAAAGTCTCCAATTTTAATGACTCCACTTTGACTTTATAAGCAAAAAAAAATAAAAAACAGTTTAAGAAGCAATAAATGATACTTGCTTCAGAAATGTTTTAAAATGCTATTCAGTATTAGCCCCTCGAGATATATCATCAAATTTGTCAAAGAAAGGTAAAAAATATATATAAGTTAATAAAAATCAGGGACCGCAAAAAAGGAAAGGCAAATTTTCATAATTGAAATATTTTGGGGGAGGATTTGGGCTAGTAATATGGAGAGGGAGTCTAATTAAGGAAGTGTGTTACTAGCTTGCCAATGTCAATGCAGAAAACCGACAAGCCTAGAATAGCACTGTATGACAGCTAGGATAGATGGTGAAAGTTGCAACCACAATTGGTACAAGCTTCCACTTTGCTTAGTTGGTTATTAAATAAATGGATTTTGATTTCAAAACTAACATGATGAGAGTGATGCATTCTGCAGAGCTTTGGTGAACACGCTTACTGTGCTCAGTATTATCCCAGGCATTGTTTTCATCTTGGAGCAAAACCACGGGGTTAACTTCCTGCCAGCACCAACATGGGTAGTGTGGACTCTTATTAGCTGGCCCATGCGTGGGAAAGAGGCAAAGGTGTTGCTGTGAAGCTGTCATCGCTCAAACATCAAAAATGGAGTTGGACTATTTATTATAATTCACCCCCAATGTTTGAACTGATAAGTGAAATGGCCAGATCTCATTTAATTGAATTTAAAATTCTTTATTTATTTATTTATTTTTTTAATACATATTTATTGGAGTATAATTGCTTCACAATACTGTGTTAGTTTCTGTTGTACAACGAAGTGAATCAGCCACATGCATACATATATCCCCATATCCCCTCCCTGTTGGGCCTCCCTCCCACCCTCCCTACCCCACCCCTCTAGGTCATTGCAAAGCACCGAGCTGATCTCCCTGTGTTATGCTGCTGCTTCCCACTAGGGATCTATTTTACATTTGGTAGTGTATATATGTTGATGCTACTCTCACTTCTCCCCAGCTTCCGCCACCCCTGCACCATGCCCTCCAGTCCATTCTCTATGTCTACGTCTTTATTCCTGCCCTGCTACTAGGTTCATGATTACCATTTTTTTTTTTTTTTAGATTCCATATACATGTGTTAGCATATGGTATTTGTTTTCTCTTACTGACTTACTTCACTCTGTATGACAGACTCTAGGTCCATCCACTTCACTTCAAATACCTCAATTTCATTTCTTTTTATGGCTGAGTAATATTCCATTGTGTATATGTGCCAAATCTTCTTTATCCACTCATCTGTTGATGGATATTTAGGTTGCTTCCATGTCCTGGCTATTGTAAATAGTGCTGCAATGAACACTGTGGTACATGTCTCTTTTTGAATTATGGCTTTCTCAGGCTATATACCCAGTAGTGGGATTGCTGGGTCATATGGTAGTTCTATTTTTAGATTTTAAGGAACATCCATACTGTTTTCTATAGTGGTTGTATCAATTTACATTCCCACCAACAGTACCAGAGGGTTCCTTTTCACCACACCAAACGCACGTGGGTGTGTGGTGTATACACTTATATAAATGTATATATACATATATAAAATTTTTAATTATAATATATTTATATATTATAATAATTTTCATTATTTCTCCTTTGTATCAAGGAGATCTAGTGGAGGTATGTATGACTTAGTCACTAACAAAGTTTTACAGGAGGCCCAGTTACAGAGAGGACTCAAAGTCAAGTACATGGAAGGAGAAACCTACCACCTAGGGTACAGGACAGGGAAGAACAGCATTAAATGGCAGATTGATAGTTTAGGAAGAAGGAATCAAATACTACAATTAAGATGATACTAAAACCAGAACATCAAGGTTCACCATACCAAACCACTGATACAGAAATATATTGAATATATATATACATATATATATATATATATATATGTTTTTTTTTAATCAGTCATCAATTTTATACACATCACTGTATACATGTCAATCCCAATCGCCCAATTCAGCACAACACCATCCCCAACCCACCGCAGTTTTCCCCCCTCAGTGTCCATACATTTGTTCTCTACATCTGTGTCTCAACTTCTGCCCTGCAACCCGGTTCATCTGTACCATTTTTCTAGGTTCCACATACATGCGTTAATATACGATATTTGTTTTTCTCTTTCTGACTTACTTCACTCTGTATGACCGTCTCTAGATCCATCCATGTCTCAACAAATGACTCAATTTCGTTCCTTTTTATGGCTGAGTAATATTCCATTGTATATATGTACCACAGCTTCTTTATCCATTCGTCTGTCGATGGGCATTTAGGTTGCTTCCATGACCTGGCTATTGTAAATAGTGCTGCAATGAACATTGGGGTGCATGTGTCTTTTTGAATTACGGTTTTCTCTGGGTATATGCCCAGTAGTGGGATTGCTGGGTCATATGGTAATTCTATTTTTACTTTTTTAAGGAACCTCCATATTGTTCTTCATAGTGGCTGTATCAATTTACATTCCCACCAACAGTGCAAGAGGGTTCCCTTTTCTCCACACCCTCTCCAGCATTTGTTGTTTGTAGATTTTCTGATGATGCCCATTCTAACTGGTGTGAGGTGATACCTCATTGTAGTTTTGATTTGCATTTCTCTAATAATTAGTGATGTTGATCATCTTTTCATGTGCTTCGTGGCCGTCTGTATGTCTTCTTTGGAGAAATGCCTATTTAGGTCTTCTGCCCATTTTTGGATTGGGTTGTTTGTTTCTTTAATATTGAGCTGAATGAGCTGTTTATATATTTTGAAGATTAATCCTTTGTCCATTGATTCGTTGGCAAATCTTTTACTTCTTCTTTTCCAATTTGTATTCCTTTTATTTTTTTTTCTTCTCTGATTGCCATGGCTAGGACTTCCAGAACTATGTTGAATAATAGTGGTGAGAGTGGACATCCTTGTCTCATTCCTGATCTTAGAGGAAATGCTTTCAGTTTTTCACGGTTGAGAATGATGTTTGTGGTGGGTTTGTCATATATGGCCTTTATTATGTTGAGGTAGGTTCCCTCTATGCCCACTTTCTGGAGAGTTTTTATCATAAATGGCTGTTGAATTTTGTCAAAAGCTTTTTCTGCATCTATTGAGATGATCATATGGTTTTTATTCTTCAATTTGTTAATATGGTGTATCACATTGATTGATTTGCGTATATTGAGGAATCCTTGCATCCGTGGGATAAATCCCACTTGATCGTGGTGTATGATCCTTTTAATGTGTTGCTGGATTCTGTTACCTAGTATTTTGTTGAGGATTTTTGCATCTATATTCTTCAGTGATATTGGTCTGTAATTTTCTTTTTTTGTAGTCTTTGTCTGGTTTTGGTATCAGGGTGATGGTGGCCTCATAGAATGAGTTTGGGAGTGTTCCTTCCTCTGCAATTTTTTTGGAAGAGTTTGAGAAGGATAGGTGTTAGCTCGTCTCTAAATGTTTGATAGAAGTCACCT
Source organism: Balaenoptera physalus (assembly GCF_965194825.1). NCBI lineage: Eukaryota > Metazoa > Chordata > Mammalia > Artiodactyla > Balaenopteridae > Balaenoptera > Balaenoptera physalus. The sequence goes on from NC_138888.1 coordinate 103,715,023, forward strand.
GTGAAGCCATCTGGTCCTTGACTTTTGTTCGTTGGAAGATTTTTAATCACAATTTCAATTTCATTACTTGTGATTGGTCTGTTCGTATTTGCTGTTTCTTCCTGGTTCAGTCTTGGAAAGTTATACCTTCTTAAGAATTTGTCCATTTCTTCCAGGTTGTCCATTTTATTGGCATAAAGTTGCTTATAGTAGTCTCTTAGGATGCTTTGTATTTCTGCAGTGTCTGTTGTAACTTCTCTTTTTTCATTTCTGATTTTATTGATTTGAGTCCTCTCTCTCTTTTTCTTGATGAGTCTGGTTAATGGCTTATCAGTTTTGTTTATCTTCTCAAAGAACCAGCTTTTAGTTTTATTGATCTTTGTTATTGTTTTCTTTGATTCTATTTCATTTATTTCCGCTCTGATCTTTATGATTTCTTTCCTTCTGCTAACTTTGGGTTTTGTTTGTTCTTCTTTCTCTAGTTTCTTTAGGTGTAAGGTTAGATTGTTTACTTGAGATTTTTCTTGTTTCTTTAGGTTGGCCTTTATAGCTATAAACTTCCCTCTTAGAACTGCTATTGCTGCATCCCACAGGTTTTGGGTCATCGTGTTTTCATTGTCATTTGTCTCTAGGTATTTTTTGATTTCCTCTTTGATTTCTTCAGTGATTTCTTAGTTATTTAGTAACGTATTGTTTAGCCTCCATGTGTTTGTGTTTTTTACATTTTTTTCCCTGTAATCCATTTCTAATCTCATAGTGTTGTGGTCAGAAAAGATGCTTGATATGATTTCAATTTTCTTAAATTTACTGAGGCTTGATTTGTGACCCAAGATATGATCTATCCTGGAGAATGTTCCGTGTGCACTTGAGAAGAACGTGTAATCTGTTATTTTTGGATGGAATGTCCTATAAATATCAATTAAATCTATCTGGTCTATTGTGTCACTCAAAGCTTCTGTTTCCTTATTTATTTTCATTTTGGATGATCTGTCCATTGGTGTAAGTGAGGTGTTAAAGTCCCCTACTATTATTGTGTTACTGTCGATTTTCTCTTTTATAGCTGTTAGCAGTTGCCTTATGTATTGAGGTGCTCCTATGTTGGGTGCATAAACATTTATAAGTTTTATATCTTCTTCTTGGATTGATCCCTTGATTATTATGTAGTGTCCTTCCTTATCTCTTGTAACATTCTTTATTTTAAAGTCCATTTTATCTGATATGAGTATTGCTACCCCAGCTTTTTTTTTGATTTCCAAATAAGTCACTATGGTGTTCTACGAGGCTGGCAGCCTGAAACCATTAAGGGAGGTAAATATTCTACTTAATGCCCTGTTCAAGAGTCCAGCCTTGTGTATTTTGAGAAAAGAAAGGGGTTCTTTAGTTGCTATCAATAATATCTGATATTCAAAAGGAGGACAAGATGTATATGGGTGAGTATCTCATATTATGGCTTTAACTTGTACAGAAAGATGTGTGACCTAGATTTATAAGTTGGGAATCTGAGGCAAGGAATTCCCAGAGTTTATTATCCCCTAAGAGGCAACCTTGGATAAAACACTGTTGCTGCCATTGGCTGCATTAGACAGCCAGAGTACTGACAGTGGCCCAAGAATGTGTAAAGTGTGCAGAAGGGGCAGCTTGCTGGCAGGTCTTCCAGTGCTAAGATGGTTGCCAAAGGTTGCCCAGTTGTGCTGACCCTTGTTTTCTTTTCTTTATCAGGGACTTCCTGCAACTTTCCACTGAGTTCTACCATTCATGACAGTGGAGATGCCATCCATAGAGTGTACAAACGCCCTTTCTTGTTGACTCAGTTATTCCCAAGTCACCTCCACCCCCATCTCTTCCCTGCCCTGCAGGAGCTAATGTATTTGAATGCTGTTAAGATCTTGTCTGCGTAGATAGTATCCAATGACAAGGCTGTGGAGGCAACCCTATAGGTTGTCAGATGAAGTTATGTTGTGTGCACATGAATGTGAAGGCCAGCTGGCTGTTTATACAGACAGTAAACAGAACATATTAGCTAAATATGTGACTGAAAAGTACTAAACAGTTGTTGATTGGATGAAGTCAGTAACATAAATAACATTGGGTTTGAGGGACCTTGATGGATAGGATACACCTGTGAACAGATACAGGCTATTGATCATATTATAGTTCTTGAACTGAGAATTGTATTCATGAATTTATTTATATTTAAGCTTCATAACTAATATAAATATTGCATATAGAATTTTAATGTATCAAATATGTTGAAAATAGATTATATTAACACAATAATATCTCTCAAAACCTGGTAAATGGTTATCTTCTCCTTGTAGTTCAATTGATTTCCTCTTATATGTTTTGAAATGATGTTATACATAAATGTACAATTGTAACTTTCTTGTAAATTAAAGCTCTTTTCTTCAAGTATCACATAATGATTCTTTTCCTAAAAAAATTTTTAGTAGTATAGCTGCATCAGCTTCTTGGTGGTATATCTAAGTCCTAAGAAAAGTAATATCCAATATTCCAGAGATGTATTTAAATGGCAAACTCATAAAAGAATTAGGATGAAAACGTAGATTAACAGGTACCTGACCTGCATGGATGGTAACGTCCAATACACACGAATGGTCCTAAAATTATGTACACTTGTCTGTACAATTCATTTCTACTATTTTATTCTAAGAAAATAATCATAATGAATAAAATTACAGTTATTACATTTTTCAGCAGGTGGAGAAAAGAGGGACCCATGGTGGGTCTGAAACAGGATTTAGGGTTGTGGTGAAGTTCAAGGTGGGTGAGGATTGGTGAAATGTGTTCATATTACATGTTTATCCTAGAAGACTATAAGGCAATAGTCAGTATTTAACATCACAGAATAAGACTCTATTGCAACATGTTCTGTTAAAATAGCCAGTGTTCTCAAAATGATTGGATCGAAACATCGTGTTCTTAGTTCAATGTTCTTGTTTGGTAGATTTCCTTCTCAATGGGATTTGACTCAGAGACTGATGCCAACAGTTCTGCATTTGGGGGACTCTGTGGATCTGATGGGAGAACTTGAGGGGAGACAAAGCAATGGGTAATGACTTAGTTGTTTTGCAGTCCGCTTTTGGAAACCCGTGAAAGAAAGCACATTTATCGCTAGCAAATTTCATCTTAATTGCTGCTGCCTATTGCTTTTCATTGTTTTATATCTCCAACAAGAAAAGATGAAGTCCTTATTCTTTATCCTCGAATCATACTAAAATGCCTAAGATAGTATTCAGAAATAATTTGCACAGTATGGGTGACACTTAGTCCAACACAAATGTAAACAAGTTTGTTTTTCTAAGAAAATAAAATATCTGTGTTTTCAACTAAAGCAGACTGAATAAGCAAAATTATTTTAAAAGACCAATTTTTCATAACCTGTACAGTATCAAACTGTGGATAGATAAGAATTATATGTCATATACCCGTTTTCCACTGGGCTATCATTTTTTAGGAAGTTACAAACACAATTTGAAGATGTTGAGACTTTGAGGTATTATTAAAAGGATTTAAGATTAAAAAAAATGTAAACAGCTAATGATCTGAGGACAAAAAGTTCAAAATCATCGTAGATAAAAAGAGGAGCTTGTCACGAATTGTAATGTATTATATAAAGTAGGCTTATGGAATACGTCACAATGAATCTTTTAGTTCTTTCTGCTTTTGTAGATGTGGTATCTAAATTCACAATTCAACTAAAAATATTTTATAAATTCATCTTAACTCAGTCATGTCCTAATCTTCCAACCACTTATTTCCTGCTACAATGTTCTTTCTTCTCAGTTTAAACACAAGAGACACATATCACTTAATCATCTTTAATTCTTGTGGCAGAGGTTTTTTTTTCTAGAAAATACATTATTTGTAATCCTTTTATAAAATGTTCTTTTGGGTTTGTTTGAACCAGTGGATTAAATGGAAAGTTGATCAATATTCTGGCTCTTCAGTTCAAAATTCAAAACAGAAATAGATATTTATTGTGCATCTGTTACATGCCAGGGTCTGTGCTAGTTCTAAAGGTTCAAAGAAAGAAGGCTTTATTCGATTTGTTTGCTCAGAGCTTATTATAAGAAACAGACAACCAAACAAAGAAATAAAATGAAGCATGATGTGAAGTGGCAGTGAGTTTGGTAGATGCTCTGTGTTTTCTGGTGAGGAAGAATATCAGTGGATCTTAAAAGAGGTTTTGATGGCTGAACTAAATTTTGAAGGATGATTAGGAATTTGTCTGTCAGACCAGTAGGGAAGGAGATTACAAGCAAATAACATATTGTGTATCAAATATAGCAGGAATAAAATAGCATAGTTTGTTCAGAATACCAAATAATTTAGCATTGCTTTTTATTATCAGACACCGCTGGTTGCTTTTGGCAATGCAATCCCTCCTTGCAATGCAATAGCTGACAGAAGTGTATTTACTTATGCTTTTTTTTCTGGTGTTCTTTTTATAAGTAGCTCTTTTCTCAGAAAGGGGAGTCATATCCATCTCCGCTGGTCCATAGACAAAACACTATGTGCTCGTTAAATAGTTTCCCTTTCTTTTTGACTACTAAGACAATCATATTTCCCAGAGCTTTTGCAATTAGGTGGTGATGTAATAAGGAAGAACAAATATGACTTCATATTAGCTTATTTTACTGTAACCTTTGTTTTCTATTGCTTTTGCTACACGTTAAGAATGTTGCCTATAGGCTGACACATACATGACAACGCATTCTCAAGGCTCTGACCTTTAAAGGTATAGCACTTTTTCATCCATATAGAGATAAAAAGTTGCAGAGAGTAACACTTGTCTTGGAGGTTTACAGGAACATCATGACCTAACTGACCCGGACAGCTGCAAGAGCAAAGGATTCTGACACCAGGAAGTTTGCAACAATCAACCACACCCACTCCACTTTTTGTATAAAAGAAGCCTGAATTCTAACCTGGGTACAATGGTTCTTTGGAAAAATAGTCCACCATCCTCTTAGTCTGCTGGCTTTCCAAATAAAGTTGCTATTCCTTTCCCCAACAACTTGTGTCTCGATTTATTGGCCTGGCATGCAATAAGTAGTATAAGCTTGGGCACAGCAATGGTGCCACCTAGTTACCATGAAAGACTCTTTGGTTCCGCGAAGGGCAGTTTCTGGCAGACACAATGTATGTATTTCCTACATAGATGTATTGTCCTAATGGACTCACAGGAAGGCATGCGCCAGCTCACTGGTTCTGGGTGGATTATGTGATCAGCACCTCCAAGCCTGAATTTTAAAACTCCCAGGTCATCCTCCTTCTGTTGCTGATACACAAAGACAGGGGCCCAGATCTCTGAGTAACAACTTTGTGCAAAGCTGCCCAACCAAAACTGTCAAAACTCACTCATATATAACAAAGAAACAAATGTATACTTTGTCAAGTCACTGAGATTTCCCAGTTTATTTTTACTTTCAAGAGCTAGTGCAACTTACCTGATTTTTATGGAAGTCTCCATTTTGTATTACCTGTGGTCACCCGAGAGGAACAGCTTATAGGATGCAGATTTCAATCTCGTTCCCAGAGTAAAGTCACATTTATAGGCCGGGCAATCCTTCAGTCAAATTGTAAATTAGATGAGGTCTGAGATTTATTTTTAGCAGTTACGTAGACTACTTTTTTTAAATCTCCTTCAACTTGATGTCCATCTTTAATCATCTAGAGAGTTCAGATGATACCCTGGCTATCCTCTTTTCACAGGAACCCATCCTACTGACGTTTCTTTACTGCTTAAGGAAATTCTCATGGATTTCTACTTGTTGTAGGTGGAGTCTCACTCTAGAAAATAAATACCCATGAAATGGGAAGAACGTTTCCTGTTCTGAGATGTCGACAACCACTCTGGGAAGTCAGAAAGAACCTGAGGTTATCACCACTACCAAAATCAATAACCATAAATGCAAAACTAAAGGGAAGGGCTAGAAAGAGGAAGCCCTGTTGGTCTTTACTCTGTGCTTGGTACAGCACCAGGTACTTATAATACATCTAATCTATGTTTTTGAAAATCCAGAGATAATGGAAAGACTAGTACTGATTATTTGAAGGCACATTAATTTTTAGAAAAACTTCAGAGGTAGAAAATATTATTGTTAAACTTTTACAGAAAAAGGACATGGAGTTCATTCAGTACTATTAAATAACTTTACCAAGTCATGATTGTGAAGAAATTTCTAAAATAATTTAATATAATACCATATTGCTAAAGAGAAAACATTGGAAGTATTCACTGGAGAGGGAACATCTGGGTTTCATATGTTCTTCCTTTAGAAAAGATAATACTCTGTGCATTCTGTACTGCTTTCCCATTTACACACGGCCTTCATATACATGATCTCACGTAATAATTGCAAACATCTTGAAGTCGATGATATCTTCATGGTATTGATAAGAAAGCTATGGCTTATAAATTTCACATCATACAGGTAGTGAGTCACACAGAAAGAGAAGCTAGGACATTCTGATTATACATCTCATGCACATTCTCTTAGCCCACTCCGTGCTTAGTATGAATTGGTGAATTTTTTGTATTACCAACACATTTTGGTTTTAGTCTCGTCTCTCCCTCAATATTGTATAATTGAAAAAAAAAAAAAAGACTCAACTTTTCTGTACTGCAGTTTTGTCATCTCTAACAATCCCTTCCACCCCACACATCTTTGTTTCTAATTCAAGCTTAGACACTAGGGACTGATAATGTCTCAAATAATTAGCTCTCTCTTCTATCACCTGCACTTAAACTTCATTTCCCTAATCCAAGTTGAATATTCACGTGGCAGTTTTAGACTGGGTCAACGAAGGAGCTATTTTGATACTAGATTTTGTTTGGGAGTCACTCAAATCATATTCCCTCCCGCAGTAAAACCAGCTCTGTTTGTGGAAAATAACACATAAAAGAAAGACATTCTGTGTTGATTCCTATTTTATAAGATTTGAAAACTGTGGTGTTCTTTTTAAATGTGCCTATGATGCAGCAACTCAGTGAGAAGAAGTAGCTGTCACCACTATGATCATTTATTAACCTCCTTTCTTGGATAAGAAGGATGATGAGCTAATATGGGAACAGGAGGAAATCTGCCAAGTCATTGCCCTGCACCTGGGGCTCAGCCTGTCCCTAGTCTCCATAGAGTTTGCTCCGTAATAAACCTATACTGATTAATTACTTAGGGTGCCCATTGCTCCTCTCCTCCATGAGCAAAAGGATAAAATAAAATGTTCTGAAATTCATGGTTCCCCAGACAGCAAACTAACATCCATTTGCACTTAGATTTGTCTCTCAACTTTCATTCAAACTTCATTTCATTTACTGGATGCATTCTATGTCACAGGCAAAATGTTCTTTGGTAGGAATACACAGGTAAATAATACTTGACCTCTGAATGCCTTCATCTTAGTGAAAAGAAAACGAAGAAACACATAGTTGTAACACATTGAGGAAAGGATTAATGGAGTGTGAAGTGGTACGGGGTGTTTTCTTGTGGAAGTACAGAGGAAAAACTAGCTGTAACTTCATCTAATTTGAGGACACAAATGAAAATGGGATGTATAAAAGTGGGACAGTAAGGATTGTAAATATGAGTTAGAGCTTATTGATTCAGCACCTGTCACATGAGAACGTCCTTCTCTGAATGCCACTGGGATAGAACATTAGCTGCGATTGTAGACTGCACATCTCACATCTTTCAGGTAAGTCTTTGAGATGCAGGGCAGCTGACCAGCAACATTGGAGGCCTTAAGAAGCTTTCGTTCATGTATTCGTTCATTTATTCACAGGCCTCTAGAATAAAATGGACCATATCACAAGTGCTAAAAAATATCCATAGTCATAATAAATCATATGTGTAATTTTTTTGTTGTTTTACTTATTTCCAATAAGAACCATAAGAAGCAGGATTGATGGAGAGAAAAGATAGACTCGACATCAGTGTGAGAGAAAGGAAACACTCATCCTTTCACTCCCATTGCAAATTGAAGTGATGCTTCTTCCAGACTGTATTAGCCTGCTGAGGAAGGAGCTGGCTAAACGGTTCCATCTCTGATCAGCACACCCACTTTGTACATTAAGCTGATGCTTTAGCAAATCCGTTGCCTCTGCTAGAAGAATTCAGCCCAGGTTGTGGCTGGTTCACCCTGCAGAGAGCCCACTTCTCCTGCTCAAATTGAACTCCGCTGTACTATTGTGGATCACCGCATCTTAACGGTTCTCTCAGCTCATGCTATTCCCGAGCTCTGCCTTAATAGAGCTTTCACTCAAAGTCTTTTATCTGACAGCCTTGTAGACTACAAAAAAAAAAAAAAAAAAGAGAAGTTTTCAGTATACTTTAATGGTGTCATATCTCCCACCCTTCTGAGCTCTCCGTCCTGGAATACATCCTCACCAGTCGGAGGGCTTTGGCTGTGGGCACACACTGCAAAAGGGTTCAGCAATCCCTTTTAAATGGAAGTGGAGGCGGGGGCTGCCTAGTGAGCCCTTCATTCCTACCAACATTTGGATGATCTTCTGTAATACAATGCGTCCTAGCAAAGCCCTGCTGAGGGATCTTCATCATCTGCCGAAGGTCTCTGTGCCGGGTTCACGGCGGCAAGTCAGACGTGCCTAGAGCGGGTTGACACTTGACGTTGGCCTCACTCAAAGCAGAGCTCGGCGTCATTTGTAAAACAATCCAACGCCAGCTGCACTCCCTCCTGAGCGCGTGCCTCCAGGGCTGCAGTGTCAGCGTGTAATAACTCCCGGATGACTGTTTCAAAGCCTGTCCCCGAGCTTCACTTTCCGGATGAGCACACGTTCATCTTCCTAGAAGGGCTCAGATTCCTTTGGGCTTCAGCTCTGTAGGCTTGTTTGATGGGAGAACTGTGATGGGAGAAGAAATGAAGAGAACTCTCAGCGCCTTTAATCTGAACAGACGCCCAAACCCCTACAAACATGGCAGAGCTGGAATGTGCTCGTTTCCAACGGGAGAAGGCATCACACTGCCGACTCTGCTCTCGCTTTCGCTGTGAGCATCCTTTATGTTTGAGGATCTGTTGGCACTACTGCTGATACGTTACTTAATGTCAGTACTTCACATGTGAAAGAGAGCAGGCTCTGCCTCTCAAACTGCAGGGGGTTCTTTTGGTTTTTGGTTTTTATTTTTTTGTTTTTTTGTAGTTGCTGCCATTTTTAACGGCTGCTGCTACTATCTACAAGCACACCTGTACGCTTTTTACCCAGTCTGGCTTTTTAATCTCTTCCTTTAATGATTAGAGGCTTTCCAGAAAAGTTAGCTATAAGGGACATCTTATGTTCTCACTGGCTTCTGTTATATAACCAGGGTTGTATTTGTACAAAATACAAAGAAATAACATCTTTCAGAAAGGAGTTAAGACCATGCCTGCCCTCTTGACCTTCTTGGCATTACAGCCTGCGGGCAGCAATATATGGGAAGGAAATTGGAGTCTAAGATACATATTTTGTCTTTTTTTTCCCCACTTTTATTCTTTTTGTTAGAACTTTCCTAACTCTGAATCTTTAATCTGAAATTGGCTCTCCTCAACAGGGATTTCTATACCTGTGAAGTATAAGGTGTTTTTTTTAACTTTAATACTGCTCACTTTAAACACAAGCTTAAATTTTCTTCTCACAATTTTTGGAATGCAGTTTTGTTGTATTTGAGTTACTATATCTTTTACAATATCCAGAGTTTACTGAACTCAATATTTCTTGTTTTTTATGCTTCATCATCTAAAAAGTAAATTTTGACGACATAGCTGGGTATATAGTGACTCATCATGGCTTATAGTTACCAGCTATTTCTCATGAGGCTCAAGTGTGATAAGATGTATAGTTCACACACCTACATTAAGATGTAGTCCAAATAAACATGGTCTTGTTTGGCTTAAACTGGGAAGTCCCAAGCTGCTTGAGCCATAGGACGTTTCTGATAAATTGAGAAAGCGATACTTTTAATGACCAATGATGCCTAAGACACTATTTTAGTGAGCATCTCAACTTCATTTTCTTAAATCCCAAAGCATATATATCTCTTTTCACACTTATCTTATAACCACTCAAAGAAGCCATTTGTGACGAAAGGCTCCACCATGGGACTTTATCAGTAATTGATGAAATATACAGATCTGTGCAGAAATTTCTAGGAAAGTGGGTATCTAGAGCTTTAGAAATAAAGGGTGAACTCTCTGAAGTAAAGTAACAAATATGTGTGTTAGGAAATAAAAGTTTCCCTCGGTAGTAAAACAGTCCTAACCAAAAGACATTATCATTCCACCATAGACAGTTTGTGGGTATGGAGCATAGCAGCACGGAAGCAAGACTTGGAGAAGAGGGTACAACAAGAATGATGGAATTGCATATTCTAGAAAAGTCCAAATCAAAGATTACTTTGAATCACTGAATTTACTAATGAACAGTGATTGTATCAGCATAAAAACTGCATCGACTTGGATGTTTACGTATGTTCATATTCCATTAAAAACTTGAGAAATGTATTACTACACAATACATTGTATAAGACTCTGTGATCATTCAAAAGTGCCTAATTACAATTTTTTTCATAAATGATTGAATTGAATTGTCCAAAACTCAGCAGATAAAAATTGTTATGACTTTATTTTGTAACTATGTTTAAACAAGACTTTATTTGGTTCTGTATTTTATATTACAAAAGCATCTGGTTACTGTAATTTAATAAGCAATTTAAGAAATTTACTTAAAAGGACCACCTGTATGACTCTTAATATAAATATTAGGTTTTATTTCAAATGTACGTCAGCTAAAATATATGACCTTTTCTACTTACATGTTCTGATAATTGATACTTGAACATAAGAATACTTTCCAGCATACGAAAAGGTAATTGTTGTAGCATACATGGCAATATAATAGATTTCAATTTTTATATTTCAGAATGATTGAGCATAATTAGTTATTAACTTATTTTTAAGTTTTATTTACTCCTTTTGTTAAATGAAGTTTAAAATAATAAAATTTGAACTCCCTAAATTCAGACTTGAGAATAAAATATTTTATAAATAGCCTGCACAGTCAAGTATTAAAAAGAAAACTGATACTCAGCTTTTAGAAGTGGAAAGTTTATTGAGTAAAAAGAATCTTTTTGTCCTACCAAAGTGTATGAATTAGTCCAGAGTAAGGACACACCAAACTCCTCGATTTGCAGTGATAAACCTGCCAAATGCTGCCATTTGTCTTGAGTAATCTATATTAAAGTTAATGGGAGCACAGCATATGAAAACCAACATTTGTCATTTTATACAAATGTCTAGCAAATTTTCATTATACTGAATCATCATGCTGTTAGCTTATAGGATTTTCTTTTTCTTTCCAGTTTACTAGTCAGATAAATGAGGGAGGATTACCTCTACTGGAAATTTAACTGAGAATGATTTGGCTCCCTGATATTACTGAATAACAGCCTGCAAAAAGTTAATACTCTTCTGAAACCCATAGTGGTGAGAAATTATACCTATAAATTCAGTATAAAAATTGTACAAAAGGAATGAGTCTCTGATTATGAAGCTAGGTGTAAATGTGCAATATAATTCAAACAGAGAAAAAAAAGAAGCACATCCATTTAATAATAGTCTCTGCTCTATCTTCAGGTGACTAACTATTCATATATATGGCATATGAACCTTAATTTTGAAAATTAAATAGAAATCTGAAATACATTTTTTCAATATGAATTTCCCCAGCATGATTATCACTATGGGGCATGAATCTATATCAGCTTTTACCAGAATGAGCAACTTAGTTTTAGTTGAGGGCATTCTGCCAGGGGATCATCATCACCAAAACCATCATACCTTGAGAAGGAAATTTAAAATGGTAGACTGGTCATTACTTAATTTCTTTTTCTAAAATACATTGTCACACCACTATACTACATGAAGTGTCAGGGTTAATTTCTGTGGCACAATTATATAATGTTTTTTCTCAACAACAGCTAAAAAACTATGTCTCTAGATTCCACTTCAGACATATTGTATTAGGGAATCAGGATGTGGATCCCAAGGATTTATATTTTTAAAAGCACTATTAGACTATGGAAGATTAGGTTGCCTTCCACAAATCTACATCCTTTTTTTCTAGAGTTGCTGCTGTTTTTCATGTGAGATTTACTTGTAGCTTCTCAGCTACTGTGGTCTCCATGTCCTGCATGATCATAAGCCAAATGCTAACTGAGGGACTCCCTGCCACCTGAGATCTTGGTGAAACTGCATATAAATACACATCCAAGAGTCTGCAGAATTTTGAAGCCTTCAGAGGTGTTTACTAATCATCAGAGGTCTTATAGTCTCTGAGGCTTCCATTATCCTGGACCCATGTTTCTCAATGGTTGTCCCTGTGTCCTTAATGTAACAACTCTTCCTCATCTTCCACATCACCAGGCCACCTCAACCCCATCCATCAGGGCACTCACACAGAGTGTATATGAATTCAGCTTTGTAAGCCAAGAGGGTTGAGGACCCTGGGAATTGGTCACATTCAATGCAAGTCTACATCCACCTTGTGTCTGCTTCTTTTCTCTCATCTCTCCTGTAACTGCTACCCAAATCTTTATGATAGTTTTCTGTAGCTTTGGTACATTATAATCTCACATCTTGAAAAGGAAAGAGATAGTAAATTGTACCTTCTGAAACAACTACTTTTCAAAATGTTGTTTCATGAGATATAATTCTTCCTGAGGAAACATGGTGCTAATTATGAAGGTGATTTCATTTTCTTGTTGCTGTTTGCAAGTTAAACCACCATTACTAGGCTTTTTTTGCTAGAGTAAGCACACAATACTCATGAAAAATCAAGGATTGCTTAACAATTATGGGAAAAATGTAAAAGCTAAATCTTAATTGCCTGTATTCTTTCAGTATATATTATTACTATCATGAATGAAAACAATTTTAGTCTTTCTAGATAGAAACCCACTGTTTTCAAATGACTCCAGCCTCTGTTAATTCACTGAAAAAGGGTTTCAGAGTACCTAGTATGTGGCTGGTATTATTTCAGACCTTGGAGATCTGGCAACAAAAATAAAGAGACACAAAGGTGGAGATGAAAGACAAAAAGTGAAATAACAAATTATATGTTATGTTTCATGGTAAAACAGGGGGTAAATAACAAGCTTAGAAGGTCATAGGATGGGATAAAATTAGAGGAGGGATGCAATTTTAAATAGGGTGGTCAGGAAGAGCCTCAATCAATGTTCAACAGCAGAAGAACAAATTGGTAGACATGGAGATAGGTCAGTAGAAATTGTTGAAAACTGAAACATACATAGAAGAGAAAAAACAAGGAAACTAATATCACCACCACAATAAAAGACCAGCACATCCAAAAAAACCTATTACCTAACAGAAGGGAAAATATAAAACAGTTTAACAAGTGGATTATTCAAGCCCAAAAAAGAGAAATGAGAGTGAGAGAAAAAGGTAGACATAATATTGGATCAGAGAAAGGTGAGAATTTTGCAAAAAATAATGAAAGGCACCAAAGTACAGATTCAAGAAACTACAGATTCATCTTGCCTGTGTTATTCTAATAACAACCAGATGAATATCCCTCCCAAATTATAATTTGATGTATTACATTCAAGCTGCTGAAAATCAGAGATGAAAAATGTCTTTAAAGGCAAGAGAAAAATAAAGAGAAAAGGCATTTTACATACAAAAGAATAAAGATAAGAATTACATCAGTTTTCTTGTCAGTAAGTACACAAGACTTAATAGTGTGATATCTTTAATGTATCGAAAACAGGGAAAATCTGTCAACCCAGCAAATATATATATTTAAAATATGAAGACCAAATAAAGACATTTTCAAACAACAAATCTGAGAGAATTCATAGGCAGAATTCTTGTACCCCAAGAATTGTTAAACCAACTTCTTCAGAGAGAAGGACTGCAATAACAGACAAAAATTTGAATCTACACAAAGAAATGGAGAGCTCTGGAAATGAAAAAAATGTAGAAATTATTATTATTATTTTTTTTTTCTGGTAGGTATAAGACAGATTTTTTATTCCTTTTCTTTTCACTTTCTTTTTGCTATCAAATGATCTACAATGAATCAGATTACTTTCATAATAATTAATATATCTTAAAATTATTTTTATTCACTCTTAATGATAATTGGCTATTTAAAACAAAAATGGTGGCAATATGTCATGTGGGGCTTATAACATATAAAAATAAAATGGATGACAACAACAGCACAAGTGTATGGAGGGAGGAATTAAAAAATGTGATTCTAAGATGAAGTGTGCTTCATTATATTTTCCCTCTACTCCTTTTGAAATACACTTAACTTTGTAGGAAAAAAGTGACTCTACTAGTTAAAATAATGGGCTGTAGTGAAGGAACTGAGAAACCCTTAAACCTTAGTGACTTTGTAACTTAGAGTTGAGTCTTGCCCGATGAGAATTGGGCAGCTCTTCAGGTTTGCTTGCTTTCATGCTATGACTCAGTGCCCCATGGGTTTCCTCTCATCTCACCCTGTGTCCAGAAGAGCAATTTTCCTTTTCCCTCTCTTCAAAAGTGATTAATAACAATTTAAGAATAAATGAAATAGCACATAACATTAAAGAAAAACATTTAGATGTTTTCCATCCACTGCCTTCTGAAGGCGATGTGTTTTTCATATTTATCCATAATACTCCAGGTTTGTCTCTTATACTTTTTGTTCTTAAAATACAGATATTCTTCACTTATATTTTTTTCTATCCTAGACATCACAGATGATTGTAGATGTGTTTGTGCATGTGGGTATCTTATAATTTTTATTTCCAAGACCATGCCCATGAGAACGAGATATGGTCAACTGGTACCGTGTATGTTTGCATTTATTTATTATTAATCAAAAGCTGAGCAGTCTTTACTGATGTATACAGTATACATAGTGGAACAATGTTGCAGAAATTTCTAAGAAGTTAACTAACTGGGTTCACTACATTGGAAACTGTTTAACATATCCTAACCAATAAGTTATTATGGAAGGTTTGCTTTTAAGCTTTGCAGATGCTTTTGGAGAAATATGCTAAATTTCAAATTTTTAAAAATGGTAAAGCCTTCCCTTTGGTCATATAGTATTTAGAAAAAAGGGAGGAAAACTTGTATTGTCATAGTTAGATAACTTTGAGGAAAGAATGTTCAACAGATGATTGTTGGAAGAATTAATAAAAATATGGTGACTTTAATTAAGAATCATGGAAAAATTTAGTTTATATTTATCTCATTGATAGTTTTTAACCAATTCAAATGTTCCTAAAGATTTGCAATTCTCTTTATCACAGTACAAAGAAATTCCCAGACATTTAGATGAAACTTGGAACATACTGACTGTCTTCATTTAAAGATCACTACCCATGGGATTCTCATTTGCCACGGTATGGATGTCTGGCAAAACAAGTAATTTTCATGAATTTATAATAACAGGGTAAAAGTCAGAAATCATTTCAATGGCAAAAAAACATGTTTCACACTTAGAAATCATCCTTTATCAAGCATACTATAATTTACAGTAATTTACAATTAGTATTACCTTTTGCTGGTATAGATTTCTTCACTAATTGTGCGATCATGTTTTTTAAGTGTCAGAGAAACCTAACACCACATTTTTCAGGAAAACATTAAGATATTCTCTCATGTTCCATGAATGAATTTGCAAAAAAAAAAAAAAGCATTTATGTCAGGCTTCTTAAGGAATGTAATAATGGCAATTATTATAAGGTATTTATTCATGGTCACCATGAGTAAAGCAGTATGAGAGCAGTCATTGCTTTAACTCTTATCATTTAAAGCTTATTAACCACTGCTAAGTTCATTGATAAGTAAGCATCATGTGGCAAGAGATCACTGTCTACGACATGATGTTTTCCATGATGGAAAATGACATCAGATAGAGTGAGAGTTAGTTTGTATATGAAATAAACTGAAAATATAAGAACTGTTGTGTTCCTAGCTCTTGAGTTTTAAATATTGTTTTAAAATATGCCTATATTTTATTCCCTTCAACTGCCAGGATTGGGGGAGCATCTCGTGATTCCATTTTTACCAATGAGACAAAGGCTGAAACATGTAAAATGATCAAAGAGTGCATGATTAGTAAATTAGAGTGTCCACAATAAACCAAAAGCATTCTCTTCTACATTTAGATTCAGAGCCGCTTTCTCTCTTTATTATCCCACACACCCCCAATTTACGTTAGATAAATATACACCAGGTAAAATATATGACATCTGGTTAAATTTGAAGTTCAGATTAACAAATTTTTTTATAGTGTAAGTATGTTCTGAACACTGCATGGGATATATATATATATATATATATATATATATATATATATATGTCCTTTGTTTATCTGAAATGAAAATTTAATTGAGCATTCTGTTTTGTTTCTTTTTTTTCTTTGTTTGGTTGGTTTGGCTACATCTGGCAACCCTAACTGGATAGAAATACATAAAAGACTTAATGCTATTAAGTTGAGCAAGGGGTATTGACTTTACAGGTTAACTGCTGGATGCAAAATGAAAACATTTCTAGGAGTGGTAGAGATCTACTATAGATCTCTGATATACCCAAAGCACTCTAAACTCGATTAAGAACCAATGAAATGAATAACAAAGCAAATGAAGCTACCTCCATCAAACACTAACCCACAAAATCAAAGGTCCATTTTTACTTTATTGATTTCCACTTTTCTCCAAGTAATATTAGTTCATTAGTTCATTTGTGATTTTTGTTCTTTTGCTCTGCAGTAACTCAGTCCTGTGCTCAGCACTAGACACATTATACTCAGCATGTGACCCTATGGTCCTCTGGACACTGGAGACTCAGAGACACAGAGGTAGCTGGTTTAAGCGTCAGCAGTGGAGAGCAAGGCGCAGATTTAGATTTATGGACACAAGTTTAAGAGGCCAGACTCTGAAACCAGATATGATAAGTTCAAATCTTGACTCTGCCACTTATAGCTGTGTACCCTTAGGCAAGATATTAGCCTCCTTTTTAGGATTCTTTATTTACCAACTGTGGCTAATATTATACTAATCTTATGGAGTTTTTGTAAAGAGCAGTGACCTAATGTAGGTAAAGTGCTTACAACAGTGAGCATTATATATGCATTCATTGTTATTTTATTATTATTGATATTATTACTTATTTGGTATTTTAAGCTATGTTCTCTATGGAGACAAAACTGGCAATTAGTAAAATAATTTTATGATAAAACTAATATAACCATAGATCTAGCCATAATATATACTCCTGAAGATATGTACTCTTAATCAACAAAAATAAGTAGAAGGTTTATATATGAATTGATTTCGGTCATTCAATAATTTTTATAATTTTCTAAAAAAGAGTCCCAAATAACTGCTTCAGAATAGAGACAGAGAGGAAAGATATAAGTAATATATGAATTGAACCAGACGACCCCACACTAGAATGCTGTTTGAAGCTTTTTCTGATTCTTAGCATTTCACACAAAGGCTTCTACATGAGAGGTACTAGCTAGTCTTTTCTGATACATCACCCTCTGATTCAGCTTATTCCTTCTTCAAGAATATTTTGATCACATAGAAGAAGAGAATTAATATATTATGCAGGTGATACAAGTATTGCTGCTGTGACGCAACACAAATTGTCCTGGCTTTGCCTAATTCGGATATGCATGGATTTCAGTTTTTAGTTCAATAACTGTTCTCTAACAACTCAGTTCAAATTTTAGTAATTCTTACATATTAACTGTGAGGAATTGCATAAAGTACAAACTTTCCTGCTTCAGTCTACTAAATATTACATAAATAACAGATACATCTCATGATCAGTGGTCATTTCTTTCCAAATATGTCAGTGATTGGCCACTGAGCATCAGTTATTCAGTTCACAGATAGACAAACTCACATGATATTTTACAAAAATGGATCACTGGAAGATGGACCTGCCCAACAACGCTGAAAGTGCAACAGAGAAACAAAAAGTAATAACACTGGAAGTGAAATTCATATCAAACATAAATGCAGTTACAAGAGAAAGAGTTGGTGGTAGAAATGTTGACATTGTCTCCATTTGGACAGACCCTAGGTGTGCAATGGATAAACCTGGAGAAGGCGAATTTACAGACAAATGAAGAAAGCAGTCATGACAGAAAGGATGAAAATGCCCAGAAGAAGTGGCACTGGGAAAAATACCACATTGAGGGACAACTTGGAGTAATTTCACATCATTGAAAGCTCAATAGATAAATTGCTGGAAACTAATCCAAACAAGAAAAGGAGTATGACAATTTCACAAGCCATAGAAATGATGCTTTCTCCATATGTTATAGTACAAGAAGAAGGCAAGAATTGTTCAAACTTATTTTTAATAAAGAAATAAGCACTTTAACTCTCCCTGAACCAGTATACAACGGCATTCATCTGACTTTCATTAAAAGTATACTAAATAATAAAGACCAGTTAATAATAAAGACCAGTTTTACTATTTTTTCACTTCCTTACACACTTAATTAACAGTAAATGTTTTAAATATACTGACAAAACTTTTTTAAATGTCATGGAGCAACTATAACTTTTTCCATTGATTATTAAGTTTGTTTTGCAAGATTTCAGCATGCATGGTCTTTTTTTTTTTTTTCAAATATGGCAATTTATTTTCTTTCTTTCTTTTTGGCTGCATTAGGTCTTCGTTGCTGTGCACAGGCTTTCTCTAGTTGCGGTGAGCGAGGGCTACTCTTCGATGCGGTGCTCAGGCTTCTCATTACGGTGGCCTCTCTTGTTACAGAGCACAGGCTCTAGGCACGCGGGCTTCAGTAGTTGTGGCACGCGGGCTCTAGAGTGCAGGCTCAGTAGTGTGGTGAACGGGCTTAGGTGCCCCATGGCCTGTGGGATCTTCCCAGACCAGGGCTCGAACCCATGTCCCCTGCATTGTCAGGCAGATTCTTATCCACTATGCCACCAGGGAAGTCCTGCATGGTCATTTTTATAGTCCTACACTATACCTGTATAGGGATCCTGTAATCCTCTGCTCTGTTAAATTATGATGAAAATCATAATTTAAATTTAAATATGCTATGTTAAATTATGTCTTCTGGGGAAGACAACTCAACATTTATGAAACTTTCAAACCAGAACTCAAACAAACAAACAAACAAAAATCCCAGCAGTGTTTATAAAAGCAGTATCATATTTTATATGATATTTGAAAGAGATAATCAAGACATATTATAAGAAGTCTATGGAAAAACTGAAGAATAATCAAATATTAACTGTCTGGGAAAAGGTTGTTTATGAACAAAAGCAATTACACCACACATTTCTTTTTCACAGAAGAAACATATTTGTGTATATGTTTAATACAAGGCTGTTAAGCAAAGTTTTCACTGATCATAATATGCCCCTAGTTTTTATTTTTAAAAAATAAAAATTTTTGACATGATGCTTTCTACTAATAGTTTTTATGTGGTATTTATTGGCTGGTCTTTAGACTTTGTAAGATATTGTTTTTATCACATCTGCTATTTATAGAAAACATGTAAGAAAGAAGGAAAGCAATTTAAGAATAAACGTAAGGAGACTATAAAATAAATAATTTGGTTATGAAATTCTTGAAACTTCTACACCTTCAGAGTCTGACTCCTGATTGTCTTTTTGGCATAGAGTAGTTGAAGTTCATGTTTTCTGAAAAATATGGTTTTTTGATTCATTAAAAGCATTGGTGGTGCCATACTTCTTGAAAAAAATCTCTAAAAAAACTAAAAATCAGACTGAAACTCAGTAGATCTAGCCCACCTTTGAGTCCTGCTGGGGAAACGTCAGGAGCACATCTAATTGACTGCCTTCTTGGAATTAAAAGGTTAATGTTCTCTTTGAGGTTTTCTTCCAAATCATTACCACTTTTGTTTTTACTTTTTAAAGAATAAACATGTTCTTATCTGTTATTCTCTCACATTTAATATAAATATATTTTCTTTCTGGAGAGCTTGAATAACTCATTTGAATAATGTTACTATGAATTCAGGCTTTGGGTCGTTTAGCCAACTTGATCTTCTGTGACAGGTCCAACATGGTTTTCAATCTTAACTTTTAAAGAAAATGTACGCTTTCTGTTATTATGAACATTTCGTTAACATGTCTTTGGTTTTATTCTTTTTGAAGCAAAATACCTGGTGAATTATTAAGCTTTAAAGTTTAGAGTTTTAAAATTATTAACTAAGTTCTACACAAAATAAAATGCCGTGGAAAAATACATTTAATGCAAATTGTGTTGCATTTTGGGGGGTAGATTTCTTTAAAGCATGTTTATAATCTGATAAAAAATCCAGGCTCTCAATGGGAACTTATTATCTATTATTTAGGTAGAAAACTTATTCAGAGAATTATGGTTTAAGCTCCTGTTTGTCAGGTGGAATTTCACAATAACCCTTACTTAACACCACTGGACACCACTATTAAATCTCTTCTGAAACTCCAGTAGTCAAAGCCAATGAAACTGGCGCATGTCCCTCTGTAAAGGGACTTAGGAGTTCTAATCCTATGAACCTCTCTCTAGCAATCTTTCTGAAAGTGAGAAAACACTGCAAATAATGCTCAAGATGTAATACAATGAATGCAAGTCTTTTAGAAGTAATGTAGCTATTTTGGAGCAGAGAAAATGATTACTCTGATAATTTTCTGACTGCTGAATACAAAGGGATTCGTTCGTGCTTAAAAGTATTTTATCTACTTCTGCAAATTACGAAAAGAGTTATAGCAGTACTAATGACAAAAATAAATCAACAAGTGTATCTATGGGAAAAAAAATTGAAATCTGGAAAAATTTGTGGGGCAGCACTGTCACAAAAAAGTAACTAACAAAGGAAGGTGAAAATAATTTTACTAATATATTTTATTTTATGTAATACATTCAAAATACTATCATTTCTACACATAATCCATATTTATAAAATATTAATGAAGTATTTATATACTTTTCTCCTAAATCTTTGTAATCTGGTGTGTAAAATATATCTCAGTTTAGGTTAGCTACCTTTAAAGTGCTCAAGAGCCATGTGTGGCTAGGGATGGCTGTATTCGACAGCACAGATTTAGGGATTTAGTCTCTTCTCAGTGTAGGTAAATATATGTGGAGATAATCTCCTCTTTGGTGTATATGGGAAAATAGGCATACTATTTTCTCATTTCCCCAATTCCTTCACACATGTCCCTAACCAACAGGACACACAAGGCTTCCTTCAGCATCAGACCATGCATCTGTCTTCAATCTGTACCACACAGAAATATTTCTTTCCTTCTATATTGGAACAATGGTAAAGCAATCCTTTGTGTAAAATATTTCTGACCATGCATTTTGAGAAGTTTCTTTTAGAGTGCTGATTCATGCAAAGGATTTGTTTTCAAGAAATGTCCAATAATTAAATAATTTAAATACAAATTATCACACTTAAATTCCGTCTTACTTTATTAAAAGGCAGTGATAGATTGGAAATGCTTCAGCTTTAGGCACAGACAAATAGACATGTGTTTGAATCCCAGTAAGAAAAATTATGTGACTGTGGCTGTGTCACTAATTTTTTTTCCCTAGGTCTCAGTTTCCTAATTTATAAAATTTGATATATAATTATATTGAATAATTTGTCCAAAGTCACATATTGGTAGTAATTGGTTAAGTTGATTTTTGAATCCGTAAAAAGAAGTCGTACATATGAATAGTTTAAGAATTAATCAATCAGTAATATAAGTAAACATTTTATCAGATATCACCTGTCAGGTTATAGTTTAGTGACAAATGAGCAGCCTAATGCTATATTTTCAGACAAGGATAATGACAAGGTGAATAGGAATATTCAGAAAGACATCATAGTAAAGGTCATATATTTGCTTGGGAGAACAGCAGTGAAGATAGTGTGCTATCCAAGTCATGAAAGAATTTGAATAAATGCATTCAGTCAGGAAATCATATGATGACTTTAGGAAAAAAACAAAAAAAACAAAAACTGAACTTTTGGGCAGCAGGATTAATACTGTCTGGAAAGGAAATGAAGCCATACTGTGGACACAAATAACAGATTACTTATTTTAGATTAGTAGCAAGTCACTAATAATGAAAGAGATTTTTAGGGAAGTGATTCTAGAAGTGATGTCAGTATTAGTTCTAAAATACTTGCTTTTGTATGTGTCTTGCTTTCCCATGTTGAATGTGATTGTGACTTAGCAAATCATAAGATAGAGCATTGATTTTCTATCCCTGCTAGAATCAGAGTCTAAAACTCAGCTCTAGAATCACTAAAACCAAAGGAGTATATATGTAGTAGGTCTAATTCTAACAATAATACTGTAAGATAGATATTGTTATACCATTTAATATATTAGGAAAACAAGGCATGGACAGGTTTACAAATTCTCTCAAATTCACTCACTTCGTGTCTGATGAAGCTAGAAGACAAACAAGTCAACTTGATGGCAGAGTTACTGTCTCCCATCCTATCTTGCCAGATGTGTCTGTATGTTTTGGGCACATATCATGTTTCTTTACCTTTCTTGGTAAAACTCATATATTTCTATTCTTAATAACTGCTAATATACCAATTAAAAAGGAAACAGCATGATTCAGTGAATTATCCCATTTTACTCACTATTCAGTTAAAAAAGAAAGAGAAAGGTGATTTTTCTCACCTCTCCAGGAAAGTAACTCTTCCAAAAAGAACCCCCCATCCGCATACCCACTTCTTGCAAAATGTTCATGTTTTAATTATTTACTTCATACTAGCTTATTACCTTTAAAGAACAGTCATTTTTAAATAGAGGCTTTCAATTATCTGATCTTAATTATTTCTTCCAGCTGTTAATTCTTGTATTCGGATTTTTTTTTTTTTTTAAACAGCAAAATCTTCTATTTGCATTTTAAAATAAGATGATAACAAGATGGCAAAATTGCACATATTGTGTGAAAGACGATTACATGTTGGCTCTTTTTATCAGGGTCTGTTTGTGCAGACTGGTTGGGAAAAGATGAGTGGGATATGAGTAAAAAGTGAAAGATTTAGTATTCTCAATGATTGCAATTTTCTACCCAGCATCCAAAGGAAAAGAGAAAGAACGTTCTGGGTGTTTATTTTGGCTAAATTGTTCACTGCATTTGCTGTTTTATAAGATGAAATAAAATGGTCTTCATCATACATGAACATTTTAGATATAGTCATATAGTCATGTGTATGTGCATAAATTGACTCGTTCTGAAAAGAAAATACAAATCATTACCTTATTCAGCATAATAGAAAGTGTGAGTCATTCTTTTCTTCCAAACTTTGTTCTCCTCCTTTGTCCCGTATTTTAGTTAACTGCAACCTCCTTGTCCTAGCCTTTCAGCTTAGAAAACATAGAATTATTATACCACTATATTCTATATCCTTCAGTCTATATCTTACATGGTTTCCTGAACCCTTGGTGGACTTTCATATTTTTGCACCTTATTTTGTGTGTGTGCTATTTCCTCAGCCCAGAATGTTTTTACTTTCCTTAATTCAATATATCTGTGTTTTCTGTCCTCTGCAGGGAATCATCAGAAGATTGTTCCTCATATATCTTCCTTGACAGTTTACAAAGCAATAATCTCTTTCTCTTTTGCAGTTTGCTGATCTAGATCAGTTTCTTTAAAGACCTGTAACATTTTCCAGTTTGTTTTATGTAATAACTTAGTGTGTCTATCTCCCCTTCTGTAGTTTCAGATGCCTGAGAAAGTTGAATGGGCAGCTTAAAAACTCAATAACTGCTCATTGACTGAGTATTTGAGTGTGTTCTTCCAAAGTAGAAAAAAAGTGGGAGTAAATTATACAGCTTTTGGAGGTTGCATAGCTTTTGTTTTTTTAACTCTGTTTTTTGAAATAAAACTTACTATAACATCTCTAAATAGCTTCTGTATCACAAAGGATAATAAAAGTTCAGTGAGATTTGGTTCTAAATAAAGGCATATTTATCAGTATACTTCTGTCATATTTAATATTACATATCGAGACAGTCAGTAGTTAATAAGATTGTATTTTAAATGATTCTTGTAGAGTTTACCCAAAGTCATATTTTGTAGTGTCTTTAATCTTTCATTTTTACCCTAAAGTTAAAAACTCCAATTAGAGAATAACCAAGTGATGACTTGGTTAGTCTTATGCTCAAAAAACTTTCAAGAGAAGCAAATTTCAGGCTGAAATGGCAATGACTTATAAAATGGAAAAGAACTGACAATTTTGGAAAACAAAATATCAGCCTGATAAGTAAAATATATTTCTAAAAAAAAAAGAAATATTCAATGAAGAATATAGAAAATACTGCCTTTTAAATACAAGTAGCAGATGAAGAAAAGTCTTCTATCCTGTTAAAAAAAAAAACATGAGATATAAATTTCACAATATCTAATATAAATTTGAGCTTCCAATTGCTAAAAATACAAAAAACAGAAGAATACAACAGCTCTACTGTTTTTTTTTTTTACATATAGCTTCAGCTACCCAGCAGATGTGGTGTCCTGAGCAAGAAGTGTCCTTAGGAGAGGACACTTCTCCTTGTGCAGCCTTTGTACTGTCACTTGAGGCCACACCCCAAAGGCTGTGACCTCAGAGTCCAGGTAGGTAGCATCTGCTGATGTTTTTCCTGAATGTTCTAAGGTGGCAATAAAACACAATAGAGTAGTTTTCTGTTTTGATTTTTGATTTACAAATATAACATCTATTGAAAATGTTATACATATAGCACAGCAAATGAGTGGAGTACATTCCCTAAGAGGAAATAAAAAAAACAGCACCATAACTTTCAGCTATAAGATAAATAAGACCTGAGGACCTAATGCATAACATGGTGACTATCGTCAATAACACTATTGTATAATTGAAATATGATAAGATAGTAGAACTTCAATATTCTCACAAAAATGATAAATACTTGAGGCGATTGATAGGTGTGTTAACAAGATAAGAATCCTTTTATAATTTATACATATATCAAATCATCACCATGTACATTTTAGATATCTTTCAATTTTATTTTGCAGTTATACCTTGATGAAGCTGAAATAAGCACTGTATTTCAGAAATATAAATTTTTGTATCATTTTTCTTTTTCATTTTAATTACTGAATGTACACAATTCCTTAAGTCCTATGAGTGTTTTCATATGGAATATTTCAATAACACATGCCTGGCATTGGGAAAAATAAAAATAGCCTTGCAAAGCACCAACTCATCCTCGTAAAGTGAAAAGTATGGAAATAAACTAAATTCTCATAATTTGAAATAATTTTTGCTGCAGTAGAGTGCCTAATTTCCTCCAATCGGGCAAACATAACATCAGTCCATGGTGCAGTGTCTCCACTTTTGCAACTAAAAATGTGGTCTGTGGACCAAGTCCATTGATATCACCGGGGAACCTGTGAGAAATTCAGAATCTCAGATCTCATTCCAGAATGCGTGAATAAGTGTCTGCTGTTTGCAGGATCCCCCTGCTTCATATGTACGTTCATTAAAATCTGAGGAAAGTGAAAGTGGATAGGAAGGGCGGAACATCACAAAGATCCCTTGCTGACCAACTGAAAGGAGTTAAAGTGTCCTAGGTCCCGTGTCAAACATTAAGTAGAAACGAACTAGGGATAATAATTTGCTGAACATGAAAGAAGAACAGAGACATCCAAAGGTTATCTCATGAAACACATCAGAGGAACTAGCTAATATCCCTTGCCACCAAAATTTCTATAGTTTTCCAGAGGCAGGAGTTGACCAGCTATTGAATTTTAATTTTTCCAACATTTTAATCAAGAAGATAAATTTTCTGAAATGTATCCTTTCTGATAAAGGATATCCTTATTATCTGGGAGACATCTCATCAGACCCCAAATTATATTTACATTATGATTTCCTTGGGTCAGTGATCGGCAAAACGTAATAACTAAGCTTTTGGGATCAGTTTAGAGGAGAGAACATGGCATCTCATTTGTGTATTTTACTTCAGAAAATATACAAACACTAGGAATTTTGCTGTAATAATGCTCCACTCTTAGAATAAGAAGTAGGAAAGCAAATAAAACATGGTGTCATCCTATTTGACATTTCCATACTAAAGAGACTGCCACAGTGTTGTGTTTAATGCAAATTTGGCATTAGCCTGAGTTAACACTGAAAGAAAGCATAAATGAATGAATAGTGGAAAACAGCCAATAAAACAAAAAATTAGGGAAGTTTCAATTAAAAGTTCTGGTAGGGGCAATTATTAAATTCTGTAAAGAATGAGATAGAATCCATTGTTAGATTTCTTGAAAAGCCAAAACTGGGGAAATTGTGGGTCTAGGAAAAGCCTGGTGATGACAAAAGGAAGCCAAAGTCCCAGGCACATCAATTCTAGTGCATATGTCCTGACAGCTCTTTCACCAAATCTACTAATTTGAAATATGTGTCCTACCAATTAGGGCCTGGTCTACCTATACGTGCACTAGTGGGAACCGTATGGTAGTTGAATTCAGAAAACTTGGAATCAATATTCAACTCTCAATGGACTATCTGACTTAAGCAGACAATTGGGAACACTTCAGATTCTTTTAAAAATGCCAACATATTTCTAGTTTAAAAATATTTTATTTAGTAAATCTTATAAAATAGTCCTTTAATGATGGCATATATAAAATTCCTTCATTAGGAAAACTTTGACAATAAATATTAATAAATCCCTATTATAAACAAGGTTACTACATATATGTCCTTTATTTATAATCCATATTACATTGCACTCTTATTATACATGGAAAACTGAGATGTTATTTTTATTCTTTGATATTAAAGTGATAGTTACATTTTATCATACCTATCATGGGACAAGGATATCCATAATTATAATAACTTATCAGTTCCCTAAACTGTGTTCTTTTAATGTTTCATCCTGAAACTTTTAACATCAATCTGTATGTTCAGCCCCAAAGCCCCAACAAACACTTAAACAACATATAGACCAGAGCCTCCCATCAAGCCTCTTAGATAGCCTCAACCACCAGAGGGCAGACAGCAGAAGCAAGAAAAACTACAATCCTACAGCCTGTGGAACAAAAACCACAGTTACAGAAAGATAGACAAGATGAAAAGGCAGAGGGCTATATACCAGTTGAAGGAACAAGAAAAAAACCCAGAAAAACAACTAAAAAAAGTGGAGATAGGCAACCTTCCAAAAAAAGAATTCAGAATAATGATAGTGAAGATAATCCAGGACCTCGGAAAAAGAATGGAGACAAAGATTGAGAAGATGCAAGAAATGATTAACAAAGACCTAGAAGAATTAAAGAACAAACAAACGGAGATGACCAATACAATAACTGAAATGAAAACTACACTAGAAGGAATCAATAGCAGAATAACTGAGGCAGAAGAATGGATAAGTGACCTGGAAGGCAGAATGGTGGAATTCACTGCTGCAGAGCAGACTAAAGAAAAAAGAATGAAAAGAAATGAAGACAGCCTAAGAGAACTCTGGGACAATATTAAATGCAACAACATTTGCATTATAGGGGTCCCAGAAGGAGAAGAGAGAGAGAAAGGACCAGAGAAAATATTTGAAGAGATTATAGTCGAAAACTTCCCTAACATGGGAAAGGAAATAGCCACCCAAGTCCAGGAAGCGCAGAGAGTCCTATACAGGATAAACCCAAGGAGAAACACGCTGATGCACATAGTAATCAAAGTGGCAAAAATTAAAGACAAAGAAAAATTATTGAAAGCAGCAAGGGAAAAACGACAAATAACATACAAGGGAACTCCCATAAGGTTAACAGCTGATTTCTCAGCAGAATCTCTACAAGCCAGAAAAGAGTGGCTAGATATACTTAAAGTGATGAAAGGGAAGAACCTACAACCAAGATTACTCTACCCGGCAAGGATCTCATTTAGATTTGATGGAGAAATCAAAAGCTTTACAGACAAGCAAAAGCTAAGAGAATTCAGCACCACCAAACCAGCTCTACAACAAATGCTAAAGGAACTTCTCTAAGTGGGAAACACAAGAGAAGAAAAGGACCTACAAAAACAAACCCAAAACAATTAAGAAACTGGTCATAGGACCAACATATCGATAATTACATTAAACATGAATGGATTAAATGCTCCAACCAAAAGACACAGGCTTGCTGAACTGATACAAAAACAAGACCCATATATATGCTGTCTACAAGAGACCCACTTCAGACCTAGGGACATATACAGACTGGAAATGAGGGGATGGAAAAAGATATTCCATGCAAATGGAAATCAAAAGAAAGCTGGAGTAGCTATATTCATATCAGATAAAATAGACTTTAAAATAAAGAATGTTACAAGAGACAAGGAAGGACACTACATAATGATCAAGGGATCAATCCAAGAAGAAGATATAAAACTTATAAATGTTTATGCACCCAACATAGGAGCACCTCAATACATAAGGCAACTGCTAACAGCTATAAAAGAGAAAATCGACAGTAACACAATAATAGTAGGGGACTTTAACACCTCACTTACACCAATGGACAGATCATCCAAAATGAAAATAAATAAGGAAACAGAAGCTTTGAGTGACACAATAGACCAGATAGATTTAATTGATATTTATAGGACATTCCATCCAAAAATAACAGATTACACGTTCTTCTCAAGTGCACACGGAACATTCTCCAGGATAGATCATATCTTGGGTCACAAATCAAGCCTCAGTAAATTTAAGAAAATTGAAATCATATCAAGCATCTTTTCTGACCACAACACTATGAGATTAGAAATGGATTACAGGGAAAAAAATGTAAAAAACACAAACACATGGAGGCTAAACAATACGTTACTAAATAACTAAGAAATCACTGAAGAAATCAAAGAGGAAATCAAAAAATACCTAGAGACAAATGACAATGAAAACACGATGACCCAAAACCTGTGGGATGCAGCAATAGCAGTTCTAAGAGGGAAGTTTATAGCTATAAAGGCCAACCTAAAGAAACAAGAAAAATCTCAAGTAAACAATCTAACCTTACACCTAAAGAAACTAGAGAAAGAAGAACAAACAAAACCCAAAGTTAGCAGAAGGAAAGAAATCATAAAGATCAGAGCGGAAATAAATGAAATAGAATCAAAGAAAACAATAACAAAGATCAATAAAACTAAAAGCTGGTTCTTTGAGAAGATAAACAAAACTGATAAGCCATTAACCAGACTCATCAAGAAAAAGAGAGAGAGGACTCAAATCAATAAAATCAGAAATGAAAAAAGAGAAGTTACAACAGACACTGCAGAAATACAAAGCATCCTAAGAGACTACTATAAGCAACTTTATGCCAATAAAATGGACAACCTGGAAGAAATGGACAAATTCTTAAGAAGGTATAACTTTCCAAGACTGAACCAGGAAGAAACAGCAAATACGAACAGACCAATCACAAGTAATGAAATTGAAATTGTGATTAAAAATCTTCCAACGAACAAAAGTCAAGGACCAGATGGCTTCACAGGTGACTTCTATCAAACATTTAGAGACGAGCTAACACCTATCCTTCTCAAACTCTTCCAAAAAAATTGCAGAGGAAGGAACACTCCCAAACTCATTCTATGAGGCCACCATCACCCTGATACCAAAACCAGACAAAGACTACAAAAAAAGAAAATTACAGACCAATATCACTGAAGAATATAGATGCAAAAATCCTCAACAAAATACTAGGTAACAGAATCCAGCAACACATTAAAAGGATCATACACCACGATCAAGTGGGATTTATCCCACGGATGCAAGGATTCCTCAATATACGCAAATCAATCAATGTGATACACCATATTAACAAATTGAAGAATAAAAACCATATGATCATCTCAATAGATGCAGAAAAAGCTTTTGACAAAATTCAACAGCCATTTATGATAAAAACTCTCCAGAAAGTGGGCATAGAGGGAACCTACCTCAACATAATAAAGGCCATATATGACAAACCCACCACAAACATCATTCTCAACCGTGAAAAACTGAAAGCATTTCCTCTAAGATCAGGAATGAGACAAGGATGTCCACTCTCACCACTATTATTCAACATAGTTCTGGAAGTCCTAGCCATGGCAATCAGAGAAGAAAAAAAAATAAAAGGAATACAAATTGGAAAAGAAGAAGTAAAAGATTTGCCAACGAATCAATGGACAAAGGATTAATCTTCAAAATATATAAACAGCTCATTCAGCTCAATATTAAAGAAACAAACAACCCAATCCAAAAATGGGCAGAAGACCTAAATAGGCATTTCTCCAAAGAAGACATACAGACGGCCACGAAGCACATGAAAAGATGATCAACATCACTAATTATTAGAGAAATGCAAATCAAAACTACAATGAGGTATCACCTCACACCAGTTAGAATGGGCATCATCAGAAAATCTACAAACAACAAATGCTGGAGAGGGTGTGGAGAAAAGGGAACCCTCTTGCACTGTTGGTGGGAATGTAAATTGATACAGCCACTATGAAGAACAATATGGAGGTTCCTTAAAAAAGTAAAAATAGAATTACCATATGACCCAGCAATCCCACTACTGGGCATATACCCAGAGAAAACCGTAATTCAAAAAGACACATGCACCCCAATGTTCATTGCAGCACTATTTACAATAGCCAGGTCATGGAAGCAACCTAAATGCCCATCGACAGACGAATGGATAAAGAAGCTGTGGTACATATATACAATGGAATATTACTCAGCCATAAAAAGGAACGAAATTGAGTCATTTGTTGAGACATGGATGGATCTAGAGACGGTCATACAGAGTGAAGTAAGTCAGAAAGAGAAAAACAAATATCGTATATTAACGCATGTATGTGGAACCTAGAAAAATGGTACAGATGAACCGGGTTGCAGGGCAGAAGTTGAGACACAGATGTAGAGAACAAATGTATGGACACTGAGGGGGGAAAACTGCGGTGGGTTGGGGATGGTGTTGTGCTGAATTGGGCGATTGGGATTGACATGTATACAGTGATGTGTATAAAATTGATGACTGATTAAAAAAAAACATATATATATATATATATATATGTATATATATATTCAATATATTTCTGTATCAGTGGTTTGGTATGGTGAACCTTGATGTTCTGGTTTTAGTATCATCTTAATTGTAGTATTTGATTCCTTCTTCCTAAACTATCAATCTGCCATTTAATGCTGTTCTTCCCTGTCCTGTACCCTAGGTGGTAGGTTTCTCCTTCCATGTACTTGACTTTGAGTCCTCTCTGTAACTGGGCCTCCTGTAAAACTTTGTTAGTGACTAAGTCATACATACCTCCACTAGATCTCCTTGATACAAAGGAGAAATAATGAAAATTATTATAATATATAAATATATTATAATTAAAAATTTTATATATGTATATATACATTTATATAAGTGTATACACCACACACCCACGTGCGTTTTATAGTATGGATTTTGTATAATCACATAGCAACACCATGCTGTAGGTATTGCTATTTCCATTTTATACATTTTGTAATTGAAGAATCTGCATTTTAAATTTGGTGAAAGAAGCTTCTCAGCCACTTTTTTTTTTTTTTTTTTTTTTTTTTTTTTTTTTTGGCCGTGCTGTACTGCATGCAGGAATCTTACTTCCTCGACTAGGGATCGAACACGTGTCCCCTGCAGTGAAAGGGCAGAGTCTTAACCACTGGACTGCCAGGGAAGTCCCCTCTCAGCCCCTTTCTAAGCATAGCTTTGTCCAGTGTCAAGACCTGTGCCATCAGCATCATTTACACTAATTGACAATTTACCTGCCCACCTGTTTCACTTGTCTCCACCACTAGATTGGTGATGGCAAAGATGTTTCACCTTTGACACCAAATGTAGTCAATTGGTAGAAACTACCTAGCATTTGTGGTCACAAAGATTTTAATTTTTTTCATATTTGTACTTCTTATTTTGAGAAAATTATAGATTCTCAAGTAGTTGTAAGAAAAAATACAGAGAAATCTAATGTACTCTTTACCCAGTTTTCCAGTGTTAATGTCTTATGCAACTGAATAGTAAAATATCATTATTGTACTAGAACAGGAAACTGAAATTGATATAATCCACCATCTTCTTCCGATTTCATCAGCTTTACATGAACTTGGGTTTGTGTGTATTTATTTCTATGTTATTTTGTTACATGTATAAACTTACACCACCATCATCACAGTCCAGATATGGAGAAGTCTGATCACAAGGACCTTGCCTGCTGCCCTGTTACAGCCACAGCTGTCTCATTCTGTTCCCACCTCCCTAACACCTGGCAACCCTTAATCTCTCCTCCATTTCTACAGTTTTGTAATTTCAAAAATATGATTTAAACATAACCTTCTGAAATTGGCTTTTTAAAGTCATCATAATTCCCTTGAGACCCATCAAAATTGTTATGTGCACCAATAGTTCATTCTTTTTATTGTTCAGTAATACTGTCAGGCATGGATGTATCATCATTTGCTTTCTCCCACTGAAGTACATATTGGGTTATTTCCAGTTGTTTTTTTTTTTTCCTTTAATATTTTTCTTTTTTTTTCTTATCCATCAGATACAAATACATGAGAAATTATAATTAGAATCAAAAGCATTTCGGTTAAAGTTAAATGTGTAGAAAGTAGACATTAAAATATTATTAGGAGTGATTTTTCTCTTCAATATAGAATACATAGCAATTTCGTTTTAAGTTATTTTTTAAATTAATATTTGGATTTTTATAGAAAATTTAAAATTAATTTTTTTTTAATTTTATTTATTTATTTATGGCTGTGTTGGGTCTTCGTTTCTGTGCGAGGGCTTTCTCTAGTTGCGGCAAGCGGGGGCCACTCTTCATCGCGATGCGCAGGCCTCTCACTATTGCGGCCTCTCTTGTTGAGGAGCACAGGCTCCAGACGCGCAGGCTCAGTAGTTGTGGCTCACGGGCCCAGTTGCTCCGCGGCATGTGGGATACTCCCAGACCAGGGCTCGAACCTGTGTCCCCTGCATTGGCAGGCGGATTCTCAACCACTGCACCACCAGGGAAGCCCTAAAATTAATTTTTAATTAGGTATTGAAGTAAAAGTTGAAAAAGATGCTTATATATTACATATATTTAGCAGGCTATGAAAAGGACAAGTTAGCATGGAAATTTTCCCAAGAAGTCTTAATCCATAGGTAATTCTTAAAGTACATTTGTTTTTAAGGGTAGATTCATGTTAGAGGATTTAGTCATCTCCAAGATCATTTAAATTACAGAACAAGAATATTACTCCTAAGAGATGTTTTATTCATTTTAAATTGAAAGAGAGGAGATTAATGAAATTGTGCTTTTTAACCTAGTTTACTAGCAGATTGCATGCAAAATTCTTCACTATATAATGTTCAAAATAATAATTAGCAACATAACACATGCAAAATATTTTACAAATGTCTGTTTGATATAACTGCAGACACATTGCATAAAAAGCATTTTAAATCACCTCTATATGACAACAGGTTAGATTTCCATCATCCTAAACCCTTTGGAAGACAGTGAAACACATGAAAGTGTATAAGGCATCTGAACAATGCAGAAAGAACTACAGAACCCCTGAAATTAAGGCAGGCCACTCAGGTTTATTGGCCTTTAAATCTTTAAAAGCTGAGCTATATATTTTCCTAGCTTATTTCAGATTAGAAGTTACAGTTAGATTAGAAGCAACAAATTAGATGTGGGAGGCTGTAGTGGGGCGTGTTGGTTAAAGGCATCTGACAGCAGTGAGAAGTTTCAGCTGACAGCCTAGCCTGACACTGAGGAAAGCAGACTCTCCCAGGCATATGCAGAAATGTGCTGTGTGTTTAGCACAGAACAAGAATGGAGGTACATAATGATGGTGATGAGTCATTAAGGAAAGGACTACATTACGTTCTGTATCCTCTGCTGAGACAGGAAGTGAAATGTACTCTCTGCCTTTTGGAAGAATTTCTACCAAAAAAAATAAAATAAATCATTGGCAACTGATGGGACAAACTTTGTTCACTTACATAAAATATGGTTTCATGATAAAAATTCCACCCAGCCTTCCTGCTTCTCCTAGGATTTTATTCTAAAACAAGTTGGGATTATAAAAATACACAGGTCCTGATGTACTAAAATTTGCATATGAATACAAGTTTAATCCCTTAAAGTGTGTGACTTTGGACAATGGAGTCTCTTTGAGGTTATAGTCACATCTGTAAACTCTAGTTTTGCTTACATCACTAGGTTTCAGTACAGATCAAACAAGAGTAAGTGACCGTGAAGTTAGATTGACTGGTTCTGTGATGCAGGACTTGTTACTGATATTAATCCCAGGCCTCCTCCTTTGGTAACTGAGAGAATTTGAAATACCGAGGTAATATTTTTAAAAGATCAATGTTTCAGAAGCTTGCTGACTTTGAGGAGAATTTTAGGCTCTTATTTGGATATCATGTATGGAAAGCATGGATTGGACTGCAGGTCAGATGTCTATCATCTCAAACCTTCTGGAAGATGGTAGGATATATGAAAGAGTATAAAGCATTCGAATAATTTAGAACCACAGATGCGATTAAGAGGTTCTCACTCTTAGCTCCATTTGCACTGTAAATCGTTAAAAGTAAGGGTGTCTATTTTTCCAGTTTATTGCAGATTAGAAGCAAAAAACTCAATGTGGGAGGAATTAGGGGAGGTGGTGGTTAAATGCATTCTGACAGCATTAAGAAGTTAAAGCTGACAGCTTGACATTGAGCAGTACAGAAACTGCTCCAAACTCGCTCCTTACCAGTTGGTGGAGATGAAAAAGGATTAGGACACAAGATAATTTCCAAAGATATTCCCATTCATCTTGTTCTTTACTGTGACTTCCTAGGGACATTTTCTAGTGTTTGACCTTGAGGCAATTTAATGGGGATAAGGCAGTGGGTGAGAAATGGCTCTTCCCTCTCTCTGCTTCATACAGAAGCAAGATGATGACAAATAGGAACAGAAGATATGTTTACAGATCATGGGAAGAAGAATTCTGTGGCCAATGCACAAAGGTGGGTCATGCCAGCTTTGGGTGAGAAAGTTGGGAGACTAGCAGGACATTCTGAAATTTCTCTGGAAGAGCACACACATATAACCATAGACTTCATAAGTAGTCGGAAGGAGGCACTTCAATAAGTGAATCTCACGGCACCTGGAAGCCTGTTGTAGTTATCTTTGCCATTTGTTTTGTTTTTTCCCATTTTGGGAGAAAGGAGATATATATATATATATATATATTTTTTTCTTTTTTAATTTACTAAAAAGGATGGTAAATTAAGTCTGAGAATATCAGTGTACTGAGATTCCGAATAGAGGGGTGTACCCTCCACATTCTCATTTAACTGATATCTGCTCTGTTCAACAGAAGAGTGGGCAATGAAGGGGTGCCTTGTAATCTGTGCTGTCCATCTGGTAGCCATTAGCCTCAAGTAGTTACTAAACATTTCAGAAGTGGCTACTGTGATCAAGGACCAATTTTTAAATTGTATTTCATTTTGTTGGACTTTAAGTGGTCAAATGTAGCTTGTGTTTATGGCATTGGACAATACAGACCATTGTATGATTTTTTTTTTAAAGATTTATTGATTGATTGATTGATTGCTATGTTGGGTCTTCGTTTCTGTGCTAGGGCTTTCTCTAGTTGCAGCGAGCGGGGGCCACTCTTCATCGCGGTGCGCGGGCCTCTCACTATCACGGCCTCTCTTGTTGCAGAGCACAGGCTCCAGACGTGCAGGCTCAGTAGTTGTGGCTCACGGGCCTAGTTGCTCCACAGCATGTGGGATCTTCCCAGACCAGGGCTCGAACCCGTGTCCCCTGCATTAGCAGGCAGATTCTCAACCACTGCGCCACCAGGGAAGCCCTATGATTTTTTAAGTATCAAAATAGTTGAAATTAATGGAAAGGTTTTATAGTCCAAAAGGTGTAAGAAAGTCTTTTTCATGTAATCTTTCTTAAAGAACTCAGGAAAATCTGAGTCTCTTTATTGCAGTTAAATATAAGAAAAACAGCAAAGTTGTTCTTTTATTCTGATGCCTGCCTTGAAACTGAGTAATATTATCAGGGCAACAGAAGAATCACCGAGGCATCAGTTGTTAACATTTACTCAGGAAGAAGATTCATTAAGGGATTTAGAATGAAACTTTTTTTTTTTTTCTCAAGATTAAGGCAGTGCAGAAAAACTTTTAGTAAATAAGTGATCTCAGGGAATATTTATTTTATTAATAATCTCTGTTATACATTCAGTATAGCTGATATTGGAACAAGATAGAAAAGAATTCATTTTAGATACAAAATTAGGGGCTCATAACCCCATTAGTCCCCATGGAATAGAATTGAGCAGAAAAATTGATGTTTAATTATTTTAAAATAATGACATTTTAATGAATAAGACTATAAGAAAATATTAGATCTAATACATTATTTACACATTTTCTTATAAATATGTACCTCTATATATTTATTAAATGTATATATAATTATAATTATAATAATAATTTGCTTTGTTCACTGATATTCAAATAAGATAATCATGTTAATTTGAAGATAGCTTCAAAGTGAATGCTGTTAAGACAGACAGAAACACATTGAATAATACATGCAATGCATTGAAAGTAAACCAGGAGAGGTGTGGCTGATTCTAAAGCGACATGGTTTTCTAGATATAAAAAAATATTTTCTTACTAAGAATTTCTTCTCACCCCTGTCTGTCTCCTAATTTTCAAAACTAGTTTATCATATAATTAATGACTAGCAAAGTCTGCACCTACTTTCAGAGAACATACGCGTGGGACTAATGATTCAGCCTAGTTACCATATGTTTAATCACAGTAAATTTTTTCTTCAATGACAAAGCCGTTGGATCAGGTAATAGAGTCAGCATCATTTCACTGATCAATTTAGTTTATTTTGATTCTTTGTTTCTTGGTTCTAATTAATATCAAAATATATCTTGTGTGTCTCTTAAGAGTACATAAAGAAACGAAGCCTCTAATTATGAAAATAATTACTAAAAGTAGAATGAGAAGACGTCAGTTATATTTACTATATGATATTGGATTATCTTATATAATGGATATGGCAAAAATGGAAACAGTTAGAAGAAAATAATGTTTTACTTTTTAATCTTCATCTCTGAAATGAGAATATGTTTTACAGAATGTAAAACATTTATGAAACTGGGGTTTCAGGCGATAATATACCCAGTTACGTATTTCCTTGTGGTGGGTGGCGTTCGGTGGTGGTATGCACTGCTCCTGCATGCCATAAAGCACTGTTCTTTCCTCCACAGGCACAGAAAAGTTTAACTCCCTCAAGTAGCCTTACCATTTTTAAGTACTAAGTTCTTTAAAGGACATTTTACTATACTTTCAGAGTGTGTGCTCTCTACTCATCACCCCACCCACCATTTTTTTTTAGTTTGTTTAGGCAAAATCATTGCTAAAGGGGAAATAATATTTTTTATTCTAAATATTGTCAACCTAAGAAATTGAAGTACCTTAACAGAGACAAGATATCTATCATTTATTGAAGCATTAAATCATATATAAAAAGAATGGTTATCATTTTCCTAGCTTTCCCCACTAAGAAATTTTTTTAGAATTCCCTGAGCTTTTAATATCAAACACTGAATGATATTGCAACATGGAATGTAAATGGATTCTTAATAGGACTGAATGGAAATGTAAAAACATCTATTGTCTTTAAATGAGCAATGATTGGTTGCCTACACTGCCCGCTGCATCCTGATAGGGGCTCCGGATGTGTCAAATGAAGAAAACACAGTGGCACTCCACCAAGATTTGGGAATGTTGCAGATGCCACAGGCAGCTAAGCAATCAAACATTACCTGAGCTGGTATGAAATTCATGCCTAGTAAAACTTAGGTCAGAATAGTGTGTGAGCATGTTAATACAGAGTGAGTAATGTGATTAATTTGATTTGTCATAAATAGTGCTTAATTTCATTTGGAGTAAATAATGTTTAATCCCAAAAGGAAACAGAACTTCTAACCTGGATAGTAAAGACTTGTAAAATTCTGAGGAAAAGTAAAGGATGAAGAGTATCTCCCGCTGAGGAAAATAATCAACCTTGGATTCCTACACAGTCATGAATTTTAGTAGAAAATGGAAAACTAAATTTGGTGTGGGCTGCATGTGAATATAACGTAGAAAATGAGTTTGGACAGTAGATCGGAAGGCTCAACTGAAATGTGTTTACATAATTTGTAGGTAATACAGTATAATAAAGATATTTTTCTCCACCAGAAAAGAAGCAGCGATTTACACTGTGCTTTAAAAGTTAATTACTGATTTTGATGGAAGAGATGGTTGGAAAAACGAGAACTGTGCACACAGAGAGGTCTGTTAACTTCTTCCAATGGTCAGGCAAGACAAAATGGCAGCCTGAACCCTGTCAGCATCAGTAGGGTTGCAAAGGAAATGTGTTCAAATGACACTACACATTTAGAAATTGGAGAAAACAAACAAAACATGCCGAGTGACTGGGGTTACATTATGCCCTCAATACCATCAACGACAAAAATAAACAATAACTGAGCAGAAAGTCTACGAAAAATGCAGCAAATTCTACATCCTTTACATCTTTTGAACTGTAATATATATGGTGTGAGGTAAAATCTAGGTTACATTTGTTTCAAATATATTTTTCTTGTTTTCTTTAACCTTGATTGAAGTATAATTTATGTACAGAAAGCTGCATATATTTAAGGTATAAATATATTAACTTCTATTTCTGATAAAAATGTTAGAAGAGACAAGGAGAGCTAAGAGAAGTTTTAGGAAAACACTGGCTGGCTCTACTTGCTTTAGGTGTTAACCCATTTCCAGATACTGATAATCTAATTAAAGTTCTGGTTTTGATCATTTTAACATTTTACCATATTATATTCAAAAACTAAATATAAAGTATTCACTTTTTTAGTTAGATGATTTGAAGAAGAAATCTATAAACAATTACAATTGTTTTTGTGTTACATATTGTGTCTAAATAAAATTAAAGTATAATATCAATTTTTTAAAATCCCACAATCCCCATCTGTATGGAAAATGTCTTGCAATACTTACATTCTAGAAGTTCCATTGTTTCTTTGAATAAGAAAAAAAGTCTATTAAGTTGGAAAGCCTCAACCAAGAAAATTATAAAGTAAATGATCCTGTTTATGTGATTTAGCAATTTTACATTGTTTTTCACTCCCAAGTTAGATAATCTATTTCTTCTTTGTCCCCATTGTTCTTTGATTCAAATTCTGCTTTTCTTCCTTTTCTATCTGCATAACATTTTATTAAATTATCTCCTGGAATATTCATGTTATATGTTAAATGGTTTTAAAATATCATTGTTCCTTTTTTCAGATGCAAAAATTCTAGAATTGCATATATTACAAGAATTTCTCTCCCATGGTGAGTTTTATGCCTTTCATGACCCTTATGGGAAAAATTTTCCATTGGTCAACGGCAAATTAGATGAACAATTTCCATTATTTTTAATAGACACAGTGGTGTGATTGCATTCATATCGAATAAAAATTTACCCTTTTTTATGAGGAAATGCTTCAGGGAAAGAAGATGGAATTGATATATTTAATTTTCCTCTTGCATTGAATAACCATAATAAAAATTTTAAAGCTTGATTAATCAAATGATAAATGGAATTTATAAACTTAAACTTTCCACTTCTCAATTATATGAACTGTTCACTCCCCATTTTACAGTACTTATTTCACATTAATACAATGAATAAACAGGAAAAACAAAAGCAGTCCATTTAGAAACAAGAGACTGACATAGGTCAGATTAAACTACAATGCTCTATATTTTATAATCCTGACAATGCACTTGTTTTCTTGGTGTCTTATATCATTCTCAGAGCAAATATCTTGTTTTACTTTTTGAAGAAAAAAACATGTCAACTAAAAATAATTATTACTTAGAGAATAATACAAAATTCAGTACAGCAATCAAAGTGAAATATAATTTAATATTTCAGTTGAGTACTTTTCCCTACTATTTGTACGAATTATTTAGTCATTAATAATATTGTTTATAATATGCTTACCTTACTTTGCTTAGCGTACTTAATTTGATAACAGTAATCTCAATAAGTAAAAGATTAGCTTATTTAGACTTGCAAACTTTGTCTAGATACTATGCTCTATCTCTATTTAGTCCCTGCCCCCAAACTGTAGCCCTGCAGCCTTCCCCTCAGGGAGTGTAATAAGTTTACTAGAAATCCTCCTTCTTCACAGACCTTAAACAACAGTATTTCCCCCCAGTTATTTAAGACTGATGAAAGGTCTACTGAGCCCAACAGCCACTGTTTTCTTGTCTTCTTTGCCTCTTTCACATAATAGCTTAACAAAACCTCCAATGTCTCATGTGGAAAAGCGGAGGCAGATTGTCATGCTCTCCTCAGTACTCTTACTTTCGTTCCAAAATGATGACCCCTAAACTTAAGTGAACTTCAAATTTCATCTGGTCATATTTATGACATAATTAAAATTTCTTCTGGCTACTCTGATTCTCAGGGGTAACCTTTGACTGGCTTCACAGCAGAGAACTCAGGACTTGGAAAAGAATCTTGCATCAGGTGTATCTAACCTCAATGAACTGTAGATATATTTTTTCCAGAATATCAAATATATCCCAGAAAATTAAACATATCAATTGGCACATAAAGTCATTGCTCTCTCAGATACTATTTATTATAACAAACTCTTTATTGTTTTTTATTGTCGTTCTTGTTACAAGATTGATATGGTAAAATCTTCTGCATCATAGCATTGCTATACAGTTAAATATTTGGCAGTGCCAGACTAAATGCAAAGTGTCCAGTAAATAAAGAATAGCATACCACTAGTAATCTCTGGGGTTGTTATTTGAGCAACTGGTTAGATAGCTGGTTCCATTTACCAAGTTGTGATATGCTTACATGGAAGCCCTTATGAGGTCAGAAATAAATAACTCTGTCTTGGGAATGTAAATTTTGAAATGTCTTTTATACATCCAGGTGGAGAGGATCTGTGAGCAATTTGACCTATCAATCTGGTTCATTTTAAAATTTAACAATTAAGTGTCCACCATATGCCAGATATTATTCTCATGGCAATATATAGTCGTACAGACACATTTGATTTAAAGACATTAAAATATAGTAAAAGACATTAAAATAATTCCATGTCTTTCAAATAATAATATTTTCAAAAAGTTTATACAACTTATAATACAAATCTACTATATGGAATTTTTGTTATATTCTGATTGAATATTAGTATTGAAATTTCTTTATTAATTGTTGGTTCATGGTTTCATAGAACTTTTTTGTTTCTATGAATTATATGCAGTAATAATACATAGTTAGGTTCAATAATGGTTTCCAATAAGTGTTTAAAGCCATTGTGAGAAATTTCCATGAAAAAATACTGAAATAACAAGACCAGGATGTACTGGTTGTTCAATTATACCTCTCCAGCATAACTTGTTCTACTCATCACAAAGTATGGTCTGCAATGAAATTTAGTTACCTTAAGCATGTATTTATTTTCTGACTTGACATTAGTTCTGAAGGTTTACATTCCCTACCTGTTAGAAAGTGAATCAATTAAACTAATTCACATGTTTTCATTTTTTATCATGTAATTACATATACAATATATTACTTTTTAGATGGAGAGGTTCAGGGAGATAAGGAGACAAAAGATAAAAAAGAGGTGAATTCTAAGTATTGAGTGCTTATTTGCCTGCACTACCTCTTATAAAAATCCCAAGTTTGTAAGGGAATTACTACTTTCATATGTGTATATTTGTTAAAAATTAAAGGAAGCAAGTTAAAATGTTAGCAAGTTGTCAACTTTTATAAATTTAGTAAGTGGTAGATTAAAGTTTTATAAAAGAAACAAAAGAAGACCACACACAGATAGTTAGGACAGGATACGGCAAGTAGGGAGAAGAATCAGGGTCTGACTGCCACTTATATAAAGATTATAAGTAATTGAAAATGACACATATAATTTATATATAATTTTTCTTAAGTCACATTAGGCTTTTGTTATCCTATTTTCCATGAACTACTCTTAAAGCTTAGAAAATAGATACTTTTAAGA
The DNA here is from genome assembly GCF_965194825.1 of Balaenoptera physalus. Lineage (NCBI taxonomy): Eukaryota > Metazoa > Chordata > Mammalia > Artiodactyla > Balaenopteridae > Balaenoptera > Balaenoptera physalus. The sequence continues at coordinate 103,757,187 of NC_138888.1, forward strand.
AAAATCTATAACTTTTAAATAACTCAAAAATTTGTTATTTCATTTCCATTCAAATGTCCAAACTTCACCCTGCCAGTAGTATAATAGCTGCCCTATTAGTCTCTCTTCCACTTGTTTCTTTTTTAACTCATCACTCATGCTACATGAGATATTGTGATTAAATTATGTGTGGTCATATAAATTAGCTACTTATATATATATGTGTGTGTGTGTGTGTGTGTGTGTGTGTGTGTAAAATACATATATAATATATATAATAAAATACACTTGCACAAAGTCCCTGAGTGCCGGCCAGGCCAATTGAAAACACCTAAGAGGTATAAAGCGGTGGTTGTCAAAAGTTAAACTACGTGAGAATCTTCTGGAGGATTTCTTAAATTACAGCTTGATGGACCCTACCTTTAGCTTTTGATTCAGTGCACCTGAAGTGTTGCCCAAGAAGTTGTAGTTCTAAAGATTTCTCAGGTGATTCTGGTGCTTTTGATCTATGGACTACACTCAGAAAACCAGTGCTCTTGAATACAAGTGTCAAAATGTATTTATTTCTAAAAATCACAATTTTAACCCTGTCAAGCATTCAATTTTCCTTTGGCTAACTTTTTATTTCAAAGAAGTTAGCCAGAATCTGTTCTGAATGTTGTGTTATAATTTACAAGGCTTTACTTGTTCACTTTAAAGCAGAAATGACAGAATGATGAGACATGTTAAAAGCTGGAAGCACTCAGTTTCGTATTTAACCCTCTTACACACGATGAAATGTGCTATTAATAGAGGTTTTTTTCCCTTCTAACTTACTAGGAGAAGTAAAGACTGAAGTAACAAGAATGCATGCTGAATTTGGTGCACAATCGACATTTCCTTGTTAAAAGGATTTATTTATGCAGCAATTTGAATTTTGGATGAAGCATTTTTTCTTTCCCTTTGAGAAGTCAAGATATTATAATCCTCTGCGGTTCTGGGGAATTTGTTGAATGAAAGACAAATGTGTTTATATTCTTTTAGGCTTATCACTAAATATATGATCAATTCACCCAATAGGATTGTCTCTGTATTTATTAGACATTATGTATAGAAAAAACTACTCAAATTAAAATGTATTTTATTTTATGTAAATGTGATTCCATACCTACTTCAAAGAGAAAGGGCTACTGATTTAAAAAATATTATAAAGTGTTTAAAAAAAGTTATATCTATTTGCCACTCTTCTGAAAAAGCTTTGATACCACTAAGATGACATATTGTAGCTACAAAAAGATATAACAATAAAGAAAAGATTATAAAGAAAAAAATGAGTAAAATTTATAGACAGGGTAGACAAAAGAAGAAACATACATAAATGGTCAATAAACATATGAAAATACCTATTCCCACACACATCATTTGAGAAAGAGAAAAGAAACACTTGACTTTGAATGTGGGTAAAGTACAATGGGAGAATATTTCCCCACCTTTCAAGTGGTCACCAATTAGAAACAAACCAAAAAAATCTTAAATACTTCCAGCTCCAATTATCATAGGGAAGAATAACATATTTTAAAAGGATAATCTGGCAAGATTGATTCAAATTACATTTTAAATGCCTCTGTGTCATTTTATTCCTAGTTTAAACTTTTGTAAATCTAGCTATCTAACAGCAATGCAGACACCAGCAGAATCAATATGTGTGCAAGGACATTCATGACAGATTAATCTGTAAAGGGAAAAGCAAAATGAAAACAACTAAAAACAAACTGAATGCCCATCAAATCGGAAAGATTGAATGCATTAAGCTCTAACCGTTAGATACTATGCAGCCATGGAAAATAACTATGTATCTGATATACCTATCATATATATTTATATATATATGATGCATGCATATATACACATGCATATATGCACATACATACATAAATCATGCTAGAGGGTAGTAGAGAGAGAGAATGAAAGACTGTTAGTTCTAGTCTTCCAACTTCCAATATTCTAATGTTGATTAGAATATTGTTGTGTCTCCTGTGTATATTGTCCAAGACTCTACGAACTGAGAGCTTTTCTGGAGCTTGTATTCAAAACACCATTTTTGTTTTGTAAGACTTACGTTCTTTCTCATGTTTATCCTATTCTGTCAGCTCATTTAAGGATTATTGATCTTTATAAGCATTTTATTAATTTGCATGCTCTCTTTTATGGAAAGAATTTCTAATTCCTTCTTTTTTATAGCAAACGGATCTTTCATTACGGATATCAAATCCAGCTGTTCTATTGCATTATCTGGATCCTCCGTTACATTTGTGGATTTCTTAAAATGTCTAGTATTTCTTGGTTGTTCCTTCATAATACAAATAAAAACATATCCCAATGGACTTAAATAGCAGCAGGAGATTTTCTCCTTTATAGCATCTGCCATGAGTGGGCTGTGCCTTCAGTGAGATGTGCATAAAGAGGACCAGGCTTGCTGATGAATGGCTTCAACAGAGAGTAGATCGGGACTCTGAAAACCCCGTATTGTTAGTAGAACTTTTCTCTAGGAATTGTGAAGTACAGTGTATTTGCTGTTGAACAGAGTTGCATTACTTTGTCTTATTTTCTTTCACTCCATGTTTTTTTGTGGAGAACCATGTTGTTATCAAACAGAAATTCAGTTTCTAGATGAATTATTCTGATGATTCCTTAATGTACAATCTTGTCTTTCTTTATAGTGAATGATCTCTCATTTAGTACACCTTTAGCGCTCCCTTATGAAAAAAATATTACTTATCTCTGGAGAATTTTCCCCTGCCTTTATTTCTTTATCAATGTGATCCCACAAGATGTTGAAATATGAAGTTTCTTAAAAGGTCTCATTCTCTTATGGCTTTCCTTCCAGTTTTTAGCATTTTGACTGGATATTCCGTGTGTTTGTCTGAGGCAGCCAACGACACCCCAGGCCCACTCACCAGGCTTTATCTACAAGTTATGACCTTCACTCTGAAGTGCCCTTCCTTACCTGTTTATCTTACAATTCTCAGGCTAATTCTCACTTTTCTAGCTCTTGACTTTGATTGCTCCTCTGTTTATAGTCTTGTCTCTATATTCCAGGTCATGATCTTACATTTTTATCTGGTCAACCCTGATTCAATTTCTTTCTACAGTTTCCCTATATAAAATGCTACTGATTGCCTTTGGTCACAGAATCTTAGTGCCAACCCTTTATGGCTGATGTTTTGTTCAAGTTAATCCCTATCCTGCAAGCTGGAACTGTTCCGTGGTGCTGATTGCACCCCTCTGGGGGAGGCCTGTCTTGTGTCTTTGTTCAGAAGTGCCCTGAGGTATGATAATTGCCAAAACAGTATTTATCCAGGGGCACTTAATTTTAGTGACAATGTTGAGAGATATATTTTTCACGTTATTTTCGTAAGTGCTCACTTCACTTAGAAAATCATTAAGGTATGATTTGACGTTTATTGGATTTGAGTTGCTGGTACACAATTATAAACTTTGTTGTCAATGTTGAAAGACATTCCTAATCCTACCTGGAAGTCAGAAGTCACAGAGCACTTCAATTTTACTGGAGAAGTAAAAGGCTTAGAAGAGCTTGCTTGTGGGGTGATAGTATCACAGAAAACTCACAAAGATGGTATAGCTATTGACAGCTTCTGAAGCTTCTAAGAGAGAGTAGTATCTTAAAATGGGAAAGTTTGCTAAGGGAACTGATGAAATAGATGTTTGATTTGTGAAATGAAGGAAAATATCCCTATTGAAAGAAAATGTAATATAAATGGGAAAAAAGAACTGAACAGACTCAAGAGCTGCAAGCTACTCAATATATTATGAATATAATTGAACTTACTATATTCGTGTACATTCAGAGGCAGAATTAACCTTATCTTTCTATGATTTCTATTTTGCAGTTTGAAATTTGTGCCAATTTTGAAACATTTTTTTAAAAATATAATCAAATTAAATAGTGACTGTCTGTGACTGCAGTCAGCTGGACTTCAGTCTGTACTGCACTTACTTAAGGATGATCAACGTACATCCCATAATTTCATTTCTTAACCTTTACCAATTAATTCCCACACACTGACTAGAAATCAAGCATTTCTGATTTTAAATCTTCTTGCCTTGATTTTTCCACTCCTTTGTGTGGTGTGCTCTCAGCCACAAGGAGAGAGGGGGACAGTCTCTGTAAGAATTTGCAAATTTCCCAGAAGTGGCCCTAAATCATCATGATCTGCCCATCCAGGGAGTGGTAGAATGATCTTTTTGGTGGTGATAAAAGTGCGATGGCATATTCAACTGTATGCATAAGAGTTTAATCATTTCATAATGTGCCAGAATTATCTTCCAAGATGAATTTTTTTTTCCTTCTGCAGAAAAAAGCTTTAGTTTGGCAAAAAGTCACTTTGAAGAAATTTGGACTTTTTCCCAGATCTGCTCTTCCTCCTTTTTTGCAATATAGTGACATCAGCATTTCATATTTCAATATTTATTCTAAGGGAAAAAAGTAATTTTCAAAGGTAAACACTCAATGATATCATTAAATTGGCAACATCGGGGAAACAACAAAAACTTCTGTATATACTTTATGTTCTTTTAAAATAGTAGGCTGTAGAGAGAAAAAAAGATGGCTTTAATATCAAAACTAGGTTATAAAGCTGATAACACATAAAAGGCTTTTCTTAAGCTAGAAAATATGCATGTTCTTGCCTCTCATCTTTCAAATGTGACTTGTTGAATATCGTAAAATAAATCTACTTCATATTTAAGGAAAAATGCTTTACACTTAATATTTGAGGAAATATCCTTTGTTGAGAGTTTATATAACAAATGCTGCTGAAGGGAGCAGGAAGTGGCACACTGTTTAGTTCAAATATGTTGACATAGAAAACTACTAAGCTTATTTCTTATGGGATGTTAGATTCATTACAAGTGATTGGACTTTTAAGTTAGTTTTTGATATGACTTAGCTGGGTAAATAAAGTCTGAAAATGTGAAAGCATTTTTAAACTTTATATATTTTAAGTCCATTTCTTGTATCTGTGGTAAATGGAGCAAGTGCAAAAATAAATATTTATTGTATACAAATGTCCCTGTGGGCTCTAACAAGACACATAGAATTGAATCCTTATTAAGGAGTTAGTGATATTGATAGAAAAGGATAAATTGTAAAATTAAATGACAGCTTATATGAATAATTCATGGGGATTTTTGTTACATGAGACATACGAATGGAGGTCCTCTAGAAGAAAGGATGCATTTTAAAGACTCTGGTCAGAACCTGCATTCTATCAATCACTCTGAATCAAAGTCAGCCCCTTCTAATTAATAAAGTTTCAGCTTGAATCACATCCCCTCCAATAGGTCTTCCCTGACCACAAATTATTGACAATGGCAATCTTTTTCACTTCTGAATTCCTAAATCACTTAGTCATCAAATAATATATGTATATTTATACATATATATGTATACACACATATGCATATGCAATTTAAATGTAATATTTTATGCCACTATCCATGATTTTATAGATATATTCAGTCTGCCCAATTTCACTGTATTTTTCTCACACTAGAGACATTTTATATTATACCCCTTGTTTACCCATCACACAGCAGAGAGTATTATATGTAAAAGGCACTCAGTAAATGCTTTCTGATCAAACAAAACAAGCTTGTATTGTAATAGATGTCGTTTTTGGCATTGGCCCTGCCCAAAGAAGCTTTAAGAGGCAGTCCTACATACAGCAGGAACTCTCCAGACACAGATGATTAGACCTAAGTTTCTGGCAAATGATCTTTAGGTATTCAAATAATCGGTGACATGTAAGAAGGCAACCATCAGATTCTGTCTATTGATAATTTAAAATAAGCAACACAGAGAGGATTGCCATCAGTGGTGAGCTGTGGATGGACTAAATAAATCGTAACGAAGAAGCAGGATGGGCTATATTGCACCAAAACAGAGGGAGCTGTCTGAGAGAAAAAGGAAGAAGAGACATGTGAAAGAGCAAGAAGATCCAGAGAAATGCCCTTAGGGCCCTGAAGGCTTTCTAGAGAACAGTTTTAGTTTGCAAAGATTCACCTGTGTTTCATTTTCTGCCTAAGGGAGTGGAAGATAGATCAGAATATTCTATGCATAATCTGAACGAAAAAAAATTCCTCAAGTTATTTTGATCAGTTCATTTTGGATAAGTCCCTTCCATTATTTGAGAATCACTCCTAAAACAGACAAGAATTAATGTGATTTCCTAGATCTCATTTCTTAATTCACCAGAGCAGATAAATAAGGTAAAATAACTTCTTTCCTTACTGCAAATATAGTACAGAAATTAAAAATAGACATATCCAAACACTTCCTTTGCTTATCTATTTTAGTTTGATAAATGTTAATTTAAACCTAAATCAAATTCTAAAAAGTAATTTCAATAAATAAGAATAAAATAAATTTAAATGTACAGTCACATATTGTGGTTTCATTGCCATTGGCTATCCTCTACTAATATCTGAATAACCAAATCATCACATATGCTTCACATAGCTCTTGAAGTGCCATTTGAACTCTGAATACTCAAAATTAAAAGCATAAGATCCATTAACATTCTAAGTGTTTGGTGTTTTTTTGTTTTTTGTTTTTTGTTTGTTTTGTTTTTTAAGAATGGATTTATTTTATTTGGCTTGACAGCATTCTAACAACTGCTCAATTACACTGTGATTGAGTTTGATGCTAAACCAGGGTATTCCAGATTCAATAGCACTTAGAAAATAAATGTTAAAAGTTATAAAATGGATTGCTTATAAATAGTTAAAATTCTAAGAAAGTATCTAAATATGTTGAATTTAGTTTGTATAAAATGACATTTCCAACATTTATGTTGAAGGTAATGTTCAGTTTATTGAACTTACTGCTGGCCAGAATGTGTCAAGAAGAGTCACTTAAAGAGATAAAATTTTCAGTTTAATTCTGCAAATATTTATTGGGCAATTACAATGTGCAAGCCATGGCACTAGACTCAGTTAAGAAGACTATATGAAAAAGACAAGGTTTCTGCCCTACATTCTGTCAAGAAACTGTAAGCAACTGTATGAGCATGTAGTCGTTATCTTCAGAATTAGCTATATACATCTTCCCTGAATTGCTATTACAGTTTTCAAGGTATAAGCCACATTTTCCCAAGCTGTGATTGTCTATTGCTTCCCCCAAAAAGTAAACCATAGGAACTGATTCAGTAAGCTCATTTGATTTTTTTGTTAAAGGAAACAAATCCATGAAAGAGTTGTAATAAAAAAGCCAACTCTTGAAGCCAGGGATTCTCAGTAAAGTTTTTATATCCCCTCCATCATATTTTCCTTTTCTCTGAATTACTAGTTTGAGAAATGAAAAGTCCCTGTCTTAGCAGAATGGAGAAGATGTTAAGAAGAACAGCTACCTGAGAAGAGGATTCAATATGGTTGTGTAAGAAGATCTTAGTCTCATGCCATACAGAATACTTTACATGCATTGTTGCATTTAATCATCAGAAATCCTTTGTATTAAATATTATTACCCTCGTTTCAAAGATGAGAGAACTGAAGCTTGACAAGTATAAGTGATTTGCCCCAAATCTCACAGCTATTAACTGACTAAGTCAGAACGCAAACCAAAGCAATCTGACCCCACTGATTGGCAAACCATTGTTGAACTGGACACAACACACCACCAGTGAATTTGAAATTGCTATTAATCTCAACACTAATTTTAGATTCTCCGCTGATTTTAATAGTTTAGACATGGGATATGAGGAAATTTAGTGGAGACGAAGTGAAAGATATGCAACATTTGAAATAATTCTAGGCCTGCTGAGAAGACTGAAGCAATTCAGAATACACAACCATAAAAGATGATCATAGGAGAGTATAGAAGAAGCTTTTATTGATCTCTCTTTGTTTTATTGAGGTATTTTTTTTTTCACACACACACACTGTATTTTATTTTTACAAGAGATAAATATACTGAGGTATATTTATATATTTATTGAGGTAATTGGCATATAACGTCGTGTAAGTTTAAGGTGTATGACGTGTTGTCTTGATACATTTATATATTACATTATGATTATCACCCCCAGTTCACTTAACACCTCCATCCCTTCACATAATTATCATGTCTCTCTTGTGGTGGGAACAATTAAAATCTAGTTTGTTGTGTTTTGGGGTATGCTGTGTGGCATGTGGGATCTTTGAACCCATGCACCCTGCAGTGGAAGTGTGGAATCCTAACCACTGGACAACCAGGGAATTCCAAGATCTGGTTTCTTAGCAGCTTTGAAGTTTATAGTGTAGTATTGCTGACTATAATCTCTATGCTGTGCATTTGATCTCCACTACTTATGTATCTACTAGTTGCAAATTTGTAGCCTTCAACAACATCTCCCTGACCCCCCCCCCCTTCACAGATCCTGGTAATGCCATTCTACTCTCTGTTTTCCTAAGTATGACTTTTTTTAGATTCCACATATAAGTGAGATCATACAGTATTTGTTTTTCTCTGATTTATCTCACTTAGAACAATGTCCTCAAGTTCCATCCATGTTGGAAAAAGTGGCTGGATTTCCTTCTTTCTCATGACTGAATAATATTCCATTGCGTATTATGTATCTATGTATATCCATCTGTCTATCTATCTATCCATTTATCTATCTACATAAGAAATATATATTCACACCTTTATCCATTCATCCCTTAAAGGACTGTTTGTTTTTAAAAGGATGGATAGTAGGATATGGTTTTAGGCTTTTAGTCATAAACATGACAAAACCAGTGTCCATTTTTAAATCCTTATTTTATGTGGAGGAATTGGATTTTCAAGTATCCACATTAAATCATCGAATTCTTCTGTAAAAGTATTTATCTCACAGATTCCTTCTGGCAGTTTTTACAGAAAGAAAATGCTGATTAGCCAATCACCCAGGGGGGGAAAAAATTATTCTTGATTTTCAAGAGCGAACAAGAGACCTTTTTTAGAGAGGAGACAATTAGACTACTCTAGTAATAGCATTATTTGTGGATTACATAAATATACTGAAAACATTGGAAATATCTGCTGTTCTAATTTCCTGCCTCATAGAAGCATGAGGGTCAAAAGTTGAGCCTGGTGTGTATGTAAGTAAATGTTGGTAAGTGCTAGAGAACAGTGTCTACTCTTCAGACTCCTGAGGGGATTCAGCATGTCCCTTTTTTGGTGCTAAAAAATGGGGAAGTGGAGACGTTTCAAGTTTAAGGAGTTCCCCAGTCTGGAGCAGTTCAAGTGTATTTTGAAGCGTGAATTCTATGCAACAGATAATTGTTTTGCTCTTGACTCAGTGCATATGTCACTATTGCCACAAAACAACTATGAAAAATAATCCCACAAACTATTTCAGTAAGAAGTTAATTCCATGAAGAGCAAAATAAATCACTTTCAGTGACTCCCATTTTATTTAAAAACATAGCAGCAACAATAGCAAAATTATTAATATTCTTCTCCACACTGCCTGGTGGTAACTTTTGCCATTATTGGCAACAAAGGGGCAATAGTGTTTTATTTCTTAATTAATGACAATCAAATATTTTATGCAGCACTTAGTGTACTTGTGATATTCAGTAATAACATTAGTATTATAAATGTAATCCTTCTCAGAACAAATGCAAAGCCTATCAGAAAGAAGTCAAGGAATTTGAAATCATGTGAAATGGGAGTAAAAGTATTTAGAGTTATGTAGCTTGGAACAAGGTGCTTGGCAACGGATGTTTAAATCAAATGGATTGCACAAATGTAAAGTCTACCCAGTAGAGAATTGTAATAATAAAGTTACATATAGTCCTTAAGTTAAGAGTAGAGAGCTAATCTTATTATTATTCTTTTTCTATTGCTGTTTTGGTTGATTAGTTTGGTTTGGTGTAAAATGTTCCAACTAGATGATAAAAAAAGCTGTTATTCTTTAACCTATTATTATTATGTGGCAACCAAAAATAGAGCTATCTTAATGTAATAATTTTGGTTATATAAAATTTAAAGAGAAGGAATAATGTTCTTGTAGACCAAGAATTTATTTTAAATAAGGAAATGAAATTTAAAATTTTAATCTCAATGACAAGTTAAACTTTCAGAATGTTTAAATCTAATTTTGGCGGTTTTACTACATTTCTAATTATCACTGGAACTCAAAAAGGGAAGACTAAAGTTTCCATAACACTCATCTTTCTTTTCTTATCATTCTCTTTCTTTTTTTTCCATTGGAGGAGTTATTGTGTTTCATTACATTTAATTAGATACTTCACTTTATTTTAACTTTTTAAAAGATTTTTTTGATGTGGACCATTTTTAAAGTCTTTATTGAATTTGTTACAGTATTGCTTCTGTTTTATGTTTTTGTTTTTTGTCCCCAAATCATGTGGGATCTTAGCTCCCCGACGAGGGATCGAACTCACACCCCCTGCATTGGAAGGTGAAGTCTCAACTACTGGACAATGAGGGAGGTCCCTAGATCTTTCACTTTAATCACTTACTTGGTGTCTTTCTTCTACTCTTGAATATAAGATGTATCTGGAGGAAAGGACTTAGTTCTGAGTTCACTAGCATTTCCTGTATCTGAAACAATACAGGCTTGTTAAATAGAGAATGAATAAAGAAAACAATGGATAATATCAGGTAAGGATAATCAAAGATTATCTTAAGAAAATTTCTGAGGGGACTTGTACCAAGGATATAGGAGGAGAAACAAACAAGAAAAATATACAACACATATTAATGTAATACAATCACATAAGTACTATTTTGACTTTAGGTTTGTGAAACTCACAATATTTGAAGAGCTAAGTATTTTTTCAAAAAATAAAATCAGTATTGAAAATCAAAATCCTTCATGAAGGAATATGTCAAGAAGTTGTATGGCTGAGTCTTATTAGGTTTATGAAGAAAGAGACTTTTCAGTTAAGGCACTGAAAATTTTCATAAATCATCCAAAGTTCCACTTAAACACACTGCTATGTTAAGTGAGAGAAGAACAAGGAAAACATCTTGTCACACTGTACATCTCCTGAAATAATTTTATAAAATATGTACCAATTATTTAAAGAAGGATATTAGCATCATAATTATTAATTAATAAGCTAGAGAGGTCTAGCAAGAGTTCAGTTCTGAATCAATACAAATGGAGATCCAGCTAAGATGGCCTGAAGTTTGTTTTTATTTTAATAATGTCTCATGTTTGAATTTCATTAGTAAACTCAAAAAAAAAAAAAAATCCAGGTCACTGAGCTGACAAGTTATGAACCTGGTTTAAATGACTTATTGAAATTAAGAATGTGAATTTAACTTGCATATAATCTTTTGGGATAGAGTGGGAAGGTGCTTTCTGCTCTGGGTATTAGTCCTACAATGATGATGAACAGAGATCTTTACTCTCATGGAAGTCATATTCTCATCAGGAACATACATAAGTTCCCAAATTAATGCTACATAATATAAGGAAAGCACACAGTGCTCTCAGAGTGCCTAAACTAAGTGTTTTAACTCTGAGACAGAGCAGTTTTAATGAATTTGTAAGAAAATCTCCTGTAGAAGTATTCCAAGTAGAGAGTACATCATGTAACAAGAATCCCAAGCAAATATGATGATGACACACTAGTAAAATAAGAGGAGATCAATATGCTTAAAGATGAATTGTCACAAATATACAGAAATCTGCACATTAATTGCCTCAAAAGCCCTGTAAAGGAGATTTTGTTTTATCTCAAGAGAAAAATCAGGAAGCCATTAAATAACTTATCTTTAAGCAGGAGGGTAAAGTGATTTGAATGCTAATACATTTTTTACACTATCTACAGAATAGTTTGAGGGAGACAAGATGATGGGGTGGAGATAAGATTTTCATATATCCTATGGAGGATGGTGACTTGAGCAAGAGTACTACCAGATAGAATTAACAGACTCAAAGGGTAGTTTAAACATAAAAATTTGTAGGAGGAAGGGAAAATAGTGCTTAAATGGAAATGTATACTATTAAAAGCATGCATTAGATAAAGAAACATCTAAAGTTAATAATCTAAAATTTCACTTTAGGAAACTAGGAAAGAAAAACAAGTGAAGCCTAAAGCAAGCAGAAGGAGAAAATAATAATAATAAAAATAGAGCAGAAATCAATGGAATCAAAAATAGAAGACCAAGAGGAAAATCAAAATAATCAAAAGCTGTTTCCTTCAACAGATTAATAGTTTGGTAAATTTCTAGGCAAGCTAAGTAAGAAAAAAGAAAGAAGACACAAATGATCAATGTTAAAAGTGAGACAAACTTCTTAGATAGCCTCATCCACCAGAGGGCAGACAGCAGAAGCAAGAAGAACTACACTTCTGCAGCCTGTGGAAGGAAAACCACAGTCACAGAAAGATAGACAAAATGAAAAGGCAGAGGAATTTTTACCAGATGAAGGAACAATTAAGACCCCAGAAAAACAACTAAATGAAGTGGAGATAGGCAACCTTCCAGAAAAAGAATTCAGAATAATGATAGTGAAGATGATCTAGGACCTGGGACAAAGAATGGAGACAAAGATCAAGAAGATGCAAGAAATATTTAATAAAGACCTAGAAGAATTAAAGAACAAACACCTAGAAGAATTAAAGAACAAACAAACAGGGATGAACAATACAATAACTGAAATGAAAAATACACTAGAAGGAATCAATAGCAGAGTAACTGAGGCAGAAGAACGGATAAGTGACCTGGAAGACAGAATGGTGGGATTCACTGCCATGGAACAGAATAAAGAAAAATGAATGAAAAGAAATGAAAACAGCTTAAGAGACCTCTGGAACAACATTAAACACAACAACATTCGCGTTATGGGGGTCCCAGAATGAGAAGAGAGAGAGAAAGGACACAAGAAAATATTTGAAGATATTATAGTTATAAAATTCCCTAACATGGGAAAGGAAATAGCCACCCAAGGCCAGGAAGCACGGAGAGTCCCAGGCTGGGTAAATCCAAGGAGAAACACACTGAGACACATAGTAATCATATTGATAAAAATTAAACACAAAGAAAAATTATTGAAAGCAACAAGAGAAAAATGACAAACAACATACAAGGGAACTGCCATAAGGTTAACAGCTGATTTCTCAGCAGAAATTCTACAAGCCAGAAGGGAGTGGCATGATATATTTAAAGTGATGAAAGGGAAGAATCTACAACCAAGATTACTCTACCCGGCAAGGATCTCATTCAGATTTAACAAAGAAATCAAAAGCTTGACAGAAAAGCAAAATATAAGAGAATTCAGCACCACCAAACCAGTTCTACAACAAATGCTAAAGGAACTTCTGTAAATGGGAAACACAAGAGAAGAAAAGCACCTAAAAAAAAAACCCATAACAATTAAGAAAATGGTAATAGGTACACACATATCAATAATTACCTTGAACATGGATGGATTAAATGCTCCAACCAAAAGACACAGGCTAACTGAACGAATACAAAGAGAAGACCCATATATATATATGTTTTCTACAAGATACCCACTTCAGACCTAGGGACACATACAGACTGAAAGTGAGGGGATGGAAAAAGATATTCCATGCAAAAGGAAATAAAAAGAAAGCTGGAGTAGCAATACTCATATCAGAAAAAATAGACTTTAAAATAAAGGATGTTACAAGAGACAAGGAAGGACACTACATAATGATCAACGGATCAATCCGAGAAGAAGATATAACAATTATAAATATATATGCACCCAACATAGGAGTAAGTCAATACATAAGGCAACTGCTAAAAGCTATAAAAGAAGAAATTGGGCTTCCCTGGTGGCACAGTGGTTGAGAGTCTGCCTGCCAATGCAGGGGACACGGGTTCGAGCCCTGGTCTGGGAAGATCCCACATGCCATGGACAAACTAGGCCCATGAGCCAGAACTACTGAGCCTGCGTGTCTGGAGCCTCAACTCAGCAACAAGAGAGGCCGCAATAGTGAGAGGCCCATGCACCGTGATGAAGAGTGGCCCCAGCTTGCCGCAACTAGAGAAAGCCCTCGTACAGAAACGAAGACCCAACACAGCCAAAAATAAATAAATAAATAAGGCCAGAAAACCTCCAAAAAAAAAAAAAAAGGAGGAAATTAACAGTAACACAATAATAGAGGGGACTTTAACACTCCACTTACACCAATGGATAGATCATCCAGACAGAAAATTAATAAGAAAACACAAGCTTTAAATGACACAATAGACCACATATATTTAATTGATATTTATAAGACATTCCATCCAAAAACAGCAGATTACACTTTCTTCTCAAGTGCACACGGAACATTCTCCAGGATAGATCACATCTTGGATCACAAATCAAGCCTCAGTAAATTTAAGAAAATTGAAATCATATCAAGTATCTTTTCCCACCACAACACTATGAGATTAGAAATAAATTACAGGGGAAAAAACACAAACACATGGTTGCTGAACCATATGTTACTAAATAACCAAGAGATCACTGAAGAAATCAAAGAGGGAATCAAAAAATACCTAGAGGCTAATTACAACGAAAACACAATGATCCAAAACCTATGGGATGCAGCAAAAGCAGTTCTAAGAGGGAAGTTTATAGCAATACAAGCTTACCTCAAGAAACAAGAAAAATCTCAAATAAACAATCTAACATTACACCTAAAGGAACTAGAGAAAGAAAAACAAACAAAACCCAAAGTTAGTTGAAGGAAAGATAGCATAAAGATCAGAGCAGAAATAAATGAAATAGAAACAAAGAAAACAATAGCAAAGATCAATAAAACTAAAAGCTGGTTCTTTGAGAAGAGAAGAAAAATTGATAAACCTTTAGCCTGACCCATCAAGAAAAAGAGGGAGAGGACTCAAATCAATAAAATTAGAAATGAAAAAGGAGAAGTTACAACAGACAAGGCAGAAATACAAAGCATCATAAGAGACTACTATAAGCAACTCTATGTCCATAAAATGGACAAGTTGGAAGAAATGAACAAATTCTTAGAAAGGAATAACCTCCCAAGATTGAACTAGAAAGAAATAGAAAATATGAACAGACCAATCACAAGTAATGAAATTGAAACTGTAATTAAAAATCTTTCAACAAACAAAAGTCCAGGACCAGATGGCTTCACAGGTGAATTCTATCAAACATTTAGAGAAGAGTTAACACCCATCCTTCTAAAGTTCTTCCAAAAATTTGCAGAAGAAGGAACACTCCCAAACTCATTCTATGAGGCCAACATCACCCTGATACGAAAACCAGACAAAGATACTACAAAAAAAGAAAATTACAGACCAATATCACTGATGAATATAGATGCAAAAATCCTCAACAAAATACTAGCAAACAGAATCCAGCAGCACATTAAAAGGATCATACATCATGATCAACTGTGGTTTATCCCAGGAATGCAAGGATTCTTCAATATACACAAATCAATCAATGTGATACACCATATTAACAAGTTGAAGAATAAAAACCATATGATCATCTCAATAGATGCAGAAAAATTTTTTGACAAAATTCAACACCCATTTATGATAAAAACTCTCCAGAAAGTAGGCATAGAGGGAACCTACTTCAACATAATAAAAGCCATATATGACAAACCCACAGCAAACATCATCCTCAGTGGTGAAACCGGAAAGCATTTCCTCAAAGATCAGGAACAAGAAAAGGATGTCCACTCTTGCCACTATTATTCAACAAAGTTTTGGATGTCCTAGCCACGACAATCAGAGAAGAAAAAGAAATTAAAGGAATACAATTTGGAAAAGAAGAAGTAAAACTGTCACTGTTTGCAGATGACATGATATTATACATAAAAAATCCTAAAGAAGCCACCAGAAAACTCCTAGAGCTAATCAATGAATTTGGTAAAGTTGCAGGATACAAAATTAATGCACAGAAATCTCTTGCATTCCTATACATTAACAATGAAAGATCAGAAAGAGAAATTAAGGAAACAATCCCATTCACCATTTCAGCGAGAAGAATAAAATATCTAGGAATAAACCTACATAAGGAGGTAAAAGACCTGTAGTCAGAAAACTCTAAGACACTGATGAAAGAAATCAAAGATGCCACAAACAGATGGAGAGATATACCATGTTCTTGGATTGGAAGAATCAATATTGTGAAAATGACTATACTACCCAAAGCAATCTACAGATTCAATGCAATCCGTTTCAAATTACCAGTGACATTATTTGTAGAACTAAAACAAAAATTCTTAAAATTTGTATGGAGGCACAAAAGACCCCGAATAGCCAAAGCAGTCTTGAGGGAAAAATGTGGAACTGGAGGAATCAGACTCCCTAATGTCAGACTATACTACAAAGCTACAGTAATCAAAACAATATGGTAGTGGCACAAAAACAGAAATATATATCAATGGAACAAGAGAGAAAGCTCAGAGATAAACCCACAACATATGGTCAACTAACATAGAGCTACATGTAAAATAATGTAAAAGCTACATGTAAAATAAAGAAATTAGACCACTCCCTAACACCATACACAAAAATAAACTCAAAACGGATTAGAGACCTAAATGTAAGACCAGACACTATAAAATTCTTAGAGGAAAACATAGGAAGAACACTCTTTGATATACATCACAGCAAGGTCTTCTTTGACCCACCTCCTAGAGTAATGGAAATAAAAACAAAAATAAACAAATGGGACCTAATGAAACTTAAAAGCTTTTGCAAAGCAAACTGCAAACAAGACAAAAAGACAACCCTCAGAATGGGAGAAAATATTTGCAAAGGAATCAATGGACAAAGGATTAATCTCTAAAATATATAAACAGCTCATGCAGCTCAATATTAAAAAAACAAGCAACCCAATCCAAAAATGGGCAGAAGACCTAAATAGACATTTCTCCAAAGAAGACATACAAATGGCCAAGAAGCACATGAAAAGCTGCTCAACATCACTAATTATTAGAGGAATGCAAATCAAAACTACAATGAGTTATCACCTTACACCAGTTAGAATGGGCATCATCAGAAGATCTACAAACAACAAATGCTGGAGAGGGTGTAGAGAAAAGGGAACCCTCTTGCACTGTTTGTGGGAATGTAAATTGATACAGCCACTATGGAGAACAGTATGGACGTTCCTTAAAAAGTTAAAAATAGAATTACCATATGACCCAGCAATCCCACTACTGGGCATATACACAGAGAAAACCATAATTCAAAAAGACACGTTCACCCCAATGTTCACTGCAACACTATTTACAATAGCCTGGTCATGGAAGCAACCTAAATGCCCATCAACAGACAAACAGATAAAGAAGATGTGGTACATATATACAATGGAATATTACTCAGCCATAAAAAGGAATGGAATTGGGTCATTTGTAGAGTCCTGAATGGATCTGGAGACTGTCACAGAGTGAAGTAAGTCAGAAAGACAAAAACTAATATCATATATTAAAGCATATATGTGGAACCTAGAAATATTGTACAGATGAACCTGTTTGGAGGACAGAAATAGAGACACAGATGTAGAGAACAAATGTATGGAAACCAAGGGGGGAAAGTGGTGGGGTGCTGGTGGTGGTGGATGAATTGGGAGATTGGGATTGACATGTATACAGTAATATGTATAAAATAGATATCTAATAAGAAAAAAAAAGAGCTCATGCGGCCCTTCCCTGGTGGTCTGGTGGTTAAGACTCTGGGCTTCCACTGCAGGGGGCATGGGTTCCATCCCTGGTCAGGGAACTAAAATTCTGCATACTGTGTGGCATGGTAAAAAATAAATAAATACTAAAAATAAAATAAAGAGCTCAGGCTACTCGGATTAAAAAAAAAAAAAAGTGGTTTCCATAAAAATTCAAAAGAAAATAAAGAAATTCTATAAACAATTCTATGCTTTAAAATTCAATAACTTAGTTAAAAAATAGACCAATTGCTTGAAAGACACAAGCTACCACAACTCACACAATGAAAAATAATTAATTTGAATAAGTCATAGGCAATCAGTAAGTAAAGCCATTGAATCAATAATCAAGAACCTTCCAAAAAAAGGAATAACATGTAACTGATGGTTTCATTGATGGATTTTGCCAAACATTTAAGGAAGAAATGATACCAATTCTTTATAATCTCTTGGAAAATAGAAAAAAGGGACCTTATTCTGTTTTATTCAATGTGGCCATAATAGCTATAAAACCAAAACTAGAAAAAGACATTATGAGATAGAAACACTGGAGACCCAAATCTCTCATGTATATAGATGCCAAAGCCTTAACAAAATATTAGCAAATCAATTCCATTATGTATACAAAGAAATATATACCATGATCAAGGAGGATTTATTTCAGATATGCAAGGCAGTTTCAACAATTGAAATCA
The DNA here is from genome assembly GCF_965194825.1 of Balaenoptera physalus. NCBI lineage: Eukaryota > Metazoa > Chordata > Mammalia > Artiodactyla > Balaenopteridae > Balaenoptera > Balaenoptera physalus. The sequence continues at coordinate 103,775,527 of NC_138888.1, forward strand.
GTCAATCTAATCCATTATATCAACAAACTACAGAAAAAATTCATACACTTCTGTCAGTTGTTACAGAAACAGCATTTGACAAAATCTAACACAAGGAAAACAGGAAATAGAAGGGAATTTCCTCAAACTGATAAAGAACATCCACATAATATCACACTTAATGATGAGAAACTGGGTATTTTTCCCCCAAAACAGGAAAAAGGCAAGGATGTCCCTTCTCAACATCGTTATTCAACATCATACCAAAAGGTCCACTTAGTACATGAAGGAAATAAAGGTTTAGAGACTGAATAAGGAAAATTAAAACTCTTATTCTTCACAGATGACATTATTATCTATGTAGGAAATCCTAAAAGTTGAAAAATAAATAAACTTCTGAAATTAAAGAGCAATTACTACAGGGTGCAAAATTAATTTCTTTCCAAAATATGAGCAACGAATAATTAGAATTAAAATTTCAAAATAGTACAATTTATTTTAGGAAGAAAAAATGAGAGAAATGCTTGTATATAAATCTAACAAAATATGCACAAGAACTGAATGAGAAAAACTATAAAACTCTAATGAAAAAAATCAATGAAGATGTAAATAAATGCAGACATATTCTGTTTATGGATAGGAAGACTCAATATTGATAAGATATCAGTTCTTACCAACCTGATCTATGCAATCTCAATTAAAATCCCAATGAGTTATTGTGGATATTAACAAACTGAATCTAAAATTTAGGTAGAAATGCAAAAGACAAAGAATAGCAAAACAATATCAAAGAAGACCAAAGTCAGAGAACTCATACTACTCGACTTCAAGATTGTATTAAAGCAGAAACTAATACACCATTATAAAGCAATTATACTTCAATAAAGATGTTAAAAAAAAAAAAAAAGATTGTAAAGCTACCATTGGTGAAAGAATGGCTGGGCTGATCAATAGAACAGAATAGAGAGTCAAAGAACAGACCCACATACATAAAGCCAACTGACTTTTGAAATGAAGTAGAATCACTTCAAAGGAGAAAGGATAGTTTTTTCAACAAATGATTTTAGAGCAGCCTGATGTTGATATGCAAAAAAATGAGCCTAAACACAAACTTTACACCTTTCACAAAAAATAACTCAAAATGGAACATAGACCTACCTGTAAAACACAAAAAGATATAAGTTCTACAAGAAAATAAAAGAGATTCTCGTTGACCTTGCATTCAGTGATAAGTCTTTAGATACAGTACCATAAGTACAATCTATGAAAAAAAAAGTTAGACTTTATTTTATTTTTATTTTTTTAACATCTTTATTGGAGTATAATTGCTTTACAATGGTGAGTTAGTTTCTGCTTTATAACAAAGTGAATCAGTTATACATATACATATGTTCCCATATCTCTCCCCTCTTGTGTCTCCCTCCCTCCCACCCTCCCTATCCCACCCCTCTAGGTGGTCACAAGGCACGGAGCTGATCTCCCTGTGCTATGCGGCTGCTTCCCTCTAGCTATCTATTTTACGTTTGGTAGTGTATATATGTCCATGCCACTCTCTCACTTTGTCACAGCTTACCCTTCCCCCTCCCCATATCCTCAAGTCCATTCTCTAGTAAGGTCCGTGACTTTATTCCCGTCTTGCCCCTAGGTTCTTCATGATTTTTTTTTCCTTAGATTCCATATATATGTGTTAGCATATGGTATTTGTTTTTCTCTTTCTGACTTACTTCACTCTGTATGACAGACTCTATGTCCATCCACCTCACTACAAATAACTCAAGTGTCCATCAACAGATGAATGGATAAAGAAGATGTGGCACATATATACAATGGAATATTACTCAGCCATAAAAAGAAATGAAATTGAGTTATTTGAAGTTAGACTTTATTAAAAATATAAATATTCTGCTCTGTGAAAAATATTTAACATAAAAAGGTAAGCCAGAGTCTTGGAGAAATAAAGTTCAAAACAAATACCAGCTAAAAGACTTGTATCCATAATCTGTAAAGAATTCTTAAAATTCAACAATATAAAAACAAATAGCTAAATTTTAAAAATGGCAAAATATAATTGACAAAAAATATATACAGATGACAAGTAAGCATAAGGAAAGATGCTCAACCTCATTTGTCATTAGGACTTACAAGTAAAAATAATAGTGAAGTACCACTACACACCTATTAGAATGGCTATAATCCAAAAATTGATATTTCCAAATGTTGACATAGGTTTAGAAAAACAGAAAATGTCATTCATATATAGAGGGAATAAAAAATGATAGAGATTTTTGGAAGATAAATTTGCAAACTCTTACAAAGCTACACATAGATTTATCATATGATCCAACAATCACACTTCTAAATCTTTACCCAATTGATTTGAAAAATGATTTCATACAGAACCCTGCATGTGAATGTTTATTGAAGCTTTATTTATAATCATGAAAAGTTGGAAGTAACCAAGGTGTCCTTCAATAGGTGATTTGATGAAAAAATTGGGGTAAATCCATAAAAGGAACTTAATTCAGCAATTAAAAACATGAGAACTCAAACCACAAAAAAGACATGGATGAACCTAACATGCATACTGCTGAGTGATGGAAGCCAGTGAAAAGGCTACATACAATGATTCCAATTATATGATACTGTGGAGAAAGCAAAACCACAGAGATAATAAAACCCATAAATATAATACTAAAGTGAATGATTCTTGAAGATTCATGGAAATGGGGAGCATGTAGAATAGATAAAATACAGGGCTCTGAGATAATTCCACATGATACTGTAATGGTGGATACATAGCATTATGCATTCATCAAAACCCATAGAACTTTACAGCACAAAGAGTGAACCGTAATATATACAAATTAATATAAAATAATTTAGGAGTTTGGGGGATGCCAAGCTAGAATGAAGACTATGACAAAAACACCTAACTATTTCAAATTTATGAAATAAACTTTGAAGGGAGTTGTGAAGAACAGTTCTAACTAAGTAACTTTGAAAATGAGTGGAACCTTTCAGATCATAGGCAAAAGGAACTGCATGTAAACACTATTCTATTTGATAATGTTTTCCACGGGGCTTGGGTTAAAATTTTCAATATTACTATTTGTGAATAATAAAATTGAATAATTAAGTAAATGGAAGGCAGGTGTTGGGAGCCTGATTTCTCACTTTTGGAGTGTGAATTTACAGATAAGCAAGGAGAAAATCTAGAATGATCCATCTGGTAATGGATTAGAGTTGAAGAGGCCAGTATGAATTCATGATTACCAAAAAATAGATACATATAGAAATATTTGTGTATATTCACAAGTAAATATAGACATACATGTCTCCCTGCTCTGTGAGAAGGGGTCTAGAATACATGATACCTCAATTGAAACAAGCATGCCTAGTTCCCAGATCTTGGTTTTGGATCCCATTCTCTAATAAAAGGAACCAACAGTCTTTAGAAAAATGGTTTACTTTAGGTCTGTGGCAGAAAATAAAACATAAGTGTGGAGCATGTTGTGTTACAGAAAGTAAGGAAGAGAAAGTAAGGAAAAGGGGAGGGATGGAGAGAGAGAGAAAGTGAGAGAGAGAGAGGAAGAAAAAGAGAAAGCACATATTGATGCAGGTATATCAAAAAAAAAGGAACAGGGAGAGGAGCCAACTGAAAGATTTTTCAATGGCTAAAGTTGAAACAATTCATGCAACAAAATAAAAAAAAAAAAAAGGAAGCATTGAACTATAACCCAAAGTATAAAATTAATATCCATGAATCTATATGATTTAAATGAATGAATGAATGAATGTAATAAATAAGGGAAGAGAGAGAAGCAGATCAATTCCAAATATTTTTTGTAGATACTCTGCCCTCAAGGTAAGGGAGGATAGCTCCCCACTCCTTAAGTATATGTTGCACATATTTATTTCTTTCCAAAGAGTACAGTATGGAAAGGCGGCAAAGAGTAACTTGATAGTGGATAAACCTGATAAACACTTCTTCAGGCAGGTGATCAAGGTCAACATAAATAATGTTGACAATATGTACCCTTGATACAATGTGAAGAAAATGGCACTTTACATCTGTGGTCTTCCTTCCAATAATGCATAGCCTTAGTTTAATCATGAGAAAAACATCATACAAATTCCCATTGAAGGGCATTCTCCAAGCTACCTAACTGGTACTTCTTAAAACTCTCAAAGTTAACAAAAAATAAATAAAAAGTCTGAGAAACTGTCACAGATAAGCACAGCCTATCAAAAAACTAAATATAATGTGGTATTCTGGATGGGATCTTGGAATGTGAAAAGACATTGGGTTAAAAACTGTGAAAATCAAAATAAATTCTGGATTTCTGTTTAAAATAATGTATTAATTTGGTTTATGAAATGATTATGACCAACATACCATATTTATGGAAGAAGTTTACAGTAGAAGAAACTGGATGTACAGTAAATGAGAACTCTCCATACTCTTTTCTCAATTTTTTGTAAAATTAAAAATAAAGTCTTAAGAAAAAAGAAAGAGAAAGAGAGAGAGAAAGCATGCCCTGTGTATATGTAGAATCAGAGTCACATGGGCTACTACCAGTTGTTCTGCTTGCAATGGCCAGACTGTGAACCTCTAAAAGCCATTTATTAAACTTCATTTTTACAAAAGTAAAATTCTGACAATTAAGCTTACCTCTGTTGATAAGGAAAACAAATAGGAATTTTTATATTGATTCTGGGATGACAATTTAACAATATCTATTAAAATTTTACATGTATATATTCAAAAACCTTTAAACATATATCTGAGAGAAACACTTGACCTATTGCACCATAAGACATGCATCTGGGTGTTTACTGAAAAATTGTATATTATAGTGTAAAACTGGAATCAATGTAACTTCTTATCCAAAAATGTAATGAAAGATACATATTATGCATATTAAGAAATATCAAGTAGTTAAAACAAAATTGAGTTATATGTTTGGATAAAAACAATTAAAAACACTGGATAAAAAAACAAATCACATAAAATAGCTAAAGTGTTATTTTGAAAAAGAACAAAGAATAAAAAATAATTTTTGTATACATCCATGTATATTTTTTTTAAAGTTTTATTGAGTATAGTTGATTTAAAATGTTGTTAGTCTCTGCTGTACAGCAAAGTGAATCAGTTATAAGAGGACCTTCAAGATGGTGGAGTAGTAAGACATGGAGATCACGTTCCTCCCCACAAACACATCAGAAATACATCTACATGTAGAACAACTCCCACAGAACACCTACTGAAGGCTGCTAAAATACCTCAGACTTCCCAAAAGGCAAGAAACTCCCCATGCTCCTGGGTAGGGCAAAGGAAAAAAGAAAAAAACATAGACAAAAGAATAGGGATGGGACCTGTACCTCAGGGAGGGAGCTGTGAAGGAGGAAAAGTTTCCACACACTAGGAAGCCCCTTCACTGGCAGAGATAGGGGGTGGGTGGGTGGGAAGCTTCAGAGCCATGGAGGAGTGTGCAGCAACAAGGGGCAGAGGGCAAAGCAGAGAGATTTCCACACAGAGGATTGGTGCCGACCAGCACTCACCAGCCCGAGAGGCTTGTCTGCTCACCTGCCGGGGTGGGCGGGGGCTGGGAGCTGAGGCTTGGGCTTCGGAGGTCAGATCTCAGGAAGAGGACTGGGGTTGGCTGCGTGAACAAAGCCTGAAGGGGGCTAGTGTGACACGGCTAACTGGGATGGAGTCCAGGAAAAAGTCTGGAACTGCCTAATAATCAAGAGACCATTGTTTCTGGGTGTGCAAGGAGAGGGGATTCAGAGCATCACCTAAATGAGCTTCAGAGATGGGTGTGAGCCACGGCTATCAGCGCGGACACCAGAGACAGGCATGAAATGCTAAGGCTGCTGCTGCAGCCACCAAGAAGCCTGCGTGCAAGCACAGATAACTATCCACACCACCCCTCCTGGGATCCTGTGCAGCCCGCCACTGCCAGGGTCCCGTGATCCAGGGACAACTTCCCCAGGAGAACACATGGCATGTTTCAGGCTGTTGCAATGTCACACCAGCCTCTAACACTGCAGGCTTGCCCCGCATTCTGTACCCCTCCTTCTCCCCAGCCTGAGTGAGGCAGAGCCCCAATCAGCTGCTCCTTTAACCCCGTCCTTTCGGAGCAAAGAACAGACAGCAGAGGGCAACCTACATGCAGAGGCAGGGCCAAATCCAAAGCTGAACCCCAGGAGCTGTGTGAACAAAGAAGAGAAAGGGAAATTTCTCCATGCAGCATCAGGAGCAGTGGATTAAATCTCCACAATCAACTTGATGTACCCTGCATCTGTGGAAGATCTGAATAGACAATGAATCATGCCAAAATTGAGGAGGTGGACTTTGGCAGCAAGTGTAGACTTGGGGTTTGCTGCATGCAACTGACTAGTTATGGATTTTTATGTTTATCTTAGTAGAGTTTGTAGCGCTTGTTATCATTGGTGGATTTGTTTCTTGGTTTGGTTACTCTCTTCTGTTTTTATTATTTTATTTTTTTTAATTTTAATAATATAATTTTACTTGTCATTTTTTATTTTAATAACTTTTTATTTTATTTTATTTTATTTTTTTCTTCAATTTCTTCTTCCCTTTTCTTCTGAGCCTTGTGGCTGGCAGGGTCTTGGTGCTCCAGCTGAGTGTCAGGCCTGAGCCTCAGAGGTTGGAGAGCTGAGTTCAGTACATAGGACAACCAGAGACATCCCGGACCTACATAATATGAATCAGCAGAAGCTCTCCCAGAGAACTCCGTTTCAGTGCTAAGACCTAGCTCCACTCAACAGCCAACAAGCTCCACTACTGGACACCCCATGCCAAATGACTAGTAAGACAGGAGCACATCACACCCATTAGCAGAAAAGCTGCCTAAAATCATAATAAGTTCATAGAAACCCCAAAACACACCGCCAGACGCTGTCCTGCCCACCAGAAAGACAAGATCGAGCCTCAACCACCAGAACACAGGCACTAATCCCCTCCACCAGGAAGCCTACACAACCCACTGAACCAACCTTACCCAAAGGGGGCAGACACACAAAACAATGGGAACTACGAACCTGAAGCCAGCAAAAAGGAAACAGCAAACACAGTAATTTAAGCAAAGTGAGAACACAGAGAAATACAGAGAGATGAAGGAGCAAAGTAAAATCCTACCAGACCAAACAAATGAAGAGGAAATAGGCAGTCTACCTGAAAAAGAATTCAGAGTAATGATAGTAAATATGATCCAAAACCTTGGAAACAGAATAAACAAAATGCAAGAAACATTTAACAAGGAAGTAGAAGAAATAAAGAGGAACCAAGCAATGATGAACAACACAATAAATGAAATTAAAAATACTCTAGAAGGGATCAATAGCAGAATAACTGAGGCAGAAGAACGGATAAGTGACCTGGAAGATAAAATAGTGGAAATAACTACTGCAGAGGAGAATAAAGAAAAAAGAATGAAAAGAACAGAGGACAGTCTCAGAGACCTCTGGGACAACACTAAATGCACCAACATTCGAATTATAGGGGTCCCAGAAGAAGAAGAGAAAAAGAAAGGGACTGAGAAGATATTTGAAGAGATTATAGTTGAAAACTTCCCTAATATGGGAAAGGAAATAGTTAATCAAGTCCTGGAAGCACAGAGAGTCCCATACAGGAAAAATCCAAGAAGAAACACGCCAAGACACATATTAATCAAACTATCAAAAATTAAATACAAAGAAAATGTATTAAAAGCAGCAAGGGAAAAGCAACAAAAACATAAAAGGGAATCACCATAAGGTTAACAGTTGATCTTTCAGCAGAAACCCTTCAAGCCAGAGGGAAGTGGCAGGACATTTTAAAGTGCTGAAAGAGAAAAATCTACAACCAAGATTACACTACCCAGCAAGGATCTCATTCACATTTGATGGAGAAATTAAAACCTTTACAGGCAAGCAAAAGCTAAGACAGTTCAGCCACACCAAACCAGCTTTACACAAATGCTAAGGAACTTCTCTAGGCAGGAAACACAAGAGAAGGAAAAGACCTACAAATACAAACCCAAAACATTTACGAAAATGGTAATAGGAGCATACATATCGATAATTACCTTAAATGTAACTGGATTAAATGGTCCAACCAAAAGACATACACTGGCTGAATGGACTCAAAAACAAAACCTATATATATGCTGTCTACAAGAGACCCACTTCAGACGTAGGGACACATACAGACGGAAAGTGAGAGGATGGAAAATGATATTCCATGCAAATGGAAATCAAAAGAAAGCTAGAGTAGCATTTCTCATATGAGACAAAATAGACCTTCCAATAAAGACTATTACAAGAGACAAACAAGGACCTACCTAATGATCAAGAGATCAATAACAAGAAGAAGATATAACAATTGCAAATATTTATGCACCCGACATAAGAGCACCTCAGTACATAAGGCAAATGTTAACAGCCATAAAAGGGGAAATCGACAGTGACACAATAAGAGTAGGGGACTTGAACACCCCACTTTCACCAATGGACAGATCATCCAAAATGAAAATAAATAAGGAAACACAAGCTTTAAATGACACATTAAACAAGAGGGACTTAATTGATATTTATAGGACATACCATTCAAAAACAACAGAATCCACTTTCTTCTCAAATGCTCCTGGAAATTCTCCAGTATAGATCATATCTTGGGTCAAAAATCAAGCCTTGGTAAATTTAAGAAAACTGAAATCGCATGAAGTATCTTTTCCAAACACAGCACTATGAGACTAGATATCAATTACAGGAGAAAATCTGTAAAAACTACAAATAAATGGAGGTTAAACAATACACTACTAAATAAGCAAGAAATCACTGAAAAAATCAAAGAGGAAAGCAAATAATATCTAGAAACAAATGACAATGAAAACACGACAACCCAAAACCTATGGGATGCAGCAAAAGCAGTTCCAAGGTGGAAGTTTAAAGCTATACAATCCTACCTCAAGAAACAAGAAACATCTTAAATAAACAACCTAACCTTACAACTAAAGCAATTAGAGAAAGAAGAAGAACAACAACAACAAAAAAAACAAAGTTAGCAGAAGAAAGAATTCATAAATATCAGATCAGAAATAAATGAAAAGGAAATGAAGGAAACAATAGCAAAGATCAATAAAACTAAAAGCTCGTTCTTTGAGAAGGTAAACAAAATTGATAAACCATTAGCCAGACTCATCCCAAAAAAAAGGGAAAAGACTCAAACAACAGAATTAGAAATGAAAAAGGAGAAGTAACAACTGACACTGCAGAAATACAAAGGATTAGGAAAGATTACTACCAGCAACTATATGCCGATAAAATCGACCACCTGGAAGAAATGGGCAATTCTTAGAAAGGCCTCCTTCTGAGACTGAACCAGGAAGAAGTAGAAAATAAAAACAGACCAATCACAAGCACTGAAATTGAAACTGTGTTTAAAAATCTTTCCACACACAAAAGCCCAGGACCACATGGCTTCACTGGAAAATTCTATTAAACATTTAGAGAAGAGCTAACACCTATCCTTCTCAAACTCTTCCAAAATATAGCAAAGGGAGGAATTCCCCCAAACTCATTCTACGAGGCCACCATCACCCTGATACCAAAAGCAGACAAAAACGTCACAAAAGAAGATAACTACAGGCCAATATCACTGATGAACATAGATGCAAAATTCCTCATCTAAATACTAGCAACCAGAATCCAACAGCACATTAAAGATCATACACCATGATCAAGTGGGTTTTATACCAGGAATGTAAGGATTCTTCAATATACACAAATCAATCAATGTGATACACCATATTAAAACATTGAAGGATAAAAACCATATGATAATCTCAATAGATATGGAAAAAGCTTTTGACAAAACTCAACGCCCATTTATGATAAAAACCCTCCAGAAAGTAGGCATAGAGGGAACTTACCTCAACATAATAAAGGCCATATAGGACAAAACCTCAGCCAACATCATTCTCAATGGTGAAAAACTGAAACCATTGTCACTAAGATCAGGAACAAGACAAGGTGGCCCACTCTCACCACTATTTTTCAACGAAATTTTGGAAGTTTTAGCCACAGCAAACAGAGAAGAAAAAGAAATAAAAGGAATCCAAATTGGAAAAGAAGTAAAACTGTCACTGTTTGCAGATGACATGATACTATACATAGAGAATCCTTAAGATGCTACCAGAAAACTACCAAACTGAATTTGGTAAAGTAATAGGATACAAAATGAATGCACCGAAATCTCTTGCATTCCTATACACTAATGATGAAAAATCTGAAAGAGAAATTAAGGAAACACTCTCATTTACAATTGCAACAAAAAGAATAAAATACCTAAGAATAAACCTACCTAAGGAGACAAAAGACCTGTATGCAGAAAAATATAAGACCGATGAAAGAAATTAGAGCTGATACAAGCAGATGGAGAGATATACCATGTTATTGGACTGGAAGAATTAACATTGTGAAAATAACTCTACTACCCAAAGTAATCTACAGATTGAATGCAACCCCTATCAAACTACCAATGACATTTTTCACAGAACTGGAAAAAAAAATTTCACAATTTGTATGGAAACACAAAAGACCCCGAATATCCAAAGCAACCTTGAGAAAGAAAAATGGAGCTGTAGGAATCAGGCTCCCTGACTTCAGACTATACCACAAAGCTAAAGTAATCAAGACAGTATGGTACCTGCAGAAAAACAGAAATATAGATCAATGGAACAGGATAGAAAGCCCAGAGTTAAACCCACAGATGTATGGTCACCTTATCTTTGATAATGGAGGCAAGAATATACAATGGAGAAAAGACAGCCTCTTCAATAATGGTGCTGGGAAAACTGGACAGCTACATGTAAAAGAATGAAATTAGAACACCCTCTAACACTATACACAAAAATAAAGTCAAAATGGATTAAAGACCTAAATGTAGGGCCAGATACTGTAAAATTCTTAGAGGAAAATATAGGAAGAACACTCTGCGACTTAAATCGCAGCATTGTCTTTTTTGATCAACCTCCTAGAGTAATGAAAATTTTAAAAAATAAACAAATGGGACCTAATTAAACTTAAAATCTTCAAAGCAAAGGAAACCATAAACAAAATGAAAAGACAACCCATAGAATGTCCATGTATATTTTATATTTTCTCTGTAAATGACCAGAAATTATTATTTGTGTTTATCTCTGGAGAGGAAATGAACTTGGAGTGATGATGACAAGGGAATTAAGATTTATTTGTAAAATATATGTTTTCAATTATTCACGTAATAAGTTTTAAAAACTAACTATCATCCCCTTTGGGCTCTGTTTCTCATATACTGTCTTATAATTATTTAGGCATTATGTCAAGATGTTCTAAAATATAATAAAATTTTGGATGGAGTTAATTTAAATATATAATTAATATGTTTGCAATAATAAATTATCATATTCAAGTGTTTATCTGTCCACTTTAAAGTTTTATTTCAATTTTCCTCATATTGCAACTTTCTTTCAATATATCTTATTCATTCTTTTTAAACTCAGTTCTTATATAAATTTGTTACAATAAATAAAATATAAAGTTTCCTAAATTTCCTTTTTGACCATGCGCTTACTCTAAAGCTCCTTACACTATTTTTAGTAATTTACCATTGGCTCCTTTTAGTTATCCAAAATAGAAAGACATACTATACTTAAAAATAATAGTTTTGTATTTCATTAACTCATGTTTTTTTAATTTTTAAAAATTTTAATCATTTTTTAAATTGAAGTACAGTTAATTTACAATGTTGAGTTAGTTTCAGGTGTGCAGCAAAGTGATTCAGTTATATATATATATATATATATATATATATATATATATATATATATATATTCAGATTCTTTTCCATTGTAGGTTATTACAAGATATTGAATATAGTTCCCTGTGTTATATAGTAGGTCCTTGTTTTTCATCTATTTTATATATAGTAATGTGTATATGTTAACCCCAAACTTCTAATTTATCTCTCCTCTCCATCCACCTTGTTAACCATAAGTTTGTTTTCTATGTCTGTGAGTCTATTTCTCTTTTGTAAATAAGTTCATTTATGTCATTTTTTTAGATTCCACATATAAGTGATATCATATGATATTTGTCTTTCTCTGTCTGACTAACTTCACTTAGCATGATAATCTCTAGGTCCATCCACGTTGCTGCAAATGGCATTATTTCATTCTTTTTCATGGCTGAGTAATATTCCCTTGCATATATACCACCTCTTCTTTTTCCATTCACCTGTTGATGGACACTTAGGTTGCTTCCGTGTCTTAGTTGTTATGAATAGTGTTGCAATGAACATTGGGGTGCATGTGTCTTTTTGAATTAGAGTTTTCTCTGTATATATGCCTAAGAGTGGGATTGCTGGATCACATGGTAACTTTATTTTTAGTGTTTTAAAAAAACACCATACTGTTCTCCATTGATGCAAATTACATTCGCACCAACAGAGTAGGAGGGTTCCTTTTTCTCCACATGTTTTCCAGGATTTATTGTTTGTAGACTTTTGAATTATGGCCATTCTGTCTTGTATGAGATGACACTTCATTGTAATTTTTACTTGAATAACTGTTTGATATTATTTTGTGAATTGTGTTTTTACGATCTGTTATTTCTTTATGGATAGAAAACCTACCATTTTGAATAGGATGGAAACAAAAATGAAAATTGTACTTCATCAGCTGCTTATTATGGTTTATTAACTAAGATGTGAAGCAGATTTAGATTTTAATCCCTGCCCATCACTTACTAGTTGCTTGACTATACATCATGTCTTTACATTATTAGGGTTAATTTCTTTATATGTAGAATGAAAATAATTTTACCTTTATCACAGGGATTTTATACTAATTTTAAAAAGGAAATTATAGGTAAAAAGGTACACATTTAGTTTTATTACAATCAAGATGATTGTACCAACTCTAATATTCATGAAGGCAAACAAATATTTGAAATTTTACCTATGTAATTTAAACCAAATCATAAATGAACTTGAATCCAAATGAAAGGAATTGTGGGAGAGAATTTAAAAAAGAATATATATAAAACCTCAACATTAAGTTTATAACACAAATAGGTAGAAATTCAATCTTTGGTATTCAATAAACATTGAAAGAAAATGTTATTTTTAAAAGTAATCATATATATTTACAATAATTATACTTGAGTGGGTAGTAGCTTTGAAAATTAAATAAATATTTTCCTTTTGTATTTACAAAAGAGGATAAGGACAGATGCTCAGAACCTACTTACAATTCCCAAGAGCAGAAGAAGAACTGAAGGTTCAGAAAAGACAGCTGGTCAAGTAATTAAAATATTTGAATCTCAAAAATCTCTAGGGTCCAATAAAATCCCTGTAAGAATTCAGAAATCAAAGCACATTGCTTTGGAGTAATATTTTCTTTGAGACTGAGAAATATCTTTAAAGCTGATAGATATAAAGAATTAAAATGTTCTTTTAGAAAAACCAAAGCAAATGAGAAATATGGTAGATATGTAAAGTTCTAGCATTATATTTATAAGACAACAGATATATTAGCTAAGAATATAAACTATAAACTTAAAATTATTATGACATTCTCTTGGTTTGCATTTTGTGCTCTAAACAGCAATTGCTTCAAAGTGCCAGAGTATATTGGTGCTCTTTGCACTTCCATGCATTCACTGAACAATTTACACATTAAAGCAGATAAACCTGATTTATTGTGTATCACCTGTGTTAACTTTTTCAACTTACAAAGTGAGTAAATCAAGGCTCAAGTGACTTAGAAAATGAACTTGAATCAAAGAGAACAAGAGAGCAATGTTGATTAATAGTTACAAGAAGGGAAAACACATCTATAATTTACAAAGCTCAACTCAAAAGCTTTAACAGAAGATTAAACATTATGCATTCTAGGACTAGAGAAGCAAAGAGAATTGACCTCTATGTTGTTCAAACTTATTTGGTAATGGAATGGACAAAAACACCATACTGTTTCTAATACAGCAAATAATGTCTTGTAGTATCTTCACTGTGTGAATTAAATATACAAATTGGAAATAGAAAATACAATTTGAAATGAATACAAAATATAAAACATGTGAATTTGTTAAATATTATTCAGTATAATTTAATTCCTATAAAATATTGCCAATAAATATGTTACATTTTTAAGATTTATATGTGTTCCTGAAGAGTTGTCATTATTCATATACAGTTGACACTTGACTAACCCAAGGCAAAGGCGAGACCACCCCACCTCACAATAGAAAATCCATGTACAACTTTACAGTCAGCCCTTTGCAACCATGGTTCTGCATCCATGAATTCAACTACCGCCAGATCAGGTAGTACTGCAGTACTTCTTCGTTGAAATTTTTTTTTTTTCTAAATTTAAAACATCGTTTTGACCTAGAGCATTTAGCCTGTCTTGTATCTCCAAAGAGCCAGAAGGAGGCACCACCTATTTCATATGTGAAAACTGGACCAAATCAACAAGCTTTTATTTCTTCACAAATGGAATCACCATCCTGTTTCCCTGAGAGATCATTCCACTTCCTATAGCTTCTACTCTGCTCTGGACTAAATTGTGTCCCTCCAAAGTTCATGTGTTGAAGCCATAACATCCCAGTGGGACTGTTTTTGGAGACAGAAGTCACCAGGATGTAACTAGGGTTAAGTGAGGTCTAAGGTGGAGCCTTGACCCAAAGGATCAGTGTAGTTATAAGAGGAGCCAGCGGACACCTTGCTCTCCCTTTCTACAGTCGCATGAAGTCATGTGACAGAAAGATGGTGGCCATCTGCAAGGCAGGAAGAGTGCTTGCGCCAGAAACCGAATTGGCTGGCATCTTCATCCTGGACTTCCCAGCCTCCAGAAATGTGAGAAAATAAATGTATGTTGTTTCAGCCAAAAAATAGTGATAATAAATTTTTGTTTAGTAGAATATCTTATGGCTTAAAGAGAAATCTACAGTATAGTCTTTTGAACTATCAAAATGTATCTGGTTAATAATAGATAAATACGTTTATTTGAGGTCAACTGTTAAACTCTATCTGATGAATATAAAACTGAATTGGAGTGTAGGGTAAAAAATAGACCTGGGTGTAATAAACAAGTTTGTGTACTTAATATCCAGAGACCTCTGAACTTTAGTATTTTAACTATAAAATAAGATGCAGAGTAGGCTAAAAGATTATAGAATCAATATACAATGGGAGATGATCTCCAAGTATCAGGGAATAGGTGCATTGGATGCATTGTAACAAGACAACTAGCTTGTTCAGCTTTCTAGTTTTTGTTTGTTTTTCAGTAGGCTATATAACAGGTTTTAAGAGGTTTGCCCATTTTCTTTCCTAGATAGTGAGAATTCAATCTCTGGGCAAGACTGTCATTTCTAGTACTGGATCTCAGCATAAGTGGTGGCAGAACAACATTTGGCTAAAATAGAAAGTCAAGGATAACTAGATTCTGAATCCTGGACTATGGCTTTCTAGGAACATAAGGAAGTTAGATATAATGAACCTAAAGGAGCAGACTCATATCAAGTTCCAGATCCAAACAGACCTAGAAGCAGTGAGCAAGCAAAAATCTTTAGCAAGTGGCTAGAGCTTGGAAGAAAATTTCATGAAAAAAAAAACGTTGTTCATTATTGTTCATTATTGTACAAAGATGTTAATTCTGTGGAATGCCAACTTCCAAAGTTTCTGGGGTTATTTTTATGGGAATTATTCAACAAGAGTGTACTTGACAAGTATTAATTGAACATTAGCTATGTGCTGGGTATCAGGCCACATGTGTGATGTTCTCTATAGGAAGTTAGATATGGTCTCTGTTCTTGTAAATCATACAGTCTCCTAGAGGTGTCAGCTGACTAAATGGTAATATTATTATAATCTAACAAGCCCCTGATGGGATTACAGGGTGCTATGAGATACATAGCTGGAACATTTAACCTAGTATAAAATGATAGGACATCTCAGATGATGGAACAATGAGAATGTGTAGGAGTCATTCAGGGAAAGAAGAGGGACTCCAGGTTTTTAGTCAGAAGAAAAATAAGAGGCGTGAACATTCATTCAATATGACGGAAAATAGAGTATAAGAATGAGAGCTAAAATGAAGACTGAAAAGTTAAAAAAACAGGGGCCGCATCATAATGCACTTTACAAGCTCTGTGTGTTATTTGTAGCTTGACTTTTAGCAAGAGTTACTGGACATTTCTGTGATGAAGGGAAATTTTGCTTCTTAGAAAGAACATTGTGGCTGCAGCTTTATTAACGACTGAGCAAAGGAGTTGGTTTCAGTTATCTAAGGGAGAGAGGACTGACCTAGAGTAGGAAAATGGTATATGAAGTAGAAAGCAATAGACTTAATGTGTGTGTGTGTTTGTTTTTTCCAAGATAGAGAAATTGGTGAGGAGTGAAGGAAAAGAAATAAAGATAACTGAAATATTTTTAACTAATATTTATTAAGAGCTAACATATTTCCAGGGATTATGCTAAGTGTTTTAAAACATCTCTCTACAATCTCTGTAACTTTTTAATAACAAACTTACAAATGTTAAAACAGGCTAAAAGAATTAATAATCTTGCCAGCTGTTTCATTGTCAATAAGTCGCAGAACAAGAGTAAAAACACTAATTTCCCTCATTCAGACACATGTATTATTTTCTACTATATTGTATCTTAAAGAGGAAGCAGACATTTTAATACATGTCATATTCAGTTACCAATTATAGGCATATATCATTTAATAAATAAACTGAGAGTGACATAAATTGAAATAAATTCAGATATTTTAAATCTTTAAGAATTTTTAGATGCCAGGGACCCAGAGTTGAATGAATTTGAGAATGAAAGTACAGAAAGGCAAGTTGGTCTTCACAGCTTATAGTCTGTGTCCTATATCTTAAGTTCCCTGTGTCTTTTTTAAAAAGTTTAATTTTTTTTTATAACTGTCGGTTTACCAGTTTTTTTCTTTCATATTTCAGCATTATGTTAATAAGAAAGAGATATTTTCTTATACCAAGATTGAGAAGATATTCTTTAACACTTTCTATCAGATTTTTTTTTTAAGTTCAGCTTTTAAAATTTAGTCTATGAAAAATTTCAGTTAATTTTTGTGCCTGTTTTATTTCTCTTAGTAATATATTTAGCTCATTGATATGAAGTGTTTGCAAATATTTGGTACATATGACCCTATTTATCTCATGTTTTATGCTGTTATGGATTGTATGTTATGTTTAATTTAACTTTTTAATTGTTTTTATTTCTAAATATACAGAAAAATAATTGATGCATGAATACTGAGCTTTTATTCTCTGATCTTGATAAATCAGGTCTTAGTTCTAGCAGCTTTTTTTAGTAAATTACTTCATATTATCTATCTATAGAATCATTACCCTATGAGCTACGATTTTTCACTACTTTTTGCTTTCTGTATGCCTTTTATAATTTTTCTTGCTTTGCTGCACTGAAAATGATCTCAATTACAATGTTCAAGTGTTCAAAGCAATAAGTAATGATGTTTTCTCTTTCTACTTCTATTCAATACAGTATTGTTCCACATTCATTTTAATAAATTGTGTTTAATTTTCATTAGGTTCAAAATATTTTCTAATGTTCCCTTTTCTTATCTGTTGAGGTATATGCTGCTTAGAGTTGGGTTGCTTACTTTCCAAATAACTGTATTTTCTTAAATAGTTTTCTGTTAATAATTTTAATTTAAATTCAATATGGTCAGAAATCATACTCTGTATAATATAATCATTAAAAATTTATTGAGGTTTCTATTATAACACACTGTATGCTCTATTTTGTTGAATATACTATGTTCATTGGAAAAAGAATATACAGTTTACTGTTGTTATGTGGAGTGTCTATAAATGACACTAGGTCCAATTGGGTCCTTGTGTTGTTCAGGATTTCTATAACCTTATTGGTTTTCTGTCTACTTGTTAGATTAATTGTATCAATTACAGGAAAAGGAGTATTTCACTATACAACTACTATAATGTGCATTTGTATATTTTCTTTTAAGTTTTATCAATTTTTATTCCATATATTTTGAACACCTTTATTTGGCATACACTTTTAAGATTGCTCTGACTTCTTGTTGGCCTGATCCCTCTATCATTGTGAAATTCTCCTCTTTATTATTAACTAATGGGACTATATTGTCTGATATTAATATAACCACTCTGGCTTTCTTGTGCCTATCTTGCATTTTTTTTTTTTCCATTTTACTTTGTCTTGTCTGTTTTTGTATTACAAGTGGGTTTGTATACACAGCAAGTAGTTGATCCTTCTTTTTATACCTAGTCTAACTATCTCTGCCTTTTAATTAGAATCACTAGTCCATTTATATTCATTTAATTATGAATTTAAATATACTATCTAGCTGTCATTTTCTGTTTTTTCCATCTTGTCCTAATTTCTCTAATTTCCTGTTTTTCTTTTCATTAATTTAACACCACAAGAAATTTTGCAGAATGTTATTCAGGATAAAGGAAAATAATAGCCAGTGGAAATGTGGTTTTTTTTTTTTTTTGGAAAAAATGAAAAGTACACAAATAATTTGAGTAAATGTAATTTTTCTCATTTAAAAACTTTCTTATAACATTATTGATCATTTAGAGCAAAAAAAAAATAGTAATACATTGTGCAGTTTATAGTTTACAAAGTGTATTATTATGACAGGAGTCAGTGGGAGAAAATATATCCTCTTAAATGTCATACTTCTCCAAGTAGGTCTAAAATTCCTAATAGAATATAAAGAATTCTGTATTCTAATACCAAGTGAGCTCAAGCTGTCCTCTTTGCTACCTTTTCTCTTATCATCCATTTGACAGGAGTTCAAAGATTTGTCAGGGACACATGATTTGGCCATGACCTGTGGAAAGAACAATAGGTTTAAAAACTCTTAAATCCACAAAGTAACTTTTATTTTGCATACTTTCTTTTAAAGTTTGCATTGGTTAATTGCTTTTGTTTTTTGTTCATTATTTTGCTTTGTGTTTCACCTCTGCTATGTCCCAGGCACTGATCTAAGTATGGCAATCCTCCGCTCTAGGTCATCTGTTTACTGCAGCACTTCACATTATCCATTAACATCCAGAGATATTGTCTCCCTTAGTGTATAAGGCACAGTGCTTAGAAGACCAAGCAGAAGATAAGAGTAAAAAAAAAAACAGTCAGGAAAATACTTATGTATGCTCTAGACTAGAATGGCAAAGGGCATAGCTCTCATGCCTGTTTAAGGACCAGATAATGATAACATAAGGGATGCAAGAAAATACAAGAGAAATGAAGAATTTCTGACTTTTCATTCTACAAATATTTACTGAGCAATTTCTCTGTAGTAGATATTATTTTAGAAACAAGGGAGAGTAGTAGTTAAAGCAAAGCTTCCTATCATAATAAAAACAAATAATTGGAAATAGATTTGCAATATAAAAGCAGATAGTGACAAGAAGTAATAAAATGGGTTAAGGACCTAGAGCAGAACTACCCAGTAGAGCTCTCTGTAATGATAAAAATATTCTATATCTGTCCTATCCAATATATTATCCACTAACTCTGGTACTGAGTACTTGAAACATTGCTAGTGAGGCAGAGAAACTAAGTTTGTGATTTTTAGTTTAACATTAAATAGGTACATAATGATAGTGGTTACCATATTGTACAAAACAGATAGACCAGGAAGAGTTTTTCTCTGGAATTTATATTTGAGCAGAACCTGAATGAACTGAAGGAATGATTCTTCATTTACCTAAAAGAATACTGCATTTGGAGGAAAGGGCCAAGACACGGAGCCAGGACTTAAACATAAGTCCCTTTACTCTTTTTTTTTTTTAATTTTTTTTCATTTATTTATGGCTGTGTTGGGTCTTCGTTTCTGCGCGAGGGCCCCCTCCAGTTGCGGCAAGCGGGGGCCACTCCTCATCGCGGTGCGCCACCGCGGGCCTCTCACTATCGCGGCCTCTTCCGCCGCAGAGCACAGGCTCCAGACGCGCAGGCTCAGTAATTGTGGCTCACGGGCCCATTTGCTCCGCGGCATGCGGGATCCTCCCAGACCAGGGCTCGAACCCGTGTCCCCTGCATCGGCAGGCAAACTCCCAACCACTGCGCCACCAGGGAAGCCCCAGTCCCTTTACTCTTAAAGGGAACTTTTCTGAGTGGCTTTAACTTCAGTTCCCATAAAGATATTTCTGAATGTTACTTAAAATATTTTAGATGAGTAAAAGAAAAAAAGGTGATACCTGCATACTATTGGTACTGAAAATATTAAAGATTGTCTGAAAATAAACTGATAATTGATATAGATTAAAAACTAGAAAGTACAGCAAATGGAATTTAGCAGCCTATCAGAGGAATCATGTCCAAAGACCAAGTAAGTCACAGACAGGAATGCAAGGAGCATTCATCATTAGGAAAGTTATTATGTTAATTAATTTTATCGAAAAAAAAATAGAGAGAAACATGATCATATCAATAAATGCAGAAAATTATTCTGATAAAAATTCAATACTCATTTACTAAAAAATTAAGTAAAACAATAAAAGTAATTTCTAAATATGATCAAGATTTTCTAAAGTAACAAAATCAAACTAAACTTAAAATTTGAAAATTGCTTTGATATTATTTGAAGACTTAAAATATATTTTTTTAATTAAAGATAAATAATGAATACACAGTTTTTGGGAAAAAAAAAAAACGCTAATTGATGTCAATGTTTACGTTAAAAACCTCAGAGTCACTAGAAAATTTTTTCTGAGTTCTTTCATGTTTGAAAATATCTGCTTCTTTCTGAAGTATTAAAACATTTGCATTTTAAAACAATAGCATTTTCCACATTATATTGAATGTTGTATATACATTAAAAATATCCATCAAGTAGAAATATCACATATCACTTAAGCCTATTTTTTTTTGATATTTATATCATTTCCAAATTTTCTCTGATATAAAAAGGAACATCTTTGGGCATTTCAAAACTCATTTTAAGGTGTAGTACCCTGTGATAAGTCTCACAAACTGGGCTAAATTTGGTTATAATAGATAAGTAGTGGTAGTATATTGACACTATAGACCTTCTAAATAGAATTTATAATCTCTGCAATTTACTGCAAAATGTTTCAGCACACAGAGTGTGATATTAGGCTAAGCTTTAATCAAAAATGAACATTGTAGGTGTAAGCTTGTCCTGTTAACACTCTGATCAGAAATGCATTGTTGGGGGACTTCCCTGGCAGTCCAGTGGTTAAGACTTCGCCTTCCAATGCAGGGGGTGTGGTTTGATCACTGGTCGGGGACCTAAAATCCCACATGCCTTGTGGCCAAAAAAGAAAAGCATAAAACAGAAGCAATATTGTAACAAATTCAAAAAAATCTTTAAAAAATTGTCCACATCAAAAAAAAAAAAAAATCTTAAAAAAAAAAAAAAGAAATGCATTGTTGGGAAGTGGTCAGCTAATGTTAAATCTAAGTTTACAAAAAAGAAAAACAACCCCCCCCCCAAAAAAAATCACAGACATTCAGTAAGGTAATTATCTTACTGAATATCTAAAATGGGTTTTTAGTCAGGTCAATGAGTTATTAACTAGAATAAAGAATATTGGAATGGGCTCTCAACCCATTCTAGTGAAAACAAAATGTTGGAAACTGGTTTGATTAAGAAGACCTGTAATTCACTTTACCTGCACCTGTAACAATATTTCAAATGATCACTTCATTGGTTGTTCTGGATGTTTTAATCCCCAGAGGTAATTCCATATACTAAAGGCAGGTTCAGTGAGAGTTACATCGTTCTATTATCAAGTAGGAAAGGGTGGTTGTGAAATGTTAGAAGAGATCCTTCTCTATCTCAGGTATGTCCTAAGGCAGACCTGTTTTTAAGAGTACATGTGGAAGCCAAAGATCTGGAAATTATCCCTTAAGGCTATCTTGGAACAAGTACCCTTATAAGCCTGCACATACTGAGGTTGCAATATCCCAGTTCGAAGACCACCCTCAAAAATGTTTATTCCCTAACAGGGTAAAAGGCAAATGGTCCAAGAACCATCAAAATGACTGTTTTGTCTGGTCCATCAAGAAACATAGCCTTTCTTCTTCGGGAAGTTTGAAGTGGCAGGAAGGTGAGTGTGGATTCAATTAGGAATTTTTGGTTTAAATTCTGCCCCAAGTTTTGGAGGACACAAAGGTTGTCTCTAAAATTAGACTCTCCTGAGTTTAAAATCAAATGTACCATACAGCTACTTTAAAAAATGGATACAGAGTTTCCTTGGGTACTACGAACTGTTTCAGTCAAATCAGTACCAGCTAATGGGCAAGTTATTGAAGAAATACTGAAGAATTTTAAGACATTATTGGATTTAAATATATATAAATATACTTAAATATATAAATATAAAAGATATATATTTTAAAATACACAACTGTGTATTAAAATATAAATATATATTTAAATATATAATTAAATATTTTCCCAGTAAGAGGGTATATACACTAACTATGTAAACAAAATTTCACTTTCTTCTTTTAATAAAAAGGAACCAAAATATAACCTTTAAATTATATTTAAAAATATGTTCTTTATATAAGTGAATGGCTTAATGACATTTTTTCATAAAGTTTTCAGCACAAAATCTAACTTATAAGCTTACTCATAAATATATTTAAATTTAATATTATTTAAGAAATACAAAGGTATTCCCTGATGCTCATACTCAATTTTATAGGTTGCCTTATTTCTGTGAGGAATTTTCCACGGAGATAAAATGTTGTCTTTGCTTATATGCTTTATTCTTTTTTTAAAATGAAATCTTAAGCAATATTTTTTAGCATGCTAAGAAAAGGCCTCTTAGAATTTGCAATTAACTAAGAAAAGGAATTCTATTCTTTCAGTTAAGATTTACGTTAACAAGTAAAGCTGAAGGTAATAATAACCAAATATATCTGCATATTCTACAAGAACTATTTCAACTTGTATTTGCCATCATATAATTTATTCATGCTCTATCAGCCATATGATTACAAAGAAGGTACTGTAAGCATCAAATCTCATTAAATTAAGCAGTCAAATGAAGTAACCTGAAAATAAAGACACACTGAAGTTGAATTTTTAAATTATTTAATAGAGTATTTAGATTATATTTCATAAGCTTACTGGACCATGTGGGATTTGATGCAAAAAGAAAAAAAAATATTGCATGTGGATATGTAAACCTCCATGTTTATAATTCTTTATGGTATGAACTTATGAAAAATTCCTTATTGCAGCTATTGACTAAGATATAATGTAAGAAGATGCACTAACCAGAGCATTGGTATTTATGATATTAGGATGATTAAAATATTTAAGCCTCTTTTAAATGAAAAGATGCAAAGAAAAGCAGAATATATATATATATAATAATTTAGGCAGTGAATTGCAGACTTCAGATTCATTTTTACAGTGTATAATTTCAGAAGATCAATACTATTATGTGATATCACAAGAGTGTTTGAAAACTAAGTTCCTTAAAATGTTAAAAACAGTATCAATGTTTAGTTATTTATATTACTAGGTGGTATTTGTCCAAGATGGGAAAAGCCCAGTGTAGCCTATCTCTACTGTTGACTATAACTTAAAACCCTGGACAAAATACAGAAAAACCTACTCGAGGACTCAGAAAATGAAATCAAAGGCAAACAGATTACAAAAGGGAGTCAAAAGTTAGGGAAATGACCAGTAAGGCTGAAACTTAAGTATCAGCTTCCTCTCTGTCTCTGTCTTTGTCTCTCTTGCCCTTAGCTTGTAACAGTGCTCAAAGGGCAGCCCTATGTTGGGAGCTGGGAAGTCAGTATTCTTTTTTTATTTAACCAAACACCCAGCTTCTGTAGCCAAAAGTTTGAACATATACATGTGAACTACTTCAAAGCTGGGTCCCATCAAGTGATGTGATTAAAGGCAAAAGGTAAGAAAGGAAAAGGAAATAAAGGAGAAAGAAGAAAGGAAGTGTGAGGATGAGGTGGGAGGAAGAATGGACCTAAAGGGAAGAAATTGGAAAGATATAAAAAAGAATTAGGAGAGAGGAAAGGCAAGTAAAATGTGGCCATGGATAAAATACCTCTTCCTACTTGGCACCCTTGCCCAAAATTTGGTCCTGGTCATGTCAGAGACTCCTATTCAGTATTACTTTTGGAAATATATTAACTCTTTCAGATATTTTAAAAGGTAGTTTTTTTAATTTTAGAGATTTATCAATGTTGTTGCATGTATCCACAGTTGGTTTCTTTTACATACTGAGTATGTATATATTATACTGTCTTAATCCATTCATGAGGTGATGCACATTTGCTTTGCCTTATTTTTTAAATTATGAAAAACGTTGCTATGAACATTCTTATATATGTCTTTTGAGAACTTATTCTTTTATTTGTCCTTGATAAATATCTGAATTTTCTGGTTGTATGATAAATGTTTACTTATCTTAAGTGGCCCTACCAATTTGCATTCCTACCAGCAATAGATTTTCCCTCGAGTAAGTATTCCAGAAGACAGCGTTCAGGAAACGTAAGTGGAAGTTTAAATATTACTATAATTTAGCCCTGGCAGTCCTAGAAAGTCACCTCTGATACAAACTATTGCTTGACCAAGTCATTAAGGTGGGATAAATCAAAATGAAACTCTATAAAATAAAACACAAGAAGACAATAAAAAGGAAGCATACATTAAAATTTTAGAGAACAAATGGAAAAAATTGAAATGAGTATCTTAAACACGAACCTATCAATTAATATAATAAATGTAAATGGTCTAAAATTGGCAGAATAAGTTAAAAAACATAACCCAATTATATGCTGTTACTAACAAACTCACTTTAAATATAATGATTTAGGAAAAATAAAAGTAAAAAGAAATATGGAAAAAGATATATCATCCAAACTTTAATCAAAGGAAAGCAGAAATGACTATGTTATATCAGATAAAACAGACTCAGAGTTGTTCAGTATGTTGTCTGTAGTGGTGAGCTCACAAATCTCCACATGTGATAAGCTACATGGAACTAAATATACCCACAAACATGCACACATATGTGAGTGTATTTAGAACTGTTGAAATATAAATAAATCCAGTGGATTGTATCAATGTCAATTTCCCATTTATGATTCTGTACAATAGTTATTTAAACAGGTAATATCAGGAGAAACTAGGTCAAGAGTACATGAGATCTCCTGATAATTTTTTACAACTTCATGTGAATCTGCAAGAATCTCAAAATACAAAGTAAAATAATAAATAAATAAATCTGTCTCCTCAAAAAAATAGAATGAGACTGTTTTCTATATTCTGATGTAGAAAGCCCTCCAAGTTATAGTGTTAGATAAAAAAGTAAAATTTCAGAACAATGTACATAATGTCCTATTATTTGTGTAAAATTTGGGGAAAAGGGAATCATTCACTTTTTTAAAAAGATGTATTTTTATAGAAGTTTTAAGTTTACAACAAAGTTGAGAGGCAGGTACAGAGAGTTCCCATGCATCCTCTGCCCCCACACATGTATAGCCTTCCCCTTTATCAACATCATTAACCTTTTTTTTAATCAAGAATGAACCTACGTTGACACATCATAATCACCCAAAACCATAGCTCACCTTAGAGTTCACTGTTGGTGTTGTCTGTTTTATGGGTTTGGCCAAATGTATAATGACACATATCCATCATTATAATATCATACAAATAATTTCACAGCCGTGAAAATCCTCTGGCCTCTGCCTATTCATCTCTTCCCTCACTCAGCCTCTGACAACTAAATGCTGATCTTTTTACTGTCTCAATAGGTTTGCCTTTTCCAGAATGTCATATATTTGGACTCATATGGTATGTAGCCTTTTCAGTTTGACTTCTTTCACTTACTAATGTGCACTTACATTCCCCCATGTTTTTTCATGGCTTGCTAGCTCATTTTTTTATAGTGCTGAATAATATTCTGTTGTCTGGATGTATCATAGTTTACTTATTCATTCGTCTACTAAAGGACATCTTTTGCTTCCAAATTCTGGAAATTATGAAGAAAGCTGGTTTAAATATCCATGTGTAGGTTTTTGTGCAGACAGTTTTCAACTGTCATTATTTTTTGACTGTATAAGTATTAAAAAGAAACTTAGGGTACACAAGAAACTCACAACAGTGTTATCTGTTGATAAGTGGGACAAGTTGTACATTTTATAATTCATAAATCACATGATTGTTTTACCTATTGTGAAGCCAAGTATATTAATGGAAAAATTAAACAAATTAAATTTCCTAACCCTTCAGAAAAACTCAATCATCTTTCTCAAAATAAATTCTTAAAAATTTAATAAAAATTTCAAAAATCAATGTCAGACGTAGAAAATATTAACACCTTAAGACCAATGAAAATTTGGTGCAGAGTAGAAAATATATTTACAGATTAAAAGAGATAAATAGTATTTATCTCTAAAAGAAGAAAAACATTTTATATAATTGAATAAACCTCTATTATAAAAATAATTTCAAAATATGAATAGAAGGTTACATCTCTAACTGATATATCTATCAAACATTAACATAATTAATGGTAACTAGATACAGTACCATTAAACTGAGCTATAAGACAAGGGTGAAAAATATAATTTGTACTCAACATTTTTATTAAATGTCTTTCAACCAGTCTTATATCTAGAGTTATATGAACCAGGGAAAAATAAGTGAGGAAATCTAAGCTAACCTTATTGGCAAATTATATAACTGTCACCTTAGCAAATTCAAGGGAATTTATAGATGAGCTAAAATAACTAAAAGATAACTTTAGCATAGCAAGATAAAAGATTAACATTCAAAAAGCAATAGTGTTTCTATAATAAAACATTAAATATATTAAAAAGACAAATTGATTTACAACAGCAACAAAATTGTATAGTATATAGAGTTATAGACTAATTGTAGTAAGATCTTAGAGATTCTTAACTGCTGACAAAGGAACTTATAGTAATAAGGAGTGATGCAAAATTACATAACAGGTAAGCAACATGATTAGAATTCTGCTACAAAAACTTAATCCAGAGACTATATAAAAACAGATTGCTAAGTGAAGATATAGTAGGTGGGTTGCTTATTTTGCTACTCCCATACTCTAGGTTAGAAAATAATATGGTCCTGTAGGGAAAAAAATAATGTCAATTAAAAAAGAAGAGAAGACTATAAATAAATATGAGAAATAACATGGAGGTAGAATTTTAACTTAACAACTTATTGGTTATGTGATGCAGAACTCAGATGCTCCCCCTGAGTTATTCAGGATTCAATTAACCAAATCAAAGAATGATAGAAATGCAGGCTTTAATGAATGTCTAGAGGGTATATGTCCTCAGAGAAGAGGAGAAAGGAGTGAGAAACTATCACGGTGGATTTGAAGTGATTAAATAAAATCTGTGTATTTTTATGTTTGGGTGAGTTAGTGTATTTAACCAGTAAATAAAAACCATTAATAAAAACCATTAAATCCAATTAGAAGAGTTTTAGTCTTTATGCAATTTGGATTTTTTAAACATTTGACAATTTAAACATTGTAATGGTTAATTTTTTTTTTTTTTTTTTTTTTTTTGGCCATGCCATGCAGCATGTGGGATCTTAGTTCCCTGACCAGGAATCGAACCCGTGCCCCCTGCATTGGGTAATGGTTAATTTTATATGCCAACTTTTCTGGGCTTTGAAACCCAGGTATGTGACCAAATATTCTTCTGGATGTTTCTGTGAGGGTGTATTTGAATGAGATTAACGTGTAAAACAGTGGACTTTGAGTAAAACACACTGCCTCCAAAATGTGTATGAGCCTCATCCAATCAGTTGAAAACCTGAATGGAACAAAAGCATGAAGGAATTCTCCAGCAGACAGCCTTTGGACTTGAACTGTAGGTTGGAGACACCAGCCTCCGTAATTGCTTAAGTCAATTCCTCAAATCTCTCTCTATCTCTCTCAGTAGGAGATATATACATATATATATATATATATATATATATATATATATATATATATATATATATATGTATATATCTCCTACTATTCCTGTTTCTCTGAATATCCCTGACGAACACAAGAATCTCTTGATTTTTTTCCCATAAAATCAGGATTCATGAAATCCCTTTTTCCTACAATTATCATTTGTCTTCTCTAGTTTCTACTTCCTTACTTCCCTTATAAAATATACATTCCCCTAAACCATAATCTATGTTTGATTTCTTATTCCCTAAATTCAATCCAAACATGCTTACTGCAATGGTTTAATTTATTGTATTATGCCAGAAATTGCAAAGTGTCAATTTCCAACACTTAAATTATACCAAGGTCTTGTCATTTGTTAAGTCCAGTGAAAATGCTTCATTTTCTAAATCTTTTACCTACTGTTTCAAAAGCTTAAAAGATGAAAAAGTGAAAGTGAATCTTATTTTGTGACCAAAACGTTTTAAAAGTCTGCACTTCGAAACACATTTGGCTAGAATTATTTCACATAATGGATTTTCAATTTGTACTTGGGTGTATTAAAGGCACCTGAGATTTAACTTATTTTTCCCATTGATTAGGTGAATTGCTAGCCCCTGCCCTGAGTTCTCAATTAAGGTTAATGATACTATCCATGTATTGCAATAGAAACCTTACAAATGTCCATGATTTGCCATTCTCCCTTACCTCTCTCGTCTGTATGTTCTCTCCAAATAACAAAGACAAAGAAGAAACTATTGTTAAATGCAAAACCAGAATGAATGTCACCAATAATATTTAAGCAAAAAGAGCCAGATACAAAATATTGCATAATGTATTTATTGCATAATATGTGTATTGTACAGTGAATTACAAAAACATGCAGAAACAAATCTATGGTATCTATGGTAATATAAGCCATTAGTCATGGCTTTTGAAAGGATATTGACTAGAAGAAATTATGAGAAATATTTACAAGATGCTGGTAACATTCTATATTTTGATTGGGATGATGGTTACATAGGTGTATTCATATTGCATAGTTGTCTACCTTTTGGATTAGATCTCAAAGTATTAACCAAAATTATCTTAAATTTTGTCTATGATAGTTTTAACTTCTGGGGCATCTGCAGGTATTATTCTGTGGACTACTTTCTCTTCTTGTCACCTGGGTCTCTTGGATTGTCTCATGATTTTTGACCGAATGCTGGATATTTGGTATAGAAGATTCAAAATTAAGATCAATATTATTTTAATAGGCACACATTTTCTGTTGGCAGGTTATTATTAGTAAGGGATGTTGATCAATCTAGTCAGTAGTTAAACAAGGTTTGGGTTTTTTGTTGATAGAATTAACTTCAGAGTATGATCTGGCTTCTGTTATTTTTAGTGAGTGACTGTTGCTACTCTATAGATCTTGTAGCCATTGGGTGTGGATACGTTTTTCTCAGTGTTCTTGTTTGACCTGCAATTTTTGTCAGTCGATGTATGTTTGTGCCGGAGGTGACATTCTCACTTTAGGTTCTGCCTGTATCCCAGCAGATTGCTGTTGCTTGCTATTCAGTTTTGGACTTATGGTGAGGTCAAGGAGGTACTTGGTTCTCCTGGTCCAGCCTCTCTCTTAGACAGACCCTAAACCTTAAGGGTAGAACTTTCTCAGCACACCTTTCTCCCCCTACTTGGGACAGTAAAATTCTATCTGGTATCTTTAGGGGAATTGGCCATAAGAGAGTTTCTTGCACCTTTCCCAGTGGTATCAAGTCTTCCCTTTGAAGGACTGCAGAGCATTGGGTCTGTAAGTGTTTCATCTTCCTTGCCAAGTGGCACATAGCTTTGCTTCTGCTAAAACAAGGGAACGTATGTTCCTGGTTTACTACCTCTACCCCAACACGTTAAGGTTTTTGCTCTGTATGAAGATAGTGTCCAAGGAGAGAGCTTGGTTTCATGCCTATAAAACACCATGAGAATGGGGATGGGGGCTCTTTCTGGTTCCTTGTCCTGCTCTCAATATTTCTCACAGTGCAGCCTGGCTGAGTGGTTTCAATAACTGGTTAAAAATTTAGCTAGTATTTTTACCCACTTTAATGGTAGCCAACTCCTCATTCTGGGCTCTGTCAAAAGTATTAAAAAGCTCATGTGTCCCTAATATACCCAAAAGGGGCTTGTCACTCATTGGAATTTATTTCCCCTGGTTGACTTATGAACTCAGCTTTCTGATAGGCTCATGACATTCTGGAATTTCAAGGATTATCCGTTTTCTATCATTGCTAAGATAGGAGTGATGTTTTCTTGCAGTCTTAAATAATTTTAGAGAAAGCAAAAGACTCCAGTTTTATTCAAACTGTAAAAACTTATTGATCTGTACAATTATGATTTAGTAACTTTTCTGTATATGTTATATTTCAATTAAACTGTTTACCAAGAAAAGTTACAATGCTTAACATATAACCCCTATTCTAAACATCACAGTCCTTATATTTTGCTAATAAAATAACTTGAAATGCATTCTCTCAATGTATCTCCTTTTTCACCTCAACATATCAAGGTATATTTGCCCTCTCTCTCTTTTGTCTCATTTCAAAACATAAATACTCATCCTAGTGGCCAAAAGTTTATATATATAATTCATACTTGCAGATATTACTTCAATAACATTTCCTTTCCTTTTATTCATTCATTCAGTTATTCAGTCATCAAACAAATATTAGTAACCACATACATAATATAACTTCAGACACCAGGGATTAAAAAAGTCTCCTCCAGCAGAGAGCTCAAAATTTACTTGCTGGAAGGGAGGAAAGAGAAAGAGAGGGCATTTGAATAACTGCATTGTGACAAGATAACTTACACGATGTAGAGAAAGCCAAGATACCATAGTAGCAACACAGTAGCTGACTGGTTTTGGAAGGAGAATTGGAAGACTTAATAGAAGAGGCCATCAGGTTGGTACTGATGGTTGTGATCACATACCAGGCAGAGGAGACCCTTGTCTTTCTGTGTTATTATATCAATATTCTCATGGTATGAATGAGTACCTGAATTCTGGGAATGAGAAGTAGTCCCAAGCAGTTAGGGCAGACTGTTTAT
This sequence comes from Balaenoptera physalus, assembly GCF_965194825.1. Lineage (NCBI taxonomy): Eukaryota > Metazoa > Chordata > Mammalia > Artiodactyla > Balaenopteridae > Balaenoptera > Balaenoptera physalus. Next base: position 103,806,604 of record NC_138888.1, read on the forward strand.
TGAGCACTGGCTAGAGATAAGTTTAGAAAGACTTCCTTAGATATTACGAAGTACTTTATATGCCCTGCTATAGAAATTTAATTTCATCTTCCAAGCGCTGTGGATACACCAACTACGTTATTACATGTATATATTTTTTTTCATTTTTGCAATGAAGAAAAAAACAGAAAATCACTCACCATAAAACTTCAAATACTATATTTAAGTAGCACCTATGGATGCATTATGTAATATCTTCTCATTTTTCACCATTATAATTACTGACACAATAATGTATTAATAATATTGACAATATCTGTTGGAAAAATTAAAATGAAATGGATTTGTTCAGTCATAAGTTAAGTACGTCTTCAAGATTTTTAAATTTTCTGTCAAGTTACCTTCAAGAAATGCTTCATCATTTGTATTACCACTAGTAAGGCATGAAAATGCCAGTATCCTCCAGCACAGTTTGTTACAATAATTTTTAACTTTTTAAGACTAAAATAGTCTATGATTGTTTTCTTTTCCATTTTTGATTTCCAGAATGATTGAATAATTTTGCACACACATTTCTTTTGTTAGCCGTTGCAATATCATATATATCTCTCCTATGTGTGTGTATAAGATGTATATTATTTTTCTACCTTTTCATAAACATTTTAAGACAACTTTGTATATCAAAGTTAGAAATTTTTAAGCTCCATATATGTAGCTAACATTTGCAATTTGTAATCTGCTCTTTAAATTCAATTTATTTTTGGAGTTTTTGAAATACAAAATTTTTTAAATATAATGTATTCAAATTCTTAGAGTTTTAAAATTTGTTTTCTTAGAAATAACTTGCATATCAAATATTTACACATGTACTCATGTCATCTCTGTTTTTATGCAAGTTTTCACATTTAATTTTCTATCTTATAACATCTTTTTATCCATTTATTAGAAATATTGAAAGCTTAAATTCTATCTTTGATTGTCCTTTGGTGCAACAGTAAGCATTTATATGTAGTTTTTTCCTGAACGTTTGTAATCATTTTTGGCAAATAAAAGTGGAATTTCTAGGTCACAGGTGCTATATTGTATTTTAGTAGACAGTGACAAATCATTTTCCAAACAACTGTACAAATTTACACTCTCTGGGTAATTATATTTATGGTTGTTTTTCAAGTTTTAAAAACTTATTTAAATATAATGGCAAATAATAGTAATCATCTTGGAATATGTATAACAACATTTTAGTTGACATTATGACTTTCCTTAGCAGTACCCCATACTCTTGAAATTACACTTAGACTTCATTACTGCAGTCAGTTTTTGAGAATCCAATGAGCCAGTTCAACTTTTTTATGAAAATTGTAAGAGAAACATTCAATACACTGACCTCTCTAGGATTATGTGTGTCATCTTGTTCCTAGAGTCGGTCTATCCATATATTGTTTCTTCTGCCATCCTCTGCCACTTCTCTACATGCAAGTTCATCTTATCTCCAACACTCTTGTTTACTGCCATTTCCTAATTGTTGCTCTCCAGCAATCCCTATTTTTTTTTCTACTTGCTCCTTTGAAATTCTTTGAATTCTTTCTCCACTGTGAAATGCCTATATAAGCATTACTTTCACAAAGTACTCTGTACCACCTTGTTCTTCTGTCTTATGTTAAACTTGGTTCTCTTTATGAATACCTTCTCCCTTGTTAAACTTTCAAATAAATACTGTTCATTCTTGTAAACAGAGTGATCCTAGAGTCTAGTTAAATATTTGCTGCTTTTCTATTCTGTCTTTCAAATGACTACTGTTCTATTCTTATTCAAAAGTCATGCTATCTCATTCTTCCTCTTTCTGAACTCATAATTTCTGTCATCTCAGAATCCCACCATCTTTTCTGGTCTCCTTTATTTCACATTATTTCCTGTTCAACCAGAGAATTACCTATATTTCCTCTGTTTTGCTGTCACTTTTACGAACAACAGTGCCATCATTATTTTTTCCTTCTGATACACAGATACAATAAATCTTGAGTTTGGATTAACTGAAATACCTGGTTTCTTCACTGCTATACTCTAACTTCTGAGAAGCTCCATGAAAAATTACATAAATCAAAAGTTTCAGACTATTAAAATTTCTGATCTGTAAACTCAGTATAGGGTGATGTTCCTTTTACGTATTCAGGACAAATTCACTTCTTTACACTATACGGCATCTTCAGTGTCTTCTCACTTTTTTTTAACCAACAAGCCAACGAGTGCCCTATGCACACAATTAAAGGAGAAAATTGAGACTATTAAGCATTAATTCACCTATCTTTCTGTTTCATAACTGCCAACTGATTTACAATCACTGATTGCTCCATTATCTGGCTCTTGGCAGATAATTTCACATAAATTTCATGTGGGCTTTTGATTCATTAGCTTGCATTCTCCCACTTTTTTTCTGCTTGTAGTATATTACAGGAAAAGACCTCTAAAATTAGCAAACTCTGATCTTATATAGGGCTACTGATGACCTGCTCAAACAACCTCCCCTCAAGAGAAATATGTAGAGAGAGGAGAGGGAGAAAAAAAGGACATTATCTTTACTCTGAAATGTAAGCAAATGCTTCCAGGGAGAGGGGCAGGTATCTCTAGATTTATTATCCTAGAAAAATGCAAATCTACTTCAGGGACAGGAAGGAAATGTCTTTATCCTTACTACCCAGGACCAGGGAGGGACATAGGTCTTAAACATTACTACCCTGGAATTTTCCCTACACAAGCATTCTTAACTGTAGGTGCCTTGCTCGGAGGACCTGGACCAAGCAGAATGTGAGATAAGCACGGAAAATCATGTCTCAACAAGAGTCATACTTTTCAATCCTTAGGCAAATATTCTTTAATTGTCACTCTTCTTCATAACATTTTCCTATATAAACAATTTAAAATTTATGGATTAATTTCAATTAAAAATTTCCTTAGAGTTTCCTTAGATGTCATACTTAAAGCAGTCTTACCCACTGCTATGTAATAAGCTCTCTCATTTTCATTTGATAATATGGTTTCACTTGTTTATTTACTTATTCATTTATGTATTTTAACTTTATAATGCTTATTTTATCTGAAATTAATTTTGGTGTTAAGCTGATATTACAAATGGCTAATTGATTGTGTCTCTACAGTTATTTGAATATTCTATCATTTTCTCACTAGTTGAAATTCTACAAGTCTCATAAAATAATGGAGCACACAAAAATAGACACACACGTACATATTTCTGGCAGATTGTAAAGTTTATTTTCTGCTTCACTAATCCATCTGACTATCCTTTGGAATGGCTTTACCTTTTACTATATTTTAATATTTGGTAGTGTTTAAATTGATTTTGTTTAAATATTGAAAAGATAGATGATATTTATACGAAGTGTTTATATTTATGCATGTCATACCAAAAAGAGAGATTTCATAAATGGAATATGATCCTTGAAAAGTCAGTAAGATTTGGATCCAGAACACAGGTGGAAGAATTAGTTTTATTAGACACAATATGCCTTTTTCCATTAATAAGTAAAAAAGAATAAAAGTAGACAAAAGTGCTAAATTTTCAGTTTGTTGTTTGGATTTTGAAGAATGTTTTTGCTGATGGATTCTGCATTACGTAAGGTTGCTATTTTTACAAGTACTGATCAACTCGATTTTCCCCACTCTTCTGAATTCTGGATGATTTCTAAAGCCTTCCAGTAAATTATTTTTATGCAATGTCACTTTTGATCTTTATTTTTATTGCTGATTTAGTTCTATAATGACATTTAAATTTTCATTAACTCTTTTAAAGTTGTAAATTGTTGTGTAAAATAATTATATTACTTACTTTTGCCTACCTGGGATCCCATTTCAATTTTCCTCTAGGAAACTACCCTTATTTCATTGCTTATAGTTTTAACTTGAGGATCAAATAATGCTCCCCACTTTTTTCAGTCTAAAGCAATCAATGTCTCTTATAAGAATTTGACTTTGGTTAGAAGAACACAATGAAGAAATAGTCCATTAATTACAACATCCCAGGAACTACACTAGTTTTTATTATTTCTGAGACAGAATTCTTTAGTTTTTTTCTTTCATTGTGTGAGCTTCCCTATAGATTTATTGAATTTCTTTTATTGTATACATGTTACCCAATGACAATTGGTATTGTCTGCAATCACTATATAGAAAACAATATAGAATGGATAAACCCAAATGATGGGAACAAGTTTTAATTTGTTCTTGAGCTGAGATGGGACAATATACAGTGGCAATCTCATTGATTTTCTGGAATGTGAAAGTAACAATCCATGGTAGCTAATTAAATCAGCCCCTATAGAACTCTGCCTACTATAGGGAAAAGCTTTGTGTGATTGAATAGCCAGACTTAGACTGATTTGAAGAGAATGAAGAATTATGTAATCATGGGGGAAAATTGTATGCTGATTAAATAAGAGAACAGAATAATCAGATCTGTAAATTCTCACTCTAATCACAGAAACTTTATCATTGTGATAAAAGAATATTACACTTTTTGTAGTTACAGGATTGAAGTCACTGAAAGGAAAAGTGATTGCTAGATTTTTGATTTGATGAATTAGATCATCAATTGAATTAATATTCCTTATAGCATTTGGACATGAAAGTTAAAGAAATCCAAATAATTATAATGAAAATATATGTGCAGATTCAGGAAGTACAGTAATGAATTAATATAAAAGATTTGATTGAGTAGCCTGAACTCATGAGTTCATTTCCAAGTAATTCCTATCCAACTTATTTTATTTTATGCTAGAGTAGAAAAGAAATATATATTTTTAAATGTTTGAAACACATCAAAGTCTTACTGTTATCATGGTGTGGTGGCTGTAATTACATGTCGTCAGGACAGCAGACAGGTGTTTCCCATGAGTCACTTGCCATGTTACCCCATCACACACGTAAGCATTTTTTAACTTGGTTGTGTTCTCCATTTGACTGTAAGCTCCTTGGGTGGGGGAGGGAGAATTGTACCCACCTCCTACCAAGAGTACCTAGTTTACAGCACATAGGGGCACTCAGTAAATATTTATTGAATGAATGAAGTGTTGCATAGCTGAAAACCTCAAGAAAGAGGCACATGCCAGGGCACACAGAGACAGGGCACAAAGATGTCACAGGAAATTTAAGATGATACAGAAGCTTCTCCCCAGGGCAAGTCTTTCACAGGTTGTCTATTGGGATTGTTCACCTGCTAGAAGCCATGGGGTCGGTAGGTCATTTGTCATCAAAACTGTAGGATAAATAATAGTATCCTCCTGTGCTTCCAACTTTGCTTTTATGAGCATCCTTGCAATGTGCCTTGGGCTGGGCAGAGAAAAATATGGCAGAGAAAAATATAAAATTGCCATTCAGTGGCATCTCAACATCTGCTAGTGCACAATAGTATTTCTTTTATTTTTAAGAACTAAATTCAGCGAACTACTAGTGGAAGGAAGAGAGTGTTGATTTAACTCCTTCCTCTGATTTTCCTCTTTTGGGTTTGTGTTCTGTCCTGTTGATTTACTCTAGTAATAGTTTGTAGAACAATGGACAATAGCTGTCTGCATCTTCTTCCCACCTGTTGGTGGTAGTTACACCTCTGCATAATACTGATGACCTGTCAGTTTCATCTGTGCTACTGACATACAAACGCTGGCAATATAGTGGGGGGTGCATTTGCTGGGTTTTGTGGGAACTCTTCAAACACTCCTTGCCCATGCAGACACCTGGTGTGAGGGATGAAGGCAAGCTTCTTCTTTCCCATCCAAAGCAACCCCAGACTCTGATCCACCTCATGCAACAGGCTCTTAGCTACAGTGTTTTTCCCCTCGTGTGGATGATCCCTTTGAAAAATTGAAAAGGCATTTTAAGATCTGGATGCCTCCCATCCAGATGCCTCCATTTGAACTCATGAAATTTTTCTACGTCAAATGGCAAAAATATTCCTTGTTGCCATACATAAATTTTTCTACTTTATTCTCTATAAGTTCTGCTGTTTATATGGCCTAGAGATATTCAGATAAGTGACAAATTATAAACTGTAAGTTAGGGGGAGGGCAGAAGAGGGAAGGAAAAGATTCTGATTCCCTGGCAAGATATTTCGCTCTTTATATAAACAAGGGAGTGAGTGAAGATGGTGGGAAGGCATTCAGTTTCTCCTGGAATGCCACTGATTGCAAATCCTCCACTGGGTTTGCTTATAGTCTTTCAAATTAGAAAGTGAGGCATATCCTGCTTTTCACGTTTTAGCTGTGAGCTAACTACATACTTGTTCTGTATTACCCTTTAACAAGAAAATTTGGGAGGGTTACAAAGTAAGAAAAGCAACTCTATGTCTCAAGTTTTTTAACACAAGTAAACACTTCCACCACCAAATTGCAAAAGTAAACAAAATCTGAATCACCATAGTCTAAAGTAAAATGTAGAGTTAAAATGAAGAATGAGTTTTCACTCACAAAAAGTAGCAGAAACTTATTAATGTATTTTAACATCTTGAGGACACTTTTTCATAATGATTTTGAGGATATTGACTAAAGCAACCAAACATGTTAGATTAGACTGAATTTACCTGTATAGGTACATTTACTAGAAATCCTGTGGTTCTTTATTTATTTTAATTAAAGTAGATTTACAATATTATGTTAGTTTCAGGTGTACAAAATAGTGATTCAATATTTTTATAAATTTACTATATTTAAAGTTATTATAAAATATTGGCTTTTCCCCCATGCTGTAAAATATATCCTAGTAGCTTATTTATTTTATGCATATTATTTTGTACCTCTTAATCCTTTACCCTATCTTCCCCTTACCCCCCTCTCTCTCATTACTGGTAACCATTAGTTTGTTCTCCACATCTGTGAGTCTGTTTCTGTTTTATTACATATATATTCATTTGTTTTATTTTTTAGATTCCACTTATATGTGATAACATAGAGTATTTGTCTTTCTCTATTTGACATTTCACAAAGCATAATACTCTCTAAGTCCATCCATGTTGTTGCAAATGGCAGAATTTCATTCATTTATTGGCTGAGTAATATTCCATTGTATGTGTTTGTGTGTGTGTGTGTACACATATATGTGATATATATAATCAAATTTTCTTTATCCATTCGTCTGTTGATGGACATTTAGGTTGCATCTGTATCTTGGCTGTTATAAATAATGCTTCAGTGAACATAGTGGTGCATGTATATTTCTGAATTAGTGTTTTCATTCTCTTCAGATATGTACCCAGAGTGGAATTACTGGATTATATGGTAGTTCTATTTTTAGTTTTTTGGGGAATTCCATACTGTTTTTGATAATGGCTGCACCAATCTACATTCCCATCAACAGTGCACAAGTGTTCCCTTTTTTCCACATCCTCACCAACATTTGTTATTTGTGGTCTTTTTGATGGTAGCCATTCTAACTGGTGTGAGGTGATATCTCATTGTAGTTTTGATTTTCATTTCCCTGATGATACATGATGTTGAGCAGGTTTTCATGTGTCTGTTGCTCATCTGTATGTCTTCTTTGGAAGAATGTCTATTCAGGTCTTCTGTCCACTTTTAATAGAGTTGTTTGTTTATTGATATTGGGTTGTATGAGCTGTTTATAAATTTTGAATATTAACCCCTTATCAGTCATATCATTTGCAAATATTTTCTCCCATTCAGTAGGTTGTCTTTTCATTTCCCCAGTGATTTCCTTTGCTGTGAAAAAGCTTTTAAGATTAATTAGGTCTCATTTGTTTATTTTTGCTTTTGTTTCATCTGCCTGAGGAGACAGTGCCAAAAAAATATTTCTATAGCTTATGTAAAAGAGTGTTCTGTCTATATTTTCTTCTAGGAGTTTTAGGGTTTCCAGTCTTACATTTGGGTCTTAAATCCATTTTTGAGTTTTTGTATTTAGTGTGAGAAAATGTTCCAATTTCATTCTTTTACAGGTAGCTCTCCAGTTTTCCCAGCACCATTTATTGAGACAGTCATTTCCCCATTATATATTTTGGTTTCTTTGTCAAATAGGTTAATTGACCATATATGACTGGGTTTATTTCTGGGTGCTCTATTTTGTTCCACTGATCTATGTGTCTGTTTTTGTGCCAGTACCATACTGCTTTGATTACCATAGTTTAAGGCATGTGATACCTCAAGCTCTGTTCAGTTTTCTCAAGACTGCTTTGACTACTTGGGGTATTTTGTGTTTCCATATACATATTAGAACTATTTGTTCTAGCTATGTGAAAAACATCATGGGTATTTTGACAGGGATTGCATCAAATCTGTAGGCTGTTTTGGGTAGTATGGACATTTTAACAATATTAATTCTTCCAATCCATGAACATGGAATTTCTCTCCATTTCTTTGTCTCATCTTCAATTTTCTTCATCGATGTTTTATAGTTTTCACAGTATAGGTCTTTTACCTCCTTGGTTAAATTTATTCCTAGGTATTTTATTCTTTTTGATGGTATTTTAAACAAGATTGTTTTCTTGCTTTCTCTTTCTGACAATTCACTATTAGTGTATAGAAAAACAACAGATTTCTGTATATTAATCATGTGTCCTCCAACTTTACTGAATTCATTTATTTGTTATAATAGTATTTTGATGGAGACTTTAGGATTTTCCGTACATAGTGTCATGTGATCTGCAAATAGTAACAGCTTTATTTCTTTCCTTTCAATCTGGATGTTTCTATTTGTATGTGTGTGTGTGTGCTTGATTTCTCGCTAGGTCTTCTCTTACTATGTTAAATAGAAATGGTGAGAATGGTCATCTTTTTCTTTTTCCTGATTTTAGATGAAAAGCTTTTTGCTTTTCAACATAGAGTATGATGTTAGCTGTGGGTTTGTAATAAATGGCCTTTATTATGTTAAGATATGTTCCCTATATATCCACTGTGATGAGAGTTTTTATCATGAATTGGTGTTGAGTTTTGTGAAATGCTTTCTGTGAGTCTATTGAGATGATCATGTGGTTTTTGTCTTTCCATTTGTTAATGAGGTGTATCACATTGATTGATTTGCAATTATTGAACCATCTTTATGTCCCTGGAATAAATCACAATTGATCATGGGTATGATTCTTTTTATATAATGTTGAATTGGATTTGCTAATATTTTGTTGAGGAGTTATGCATCTATATTTGTCAGAGATCTTGGCCTGTAATTTTCTTTCATTGTAGTGTCTTTGCCTGGTTTTGGTATCAGGGTAATGGTGGTCTTGTAGAATGTATTTGGGAGTATTCCCTTCTTTTCAATTATTTGGAATAGTTTGAGAAAGATGGATATTTATATGTCTGGTAGAATTCTCCTGTGAAGCTGTCTGGTCCTGGACTTTTGTTTTCTGGGAGTTTTTCAATTACTGATTCAACTTCACTACTAGTGATTGGTCTGCTCAGATTAACTTTTTCTTCTTGATTCAACCTTGGAAGATTGTATGTTTTTAAGAATTTATACATTTCTTCTAGGTTTTCCAATTTGCTGGCTTATAACTCTTCATAGTATTATCTTATGAGTTTTTGTATCTTTGTGTTATTGGTTGTAATTTTTTTCTCTTTCATTTCTTATTTTGTTTATTTGTGCCCTCTCTCTTTTTTTCTTGATAGCCTGGCTTATCAGTTTTATTTATCTTGCCAAAAAATCAGCCCTTGATTTCATTGATCTTTTCTATTGATATTTTTGTCTCTTTTATTTCCCCTATGATCTTTATTATTTTCTTACCCCTGCTGACTTTGGGCTTTGTTTGTTCTTCTTTTTCTAATTCTTTTAGATGGTGTGTTACGTTGTCTATTTGAGATTTTTCAATTTTCTTGAGGTCGGTCTTTATTGCTATAAACTTCCCTCCTAGAACTTCTTTTACTGCGTCCCTTAGAGTTTTTGTTTTTATTCATTTGTCTCAAGTTATTTTCTAATTTCCTGTTTGATTTCTTCATTTACCAACTGAGTATTTAGTAGCACGTTTTTTAGTCTCCACATGTCTGTGCTTTTCCTATTTTTCTTCCTGTAATTGATTTCTAGTTTCATATCATTATGGTTGGAAAAAATGCTTGATATAATTTGTATCCTTTTAAATTTATTGAGACTTGTTTTATGGCTTAGCATGTGACCTATCCTGGAGAATGTTCCATGTGCACTTGAAAATAATAGGTATTCTGCTGTTTTTAGATAGAATGTCCTGTAGATATTTATGAAGTCCAGGTGGTGTAGTGTGTCACTTAAGGTCAGTGTTGCCTTATTGGTTTTCTGTCTGGATGATGTGTCCATTGAAATGGGGTATTAAAGTTCCCTACTATTATTGTATTATTGTCAGTTTCCCTTTATGACTGTTAATATTTGCTTTATGTATTTACATGTTCCTATATTATATGCAAATGGGTTAACCTATAGAGGTTGTAGCATCTTCCTGTACTGATCCCTTTATCATTATTTAATGCCCTTCTTTGTTTTTTGTTATAGGTTTTGTTTTAAAGTCTACTTTGTATGATACAAGTATTGCTACACTAACTTTATTTTTGTTTCCATTTGCATGAAATATATTTCCATTCCCTTATATTCAGTTTGTGTGTGTCTTTAGCTCTGATGTGAGTCTCTTGTAGGCAACATATAATTTTTGTTTTTATCCAATCAGCTACCTTATGACTTTTCATTGGATTATTTAATTTAAAGTGATTACTGATAGGTATGTCCTCATTGCCATTTTGTTACTTGTTTTCTGGTTGTTTTTGTAATTCTTCTTTGTCCTTTTCTTCTTTTTTTAGTCTCTTCCCTGTGGTTTGATTATTTTCTTATTTTTAATTCTTTGTTAAAATTCTCACTGTGTTCATTTATTCTTTTCCCAAGTTCAGGTAATGTTCTTATTACTAATGCTTTGAACTCTGCATCTGGTAAATTCTTTATCTCTGTTTTTTTCAGGGATATTTTTGGAGTTTTTTTTGCTCTTTCATCTGAAACAAATTCCTGTTTCCTTTCATTTTGTTTAACTTTCTCTGTTTCTATGAAATTAGGTGAAACAGTTAACTACCCCAGACTTGAAGGTGTGTCCTTGCATGGGAGCATCCTTATGCAGTCTTCATGTGCCCATTGGCTTTGGTGGGAGAGCTAGATCTGTAGTAGTGAGCATGGGTCACATCTTTCCCTGGGATGTGCTGGCAGCTATCACCTTGGTGGGAGGTGGGGCTGAAGTTGGGGAGGCTAGAGCCAGAACCAGGTGTGAACAGGGGCTTCTCTTCTGCTCAATCACTGTCAGTGCCCTATCAGGGGTGGGATTGGGGCTCAAGGTGCTGGAGCAGAAATCCTGAGGGTTAGGCCAGAGCTTGTTACACTCCCTCTAAGTGCATGCTCTCCCTCTGGCAATGGCACCTGCACCCTAGTGGACAGCCACACTGGGGCAAGAGGGGCTAGAGCAGGCACCTGGTGTGGACTGGGGCGTGCACTGGGACAGTCTGAGCAAGCCAGTCAGAGCCCCAGGCTGCTCCCTATCAGCTGCCTTCACATGAGCACTGCCAACGGCTGCCTTCACCCTGTTCAGAGGCAGGTCGGGTCCGAGGCTCTGTTCTTTCTAAGTGTGCACTCTCCCCTTGGCAACAGCAGCCTTTGCTCTAGTGGAGAGTTGTGCCAGAGCAAGAGAGGCTGGGGTGTATGCTGAAGCAGGTGTGGTAAACCAGAAAGAGCCCCAGGTTTTTTCAATATGCTTCCTTTGCCTTCTTCCCGGAGGTAAGACAAGTTTGTGTGTCCTCTCTTCATGAGCAGAGTCCCACTTGCTTACAGCCCTCCTGTCAGTCCCACTGTTTTTCAAAACCACCTAATGGAGCTCTTTTTCCTGGTGTTGGACTGCAGAGCCGAGATGCCCAATATGTGGCTTGAACCCCTCACTTCCCAGAGAAGATCCCCACTCCTGTAATATCCCCTCCCTCTTCTGTGTCTCTGCAAGGAGTGTGAGTCCTGACCCAATCGTTTCTCCCTACTTCCTACCAGACTCTGTGTGGATCTTTCTTTACAGCCTTGGTTGTAAAACAACCTTTCTGCCAGTCTCCAGATTGTTTTTAGTGAGAGTTGCTCCACATCTAGATGTGTTTTTGAGATGTTTGTGTGGGAAAGGGTGCTCAGGGTCCTCTTACTCCACCATCTTGAGCTCCCTCCCTTTTGTGGTTCTTTAGATGACTCAGTTTTCTAGTGTAAACCTGTATACAAATTCATTGACTAAATAACATTGAACAGACAGAAATCACATGGTAATTGAATATATTGGGATTCAAATTCCAGATTCAGAGAGACTGTGAAATGTTGGATATATTTTAGTACATTAATTGAAAATATTGCCTGATAATATTCTCTGAGAGGTATTAGAATGAATTTTTTTCACCGAGACCTTTAGGACAAGATCTGCGAGAGAAGCACAGGTTTCAAAAAAAGCACCCATGAACTATATAGCAAGGAGTTTCAGTTGAAATGGGCTCTCTGATTTTAGTGTGGCTGGATGGATCACAAACATCAGAGTTCAGGGATAAGAAACATAGACATGTTTGAAAAGAAGCACAGCTGATGTGACTAATATGTGGCAGCAAGAATAGCACAGTCATCCAATCTCCAAGAACAGCCTAAGCTTGGAAATCTCTGAGAGAATTCAATTAATCATGGATCCATAGGAAAGAAGTTATTAGGCCACCCTGTAAGGAACTATTTGGTTTATAAATCAAAGTAACTTTTATTATTAGGAGTATTTTTATATTTTATTATATAATATACTTAACCAAAGCCTGACTTGATACATTACATTACAGAGTCACAATACTTCCCTAAATTCATGTATCTGAGTCATAGCTTATTTCCAAATCCTGAAATGAAGAGCAATCCCTGCTCAAAAGCCACATGTTCATATTGTGATCTTTTCTTCAAAACTTGTCCAAAAGGACCAATGATCTTGTATTTATTACCTGCCTAATTAAGCTTTGGGGAAAGGAAAAATATACAGAATCGTTGAGAATTATTGGACACTGGGTCTAATCTAGCATTAATCTTTGGGTATCTAGAACTACACTGTGGCCTGCTGGTTTGAGTGGAGCTTATGAGTCCCAAGAGATAAGTGGAATTTACAGGGATGTTGTATTGTAGGACCAGGTGAACCCAAATCTCCATGTTAGCCACTTTTCCTTATCCTAAATTCATAGATAAAATGAATATACTCTAAATTGGCAAAAACTTTAACATGTTTTCTGATCTATGGATAAGATTTATATTTATGACATGCGTTAAATGGTAGTGATGGTACGCTTCTTTTAAAAAAAATAGTTAACTGATAGCCATATCTCATTCTTAAAAGAATTGCTCAGATATTCAACCATCAGAGCAACCTGAAAGATTGATTGCTATCATGCCCCTTTTCAGTCCTGTAGTATTCAATATATAGATCCAACAGAAAAGTCTGACAGTTTGGGGAAAATGACATGTGTTTACCATAAGCTTAATTAAGTTTTGACCTTAATTGAAGTGTGTGTTAGAGAAAATAATATATTTCATCAAATTTTTTTGCTTTCCCCTTGAACATATAGGAAGATTGCTTTGCCCTATCTCCTTTGTATCCAGGATGGACTGTGTGGCCACCTGTGGGAAGATATGAAGCATAATATATTTAGGCCTGAATGTAAAATAGTCATTACAATCTCTTATATCTTTCTCTCTGCTTGCAGGGCTAGAGTAAAGTACTCCAGAATGGTGAGGTCACATGATGGAAGAACTTCAGATTCCTGAGTACATCAACTGGAATATAGCCACCCAGAAAATCCACTAAACCAGGATCATCTGCATCAAATTATGTGTGAGCAAGAAATAAATCTTCACCATGTAAAGTCACTGGGATTTGAGGATGTTTGTTAAATTAGATTATGTTGACACACGTAGAGCCACTTCTCAGTTCCTTATTATGGTTACTTAGGTCATCACCTAATGACATTTTTTCTGCTATTAATTTTTCACTCTACTCATATTGAAAACAGCAAATATTAAATGTTTATAGATTCTCAGGAGGGATATTTCCATCTTGCCTCAGAGGGTCATCAGCTCTCTGGTTTGTTATGTATAATGTAAGCATCAAAGAAGTTGGCCATCTTACAATTTTAATAGGACATCACAGTAGCCCATGTGATTGATGAAATCATGCTGATGGTTCCTAGAGATTGGGAAATAATTGCTACCTTATATGGCTTGGTAAGACACAGAGCTTTCAAGAGATGGGGAATAAACCACACACACACACACACACACACACACACACACACACACACACACACACAAACTCTAAAACTTGCTACCTAAGTGGGGTTTCTCATACTTCAGTGATGTGGAATTTCAATAAAGTGCCACTGAATTTAAGGGAAAAATTAAAAATTTCTACAGTCTTGGACCAAAATTATTATTTTTAGCACACTTAATGGAGTCCTTAGATATTGTAGAAAGCACATACATATTTTTGCTCTCTTGTTTTACCTTACTTACAGTCAAATAAAAATATAATAACTTTAAGTGCAGCCTAACTTGAGGGAAGACTCACTGGCTGCTTTTGACTGCAGGTCTTGTGGATTTGCCTCTTGACCTTTTAGGACCAGGAATCATGGTTAGGAGAACCCAAATCAGAGGACATTCTCATCATCTGTGTGCTTTCTTTAACTAAAGCTTCCTTTCTTTTTCTCCATGCCATCAATTCTGCTTCAGTTGGCCTGCTATGGTGAAAGCATCTCAGTTTATTGTACCAGTGTTTTCACAGTCCAAGCTTCACCAGCAGAATTTATATTTCTCAATGTGAGTCTATGTTACAGCTATAGAGAAAATATAGGGAAAACTAGCACATGTAACATTGCCCCACGATCTCTCTTTTTCTTATTTCCAGTCTCACAATGGTGTCACTGCTTTTCAGGGAATGGGAATCCATATAAAATAGTGCATTTGTGATGCATAGACTATTCCAAAGACCACAGTATGCCCATTAGATTTGAAAATACTAACAAAAATTGTCAAAATTTCCTTGTTTTATTTTTATAGCATGCATATCAGTGTCTATAAAATATCTAGGTTTGAATTTGTTCTATTATTCAGTATCTGCCTTCCCCAAACGGAAAATAAACATACCTTGAACAGGGTCTTGTTTTATCTTTCTCACCATTCTCCTCATTGTTCCTAGAAAAGTGCCTGAGATATGCTAGGAGCCAATTAATATTTCTTGAATGAAGGTTAGTTGGTCTTCTATGTTTCTGGCAGATATTCTTCAAATTTGGTTGCATGTGAAGAAGTATTCTGTAATTTAAATGCTATTCAGTAATTTTCCTTAAATTTTTATCTTTCTTATTTTTCTTTCTTCCTTCCCTCCTCTTTACTCTTTCCTTCAGCTCTCTCCTGTATATCAGGGGTCCCCAACCCACAGGCTATGGACCAGTACTGGTCCTCGGCCTGTTAGGAACTGGGCCACACAGCAGGAGATGAGCGGCAGGTGAGCAAGCAAAGCTTCATCTACCGCTCCCCATTGCTCCCTATCTCTCTCGCATTACCATCTGAACTGTCCCCCACATAGCTTGCATTACTGCCCGAACCATTCCCCTCCCCCATCCGTGGAAAAATTGTCTTCACTAAACTGGTCCCTGGTGCCAAAAATGTTGGGGACCGTTGCTGTATATCCATTACTGATGTGAAACTGTTGCTCACCTATAGAGTATTCTAAACAGCATCCATTCTAATCGATCATTACCCAAGATGTACCAGTTGTTAAATAATTCTTACATTCTTCCCATGCATATCCAAACACTTTAACCACATATTCACAACATGGAGATTTGCACAAGCAGCTCAAAATTAGCTTACTCTAAAGAACTTATCATATTTGTCCCAGTGATCTTATTTGGCTTATATTCTCAAATAATAGCACCACAGAAATCCCCTCTTTCCAACTCCTTCACACCAAAACAAGTGTGAAATCTATTCTCTTAAAACACTTCTGTGATTGCCCCCTACCCATTTCTTTCCAATTAGTTTAAGCACCGATTCCTCCCTACCTGAAATATTGCAATACAATTCTGACTAGTTTCCCTGCTCACTGTCATGCAGACCTCTAAACAACCATTTCTCAGTTGAATTTTTCAGAACTATCGTCCTAGGAAATGGCCTAAAAACTACACCTCTGAGTATTAAAGACTCTGAGATGAAGTGCAGTGAAGAATACCTATAGAATAGTACTAAAGAATAAACAACATATAGCACAGTATATGTGCTCAATATATTTGTGGAATTGAAAATTGAATCCAATTATTAGATACATATTATGAAAATATTAAAGTTCTTAAATATTGTTTTCTAATCTTTCAAATCAGCTTGTAATGTGTAGAACTGCATTTGCAGAAACTTAACAAAGAATAAAGTAACGGAAGAGCTGGATTACTTCTTTCATGTAAAATGCCATTCTAGAAGTAGATACTTTGAAGTTTGATGCAGCTGGGTCATTATAAGCACAAGCTTCTTCTAGTTCCTGCTCTTCTATCTAAAAATGTGTGACATCTCATTTTTGATGAGATCTTGTTGCATCTCATCCATTTCCCAGGCAGAAAAATTCAGAGAAAATAAAGTGTAAAAAGATAATCATTTACATCAGGAAAACAATAGCCTTCTTGGATGCCTCATGTACTAAACTCTGCTTGCTTCTCACTGGCCAGATCTAGGACACATAGCTACACCCAGTGTCAAAGAATCAAGGAAAATAGTATTTTATTAAAGGTACATGTGAATATTTTGCACTAAATTTATGGTTCTGTTAGTAAGTTAGAAGAGAATAGACATATGTGAGTACATCAGCTTTTATTAATAAATAAACCCAGATATTGCAGTTTAAATAATAATCATTTATTTATTGCTCACATGTCTATGTATTAACTAAGTAATTCTGCCTATCTGAACTAGGCCTTGCTGAACTCAGACTGGGTCATGTCTTCTGGGGTCTGGATGGCCTGGCAGTTGGCTCACTGTCAGCTCTGGTGGCAAAGGGTGAGGGTGGTGACTGGACCACATATATCTTCTTATCCAGCAGGCTAGTCTGGGCTTGTTCACAAGGCAGCAGACAGCGTGGTTCTAAGAGCAGCGAGAGGGCAAGACCCAACGTGCAAATCATTTTCACATTTTAACTTGTGTAACTTTGTTACTGTACCTTTAGCCAAATTAAGTCATACAGTCAACTCAGAGTTAAGTGGAAAGATATTGCCAAGCAGCACAGCTCCAAGGAGGCAGGAACATACTTGGACCGTTTCAGTAACTAATTCAACACGGGGGACTGTGTCTGTCTTGAGAGAACCCATATGTTCGTTGGGAGAAATAAGTAAGATAACTCAATAAAGTGTTTTGAACATAGTCAACATTCTATAAGATTTAGTTCTTATAATTAAACATTTCAAATAAGTTTTTTCTTACTTGATAGTAGAAACTATTGTTATATGGAAAGATATATCTGACAAAATGCCACTCAGAGTTCCTCTGAACACTTCAGCCGAAGTAGCCTCTCCAAATGGAAGTCTCACCCTGCCTTTCTCTTCACTAAACCCTTCAGTGACTTCCATTGCTTCCTAAAGCGCAAACCACTGGCTTAGCATGGAGGACTGTCTTCTCGGCCATAAATATCTGTCAACTGAAAAAACAAATGCACAACCTAAAAGTTGAGAGTTATGTTTTATTTGGTGGACAAAACTGAGGATGTAAGCCCAGGACACAGCATCTCCGATAACTCTGAGGGACTGCTCTGAAGAGGCACGGGAGGGGAGCCAGGGTTATACAGGAGTTTTTGCAACAAAGACCAGGTAGTCGGACTATCAAGAGATTACTATTAATTAAAGAAAACCAGACATCTCAAGTTAAGGAATTTAGTGCTTTTCTGTGTACGGGAAGATGCAAACTCTGGGCTCGTTGAAATAATTTCTTCGATATGCACCTCAACTATCTGGGGCCAACATCCTGTGCTTCTCATTCTGAGTTTCCTCAGGGTGCACCATCACGGGTGGCTGCAGCTGCTGACTGCTAGAAGGGGGGCATCTTGCCTCCCTCCTGAGTTCCCTCAGGGCTCACCATTAGGGCTGCTGTAATGTGATGGCTTGATGGTTGCAACATCTTTTGTTTACTGATATGACAGGCAGTATTTTTCATTCACATACTCTTCAACATATTAACAACTTTTTGTATGAACACTTCTGCAATCAGTATTTTTTAATTTAAATTTTGAAACTTCTTAAAGATACTAACAATCATTAGAATAATATCAGCTTCTCCCTTGCTATTCTTCCAGAAACTAGATAACGTTCTTTCTGGATAAATATTCCTGGTATCTTAATATCACTAATATGACACATATTATTGACACAAGATTTACATTGATACATGTACTTTTTATTTTTAATTGAAGTATATATTCATGCCTTTGAATTGATGACATATGTGTCATTTCTAAACTACATCAGGGCATTAGTCAACCTAATTAAGTGCAAAACAAAACTTGTGAAAAACAAGTACCATGAACTAATCTCACCAGGGCCAAGATGGTCAAAACCTAGATTTTGAGCACTCCCAATGAATGAATTGCTTACACAGCAAGCACTATTATTATACAAAACTGTCATTTCTATCTTGGTGGTTAATCTACAGGGTTATGTTGCCTTTGTGACAAACTGTAAAGTGCCCTATATAAAGTAAAAATACTTTTGCTGTAAGTTTCTTTAGGATGACAGTGTCTTGAATAAAGGCATCTCAAGCAAAAAGGACAGTGATATGGTTTCTAGAAATCTAGAGTAATCTTTACACCATGCATATAATAAAAACACTGTGGTTTTCTTTTGTGCATTGAAAATAATACTATGATATATGTAGTCCTCCTGTTTAATTAAATCTTTTAAAGTGTACATTATTTGATTATATTTATATTGGTGACTGGGAACTAGTCTCATCCAATTAATAATTTTTTCTTTCATATTTTTTCATAATTAAGTAGATATATGTTACTTGAAGTGCAAACACAGCATTCATGCAATGGCTTTTTGGACAAATGTTTAATGCATTCCACACTCAACAGTCTCTCGCATACAATTTAAAAGTAAAAATTATGCCAGGAAAATGCACATGTATATATGTTAGAAGAGATAAACATAAAAACTGGGATTATAGAACAACTAAAATAAATAAATAAAATTTAACATTTTAACAAAGAATCTTTTGTGTAATATATTTGATACAAACTGTAAAAATTAACATAGCTATATGAAACACTTCTGTTTCAAAATTAAACATGTTTACTGTATAATTGTCAATTTATATTTATATAGTCCTATAGTATAACTGATGCAAGCATACATTTCAGGAAAAAAAAAGTACAATTAGGTTTTGTTGCTATTTGATGGTATTTTTGGCCAGATGCAGAAATCTGGGGTCCCTCTGATTATTCCTCTGCCTCATCTCTGAAGCAAAACTATTTTAAATATTTAGTTTCACCACGAAAATTTTCTTTTCACCACCCTAGTAGCACAAATGATTGCCATTTGTCCAACTTTCAACCCCATATTTTACTGGACAAAGCTCAATTACATCGTCACACCCAACTGCATGGGAGGCTGGGATGTGTAGTCTAGATGAGTTCTCAGAGGATGACGTCATGGTTGGGTGAACATGCTTTCTGCCATACGCAGAGACTTGCATTATCCAGTGTCTGTCTATTTCTCCTGCATCAACTCACATGTTTTCCCTCTGTTGCTCCTACTTGCAGGCATTCTCGTCTGTATTCCTCATACTAGACCCACTTCCACCTCAGATTTTGATACATGCTGTTCCTTGGGACTTACATATTATCTCTACCTTCCGTCCTTCATCTGTTACCTATTATCTCAAATAGTGTTTACTGAGATAATTCTATCCTGTCCCCCAATAGACCAGTTCTCCCTAAAACATGCTTGCATAGCACTTTGTATTTTTACTTGAGGCCTCTCTTCTTGGCTTGCAGATGACCACTTACTCTCCATCACATGGTGTTTCCTCTGTGCATGCACACACCTGTTTCTTTCTGTATGCCCACACTTCTTCTGGTATGGACACAGGTCATATTGGATTAGGGTCTATTCTAACAGCCTCATTTTAAGTTAATTACCTCTTTAATGGACCTATCTTCAAATACAGTCATATTCTGAAACACTGGGGCTTTGGGACCTCAACATATGAACTTGTGGGGGGACACAATTCTGTCCATGATAAACTCCATGATGGTTGAACCAGTGATTGGCTTCCAACTGGGTCTCTAGCACCAGTGATCTAGTAGATCACTCAGCATATAGTAGGTATTCAATATACATGTGCCTAATTAATGAATGATGTGGTGCATAAATACTTGTGGTATTCACCATTTTTAATATTGCACTTTCTTTTCTTTTACCTTATGTATCCACCAAAGTCAATACTAGGAATCCCTATTACAAGATAAACAGAAAAAAATGTTATAAAGTTTGTTAAGGTCAGAGAATATCTTATAATTGAGTCACTAAATTGATGTGGCAAAGCAAAATACATATGGATAAAATTCTTTATTGGGAATCATAGATTATTTTCATTACAAGTGATATTATAGAAGTTCCTGGTATGGTGGCAATTCCATGGGAAAACAATAAATTAGTGTGATGGAAAGAATCTCTGTGGCACAACTATAGCCCAACCGGGGCAACAAACTTACTCTGGTAGTAATTGAAGCTCTTCACCAAAAATCAGAATTTAGACAGTTGAGTAAAGAGAGCATTTCTGAAAATGAAGATGTATTATATAGAAATATAAAATAAGTATGTTGAATAGAAGTATTGATAGTGAATATCTTTGTCTCATTCCTGACCATGAGGAGGGAGCTTTCAATATTTATCATTTAACATTATAGATTTTGAAGTTTTTTTTGTTTTTCCTTGGAGACACTTTGTATTTACAATATATACTTTATCATATTAATGATAAATTCTTGAAGTTCATTTTCTTTTTTAAACCATAAACACGTGTTGACTGTTAATCAATGCTTTTTCTGTATATGATGATCATATGCTTTTTTATGTTTGTTTTTATTCTGTTAAGACACTGTATAACATTGTTTTATGTTTCTAATATTAGGTGAAACTTGAATTTCTGGAATAATGCTGACTTGGTCTTTACATATCATGTTGGGAGATATCTGAGTTTTTCTTGGGTTGAAGTTCTTCTTAGTAAAAACTCCCTTAATATTTATGAGAACATTCAAATTTTATTTCATTTTATTTTGATTTTTGTAAGTTTGATTAGTCAAGAGATTTGTCCATTTCCTCTGACATCATTTTGTTTATAATACCTTAAATATTGTATATTTAATATCTGTAGAATATTCCTTTCTTATTTTTTAAATTGGTAATTGATTATTAGTATACTTATTGTTTTTTCCTTCAGTAGTCATTATTGGAGTGCATACAAACATAAACACATACATATATTTATATATTCAAAGAATCAACCTTTAGTTTCCTTAAATTTCTTAATATTATCGGAGTTTTCTATTTTGTTATTTAGTATATTTTAAAAATTATTTCCTAGCTTCTTCAAATGGTACTTATATTGATGTATTTCACATTTTCCTTTTAGTAGTATTCAATATATACATTAGAGAATATAAATTTCATTCTAATAGTAGGCTTCACTGCATTCCACTAGTTTTGATATGCTATATTTTATTATCACTCCATTCAAAAGATTTTTAAATTTTATTTTGATTTTTTTCATTGACTCATAGGTTCCTTAAAAATGTGTGGATTAATATCAAAACATTTGGGGATTTTTGAACTTGAAAAATTTATAATTGTTTTTAATGTATCACCACATACATACCAGTGTGTAAGATTTCATCACTTGAAATTAATTGAGACATAATGTTAGTACTCAACATGTTGTTAATTTTGGCACACATGTACTTTTGAAAACATAAGCAGCTGCAGCTGTTACGTTCCATGTTCTGTATATGTCAGTTAAGTTATGTTTATTCATTGGTTTTCTAAATCTTCAATATTTCTATGGACTATTCTTTGTTGTATCTATAATTAAATAACTCTTTTAAAAATAACTCTCTACAACTATTGAGTTTAACAGTATGCAGTTTCTGCTGCATGTATTTTGAGGTTTTGTTATTATGTACAAAAAATTGACTGTTACATCATTCATTAGAAAGACTACCTTTCTGTTATGAAATATTCCTTTATAACTCTTATCTTTCCTGTATTAAAGTTCACTTGGTTCAATGATTTTAGGGGCTGATATTTGTTTGATATGTATCTTTCCATGTTTGTTTTTTGATCTTTCTGCATTCTTATATTCAAGGATTTTCTCTTATAGGGACTATGTACAATTTTCTATGGATGCCTAACAAATCTTTGTAGCATAAAACAACATATATTTATTATCTCACTTTTTCTGTAGGTCATAAGTCTGGACATGCTCATCTGATTTTTCTACTTAGGACTCACTAGACTACTGTCAAGATTTTTGGCTGAGATGTTTTGTAAATTGAAGATTCAACTGAGAAAGAATCCATTTCCAAGTTCATTCAGGTTTTTGATAGACTTCATTTACTTGCAGCTGTAGGTCACAGGGCCCCAGATACTACTTGACTGTTGATTGGAGACCACCATCAGCTCCTTGATGCTACGTGCAGTTTGTAGAAGCTGGCCACAATTCCTTGCTAAACTGAATTTCTCAACATGGTTGCTTACATCATCAAGCCAGCAAGAAGAGTGTCTAGAGTGAGTCAGCTAGGATGATGGAGATTTATATAATGAATGTAATGAAGTCAGGGAATGATATCAATCACCTTTGTAATAATATAATGGTTAGAAATAAGACATAGGTCCTTACCACCCTTGTGGGTGGGTAGAATAATGCAAAAGAATAGAGACTAGAGGATCACGAGGCATGGAACATGGGGGAATAAGTTAGTCTGTCATACAACCCATAGTTCATTTTCTTTTAAAATTAGTTTGTTGATCACTGTCTTGTAATTGCATTATTTAGTTCATTTACATTTAATGCAGTAATTGGTATATCTACAAAGTAATGTTCCATGTTTCTAGGTTTTTTGGCCAATTTTTTTTTATTATTTCCTGTTTTTTTCAGTTCTACCCAAGTTATTGTAGTGTTTCTATCTTAATCTTGTTAATTGAACATTCTTTTATTAGCCCCTTAATAGATATTCTATGGATTACATCAGGTATATTTGACTTATTAGATTCTACTAAGTATTAGTAATTTTCTATTTCTTGGACAAATTAATGACTTTGCAACAATAAATTTATTTACCATACTCCATCTTTTGTGGATTTTTGTCATATTTTATGTCTATATGTATTTTATATATCACATAACAATGTTCTTAGTATTATATACATATATATATATATATATATATATCTACTGTAGTTTACCCAGATGTTTACCTTTTCATTCCTGTTTTAAGGTGATTTTATTTGGGATTACTTTCTTTCTGCATGAAAATAATTATCCTTTGGCATATGTTTTTGTGCAAGTTTACTAGAGATAAATTCTTTAGTTTGTCTTTGTGTGAAAGTATATGCTTTTAAATGTGAATTTTATATACAAATAAAAGGTCACACAAATCTGAATTTTATTTATAACAAATTTTACTGTGTAAAGTTTACACCATACATACAAGGAGGTTCATTATTTCTTAAAATTATTATGGAAATAATTTTGCTTCTAGTATCTCCTAATGGAACTAAAAACACTTCTAAATTTTATTTCACTTGGCTTATCTCTTGAGGTCTATTTTCATTATAATAAACACCATAAAATTATAGTCATGAACAGTCACCAAAAATATACACCAAGTAATGAACATTAAGGGAAAGGAGTTAAGATGAGCCCTGGAGGCTATGATTTTTAGTTAAAATAAATTTGGAAAGTAGTTGAACTATTCATGGAGCTCATCACAGGAAGCATGACAGAATGCAAAATAGAAACAATCATTTTAGTGAAAGCCATACTCTTTCTATTAGAAAACATTGACAAACTTGGGATAAATAAAATAGAACAAGACTATCCTTCAAAAAAAGAGCATATTATACTTGTAATTAAAATTACATGCTACACTTTAATTTCATATTCATGCTTCTTCTCTTCTGTTGAAACTAGAGTCTGTATTGGTATCGGTTTATAAAATATAAGTGGTTTTAACACTAGATTTATGTCTATGACTCCAACCTGATATTCATAAAAATCCTTATGCAACTTTACTGGAAACAAATGGATTGATTTAGCAGGTTATTTTAAAATCACGTAGTGGAAATTACCAGAGTAAACACCTTACTACTACTAAAAAAAAAGTAATTTTTAGTAAAATAATTAATGTTAATTGATAGTCTACTATTTGTAAAACATTATGTTGGAGCTTTACATTAATTACATTTTTGAATCTTCAATACATTTCTATCTAGTGAATACTATTAACTGAGTCCATTTAAAAGATGACAAATAAAGGAGTGAAGTCAGCACCATGGTGGCCTAAGACATTTCTCCTTTTAGTTCCATGAACCAAAGTGCCTTTGTGGGAGCTGTGGGATCCAGCACCATATGCCAAGGGACCAGAGAGGAGTCTTGCTCACCTGTGCATCTGGTATTGGGCAGACGACCTCTGTTCAGGCTGTGGAATCAGTGGAGAAGCAAACCTGCCCCAACCCCTTTCTCCATGGTTGGAAAAAGTCTGGAGAGTTCTAACCTGGGAATATGCGAAAAGGACTAGAGGGAAATTGCAGAAGTGCCAACTTCTGGAGGGAATTGGAATAAAAGAAAAAAAAAAAAATACAAGTCACAGCAGAGTGGAAACAGTAAGAAGACCTTTACCAGTGCTGGCCCTTCCCCAGGGTAACACTGCATGTGGCTGAACTATCAGGCAGTATGGTGCTTTGTGACCACCTAGAAGGGTGGGATAAGGAGGATGGGAGGGAGACATAAGAGGGAGGGGTTTGGGGATGTATCTATATGTATAGCTGATTCACTTTGTTATACAGCAGAAACTAACACAACAATGTAAAGCAATTATACTCCAATACAGATATTAAAAAAAAAATAAATAAATAAATAAACATTAAAAAAGAGGAAGAAGAAGAGCAGTGAGTGAGTGCCTCGTGACCCGACTGGTTTAAGACGTAGCTGGAGGATCCAGTTTCTTTCCAGCAGGACCCAGGGTACTGAATTGGGCTCTCTATGACTGAGACTAGGGAGGAGATCAGGAAAGAGGCAGATAAGAATATCAAAGACTATTAAAGAGACAGGGTTCCAAAGAGAAAGTAGGTTGGATTGGTAATCAAAAATCCCAGCACAGAAAACCCTAGGACCAGATGGCTTACCTGGCAAATTCTACCAAACGTTTAGAGAAGAATTAATAAGAATCCTTCTCAAACATTTTTCCAAAAAATTAAAGAAGAGGGAAAACTTTCCAACTTATCTGATGAGTCCAGCATTACTCTGATACCAAAGCCAGATAGGACACTACAAGAAAAACAAAAAAAACACCAAAACTATAAATCAATCTCCCTAACGAATACAGATGCAAACATTTTCATCAAAATATGAACAATGCAAATTCAACAACACATTAAAAGGATTATACACTATGACCAAGTGGGATTTATACCTGGGATGCAAAGATGGTTCAACATACGCAAGTCAATAAATGTGATATACCACATCAACACAAGGAAAGATAAAAATCTTATGACAATCTCGATAGATGCAAAAAAAAAAAAGGATTTGGCAAAATATGACATCTTTTCGTGGTAAAAATACTGTCAATATATTGAGCATAAAAGGAACATAAATCAACATAATAAAGGATGTATATGACAAACTCACAGCTAACATAATACTCAATGGTAAACAATTGAAAGTGTTTTCTCTAAGATCAGGAACAAGACAAGGGTGCCCACTCTCATCACTCTCATTCAACATAGTAGTGGCAGTTCTAGCAAGAGCAATTAGATAAGACAAAGAAATAAAATGCATCCAACTTGGAAAGGAAGAAGTAAAATTGTCATTATTTGCAGGTGATAAGGCCTTATATAAAGAAAATCCTAAAAATTCAATGAAAAACACTATTGAAACTAATTTAAAATTCAGCAAAGTTGTAGGATATAAAATAAACATAGAGAAATCAGTTATATTTCTATACACTAACAAAACTTCTGAAAAAAAAATAAAGAAAATAATCTGATTCACAAATGCATCAAAAACAAACAAAATTTTGGAATAAATTTAACCAATGACGTAAAAGGTCTGTACACTGAAACTTAAAAGACATTGATAAAAGAAACTGAAGAAGATACAACCAAATGGAAAGATATTTCATGTTAATGGATCAGAATAATTAATATTATTAAAATGTCTACACTACCCAAAACCATCTCTAGATTCATTGCAATCCCTATAAAAATTTCAACAGCATTTTTTACAGAAATAGAAAACAATACTAAAATTTGTATGTAACTATAAGAGGTCTCAAAATATTCAAAGCAAAAATGAGAAAAAAGAACAAAGTTAGAGGTATAACATTTCTTGATTTCAAACTTTACTATAAAGCCATGGTAATTAAAACAGTATGATACTGGCATAAAAAATAAACACTTTTAGACCAATGGAACAGAATAGAAAGTCCAGAAATAACTGCTCCCCCACTTATGGTTAACTAATATTTGACAAGAGAGCAAAGAACATTCAGTGGGGAAAGGATAGTCTCTTCAACAAATGGTGTTGAGAAAACTGGACAACTACTTACAGAAAAATGAAATAGACCATTTCTTATACCATTCAAAGAAGTTAACTCAAAGTGGATTAAAGACTTAAACATAAAACCTAAAAAGGTTAAACTCCCAGAAGAAAACAAAGGGAAGAAGTTTCTTGATATTTGTTTTAGCAATTATTATTTTTTAGATATGACACCAAAAGCACAAGCAAAAAAGTAAAAATCATTAAGTGGGACTACATCTAACTAAAATGCTTCTGTACAGCAAAAGAAACAATAAAAATAAATAAAAAGGCAACATATGAAATGGGAGAAAATATTTTAAAAAATATATCAGATAAGGGGGTAATATCCAAAATATATAAAGAACTCATAAACTCAATAACAACAACAACAGAAAACACCAACGACCTAGTTAAAAAGGGGGGCAGATGAACTAAATAGGTTTTTTCCAGAGAAGATACCCAAGTAGTTAATAGGTCCGTGAAAAGATGCTCAACATTAATATTCCTCAGGAAAATGTTAATTAAAACCACTATGAGATATTACCTCACACCTGTTAGAATGGCTATGATCAAAAAGTCAAGAGATAACAAGTGTTGGTGAGGGTGTCGAGAAAAGGGAACACTTGTACGCTGTTGGTGGGAATGTAAATTTATTTACCCACTATGAAAAAAAGTATTTAGCTTCCTCAAAAAATTAAAAACAGAACGACCAGATGATCCACCAATCTCACATGTGGGTATATATCCAAAGGAAATGAAAACATCTTATTGAATAGATACATGCACTCCCATGTTTACTGCAGTGTTATTCACAGTAGCCAAATAATGAAACAGCCTAAGTATTCATCAATGGACAAAGAAGATGAATATATATATATATATATATATATATATATATATATATATATATATTATTCTGCCATGAGAAAGAAGAAAATTCTTTTTTCAACGAAGTGGCTGGCCTTGAGGGCATCATGCTAAGTGCGATAAGTCAGACTGAGAAAGATAAATACTGTATGATACCATACCATATATGTGGAATCTAAAAAAGTGAACTCACAAGAACAGAGAATAGAAAGGTGGTTACCAATTTCTGGGGGTGCAGGTATTAGAGAGACGTTGTGTAAGGTTACAAGCTGGCAAACAGTAGATAATTCCTGGAGATATAATGCACAGTATAGTGATTATAGACAACAATACTGCATTATAAACTTTAAAATTGTTAAGAGACTAGATCTTAATCACTCTCACTACAAAAAATGATGACTTGATATGATAGAGGTATTGCTACATGGTAATCATAATACAATATTTAAATGTATCAAATCAACAAGTTGCACATCTTAAACTTACATGATGTTATATGTGAATTATATCTCAATAAAAATAGATGTGAAACAAAAGATGAGAAAAAGGTGCAGAGACACATAATTAACTTTCTGGGAATTGCATAGCCAGCAAAGCTGGAGTTGGGATTTAAATTCAGGTAATTTGATTTTAGAGCCACTCTATTCTAAATTACCGTGCCAATGTGTGAAAGCAGTAATACAAACAATCTCTTCGGCATATACCCAGAGAAAACCATAATTCAAAAAGTCACATGCACCCCATTGTTCATTGCAGCACTATTTCCCATAGCCAGGTCATGGAAGCAAACTAAATTCCCATCAACAGACGAATGGATAAAGAAGATGTGGTACATATATACAATGGAATATTAGTCATAAAAAGGAACGAAATTGGGTCATTTGTAGAGACGTGGATGGACATAGAGACTGTCGTACAGAGTGAAGTAAGTCAGAAAGAGATAAACAAATATCCTATATTAACGCATATATGTGGAAACTGAAAAAATGGTACAGATGAACCAGCTTGCAAGACAGAAATTGGAAGACTGGGATTGACATATAGACAACAATATGTATAAAATAGATAACTAATAAGAACCTGCTGTATAAAAAGAAATTAAATTAAATTAAAAACAAAAGAGGGAGAGAGAGAATTAAACTATTTGTGACAGCATACGACAGTGTATTTACATAAAGGTGTATGGGTATTAATTGCACTATTCTTTCAACTTTTGTGTATGTTTGGAAATTTTTAAAATATGTTTGGAAAAAAGTGAAAAAATAAACAAAAAATCTAAAAAATCTGATTGATATTTTTTTTGAGAATACGATTGAAATAGATACAGTATATTTAATATTTAACAATGTTTTGGTCTGTGTGCTATATTTTAAAGCCATGCAGATTCGTAAAGCCAGAATCTCTGCTCTTCTGGAGTTCACTGTCTATTAGAGGAAATAGATATGTAATTATAATATAATGTGATGTGGATTTAAATGTAGGCAACTATAAAGTGGAGGAGTAAGTGATTTTCCTGGGAATTAGATAAATTCTGTGAAAATGTACAGTTAATCTTCTTTTTGGGGAGATTACTAGAAATTTTGCAGGTGAGCAAAAGGTAGATGACTATCTCAGAAGTGGGAACAATAATGGTATGATGGCTTGAATGCCCAAACTATGGTTGAGAATTAGCAGAACATATTACATAACTAACACATAAAGAGAAAAGCCAAGTGATAGGAGGAAATGAGAATAAAATTTGCTAGGTTTTAAATGACTTTGTGAAACATGCTATAATTAGAGTACAATTTCTTGGAATTACTGAATAATTTAATCAAAATATTCTTGTGAATTTTGCTATAAGTGAATGCCATACTCGCAGTGGAGTGAGAGTAACATGACTGACACAGGATCGTTGATTAAGATTGCACATTTACTATGGTGATTGAAGGATACATTAATTCCCTGGATACCTGAATTTAGATATCTTTACATTAGGAATCAAAAAGATCACCTGTAAGATTGTGAGAGCTCACCCTTAGCCTAAGGAAGATCGTTGGACCTAAACACTGAGTCAACAAAGTGTGGAAACCATAATTGATTGTATGATGGGTGGACAAATATGTGCATATAGCGTCAGCAGAAGGCATACTCTAAAATTAATTTAAAAATACATAGTACATATTAAATAAAGTATTCTCAGGAGCAACAGAATTTGATTGCTATTTCTAACATTTATTTTGTAGTTTCATATTGCTGCGATTTAGAATTACACATGGGGCACCATTATTTTCATAGCTCAGAACCTCTGAACATCTTAATACAGCTCCAAGTGAAGAGGCCTGAAGTGGAGGTTAGTCATAAAACCCTTTCTGGATCTTCAGAGGCATGCTTCCCTTGAGCTTCTGAAGAGAAAATGTAACCAGCTTCTTTCTATAATTATAACTTGAAAGGTCATTGCAGCAACTTATTTGCTCATAGAGAGCTCAGTAGGGCACCACCAGAGGCCAGCCCCTAAAGGGTGCCAAGAAATAAACAAGATAGTGATGGTATTCCAGTGACATTGCAAACTATGGAGAAAATCCCAGGAGCAGATACACTGGCATATAAAGAATTCTA
Source organism: Balaenoptera physalus (assembly GCF_965194825.1). Taxonomy (NCBI): domain Eukaryota; kingdom Metazoa; phylum Chordata; class Mammalia; order Artiodactyla; family Balaenopteridae; genus Balaenoptera; species Balaenoptera physalus. The sequence continues at coordinate 103,836,865 of NC_138888.1, forward strand.
TTGTTGCAGGGTGGGGATCTAAAACACCAGACTATATTGGTCTGGGCGCTTGCTAGAAAGATCCAGAAATGAATAGAGCAGAAAACCAAAATCTGATTCTGGTAAGGACTGAGTGTAGGGAAGCAAATCCAGAAATGCAGACATCTCAAGCCACAGTGCAAGTCTGTAGCCAGACCAAGAAATTAAGCAAGAGTCAGACACTGGGTGCTGATGCTCTAATAAGATGCTCTAATCAGATGTGCTAGTAAAATGTGGTTCATTCTGTCCCTGTGGTATTGTAGGCACATTTTATTATGACCAAATATCTTATTCCAGTGTGCTGTCTAAAAAAAAAAAAAAATCGATGGAAATCACATTTTTTAGGAAACACAGGCTTTGTTTTATAGTCTTTAGATCTGATTAATTTTAGTGAACAGGGCGGGAGAAATATCAAATATTAACTGAAAGATTATCATAGACTTACACTTGAAAAATAGAATTGTGTAATCATATTATATTGAATATAAGATGAAAATGTTATTAATACAATTACTTCTTACTTTAATATATAAACTTAATTTATCATTCGATGTAACTTTCTATTTCAGGTTAATATTTTACTGAACATGTTTATATGAATATCCTGCTGAGAAAATATAATGCTATTTTTATCATTTGGATTACTCATTTATCATGTTCATTTCCTTCGTAGTTTGATTTCCAATTCTTCAAATTGTTATAATTTTAGGAAAAAGAACAATTTTTCATCACATGCATTGATTACTTGAAGTTAGCTGCAGCTTCTGAAAGAGGAAAGTTACATTTTCCATATGAATCAAACTTTTGTGGAAAAATTACCTGCTCACCTTTGTCCTTCGTTTGGTTTGCTGCATAGAAAACTCATTAATAGTCATCTATGAAGTTTATTATGACAAGACAAAACAGGCCAACTTAGGTGAAACATGAAGACTATGAATGCGGTTCACTTTCAAGTTTCTCTCTTCTATCTGTGCACCAGGAGATCACTTTACATTCATTTAGTTATAGAAAACAAAAATAGAATGTTCATGCAAACAGGTCTGGAAGAGGCATTTCGCTCACAGTGGTTGAGATTCTATTCCCCCCCTTTGTCTTTAGAGACCTCCCTGTTTACAAGTTTTCTAACTCACAATCAAGGAAGAAAGACCAGAAGGAGTTTGAATGTCATGGCTGGAGCTTAGGTGAAAGAGTTTCAGCATGTATTCGAACTCCTAATATGTGTGAAGTGTTTTAACAGATAGAACAGCAAATGCATTGTCACCGATGTTACCCAAGAGGGATGCCGAGTTCTTGCCCCCAGTAGAGTTAAACCCTGACTAAGATAAGAAAGTAGGGGCTAATTAGTCTCATCAATTCATCAATATATTCAATAAATAATCACTGAGCACCAATTCAGAGCACTCCCAGGTTCATCCTCAAGGTATTTTTTCTATTCCTGATTGATAATACCCTATCCAATAACGCTGAGGTGATCCGGATGTCTTTCCTAACCCCTCTGCATATCAAGGCCAAGGAGTAATTATGGTCTCTTGCACACATACAGACACATAAACACACTGAAAATAATAGTAAAGATCATAGCAGATGCCAGCACAGCTTCACCCACATCCCTTCAGATCCCTTTACTATTTTTGTACACACTAGCCCCAGTGTGATTTCACCCCAAATAGCCATCAACCATGTCTCTTTGTTGAAGGTCGTAGTCAGGGATTGTTCATTTATCAAGATCAATTTTTTTTTTTTAATTTTAACATCTTTATTGAAGTATAATTGCTTTACAATGGTGTGTTAGTTTCTGCTGTATAACAAAGTGAATCAGCTACACATATACATATATCCCCATATCCCCTCCCTCTTGCATCTCCCTCCCACCCTGCCTATCCCACCCCTCTAGGTGGTCACAAAGCACCGAGCTGATCTCCCTGTGCTATGCGGCTGCTTTCCACTAGTTATTTATTTTACATTTGGTAGTGTATATATGCCAATGCTACTCTGTCACTTCATCCCAGCTTACCCTTCCCACTCCCCGTATCCTCAAGCCCATTCTCTATGTCTGCGTCTTTATTCCTGTCCTGCCCCTAAGTTCTTCAGAGCGACTTTTTTTTTTTTTTTAGATTCCATATATATGTGTTAGCATATGGCATTTGTTTTTCTCCTTCTGACTTACTTCACTCTGTATGACAGTCTATAGGTCAATCCACCTCACTACAAATAACTCAATTTTGCTTAAATAGTCTTGTTTTCAGATACACCACTAGTGGACCTTACCCTATAACCCTCGTTCCTTGTCAGTGATTTTGCTAAAAGTCACTGAAAGTCACAAACAAATTTAAGTGTTCAGATTTCTCCTTTATATTAAAACCTATCATGAGTATACATTTTGAGTTCCGCATTATAACATACGATAAGTTAAAAATATAGGGGAAAGTGTATATCAAGGTTCATCCAGCTCTGAATGGGGGACTCCTCACTGCCCTACCTACTCCACTAACTATAACAACGTTTCAGGGTCTGTACATCTATATCAGTTAAAATGGAGGGTTAATTAAGACACTAATTATCTCGTAAAATAAGATGTCCAAGTTAATTCCCTTGTGACCTAAGATTCCTCTTTCCAACTGATCAGCTAGATATAAGGTCCTGTGAGGTTGACTGATAGATCTTTCACAAATTAAGAAGAATGTTAAGAAAGTTTAGAGAAGAACAACTAAATTGAAAAATACTTGGTAAAGAGTGATTTTGTGATAACTGAGTTTCAGTTAAAAACACTTGTACAGGAGGTTCTTAAAATGTTTATTTTAAGGCAGTGAATCGTATTACTTCTCAATGTGTTTAACAAAATCTCTTTCCCGAACACTTTCAAAATATACAGGCTGAAAATACAGAGTGTTTTTTAAAGACTTTAGCAAAAAGTTATGGCTTATAAAGATACAATAGATTTTCGTGGAAAACAGGAGTTGAGTTTGTATTTTTAAAAATGCTTGAAAACTTAATTTCATGACAAAGGATATTATGCCACAGTCTACCCTAGGGGATCCATCTGTGCTAGAGGCAGCCCATCAAGCTGGATAAACTAGAGGTTCAGACTGGTGAAAAAATTCTTAAGTTCCTACTCCTGATGTTTCCAATACTGCCATAGAGATTTTACTTTTACTGCTTCTACTAACCTCTCTGTTATTCTTTGATATATCTTGTTGATTTTCTGCTAAGAGAATACCAAATTATCATGTGCCAGGAAGAGTTTAAACTTTTAAAGTGTTAATTAAACACATTTTTCCACTAGTAATTCATACTTGGTTCTTCTTTAGTCAAAGGAAAACAATAAGGTGGAATATTATAATACATGAGGAGCTTCTAACTTATCCCAAAAGAGATGGGGAGTTTGCCTAAGTCTAGGAAACTTACTTATCTGTTCATATGCAAAGAAAGAGGGGGAAGAAGCATGGCTAAATACTCATGACTTTAGGTTCAAAGATATTGCTTGTTTCATCCTCCTCTGTAGATGTGATAATAAAGAAAATACAATTGGAAGATTGCAAAGTGGTGTTTTCAAGACTTTTTAGCACTATGTTTATACTAAGGGAAATCAGTTTTCTTAAAATCTGAACATGGATAGAATAACGGAATAATGAATGAGTGTGTGTGTGCATGTGTGTGTATGTTAGAGTGATAATAAAGTTTATTTTTTGTCAGTGTGAACTACATGATGTAAAATATAGCAATGTTTTCAATGTTTATCATTTTTATTAAATTATTGCTTAAAGGTGTTTTGTCATATCTCTAATTTCCCATCTTTTTCCCATTAAAAGTACACAAACTATGGACTATTTAGTTCTTAGCTGTAATAATAATGTAAAAGAAAATATACTGGATTTTCTTAAAAATAATTACAATTTTCAGCATGATTTTTTTCTATAGCATTTATCTTCAGATTAGCATGGTTCTATTACATCATCAACTAACTTATTTTAAAAGGAACAGATAAATAAAAATAGTTAAATAAGATCAAGAACATAGAATTTGACACCTTTTATAAGAAACATTAATCTAAGCTCACAAAACTTTAACATGGTAGATTTTTTCTCATATAAACAATTATTAATGTAAGTATTTTTGATACATAATGCTATGAATATAATGGTTTTTAAAAACTGATCAAACACTTCTGCTCTGGAGTAGAATATGTCAGGTTACAGTAGGCTAACATTCTTTCAGCAAAAACTAGAAAGGAAGGAAAAAATCACAAAAATCATATTTTTAAAGACAGAAGGAAACAAAGTTTTGAGACGATATCTATGGATATCTTATCCTACTAATGAATTTACATTTAACAGGTATATAGTAAATGTCTGAAAATGCAATAAACAACAGGGAAAACTGGCTTCATGCCAACCAAGTTTTGATTTAAAAAGAGTAAGAAACACTTTCATGCGTTTGGGTTTCTCTGGTGGCACAGGGGTTAAAAATCCGCCTGCCAATTCAGGGGACACGGGTTTGAGCCCTGGCCCAGGAAGATCCCGTATGCCGTGGAACAACTGGGCCCGTGAGCCACAACTACTGAGCTCATGTGCCACAACTACTGAAACCTGCGCACCGCAACAAGAGAAGCCACCGCAATGAGAAACCCGCGCACCTCATTGGAGACCCAGTGCAGCCAAAAGTAAATGAAATTTAAAAAAGAAAAACAAAAAAAAACTTCTACCTATTTTCACTTCAGTAAACCCCAAGTTCTAGGCCATGGTCTGGGCAGGGAGGACACTTTTCTCCCCATCCTACCTCCCCTCCCTCCCTGTCCCGCTAAAACAAACAAACAAACAAACAAAAAAACCACTTTCATGCCTCCTTTTACATCATTAAAACAACCCATGAAAATAATTTAATAATCCATCCCTTATATGTTAACTCAGAAAAGGAATATTTTTTCTATTATTTCATGACATCAGCTATGATCCCAGCTGTGAAATGATTGTAATAACAATAATATGCTCATTTTCTCTTCAAAATTTATATTTAGTAACACATTCTGTATTCTCCCTTAGCTATAGATCAAAGGACAGGTAGACAAAAAGGACTAGTAAATGTGCCAGATCCCGCGTGAATTATTTTATATGCATTTGTCTCATTTGATCCTCGGAGACATCTGACTGTTAACTGTGAGTATTGCTCTTTAGCTATTAATGATTTTCAAAACCATCAGCAAGGCCATTTTATAGTCTTGATAAAAGTCATAATTGCTATCATTTATTGAGCCCTCATTATGTGCCAGGCAGTCTGCTTAGCATTTTACTTACTTTATGTTATTTAAGTCTCAAAACAACTCAATAGTCTCATAAAAAGTAGAAAAATATACTCAGAGAGGATAACCCCAACTAAGAGAAACTGAGGTTCGTAGTTAGGCTCATTTGACTTGAAAGATTGCTATTAGGCACTGCCTCTCCCCAGTCTCACTAAAGTCAGCTGTAGCCATGATTAACCATGGAGACATGGGGAATTGATGATGGTCTTACGTCAAACGTGCTAGAGCCATGCTTATTTATCTTTTAACCTGAGTATATTAGGTCACTCGTGCGCACACGTGTTTTTGTGTGTAAAGGAGAATTAAATTTTGCAACATGAGAAACTTTTGTTGAGATGATAAAGGTTGGATGTGGAAGACTGAGAATGGAAAAATCTCAACCACTATAAATTACCCCAGGAAATGTGTTCTCATTCTTTAGAGAGTTTATCAAAGATAAAGCATACTGAGTTATTTTCTGTCTCTATATATTTAAATATAGAATCCAATATATATTTGATATATATTTTGCCATTATTAGATTTTATGAGATACTTAGCTGAAGCAGAAGAAATATATATATATGTGTATATATATATATATCCATACGTATGTATATATACATGCACATCATTTATTGAGTCCTCATTTTGTGCCATACATGCATGCACATACACACACACAGAGGCACACACAGGCACAAACATCAAAAGTTTTAATAAATGGGAACCAAGTTTATAACTTCTGTACTCTCATTCTGGTAAAAGAACAATAACATGAGAAAAATGAAAATGTGAAGATGTAAAATATTGTCACTTTCAGGGACACTCTCTAATTTTATAGTCATTGAGTCAGAGACAATGGAGAGAACTAAAATATATTAAACAACCTTTGCAGTCTTATATTGGAGGAATTGTCCGCATTATCTTTTTTGTCTCATGGATAATGAACTTCAAATGTGGGTTCTGGCGCTTACAGCTCATAGCATTGGGCAGGTTATTGTTATGTTACCTCTCTGTGGCTGTTTTCCTCCTTATCTATAAAAGCCACTCTATGATATTTCCCTCTATCTATAATAATTTTACCAGTGCCATAGTATTGTTGTGAAGATTCAGTGAAACAAGCATAGTAGAATGTGCTTAGGACTGTGCCTGACCATATTAAGTGCAGAATTACATAGTGGCAGCTGGATTATTTATGTTCACAGATAGAGCATAGCATCTGTTATAGAGCAGATCTGCAATAAATATTTCTTATGTCAGTGATTATAGAATCTATGGGCATATTACTCCTTTTATTACTTTCTCTTCTTATCAAGGTTGTTTCTTTTGGCCCAGGATTGGAGACAGAGGAAGTTATATCCCTACAATCTCTTTTTTCACAATGTAAGTTCAAAGAAGTACTCCACATGTGTAAATATAAGCTAGTTAATAAAATTTCAAGTGCTTTAGAAATACAAACATTATTTGTAATTTTCTAAAATAATTAAGTGTTCCATTATGAAACTTCCAGTTACATATATTCCAGAAATGTTCTTTTCTGTAGATGACATGCGTGATTTATTAGTTTATTTAAAGACATTCTATTGGTTTAAATGCATTGCATTGGCTCACAAAAGAAGCTAAATGAAAGTAATCAGCATAAATAGTTCCATTCTCTGCCACTGCCCTATTAGAAATGAGTGCAGAGAGGGGCAAAGTGTGTTTGATCATCCCTCATGACTGGCCTATTGCACCGTGATGGAGCACATGCAACAGAATCAGGAAGGGAGAGATACTCCTGCTTCTTCCATTAACTTTTCAGGGGATACCAATTTTCATATGAAAGGAGCAGTTATTTCAACCCTTAAAATGTTGTCTTTATAAACCGTGTACTCTTTACCCACTTAACAGAAGTAAAAAGACATCCATATAAAAGACCTTTATGTCAAACCTAATCTTCCAATTCGTCCCACCCTCCCCTTCCCCCACTGTGTCCACATGTCCGTTCTCTACGTCTATGTCTCTATTCCTGCCCTACAAATAGGTTCATCTGTACCATTTTTTCTAGATTCTACATATGTGTGTTAATATACGATATTTGTTTTTCTCTTTCTGACCTACTTCACTCTGTATGACAGACTCTAGGTCCATCCACATCTCTACAAATGACCCAATTCACTTAATTGTACAGCAGAAACTAACACAACATTGTAAAGCAATTTTACTCCAAAAAAAAAAAAAAATTACCCTATGTAGGGGGCATGAGCTCAGTAATTTGGTGTGAACATTTTTCAGGGTGTTTTCTATGACTTCCAGTGGCCAGGAGTAAATTTCACCCTTGGTATAATCTTGACTGATAGGAAAAGATAAATCAAGTAAATGCCAAGTGTAAATATGGTTCCTTCCCTAATGGTGTGTATTTCTTAGGGAAAAGAGTAAAATTAAACAAGAAATTTTACAAATTTTTCACTTGGACTTTCTTTAATAAAGATGTACCTGACTTATCATTAACCCTAGTATTTGCATATTTCAAAGGAAGGAAAATATTATAGTGGATAGATTCATTACAGTTTAATATCAGGGTTATTTTCATCTCATCAGGCCAATATAATTATTATAAAATAAATAAACTATGTACCTTGACCATAATATCATGCACACAAATCTATTTACTTCTTTCCAAATAACCCATCGTACAAAATTAGGTTTTTCTTGTATTAACTGATATGTCACAAACATTAAACATGACTATACAGCTCAGTGTTTTTTATTCTACAAACAATATATTTTAGGTACAAATTAATATGTTATGTGTTGAAATTAGTGTATCATATGCTAAATATATAAGTTAAATTTTATTTAACCTATCCCCTGGAATTGTAGGTACCATAATCATCAATGATAAGCTTAAAAATGCTTACGTCTTGGTCATTAACCAAACACATATTGGAAAATATGCCTAACTGTAGTTTTAAAAATATAGAAATGGCAACTTTCCTTTTTTTTTTTTGCTTTTAAATTCAATATTAAGAAGTATTTAAAAGTGAAGTAGATCTTTTGCTATCAGGAATTTTCAATATGTTTGGGAAATGATCTGTGGAGAGGACATTTTAAAAATTCATTCACTGTAAATATATTCTAACAAAGACAGATTTAGTTTTAATAATAATTCACAATAAAGATTATGAATTTTCTAAATGTTGATTAATTTGGATGAAAAAAGGTTAATGGTCTATCAAATTTATTCAAAGAACCAAAAGCTATAATGTTCCACAAATATGAAAACTGAAAATGTGGAGAGGTTTTCCAGGCTCATGTTCATTTCTGGTTTTGGTTGTTTAAATTATATCAATCTAAAATTTAGGCTATAAAAGAAGAGAATCAGTCACTAAGCCTTGCTATCTATAAAATACAGTAAATAGTTTTATCAACATTTTGGAAGAACTTACCAGTTGGACTGATATGATTATAGGAGAAGCTGGTTATTTTTAAGAGCAGCTGATGACACAGTGCGGTGGATGAACTGTCATGAGCACACCTTGAATCTCACTATGGCTCTCATTATTCCATCTCACCTGTCTAAGGGCCCATCTCACTCATGCCTTGGAGCACTTCTTAGTAGGAGGTGCAGTCATAGTGGTCTTCCTATAACATCTTTCATCACCTTTCAGTTAACATGCCAATTCATTTTACCAAGTTGATTTACTCAAATCTAACAAATACACCTCAGAAAACAGAACATTAAGAACAACCTCATTTGTGAATTATAGAAACAAAAATCCCAGAAAAAAAATATGATCAAATTGAACTCATTACCTGGTAAAAGAGATTAAATAATTACCAAGTTAGGGAAGTTGTAAGGCTATCTAATTAATGCATCAAGAGATCAAAATGAAAAAAATAAACATAAAATACAGCATAATCTCCTGATTGTTTAAAAAAACTTATTAAACAGATGTAAGGATTATTTTGCTTTACTTGATAAAAGCAATTATTAATCTACCCCAACAATCATCATACTTGTAAGTATAGTACTAGAACTCCAAAATATAGTATTCTAAAATAAGGAAGAAACATAAAAATATAATGAAAATGATATATAATATAATAAAATAATAAAATAAATCCAAGTATTTCATGTTTGAAAAAATAGGAGAAAATTATAATTGCTTAATTCATTTATTCACAAATTTCTTAAGCTACTGTTCTCCTCAGCATTTTGCTAAGAGTAATGGAAAAATCCCTAAAACAGCTAAAATTATCTACCTCAAACACCCAAGAATAACAGCTAAAAAATCTTTTTCAACCAACAAAAGAATTCAATAAATTGTCTTTTCAGAACAATTAAACACAAATGAATAGATCCCCTTTATATTAAGGGAATATTAAGTGGAAACAATAAACTACTGAGAGAGAAACTCCACAAGTTAGGTGCAAATTCACATTATGAAAACTCATTTTAGTCGGGACTTGGAAAAAAAGCAATAACAAAATGGTTAAATAACGCATGTCTCTCATGAAAAGTCAAAAAATATTTCTCAAAAATAATCAATTATACTTAAATTAATGTACAATGGAAAAGAAATTCTTATAACTAATACTTTTTTTTGTATTGAACTCTTTTTTTTTTAACTTTTTATTTTATATTGGAGTATAGCTGATTAACAATGTTGTGATAGTTTCAAGACATGGAAGTAACCTAAATGCCCATCACTTCCAATATATTTTTTTTTTTTACAGGGGTCATTGGACAAAACTCTTCCAAAACTCACCTGCAAGAATAAGTGTCCCAAATTTATCACTGAAATGTGGATTTGCATTATCAAAAAATGGATTCTGCTATAAATAAATAATAACAATGATAATGAGAAACTTGTACCAAAATCAATTGAAGAGACTCAAGTCTAGAAAAAAGACCTGAGAGATTTCCAATTTATTATATGGCAAACATGGCGTCTCCAAAAAAATTTTTTAGTGCTGCATTATAGTTTTAAATATTTATGTAAAAATTAGAAAAGGACACAATGTGTAAAAATACAATTTCTCAGGTAAGAGAAAGATACATAAAAATATACATAAAGATATACACTTTCTCTCCACGAAAGTACTGCTGAGAATTAAAGAAAAGTTTTGGTTTCTTGAGGAAATGGACTCTGTGAAGAATCTGCGTTCAGGAAGTTTACTGGTGAGGGCTCTCAGGATCAACACCAGTGGGGTGGTGATGAGGGTGGGATTGTGCACAGGGAGAGCCCTGCGGGTACAGGTGATCTCACAGGGAGCTCTGGGCTGTGATGGCACCTGGAGGGCAGATCACCAGCCTTTATTCCCCTGCACTGACCAGCCACTGGATGTGGGTTGAACCTTGGGGACCTTAGACAAGGAGATCTCCTCCACTAAAGCCAAATCTTGGAAAGAGCTTATAATCAGACAGAGACATTAAAAGGAGATTCTGCTCTCTATTTCTTAAAACATATGTAAAATATGATATCTCTCTGTCTATCCATCCATCTTACAAACCAGAAGTAAAACACAGACAAGATATGAGAAAATCTTAAATTATATTTGACAACTAAAAGTTTAATATATAAACTATGCTCTCAAATCAGTAAAAAGTAGAGAAATAGCACAGGAGAAACATGGGCCAATGGCATATATGCTTAATTTGCAAAAAGCATTCATTTGGCCAATAAAGATATGAAGAGATACCCAAGGTCAAAATTAATCAAATAAGAAGGTGGTACGATGGTATTAGTGGTTGAGAGATGTTCATAAAATAATTAGGAAACAAAATTGTAAAAAATCACAAAATGTATGATCCAATATATACTTAAATACATAACTATGAAAATTTGAAAGGATAACATTGGTGAATTTTTTGTTTTACAGTGCATATTTTAACATTTATTTAATGATATTTTGATTTAAAAATATTTCCACATTCAGTGACTTCTGATTGCCCTGGGATAAAGTCAGCCAAACTCCTGGGCCTGGCACACTGAATACCAAGGATTCTGAAATCAGGGTTTAGGATTTTATTCTTTGTGTCCTCATGTCTCACCACTCCCAAGCCACTCTACACTATAAAAAATGTTCAGCTGCTTGCAGCTCCCAGAATTGCTATGTTTTATCCCTGCATGACAATTTCCCCTGCCTGGAAACTGCTCCACAATCTATGGCTAAATCATAACTTTTGCTCCTTCATTTTCCAGCTACTAGTTCCCTTCCCTGGGAGATTTCCCTGATTCCTCAAGGCTGAGGGAAGTACCCCTCAGGCTTCACAGCATGGTCACCCACTGACCACACAGTGCAGCAGCTTTCTTTTTACTCCTTGTCTCCCCAACCAGAAGAAGGTAAACTTCCCAGAAGTGTGTTGACTTCACTTCTCAAAAGCATTTGATAAGTTTTACCCCTCTCCTGGGAAACGCTTTCTTTATTGCCAAGTAAACACAGTTTAGACCTGCCTTCCCTCCCTCACAGGTAATTTTTTCGTAGTCTCTTTGCTAGATCATTTCTTTGTGTCTCTATATTGGAGTATCTCGGGGCTCAATTTTCCTCTTTATCATCCATACCAGTGAGTTTCTCCCTAAACCTGTGGCTGTACCAGAATTTACTGAAGTGGTTTAAAAATTATAGAAGCCCAGGCTCTATCTACAGGTCAATTAAATTAGAAGCTCAAGGGTAAGACCTGGCATTGGTATATTTATATTATCCTAGGGTGACAACAGAGTGCAGACAGGATTAGGGATCATTTGATCTTAGTCAATCTCAGATAGATATCATCCAGTTCCATAGCTTCAAATATCACACATATGCTGATAATTTCAAATTCAAATATCCATCTTCCCTGATCCATATCTAACTATCATCAGAAATCTCCCTTAAATGTCTAATAAGCATTCTTTTTCAAAACAGAACTCTGATTTCACCCTGCATAGTCACAGTTTAAAGTACTCTCAAGGTCAACAATGGAGACCTCCTATTAGAAGTTGTTCAGGCTCAAGCCCTGGAGTCATCTTTAACTTCTCTCTCTCTCATTCTTGCTCTGTGTGAATCCATCAGTAACCTTTTTTTTTTCTTTTTATTTCATGACTTATGTTTCCTTTACTTACATTGTGGTAAATTTTTAATTTTATTTTTTATTGAAATATAATTAATTTACAATGTTGTGTTAGTTTCAAGTGTACAGCAAAGTGATTCAGTTATACATGTGTGTATATATATATATATGTATATATATATATATATATATATATATATATATAAATTCTTTTTCAGATTCTTTTCCATTATAGGTTATTTAAGATATTGAGAATATTTCCCTGTGTTATACAGTAGGTCCTTGTTGTTTACCTATTTTATAAACATTGGTGTGTATATGTTAATCCCAAACTCCTAATTTATCAGTAACTTCTGCTGGCTTCTTTAAAACATATCCTAAATTTATTACATCTTAGCACCTTCATTCTCATCTAAGCAAGAACTTTCCAAATCTGGTGCCAGGGCACCTGGGCTGGGGATGGTTGCAGATGTACTGAGATATTGATCCTTTTAGCCTCTTTGGGCAGCTGGTAGGACAGGTTAAGCTGTAACACCTGAGCTTCTCATATCAGGTTTGGAGAAGCTCTGTCAGAAGCTACCATCGCAGGTACCTGATTACTCTAGTACTTTCTAATGAAGTCCCCTTGTTTTGATTTTCAGTCCTCTACTGTTATTTTCAAAATGGCAAATAAAATGATATTTGCAAATGGTAACTAATTATAATATGCCCCTGCTCAAACTATTTAGTGCCCTCCCATCACCAAGGCCCCTGACCATTTGTCTAACTTCATCTCTACGACTCTTCCCCTGTGACACTCAGTTTCTTGCTTATCTTTGAAAAGGCCAAGCAAGTTTCTTCTTCAGTCTTAACATTTGTTGGTCCTCTAGACCTGTGCATGGCCCATTTCCCCATTTTTCTTAGATGTCTGCCTTATGATACCACTCAGAGAGGCCTCTCTTACCCACATCTCTCACCTTATCATTTATTATATGTCCTCATGGTATAATAGATGTTATATATACATTTATCTGCTTATGAAGTTTATGTGTCTCTCCCAACAGAAGAGGAGCTCAGTAAATGCAAAGACGGTCACTGCTCTATCTCAGCATCTGGAAGAAGTGACAGCAATAGCTACATTTTGAATAAATGAGTGAATGGATCTGATTATCAACCATACTTCTCCTTTCCTTTCTAAAATTGTCTAAATATCATCTTTCACTGCCTCAGAATTAGGAACTAGAAACCAATGCTGAATTGACTTTTGTTCTTATTAGCTTCAGAACTATTAGATCAAAATAAATAAAACATGCTATCAACTTAGAAGGAAAGTTAAAAAAAAAAGGATCTCTTTTAATTAAAATTGGAGATGAAAAGACTACTTAATGTCCTAATACCATCTTGTCAGCTGATTGTCCATAGGGTCAATTCCAAATCAAATTAAATATATTCTTTACAGAGGGATCACAATAATCAACTTCTCCAGAATGCTTACATTATATTCTGAAAAGAAAAGAAACCGTGAATAATTTCTGGTATCCAATAGGTTTCTTTGTGTGACTGCCACCCAAAATCTTTTGTGATTAACAATTTGATCTGGTGGTACCATATTGATAAAATTTATATATACTAAATTATAAGGAAATTTCTTTATTCTACTATTCACTTACAAACATAACAAAGATACAATTTGAAATACGTAAATATCACATATTATATTTAAAACAATATGTGGACAAATAGACACATAAAAACTTCATGAAAGGTGTTGAAAATAGTTAACAAATGGATTAATCCCATTTTAAATACAATTGACATTTAATATAGGTACTGCGTTAATGCTGCAATAATTATCTTTTAAAAATTAAAAACCAAGTAAGCTTAGTAGATAATTAAACATTATTATTCTGGATTCATTTTAATTAATAGAAGAATAGTCAAATGATACCCCTGGAGTCCTGATATGTGTTGAGATTATGTTGCAACTGAACTTTAATTACTTCGATAATCATTTACTCCCTTATTTGACTATCTACTTACAAACAACCCGAATTGGTGACTAGTAGTGCTAATTGAATATATTAAATTGCTTGCCCACGTTTTTAATACTAGATTATATCAGTATTTTATGGAAACATAGCCTACACAATTAAATATCATTTGTTCAATCATTTCTTCACCAAACACAGAATTGTTTCCAGAACAAAACTTTAATAGTAATGTTTCATTTTGAAAGTTTTGTTCATAGAGAATTTTATTCTGAATTAGGTTATTCTTTACGAATATTATTGTTCTGGTCACAGATCGTAAATTAAAACTAGAGTGAAAGCTACATCAATTTCAGTTTTGTACACATTCTACCATCCCTTTCCCTAGTATCTAATAAGCTTAAAATGCTTGGTTTTTATATTAACTTTTATTTTTCATGCTATAGCAATTTGCTCCTTTTATTCCTCTCTGCTGATCTCTCAGACGGTAGATTTGAGAAGAGCTATGTTATAAAATATTGGGAGAATCTATATAGAATTTCAGCACAGGAAAATGGGAAGGAAATAATTTCTGTGTTCACGTAGTAAAAGAGGCATAAGAAAAAATATATATGTATATGTAAGTGCATGTACACATGTGCATATGTACATACACACATCACACACTAGCACATTCAGAGAAAACAAGTGTGAATTTTATACATTTATGATGAAATAACTTAGCCTTAGGAAATTGTTTCACAATAAATCTTGACAAGATTATCACAAAATGGACCAGATAGCACTGGTTCTAGACAGTGTTGATGTGAAGAAAAGGGCAAATGGGTTACTGACAAAATTAATAAACTATAATATCTAGCCAAGAAAAATCACTGGACATTTATGAAGATAAAGATTGTCAACTCTGTTGATGATCATATACCTGTGAAGGTCAGGTGAAGGAAAGATCACAAAAAGACAACTGATACTATTTAGTTGAGAAACATATGTGACTAGACAGTTAATATTTTTGCACATTAGGTTCTTATTTTGAAATTAATAAGTTCATTTATGTTGAAGTTAATATCCATGCTGATATATTTCTGTTAGAGGGACGTCAAAACTGTTAAACATCGTGGTCCAACATAGAAGACTGAATTCTTATTAAACAGATTTAGTAAAGAACTATGAATTATTTTATTAATAATTAACATTAAGTATAGTGACCCTTAAATGATGATTTTAACTAATGAGGGTAGTTGAGTGGAAGTACATGATACATAGACCACTATGTTTTATTGAGCAGAAATATAATATCATCTACCTCCCAGTGAAAGTAAATAAATTGTAGAAAAATTCTAGTATGCTTTTATAATGAGAAAATTCATAAAAATTTAATCCAATCAGGAAGTGAGGTTTTGTGCACTCTTGTTTCAACATTGAAATTACTTAGTCAAAATTTTGTATTGTTACAACTTCAGATGGTTCTCCTTTTATTAGAAATGTAAAATTTACCTATTATAATAAATACAACAAAAGTATTTTATAATAGCAACATCTTTTCCATAAAATTAATATAAATTAAATTATAAATAAAACTCATATCAAGTCAATCTTTACTGAAACCTTTGAAATATAAAATACTGGAACAATTAATCTGCCATTTCATTGAATTCACAGTATTAAATTCTAGCCTTGCATTGCAGTTACAATTGACTTGGGAACATTTAGCATACATACTTATTAGGACCACTAGATGGCCTCCCCCAAACGGCCATCCTTTACACATCCTATTGATATTCTGACTTATATACAGGCAGAAGAAAGAAAAAAAGGTCAAATGGGGCATATTCCAGGTCAAAATAAAATTAAGCTCTGTTGCAATAGAGAAGCCAGAATTATCTCATATTATTTTCACTACTTTTGTTAATAATTTGTAATAAACTAGGTATTTGGAGGAAAAACAATTAGGAAATATTCCCAAGTGAATCTTTACCCTTCAAGAACATGTTGACTTAGACTGAGGTTGAACTGACTTAGAGGTTCTGCACACCAAGGTTTGGATCTTAACTCTGCCGCCTCAGCAATGTGATCTTAACCTTGTCATTAATATTTTCCATCAATAAGATGGTGATAACAATGATGATTCCTAAAAGGTAAAATGAATGATGTCACGTGTCTAATGAATGCTTCACTGGTTTCCCATGCTCTTAAAACGAAATTCAAATTCTTATCATGGCCTCTGAGGCTAAAATTGTGCTCTAACAAGCTCCCTCCTCATCTGTGTGCCCACTCACCATGTGACAGTCAAATTGGCATCTTTGGTTCCTTGAACAGTTACAGCTCTTTCTCATCGGTGTCCTTGAACATGATTTCTCCTCTACCTAGAAATTTTTTCCCTGTACTCTTGATAATTGTTATCTTCTCATCATTTGCTTTTCAGATCAAATCTTCCCAGGCAGGCTTTCCTGACCCACCTTTTTAAAGAGGCTTTTCTATGCCCATGATTCTTTACCTCAGACATTTTTGTTTCCTTAATAGATTCTAATAGAGCTAACACTTTTAAATTTATTTTTCTACTTATAATTTTATATTCTATCAATTCCTCTAGACTGTAAATTCCATCAGGGCAGAGACCATGTCTGTCTTGCACTGGACTTTACACTCAGCAGCTAGTACAGGGTTTATTCCTATTTCTGGGTGTTATTGAACACTCTTTGATGTGTTTACCGAACTCATAATTTCCTCAGAGACTGTTCTGAAGAATAAACAAGTAAATACATTTAGATAATTTTGCACACAACAAATGCTCAAAAACCACTATGGAGAAGCACCATCAGAGTGATAGGAGGAATAGTAAAAAGAGAGGAATGATTGTAATGGTTAGGAATGAGGGTTCAGGAGAAGAGGTTTTAGAGTCAGACTTCACCAAATATTGCCTTTTACTACTTATTTGACCTTGGATGGTCACTCAATTTTTCTACAAATCTCATTCTTCCTCAGGAATTGTGGTTTATAATAATAGTAATACCTTGCTCAAAGGATTGTTGACAGCGGTAAATGAGAAAGAAAATGCATGCAAATTCCCTACTAGAGGTACAGATATAAAATAAATGCTGAAGAAATCTTTATTTTCTTGTGATTTTATTATAATAATGATAATATAATTGGAGCACCTTACCTTTTATGTCAAGACATTTCTATAGTTGATAATGTAATATTTTCAGAACATATGAATTTTTTTATGAAAACAAAATAAAATACAAAGGGGAGGAATTAAATGAAATATCCTAATGATCTGAATGTTTATACTAAAAGGAAACATAAACTGAGGCTAAATCAAAACAAAATTAAATAGACAAAAAATTGTCTAGAACTTGTTTTTTGAGAGACCAAATTTTTTTAAAGTTTTTAAATGCAAAATTACACTCCACATAATTTTACAAAAAATGTTTCCAATTACTTTTAACTATTATTTTCCAGAAATGCAAAATTAATTTAATTTAATATAAAATTTTCACTGAAGAATGGATGTATATTTTGTGGCATGTTCATAAAATGAAACACCATAAAATTTTTTTCCCTCAACCATTTTATTAACAAAACTTAACATATAATAATAATTGAGTTTTTTGTTATACAGGTTTACTAATGAGAATAAGGAGAGTCTTCTATTGGAGATAATAATTTTGTTTAACTGGAATTCTTTTTTTTTTTTTTTTTTCCCTATTTTTAGTGGGGACCTGCTGTATAGCACAGGGAGCTCAGCTCAGTGCTCTGTGATGACCTAGATAGGTGGGATGGGGGGCAGCGAGGTCCAATAGGGAGGTTATATATGTATGCATATAGCTGATTCACTTTGTTGTACAGCAAAAGCTAGCACAACATTGTAAAGCAACTATAGTCCAAAAAAATACATAAAAATTTAAATTAAGATATAACCTCATCCATCAATGATGATATCAGTAATAATATGTGAAATTATTGTTTGTGAGTTTTTTGTTGCATTTAAAACATATTTTAGTTCACAAATATTTGTTTTGATTTTTTTTCTCTTTCCTGCCCAGGTATAATTTACATGGAGTAACATTTGCTATTTTTAGTATGTGATTTTGTGTGTTTTGATACAGTGTTAAGTTGTAACTAGCACCACAGTCTTGTTATAGAAAGCTTATCCCCTCAAATCTCCTGTGCTCCTGGAGGTTAGCTCTCCACACAGCAAGCCCTGTGACCACTGTGTTTCTTGTTTGTATTGACTTTCCTTTCTCAGAATATTACACACAAGCAGAATCATGGAGTCTGGTCTCCTCCAGTAGTATAACTTATATGAGATTTACCCATGTTGTGTGATGAATTATAGTTTTTATATTGAACTTATATCTTCCTAACTAGCTAAACTTATTTATTAATTCTAGTGGTGTTTTAGGATTCTTTGTAATTTTATATAGACAATCATTTCTGAATATAGATATATTTTACATCTATTTTTACAAACCATACACCTTTTATATCATTTTAATTTCTTTCTTACACTGGCCAGTATGATGTTGAATAGAAGTGATAATTTTAGGGAAAAATATTCAGCCTTTCAACATTATGCATGTTGAATGTTTTATAGATATCTTTTATCAGGTAGAGGTTAGACGTCTGTCTAGGACTAACTAAGGGTGTGGGCTTAATTAAGGGTGTGGGCTATTTTACTAGAAATTTTGTCTAAATACATGCTTCACTCTCAGTATTAGATTTTTCATTTTGTGCTGTATCTGAGAGTTCTCTCCATACTCTTGCCCTTTTTTTCTGTCCTAACGACCTATTGGAATCACTTTTGGGTTGATGCTTATTAGCCAGGTAGAAAGGGGTAGAAGAGGATTCTTTGCTATCCTGATTAAGACGCAGTCATACATAGATCTTCCATCTTTGGGTCTTGAGATTGGTGCCTTGACAGTGATCCTGCCACCATATCTTCTCTTTTGTAACATTCCTCTGTTCCAGACATACACTATGAGAGATGTCTTTTCACAGCACGTAGTGACATTTGTGGAAATGGACTAAGCATGGGTGTCAATTCTTCTTGTGCCTGTGACCTCCACAACTTCATTAGTCCATTAGCAATTTGTTAAAAATTTTAAATTAATTCTTACCAGTGTCCAGCAGTTTACAACCCAAATAAGAAAGATTTTCTTGGAGGTGGTGTCCTTAAATTTTAGTTTAGCTTGTTATCATGGGAGCACAGATGACAGATTTCAGAAAAGTTGTGACTTTCAGATTGTCAGTGGTTGTTGTGCTGTTGTTGTTGTTGTTATAAGGATAAGAACAACTTTTTTTCTAGATGTGTAAAGCCTAAGGTGAAACTATTGTTTTCTTCTTAAACTGTATTTATAGCCTTTACATTTAGGTTTATGATGCATTTTGAATAAAATTTTATATAAGATGTGAGTTATGAATTATTATTATATTCAATTGTAGAAGAGTGTATTGTTGAAAGAATTGTCCTCTCCCTGTTGAATTAGGTAGCACTTTTGTCAAAATCCTCTGACCATACATGTGAGGGTCTAATTATAACTCTCTGTTATGGTCTATTGACTTAGATTTGTTTTGCTTTTGTCAGTAAAACACTATAATGATTAATAGCAATTTTGTGTAGTTGTGATATCAGGTAGTGTAGATCTTTTAATTATTGTCTTTTGAAAACTTGTTAGCTAGTCTACGCCATTTAAATTTTCATGTAAATGGCAGAATCAGCTCAAAACTGTATACAAAATTTTGTTTTGAAAACTTTTATTGTGATTACACTGAATCTACAGACCATTTGGCTGATAGTGAATATCCTAAAAATAATAAATCTCTGATCAATCCTAAAAATAATAAATCCCAATCAATCTCTGTATATCTCTTCTTATTCAGTCTTCTCTAATTTCTTTCAGTGATGCCGTGCAGTTTTCAATGTACAATTTGGGTATTATTTTTTAAATTTATCCCTAAAAATTATAATTTTTTGATATTATTGCATACAATTTTTAAACGATCAATTCCACATCTTTGGCCAGTATAAAGAAACACAATTGGTTTTTGTACATTGACTATGTATCCTGCAATCTTCCTAAACTCATTCAATATTTCTATCAGCTTTTTAATGGATTCATTAGGGGTTTACACTTGGATGATCATATCTTGTCTTTTCCGAAGAAAAACAGTTAAGCCCCTTAATTTCCAGCCTATTTTTTTTTTTCTGCTTTATTTAACTGGTATAAAAAACTTGCATTAGATATTGAATAGAAAGGGGAAGTCTTTCCTTATACCCAATTGTAGGGAGAAAGTATCATATATGTAAGATCTTCAAAGACTCTTAGATAAATGTGGTTTTTATCTAGAATTTTTTGTTTTGTTGTTAACATCAGAGTTAGGATCTTCTATAAACTTGTTTCCTAAATTTTTCTATTTTTTTCTATTTTTACTTCTCTCTTCTATAAAATATATTTTTTTCTTTCCCTTTTTTTCATTTTACATGCTAACAAGAATTACAGGTGCTGATATTTTACATTTTAATTTATTTTATTGTATTTTTCCCTGTCTTATTTCCTTTCTTATCAGTTTCCATTCCTCTCCTGAAATGCATAATGTCTTCACCTATTATAGCCAAATTTTCCAATAAATTTTTGTTTTGTTTTGTTTTTTAAATTTTATTTATTTGTTTATTTATTTTTGGCTGTGTTGGGTCTCCGTTTCTGTGCAAGGGCTTTCTCTAGTTACAGCAAGCGGGGGCCCCTCTTCATTGCGGTGTGCAGGCCTCTCACTATTGCGGCCTCTCTTGTTGCAGAGCACAGGCTCCAGACGCGCAGGCTCAGCAATTGTGGCTCACGGGCCTAGTTGCTCTGCAGCATGTGGGATCTTCCCAGACCAGGGCTCGAACCCGTATCCTCTGCATTGGCAGGCAGATTCTCAACCACTGCACCCCCAGGGAATCCCCTCCAGTAATTTTTTAACTTTTTAATGGGAATTGATTTACATTACTTGTCTGCAACTATAACAAGTTCAACTAAAATTGTAATTCTATTTTCTCTCCTTTTTTGATTACACTCTTTCTTCTTTGCATGTCATATAATCTTTTTATTATTCCAGGTAATTTTTTAAAGGAAGAATGTAATCAAAGTATAATACTTATGTTTTTTTCTTTCTTCCTTTCCTTTTTTAATTTTATTTTTAGAAATTTTTGTTTATTTATTTTTTTTAACACCTTTATTGGAGTATAATTGATTTAAAATGGTGAATTAGTTTTGCTTTATAACGAAGTGAATCAGCTATAAATATACATATATCCCCATGTCTCCTCCCTCTTGCGTCTACCTCCCACACTCCCTATCCCACCCCTCTAGGTGGTTACAAAGCACCGAGCTGATCTCCATATGCTATGCGGCTCGTCCCCACTAGTGATCTGTTTTACATTTGGTAGTATATATAAGTCCATGACACTCTCTCGCTTTGTCCCAGCTTACACTTCCCCTTCCCCATGTCCTCAATTCCATTATCTACATCTGTGTCTTTATTCCTGTCTTGCCCCTAGGTTCTTCAGAATTTTTTTTTTTTTATGATTCCATATACATGTGTTAGCATAAGGTATTTGTTTTTGTCTTTCTGATTTACTTCACTCTGTATGACAGATTCTAGGTCCATCCACCTCACTACAAATAACTCAATTTTGTTTCTTTTTATGGTTGAGTAATATTCCATTATATATATGTGTCATATCTTCTTTATCCATTCATCTGTTGATGGAAACTTAGGTTGCTTCCATGTCCTGGCTATTTTAAATATAGCTGCAATGAACATTGTGGTACATAACTCTGTTTGAATTATGGTTTTCTCAGGGTATATGCCCAGTAGTGGAATTGCTGGGTCATATGGTAGTTCTATTTTTAGTTTTTTAAGGAACCTCCATACCATTCTCCATAGTGGCTGTATCAATTTATATTCCCTCCAACAGTGCAAGAGGGTTTGCTTTGCTCCACACCCTCTCCAGCATTTATTGTTTGTAGATTTTTTGATGAGAGCCATTCTTACTGGTATGAGGTGATACCTCATTGTAGTTTTTTTTTTTTTTTTTTTGGCTACTAATGAATCCATTCTTTATTCAGCTCATTGTAGTTTTGATTTACATTTCTCTAATGATTAGTGATGTTGAGCATCATTTCATGTGTTTTTTGGCAATCTATATATCTTCTTTGGAGAAATGTCTATTTAGGTCTTCTGCCCATTTTTGGATTGAGTTGTTTGTATTCTTGATATTGAGCTACATGAGCTGCTTGTAAATTTTGAAGATTAATCCTTTGTCAGTTGCTTCATTTGCAAATACTTTCTCCCATTCGGGAGGTTGTCTTTTCATCTTGTTTATGTTTTTCTTTGCTGTGCAAAAGCTTTTTAGTTTCATTAGGTCCTATTTGTTTATTTTTGTTTTTATTTCCATTTCTCTAGGAGGTGGGTTAAAAAGGATCTTGCTGTGATTAATGGCATAGAGTGTTCTGCCTATGTTTTCCTCTAAGAGTTTTATAGTGTCTAGACTTACATTTAGGTATTTAATCCATTTTGAGTTTATTTCTGTGTATGGTGTTAGGGAGGGTACTAATTTCATCCTTTTACAGGTAGCTGTCCAGTTTTCCCAGCGCCACTTATTGAAGAGGCTGTCTTTTCTCCGTTGTATATACTTGCCTCCTTTATCAAAAATAAGGTGACCATACGTGTGTGGGTTTATCTCTGGGCTTTCTACCCTGTTCCATTGATTTATATTTCTGTTTTTGTGCCAGTACCATACTGTCTTGATTACTGTAGCTTTGTGGTATAGTCTGAAGTCTGGGAGCCTGGTTCCTCAAGCTCCATTTTTCTTTCTAAAGATTGCTTTGGCTATTCGGGGTATTTTGTGTTTCCATATAAATTGTAAAATATTTTGTTCTAGTTCTGTGAACAATGCCATTGATGGTTTGATAGGGATTTCATTGAAGCTGTAGATTGCTTTGTGTAGTATAGTCATTTTCAAGATATTGATTCTTTCAATCCAAGTACATGGTATATCTCTCCATCTGTTTGTATCGCCTTTAATTTCTTTCATCAGTGTCTTAGAGTTTTCTGCATACAGGTCTTTTGTCTCCTTAGGTAGGTTTATTTCTAGGTATTTTATTCTTTCTGTTGCAATGGTAAATGGGAGTGTTTCCTTAATTTCTCTTCCAGATTTTTCATCAGTAGTGTTTAGGAATGCAAGAGATTTCTGTGCATTAGTTTTGCATCCTGCTACCTTACCAAATTCATTGATTAGCTCTTGTAGTTTTCTGGTAGCATCTTTAGGATTCTCTAAGTACACTATCATGTCATCTGCAAACAGTGACAGTTTTACTTCTTTTCCTATTTGCATTCCTTTTATTTATTTTTCTTATCTGCTTGCTGTGGCTAAAACTTCCAAAACTATGTTGAATAATAGTGGTAAGAGTGGACAACCTCGGCTTGTTCTTGATCTTAGTGGAAATTGTTCCAGGTTTTCACCATTGAGAACGATGTTGGCTGTTGGTTTGTCATATATGGCCTTTATTATGTTGAGGTAAGTTCCCTCTATGCCTACTTTCTGGAGGGTTTTTATCATAAATGGGCATTGAATTTTTCTGAAAGCTTTTTCTGCATCTATTGAGATGATCATATCACTTTTCTCCTTCAACTTGTTAATATGGTGTATCACATTGATTGATTTGCCTATATTGAAGAATCCTTGCATTCCCAGGATAAACACCACTTGATCATGGTGTATGATCCTTTTAATGTGCTGTTGGATTCTGTTTGCTAGTATTTTGTTGAGGATTTTTGGATCTTTGTTCATCAGTGATATTGGCCTGTAGTTTTCTTTTTTGGAACATCTTTGTTTTTTGTTTTTTGTTTTTTTTTTTTTATCAGAGTAATGGTGGCCTCATAGAATGAGTTTAGGAGTGTTCCTCCCTCTGCTATATTTTGGAAGAGTTACAGAATAGGTGTTAGCTGTTCTCTGAAAGGTTGATAGAATTTACCTGTGAAGCCATCTGGTCCTGGGCTTTTGTTTGTTGGAAGATTTTTTATCATGGTCTCAACTTCAGTACTTGTGATTGGTCTGTTTATATTTTCTCTTTCTTCCTGGTTCAGTCTCGGGAGGTTGTGTTTTTCTAAGAATTTGTCCATTTCTTCCAGGTTGTCCATTTTATTGGAGTAGTGTTGCTTGTAGTATTCTCTCATGATCTTTTGTATTTCTGCAGTATCAGTTGTTACTTCTCCTTTTTCATTTCTCACTCTATTGATTTGAGTGTTCTCCCTTTTTTTCTTGATGAGCGTGGCCAATGGTTTATCAATTTTACTTATCTTCTCAAAGAATTAGCCTTTCCTTTTATTGATCTTTGCTATTGTTTCCTTCATTTCTTTTTCATTTATTTCTGATCTGATATTTATGATTTCTTTCCTTCTGCTAACTTTGGTTTTTTTTTTTTTGTTCTTCTTTCTCTAATTGCTTTAGGTGTAAGGTTAGGTTGTTTGAGATGTTTCTTATTTCTTGAGGGAATATTATATTGCTATAAACATCCCTCTTAGAACTGTTTTTGCTGCAATCCATAGGTTTTGGGTTGTCATGTTTTCACTGTCATTTGTTTCTAGGTATTTTTTGATTTCCTCCTTATTTCCTCAGTGATATCCTGGTTTTTTAGTAGTGTTTTGTTTAGCCTCCATGTGTTGTATTTTTTACAGATATTTTCCTGTAATTGATGTCTAGTCTTACAGCATTGTGGTCAGAAAAGATACTTGATATGATTTCAATTTTCTTAAATTTACTAAGTCTTGATTTGTGACCCAAGATGTGATCTATCCTGGAGAATATTCAATGAGCACTTGAGAAGAAAGTGTATTCTTTGTTTTTGGATGGAACGTCCTATAAATATCAATTAAGTCTGTCTTGTTTAATGTGTCATTTGAGGCTTGTGTTTTCTTATTTATTTTCATTTTGGATGATCTGTCCATTGGTGAAAGTGGGATGTTCAAGTCCCTTACTATGATTGTGTTACTGTCGATTTCCCCTTTTATAGCTGTTAGCATTTGCCTTTAGTACTGAGGTGCTCCTATGTTGGGTGCATAAATATTTATAATTGTTATATCTTCTTCTTGGATTGAACCCTTGATCATTATGTAGTGTCTTTCTTTGTCTCTTGTAATAGTCTTTATTTTAAAGTCTACTTTGTCTGATATGAGAATTGCTACTCCAGCTTCCTTTTTATTTCCATTTGCATGGAATATGTTTTTGCATCCCATCACTTTCCGTCTGTATGTGTCCCTAGGTCTGAAGTGGGTCTCTTATAGATAGCATATATACATGTTTTGTGTTTGTAGCCATTCAGCCAGTCTATGTCTTTTGGTTGGAGTACTTAATCCATTTACATTTAAGGTAGTTATCAATATGTATATTCCTATTACCATTTTTAAAAATTGTTTTGGGTTTGCTCTTGTAGGTCTTTTGCTTCTCTTGTGTTTCCTGCCTAGAGAACTTCCCTTAGCATTTGTTGTAAAGCTTGTTTGGTGGTGCTGAATTCTCTTAGCTTTTGATTGTCTGTTAAGGTTTTAATTTCTCCATCGAATCTGAATGAGATTCTTGCTGGTTAGAGTAATTTTGGTTGTAGGTTTTTCCCTTTCATTACTTTAAAAATTGTCCTGCCACTCCCTTCTTGCTTGCAGAGTTTCTGCTGAAAGATCAACTGTTAACCTTATGGGGATTCCCTTGTATGTTATTTGTTGTTTTTCCCTTGCTGCTTTTAATATTTTTTCTTTGTATATATTTTTTGATAGTTTGATTAATATGTGTCTTGGCGTGTTTCTTCTTGGATTTATCCTGTATGGGAGTCTCTGTTCTTCCTGGACTTGATTGTCTATTTGCTTTCCCATATTAGGGAAGGTTTCAACTACAATCTCTTCAAGTATTTTCTCAGCTCCTTTTTTTTTCTCTTCTTCTTCTGGGACCCCTATAATTCGAATGTTAGTGTGTTTAATGTTTTCCCAGAGGTCTCTAAAACTGTCCTCAATTCTTTTCATTCTTTTTTCTTTTTTTCCTCTGAGGTAGTTATTTCCACTCTTTTATCTTCCAGGTCCCTTATCCATTCTTCTGCCTCAGTTATTCTCCTACTGATTCCTTCTAGAGAATTTTTTTTTTTTTATTAACATCTTTATTGAAGTATAATTGCCTTACAATGGTGTGTTAGCTTCTGCTTTATAACAAAGTGAATCAGTTATACATATACAATATGTTCCCATTTTTCTTCCCTCTTCCATCTCCCTCCCTCCCACCCTCCCCATCCCACCCCTCTAAGTGGTCACAAAGCACCGAGCTGATCTCCCTGTGCTATGCGGCTGCTTCCCACTAGTTATCTATTTTACATTTGGTAGTGTATATATGTCCATGACACTCTCTTACCCTGTCACATCTCACCCCACCCCCTCCCCATATCCTCAAGTCCATTCTCTAGTAGGTCTGGGTCTTTATTCCCGTCTTGCCACTAGGTTCTTCATGACCTTTTTTTTTTTTTTCCCTTAGATTCCGTATATATGTGTTAGCATACTGTATTTGTTTTTCTCTTTCTGACTTACTTCACTCTGTATGACTGACTCTAACTCCATCCACCTCGTTACAAATACCTCCATTTCATTTCTTTTTATGGCTGAGTAATATTCCATTGTATATATGTGCCATATCTTCTTTATCCATTCATCTGTCGATGGACATTTAGGTTGCTTCCATGTCCTGGCTATTGTAAATAGAGCTGCAATGAACATTTTCGTACATGACTCTTTTTGACCTATGGTTTTCTCAGGGTATATGCCCAATAGTGGGATTGCTGGGTCGTATGATAGTTCTATTTGTAGTTTTTTAAGGAACCTCCATACTGTTCTCCATAGTGGCTGTATCAATTTACATTCCCACCAACAGTGCAAGAGTGTTCCCTTTCCTCCACACCCTCTCCAGCATTTATTGTTTCTAGATTTTTTGATGATGGCCATTCTGAACAGTGTGAGGTGATACCTCATTATAGTTTTGATTTGCATTTCTCTAATGATTAATGATGTTGAGCATTCTTTCATGTGTCTGTAGGCCATCTGTATATCTTCTTTGGAGAAATGTCTATTTAGGTCTTCGGCCCATTTTTGGATTGGATTGTTCGTTTTTTTGTTATTGAGCTGCATGAGCTGCTTGGAAATCTTGGAGATTAAACCTTTGTCAGTTGCTTCATTTGCAAATATTTTCTCCCATTCTGAGGGTTGTATTTTGGTCTTGTTTATGGTTTCCTTTGCTGTGCAAAAGCTTTTAAGTTTCATTAGGTCCCACTTGTTTATTTGTGTTCTTATTTCCATTTCTCTGGGAGCTGGATCAAAAAGAATCTTGCTGTGATGTATGTCATAGAGTGTTCTGCCTATGTTTTCCTCTAAGAGTTTGATAGTGTCTGGCCTTACACTTAGGTCTTTAATCCATTTTGAGTTTATTTTTGGGCATGGTGTCAGGGAGTGTTCTAATTTCATACTTTTACATGTACCTGTCCAATTTTCCCAGCACCACTTATTGAAGAGGCTGTCTTTTCTCCACTGTATATGCTTGCCTCCTTTATTAAAGATAAGGTGACCATATGTGTGTGGGTTTATCTCTGGGCTTTCTATCCTGTTCCATTGATCTATATTTCTGTTTTTGTGCCAGTACCAAACTGTCTTGATTACTGAAGCTTTGTAATATAGTCTGAAGTCAGGGAGCCTGATTCCCCCAGCTCCATTTTTCGTTCTCAAGATTGCTTTGGCTATTCGGGGTCTTTTGTGTTTCCATACAAATTGTGAAATTTTTTGTTCTAGTTCTGTGAAAAATGCCAGTGGTAGTTTGATAGGGATTGCATTGAATCTGTAGATTGCTTTGGGTAGTAGAGTCATTTTCACAATGTTGATTCTTCCAATCCAGGAACATGGTATATCTCTCCATCTATTTGTATCATCTTTAATTTCTTTCATCAGTGTCTTATAATTTTCTGCATACAGGTTTTTTGTCTCCTTAGTAGGTTTATTCCTAGATATTTTATTCTTTTTGTTGCAATGGTAAATGGGAGTGTTTTCTTAATTTCACTTTCAGATTTTTCGTCATTAGTGTATAGAAATGCAAGAGATTTCTCTGCATTAATTTTGTATCCTGCTACTTTACCAAATTCATTGATTAGCGCTAGTAGTTTTCTGGTAGCATCTTTAGGATTCTCTATGTATAGTATCATGTCATCTGCAAACAGTGACAGCTTTACTTCTTCCTTTCCGATTTGGATTCCTTTTATTTCTTTTTCTTCTCTAATTGCTGTGGCTAACACTTCCAAAACTATGTTGAATAATAGTGGTGAGAGTGGGCAACCTTGTCTTGTTCCTGATCTTAGTGGAAATGGTTTCAGTTTTTCACCATTGAGGACAATGTTGGCTTTGGGTTTGTCATATATGGCCTTTATTATGTTGAGGAAAGTTCCCTCTTTGCCTACTTTCTGCAGGGCTTTTATCATAAATGGGTTTTGAATTTTGTCGAAAGCTTTCTCCGCATCTATTGAGATGGTCATATGGTTTTTCTCCTTCAATTTGTTAATATGATGTATCACATTGATTGATTTGCGTATGTTGAAGAATCCTTGCATTACTGAGATAAACCCCACTTGATCATGGTGTATGATCCTTTTAATGTGCTGTTGGATTCTGTTTGCTAGTATTTTGTTGACGATTTTTGCATCTATGTTCATCAGTGATATTGGCCTGTAGTTTTCTTTCTTTGTGACACCTTTGTCTGGTTTTGGTATCAGGGTGATGGTGGCCTCGTAGAATGAGTTTGGGAGTGTTCCTCTCTCTGCAATATTTTGGAAGAGTTTGAGAAGGATAGGTGTTAGCTCTTCCCTAATTGTTTGATAGAATTCACCTGTGAAGCCATCTGGTCCTGGGCTTTTGTTTGTTGGAAGGTTTTTAATCACAGTTTCAATTTCAGTGCTTGTGATTGGTCTGTTCATATTTTCTATTTCTTCCTGGTTCAGTCTCGGCAGTTTGTGCATTTCTAAGAATCTGTCCATTTCTTCTAGGTTGTCCATTTTATTGGCATAGTGTTGCTTGTAGTAATCTCTCATGATCTTCTATATTTCTGCAGTGTCAGTGGTTACTTCTCCTTTTTCATTTCTAATTCTATTGGTTTGAGTCTTCTCCCTTTTTCTCTTGATGAGTCTGGCTAATGGTTTATCAATTTTGTTTATCTTCTCAAAGAACCAGCTTTTAGTTTCATTGATTTTTGCTATTGTTTCCTTCATTTCTTTTTCATTTATTTCTGACCTGATCTTTATAATTTCTTTCCTTCTGCTGGCTTTGAGGTTTTCTGGTTCTTCTTTCTCTAATTGCTTTAGGTGCAAGGTTAGGTTTTTTATTCGAGATGTTTCCTGTTTCTTGAGGTAGGCTTGTATTGCTATAAACTTCCCTCTTAGCACTGCTTTTGCTGCGTCCCATAGGTTTTGGGTCGTCGTATCTCCATTGTCATTTGTTTCCAGGTATTTTTTGATTTCCCCTTTGATTTCTTCAGTAATCACTTCGTTATTAAGTAATGTATTGTGTATCCTCCATGTGTTTGTATTTTGTACAGATCTTTTCCTGTAATTGATATCTAGTCTCATAGCGTTGTGGCCGGAAAAGATACTTGATATGATTTCAATTTTCTTAAATTTACCAAGACTTGATTTGTGACCCAAGATATGCTCTATCCTGGAGAATGTTCCATGAGCACTTGAGAAAAATGTGTATTCTGTTGTTTTTGGGTGGAATGTCCTATAAATATCAATTAAGTCCATCTTGTTTAATGTATCATTTAAAGCTTGTGTTTCCTTATTTAGTTTCATTTTGGATGATCTGTCCATTGGTGAAAGTGGGGTGTTAAAGTCCCCTACTATGATTGTGTTGCTGTCGATTTCCCCTTCTATGGCTGTTAGTATTTGCCTTATGTATTGAGGTGCTCCTATGTTGGGTGCATAAGTATTTACAATTGTTATACCTTCCTCTTGGATCGATCCCTTGATCATTATATAGTGTCCTTCTTTGTCTCTTGTAATAGTCTTTATTTTAAAGTCTATTTTGTCTGATATGAGAATTGCTACTCCAGCTTTCTTTTGATTTCCATTTGCATGGAATATCTTTTTCCATCCCCTCACTTTCAGTCTGTATGTGTCTCTAGGTCTGAAGTGGGTCTCTTGTAGACAGCATATATATGGGTCTTGTTTTTGTATCCATTCAGCCAGCCTGTGTCTTTTGGTGGGAGCATTTAATCCATTTACATTCAAGGTAATTATCGATATGTATGTTCCTATTCCCATTTTCTGAAATGTTTTGGGTTTGTTATTGTAGGTGTTTTCCTTCTCTTGTGTTTCTTGCCTAGAGAAGTTCCTTTAGCATTTGTTGTAAAGCTGGATTCGTGGTGCTGAACTCTCTCAGCTTTTGCTTGTCTGTAAAGGTTTTAATTTCTCCATCACATCTGAATGAGATCCTTGCCGGGTAGAGTAATCTTGGTTGTAGGTTTTTCTCCTTCATCACTTTAAGTATATCCTGCCACTCCCTTCTGGCTTGCAGATTTTCTGCTGAAAGATCAGATGTTATCCTTATGGGGATTCCCTTGTGTGTTATTTGTTGTTTTTCCCTTGCTGCCTGTAATATGTTTTCCTTATATTTAATTTTTGACAGTTTGATTAATATGTGTCTTGGCGTGTTTCTCCTTGGGTTTATCCTGTATGGGACTCTCTGTGCTTCCAGGACTTGATTAACTATTTCCTTTCCCATATTAGGGAAGTTTTCAACTATAATCTCTTCAAATATTTTCTCAGTCCCTTTCTTTTTCTCTTCTTCTTCTGGGACCCCTATAATTCGAATGTTGGTGCATTTAATGTTGTCCCAGAGGTCTCTGAGACTGTCCTCGGTTCTTTTCATTCTTTTTTCTTTATCCTGCTCTGTAGTAGTTATTTCCACCATTTTATCTTCCAGGTCACTTATCCTTTCTTCTGCCTCAGTTACTCTGCTATTGATCCCATCCAAAGTATTTTTAATTTCATTTATTGTGTTTTTCATCATTGCTTGGTTCCTCTTTAGTTCTTCTACATCCTTGTTAAATGTTTCTTGCATTTTGTCTATTCTATTTCCAAGATTTTGGATCATCCTTACTATCATTATTCTGAATTATTTTTCAGGTAGACTACCTATTTCCTCTTCATTTGTTAAGTCTAGTGTGTTTTGACCCTGCTCCTTCATCTGCTGTGTGTTTTTCTGTCGTCTCATTTTGCTTATCTTACTGTGTTTGGGGTCTCCTTTTCACAGGCTGCAGGTTTGTAGATCCTGTTGTTTCTGGTATCTGTCCCCAGTGGCTAAGTTTGGTTCAGTGGGTTGTGTAGGCTTCCTGGCGGAGGGAACTAGTGCCTGAGCTCTGGTGGATGAGGCTGGATCTTGTCTTTCTTTTGGGCACGTCCACGTCTGTTGGTGTATTTTGGGGTGTCTGTGGCCTTATTATGATTTTAGGCAGCCTCTCTGCTAATGGATGGGGCTGTGTTCCTGTCTTGCTAGTTGTTTGGCATAGGGTGTCCAGCACTGTAGCTTGCTGGTCGTTGAGTGAAGCTGGATCTTGATGTTGAGATGGAGATATCTGAGAGATTTTTGCCGTTTGGTATTACGTGGAGCTGGGAGGTCTCTTGTGGACCAGTGTCCTGAAGTTGGCTCTCCCACCTCAGAGGCACGGCCCTGATGCCTGGCTGGAGCACCAAGAGCCTTTCGTCCACACGGCTCAGAGTAAAAGGGAGAAAACATAGAAAGAAAGAAAGAAAGAAAGAGGCTATAATATAGTGAAGTAAAATAAAGCTATTGTAAAGCAAAGCTGTACAGACAAAATCTCACCCAGAAGCATATACATATACACTCACAAATAAAAGGAAAAGGGGAAAAATTAATATATCCTGCTCCCAAAGTCCACCTCCTGAATTTGGGATGATTCGTTGTCTATTCAGGTATTCAACAGATGCAGACACATCAAGTTGTTTGTGGAGTTTTAATCCGCTGCTTCTGAGGCTGCTGGGAGATATTTCCCCTTCTCTTCCCTGTTCGCACAGCTCCTGGGGTTCAGCTTTGGATTTGGACCCACCTCTGCGTTTAGGTCGCCTGAGGGCGTCTATTCCCTGCCCAGACAGGATGCGGTTAAAGGAGCAGCTGCTTCGGGGTCTCTGGCTCACCCAGGCCACGGGGAGGGAGCGGTACAGAGGAGGCGGGGCGAGCCTGCGGCAGCAGAGGCCAGCGTGACGTTGCAGCAGCCTGAGGTGCGCCGTGTGTTCTCCTGGGGAACTTGTCCCCGGATCACGGGAGCCTGGTGGTGGCGGGCTGCACAGGCTCCCGGGAGGGGCGGTGTGGAGAGTGACCTGTGCTCACACACAGGCTTTTTGGAGGCGGCAGCAGCAGCCCCAGCGTCTCATGCCCGTCTCTGGGGTCCGCGCTGATCGCCGCGGCTCACACCCTTCTCTGGAGTTCGTTTAGGCGGCGCTCTGAATCCCCTCTCCTTGCGCACAGCGAAACAAAGAGGCAAGAAAAATCTCTTGCCTCTTCGGCAGCTGCAGACCTTTTCCTGGTCTCCCTCCCAGCCAGCTGTGGTGCGCTAACCCCTTCAGGCTGTGTTCACGCCGCCAGCCCCAGTCCTCTCCCTGCGATCCGACCAAAGCCCGAGCCTCAACTCCCATCCCCGCCCACTCCGGCGGGTGAGCAGACAAGCCTCTCGGGCTGGTGAGCGCTGCTCGGCGCCGAGCCTCTGTGCGGGAGTCTCTTCATTTTTTCCTCTGTGCCCCTGTTGCTGTGGGGTCCGCGCTGATTGCCGTGGCTCGCGCCCGTCACTGAAGTTTGTTTAGGCGGCACTCTGAATCCCCTCTCCTTGTGCACTTTTTGGAGGTCGGACGTTTTCTGCCATCGTTCAGTGGGTGTTCTGTAGGAGCAGTTCCACATGTAGATGTATTTCTACTGTATCTGTGGGAAGGAAGGTGATCTCTGCGTCTTACTCTTCCGCCATCTTCTCTCCGGTCTCCCTTCTAGAGAATTTTTAATTTCATTTACTGTGTTTTTCATCATTGTTTGTTTGCACTTTAGTTCTTCTGGGTCCTTGTTAATCGTTTCTTGTATTTTCTCCATTCTATTTCCAAGATTTTAGATGATCTTTGTTATCCTTACTCTGAATTCTTTTTCAGGTAAACTGCCTATTTCCTCTTCATTTTTTTGATCTGGTGGGTTTTTACCTTGCTCCTTCATTGTTGTGTGTTTCTGTGTCTTCTCATTTGGCTTAACCTACTGTGTTTGGAGTCTCCTTTTCACAGGCTGCAGGTTCGTAATTTGGTTTTTTTTGGTGTCCGCCCCCAGTGGGTAAGGTTGGTTCAGTGGGTTGTGTAGGCTTCCTGGTAGAGTGGACTAGTGCCTGTGTTCTTGTGGATGAGGCTGGATCTTTTCTTTCTGGTGGGCAGGACTGCATCCAGTAGTGTGTTTTGGAGTGTCTGTGACCTTATTATGATTTTATGCAGCCTCTCTGTTAATGGGCGGGCTTGTGTTCCTGTCTTGCTAGTTGTTTGGCATCGGGTGTCCAGCACTGTTGTTTGCTGTTCGTTTAGTGCAGCTGAGTCTTAGCATTGAGATGGTAATCTCTGGGAGAGCTTTTGCTGTTTGATATGTGGCACAGGGAGGTCTCTGGTGGACCAATGTTCTGAACTTGGCTCTCCCACCTCAGAGGCACAGGTTTGACACCCAGCCAGAGCACCAAGACCCTGTCAGCCACATGGCTTTTGGGAAGTCTAATGTCTTCTGCCAGCATTCAGTAGGTGCTCTATAGGAGTTTCACATGTAGATGTACTTCTGATATATTTGTGAGGAGGAAGGTGATCTCCACGTCTTACTCCTCCACCATCTTGAAGGCCTCCTCTTCCTTTTCTTTAAAAAAAAATTGTTTCATTATTTTTCAATGATTGCAAGCCCTTTCTTCTCTTTGGTTGATAGGGCAAGTTGTTAATCCTTCAGGTTACTCCTAGATTGATTTGAGCTCTGTCTGGGCCACAACTTTAGGTTGAATTCAGAAAGAATTACTCAAACTTCCAAATTCATATTTTAGTGCTCTTGCCTCTTCATTGGTCTTGTGCTATTTGAACAGAAAGGGAGTCCACATATGATTTTTCTCTGCTCTTTCAGCCCCTCCTTCACTGATGCTTTTCTGTTAAAACTTGGGTTTGAGGACAAAGACTGAATAATTTGGAGGTCAAGCAACTTTTTTTTGCATACAAAGTTTTCCAGATTCCAACTGGTCCCAGCAACCCATCCTGCCATCTATAGTTTGGATGTTTTTTTCTCAAGCTTTCCAAATAATTTCACCTATAGCAGCCTATTCCTCCATCCTTTCCTATTCAGATGAGCTAATTACCCCCAGAAATGGAAGCTGCCATGGCTTTCTGCTGCCTACAAAGGGTTAGTTTATTCTCTGGACTTCAGTTTCTCTGGGCTTTCTCATCCCCTCAGTTTTTATGAGCTCTGAGAAAACTATACATTATATTACGTGTTGCCTGGATTTTTCTTTTTGATATCATAGGTATCACAATAGTGAAAACATATGTATCTTGTTCACTGTTAGTCCCCTAACACCAGCAGAGTAGTTATAAAGAATATATGTTCACAAATATCATTATAAAAATATATGCCTACAAAGGGGATATGCATTTAGTTATATCAAGCAATAAAGGAGATTTCCACCCAAGACTAGTGCAATAAATATTGTATGGATAGCAGTCAAACAATTAGCCACAAAGAAGAGAATTGTGCACTTTTTAATTAAATAGCAATATTAATATAATAGCTTTTAAATAGCATACAGTTGGGCTGTGGACATTTAGAAGGAATCCTTGGCAGTTTTGTGTTGCAGAGAAAGCAGCTCTGAAAAGGACGTAAAGTAACATATTCAAAAAATTTAACATTTTAGGAGCTATTTACAAAAGGAAAAGATTATCTGAAAATAATGACATTCTATACATATGACATAGGTTTAAAAATACCAACAAGCGCAGCAAAACCAAAGTATATATTCAGCAAGTTCACTTGAGAAGAAATATCAGGGATCAAATAATAGACATGAATATCATTACAATGAGGCGGAGATTCTTCTCATTGTGGAGGACAGTCTTTTAAAACTCATGAAGGACAAGATAAGGTTTGCATGGCTATAAATAAGGTGATTATATACTTTTGTAACCCAAAGCCATGTACATTTGAGAGTGAAAATGGTGCTATTAATAATATCTTGAGAAATCAGTTGTACCCTCCTGGAATTCTCCTGGACAAATTGCAAAATATTTTCAACTATAACTGTCTAACTCCTCTTTTGTTACTAAAGAGACCCTTTCTGAAGGATGCTGTACCCAGTAATTGCCATGGCTTATGTCACTGAATGAGGAAGTCAGTGGTTCTTGCTAGAAGCATCTTTATAACCCAGAGTGGCTTCCAGTTTGTACCCAATTATGATTCATCCGTCTTACTACACATTCCAGGCCTTGCTAACTAGGAGTGCTGGCATACCTCATTGTATTGAAATTGACAGATATTGAGTTTTTCACAGATTGGAGGTTTGTGGCAACCCTGCAATGATCAAAGCTATCAGTGCCATTTTCCAATAGCATTTGTGCATTTTAAGTCTCTGTGTCACATTTTGGTAATTCTCACAATGCTTCAAACTTTTTGTTATTATTATATTTGGTTATGGTGATCTGTGATTAGTGATCTTTGAAGTTAATATTGTAATTGTTTTGGGACACCATGAATCATGCTCATATAAGATGGTGAACCTAATAAATAAATTTGGTGTGTGATCTGACTGCCCCACTGACCAGCCATTCCCTGTCATCTCTCTCCCTCTCATCAAGCCTCCTTTAGTCCCTGACACAACAATAGTGAAATTCAGCCAATTAACAACCCTACAATGTCCTCTAAATGTTTAAGAAAAAGGAAGAGTCAAAGGTCTTTCACTTTAAATCAAAAGTTAGCAATGATTAAGCTTAGTGAGGAAGGTATGTCGAAAGTCACGATTGGCCAAAAGCTAGGCCTCTTGTGCCAAATAGGTAGCCAAGCTGTAAATGTAAAGACAAAGTTCTTAGAGGAAATTAAACGTGCTGCTCCAGAGAACACATGAAATATACGAAAGTAGAACAACCTTATTGCTGATATGGAG
Source organism: Balaenoptera physalus (assembly GCF_965194825.1). Lineage (NCBI taxonomy): Eukaryota > Metazoa > Chordata > Mammalia > Artiodactyla > Balaenopteridae > Balaenoptera > Balaenoptera physalus. The sequence continues at coordinate 103,873,427 of NC_138888.1, forward strand.
ATGGTTTTCGTCATCTGGAGAGAAGATCAAACCAGCCACAACATTCCCTTAAGCCAACGCCTAACCCAGAGCAAGACCTGAGTCTCTCCAATTCTAGGAAGACTGAGAGAAGTGAGAAAGCTACAGAAGAAAAGTTTGAAGTAGGAGAGGTTTGTTCATGAGGTTTAAGAAAAATGCAAGATGAAGCAGCAATTGGTGATGTAGAAGCTGCAGCAAGTTATCCATAAGACTAGGTAAGAGAATTAATGAACTTAATGAGTCTTAATGAAGGTGGCTGCACTAAACAACACATTTTCAATGTAGACAAAACAGCCTTCTATTGGAAGAAGATGTCATCTAGGACTTTCCTAGCTAGAGAGAAGTCAATGCCTGGCTTCAAAGGACAGGCTGACACCCTTGTTAGGGGCTATTGCAGCTGGTGACTTTAAGTTAAAGCCAACGCTCTCACCATTCTGAAAATCCTAAGGCCCTTGAGAATTATGCTAAATCTACTCTGCCTGTGCTCTATTAATGTAACGACAAATCCTGTATGACAGCACATCTGTTGACAACGTGGTTTACAGAATACTTCAAGTCCACTGTTGAGAAATACTGATCAGAAAAAAAGATTCAAAATGTTACTGCTCATTGACAATGCACCTGGTCACCCAAGAGCTCTGATGGAGATGTACAGTGGGATGAATATTGTTTGCATGCCTGGTAATACAACATCAATTCTGCAGTCCATGGATGGATCAAGGAGTATTTTTGACTTTAAAGTCTTATGATTTAAGAAATACATTTTGTAAGGCTATAGCTGCCAGAGATAGTGATTCCTCTGATGAATCTGGGCAAAGTCAATTGAAAACCTTCTGGAAAGAATTCACTATTCTAGATGCCATTAAGAATATTCGGAAGGATAAGCTGTGACAAAGTGAGAGAGTGGCATGGACATATATACACTACCAAACGTAAAATGGATAGCTAGTGGGAAGCAGCCACATAGCACTGGAAGATCAGCTTGGTGGTTTGTGACCACCTAGAGGGGTGGGATAGGGAGGGTGGGAGAGAGGGAGATGAAAGAGGGAAGAGATATGGGAACATATGTATATGTATAACTGATTCATTTTGTTATAAAGCAGAAACTAACACACCATTGTAAAGCAATTATACTCCAATAAAGATGTTAAAAAAAAAAGAATATTCATGATTCATGGGAAGAGGTCCAAATACAGCATTAACAGGAGTTTGGAAGAAGTTGATTCTAAACCTCCTGGATGACTTGAAGGCGTTCAAGACTTCCGTGGAAGAAGTCACTGCAGATGTAGTGGAAATAGCAAGAGAAATAGAATTAGAAGCGGAGCCTGAGGTGTGACTGAATTGCTGCAATCTCATGACAAAACTTGAATGGATGAGGAGTTGCTTCTGATGGATGAGCAGAGAAAGTGGTTTCTTGAGATGGAATCTACTGTTGGTGAAGATGCTGTGAAGACTGTTGAAATGACAATAAAGGATTTAGGATATGACATAAACTTATTTGATAAAACAGTGGTAGGTTTTGAGAGGATTGACTCCAATTTTCAAATAAGTTCTACTGTGAGTAAAATATTATCAAATAACATTGCATGCAACAGAGAAATCTTTCGTGAAAGGGAGAGTCAGTTGATGCAGCAAACGTCACTACTGTCTCATTTTAAGAAATTGCCACAGCCAGCCTAGCCTTCAACAGCCAGCACCCTGACCAGTCAGCAGCCACCAGCATAGAGGAAAACACTCCACCAGCACAAAGGTTAAGACTCATTGAAGGGTCAGATGGTGGTTAGCATTTCTTAGCAATAAAGTGTTTTGTAATTAAGGTATGCACATTGATTTTTAGATGTAATGCTATTACACACTTAATAGACTAAAGTATAGTGGAAACATAACTTATATATGCACTTGGAAACCAAAAAATTTGTGTGACTTGTTGTATTGTGATATTCACTTCATTGTGGTCATGTGGAACTAAAGTCACAATATCTCAGAGGTGTTCCTGTAAAACAAAAGTCAATTTCTGAACCTGCTTGATGCAATCACTGAATCGCTGGTCACGTCACCACTTCCTTCTTTCTGCCTGTCCATTCTAGGTAATCTCTGCACTTCACTTGCCAGTCATTGACGCCCTCTAACTAAGTGACTACTAAATAAAAGTTTGTTGCTCCTTATTCCTAGACTGCTACTTAATGGTTATGTCACTTGAAAGGAGGATCATAAAGAAATAAGTGTTCATTTGTAAATGTTCTTAATATATTAAATAAAGTGAAATAAGCAATCAATTAATAAAGGAGAGAAAGAAAAGTAGGAAAAGTAATGTACCCTGTGCAATTTGACATAGATGTTCAGAAGTAGGTAAAGGGAAAATAAAATATATCTCATTGAAAGTGGTTCACACTAAATTATCATTCAAACCTGTAATTCATAGCCATCATGCTACATTTATAACCTGTTATGATACTAATAAGTAATGAACATAAATTCTTGTAAAGACTCAGAAGAAGAATATAGTTTCTCAAATTATACAATAAAGTCAGAACATACTACTAACTTCCTAGAATATGAACAGTAAGATGTTTTGATGCCAAATTTTGCAAGTGGCTATGAGGTCTCGCCTATTAATAATTTATATCTTTAGTTTTCCTATAAAGTTATGTTTGCTTTCTTAATTTCAATCAAAACTATTAATTTGATCTATTTTTGAAAACTAGAGTACATTATAAAATACTGAAAATGTTTAATTAATTATTTTAAAAGATAGTGTATATTTCCATTATAGGTAAACATTCACAATTATAAACATAATCATATCATCTTCCTCTTTTTAAGAGGTGGACTTTATCTGAATAGATCTATGAAAAACTTTCAAATGTGTGTTTTCATACATAAGTATAAATATTCATACACTGTGAAAAATATTCTGGATAATCGTTTATCTCTTTAGCCTTTAAAGTGAACACAGTGTTATTCTTAGTGTATCCATCTTACCCCATCTCTCACTTCTTTTCTTGTTTTTATTCATTGATGCTACTAAGACTATGAGTATTTTTCCCCTTATTTTAGAACTATATGTTGTGTCTACATTTGTTTCTCTTTGAGAATCTGCAAACCAAGAAATTTCAAAGAAATATCTGAGTATCTGAGATCAGATGAGTAAGAATGTAATAAAAGGAACACCAAAGGAAAAAAGCCGTATACTTCATACTTCATATTCCATTGATGTCACTAGCTTGTTTTGCTAGTTTTAGCAAAAACATTCAGGAGCTCTGGACCTATTTCTTCATATGAAAATGTGGGATTTCATGTAATCTGTGATATAAATTCTAACCATCTGCAGACATTTTTGTAAGTTTTACCATGTATAAGGCATGCCTTTGATCAGAAGTATAAAAGTATACTAATGTTTGCAATTTTGAATTGATTTTCAGGTTTGAATGACACTACTTTTAAAAATAAGGAGAAATAAAAAGTCAAGCTTTTATTAAAATGAACACTATCAATAGTCATTAATCAAAATATTATTTCTAACTCTACTATATTTCTTTCTCTTGATATCACTTTTCTGAAACATGTAAAACTTGTTAATGAAAGTAGTTATTTAAAATGATACAATTTCATTTATAGTTTTGTAAATTGGTAGCCATAAAGGGCATTAAAAATCCCATTACGTTATTGTGGTGATATGGTATGACCATATACTACAATACTGGGCATTAATTTACTTGTTTATAAAAAATATGACAATTTGATAATATGTTAGAATATGTTATTATTTAATGAATACTCTTTCATAATGAAAGAATACATATTTCAAGTTGATGCAATTGTTAAACATTAAAAATATAAGTTCAGCTATTAAGAGTTACATAACCCTAAAAATGTTTGTCACCTATTGGATGCAAAAATAAATGTAGAACTCTATATATTCAGTATTATATCTAACTTAATGCTATTAATAATTCTATAATTATTATTATAATAATTCTATGAGGTTAGTATTATAATCCTCCTTTTATAGAAGAAAGTGATATGTAATTAACTGAAATAAATTTTCAAAGTTACATTACTAGAAATTTCATAGCTGAAATATGAACCTAAGTCTACATGATTTCATAGTATGAACTCTTAACCTTCATCTATAGTTCCTCCAAGCATCACAAGAATGTAGGAAAGTTAAGACTGTACAAATTCTCCATTTTAGGGTTGAGAAGTCTGGCTGTGGCCTAGAGAAATCAGAGGGTTAGCTCAAGGCCACGCTGTGAGTAATTGCAATATTTAAAGAAAGAAAGTTACTCATTTTATGCAACCCACGTGCTATTTCATCTACATGATGCTTCTTTTATTGTATTTATTCATAGTAATTATATCATTAATCAGATTTATAAAAGAAAGCAGTAGCAATAATTCAAGCCAAAGTTCCATGGAGGCATTTTTGAAATCATAAAGAAATTATAAATCATAAAGAAAAGTTATGTTCAAAGAAATCAATGCAGCCAGCCAGATATGTCATGTGGTTATAACTTTGGTTGTTCCAATCTTATAAAACAGTGAAGTTCGAATGTTGCTAAGCAAAGATACTACTTCAGCAGTCTGTGCTATTCCTAAATATTGTAACAAATCTAGTAAGCTGTCATCAGTTTAGGATTTGGTTTGGGATATAACCACAATAAATTGTGCCCCACTGTCCCTGTTCTCTCCCTATATCTTTTCTTTTTTTAAAAAAAGTGGACCCCGCTGTCTCTTATTTACAGCCAAATATCAGTTCTATTTTATTTTCTTCTCAAATCTTTATTTCTCACCATTACTCTATTTCCAAATAGAAAGCTCAGGTCTCTTTTCCTTTTTTTTTTTCAATCTTCATATATTACAATTGAAAATGTATCTTTATTCTCTTTTAAACTGTCAGTGCTTTAGAATTTCCCTTCTTCTCTACTGGCATCAAAACCTTCTTAATCATTGTATCGGTTAAGTTTCTGTTAGGAGCAATAACCAGTTTGAGTAGAAAAGAACTTCTTACCTGACGTTAGTTTGCTTACCACATAACGGGAAGGGAGGAAATAATTACAGACAAAACTTCTAAAACATCTTCCCCCAAATTACACTGCCACTGCTAAGATTACAAAAGTTTCTCATCATTGCGTGAAAATGTGAGTCAGAAACTTGGCCATGTTGGCTTAGCAAAGAAATGTGAATGTTACCACTGCTGATGCAGGAAACAGCAACAGCATGAAGCCGGGAACCACAGAAACACCTTTCCTCTGCAAATATCTACACCAGCAAAATACTTGATGTACTTAATCCAGTTCTGAATGTCAGTAGTGCATGGTAAAACTCAGTAGTAGTACCTAAATCATATTCAGAATTTTAACTGCAAGGAGCTGAGATATGCAGTTTATAGTTTTCTGGGAGCTTTTGTGGAGAAAAGCACACTGGTAAGAATTCGGAAGGAAACCTAAGTCAATTCATAACACCCATCAAAGTTCTCCTTATTTCAATGTTAGAATCATTCCTGACCACTTCCTCCTCTTGTTATCCCTCTTTGTCCTACAAGGAACTAAGTCTTACACATTCTTGCCTTATCACATCTCACACATCTGCCAGTTTCTTCCATTTCTACTACATCTCTGTAAGTCCTTTTGAACTGATCCCTATACTATTGCAAAAGCATCCTTGCAGGGCTTTCACAATCTAAGATTTTCTCCATATAGTAATTTCGCTAAAATATCCCTAAAGAATCTTTAATGATTGGCCATTTTCAAAGAAATCCAACTCTGAGAACAGCAGTTTGACCCCACCCCTCCCATCATCAGTCTCTGGTATTATTCCTGGGCTACAATGCACACATACCCAACTGCCTGAGTCTCCCAAATACATAGCACCCTTCTTCCTTAAGTCTGAGGAGTTACAGAGTTACAAACTGTTCACTTTGGCTTAATTAACTACACCTATGAGAAACCTAAAAGATTGAATCATGATGAAAGAGTAAGGTGTGGTATACATACACAATGGAATGTTACTCAAACATAAAAAAGAATAAAATAATGCCATTTGAAGCAACATGGATGGGCCTAGAGGTGATCACACTAAGTGAAGTAAGTCAGAAAGAAAAAGACAAATATCATATGATAGCCCTTATATGTGGGATCTAAAATATGACACAAATGAACTTATTTATGAAACAGAAACAAACTCATAGACATAGAAAACAAACTTATGGTTACCAAAGGGGAAAGGGGGTGGGGGAGGGATGAATTAGGAGTTTGGGGTTAACATATACACACTACTGTATGTAAAGTAGATAAACAACAAGGTCCTACTGTATAGCCCAGGGAACGATATTCAATATTCTATAATAAACCATAATGGAAAAGAATATGAAAAACGATACATAATATGTATAACTGAATCAATTTGCTGTACACCAGAAACTAACACATCATAGTAAATCAATTATACTTCAATAATTAAAAAAATAAAAAGTTTGGATTATGAGGCTTTGAACTTAACACATTCATTTCTTTATGCATGTCGTACTCAAAAGTATACACAAAGTGTCTATGGAGAAGTGTCTATAAATACACAGCACTGATAATCTTGCAATATTTTCCTAAAATGTGACAGCAAATCTTAAAACATAGTATTTGTAAAGAACATTATGCACATTAAATTTAGGGATTTCTGCATAAAGAACTTTATGTCATTATGCATTTGCCCTTTATATATTTTATTAAAAGATGATTTTTTCAAGACATAAATACAGAAATCATCTTATGTCACCAAATAAATGTTTCTGATTTTACATTTTAAGAACTCTATAGTAACTGCACATTGCTATCCTATGTAAGCTTTTGCCTTATTCTCATCTAGCTCGGAAAGTTTTGTGATACATCTTCCTAGATAGTTTTCTATTACATATATTTTAGTCTTATAATTTTAGTGGTTTTAAATGGGCTTTATTAGAGTGTACCTTTGTAATCAGTGGATTGTGCTTTGTGTCTCAAATAAGGTAGTCACTTATTTGACTAGTGGTATTGTACACCACTGAGTCAAAGGGTTTGATTTTCACAATAAGGCCATGTGGAATAAATCCCTCATATATTAGTCAGCTATAGCAAAATATCCTAGACTGCGTGATTTGTCAGACATTTCTTTCTCACAGTTCTGGAGACTGGAAATTGCAAGATCCAGGTACTGACCCGTTCAGTTGCTGATGAGGGTCCTCTTTCTGGCTGGCAGCTGCCTCCTCACTGTGGCCTCACATGACTGTGTCCTCATATCTGAGAGCCCTGGTCTTTCCTCTTCTTTTTTTTTTTTTTTTTTTTTAAATTCACCACTTCTTTTTTTTTTTTTTTTTTGTTTATTTATTTATGGCTGTGTTGGGTCTTCATTTCTGTGCGAGGGCTTTCTCTAGTTGTGGCAAGGGGGGGCCACTCTTCATCGCGGTGCGCGGGCCTCCCACCATCGCGTCCCCTCTTGTTGTGGAGCACAGGCTCCAGACGCGCAGGCTCAGTAATTGTGGCTCACGGTCCCAGCCGCTCCGCTGCACGTGGGATCCTCCCAGACCAGGGCTTGAACCCGTGCCCCCTGCATTGGCAGGCAGATTCTCAACCACTGCGCCACCAGGGAAGCCCTCTCCTCTTCTTATACAGCTTCCAGTCCCATTACGGGGGCCTCACACTCATGACCTAATTACTTCCCAAAGCCCCACCTCAAAATGCTATCACTCTGGCAGTTAGGGCATCAAGACCTTAATTTTGGAGGGACATAAACATTCAATCTATAACACCTCCCTAGTGTTGACTTTTCCTGGACGTGGGACTTTCACTCCTGCTTATGTGAGAAAGTATTGGAATAAAGGAGAGGATGGTTTGTAAAGATTCTCACATCTCTCTAATATTAATAAAAGTGCACCTTTGGTGCACTCCTCTGTCCTCAGAATGGCTGTTTTTGGTCCCCCTGCTTCACTGCTTCACTTCACTGTTCTGTTCCCTGTGGAGTCCACTCTTCCCATTCAAGTCACCCATGCCCTCACCCTTGCCGAATTTCACCCACCCTGCCTCTCCTCTTTCCATGTTTCTTCTTTTTGATCTATATTGCATTTTGTCACATCTTATAGTTATATTTTTTATCAACTGGACTTTTGCCTTATTTTGGCTTTGAAAACCTAGCTTGAAAATAGTTCTGTCTTAAATTCATTTTAGAGAACCCATGGATGTATATTTATTACAATAATTTGACTATCGTGCCAGACACTAGGAACTTATGGGAAAAACACAGTCTCCTCCTTCAAGAAGTTTACAAGCTATTGTCAAAGTCTAACCTCAAATGAGAAACTCAATTCGTTAATTGTGGACTCTGGAAGCACATGCCCACCTGTATCCCACCTGGGTGGTGCAGAAGGGGAGATTTTCTGGAGAAAATCTAACTGGAGAAAAGCTAAAACTTTGCTTTAGAGAAGATAGAAAAGCTGAAACTAAAATGAAGAAAACATGAAACTTGAAGGAAGAGTCAGGGCTACATAGGTGAGGAACAAAGGTGCCAGTAGGGGAAAGAGAAAAAATGAGAAAAGAGTGAGTGTGGTACATTCAGAATATATAGTTGCATGTGTATGAGTGTCAGGGTATGAGACTAAAAATTTAGGCGCGAATTGACATTGAATTTATTGACATATTATTCTAAAGTGTTTGTATTTATCCTGGAAATTTAAGTACAGCATTTTGAAGATCTTTATCTTGTGGAGGGGGGAATGACACAATCATATTTGTGGAGTTGTCAGGCAGATTAAGTTTAAAATGAATGCCTTGCAATATCTAAAGGGACAGGTCCAATGATTATTTCGATATATGGCTCTGGGGCTGAGGTTTAGGCTAATGGCATATGTTTACTATTCATTAACATACATGCTCTGTTGAAACCAGAGATATCTATAAACTTGTACTGGAAAACATCTTAGGATAAAAAAAGGACAGACAGCATAAACTCTGGGAAAATCAGTGTCATGTCCCATTGTCCCATAGCACAAAATGCAAAATTTATCCAAGAATTTACTCACAATTTTATGTAAATGTTAATTTTCTTTTTGATGCCACAAATAGAATGTAACTTCTCCTTCAAGATATTCCTTTTAAATTATTTTTCTAAAAATAACTTTTTAAGAAAAATGTCAAAATTATGTCTTTCTTTATAAAATCTTACATTTTCTCTTGCTGTAAATTTTCTTCATTATGTCACTGTATTTGGCTTCTGATTAGTACACAATTTCTAACTTTGTCAGACCTTACTGTTCTGATACAGGAAATTTTATTTCCTGTTCTAATCGTTAATTGAATTCCAATTCTCCAGTCTGTAGACAGTATAGTATACTGTCTACATTACCAAGACAGTAGTCAAAATCATAAAATAAAAAAAAGAAAAAGAAAAAAAAAGAAGGACCCAGAAGTGACACAGAAGTCAGGGCTGCTTGAACTAAAGGGACTGGAGAACAAAGTTGGTCCTTCAGAAAGGTTAACCAAGGGAAATAATGATTAAGGCTCCATGGATAAGGATACTGGGAGGTCACTAATGAAAGTGCCTTCAGTGGAGTCTTAATGGACAAGGGCAGACTGTGGTGGATTGAGAAGTGAACTGCATAAGGCAGTGAAGATACTTAATACAGACCAATGTCATAACAATCTTACTTGTGTGTGAAAAGGTGAAGAGAGATGGCAGAGTGGGGAGGATTTTAAGGAGTAATTGTTCAAAATTGTGTTTGCTGTTTTTGAATTTAGTGGATTTTGTTTCTTTGCTCATTTACTTGTTCCAACACTTTTTAATATGGGAAGATACTTGAATATGTTAGCGGTGTCCAGTTGCTGTGGGTGGCTCAGAGACAGTTTATTTGTATTTCAAGATGTTTGAGTTTCTTTTTGGTAATTTCCAGTTCCATAAACTGTTTTTGGATGTCCAAGATTTATAGAATAAGTGCATCTTTAGATAATAGTTTATTTTTTGTTCTGTCCATTTTGCACTTTTGCTAGGCTGCTGTTGCCCTTTAATCTATCCACAATCCTGAAGTTTTCAAACATACATCATTAATATTAATTGAAATTCCACCAAAGTAATTACAGTTCCATGAAAAAGAATTGTTGAAATTCCTTTGGGGAGGGGTTGCCCAGACATATAATACAATAATATATACCAGTTTTGACATGCATGCATAATACATGGGTATGAACAAAGTTTGCTTAAATGCTAATATACATCTGCATGTACAATATACTTCTGAATCAACATATAAAACATCCAATTTAGCAGGTTTGCAAAACATTTACAAACTGAGAAAAAAAAGATGACTAGTACATTTGAATGTTCTTTTTAATATTATTAGAGTATGGTGGTTTTAGAAATATGACTTCTGACAAAAAATTGTAGCAATTGAACATTATGCATGGTAATTTGTTTCATTATAAGACATTGTCTTGTTTTATTGCACATGTTAAAATCTAGCAAATTAAAATGATCTTGCTTCTTTGCAAAAGATCTACTGATTAGTACTCATGTTCAGGTTCCAAGTGCTCATCATTATTGCATTACTTGATGAACACAGATTTGAAATGCAAAGTGATAGTTTGTTTGAAATGATGAAATGAGGAAGGTACTTGTATTCATATTTACTAATATGGTTTTGCATATTATGCAATAAACTACATAGCAAATTTTGTTATTTTGCATTTTGTCAAGATTATTTTTGAAGTTTTTATGTGGCTACTAATAATATTCTAGAAAAGAGTACAATTAATTTTGGGAATTTTGGTAAATCTACTTATGTTTATAGTGAGAATCAGCTATAATTAAACTTGAAAATGACCATGCCCCTTCTAGTTATGGTTGCGAACAATGTAGTATTCATGCATAGTCAATAAACATTGACAGAGACTTGGGAATAATCAGAAGAAATAGCATATGCTCCCTACTTTAGGAGAATTTGTTATATTAGAAGAGAAAGATCTGGAAACAAGTAATTACTGCTGTACTGTGCCATGAACAAAGTGCTGTGAAAGCCCAAAGAAGGGAAATATTCTGCTTGAGTCAGAAGGTGGGAGGAGTTAGTGAGACAGGATTTATAAGGAGAAATATTTTAATTGGGTTATAAAGACGAATAGGAATTTGCCTGAAGTGAAGAAAGGGGAGAACATTACATATATAGAGCTGAACACTGATTCTTATCCAAATCAAAAGAATAGAAATCAACTTTTGGGAAGACCCAATAGGCATTTTATTTTATCCCATTTTTCAAAGTGATATAAACAAATCTGGATGGAGATGTTTCATCTACACAATTACTTTCACTTTCTAAAAGAAAGAAAACGGAAGAAAAGACAGAAGGGGGTTAGGGAGGGAAGGAGGAAGAAAGGAAGAAAGGGAAGAAAGAAATCATGTGCTTGGTTGTTTCTATGAATTGAGAATTATTGTTGGGGCTTTATAAACACTGTCTGAATTGACTTTCCCACACTGGTAGATATTATCAGCACCTCGGTGTTGGAAGTCAATGCAAGATGGAAAAATCAACCTCTCTGATTTTGAAGCCGATGCTCTCAATTACTCTGTGTGTGTGTGTGTGTGTGTGTGTTTGTTGCTGTATATGCTGGTATATATGTTATCGATTAGTCACCAAATTCTAATTAATAAGAATGGCTTAATAAAGATTAATAAAATTGGAGACATAGGTGGAATGATGAAATATGAAATGACCTAGTTACTATGATTTGAAGGACATAGAAAACATCTCCACAGCCATAAGATATCTTATGACATCAACAGTCTGCATGGTAACCAAAATTTCAAAATTTATATCCCTTATAAAATATCATTTTTTGTAAACATGTTAAAAATTATGTTCCAGATTTTGAGACATGTAATATATCATTTTCTTTAACTATTTAGTAAGAGTGGTTTTTATCAACTTAATAAGAAAAGTGAAACAGTTAGATACCAGGTGTGATTTATCAAAGATGCCACCCTGTTAGGGAAAAGATGATAAAGAACAAAGGTGGTTACTTTTTTCTGCAGATATTTATCAACTAGGATAGAAACAAATTATTGTTTACAAATCTAGGAACCATAAATTCAAATTTAACTAAAATATTTATAAGAAATGCATCACGGGAGTAGTTGTTTTATTTTCAAAGCTAAAAGTCTGAAAAGTTGTGACATTTCCACCAAAAGCTAGCTTAAATGAATGTTCAGTATTGTAATATAAAATTATATTCAACAGATCTGTCATCTGAAGCTTAAAATTATGGATCAAAGCAACACAGTTCCAAATTATTTTTAAAATAAATTATATAACTTACCTTAAAACATGGCTCTGTAGTATTAAAATCAATCTGTGTTTTTTAAGTGAATCAGTGCTTATAAAATGAGCACTGCCTGCATAGCATCTATAATAATTCTATATTCATTTACCAACTGTCTTGTTTTAAATCAATAGTAAAATAATCAAATTTTAATTTTCCTCCAAAATAAAAGCTTCTTCCATAAACATCAGAAGTATTTTCTTTTGCAACATATATAGAAGAATGTAAGAAATACCATACACAATTAGACTAATTATCCAGCTAGTCTGGGATTCTGAATATGACCTCCATGATATCCATATCATATCCTTTTTTATTACAATCTCAATTATTAGTGGTATTTGATCAAGTACATTATTATCTTAGCATCATGTTCCCATTATTTTATATAATCACATATAGTTATAGTTATCAATATAAATATATATACATAGATATAAAATATGTGAATACAGATATATAGCATTGGGAACTATCTAATTTATCATCCAATGTTAGTTGTATAATAAATTATATATCAAATGTGAAAACACATTTGATAATGAAGAGTCCCTATTAATAGTTATGCCAGTTAAATTTATGAAGTTTGAAAAGGATGGTCTTATAACTCCCAGTGGTTCTTAAATGGGAAACACGATATGATGTATTATTAGGCTACAACATTTTTATATTAGTGATAAATCTTAAGTAGATTCACTGGCTTAGTCATGTAGAAATAGCAAGATTTGAGGTACATATTATGAAATTTAATAGTGTGAAATGTATCATCCCACGTTTAAAGACACGGAAAAAAGATGGTATATGTTGCAAACTTAAAAAGTGGTAGAATAGTATCAAATTGTTCATAGATATATTTTTAAATAGGTCACTTTACAATATCTGTTATGTGTACTTTCAGATACTATGAATCCAAGAATCGTGTGTGCGTGTTTGCGCATGTAAGCATGCACTTGGGCTAGAGTTTATGGTAAAGAGAGTTTTAGGTAAACTTTTACCTAAAATTGGAGTAACTCCAGCTTATACACTCTTTTGTGGTTTTCTAGGAGCAGGGAGCTGCATGCCATACAACCAGCAAAAGACAGAGCAACAAGTAAGGCTTTATGAAAGTTGAGGGGATTCCAAGGGAACAGACAGAAAGGTAACTCTAACGTCCACTAATCTTGTCATATAAAATTAGTTTAGACACTCATTGGAAGGCAAAATCGTTGACTCTATTTCCCTTTTAATTAAGGTTAGTAATTCTAATCATAATAGATGTATTATCTTAACAGAAGAAATGTTTAAAAATATGGATTATGCCACTGTGATCAAAACATTATCCAGAAGCCCTTGGAATGCATTAAGAAGTCTTTCAGAAGTAAGAAGAAACTTTCACACTTCATAATTTTTACTAATAGTCATTATTTTTTATTCCTTGAACTCTCCAAATTGGTTTTCCCTTGGATCTTGAAAAATCAATTACAAATGAGACCAGAGTTTCAAATGATGTTGTTTAATGTGGAAGGGCATGGGGAAATTTACATGGCATGCAGTTATTTATAAAATTAAAAACAAAAATAAATTATAAGTTACATAATCTTACTTGCCTTCTATTACAATGGAAATGTGGCCCTGCTTCTAAAAAAGACAAACCTTCATACTTCTGTCCTGGAATCCACTTGATGTTGCATCCAAAGACATGATTTCCTACAGTTACCCCCTCCTTCAACTGCAATGTTAATTCCTTTCCTCAGGCTCATTTCCATCAGCATTCAAATGTACTTTACAAGAACAATCTTGACAAGATTGCATCCATTACATGTACTCTTGAATCTATCCAGCCCATCTTCTGATTCTACTACTCTGCTAAAAGTACTTCTGTTAGGTTACCAGCTGCAATCTTGCACAACATTGTGCTTGGCTATGTACTTTTCTTAACTGCCTTTCTGTCATTCGCATTTTCTATTTTCTCCTCTTCTAACAAACCTCAGTAATGTTGGAGTGCCTGGGAGCAGATCTAAATTTTCTAACATATCTCTTCCCTGTTCTTAGGTGATTTCATCCACTCCAACAGCTTTAAATAATATCTATTTGCAAATGAATGTTAATTTTCAATTCCAGTCTTGATCGCTCTTCTTATCTTGAGTTTTTTATATGCAACATCCAACATTAAAAAATCACTCTGACTCTTTGAGAAGATGCCGGAAGAGTAAGACATGGAGATCACCTTCCTACCCACAGATACATCAGAAATACATCTACACGTGGAACTGCTCCTACAGAACACCCACTGAATGCTGGCAGAAGACGTCAGACCTCCCAAAAGGCAAGAAACTCCCCACGTACCTGGATAGGGCGAAAGAAAAAAGAAAGAACAGAGACAAAAGAATAGGGACGGGACCTGCACCAGTGGGAGGGAGCTGTGAAGGAGGAAAGGTTTCCACACACTAGGAAGCCCCTTCGTGGGTGGAGACAGCGGGTGGTGGAGGGGGGAGCTTTGGAGCCACGGAGGAGAGTGCAGCAACAGGGGTGAGGAGGGCAAAGCGGAGAGATCCCCGCACAGAGGATTGGTGCCGAGCAGCACTCACCAGCGCGAGAGGCTTGTCTGCTCCTCTGCTGGGGCGGGCAGGGGCTGGGAGCTGAGGCTCGGGCTTCGGAGGTTGGATCCCAGGGAGAGGACTGGGGTTGGTGGCGTGAACACAGCCTGAAGGGGTTAGCGCACCACAGCTAGCCGGGAGGGAGTCCGGGAAAAGGTCTGCAGCTGCCAAAGACACAAGAGACTTTTTCTGGCCTCTTTGTTTCCTGGTGCGCGAGGAGAGGGGATTCAGAGCGCCGCCTAAACGAGCTCCAGAGATGGGCGCGAGCCGTGGCTATTAGCGCGGACCCCAGAGACGGGCATGAGACGCTAAGGTTGCTGCTGCCGCCACCAAGAAGCCTGTGTGTGAGCACAGGTCACTCTCCACACCGCCCCTCCCGGGAGCCGGTGCAGCCCACCACTGCCAGGGTCCCGTGATCCAGGGACAACTTCCCCGGGAGAACAAACAACACGCCTCAGGCTGGTGCAACGTCACGCTGGCCGCTGCCACCGCAGGCTCGCCCCGCATCCATACCCCTCCCTCCCCCAGGCCTGAGTGAGAAAGAGCCCCTGAAGCAGCTGCTCCTTTAACCCCGTCCTGTCTGGGTGGGGAATAGACGCCCTCAGGCGACCTACACGCAGAGGCGGGTCCAAATCCAAAGCTGAACCCCAGGAGCTGTGCGAACAAAGAAGAGAAAAGGAAATTTCTCCCAGCAGCCTCAGAAGCAGTGAATTAAAGCTCCACAAACAACTTGATGTATCTGCATCTGCGGAATACCTGAATAGACAACGAATCATCCCAAATTGAGGAGTTGGACTTTGGGAGCAAGATATATATGTTTTTCCCCTTTTCCTCTTTTTGAGTGTGTATGTGTATGCTTCTGTGAGAGATTTTGTCTGTATAGCTTTGCTTTCACCATTTGTCCTAGGGTTCTGTTGGTCCGTTTGTTTTTTTTTTTTTTTTCACTTAAAATTTTTTCTTTTTTTCTTAATAATTATTTTTTATTTTTTATTTTAATAAATTTATTTTATTTTATTTTATGCTCTTTCTTTTTTCTTTCTATTTTTTCTCCCTTTTATTCTGAGCCATATGGATGAAAGCCTCTTGGTGCTCAAGGCAGGCATCAGGGCTGTGCCTCTGAGGTGGGAGAGCCAACTTCAGGACACTGGTCCACAAGAGAACTCCCAGCTCCACGTAATACCAAACGGCAAAAATCCACCAGAGATGTCCATCTCAACACCAAGACCCAGCTTCACTCAACGACCAGCAAGCTATAGTGCTGGACACCCTATGCCAAACAACTAGCAAGACAGGAACACAGCCCCATCCATTAGCAGAGAGGCTGCCTAAAATCATAATAAGACCACAGACACCCCAAAACACACCACCAGATGTGGACCTGCCCACCAGAAAGACAGGATCCAGCCTCATACATCAGAACACAGGCGCTAGTCCCCTCCACCAGGAAGCCTACACATCCCACTGAACCAACCTAAGCCACTGGGGACAGATACCAAAAACAACAGGAATTACGAACCTGCAGCCTGCAAAAAGGAGACCCCAAACACAGTAAGAAAAGCACAATGAGAAGACAGAAAAACACACAGCAGATGAAGGAGCAAGGTAAAAACACACCAGACCTAATAAATGAAGAGGAAATAGGCAGTCTACCTGAAAAAGAATTCAGAATAATGATAGTAAAGATGATCCAAAATCTTGGAAATAGGATAGACAAAATATAAGAAACATTTAACAAGAACCTAGAAGAACTAAAGAGGAACCAAGCAATGATGAAGAACACAATAAATGAAAATAAAAATACTCTAGAAGGGATCAATAGCAGAATGACTGAGGCAGAAAAACAGATAAGTGACCTGGAAGATAAAATAGTGGAAATAACCATTGCAGAGCAGAATAAAGAAAAAATAATGAAAAGAACTGAGGACAGTCTCAGAGACCTCTGGGACATCATTAAACACACCATCATTCGAATTATAGGGTTCCCAGAAGAAGAGAAAAAGGAAGGGACTGAGAAAATATTTGAAGAGATTATAGTTGAAAACTTCCCTAATATGGGAAAGGAAATAGTTAATCAAGTCCTGGAAGCACAAAGAGTCCCATACAGGATAAATCCAAGGAGAAACACACCAAGACACATATTAATCAAACTATCAAAAATTAAATAAAAAGAAAACATATTAAAAGCAGCAAGGGAAAAACAACAAATAACACATAAGGGAATCCCCATAAGGTTAACAGTTGATCTTTCAGCAGAAACTCTGCAAGCCAGATGAGAGTGGCAGGACATATTTAAAGTGATGAAGGAGAAAAACTTACAACCAAGATTACTCTACACAGCAATGATCTCATTCAGATATGATGGAGAAATTAAAATCTTTACAGACTAGCAAAAGCTGAGAGAGTTCAGCACCACGAAACCAGCTTTACAACAAATGCTAAAGGAACTTCTCTAGGCAAGAAACACAAGAGAAGGAAAACACCTACAATAACAAACCCAAAACATTTAAGAAAATGAGAATAAGAACATGCATATCCATAATTACTTTAATGTAGAAGGATTAAACGCTCCCACCAAAAGACACAGACTGGCTGAACGGATACAAAAACAAGGCCTGTATATATCCTGCCTACAAGAGACCAACTTCAGACCTAGGGACACATGCAGACTGAAAGTGAGGGGATGGAAAAAGATATTCCATGCAAATGGAAATCAAAAGAAAGCTGGAGTAGCAATTTTCATATCAGACAAAATAGACTTTAAAATAAAGACTATTACAAGAGACAAAGAAGGACACTATATAATGATCAAGGGATCGATTCAAGAAGATGATATAAAAATTGTAAATATTTATGCACCCAACATAGGAGCACCTCAATATATAAGGCAAATACTAACAGCCATAAAAAGGGGAAATCGACAGTAACACAATCATAGTAGGGGACTTTAACACCCACTTTCACCAATGGACAGATCATCCAAAATGAAAATAAATAAGGAAACACAAACTTTAAATGATACATTAAACAAGATGGACTTAATTGATATTTATAGGACATTCCACCCAAAAACAACAGAATACACATTTTTCTCAGGTGCTCATGGAACATTCTCCAGGATAGATCATGTCTTGGGTCACAAATCAAGCCTTGGTAAATTTAAGAAAATTGAAATCGTATCAAGTATCTTTTCCGACCACAATGCTATGAGACTAGATATCAATTACAGGAAAAGATCTGTAAAAAATGAAAACACATGGAGGCTACACAATACACTACTTAACAATGAAGTGATCACTGAAGAAATCAAAGGGGAAATCAAAAAATACCTAGAAACAAATGACAATGGAGACATGACGACTCCAAACCTATGGGATGCAGCAAAAGCAGTTCTAAGAGGGAAGTTTATAGCAATACAAGCCTACATCAAGAAACAGGAAACATCTTGAATAAACAACCTAACCTTGCAGCTAAAACAATTAGAGAAAGAAGAACAAAAAAACCCCAGAGCTAGGAGAAGGAAACAAATCATAAAGATCAGATCAGAAATAAATGAAAAAGAAATGAAGGAAACAATAGCAAAGATCAACAAAACTAAAAGCTGGTTCTTTGAGAAGATAAACAAAATTGATAAACCATTAGCCAGACTCATCAAGAAAAAAAGGGAAAAGACTCAAATCAATAGAATTAGAAATGAAAAAGGAGAAGTAACAACTGACACTGCAGAAATACAAACGATCATGAAAGATTACTACAAGCAAATTTATGCCAATAAAATGGACAAACTGGAAGAAATGGACAAATTCTTAGAAATGTACAACCTGCTGAGACTGAACCAGGAAGAAATAGAAAATATGAACAGACCAATCACAAGCACTGAAATTGAAACTGTGATTAAAAATCTTCCAACAAACAAAAGCCCAGGACCAGATGGCTTCACTGGCCAATTCTATCAAACATTTAGAGAAGAGCTAACACCTATACTTCTCAAACTCTTCCAAAATATTGCAGAGGGAGGAACACTCCCCAACTCATTCTACGAGGCCATAATCACCCTGATACCAAAACCAGACAGAGATGTCACAAAGAAAGGAAAATTACAGGCCAATATCACTGATGAACATAGATGCAAAAATCCTCAACAAAATACTAGCAAATAGAATCCAACAGCACATTAAAAGGATCATTTATCATGATCAAATGGTGTTTATTCCAGGAATGCAAGAATTCTTCAATATACGCAAATCAATCAACGTGATACACCATATTAACAAATTGAAGGAGAAAAAATATATGATCATCTCAATAGATGCAGAGAAAGCTTTTGACAAAATTCAACACCCATTTATGATAAAAGCCCTGCAGGCAGCATGCATAGAGGGACCTTTCCTCAACATAATAAAGGCCATAAATGACAAACCCACAGCCAACATCGTCCTCAATGGTGAAAAACTGAAATCATTTCCACTAAGATCAGGAACAAGACAAGGTTGCTCAATCTCACCAGTATTATTCCACATCGTTTTGGAAGTTTTAGCCACAGCAATCAGTGAAGAAAAAGAAATAAAAGGAATCCAAATTGGAAAAGAAGAAGTAAAGCTGTCACTGTTTGCAGATGACATGATACTATACATAGAGAATCCTAAAGATGCTACAAGAAAATTACTAGAGCTAATTAATGAATTTGGTGAAGTAGCAGGATACAAAATTAATGCACAGAAATCTCTTGCATTCCTATACACTAATGATGAAAAATCTGAAGGTGAAATTAAGAAAACACTCCCATTTACCATTGCAACAAAAAGAATAAAATATCTAGGAATAAACCTACCTAAGGAGACAAAAGACCTGTATACAGAAAATTATAAGACACTGATGAAAGAAATTAAAGATGACACAAATAGATGGAGAGATATACCATGTTCTTGGATTGGAAGAATCAACATTGTGAAAATGACACCACTACCCAAAGCAATCTACAGATTCAATGCAATCCCTATCAAACTACCACTGGCATTTTTCACAGAACTAGAACAAAAAATTTCACAATTTGTATGGAAACACAAAAGACCCCGAATAGCCAAAGCAATCTTGAGAACGAAAAATGGAGCTGGAGGAATCAGGCTCCCAGACTTCAGACCATACTAAAAAAGCACAGTAATCAAGACAGAATGATACTGGCACAAAAACAGAAATATAGATCAATGGAACAGGATAGAAAGCCCAGAGATAAACCCATGCACATATGGTCACCTTATCTTTGATAAAGGAGGCAAGCATATACAGTGGAGAAAAGACAGCCTCTTCAATAAGTGGTGCTCGGAAAACTGGACAGGTACATGTAAAAGTATGAAATTAGAACACTCCCTAACACCATACACAAAAATAAACTCAAAATGGATTAAAGACCTAAATGTAAAGACAGACACTATCAAACTCTTTTAGGAAAACATAGGCAGAACACTATGACATAAATCACAGCAAGATCCTCTTTGACCCAGCTCCTAGAGAAATGGAAATAAAAACACAAACAAACAAATGGGACCTAATGAAACTTAAAAGCTTTTGCACAGCAAAGGAAACCATAAACAAGACCAAAAGAAAACCCTCAGAATGGGAGAAAATATTTGCCAATGAAGCAACTGACAAAGGATTAATCTCCAAGATTTACAAGCAGCTCATGCAGCTCAATAACAAAAAAACAAACAACTCAATCCAAAGATGGGCAGAAGACCTAAATAGACATTTCTCCAAAGAAGATATACAGATTGCCAAAAAACACATGAAAGACTGCTCAATATCATTAATCTTTAGAGAAATGCAAATCAAGACTACAATGAGATATCATCTCACACCGGTCAGAATGGCCATCATCAAAAAATCTGGAAACAATAAATGCTGGAGAGGGTGTGGAGAAAAGGGAACCCTCTTGCAGTGTTGGTGGGAATGTAAATTGATACAGCCACTATGGAGAACTGTATGGAGGTTCCTTAAAAAACTAAGAATAGAACTACCATACGACCCAGCAATCCCACTACTGGGCATATACCCTGAGAAAACCATAATTCTAAAAGAGTCATGTATCAAAATGTTCACTGCAGCTCTATTTACAATAACCAGGACATGGAAGCAACCTAAATGTCCATCATCGGATGAATGGATAAAGAAAATGTGGCACATATATACAATGGAATATTACTCAGCCGTAAAAGGAAACGAAATGGAGTTATTTGTAGTGAGGTGGATGGAGTTAGAGTCTGTCATACAGAGTGAAGTCAGAAAGAGAAAAACAAATACAGTATGCTAACATATATATATGGAATCTAAGGGGGAGAAAAAAAAAAAAAAGGTCATGAACAACCTAATGGCAAGACGGGAATAAAGACACAGACCTACTAGAGAATGGACTTGAGGATATGGGGAGGGTGAAGGATAAGATGTGACAAAGTGAGAGAGTGGCATGGCCATATATACACTACCAAATGTAAAATAGATAGCTAGTGGGAAGCAATGGCATAGCCCAGGGAGATCAGCTCTGTGCTTTGTGACCCCCTTGAGGGGTGGGATAGGGAGGGTGGGAGGGAGGGAGATGCAAGAGGGGAGAAATATGGGAACATATGTATATGTATAACTGATTCACTTTGTTATAAAGCAGAAACTAGCACACCATTGTAAAGCAATTATACTCCAATAAAGATGTTTAAAAAAAATCACTCTGAATATCAAAAATAATATTAAGCATAATAGATTCAAATTAGAACTCTTTCCTCCTCCCCAATCCTGCTCTTCTCTTTTTCTTCCTCTCGAGAGGTCTATGTCAGACTGAAGCCGAAGACTATGAATCATTCTCGATTCAACCTTTTCCCTCGTTAACATCTTGGTGAAATTCACATCCAACCCAACAATGAGGACAGTTGCATGTTCTAAATTTTACCACTTTTTGTCTTTGAATTTTTCTAGCAACCTCGACTCTCACTTGTTCTGCTATAACAATACCCTAACTCTTATTCCTGATCTAAGTTTTCCTCCCTATCAACCTAGCAGCCAAAATGTGCTTTTACAATTATAAATCAGATCACGTGAGCCCTCTGTTTAAAAAGAAATAAACAGAAATACAAAACAGAAAAAGGCTCACAGACATAAAAAAGAGATTTATGGTTACCAAAAGGGTGGGTGTGATAAATTAGGTGTTTGAGATTAAAATATATACACAACTATATATAAAATAGATAAATAACAAGGACCTCCTGTATGGCACAGGGAACCATACTCACTATCTTGTAATAACCCCTAATGGAAAAGGACCTGAATATAATATATACATTATATATGTCTAATGTATATAACTGAATCACTTTTATAAAATATCACTTATATAAAATATGTATAATTGAACTCTATGTGTAACTGTATGATATATATACATATAAACTGAATCACTTATATAAAAAATATCTATTTATAGTATATATATAATATATATGTATAACTGAATCACTTCTGTAAAATATCACTTACATAAAATATGTATAACTGAACTCTATATATAAGTATATAAACTGAATCACTTATATAAAAATATATATATTTATATAGTATATATATATAATATATATGTATAACTGAATCACTTTGCTGTGTGCCTGAAACTAACACAATGTAAATCAACTATATTTCAATAAAAATTAAAACAACAAATAAACACATCAAGTCAAAATGATTTCCCACAACCTTCATGACTATAAATGTCTGTGTGCAACCTACCTCTTCAGACTCTCCTCTCTGTCCTTCCTTGGTCAATGCTCTATGATTCCATAAGACTGCTCCTTCCTGTATTTGCTGTGGCCATTTAAGAAATCTTTTCCCCAGGCTCATCCCATGATTAGTTCTTTCTTCTCACCTATGTCTCATCTCATAGGAGATCTGCAGGGTCTTCTTATCCACATTCTCTAAGAGCCTTTTCATATCTTCCTACTTTGATCACTCTCTGGCACACACTTGTGACTTATTTCCTCCTTCCCACCCACACTAACATTGCTTACTTACTTGGCCTTCTATATATTAATATACTATCTGTTTTCTCCCTCCTCTCACCAAAGTTTGTCTAATGAGAGTAAGAACTTGGTAGTCTTGCTCTTGTACTGTCCTTTGTTCTAGAACAGCATGTCACACACAGCAAATGCTCTGAAGGTGTTATCAAGGGAATAGATAAATTATAAATTCAACTTGCTTAAATTCATAAAAGCCTAGTAAACACTGAAACAATATATAAATACTTTTCATAATTGTTATTTTATTAGGGATATCTTATGAGTTTCTGACGTTTTGTTTTTTACAACTCTTGAAATTTTACACAATAAAATTATGTTCATACAATTTAATAAAAATAAATATTAAAAGTTAATGCTAGAGCATATTTTTAATAAAAGAGTTAAATGATAAAGACCTTTTCCAGGTCTGATATATGGTATAACATGAATAAACCATTCTGGAGGACAGTCTGGCAGTTTTTAAAAAGCCAGCCATACACATACCATACTAATCAGCCATCCCACTCCTACGTATTTACCCAAGAGAAATAAAATTGTGTGCTCACACAAAAAGTGTACATGAATGATCACAGAAATTTTATTTGTAGTAATTAAAAACTGAAACAGACTAAATTTCCATAATCAATTGAATGGATGAACAAAATTTTGTATATCCATAAGTGGAATCTTACTCAATAATAAAAGCAATGAATCACAATACCAATGAGTATTAAAATCTAGCCAAATATATATACTATATAATATATATATAATATTTAGTTCCACTTATATAAATGTCTAAAAAATACAAACTAATCAGCAATGACAGAGAGCCAATCAGTGCTTGCATAGGGACAGAATGAGAAACGATGAGGAAGGCTTTGAGTGTTATAAAAATGTATCCTGATTGTGATTTTTGTTCCATGAGTATATACACATATCAAAACTCATCTAATTGTATAATTTAAATCTGTACAGCTTATTTTACACAACATAGTCTATAAAAATGCAAAAATAGATGAAATCCCACTGTGAAAATTATTTATCTCCTTGATCTTTCATTATGAAACTCTTGAATTGAAAGTAAACTTCAACAGAAACCTCTTCATTCTTAGTGCTAATGCATGTACCAAAATGCATGGTGATAAGTACTATTGATCCAATACATTTTTTGTGTGTGTTAGGTATATATTCCCATGTTCATATGATGATTGTTCTATTCCAATAATCTTTTTCTCTGTCAAATGGATCAGACCTTCATGCAGTAATAGTAACTTATTTGTCAGTCAGTAGAAAAGTATATTTTCTATTTAAAGTGTAGTTTTCCTGCCCTCTGAGCAATTTGCATTAATTTCTTTTTGATAGCTTGATTCCAGCTGCTATCATCAATTCCAAAGAGAAATTATTTAGATATGAAAGCTCCAGCTATATAATTATTTAAAAAATTATAACAATTAAAAAAATCTGATATATCCGGATAAACAAAAGATATATTCAGTATTTTCTCAACACATCACAGTTTTTTATTAAAGTATTTGCTTAGTACATGTTGCTCTAATATAATTCTTCATATATACTTCTTTTTTTGATTAAATTTGTTTTAATATTTTTCAATACCACATGATAGACAAAAATATTGAAGTAGAATCCTTACTGTAAAAGAATAGTCAAAATAGAAGAAATAATATAACAAAAAATTTAAAAAGATAACACTCATTTGTAAGCTGCTTTACGAGGTCATATTTATCTATTCATCAAATAGTATTCAAGATTTCTCTTTGCTGAACACTATGCAAGGCAATAGGAATACAAAAATGAAATCACAGAACCTCTGTCTTTTTTTGCTGGCAAAAGAGCTCATATAAAGTTACTTATAATAATAAATGTGAACAAAATCTATGGGAAAGTAGCTGAGCATAATGGTTAAAAATGCAGGGTTTTTTTGAGTAAGAAAAATCTGAATTTCTATCCTTGCCTTAATACTTTGGGTAAGTTACTTAAAATGTCAAGAATCAGTTCCCTACCTTAAAAATGTGACTAATAATACCTTCCTCACAGCTAAGGACTAGTGAGGAAATGTTTTCCAGCTGCTATCAAGTTCTTGGCATGCTGGAAAAGATCAATATATTTCATCCCTTTTTGCCTCTAAGCTCTCAGAGAGGAGAAATATTTTTTATATCTTGTCCACAGTACTTAAAACAGCCCTGTCAAGTGTGCTCCATGAGTACCTGTGTCATAAATTATAGAACTTGTTTGTCTGTTCGTTTGTATGTTTGCTTGTTTTTAATTGTAGCTGTTGCTGTTTCCTTGTTTTTGTCTTTGCTATTTGTCTTGGGTTTTGTTTGTCTGTTTTCATTTGTTTTCTTCCTGCTCTCTTTTTTCTTTTTCTTTTCCTTTTTTCCCCTATTTTGTTGAGCTGTGTGGCTTGTGGGGTCTTCGTTCCCAGGCTGGGGGTCCGGCCTGAGCTTCTGGGGTGAGAGTGCCGAGTCCAGGACACTGGAATGCCAGAGATTTCCCAGCACCATTGAATATTAATCGGCAAGAGCTCTCCCAGAGGTCTCCATCTCAACTCCAAGACCTGGTTCCACCCAACTGCCTGCAGGCTCAAGTGCTGAATGCCCCATGTCAAATAACAAGCAAAACAGGAACACAAACGCACCCATCAGCAGACAGGCTGCCTAAAGTTGTACTAAGCCTACAGACACCCCAAAACACACCAACTGATGGGGCCCACCCATCAGAGGGAAAAGATCCATCTTCAACTACCAGAATGCAGGCACTAGTCTCTCCCACCAGGAACCCTACACAAGCCAGTGGACCAAATTCACCTACTGTGGGCAGGCACCAGAAGCAAGAGGAAATACGACTCTGCAGCCTGCTGAAAACAGACCTCAAACACAGTGAGTTAGACAAAATGAGAAGTCAGATAAATATGTTGCAGATGAAGGACCAAGGTAAAAACCTACAAGACCAAATATAAAGAAAGGAAATAGGCAATCCACCTGAAAAATAATTCAGAATAATGATATTAAAGATGATTCAAAATTTTGGGAATAGAATGGAGATAATACAAGAAACATGTTACAAGGGCCTAGAAGAACTTAAGAACATATAAACAGTGATGAACAACACAATAACTGAAATTAAAAATACACTAGAAGGAATCAATAGCAGAATAACTGAGGCAGAAGAATGGATAACTGAGCTGGAAGATAGAATGGTGGAAGTAACTGCTGCAGAGCAGAATAAAGAAAAAGACTGAAAAGAATTGAAAACAGTCTCAGAGACCTTAACAGCAAACACACCAACATTTGAATTATAGGGGTCCCAGAATAAGAAGAGAAAAAGAAAGGGTCTGAGAAAATATTTGAAGAGATTACAATTGAAAACTTCCCTAACGTAGGAAAGGAAATAGTCAATCAAGTCAAGGAAGCACAGAGAGTCCCATACAGGATAAACCCAAAGAGAAATATGCCAAGACACAATTTAATCACACTATCAAAAATTAAATACAAAGAAAAGCTATTTTTTTTAAAAAAGGGAAAAGCAACAAATAACATACAAGGGAATCCCCATAAGGTTATCAGCTGAACTTTCAGCAGAAACTCTGCAAGCCAGAAGGGAGCGGCAGGATACATTTAAAGTAATGAAAGGGAAGAATGTACAGCCAAGATTATTCTACCCAGCAAGGCTCTCATTCAGATTTGATGGAGAAATCAAAAGCTTTAGAGACAAGCAAAAGCTGAGAGAATTCAGCACCACCAAACCAGCTTTACAACAAATTCTAAAGGAATTTCTCTAAGAAGGAAACACAAGATAAGGAAAATACCTACAAAAACAAACCCAAAACAATTTAAAAAATGGTAATAGGAACATATATACCAATAATTAACTTAAATGTAAATGGATTAAATACTCCAACCAAAATACACAGAATGGCTCAATGGATACAAAAACAAGACCCGTATCTATGTTATCTACAAGAGATCCACTTCAGACCCAGAGACAAATACAGACTGAAAATGAGAGGATGGAAAAAGATAGTCCATGCAAATGGAAAACAAAAGAGAACTGGAGTAGCAATACTCACATCAGACAAAATAGACTTTAAAATAAAGACCATTACAAAAGAAAAAGAAGGACAGTAGATAATGAACAAGGGATCAATACAAGAAGAAGATATAACAATTGTAAATGTTTATACACCCAACATAGGTGCACCTCAATACATAAGACTAATGCTAACAGCCATAAAATGGGAAATTGACTGTAACACAATAATAGTGGGTGACCTTAACACGCCACTTACACAAATGGATAGATCATCCAGACAGAAAATTAATAAGGAAACACAAGCTTTAAATGACACATTAGACCAGATAGACTTAATTGATATTCATAAGACATTTCATCTGAAAGCAGCAGAACACAGTTTCTTCTCAAATGCACATGGAACTTTCTAAAGGATAGATAACATCTTGGGTCACAAATCAAGCCTTGGTAAATTTAAGAAAATTAAAATCATACCAAGCATCTTATCCAACCACAAGCCTGTGAGATTAGAAATCAATTATAGGAAAAGAGAACTGTAAAACACAAACACATGGAGGTTAAAAATATGCCACTAAATATCAAGAGATCACTGAAGAAACCAAAGAGGAAATCAAAAATACCTAGAAACAAATGACAAATGAAAGCAATACGATCCTATTTCAAGAAACAAGAAAAATCTCAAATAAAGAACCTAACCTTACACCTAAAGCAACTAGAGAAAGAAGAACAAAGAAAACCCAAAGTTAGTAGAAGGAAAGAAATCATAAAATCAGAGCAGAAATAAAAGAAATAGAAATGAATAAAACAATAGCAAAGATCAATAAAACTAAAAGCTGGTCCATTGAGAAGATAAACAAACTTGAAAAACCTTTAGCCAAACTCATCAAGAAAAAAAGGGAGAGGACTCAAATCAATAAAATTAGAAATGATAAAGGAGAAGTTACAACTGCCAACACAGAAATACAAAGGATCATAGAGACTACTATAAGCAAATATGTGCCAATAAAATGGATGACCTGGAAGAAATGGAAAAATTCTTAGAAATGTACAACCTTCCAATA
Source organism: Balaenoptera physalus (assembly GCF_965194825.1). NCBI lineage: Eukaryota > Metazoa > Chordata > Mammalia > Artiodactyla > Balaenopteridae > Balaenoptera > Balaenoptera physalus. The sequence continues at coordinate 103,901,491 of NC_138888.1, forward strand.
CTGACCCAGAAGAAATAGAAGATATGAACAGACCAATCACAAGCACTGAAATTGAAACTGTGATTAAAAATCTTCCAACAAACAAAAGTCCAGGACCAGAAGCCTTCACAGGTGAATTCTATCAAATATTTAGAGAAGAGCCAACACCTGTCCTTCTGAAACTCTTCCAAAATATAGCAGAGGGAGGAACACTCCAAACCCATTCTACAAAACCACCAGCATTCTGATACCAAAACCAGACAAAGATATCACAAAAAAAGAAAATTACAGGCCAATATCACTGATGAACATAGATGTAAAAATCCTTAACAAAATACTAGCAAACAGTATACAACAGCACAATAAGAAGATTATACAACATGATCAAGTAGGGTTTATCCCAAGAATGCAAGGATTCTTCAATATACACAATTCAACCAATGTGATACACCATATTAACAAACTGAAGGATAAGAAACATATGATCATATCAGTAGATGCAGAAAAAGCGTTCGGCAAAATCCAACATCGATTTATGATAAAAACTCTCCAGAAAGTGGGTATAGAGGAAACATACCTCACTATAATAAAGGCTGTATAAAACAAACCCACAGCAAACATTATTCCCAATGGTGAAAAATTGAAAGAATTTCTTCTAAAATCGGGAACACGTGTGCCCACTCTCACCATTATTATTCAACACAGATTTGGAAGTCCCAGCCATGGCAATCAGAGAAGAAAAAGAAACAAAACAATATAAATTGGAAAAGAAGAAGTAAAACTGTCACTTTTTGCAGATGACATAATACTATACATAGAAAATACTAAAGATGCCACAAGAAAACTACTAGAGCTAATCAATGAATTTAGTAAAGTCACATGATACAAAATTAATGCACAGAAATCTCTTGCATTCCTATACACTAACACCAAAAGATCAGAAAAAGAAATTAAGGGAAAAATCCCATTTACCATTGCAACAAAAAGAATAAAATACCTAGGAATAAACCTACCTAAGGAGACAAAAGACCTGTATGCAGAAAAGTATAAGATACTGATGAAAGAAATCCAAGACAACACAAACACATGGAGAGATATACCATTTTCTTGGATAAGAAGAATCAATATTGTGAAAATGATTATACTACACAAAGCAATCTATAGATTCAATGCAATGCCTATCAAATTACCATGACACTTTTCACAGAACTAGAACCAAAAATGTTTACAATTTGTAGGGAAACACAAAAGACCTCTAATAGCAAAAGCAATCTTGAGAAAAAAGAAAAATACAGACCTGGAGGAATCAGGCTCCCTGACTTCAGACTATACTACAGGGCTACAGTAATCAAAACAGTGTAGTACTGGCACAAAAACAGAAATGTAGATCAATGGAACAGGATAGAAATCCCAGAGACAACCCAGGCACCTATGGTCATCTATGACAAAGGAGGCCAGAATATACAATGGAGCAAAGACAGCCTCTTCAATAAGTGGTGTTGGGAAAATTGGACAGCTACATGTAAAAGAATGAAATTAGAACACTCCCTAACACCATACACAAAAATAAACTCAAAATGGATTAAAGACCTAAATGTAAGACTGGACACTATAAAACTCTTAGAGGAAACCATAGGAAGAGCACTCTTTGACATAAATCACAGCAAGATCTTTTTTGATCCACTTCCTGGAATAATGGAAATAAAAACAAAAATAACAAATGGGACCTAATGAAACTTAAAAGCTTTTGCACAACAAAAGAAACCATAAACAAGACGAAAAGGCAACCCTCAGAATGGGAGAAAATATTTGCAAATGAATCAATGACAAGGGATTAATCTCCAAAATATATAAATAGCTCATGTAGCTCAATATCAAAAAAAAAAAAAAAAAAAACCAATCAAAAATGGGCAGAAGACTTAAATAGACATTTCTCCAAAGAAGACATACAGATGGCCAAGAGGCACATGAAAAGCTGCTCAACATCACTAATTATTAGATAAATGCAAATCAAAACTACAATAAGATATCCCCTCACACCAGCCAGAATGGTCACCATCACAAATTCTACAAACATTAAATGCTGGAGAGGTTGTGGAGAAAAGGGAACCCTCTTGCACTGTTGGTGGGAATGTAAATTGATACAGCCACTATGTAGAACAGTATGGAGGTTCCTTAAAAAAACTAAAAATAGGGCTACTACTACTGGGCATATACCCAGAGAAATCCATAACACACACATCCCAATGTTCATTGCAGCACTATTTACAATAACCAGAATGTGGGAACAACCTAAATATCCATCAATAGAGGAATGCATAAAGAAGATGTGGCACATATATACAATGGAATATTACTCAACCATATAAAGGAACAAAATTGGGTCATTTTTAGAAATGTGGATGGGCTTAGAGACTGTCACACAGAGTGAAGTAAGACAGAAAGAGAAAAACAAATGTATATTAAAGCGTATATGTGGAAACTGAAAAAAATTCATATAGACAATCTTATTTACAAAGCAGAAATAGACACAAGCATAGAGAACAAATGTATGGATACCAAGGGGGAAAGGAGGGATGAGGTGGGATGAATTGGGAGATTGGGATTGACCTATATACACTATTGATAGTATGTATAAAATACATAACTAATGAGAACCTGTATAGCATAGGGAACTATACTCAGTGCTTTGTGGTAACCTAGATGGGAAGGAAATCCAAAAATAGGGGATATATGTATATGTATAGCTGATTCACTTTGCTGTACAGCAGAAACTAACACAGCATTGCAGAGCAACTATACTGTAATAAAAATTTAAAAGTAAATAAATAAAATTAACCCAGTGTTTGCCTAAGTTCAAAATTTCCCACAGAAGGCTAGTGGGAGAGCAAATATAATTTTAAAATCATAGATACTTAGAGCTGAGAAATCAGGACCCAGAGTCAAGGTGTGGCTGGAGTCCAGTAATTGGGTCCTGGCCACCACCACCACTATCAGCATCTTTAACCAGGGCAGCTTTGCTTCATTCTTTTTTTTTCTTTATTATTCATAAGATTTTCTGCTTTATTCTTTATAAGAAGGCTCCATTTGAATAAAGAATTCCCTGGCTGAAAAGAAAAGAAAAATGAAATTAAGAAAGGGAATATAAAGAGAAAATTTAAAAAGCTATATAAAAAATCACAAAGTCAAAGCCAGTGAGCAAGGCAAAATTGTGAGGGAATTCCAAATAAAGCTAAGAAATGTGATTTGTCCAAAATTCCCTAAACTGAAAACCAACAGGTTAAAAAGAAAAAAAAAAAAAAACTAGATATTTTATGTGACAATGACACACAATTCCCCAATCATCACACAAAGCAACCTTAAATTCTGCTTCTAGATTCTGCCATCATTCTTCCTAAAGGCATCACTCCCCTTTACCCAAAGAAGAAACAAAACCAGTTGCATCTTAAACAAATTATTTTAAACATTTTTTTATGCAATATGTCCTATAACACAAATTAATTTTTTTTTGGTTTAAGTTTAAAGTAATTTTTAGTTGGATAATTTAACTGGTTAAGTAAATGTACCAAACCAATCTAAATAAAACAAAAAATCAAACCTAAAAAAATGTAAAAGAGGTTTATGCAGAGATATCTAGCTGACCTCAAATATTTTTGGTCCATATCACACTGTAGAGTTGATTATAGGGAGAAGCAACCCAGAAAGAGCATAAGTAATCCTGACCAAGAGCATGTAAGCAGAAATGGTATGTGACATCTCTGTGACGGGAAGATTAAATGCCTTGTATACATTCCCCACCTATCTTTCTCTTGTTTAGTTAGCATGGAAGCCATACGTAGAGCATGATAGTCATACAGCATGATAAGTTGAAAAGAGTCTACATCACTGAGTCATAGCTTGGAGGAAAGCTGCCCAGAAGAGCCACTCAACCAGCAACATCTACAATGGATTTTTCCATGAGTGAAAAAAAAACTTGTATTTAGCAACTAAGATTTTGAAATTGCATTTAAGCATCAAGTGTTATGATTTTTACTTCTTTCATTCATTAAGAAAGAGTTCATGGGAGGAACCAAGATGGTGGAGTAGAAGGATGTGTTCTCACTCCCTCTTGCGAGAACACCAGAATCACAACTAGCTACTGGACAATCATCGACAGGAAGACACTGGAACTCACCAAAAATGATACCCCACATCCAAAGACAAAGCAGAAGCCACAATGAGATGGTAGGAGGGGCACAATCACAGTAAAATCAAATCCCATAACTGGTGGGTGGGTGACTCACAGACTGGCGAACACTTATACCAAAGAAGTCCACCCACTGGAGTGCAGGTTCTGAGCCCCACCTCAGGCTTCCCAACCTGGGGGTCCTGCAATGGGAGGAGGAATTCCTAGGGAATCAGACTTTGAAGCCTAGTGGGAATCGATTGCAGGACTCCGACGGGACTGGGGGAAACAGAGACCCCACTCTTGGAGGGTACACACAAAGTAGTGTGAGCATTGGGACCCAGGGGAAGGAGCAGTGACCCCAGTGGACACTGAACCAGAACTACCTGCTAGTGCTGCAGGGTATCCTGCAGAGGTGATGGGTGGCTCTGTTTCACCGTGGGGACAAGCAAACTGGCAGCAGAAGTTCTGGGAAGTACATCTTGGCATGAGCCTTCCCAGAGTCTGTCATTAGCCCCACCAAAGAGCCCAGGTAGGCTCCAGTGTTGGGTTGCCCAAGGCAAAACAAACAAAAAGGAGGGAACCCAGCCTCACCCATCAACACTCAAGTGGATTAAAGTTTTACTGAGCTCTGGCCACCACAGCAACAGTCAGCTCTACCCACCACGAGAGCCTCCCATCAAGCCTGTTAGATAGCCTCAACCACCAGAGGGCAGACAGCAGAGGCAAGAAAAACTACAATCCTGCAGCCTGTGAAATAAAAATCACATTCACAGAAAGATACACAAGATGAAAAGGCAGAGGGCTATATACCAGATGAAGGAACAAGAAAAAGCCCAGAAAAACAACTAAATGAAGTGGAGATAGGCGACCTTCCAGAAAAAGTATTCAGAATAATGATAGTGAAGATGATCCAGGACCTCGGAATAAGAATGGAGGCAAAGATCGAGAAGATGCAAGAAATGTTTAACAAAGACTAGAAGAATTAAAGAACGAAAAAACAGAGATGAACAATAAAATAACTGAAATGATAACTACACTAGAAGGAATCAATAGCAGAATAACTGAGGCAGAAGAAGGGATAAGTGACCTGGAAGACAGAATGGTGGAATTCACTGCTGCGGAACAGACTAAAGAAAAAAGAATGAAAAGAAATGAAGACAACCTAAGAGATCTCTGGGACAACATTAAACGCAACAACATTTACATTATAGGGGTCCCAGAAGGAGAAGAGAGAGAGAAAGGATCAGAGAAAATATTTGAAGAGATTATAGTGGAAAACTTCCCTAACATGGGAAAGGAAATAGCCACCGATGTCCAGGTAGCACAGAGAGTCCCATACAGGATAAACCCAAGGAGAAACACGCCGAGACACATAGTAATCAAATTGGTAAAAATTAAAGACAAAGAAAAATTATTGAAAGCAGCAAGGGAAAAATGATAAATAACATACAAGGGAACCCCCATAAGGTTAACAGTTGCTTTCTCAGCAGAAACTCTACAAGCCAGAAGGGAGGGGCATGATATACTTAAAGTGATGAAAGGGAAAAACCTACAACCAAGATTACTCTACCTAGCAAGAATCTCATTAAGATTCAATGGAGAAATCAAAAGCTTTACAGACAAGCAAAAGCTAAGAGAATTCAGCACCACCAAACCACCTCTACAACAAATGCTAAAGGAACTTCTCTAAGTGAGAAACACAAGAGAAGAAAAGGACTTAAAAAAACAAACCCAAAACAATAAAGAAAATGGTCATAGGAACATACATATCGATAATTACCTTAAACGTGAATGGATTAAATGCTCCAACCAAAAGACACAGGCTTGCTGAACGGATACAAAAACAAGACCCATATATATGCTGTCTACAAGAGACCCATTTCAGACCTAGGGACACATACAGACTGAAAGTGAGGGGATGGAAAAAGATATTCCATGCAAATGGAAATCAAAAGAAAGTTGGAGTAGCTATACTCATATCAGATAAAATAGATGTTAAAATAAAGAATGTTAAAAGAGACAAGGAAGGACACTACATAATGATCAAGGGATCAATCCAAGAAGAAGATATAACAATTATAAATATATATGCACCCAACATAGGAACACCTCAATACATAAGGCAACTGCTAACAGCTATAAAAGAGGAAATCAACAGTAACACAATAATAGTGGGGGACTTTAACACCTCACTTACACCAATGGACAGATCATCCAAAATGAAAATAAATAAAGAAACAGAAGTTTTAAATGACACAGTAGACCAGATATATTTAATTGATATTTATAGGACATTCCATCCAAAAACAGCAGATTACACTTTCTTCTCAAGTGCACACGGAACATACTCCAGGATAGATCACATCTTGGGTCACAAATCAAGCCTCAGTAAATTTAAGAAAATTGAAAGCATATCAAGCATCTTTTCTGACCAAAAGGCTATGAGATTAGAAATGAATTACAGGGAAAAAAAAGTAAAAAACACAAACACATGGAGGCTAAACAATACATTACTAAATAACCAAGAGATCACTGAAGAAATCAAAGAGGAAATCAAAAAATCCCTAGAGACAAATGACAATGAAAACACGACGATCCAAAACCTATGGGATACAGCAAAAGCAGCTCTAAGAGGGAAGTTTATAGCTATACAAGCCTACCTAAAGAAACAAGAAAAATCTCAAGCAAACAATCTAAACTTACACCTAAAGGAACTAGAGAAAGAAGAAAAAACAAAACCCAAAGTTAGCAGAAGTAATCATAAAGATCAGAGCGAAATAAATGAAATAGAAACAAATAAAACAATAGCAAAGATCAATAAAACTAAAAGTTGTTTTTTTGAGAAGATAAACAAACTTGATTAACCATTAGCCAGACTCATAAGAAAAAGAGGGAGAGGACTCAAATCAATAAAATTAGAAATGGAAAAGGAGAAGTTACAACAGACACCACAGAAATACAAAGCATCCTAAGAGACTACTACAAGAAACTCTATGCCAGTAAAATGGACAACCTGGAAGAAATGGACAAATTCTTAGAAAGGTATAACCTTCCAAGGCTGAATGAGGAAGAAACAGAAAATATGAACAGACCAATCACAAGTAATGAAATTGAAACTGTGATTAAAAATCTTCCAACAAACAAAAGTCCAGGACCAGATGGCTTCACAGGTGAATTCTATCAAACATTTAGAGAAGAGCTAACACCCATCCTTCTCAAACTCTTCCAAAAAATTGCAGAGGAATTCCCAAACTCATTCTATGAGGCCACCATCACCCTGATACCAAAACCAGACAAAGATACTACAAAAAAAGAAAATTACAGACCAATATCACTGATGAATATAGATGTAAAAATCCTCAACAAATAACTAGCAAACAGAATCCAACAACAAATTAAAAGGATCATACACCACGATCAAGTGGGATTTATCCCAGGGATGCAAGGATTCTTTAATATATGCAAATCACTCAATGTGATACACCATATTAACAAAATGAAGAATAAACACCATATGATCATCTCAATAGATGCAGAAAAAGCTTTTGACAAAATTCAACACCCATTTATGATAAAAACTCTCCAGAAAGCAGGCGTAGAGGGAACCTACCTCAACATAATAAAGGCCATATACAACAAACCAACAGCAAACACCATTCTCAATGGTGAAAAATTGAAAGCATTTCTTCTAAGATCAGGAACGAGACAATGATGTCTACCCTCACCACTATTATTCAACATAGTTTTGGAAGTCCTAGCCATGGCAATCAGAGAAGAAAAAGAAATAAAAGGAATACAAATTGGAAAAGAAGAAGTAAAATTGTCACTGTTTGCAGATGACATAACACTATACATAGAGAATCCTAAAAATGCCACCAGAAAACTACTAGAGCTAATCAATGAATTTGGTAAGGTAACAGGATGCAAAACTAATACACAGAAATCTCTTGCATTCCTATACACTAATGATGAAAAATCTGAAAGAGAAATTATGGAAACACTCCCATTTACCACTGCAACAAAAATAATAAAATACCTAGGAATAAACTTACCTAGGAAGACAAAAAACCTGTATGCAGAAAACTATAAGACACTGATGAAAGAAATTAAAGATGATACCAACAGATGGAGAGATATACCATGTTCTTGGATTGGAAGAATCAATGTTGTGAAAATGACTATACTACCCAAAGCAATCTACAGATTCAATGCAACCCCTATTAAATTACCAATGGCATTTTTTACAGAACTAGAACAAATCATCTTAAAATTTGTATGGAGACACAAAAGACCCCGAATAGCTAAAGCAGTCTTGAGGCAAAAAACGGAGCTGGAGGAATCAGACTCCCTGACTTCAGACTGTACTACAAAGCTACAGTAATCAAGACAATATGGTACTGGTGCATAAATATAAACATTGATCAATGGAACAAGATAAAAAGCTCAGAGATAAACCCATGCACCTATGGTAAACTAATCTATGACAAGGGAGGCAAAGATATACAATGGAGAAAAGTCAGTCTCTTCAATAAGTGATGCTGAGAAAACTGGACAGCTACATGTAAAAGAATGAAATTAGAATACTCCCTAACACCATACACAAAAATAAACTCAAAATGGATTTGAGACCTAAATGTAAGACTGGACACTATAAAACCCTTAGAGGAAAACATAGGAAGAACACTCTTTGACATAAATCACAGCAAGATCTTTTTTGACCCACCTCCTAGAGTCATGGAAATAAAAACAAAAATAAACAAATGGGACCTAATGAAACTTCAAAGCTTTTGCACAGCACAGGAAACCATAAACAAGTCGAAAAGACAACACTCAGAATGGGAGAAAATATTTGCAAACGAATCAACGGACAAAGGATTAATCTCCAAAACATATAAACAGCTCATGCAGCTCAGTATTAAAGAAACAAACAACCCAATACAAAAATGGGCAGAAGACCTAAATAGACATTTCTCCAAAGAAGACATACAGATGGCCAAGAGGCACATGAAAAGATGCTCAACATCACTAATTATTAAAGAAATGCAAATCAAAACTACAATGAGGTATCACCTCATACCAGTTAGAATGGGCATCATCAGAAAATCTACAAACAACAAATGCTGGAGAGGGTGTGGAGAAAAGGGAACCCTCTTGCACTGTTGGTGGGAATGTAAATTGATACAGCCACTATGGAGAACAGTATGGAGGTTCCTTAAAAAACTAAAAATAGAATTACCATATGATCCAGCAATCCCACTACTGGGCATATACCCAGAGAAAACCGTAATTCAAAAAGACAATGCACCCCAATGTTCGTTTCAGCACTATTTACAATAGCCAGGTCATGGAAGCAACCTAAATACCCATCAACAGACGAATGGATAAAGAATTGAGGTACATATATACAATGGAATATTACTCAGCCATAAAAAGGAACGAAATTGAGTCATTTATTGAAACGTGGACAGATCTAGAGACTGTCATATAGAGTGAAGTAAGTCAGAAAGAGAAAAACAAATATCGTATATTAACGCATGTATGTGGAACCTAGAAAAATGGTACAGATGAGCCAGTTTGCAGGGCAGAAGTTGAGACACAGATGTAGAGGACAGACGTATGGACACCAAGGAGGGAAAAGCGCAGTGGGGTGGGAATGTTGGTGTGCTGAATTGGGCGATTGGGATTGACATGTATACACTGATGTGTATAAAATTGATGACTGATAAGAACCTGCAGTACAAACAAACAAACAACCAAAAAAAAAAAAAAACAACTAATACTAAACTTTCTTTGGGTTATTTGTATGGAAATATGTTAATATAAATATTTCAGACATTAAAAAAAAAAAAGAAGAAGAGCCAGTATTTGGCAAGAAAATAGAAAAGACAGATATAAAATGGGCTGAGACTTAATTCCTATACACAGAGAAGATGAAATTCTGTAAGTTTTCTTTTTTACCCAAACCCTGGGAACTTTGAGGACATTTCTGCTATATTATTTGTTCATGTGTTTGTACATAATAGGTAGATGTAATCTGAGACTTTAAATGAGAAATTGGGATAAAATTGATAATTTCTTTGTAATTGTGTATGTCTTCAATTAAAAAAATGGGCATTCTGTTAAATTGAGTAAACTGTATAGTTTGAAGCTCTCTATATATTTTTATAAAGTTTTAAATCACAAAAAAAGTTATAAAGATACACAGTCTATAGTAAATATTCACAAATGATTGTTGCTGCTGTGTTTACTATTCTATTAAAGGTGTAAAATCCATAAAACAGTTTAAGTTCAAAGTTAAACATGAATTTTTACCTTTCTATTTATGTCTCTGCTATTCACACTTGTGGTTAATGAATCAGAGACTGTGGCATCACTAGTTAAAAATGTGCTTGTTAAAAAAATAGAACTCAGGCCCACCAGATCTATTGAATCACAATCTGCACTTTTACAATCTCCCCAGTGTACTTGTGTACCCATGAATAATTGAAAGGTACATTTCTACCTCAACATGTCTTTTCTGTCTGAGAAATACACACATTTTATCCAGTTTGATGTAAATAAAACACTCAAAAATGCAAAAAAAGAAAAAAAAAAAAGAAAATATCCTGTTTGAGCAATAAATAGAAAAAGAAAATTAGAAAAAAATCAACAGAGCCTCAGTGACATTTGGGACACCATGAAGCCTATAAATATACTCATAATGGCAGTCTCAGGAGGAGAGGAGAGAAAGAAAAGGGCAGAAAGAATAAACAAATGATGGCTGAAAACTTCCCAACTTTGATTAAAAAATAAATAAATAAAATAAAAAATATTAATCTCTATATCCAAGAAACTCAACGAATTCCAAGTAGGTTCCACACCTACACATATCATAATCAAACTTTCAAAAGACAAAGACAACGAGAGAATCTTTAAAGTAGCAAGAAAATAACTCCTCATGTACAAGAGAGTCTCATGGATTAACAGCTGACTTCTCATCAGAAAACATGGAGGCCAAAAGGCAGTGAGATAACATAGTCAAGGTGAAGAAAGAAGAAGACTGTCATTCAAGAATTCTATATCCGTCTGCAAAAAACAAAGGAGAAACAGGTGATGAAGGAAAAAAAGAAGAAATTAAGATAGTCCCAAATACAAAACTGAGAAAATTCATTCCTAGAAGATCTGTTCTACAAAAAAAATACTAAAGGGAGAACGTCAGTTAAAATCAAAGAACCATATATATGACAAGTAACCCATATCTACACAAACAATAAAGAGCACTGGTAAAGGTAACAACATGGGTAAATAGAAAAGACAGCATAAATGTATTTTTGTTCTTAACTCTTTTTTCTTCTATGTGATTTAAAAGACAACTGCATAAAGCATTAATTATAAAACTGTGTTCATGAACTTATAATTTACAAAGAAGTGTGCACTTAGCCACTATGCAATAACATACATGCTAACCTTCTGTCAAAATCCCTATCATGTTGCAGCTAAGTCATTCAGGAAATGATAAAAAAAATTATTCAATCCAGAAACTTTGTATACTTCCTAAAGTTTTATTAGGCAAACCCTCATTAAAAATATAGAGACTGTGAATGAGTTTAAGAGTTAAGTTTTTCCAGCTTCTGCACAACAAAAGAAGCAATCAACAAAATGAAAAGGCAACCTACAGAGTAGAAGATATTTGCAAACCATTTATCTGATAAGTGGTTAATATCCAAGATATATCAGGAATGCATACAACTCAATAGCAAAAATCATCATCAACATCATCATCCAATTAAAAAATGGTCAGAGGGACTGAACAGATATTTTTGCAAAGAAGAAGATATACAGATAGCCAGCAGGTCCATGAAAAGGTGCTCTACATGACTAATCATCAAGGAAATGCAAATCAAAACCACAGTAAGATATCACCTCACACTTGTTAAAATGGTTATTATCATAAAGACAAGACATAACAAATGCTAGTGAGGATGTTGAGAAAACGGAACCCATGTATTCTTCAGAAGATATGTCTCTGTTTCAAAAAGAACATCTAGAATTGGGTTTTCATTTACTAATAATCAAGACCTTAAATTTCAGCTATTAACCCAATTAACTCATGGAAGTTGAATTAATGCTATACTAAATTATGGTACTCTAAAATAGCAAAATTGCACACCAGTGATATTCATATTGTTTGAAATAATAATGTTAATGACTTTCAGGGAGTTAAAAATCACATATCAAATGCTTATTCTGGTAGGGCATTATAAACCCCAATTCATAGTTAATGGGAAACTGCCAAAATGAAAATTTTAAATAATAAATTTATATTCTAAAGCAAAAAAAAAAAAAGAAAGAAAGAGTTCAACAAATTTCAGAAAGACAATCGAAGAGAGATGTTAGTTTCTATATATTGTTTGTGAGCATTGGTGAGAAGTGCTTCAAAGAACTTGAGGAAGATGCATGTTATTAAAAATGTATGATACCCAAAATTAATAATTCACTGGGAGCTCATGATAAATGAGGCAGATTTTAAATTTACAGGTTTTCAATGAGGACTCAACAAGGGTGTGTGTGTGTGTGTGTGTGTGTGTGTGTAAAAGACAGAGAGACAGACTTCAGGATGAATGAATAAATTAATGCATAGTGAAAAGGCGGATTTGGAGACACTTATGAAACAAAATTCTGAGAGAAAGTTAAGTAAAAAGATACCAGAGGGATACAGAGACAGGAAGAAAAATTGAGAAAGTCATAAAAGACAAAGCAAGAAATAATGGAATTGAAAATAAAACTGGATAGTTAGGATTTTAGGCTTAAGGACATGGCCATTTCTTTTTAATATTTTGAGAATTGGGAATGTTGTGTTCCTTAGGGAAATATATTCAAATTCAATGTCTTTTTCTCTTAAATGAAGAATGAAAGTGTGTGTCTTCACCTTGCTAATATTCTATAGCTTCTGACTTGTGAAACTTCTAAATACACACACATAATTTTAACCAAGGAATGGCATTTGCCATGATAAAACAGTTCTTGAAGTCCTGTATTATTTTTCTCACTAACTTAAATAAGTTTAACACATTATAATGTACAAAGCTCCAGTCAGAAAATAAGTATTACCTCTCTACATTTTTCTTAGGCTTTCTGGAGTTATTGCATTTCAGCACCTCTTATGACAGCAAGCAGAAAAAACAAGCTTAAGATTTCATTTTGGAAATTCAAAAATAAAGATTTTTATCATTCACCATTTATTTCTATAGTAAGAATAAAATATCATCACACTTCCTAGATGAAAATTCAAAGAGTGGCACTAAAGAAGACCTATGATCAAGTGACTGACAGTGTAACTATCCTGACTGAGCAAGATTTAGACGTGTGCCATTGTAATTCATATTCAGAAATGGCAGAGTTGATAGAGTTTCTATCCTTAAGTGAAAAGGTACTGTTGTGAGCAGAGACACTTCCACTCCTAAGCTATTGAATTATTTCCTAAATTTTCTAAATCATTTCTGCCCTGAATTCCTTCAAGTTCTAAGCTTCCAATTCCCCAAACTATATTACTATCATCTTAGCTTGGGTTCCCCAGAAGCAGGCCCTGAGACAAAGCTTCTACTAGAAGTAGTTTATGTGGAAGCTGAAGAATAAACCAATAAGGGCACAGGAAATGAGACAAGGAAAGAACTAACATAGATTCATTATCAAGCCAGTCATATTGGGAAAAAATCAGACACAGAGTCATGTCACTGAGGGGCAAATAGAGAGATGCTTAAACACTAGCTCCTGTGAATTATCATTTGAAGGTTGAACTTGAGCATTTCAGTCTGTTTCGTGTGTGAGAAAGTGACTTCCAGCAAGAAAGCTCTCAAAGAGATAATGGGACTAGAAGTTGGGGGTGAGGTCACTGTCCCCTGATTTTTTAGGCTAAGGGGACATCATGTGCACCTTAATAAATTCTTCCAAACCTAAGATGTCTTTTCAAAAGTTACTTTCATAATAGCACTGTTTTAAGACGGAATGCTTTCAATTTCCTTGCAACTATTTTAGGAGATACTACAGAGTGGTATGGAGGATAATGGCTGACATTTCTCAATTTTGGTGGTTCCATAAAGTTACTTCAAAGGATAGCCTATAGCTATGAAAGAAAATGTGCAGGATTTGAATCATCCATCTTCTCAAGCGGGTTACAGAACAGATCTAACAGGTAAAGCTGTTTATTCATAGAATATAACATCAAGTGCTTTAGAAGTTTTTATTGAAGAGATGGGTGAGTTGATGCATGAGAAAATGGTGGCACTTTAATCAGAGCTATGAAAATCCTGATGATGTTGGAAGTGAGGTGGAGGGGAATGATGTGTACCATTTATTAACTCCATGCCTTTGTGGTATGATTCACTTACCTTTAAGAAAACTTTCACAGGATTCTAATTAGGATTAAACATTAAAATATTAAATATATGGGAAATTACCATACTGCATAATTATTTTATAACCATTCTTTCATCATAAGTCATTTATTTCCAAATATAAATATAAATGGAATTTTGCCATTCCACGATTGAGCCCAGATAACAAGTTTTATTTGTTTATAAGTATTTTAGTTAGAGGAAAAAAATGTGCCTTTACTTTTAAAATATGAAACAAACATGTTTAGGTACAAATGAGTCTAAGGTAGAAGATGATAAATCTTGATTTCTCCATGATTCTGAAGAGATTTCAATGGATGTACCTCATATGCCCATCAATGACCCTGAACCCTCTTCCCTGGGAACCCCATTAACAACTCCAGGTGAGGCTTAGGAACCTGGCTTGTCTTTGCTCCGTGCTGTTCTGTCAGCAGTGCCAGAATAATTGCTGTTAGAGAACTAGGAGTATTTTCACCATTTGGCAAGAAGCTCAGCTGCATTGGTTAAGAAGAAGATAAACAGGTGTTTTCATGCTAAACTGCATTTTTACTGCCATATAGTTATTCATGCTGCAGGGTACCACTGAGAAAGGCAGGGAAGTAATCTATGCAGATGCGCTGCAGGGTTTCAATTCTTAAGTAACAGGTGCTTCAGAATCTAGACATAATTATCTCAGAAGAAGCCAAGAGACACTGAACTGTCTAAGGACTGGTACAAATGGGTAAGTTCCTGCAAGTTGAAATAATACAAAGAGAAATTAGAGCATGTAGGATCATTAGCAGAATATTTAATTAGACACCACCTTAATCAGATATTTCTATAAGCATATGGAAGACTGAGATGAAGAGATGGAAGATTAAAGTTTCAAATTGGCAAAAAGCATAAAAAAACTAAAGTAACTTTTTTAACTGGCCGTGGTACTCTTGCCCCAGGATATTTCTCATAGGGTAGACAGTGGTCGGACTTGGTACAGTCATCAAATTGAGAACTTTTCCAGTAAAGACCTCAACAAGAGAGGTCAGTGAGGTCTAGAGATAATTGATACCATCTAGGATCTAGATATAAGTATGTTTTATCGGCAGTGGGAGAGAAGACTTTCACTTGTTTCCAGAAATTATTAGAGAAGTTTTCTTAATTGAATGCAGGTGTTTTCTCTGTTTAATATATTTTTTATTCATTTACTCAACAATTTATTATTGAGTACCAATGATATACCCGTCTCTAGGAATAAAAGAAACACACCATCCATCCATGCTTTTTGTGGGCTGATGTCAGGACATTATGAGGAAAGAAAGCCATTAAAGTAGTTACTTGTTAGTTTAATAAGTCCAGTTGTGATTAAAATGCCAAAACACAGGCACAGAGTACATGAAAACTCTCAGCAAAAGGCCTATGCTAATTTCTGTGTTTCTAGAAGTCTTCCACGAAAATATATTTCAACTAACATTTAAATCACCTGAGGGATGATGGTTGGTTGGTGAGGTGAAGGGGAATGTATAGAAACTACATCATGTTCAAAGTGCCTGAGAAAGGAAAGTTGGGTACATTTTGAAAACCTAAAGAAGGTAAGTTTGACTACATTACAGTCAACCCAAGATTCCAAATATGGTGAAGGAGGTTGAAGAGATAGGAAGACAGCTTGTAATCCAGCCTTGTAAAGTATGTTAAGATTTTGCATGTTTTCCTAAGGGTAATGAGGAAAACACTGGATAATTTTGACCTGAAACAGTAATTCTTGAGGGATTTCGATTTTGTCCTCAGTAGGCATTTGACAATGACTAGAGATGTCTTTGTCTGATATGGGGAAAGGTGGCTACTAGCATCTGGTAGCTAGAGGAGAGGGCTGTTGCTAAATATCTTGTAATGCACATGACACAGCCCTCACAAAATATTATCTGGCCCCAAATTTTAATAGTGCCAATGTTGAGAAACAGTGACTTCCTAGAGAAATGCACAATTGGATTTAAAATCACACTGTTTGGAAGAGGGTGAACTTAAGGGGAGTGACAGAAGATGTGGATAAACAGTTAGGAAGCTGTTGCAGTGATGCAGGCAAGAGGTACTTGTAACTTGGATTTAATTGGTAAAACGATTGCAGAATTTAAAAAGTGATTAAAAGGGGAGAGCAGACACTCTTGCTGCTTATATACATTATCATGGATTTGTTGGCTCACCATTTTGCTATAAGGCAGCAACCTGGGCCACAGCTCCTCCAGATGCTGCTGGAAATCTCCTTTAACTTCTTCAGTTATTGGGCCAGATTCATATTTACCTCCATGATGTTTACCTAATTTTCCTACTGGTCATTCTCTAATATTATCAAGGTTGGAGATGTGCCAGTGATGAGAGAACAATGTGAGTTCTCATTTATCCTTGTGAACTCACAAGCT
This sequence comes from Balaenoptera physalus, assembly GCF_965194825.1. Taxonomy (NCBI): domain Eukaryota; kingdom Metazoa; phylum Chordata; class Mammalia; order Artiodactyla; family Balaenopteridae; genus Balaenoptera; species Balaenoptera physalus. The sequence goes on from NC_138888.1 coordinate 103,918,401, forward strand.
CTTGTTCAGTTATTAGACAATACTTACTTTCTATTCATCTTTGATTCCTGACAGCCAACCTTGCTCTGAAGACTTGAAATCAGATGCAAATGAATAGCTTTGTATAAACTATTTAACTACCTCCCCACCTTCCCAAATTGTGTAATGTCAAATTCCTCACACAGTTGTTCTACACTGTTCTTGGTAGTTGTATATTTCTAATCAAATCCCGGCTGATACATTTGGAACCTTTAAATTTAAATCTTTTAAAGGCTGGAGAAAATTTGGAGTTCAACCAAAGACTGAAGGTCTGACTTGTAGTTAGGATACAAGAAGGGTAAACCATTGTGGTAGTGGTAATTGGAAATAGAGATGTCTTCACAAGGACTGAAGCATAGTCTTGAATAAATCAATCTTAGATTTTATCAAAGTCGTCTGTTCCCACCCTAGCTAGTTTCTGGCAAGGAAAATAAATATCTTGGAAGAAGAAAATATCATACAGAATCTCAAATAATCTTACAATTTTAAAATTTGTGTTTGTTCATATCAACATGTCTTGGACCACTTTTGTTCTATTTTAAATTTTGTATTTTATTTTTCTTCAAAAATGTCTTGGTTATTTTTGAGAGTTTCTCTTTCAATAGGAAATGTAGGATGAACTTTCTGATGGGCTAGTTTATTACGATTATTAATGGAATTCCATTAAATTTGTATAGATCAAGTATACATAACTAAATGTATAAGATTATATCTTTATAATGTTATGTCTGTCTATATACTTGGAGCTTTAATATGCACTTCAAAATATATATTTACTTTTACTATATATGTGTAGCACATATTTTTATAGAATATCTCTAGTTATATAGATTTTGCCATTGTGAAGAGGATTTTATTACATTTTGTTACTAGTTATTTTCTAGATTTTAGAATTGCTATTATCTGAATCTGAGGGCAAACGTTGACAGGGTCTTGTTTCTAGGATAATGACAGAGATGAAAATTATTTTAAAATGGTGAACAAAATATAGATCCCTTCTTAAGGCCCAGGGCTGTGTAGATTTCCGCTCACACAGTAAATATGACGAGAAAATAAAAAGTGACTCTCAAACATGGGAATGGGCTATTTCTCCTGGGAGCTTCAGACTTACGGAGACAGCAAACACAAATTATTAGGAGATTTATTTATTAAAATATAGTACCCAGATGTGGATAGTATTATCTTACTTTACTCTTCACCTTATAGAACTTATGTAATCTAAAATATTCTTATCTGAGCAACATGATTTAAGTGAATATTAATTAAAAGATTGTAGCAAGAAACAAACAGAATTCTAAGGAATCAGAAACCATGCCGTTATTGTTCATGGTTATTGCCATGACCAAGGCTATCATTTTATTTATGGGAAGAATTTATGGGAAGAATTAAAGCAAAGAGCTTAAAGATTTAAGACGTCTATAGTTAAAAAGATAATTTATCGTTAAAAAGATAATTTTTTTTTAAAATAAACTTTTTAGCTTGAAGACATGAAGGCTAAAGAATATATAGCACTCTCCAAATATTTGAGGGAAAGTTACTTAGCAAAAAGAATAAATTTATGGAATCAGTAAGATTATTTGGAAGTTATAATGAGGAGGATTTTTGCCAGTGTATATGAAGAATTGTACTTTTTTCTAAAAGCTAGAGTTGTTCTTCACATGATTTAGTTCGTAAGATGCCTAGTATAGAAAGTAAGTACCTTTCACAGATTAAATAGAAAAGGAATTTGTATAGAGGATGATGAGACTAAATTAGTGCTTGCCAACCACTGGCATTAGAGAGATCCTTTAGATTTGAATTGTGGTTTGGGAATCTATTTTTACAATATTTTTAACTGAATATAATGGAGAATCAAGTTTGGATATCATTATTTTAAATGGCCTCTATATTCCAAATAAAAGATTCTATGTTTCAACTTTTAAAGAAAATATAGAAAAGAGCTATTTGTTTTGCTATCATTGCATTAAAAACAAAATCCCAAAACAGTGTCTTAAGAAAAATAAGTATTAATTTAGCTCATGTTTCTTGTTTGAGCCAGATTTTCCTGATCCTTGCTGGGTTCATTCATGACCTGAAATCAGCTGGTTGGTTAGCTTGGGGCAGACTGGTCTACAGCGACCCTACTTACCTATGTAGGACTGGCCTGGCTAGTGAGACAGTGACCACTGGGCCACAAATCTCTCATCTTCCACCAAGCAAGTACCTGGACTTATTCACATGGTAGTTCCAAAAGAGAGAAGGGAATCACTTTAGACCTCTTAAGGCTTAGTTTCAGAATTGGGGTACTGTCACTTCTGCTGTATTTGATTGTTAAAAGCCAACCACAAGACCAGTCTATACTTAGGGAAGTTAAGTAAACTCCATTTCTTCATGGAAAATTGTATAGCAAAGGGTATGATAGCAAAACGTGTAAAGATCTGTGGATATTTGCAACCAATCTATCAAAAAAAAATGAGAATAACCAAAGATACATATAAACTTAGAATACTTATTATAGTGTATCTGTTGTCTCTGCTTTAAAGGAATTGGCTTTGATGCTATTTCATAATTCTATAATTTATGCTGATTCCTGTACTCCTTGGCATGCTTACTTTACCTCTATGTCATAAAAAAATGGATTAGCTGAAATATGACAATATGAATGTAGCTCTGATGCTTGTTGAATTCAGTGCTTAGAAATAAATAGGTAAAGGGTTGTAAGACTTCTTCATCTGAAACTTAAATAAGAAAAATTTTATATAAGCCTGAAAAGAAATTGTCTACATGGTTCTATCTATAGTGTGACAAAATTTGAAAGATTTTTACTTTTATTCTTTTAAGAGAAAAATTGAAAAGTCACTAAATGACAACCATTGCTATTCTATTTCCATGAGTTTATAGATACTGACGTGAGGCTAAAGTAGATTATCACTAACATGAAAAGCATAGTCATGTAAGTTCTGATCCTCATCATTAAAATCGCTGAGGACAGACAATTCTTTTAAGTCATGGATCTGAATGTATATGGTGGTTAGTTATTTTCTCCATCATGATAAATATTTATAAAGTACATACTTGGAACAAATATGCCTGACTTTATATGTTGTTATCATCTTCTACATGCTTCCAGGGAGTACATAGCTAAGAATTATGCTCAATTTTTAAATTTTTTAAAAAAAATCACATATTTTCTGATATATTCAATCTTCTCAGCCTAAACGCTTCATCTTACTTGAGCTAACTTATTTTTTCTTTAGCTTACTGAAACTATTTTTTTGTTGTTGTTGTTTTGCTTTAGATTTAGCTTATTCAAATCATATCTGGAAATACTTGTGTGAACTAAAATATCAAAGGAAAATAATTACAAATTTCTCTGTCACAGTATTTATCTTCACCTATGTGGGAATAATTATTATAGAAATTTTTGCTAGGGATAATGAAGCAAATAATATTTTTGATGAGAAATAGTCCCAGATTTAGATTGTAAAAATAAATTCCCTCAGGCAAGGGCTTAATACCAATTAGTTCAATTAGGTGTCTCATGGAATTCATTATAGTCAATTAATATTTGTTGAATTTATTCTGTATTCATAACACTTTGATGAATACTATAAAAACTTGTACAGTGAACTCAAAGCCTCTATTCTTGAAAGTTTGCTTTGAAACATAGCTATTCATATGTCTATAGTGACTAATCAATATTTTATAGGTTCAAATTTTTAACCTATACATTTATAATTTCTTTCAGATCTTTGGTTTTACTGTGTTGCTATTTCAAGTGTACTAGAATCTACCTTTTATAAACTAATAATTATTCATAAGTGGATCCTAACCACTTCTCCCAAAATTCATATCATCTGGTCTCAAGATTTGGTGCTACTCAAAATTCTTTCCATTCTCTTTTCATATGACTTCTGGCCATGTCAAAGCATGTGGATTAACCTGTCATAGTTCCTCACAGTACCTGTGAAACAGAAATTTGAAGTCTTCATTCTGAAAAAAAAAAATTCTCAAAAACCAGTTTTTAATGTTGTAAACAATTGCATGCAGTCATTTTCCTGTAGTTTTACTAATTGGAATTTACAAGTAAAATATATTGTTTGCACTATTAGCTGACAACTAGTGGTGACACCATAGGAAGAAGCAGTGGAGGTTATTTTTGTGGAGGAGAAATTTATTCCATAATTTTACATAGAGAAGAAATTGAAAGTCAAAAAGTTAGAATAACTATTCTAAATGAAAGAACTAGTATGTGGAAAAGTCACCAGTTTTGGACTCTCTCATCCCAAGACTACATAACATATTTCTTCACATAATTTGTGAGGAGTTACCAAGGAAGTGTTGCTCCTCCAAAAGGCATTAATTTAAATGTATTAACTTGCCTCTCTGATATATAACTCACTGATCTATAAAACAAGTCAGCTGTCATTAGGGACAATAGAAATCCCTAGCTCTCAGAATAGTGGTTTAATCTACTTAAATCTGTCAGAATCCTGGTGAGCATCATATGGTAAGTGGTAGAGTTTTAATACCTAGTTGTTAAGACTCCCTAGCTGCCCATCGATTTCTCTGATGCAGTCAAGAAAAGGGGATGACTGTGTAGTTTATTGACATGGCTCCATATCTTCCATATTTTGATTTTTCACTTGTAAAAACATACAATTATAACTTTATTTTTCATAGTTGCCTATGCATTGATAATAATTATTTGTTTAAAATATCATGTCATTCAGTACATTCCAGTATATTAAGTATATTGACGACTTTTCAAATAAATGTCAATTATTCTATAATCTTAAAATTTAAACTGAAGCCATAATTGTTTTCTATGAATTGATGCAATAACCATGTCAACTTACATTTGCCTATGTATTCGCTGACACAGGAGATGATCAGGACACTTTCTCTGTCCATATCTCTGTCTCTGTCTCTCCCTGACTCTCTGGCTCTCTCTGTCTGTCTATATATCAATCTCATTTTTATAAGTAAAATAAGTAAAATATGTATAAGTATGAGTTTTAGTCTAAAATTTAAAAATATATATATTATGAGTAGTAGCCTAAAATTTAAATATATACATTTTATGAGATTAGATATTCCAATTTCCTTTAAAAAGCTGCTATAAATCTGTTACAACATATCTCCCCCAAAAGTAGAAAATGAAAAAATATTCAAACAACATGTTTTCTTGTTATTTTTGTGTGAAATTCATATAATGGAATTATATGAATGGAATTAAAAAATTTATAGTAATCAGAGTGCCACATCCAACAGACTCTAGGAAGCAGCTCCCACTGTATTTGGGACTATTCCTCAGAAATCTAAACTGTCCTTTTGGATTCCTTCCTACTGCCCAGAGACCAGGGATCTCAGTGTGTGGTCTCTAGACCATTTCAGGGAGTACAAAAGGTAAAGGTATTTTCATAATGATACTGTGACATTGTTTTCCCTTTTGTCTCTGTTGATATTTTTTCTGCTGATTCCAAAACAATGATAGATACAATCACTGGGACCTTATCCTGAATAAAGCAGGGCAACAAATTTTATTCATAGTCCTGTGTTCTTCATACACTCATGCACACACACACACACACACAAATCTTACTGAAAGATGTCCTTGATGCAACAGTGAAAATATTACAGCTATTTAATCTTAGCTCTTTGGTACAAGGGACTACTCTATGTGGCAATAAGGGAAGGACACGTAGAACATTCTGCTGCCTTTCAAATTATAAGGTTTGTCTACAGAAAGGAAGCAGTGTGATTGCTCAAGCTGTGAGCTGAAATAGCCAGTATTTGTCATAGAACACCGTTTATACTTGAAAGAATGTCTGAGTAGTAATTTATAATTATTCAGACTTGAATAATTGTTAGACATTTTTCTCAAAAAGGATCAAAGGGAGACTGTTACTTCAAGGAAATAACTGACAGTATTTTTGACGGGAAATGAGATCTGAGTGTTCAAATAAAAATTAGATTTCTTAAAAACTTGTATCTGCCACTGTGAATTTTACAGTTACCCAGTACTTTAAGACCTTTATGATGAAATAGGTAGTGATATTAGTGAAAGTGATTTTTTGATAAAATACAATGTAATGTGTCAAAAATTGGAATATCTGCATAACTCAGTGAAACATTTCCAAATGATCAAGGCTTGATATTAAAAGATTCTTTATGGATAAGGGTTCATTCAAGTTCAGGACAATAGATTTTTATATAACAAAGTACAAAAACTTTGTCGATATGGCTTGAAATTGCAAATTGCAACGAATGTTCAAGATAACACCACTTGTTGAATTTGAACAGAGAATCGAAGAAGAATATCCACAAGTACCTGAAAATGCTATTAAAATACCCTTTCTTTTTCTGATTACATAAGGTTATGAGGCCAAATTTTCTTCATGTACATTGACCAAAACAAGATAGAACAGTAGATTAAATATAGAAGAAGGTGAAAATCAAGCTGTCTTCTTTTAAACCAGAGATTAAATAGTTTTGCCAAAACATAAAATGATTTCCTTCAGCACATTAATTTTTAAATGGATAATGTACTTATTTTCCATAAAAATTATTTGTGCTAATATGGTTTTATTATTAATTTAAATTGAATTAATAACTAAGGCTATTTTTCAGTCTTAATTCATATGTCAAATATTGAAAGATAAAAATAATATAAACCAAAGTTCTCTCGAGTATAATAATTTTTGTTTAAACTTTTCAATTTTTTAAGTTCACAAAATATTTGTATTGTAATTTTTAATGTTTTAATTTTTAATTCTTACACATTTAAAACCATTTAATATTTAATTTTAATTTCTATTATTTTAAATTTTAATTTATTTTTAAAACTTTATATATTTTAATATTTTAAGTAAAATTTTAAAAACATTTTAAATATTTTATCTTTTTAAGTTTTTGAGCTTTTTAAGTTTGTAATTTATTAACTTTAAACTTTTTCAGTGTACATAAAATTTGCAAAGAGAGAATATAATGTTCTCATATATCACTCTCATAATTTTCTGTAATACCATGTTGTTCATAATTATGGTACAAAGAAATTGATATTTGCTCAGTAGTGTAGACTGAACTGCAGGTATTTATTTTTATTTCTCCAGTTTTGCACTAATGTCTTTTTTTTTTTTTTTTTTTGCTGAAGGAGAGGAAAATATATTTTAACAGAAAATATGTCAGTGGTGTACAGAGATGGGCTTTGTTATTTCTTTATTAGTTATTGACTAACCAATCATGATGGATGGAACATTCTTTCCTTTACAGAATATTACATGGTTAGAGGAACCCATAATTCACAGTTACTTCTGAGGTTTTTTTCTTAAGTAAGTATTCCAAATTTTATCACTCTGTGAAATTTCTTCGATATCACTTTCAAGTCAATTAATCACTAGGAAAACGAAGACAGTTTTATTCTTTTTTCTGGTTTAAAGGCAGTGTTTTTAACAGGCAACTCACAATGATACAAAAACATTTTGTTGACTCTAATCTGAAACTTTGGATTTGTTTGTGAAATGTTTTTTATCTTAGTCAGAAAAATAGATTTCTGAATCATTTAAGATGAAACTGCTTATGACATATGTTAAATACAAGCAGGATAAATGTTATGTCATAAAGTAGACCACTTTCCTTTTTTCCCTCATCTTACCTTAGTTTCCTAGTTGTATCTATGAATACACAGTTAAACACCTATTTATTTCTTTGCTTTTGTCCGTTTTCTGCGAGGCAGACAGAACTGACAAGACTTTGATAAAAGAGATTGAAGAAGACACAAACAAATGGAAAGATATCCTGTGTTCATGGATTATAGGAATTAATATTATTAAAATATTCAGAGTACCAAGAGCCAACTAATGTCCGTTTAAAATTTCTGGGTCAGAATCCAATCCAGGACACCAAGTTACATTTTAATTCTGTATCTAATTAGTCTCTTCCAATCTACAAGCTTATCTTAGAATTTTCTTCTCTTTCACAAACTTGCCAGTTTTGGAGAGTATTTTGCAGAATGTTCCTCAATTTGAGTTTGTCTGATGTTTTCTCAGGATTACGTTGAGGCTATGGATTTTGTGAAGAATAATGCAGAGGCGTGTGTGCCTTCTCAGTACATATATCAAGGGCACATGTCACCAACATGATGATCTTGATCACTATAGTTACAATCTTCCCCTTTTAATACACCTTTCTTAAAAGAGAATCACTAAGTTAAGCCTGGCCTCCAGCGGAGGAAATATGATATCCATCTCTTAGAAATAAGTGAGTCAAATGTCCTGTTTCACATACAATTTCATCACTAATTTTAATATTCTTCAGTGAATCTTACCTGCAGCAACTATGATCATGGTTCTATTGGTGATTTTCTATGTTCTTGATTCTTTAGCATTTGGAATTTTTCTGCAAGGAATATTTGTTCCTTTTTAAAAATTTTATTTATTTATTTATTTAGTAATTTATGTAAAAATCCATTGATTTATGTCTTTTATTTTATCCTTGGGTTTATAATCCAATTCTACTGTTATTCATTATATTCTGTCTTTCGCCATTACGAGTTCTTTCAGGTTGGCTCTTGTGTACCTTTATCATGACCCCATTCTTTTATTATGTGAGCACTTCCTTCATTTCTCTTACTACAAGATGCTTTAGCTTACGTTGTATTTTCCCTGCCCTGGCCCTCGAATCAAACATTTCTCCAAAGAGTTCTAGTCCCTTAGGTTGGAGAATGCCATTGGAAACCAAGACCTGAGTAGTAGTTGTGCTCAGTGTTACTCAGGTGTTAGTACGACTCAGAGATCATTGATTGTTCTTCTGTCAATTCAGATCTGCTATTGAGCTCCTCTAGTAAAATTTCTTTTAAATTGTTGGATTTTTCAATTCTAGAATTTCTATTGGTTCTTTTATATAATTTATATCTCTTTATTGTGATATGTAGTGAGATATATTTGTCACACTTTCCTTTGTTCTTCAAAGGTGTTTTTATTTAGTTCCTTGAGCATATTTATAATGACCAATTTAAATTATTTGTCTTCTAAATCCAATATCCAAGTCCCTTCACAGACAGCTTCTTTCGAATGCTTATTTTCCTTTGTAGGGACAACATTTTTCTGTTTATTTGCAAGTCTCCTAAATTTTTATTTAAACCTAGACATTTTAGATAACATGGGATAGCAGTTCCAGAATCAGATTCCTCAGTGGTTGCTGTTGCTGTTTCTGTTGTTGCTAATGTTGCTGTATGTTTATTTACTTTTCAAGAGTAATTCTCTATAACTTTTATTCCCTGCAGTGTGCAGCCACTAAAGCCTCTGTTGTTGTTTGTTTGTTTTGTTTCATTAATTATTATCCTTGCTTTAGTCCATTTGGGCTGTTAGAACAGCATAAACTGGGTGACATGAACTACAGAAATTTACTTCTCACAGTTATAAAGGTCAGGAAACCCAAGATCGAGGTGCCAGTAGATCTCTGTCTGGTGGAAGCCTGTTTCCTGGTTCACAGGTGTCCTTTCTGCTGGGCCCTCACATGGCAGACGGCAAAGGGAGCTGCCTGGGCTCTCATTTATAAGAGCTCTAATCCCAATCACCAGGGTTCCGCACTCATGACCTAATCACCTCCCAAAGGTCCCACCTCCATTGGGGGGACTACACTGGAGATTAGGTGTCAATATATGAATTTCAAGGTACACAAACTTTCATTCTACACCCTTCATGTTTATTTTAAATCTTGACTTCCTACTAGTTGGACCTGGGTCAGCAGTCAGCATAGCTTAGTGGTCAGCCAATGATTTCCTTAAGTTCCTTTAGACAGTAAGTCTTCTACCCTTAGAAGAGAATCTATGTGCACATGTTAGAAGGGATTACCTTCAACATACAGGTAGTGTTAATGCTGCCTTTTGCTTCCTTTGCTTCTCTTGCTGCTTGTACATTGTTTCTGGAACAGCCAAGGTGAATAACTGTAGCCCTTTCCAGTCTCTCCTGGGCTTGCTTGCAACTTTCTCTATCACCAGGAATGTGACAGAGCTTTTCCAACCCCTCTGTATACTTCCCGTTCCCTAGACATTACTTTTAAATTTCCGACTGTGATCTTGTTTGCCCAAATTAGTATTTTATTGATAGCTTTAGGCAGCTTCTATTACATGTTAAATAATTGCAGCTGATTGTTTTCAGTGCCTGAGGATAAAGGTTTTTTGTTTTTCATTTTTTTTCTTTTTCTCCTGAGCTGAGCTCTGAGTCAGGTCAAACAGTCATCAAACCATGGGGATAAGACTTTTCCTGGGTGCTCCATGTTGGGTCAAATAGTGGCAATATGCTGGTGATGGGACTTTCAGTGGGTTCCATAGGTATGCTCCTTCTGATGGCTGAGAGATTGGTGGGTTTTTGGCCAGAATTCTGTCCTAAAACTCTTCAAATTGAGACCTAGTATTTTTTTCTTGAATAAACATTTTTGTTTGTTAACATTTTGATAATTTCCAGAGTTAAATGTTTGTGAACTACATCTTGAATAAATGCTGTTCTCTGGAATGGAAATTATTGGGTTTTAGTTTCAAATATATTTCTAGTCAAAATCCTAGCCGTTTCCTTTTTTTTTTCTTTTTAATTACAGGATGACTCTAGAATTCATCTGGAAGTAAACTCAAGTGCAACTTGGCACATTTAGATAAAAATATAGACATAAATAATTTTTATAACACTAAATGGTGCAAAAATTAAAACCTTATGATACTGGCAGCAGACTATGTTTTAGTGAATATAACAAATTTGATTGGAATCCAGTTCTTATTAAAATAATCAATCTAAATTACCCATGTTTCTAACAGATAAATTTTTTCTAATGTTTTATAAAAAATTCTTTAGATAAATAATAAATTAGAAATTGGACTATTTTACTATTTTACCTTATGCAACTTTTCTATATACTTTATTACCTCTTAATTATGCCTTGATACAAATATATGTTTTACATTTTAATGTAATACACACACAATATTATGGAACTAAATCTGATATCTTCTCCGTTTATTACTGCCTTCAGTGATTGAATGTTGTTATATTCCAAGTAGTATACTGAATAATGGAGACATAGGATTAAATAAGATGAACAGGATCCCTACCTTTATAGAATTTTCTTATTGGAACAAGACATAGATAAAACAAACTAAATATATGTAGCACAGGGGAAATCAGCATTGCCAACATCAACCAAACACTGAAAATATAAACTTGTTTGCTCTTAGGACACAGGCGACAAATGTTTAAAGCATCGTGATGTTGTCACTTTATCCAGCTAGAGCAAAACAGAACTTAATATGTCATAAGAGATAACATTGAGCAGGGGCAGAATTTGTCACTTCTAGTTCCCCATCTTTCATTAGACATTTAAAGGCTTAACTTCAGAAGACTTCTGATGCGAGGAATAATTTTGATGAAAACCCAAATAAACACTCTGTTGGGTACTCTAATTAAAATAGTATTATAAATATCAATATGGACAAAGATATTGTCTTAAAAAAAGTTGTAAATAGCCTTGAATTTTCCTGCAAAAGATGGAGATGAAGAGGGTTAAGATAATCATACAAGTAGCTCATCTGGACTCTGGAATTAATAAACTGTAACAGGTTAAGAAGTAAAGAGTTATATACACTCTATTTCCATATCTGTGAAATAAATAGCTTCCAGAACTTTGGTCATGTCACTGAACGTCTCTGAGAAGACCTCAGAGAAAAAAGGTAAAACATATTTTAATTGAATTACAGCACACTGTGAGGCTGTCAGGAAAATATATATATGTGTGTATATATTTACATACCTGTATATGTGCCTTATGTTTATATGTATGTATGTGTGTGTGTGTATACACCTATTGAACATGTACAAAAACAGACACACATACACACATTTTAGGGAGCTTTTCCCCACTATTACCTTCTTAATAGTTTATTGAGGATATTATCATTGCTTATTAAAATATTATTGATTCTTCTAGGAGTTGGAAAACGATCATTTGAATAAGCTTTGTGCCATGAAATATGCACTCTGCATATCACACACATATGATTTTTTTTATTGGGGGTATATTGTTTTACAATGTTGTGTTAGTTTCTACTGTACAGTGAAGTGGAGTTCCCTGTGCTATACAGCATGTTCTTATTTGTTATCTATTTTATACATATTAGTGTATATTTGTCAATCTCAGTCTCCCAATTCATCCCAGACCCCCTTTCCTCCCTTGGTGTCCATACATTTGTTCTCTACATCTGTGTCTTTATTTCTGCCTTGCAAACTGGTTCATCTGTACCATTTTTCTAGATTCCACATATATACGTTAATATACGATATTTGTTTTTCTCTTTCTGACTGACTTCACTCTGTATGATGGTCTCTAGTTCCATCCACGTCTCTACAAATGACCTAATTTCATTCCTTTTTATGGCTGAGTAATATTCCATTGTATATATGTACCACATCATCTTTATCCATTCATCTGTCAATGGACATTTAGGTTGTTTCCATGACCTGGCAATTGTATTAGTACTGCAGTGAACATCGGGGTGCATGTGTGTTTTTGAATTACGGTTTTCTCTGGGTATATGCCCTGTAGTGGGATTGCTGGGCCAAATGGTAATTCTATTTTTAGTTTTTTAAGGAACCTCCATACTGTTCTCCATAGTGGCTATATTGATTTACATTCCCACCAACTGTGCAAGAGGGTTCCCTTTTCTCCACACCCTCTCCAGCATTTAATGTTTGTAGATTTTCTGATGATGCCCATTCTAACAAGTGTGAGGTGATACCTCATTGTAGTTTTGATTTGCATTTCTCTAATAAGTAGTGATGTTGAGCATCTTTTCATGTGCTTCTTGGCCATCTGTATATCTTCTTTCGAGAAATCTCTATTTAGGTCTTCTGCCCATTATTGGATTGGGTTGTTTGTTTTTTAGATATTGAGCTACATGAGCTATTTATATATTTTGGAGATTAATCCTTTGTCCTTTGATTTGTTTTGCAAATATTTTCTCCTATTCTGAGGGTTGCCTTTTCATCTTGTTTAGAGTTTCCTTTGCTGTGCAAAAGCTTTTAAGTTTCATTAGGTTCTATTTGTTTATTTTTGTTTTTATTTTTATTACTCTAGGAGGTGGGTCAAAAAAGACCTTACTATGATTTATGTCAGAGTGTTCCTCCTATGTTTTCCTCTAAGAGTTTGATAGTGTCCAGTCTTACATTTAGGTCTTTAATCCATTTTGAGTTTATTTTTGTGTATGGTGTTAGGGAGTGTTCTAATTTCACTCTTTTACATGTAGCTGTCCAATTTTCCCAGCACCACTTATTGAAGATACTGTCTTTTCTCCATTGTACACCCTTGCCTCCTTTGCCATAGATTAGTTGACCATATGTGTGTGAGGTTTTTCTCTGGGTTTTCTATCCTGTTCCATTGATCTATATTTTTGTATTTGTGCCAGTATCATATTGACTGGATTACTGTAGCTTTGTAGTATAGTCTGAAGCCAGGGAGCCTGATTCCTCCAGCTCCATTTTTTTTTTTTTTTCTCAAGATTCATTTGGCTATTTGGGGTCTTTTGTGCCTCCATACAAATTTTAAGATTTTTTGTTCTAGTTCTGTAAAAAAATGTCATTGGTAATTTGATAGGGATTGCATTGAACCTGTAGATTGCTTTGAGTAGTATAGTCATTTTCACAATATTGATTCTTCCAATCCAAGAACATGGTATATCTCTCCATCTGTTTGTGTCATCTTTGATTTCTTTCATCAGTATCCTATAGTTTTCCGAGTACACATATTTTGCCTCCTCAGGTAGGTTTATTCCTAGGTATTTTATTCTTTTTGATGCAATGGTAAATGGGATTTTTCCTTAATTTCTCTTTCTGATCTTTCATTGTTAGTGTATACGAATGCAAGAGATTTCTGTGCATTGATTTTGTATCCTGCAACATTATCAAATTCATTGATTATCTCTAGTAGTTTTCTAGTGGCATCTTTAGGATTTTCTATGTAAAGTATCAGGCCATCTGCAAAGACAGTTTTACTCCTTCTTTTCCAATTTGTATTCGTTTTATTCCTTTTTCTTCTTTGATTTCCATGCCTAGGACTTTGAAAACTATGTGAATAATAATGGCGAGAGTGGGCATCCTTGTCTTGTTCCTGAGCTTAGAGGAAATGCTTTCAGTTTTTCACCATTGAGAATGATATTTACTATGGGTTTGTTGTATATGGTCTTTATTATATTGAGGTAGGTTCACTCTATATCCACTTTCTGGAGAGTTTTTATCATAAATGGCTGTTGAATTTTGTCAAAAGATTTTTTCTGCATCTATTGAGTTGATCATATGGTTTTTATTCTTCAATTTGTTAATATGGTTTATCATATTGATTGATTTGCATATATTGAAGAATCCTTGCATTACTGGGATAAATCCCACTTGATCATGGTGTATGATCCTTTTAATGTGTTGCTGGATTCTCTTTTCTACTATTTTTGGGGGATTTTTGCATCTATATTCATCAGTGATATTGGTCTGTAATTTTATTTTTTTTGTAGTATCTTTGGTGTTGGTATCAGGTTGATGGTGGCCTTGTAGAATGAGCTTGGGAGTATTCCTTCCTGTGCAACTTTTTGGAAGAGTATGAGAAGGATTTGGTGTTAGGTCTTCTCTAAATGTTTGATAGAATTCACTTGTGAAGCCATCTGGTCCTGGAGTTTTGTTTGCTAGAAGACTTTTAATCACAGTTTCAATTTCATTACTTGTGATTGGTCAGTTCATATTTTCTGTTTCTTCCTCATTCAGCCTTGGAAGGTTATACCTTTCTAAGAATTGGTCCATTTCTTCCTAGTTCAGTCTTGGAAGGTTATATCACATATGACTTTTTGAATTTTGCTATTAGAACAAAATGGGATTTGGTACTAGATGCATGTTGCATAAAGATTGTGTAAATGACCTTTTAAATAGATGAGTCTGTGTGTCTCTATGGCTCAAGACATGGAGAGAGTTTTCACAGTTAAAGTGTGAATACAGTGACTGGATCTTCCTTCTTATTTTATACCTTAAGATCAAGAGCACTTTCTTTCTCATCTAATATATTCACTGGAATAACTTAATATGACTTTTCTTTCAGGTAGTGAATTGTTATTGGTTGTTTTCTTACATGATAACTTCACTTGTCTTCTCAGACTATTTGGGGGGATAAAAATGCAGATAACGTTTTTGAATAAAAATGAGTCAAATATTTATATTTATTCAATATGATGAATTGAATACATTAAAATCTAGCGGTGGGATATTCAGCTTTTAATCCATTGTATTTCGTGGCTGCTCTAGGATACTGGTTAACATCCAGTTTCTGAACCAAACTTGCTTAGCCATGTGTTAGCTGGCTAATGCTAAACACATTTGGTAAAATTGGAATAAAGAAGTGCCTACTTTGTAAAGTAGTTAATAAAAATTAAATGAATTAATACATATAAAGCATTTACAGTGCCAGGCACCTGGTCAGTACTCTATATGTGCTGGCTAGTACTGTTCCCAAGTAGTAAAAGGAAGAGGTCTGTTTTCTGGTGAAAAGTTCTGGGGGGATATTTCTAATTTGCAAGGAGTACTTTTTTAAAATGTATTTTCCATGCATAGATAAATGACAGGGTGAAAAGGAGACACAACTAATCATATTCTCAAATTGCTTTTTTGAATAACCTTGTGGCATAGACCCAAACTCAAATTCATTTCCATTTTCTCTGAGGATAAACATCTCATCTCCAAGTCACTACTTTTAATGCAGCTTCAGGCTTTTTCTAGCTTTAAGGCACTTTGTAGCTTCAATCAAAGACGACTCAAAGAGTTGACTCTTAGGACTTGAAAGCTCTAGTTCTTTACACATTTCTCTGATAAAGGCAATTCCTTCATCCCTTCCCATTTCCTTCTAGGCAACAGGCCTTTGTGTTGCCTTAACCCTTAGTTAACACTCTGATTTAAACCTGACATCTGTTTCTTAGAATTTCCTGGGAAAATTATGTGCCATGTACAAGAGACCCTATAGTTCTTTCATTCCTCTCTCCAAAGCCATATTTATAAAGTTTGGGAAAATGTAGGGAATTCCCTGGCGATCCAGTGGTTAGGACTTAGCATTTTCACTGTCAGGGCCCCGGCTTCAATCCCTGGTCTGGAAACTAGGATCCTGCAAGCCTCGCAGCACGGCCACCCCCCCCCCCACAAAAAAATGTTTGGGCAAATGTAATAGACTATCCCATAAATTCACATTTATACAATTGTGTTACTTTTCATTACAATCAGGATACACTGTTACATTGTCAATATGTTTTTCATAATGTCTGTGTTTCATGATGTACCTACACTTTAGAGTCGCCCTGCTAGATTTAATGGAGCCATAACTTAGGTAAATTTGCTGATAAGACCAATTACATTATACTATTATTTAAAAAGCAGAAAACATGATTATTTCAGAATTATATACATATTGCAGCATATTTTAAAAGCAATAAGTAGTCACAAGGTGACTACTGTAACATTTAAAATAGATTCTCTTGTGTCACAGATATTTTTTTATTAAGAAAAAGAACCCATATTATTTGAAGTAAAAACAAAATATAGAAATATAATGTAGACAGAAAAGAATGTAAATTCCCAGTGTACAGAGATAACTACTGTTAACTCTAATAACATAGTTAACATATAAAGTATTTATGACATATTTTAAACATCATTCATTGTATGTCATACAATAAGTATGGCAACATGTTAATATTGTATATATTATTTTCTAAAAAAACTTGTATTCTATGACGTGTACTCTGTTATGACCTTCTTTATACAATGAACAGTATATATTTACCCTTTCCCATATTGCAGAATACTCTTTGAGAAAATTATTTAATTATACTTAATGTTCCATATGTTTCTTAACCATTTCTCTATCATGAAATATTTAAGTTGCTTTCAATATTACACTACTACTATAAGTGATGTTGCAATGAACATTTACACTCATAACTTTTATATGCCTCCTTTTATTTTGCAATAAGAAATTTCCTAAAACTAGACATTTAAGTCAAAAAGCCTAGACTTTTAAACAATTTGATTAAATGGTAACAGATTATGATTTTGAAGTGAGATTTATTTATTTAGATGTGTGAAAATAATAGTGATTGTAGAGCATTTGGAAATTAGTGAAATGTATAAGGAAAAATTAAATCACTTATAATCTGGTCACCTAATATTTATTCAAAAATTTTAATATATGTAGTAATTGTTACATGTGTGTATATATCTGTGTTTCTGTGTTTGTATGTGTATATATATGTGTATGTATGTATTTAGAAAGAGAGAGAGAGATATGAAATGCAGATACAACCTTTCCATATTATATATATATTTCATTCTTATTATTCACTGTAGTTATGTTCTATACAATGACAATGAACACTGAATTAATGAATACTGAACCATTGCTCCTGGACATAATTAGGTCTCTGTGAGCCTCTGCTCATAACATCTTCATTAACTGATCAATACATAATATTGTTTTACCTGTGCATCTCTTAAAAGACATTTTGTTTAATATATATTGTTGATTCATGAACATTGAACTCAACAGCACTATTGCTCATGCTTGAATGAAGCTTGTCTAACACACATATTTTCTCAGTGAAATAGATCATAGCCCTCTTGCACTTAGGAACAATTCACAGCACTTCAGCACTATACTTGAGAGCTATTTTAAACAGCAAAATCACCAGCAAAAAGAGTGAAAAGGTGACACTACACAGGAAAAAAAGAATACTTTTTTACAGTATGAGAGCTGAAACAAGAAGGCAGAATGTGGTCTTGTCTGCCTCAGCTGGGAACCTGAGTTTCAGGCAACTTAAATTTTTTGCTACACAGCACATGTCTGAGTTACTGTGAAAGTATCTGAATATTGATTTGAGATTTAAAATAAATTTTAAAGAGTAAGCAGATGGCAAATATGGAATCCATAAATAATGTGAATTGACCGTAGATATTTATATCAATATAGAGAGAGATAAGTGACTTTATATCTAAATGTGGCATAGCTTCTCCATAACCAGAAATAATATAACCTCATTTGTAGCAGAAAAATAGTCACACTTTGTTCCAGGGGCTAAAGATAAAATATGTGCTGATTTTGACCATTAGATTGCCTCTCTGATTATATCAGAGATATGGATGCACCAAAGTTCTTTCCTTCTGATCTTCACTCCTGCATTTCAACGCTCACCCAATCTCACACACATCTTGCACTAGGGTATTCTGGCTCTTGCCTCTTAAGGTCAAATTGATTTACCATATGGCCAAGCTTAGTAAAACTCTGCCTAGATCTTCAGTGTTCAGGTTTGACCATGAGTCTAGCCAATACCAACCACTTCTCTCTGCATAACTATAACATCCTATTTGACAAATTACCCACTAGTGACTAGCACTGATGATCCAGAAGCAGCATAAGTAAACAAAAGGACAACAAACTCCATTTTGATCTACATGATTAATTCTCACATTCTGATTAATTTTACTGAGATCTCCCGGATGTAAATTTCTGGGGAGGGAGTCATTACAGGATATGAACATGTTTAAAGCACTAAGTATGCATTGACTTGACAAATTAACTTCCAGAAAGTTGGCAGAAGTGTACATTTCCATTAGTGGTCTATGATAATACATATTTTTTTTCCACTGTGTTCTTACTGAAACTTTTAACTTTGCAATTTTGTAAAAAAACACATTAAAATTCAAGTTTTCTTATAAATAGTGAGTTTGAATTTACTTTTAATTAATTATTAGATTTTACATATTTTTTTCTATGAATTATTATTTTTTGGTCTCCCTATTTTATTGGGATATGTGTTTTATTTATAGATTTCCATTAGTACATTGATGATTGAAACTATTAAATTCAGTCTGCTTCTTTATGCTACAACCCTGAATTTTACTTCCTCTAAATATTTTCTGAATTGATCTATGAAATTAGAAACAAATGTGCACTTAATATACATTATCATCTCTACCTAAGAAACAATTTTGAGTATGATTTTATACGTCAACCCTTCTACCTACCTCACCCCAATTCTCTCCTACGAAAAAACTTTTGAATCAAACATTTACTATAGTAAAAATCAGAGCACCATTCTGACATTTACGTAAAGTATAAAACATATAAAACATAAAACATATATGAAAATTAGGAAAGGTAAGGAAAATAAATCAAAGGTGATTTATTTCTTCAAGTATTTTTACCATCTTTTGATTTTTATGGCGACATAACTCTTTGTTCTCAGACTAATTCCTGCCAGTTCCTTTCCTGCCACATTGCTAGCAAGAAGTTCTATACCATTTAAAGTTTTATCTCTACCCAGTCTCTAAAGCAATATTAAACCTGTATGGTTGTATACTTAACAGTACCTTCGCTAGATATAGAGTGTAAAAATGAATTGCTCTTCAATCACTGTTAGTGTGCTTACTGACCCATGCCCTGGTATTTCCCCAGCAGACCAGAACTCTTCCCCAGAAGCTTGTACTTTCTTGTATAGGATCCTATTTGTATTAAAGCTAACCTCATTTCATAATCCTTGCCTTACCCATGAAGGTCATCTTGAGTCATGATCTTCAGAACATTATGTTCTAATAACTCCAGCCTAAACTGAGATGTTTCATTGAAGTGATTTCATACATTCTCTTAGCTTAATAATACAAATATTTTAAACATTTAAAATATTGTCACCATAATACTGTACAATTTGCTACTTTATTTTATTAGTTATACATGACTGTATGCATTACTATTTCATTTACTATTTGATTCCTCTATTATTATGTTGGGAATAAACCTATTCAGCATTTATTCATGTATTAGTATGTATCAAATACAATTATAGATATAGGTGCCCAGAAAAAAATCTTGCTCACAGTTCGGCACGTTTATGTACAAACACATTAGCGAAAATTTTGCTCTGGACTATCTTTTAAAAAACATTTCATCCATGCAGCATATAGTGTCTCTCTCTGGAGCAGATGTATATAATGTCCAGGGAAATAATATATCTCCCTCCATGGCAATTTGGTCATGTTTGCTATCAGCCCCATATATAAGACCAGGGTTTCCTAATCTCAGGGTGTCTTCTCTATGACACATTCTCCTGAATGTGTAGGTCACTTGGCACTCATCACATTAACACTGAAGATTGGGGTTTAAGGATCCATCACAGTAATGTTGCTCTGATTATTACACTGCTGTTAGTAATAAATTGTCTTTTGTCTCCAACCCAAGAGTCTCATATCTTCTCCCAATATCTATGAAACTGGAAAGATAACTTGTCATCTTGCAAGTATGCTAAAATTTCAGGCCCTTCACAGTTCCCCACAATAGGTTGTATACAAGATTGCCAGGCTCTTCAAAATAACGATACCCTAAATTTGTAGATTGTTTTCGTATAGATAATTTCATTTAATATTTACAACACCTCTGAAATGTAAAACTAATGTTGTTAGTTTTTAATCATGATACAGAGGGACTTAGTTAACCTCAATAAAATTTAATTTTTTATGTAAAAATGATATAATTACTACCTCATGAGATCTTTATGCAAAGTAAAATAGTTGATGAACATAAATTGCTTAGTATTGTACCTGACACAGAGTTAGTCCTTGGTATCTGTAAAATTGCATCCCTCCTTCCATTATTCTGAGACATTCTAATCATCCAATTTCTTATTCAAAGTGGTTCTCCTTGATAACACTTTCTATTGTGCTCTCTCATTTCTTTATGCCATCAATGTATTACTTATAAATTACTAACATGCTTTTGTACATGTCACTTTCTTAAATCTTCATGTAGATTATAAGCACTTTCAGAGCTGAGTTTAAATCACATGCATCCTATTTTTCTACCAGAATATCTAATAAAATCAAGTCCACATTGGAGATTAACATCTGATAAGTATACCCTAAAAGCTCAATGTATTAAACCAGGACATATTGGGCCAGTGAATAAATAATTTTGGACATACTTATTTTAAATTGTTTCATAGATCAATTTTTGTAATTGTTTGTGTTTTCTTCTTTTATCATTTTAGAAAAAAATATGGATATTTATTTCCAGAAATGTACAAAGAATGTTACCTTACATTAGGAAAACTTCCACAAAGTAATTGTTCTTGTGATACATATAGTATGAAAGATGTCCACAAATCTGGGCACCTTGCCAATGGTGTATGGTTGACTTTCCCAAATGTAGTATCATAGAAGAGTAAGTTAGTAATTATGAGCAGAAGAGAGTTCTTTATGTTATAATGTAAGCACCATCAATGTAATTACAACTAGGAAACAGTATCCTTGGAAATGGCACAAATCTTTATCTAATTTGACTTATGCTTCTATTCATCTGTCTGAGTCCTAAAATTTTATTTGAGATATTTGTGTTTATAGCAGACAAAGTATTCAGAGTAATTTTAAAACTCAAGAACATATATTATTAGATATGTAAATACAGATAGTTTAGATCTAGATATTCTGTATTTTGGAAGTTTCCAGAACTATGCCAAATAATATTAAAATATTAAAATAGAGAACTACTAATTGTGCTGTCATTGTTCCAAGTAAGTAGAAAATAGGTACACTAGGATAAAAAACAGAATGGAAATACAGTTCAGTCAACCTTTAAAGAGAAACATCTGAAATTAGTCCACCAAAAGTAAGTAGGTTAGTAAGAAGTGTCATAGAGCATAACTATTTAAGACACTTTTTGTAAATTAACCTTGAAATTAAGTTGACATTAAAATTAACCTTTTGTTCCAGAAGACACATCAAACAGTTTTGAAGAAAATGTGTCCTCCTTTATTTTGACATGGTGGAAATTATCAAAATCAGAATAGTGTTTACAATACAATTCCAATATAACTGGAATAAAGAATTATTAAGTAAGTAATGAATTTGCATGTCATATAGCAATTTTATAGAAGTTTTTCTAACTTTTTTCAAAAATTACAAAATAATTTAGATATTCAATTTAATATCATGTACTATATAACCAAACTAAAATACTGAATTTGAATGATATGTTAACACTGTATGATGATAAAATGAGCACTATGTCAAAGAACAAACTATTAGTATCTATAAAAATTATAGCATAAAATTTGATTTTTATTTGTTTGACTCCATTTTTTGTGAATTGCACAAGAGTAATACTTGGAAAGAAAATGAAGAGACCATTTTAAACCATATAAAAACTTAAATTAATTAGCATGGAATTACTATTTTTGAATAAATATCTATAATTAGTTTTGGGGATAATTATTGTGCAAGTAGGTGACACTATTTAATTGATAGTTTTGGTGTGTCACTACTAGACAATGAATGTTCCATGATACCTTGTTTCTTGTATAACCAAGAAAATGTGCATTTTTAGAGAAAACAAATCACAATTAGTTGTAAAATGTGCAACAGATGGTGGAACTTATAATCACGCTATCAGACTAATAGTTTACTGTCTGCATTTTGGAATTTGCTTTTCCCAAAAGAAGATGTTGGGTTGAAGCCATATTGACAGCTGGTACATTCCTAATGTAGTTAGTTTTATATACTTCATCTATTAAATCCTGTACATTCTCCAAAATAACAGATGACAATTGCATTGACCACCTGGGAAAAGGCAATTCCAATAGAAAGAGAAAATTGATCCTCTCTTTTGATGATTGTAGAGTTGCTTACTGCTTTTTCTATTTTTGGTGACACCATTAAGCACCAGCACATTAGTTGCTTTAAAACAGTACACATTTTTGACCACAGATAATGATTAAGAATAATCTATGGACAGCTAACAGATACTTTACCTACCATAATTCTTAAACATGTAAAAATGCTTTGTAGAATATCAATTCAAATGAATATTTACAATATATGTTCTATAGATGCTACAATGAAATATCAATTAGATAATGAATTTCTCTAATATAAACAAACATATCTCACAGGCAGTTGAATGGTGTATTATCGTTTGTATGAATCTGATTAATTTTTGCAGAAAGTGAAGTTATTCTTTGTAATAAAACATAATGTCTGATACTATCAGGTTGAATAAAATATATTATGAAGTTTCTTTGGTTTCAGTAAAGCAAGAGATAATAGATAATTAAGACAAGAGGATAATAAACTATAATGGCATGAAAAACATGTGCTACAAAACTATGATTTTGACTTGTTTGTATCACTGAGAATTGCATATCTTTCTAATAAAATCTGCCTATGTCAGTGTATAGCTATTCATAAGAATCATATGTATTTAGGGATTTATAAAAACTCAAGGTCTAGTACAATATTATTAGCTAATAAAATAGTTCTATTTCTTACACAGAAATGTTATTTCTTTTCAAATTTTTCAAAAATAAGTAAAATGTATTTTAATCTTAAATGACTCACAAGACAACAGTATAGACACTTTCAAACAATATGAGACTTTAATTAATACTGCAATATTTTCATTTATATCAGGTATATGCCCAAAATAATTGATTTTAAAATATGTGAAATGAAAGGTTTTGAGAGGAATAAGATTGTTTAACTGATTAATAGTACTATTATGGGAATATTTATATATGAAGCTAAAATATTACATTCATTTTTGCAATTTAATATAACTAAATTATAGCATTTGAGCTTTATGTTAGTTATCAATTATCAGAATATTAGTGCATAAATCATATGAAATACCAAATAAAATGGCAATAAAAACTCCTTTAAATAAGCCATAATATATGGATAATAGTGAAATATAATCAGGAATATAGGATATGGTACATATATACAATGGAATATTACTCAGTCATAAAAAGGAATGAAATTGGGTCATTTGTAGAGACATGGATGGACCTAGAGACTGTCATATAGAGTGAAGTAAGTCAGAAAGAGAAAAACAAATATTGTATATTAACACATATATGTGGAATCTAGAAAAATGGGACAGATGAACTGGTTTGCAAGGCAGAAATAGAGACACAGATGTAGAGAACAAATGTATGGAAACCAAGGGGGGAAAGCAGGGGCAAGTGGTGGTGGTGGTGGGATGAATTGGGAGACTGGGATTGACATATAGACACCAATATGTATAAAATGGATAACTAATAAGAACCTCCTGTATATAAAAAAAAAAACAAAAACAAAACTGATGGATGCTAATGGTCAATAAAAAAAATTAATTCATACAAGAATATACCTACTTCTCCAGGTTTTTCAATTAAGTAGCTGTAATCAAAATGTGACTAAAACACCAGATATATTACACAGTCTTTAATCTTTCCAATTCAGCATTTTCTTCAATGTTTAAAATTCTATTTATATATAATACCAAGTTTACTTTATGATAGCATATTAAATCTAATATTAATTTTAAAAGCATTAATAATATTTAAGCATGTGTGCAATTACTTTTTCTCACCTCTACAACAAAATTACTTGGAACTAAAATGATACCTTATTATTAATGTACAATTATCATTGTATATCATATTTTAATATATGATTGGGTATGTAACTAAAATAACTTACATCAAAATCAGAATTATGCACTGTACATTATACTTCAATGTACAAACTAATGTGTAAGAACCTGTGAAATTCAAAAATGATAAATTAAAATAATTACAATATGCATACAATGAATTGTAAAAAGAGGCAGATGTAGGATGCTACATCTCAGAATACTTGCAGTTATCTAAGTAAATTATCATAAAATTCTCATAAACTTATTATTCTACATAACCTATATAGGAATGAGAAGGCAGGACTTTGAAATGAAATAATATGATTCTAAGTAGTGGGTCAGATAATCACTGTTGTTGCCAAAGGCTGTCTCTACATTTAGAGTTTAAATAATTTGTCAGTTTAATAGTCTGTAGGAAAAGTTCTTCTGTCATTGAGAGGAAAACCTACTAAAGTCTATATTTCTCACTAACTTTAACTAAAAATTCCACACAACATCTAAAAAGGAACTACTAAAGATAAAGCTGAATAGTAGAATGGAATCAAAACTTAGAGAATGACCTACAAAGTATGTGTTTCTCACTTTTCCCCTCTTATCTTTGCAGAGTTTGCCCTGAGGGCAGTACTAGTCTCAGAGCTGTGGGGAAGGCAGATGACTAAGAGGGAGAGAGGTCCAGTTTACTGGCCAGAGGAACCAGAGGTAAAGGCAGCAATAAGCCAGGTAGTGGGGGGAGGGGAAAACTCAGAGAGTAAAGTGTGCACAAAGCAGCACAGCAAACACACTGAAAACTGAACTTGTATTTAATCTGGCCCAAGTATCAGATTAAACCCAGAGTGACAAGCATATGGAACTGATCCAAAGAAGATTTAGAAATAGAATCTATATTTAAACCATAGTCCATTTTCAGATTAAATGAGTGAAATGTGTAGAAATCAAACAAAAACAGTGTAGTAAATCATTTGGAAAACGAGCTGAAATTGGAACTCACTGAGGAGATGTAGACAATGATGGGAAAAAAAAAAGGAAGAAAAAACAGCTGAGTTGATTGACACTATAACATTAAAATGCAGGGAAAAAAAGAGTTGTAATAAGACTGGAGTCTCTACAACATAACATTCAAGGTATCCTGGATGTAATACAATATTACTTAACATACAAAGAATTTAGCAAATATCATCAACTCCCAAAGAAAGGATAATCAATAGATGCTAGCCCTAAGAAGACCCAGATGTTGGAATTATCAGAAAAATAATTTAAACTAGCTATTATAACTAAATTCTATTACATAAATGTAAACATGCTTGAAATAAATGGAAAGATAAATACTGTGAGGAGAAAAGTCTGTAAAATGTTTAGTAATTATGGAATTGAAAAATACCAATATTGGAAATAAAATATCCTTCAGATGTTTATAGTAAAATGAAGATGGCAGCAGAAGGAATCAGAGAATTTTAAAATAGATGAATAAGAATTTTCCAAGTTGAAGTACAGAAAGAGAGAGGGAATGAAAGAGGAAAATTAAATGAACAAAACTTCAGAAAAATGTAAAATTAAAGAAGAGAAAAATTAAGGTATTAAAATATATTTGAAGAAGTAAGAGCCAAAAACATTCTAATTTGATGAAAGATAAATTTACAGATTCAGGAAGCTCACCGAATTCAAATAAAGGTAAACTCAAAGAAAGCCAGACCTATATATGTCATGAACAAATGACTGAAAACCAATGATAAATTTAAAAATCTTAAAAGCCACTGGAGGAAAATAAAAAGACAGGAAAGCTGATAGACAAATTTAAATGAAATGATAACAACATCAAATAATTCAGAAGCAATTAAGAATGAAGTAACAGAGAAAACAAGAATAGATAAGATGAAAATACAAATAATCAAGTAATAAACCTAAGCATACATTTGACAATTTAGGGAGGAGAAATAGTCTTTCTAACAAATGGTGTTAAGCCAATTGAATATTAACATGAAAAACAATAAACTTGAACCCTTACTGCACTCAAAGACCTATATTTAAGAGATGGAACTGTACAATTTTAGAAGAAAGCTAAGAGTAAATCTTTGTGCCATTTTTTAGGTGTGCTGCAAAATGAAAAACAGCCCAAAAAAGTATGTGTGTGTTATGTGTGCATGTGCATGTGTGTGTGTATTGAATAACGAGTATTTGGACTGTGTATAGAACTCTTATGGCTCATCAGTAAGATGACAAGTAATCCAATTTAAAATGGACAAAAGACTTGAATACACATTTCCCCAAAGAGGATATGTAAATAATCAATAAGCACATGCATAGTTGCTTAACATAATTAGTCACTAGGGAAACACAAACCAAAATCATGTGATAACACTTCGCATGTACTAGGATGGCTATCAGCAAAAATATAGACAATAACACATTTTCACAAGGCTATGGATAAATTGGAACCCTCATATACTGCTGGTAGGAATGTAAAATTGTGCTGCCTCTTTGAAAAGCAGTCTGGCAGTTCCTCAAAAAGTTAAACATAAAATAACCATATGATCCAGTAGTTCCCCTTCTAGGTATATAACCAAGAAAATAGTATGTGTCTACACAAAAACTTGTACATGAATGTTCACAAAAGCGTTATGCATACTAGCCACAAAGTAGAAGCACCCCAATGTCCATCAACAGATGCATGGATAAACGGAAAGTGGAATATCCATACAATGAGATATTTTCCAGTCCAAAAAAGGAATGGAGTACTGATACATTCTACAACATGGATAAACTTGGAAAACACACTAAATAAATAAAGCAGGCACAAAAGCTCATGGATTTTATGGTTCCGTTTATACGAAATGTTCAAATAGGAAAATTCATAGAGACAAGAAGTATAAAAGTATTTCCCAGGGGCTGGGGAAAAGGGAAGTAGGAGTGACTGCCCATAGATATCTGGTTTCTTTTCAAGGTGATGAAAATATTCTGGAATAAAAAAGTGGTAATCGTTCCTCATCTTTGTGAATAAACTAAAAATCTGAATTGTACACTTTTAAAAAATGTTATATGTGACATACCTCAATAAAAATGAAAATGAAATAAGCACAACAATTAAAGATGAAGATTGTATTAAATAAACAAGTCCAAACTATATACTGTCTATAAGAAACCTTAAATAAAGAAGATTAAATTAAATAAAGAAGATTCTTAAATTAAATGTAAAAGAGTGGAAAAAACTAAAGTGGACAAAAAATAATCAAAATAAAGCAGGAGGAGTGGCCAAATTAATACCAGAGCAAGTAGACTTCAGAAAAATGAATATTCTTCGGAATTAAGAAGAACATGAGATAGCGACAAAAGATAAATTTCATGAAGAAACATAAAAATCTTAAATGTATATGTACATAACAATATACACTGTTCCTTACCTTTATTTCCAGATTTAGATAACAAATCTGTGCCAGACTCTTTGGCATGAGAAAGCCAGAAAGAATTTAGAAGTTGGTTGTGAGAGTTTGTGTTTAGTCCTGTGGGAGATATCTGGTTTATTGACTGGAGGAATCATTGACTATCCATGAGATAGACATCGAGAAACTTCCATATTCTGATGTTTATTCTTGATAACTGAGCATGGGAAGAAGAAAATGGAAGTGACACTCAAGAATTCATGTTGAGTACTATGAGCTGTTTCAGATATTTTCTGTCAATTCCCAAATAAAGTGAACCACTGAATTATCCTACCTAGCTGGCTGATATCTGGAAAAAATATACAACTACATTAAAAATACAATAAAGGAAATCAAAACAGTTTTCTTTACATGAGGCTTCAAAGAATAGTGCATTATGCCATCTGCAGGATGAAAGAAAGGATGGCAGGGTTATACATTTTCAAGATATTTGTATGACATCAGATTTTCTCCAGGCCTAATTTCTACCAGTTTTCTTTTCTTTTTTTTTATTTAAATGTAATTGATTTACAATATTACACTACTTTCAGGTGTAGAAAATAGTCTTCTGATATATTTATACATTACAAAATAATCACCACAATAAGTTTAATTACCATCACTCTAAAAAGTTATTATAATATATTGACCATATTCCCTATGTTTTACATTAGATTCCCATGACATATTTATTTTGAAAATGGAAGTTTGTACCTTTTAATCTCCCTCAGCTATTTCACTCATTCTCCTATCCCCACCCCTCTGGCAAACACTACTTATTTCTCTGTACCTATAAGTCTGTTTCTTTTTTGTTATGATTGTCCTTTAGTTCTGCTTTTTTTTATATTCCACATGTAAGTGAAATCATATGATATTTGTCTTTCTCTGTCTGACTTATTTCACATAGCATACTACTCTCTAGGTCTGTTCATGTTGCCACAGATGGCATGGTTCCATTCTTTTTTATGGCTGAGTAATATTCCATTATAGATAGATAGATAGATGATAGATAGATATCACGTCTTCTTTATCATTCATCTGTTGATGGACATTTAGGTTGCTTCCATATCTTTGCTATTGTAAATAATCCTCAATTGAACATAGGGGTGTATATATGTATTCACATTAGTGTTTTTGTTTTCTTCATAAAAATACCCAGAAGTGGAATTGCTGGATTGTATGACAGTTCTGTTTTTAATTTTTTGAGGAAACTTCATACTGTTTTCTATAGTGGTTGAACCAATTAACATTCCAAACAAGATTGCAGAAAGATTCCCTTTTTTCCACATTCTTATCAACACATTGTCTTCTTTTTGATGATAGCCATTCTAAAAGGTGTAAGGTGGTATCTCACTGATGATTTGACTTGTATTTTCCTGATGATTAGTGATTTTAAGAATCTTTTCATGTGTCAGTTGGTGGTATGTGACTCTTCTTTGGAAAAATGTCTATTCAGATCCTCTGCCCTTTTAAAAATCTGCTTGTTATTTGGTGTTGAGTTCTATGAGTTCTTTGTATATTTTGGATAGTAACCACTTATCATTATGTCATTTGCAAATATATTCTCCCACTCAGTAACCTGTCTTTTCATTTTAATAGGCCCCTTCACTGTCCAAACACTTTTTAGTTTGATGTAGTCCCATTTGTTTATTTTTGCTTTTGTTTCCCTTGCCCTTGTAGGAAATGTATTGCCTAGATTTTCTTCTAGGAGTTTTATGGTTTCATGTCTTACATTTAAGTCTTTAATCCATTTTGAATTTATTTTTGTATATGGTATGAGAAAGTAGAGCAGTTTGATTATTTTGAATTTAGCTGTCCAGTTATCTCAACATCAGTTATTAAAGAGGTTGTATTTTCTTCATTGTATATTCTTTCCTCCTTTGTCATATATTAATTGCCCAGTAAGTGTGAATTCATTTCTGGGCTCTCTATTCTGTGCCATTGATCTATGTGTCTGTTTTTGTGACAGTACCATACTTTTTTGATTACTGTAGCTTTGTAATATAATTTGATTCAGGGAGTGTGAAATCTCCAGATTTGATCTTTCTCAAGATTGTTGGGTATTTGAGGTCTTGTGTTTCCAAACAAATTTTAGCCTTCTTTGTTCTAGTTCTGTGAAAAATGGTATTGGTATTTTGATAAGGATTGCATTATATCTGTAGATTGCCTTGAGTAGTATGGTCATTTTAACAATATTAATTCTTCCAATCTATGATGTCACAGTATATCTTTCCATTTGTTTATGTCATCTTCAATTTCTTTCATTAATGTCTTATAGTTTTCCAAGTACAGAACATTTTTCCTCCACAGTTACATTTATTCCTAGATATTTTATTCTTTTTGATACACTTGTAATTGGGATTGTTTTCTTAATTTCCCTTTCTGATAATTTGTTACTAGTGTATAGAAACACAACAGATTTCTTTATAGTAATTTTGTATATTGCAACTTTACTGAATTCATCTATTAGTTTAAAACACTTTTATGGCATCTTTAGGATTTTCTACATATAGTACTGTGTCATCTTCAAACAGTGACAGTTTTACTTCTTCCTATCCAATTTGTATGAATTTTAATCATTTTTCTGGTTTGATTATTGTGGCTATGACTTCCAATACTATATTAAATAAAAATCGTGAGAGTGGCTTCCTTGTATTTAGGAGAAAAGCTTATACCTTTTCAACACTGAGTATGATATTGGCTGTAAGTGTGCCATCTAAAGTCTTTATTATGTTGACAGAGGTTCCTTCTATAAGGAACCTCTGTCAACATAATAAAGGAACCTTATTCTTCGCTTTGTTAATGTGGTGCATCACATTGAAACATCCTGAATTCCCTGCAATAAATCCCATTTGACCATGGCATATGATTCTTTTAATATTTTTTGAATTTTGTTTGCTAATATTTTGTTGAGGAGTTTTGCATCTATGTTCATCTGTGTTATTGGCTGTAATTTTCTTTTTTTTGTGTGTTGTCTTTTTCTGGTTTTGATATCAGGGTTATGCTGATGTCACAAAATGAGTTTAGCATGGTTTCTTCCTCTTCAATTTTTTGGAATAGTTTGAGAGGAATAAATGTTAACTTTTCTTTAATGTTTGGTAGAATTCACCTGTGAAGACATCTGGTCCTGGATTTTTGTTTGTTGGGAGATTTTTAAATTGCTGATTCAATTTCATTATTGGTATTCAGTCTGTTCACATTTTCTATTACTTCCTGATTCAATAATGGGAGATTGTACATATTTGTACATTTCTTCTAAGTTGTCCATTTTATTGGCATATAATTGTTCATAGTAATTTAATGATTTTTTGTATTTCTGTGATGACAATTGCAACTTTTCATCTTTAATTTCTGATTTTATATATTTGGTCTCCCTCTCTTTTTCTCTTCTTGAGACTGGCTAATGGTGTATCTATATTCTTTATCTTTTCAAAGAACCAATTCTTAGTTTCATTGATCTTTTCTATTGCTTCCTTAGTATATATTTCATTTATTTCTGCTCTGATTTTTATTATTTATTTTCTTCTACTCACGCTGTGTAGTGTCCTTTTTACTGCCTAGTTCTTTACATGAAAATTTAGATTGTTTATTTTTTCTTGTTTCCTGAGTTAGACTTGTATTGCTAAGAACTTCCCTCTTGAACTGAACTTTCTGTGTCCCACAGATTTTGGATAATTGTGTTTCCATTTGTCTCCAGGTATTTTTTAAATTTGTTTTTTGGTTTCTTTAGTGACCCATTGTTGTGTAGTATATTTTTTAGCCTCCACATGTTTATGATTTTTTCAGTTATTTTTTCTTACAGGTGACTTCTAGTCTTATATTGTTGTAGTCAGAAAAGATGCTTGATATGATTTCAATCTTCTTAAATTTACTGAGTCTTGTTTTGTGGACTAGTATGTAATTTTTCCTAGAGAATATTTCACGTGCACTTGAAAAGTTCATAATGTGTAAGTGGGATGTTGAAGTCTCCTACTATTATTTTGTTAGTGTCAATGTATCCTTTTGTTTTGGTTGATATGTGCTATGAATAGTTATGTGCCCCTATGTTGGGGGCATATATATTTACAACAGTTATATCTTGTATAGTTCTCTTAAATATTGTGTAATGTCCTTTGTCTCTTGTCACTGTCTTTGCTTTAAATTCTATTTTGTCTGATATAAGTATTGCTACCCCAGCTTTCCTTTCCTTTATTTGTATGGAATATATTTCCCCATCCCCTCACTTTCAGTCTGTGTGTCTTTAGATCTCAAATGAGTCTCTCGTAGGAAACATTTATATGAATATTTTAATTTTTTATCCATTCAGACACTCTACACCTTTTCATTGGAACATTTAGTCCATTTATTTTTAAAATGATTATTGATAGGTATTGCCAATTTTTAAATTATTTTCTGGTTGGTTTTGTAGTTCATTTTTTGTCACTTTCTTCTTTTGCTCTCTTCCCTGTGATTTGATGATTCTTTAATACTATGTGTGAACTCTTTTTCTCTTTTTTTTTTGTGTGTATAGATTATTGGTTTCTGGTTGTCATGACATTCATATATAACTATGTTCAGATATATACATAAATATTTTTAGGTTGATTATCTTAAGTTCAATTACACTCTAACAACCCTGTATTTTTACTACCACCTACTGTGGTTAAAGTTTTTGACATCATATTTTACATCTTTTTTTGTAGGTATCCCTTAAGTACGTATTGAGGATATGGATGAATTTACTATTTTTATCTTTTAACCTTTCTACTAGTTTTAAAAGTGGTTGATCTACTACCATTACTATATGTTTACCTTTACCAATGAGATTTTTCCTATCATAATCTTCATATTGTTAGTTGTGATTTTTCTGCTTGGAGAAGTCCTTTTAGCTTTCTTATAAAACTGGTTTAGGGTGCTTAACTCATAGCTTTTGCTTGTTTGTAAGACACTTTTTTCTCTTCTTCAAGTCTGAATGATAGCCTTGCTAGGTAGAGTAACCTTGTTTATAGTTTTTTTTTTTTTTTTTTTTTTTTTTCCTTTCATCACTTTAAATAGATTGTGACAATACCTCTGGCCTGCAAAGTTTCTACTTAAAAGTCAGCTGATGGCCTTATGGGAATTCCCTTGTATGTAACTAGTTGCTTTTTTCTTGCTGTTTTTAAGATTGTATTTTGATCTTTAACTTTTTCCATTTTAATTACAATTCTTCATGTGGACTTCCTTGCCTTGATCTTGTTTGGGACTCTCTATCCTTCCTAAACCTGGGTGTCTGTTTCCTCTCTCAGGTTAGGAAAATTTTAGCTATTATTTCTTCAAATAAGTCTCTGCCCCTTTCTCTCTCTCTTCTTTTTCTGAGACCCATATAATGTCCATTTTCGTAGCCTTGTTGTTGTTCCAGAGGTATCTTAAACTAAACTCAGTTTTTTGTGTTTTTTTTATAAGATTTGGTGAGGGAGTAAGCAGATATTTCAGTGGAGCAAAGTTAAGATTCTTTTTTTTTTTTTAATTTATTTCTTTTATTTTTGGGTGTGTTGGGTCTTCGTTTCTGTGCAAGGGCTTTCTCCAGTTGCGGCAAGCGGGGGCCACTCTTCATCGCGGTGCGCGGGCCTCTCACTATCGTGGCCTCTCTTGTTGTGGAGCACAGGATCCAGACGCGCAGGCTCAGCAATTGTGGCTCACGGGCCCAGTTGCTCCACGACATGTGGGATCCTCCCAGACCAGGGCTCGAACCCGTGTCCCCTGCATTGGCAGGCGGACTCTCAACCACTGTGCCACCAGGGAAGCCCTAAACTCAGTTTTAAAAATTCTTATTTCTGTTCAGCTTGGATGATTTCCACTGCTTTGTCTTCCAGTTTGCTGATGCATTCCTCTGTTTTATATAATATATTGTTGATTCTTTCTTGTGTATTTTTTACTTTAGGTTATTGAATTCTTTGCCCCCTTTTGGTTTTTCTTCTTTATTTTCTGAATCTTTGTTAAAATTCTCACTGCATTCACTCAATCTTCTCATAAGTTCTTTAAGCATCTTTGTAATCATTAACTTGAACTCTATTGGGTTTATTGCTTATCTCCACTTTGCTTAGTTCTTCTGGGAACTTGTTTTATTTTTTGTTTGGAATGTATTCCTCTGTCCCCTTATTTTGCTTAATTCTATTTGTTTATTTCTATGTATTAGGAAGGTCAGTTACATTTCTTGATATTGGACAAGTGACTTTATGTACAAGACGTCCTACAGGGCCCAGCAGTATATGCCCTTCTAGTCACCAGAAGTATATACTTTAGTGGTACCTTCTTTGTGAGCTCTGTGGGCCCTTCTATTGAGATGTTGCCAACTACTGTGGGCACATTGGTAGGTAAGGCTGGCCCTCAGCCCTGTTGGTTGCTGGCCCACTGCTGGGCAGTGCTGAGTCCTGGCACAGCATGCTGCATAGCCCAGGGAGTCCTGGGTCTTGTACTGGCCCACTACTGAGTTGGGCTGTAGGGCTTTGGGGGTCCTCATGTTAAGGCTGTCTTGCTGGTGGGTGGTTAAGCCCCTAGGACTTATAGGCTAGAGGGGGGAACTCCAAAATAGCACTTTCCAGCACCATGTCCTCATGGTGGAATGAGCTCCCCAAAAGGCTGCCACCAGTGTCTATTTCCCTAGGGGGAGTTCCAGTTGCCTCCTACTTCTCTGGGAGACTCTCCAAGACCAGGAAGTGGGAGTGACCCAGGCTGCTTTCAAATTATTGCCCATGAACTTGGACTTGAAGTTTGTGAGATTTTGCATTTGCCCTTTAAGAGAGGATTCTCTGTTTTCTACAGCCCTCTGGCTCTCCTGTATGCAAGCCCTCTGGCTTTCAAAGTCAGATGTTTGGGTGCTTGTCCTCCCAGTGCAGAACCTCAGGCTGGAGAGCCTGATGCAAGGTTTGGATGCCTTGCTTCTTAGGGAGAACCTCTGCAATTGTGATTATCATCCTGTTTATGGGTTGCCTACCTGGGGGTTTTGGTCTTGTCTATACCATGTCTGTGCCTCTCCAACCTATCTTGCTGTGGTTCCTTCCTTATATCTTTATTTGTAGAAAATCTTTTTTCTGCTAGTTATCAGGTTTTTCTCATAGATAGTTGCTCTGTGATGGTTGTTATTTTGATACACCCATGAAAGAAGGGGAAATCACACTCTTTCTACTCTGTCATGTTGGCCACACTCCTGCCCTAATTTCCACCATTTTTATCATTACGTACCACACCTTTTCAAATGTTAAAATTAGTTTCTGGAAAGGAGACATAGTTTTTGGCATTAAAGTGCTTGCTAAAGTAGAGCCTTACTTGCAGGATAGATGCAGAACATAGAGAACAGCAGATGATCTATTCTGAGAAGAAAAAAGAGGACAGTCCCAAGCAAGGAGGAGAGAAGAAATACAGAAAATACTGAAGCACAACATCTTACAGTGAATCCAATTTAGATTGATATAAATCAACTATGAAAAAAAGACAAATCCTGCCTGCATCCTTTAGGAATATGGAAGTTCATTTTTCTCCAAGTGGACTATTTGACAAAAACAGCTACAAATAGCAACCGATAATAGATTCAGCAACTATAGACACAAATTAAAAGATTACCTTTCCTTATGTTAAGTTTACTCATCAGACCTCTGTCTGTGTGTGTGAGTGTGTGTGTGCGTGTGTGTGTGTGTACATTCTTTGACAGGTATGGACGTCAGGAGTGGTTGGTGGTATACTGGGAAGTGACAGAATTCAGATGGAAAGCTAGTTCAGCAGGTCTTGAAGTGTCTTTACCTACACTACTTGCATATAATAAAAACAGACATCACTGAGCCCTTTCAGCAAAAAGACAATGCTAGAATGTGGCATTATTATTGAGGCAAATTGCATGGGCTCAAGTCTTCATTATTCAATCCTACTATCTTGTAAGGCACACCATTGGAAGTTTGATCCTGAAAGTTTGAATTTGAAATACAGAATTTTTGTATAAATATGAAAATCCATCTCTCTGAGATATTTCTGAACTTTCAGTTTAAAATGACATTTGCCTGGGGAATTCCCTTGCAGTCCAATGGTTAGGACTCTGCGCTTCTACTGCAGGGGGCACGGGTTCGATCTCTGGTGGGGGAACTAAGATCCTGTAAGCTGTGTGGCACAAACAAAATTTTTTTTTTAAATAAATTAATACATAAATCAAATGGCATTTGCCTGAGTGCACCCTCCCTTAATACACTACCTGTGTGAGTTGATAGTAATTCTTAAAAGGAATTAATTCTAAGAACGAAGACATTACACTTAAATATAATTACTTAAATTAGATTTGTTTGAAAGCAATTAGTTTGACACCTGCTAATTCCAGAAAGGGCTTAGTTTCCTTATGACCACTGCCGCCACCATCTCTGGCTGACCAGAGGGTTAATTCTTTTTGAAAACTTGAGGTGTGCTGCTCAGATCATTTTTCATGTCTCTGTGTTGCTGAGCTCTTTTTCTGCCTAGTTCCTCTTCTCTGTTAACGTGCCTCCGGAATTTCAGCTGCCCTAACCTCCTTTACTCTGCTTCCTCAACTTAGCAGGATGGGTGCCACTGAATCAGGAAGCCATGTTGGTGGCAGGGCTCTTCTTATGAGTTCTCTTCTCTGAGAAATAACAGTCCTGCACTTCTTGACATACAGTGTCCAAAAGTATCTGCTTCATGTATTTTGTTTATTTTTGTATTTGTTTATTGTTGTTATGATTAGTGCTGTTCTGTATGGTTTGTCACAGCCAGAGGTAGACAGCTCTGGCTGTTATTTTCCAGAAAAAAAAAAATTACCTACCAGGTAATTCCAAAATACATCTGGACCTAGATGAATTTTATCTCACAGAAATCCTTGCCTGATGGCTGTGCAGTCTCTCCCTAATAATTTTATGACTCTCACAATAATGTAATATCATTATTTTACATGATTTTATTTTTTGGACTCATCACATTTTTTCCAGGGCTTCACTGCATTGTGCACCAAATATGTGCCAAAAATTTCATTTATTCTATCATGTTTAATATTCAATATTATGGTATGAATTTAATAGTATTGTAACTTCTTGATTATATAGTGCCCATATTTCACATATTAGTAATGCTGAAATCATGTATTACCTCAAAAATCTATTGCAGTTTATAACACCTGTTGGCCAGGTGGTGGTCTTGTCAAAGCTGTCATTGCCTGGCATGTAAGAACTTAGTTGTTATTCTACGGTTGGACAACTATAACCCCTCAGTACTTCAGTTCTCAAGTCTTTAAGGGGCCATTTGAGTGATTACTATAGCTACTACTTGTTATCTGAAAATTTATTAGTAGTTTCTGGTAGGTTTATGAAAGCCTTACATACAACTTGCAGAACTGATGTCATCACTTCAGAGGAAATTCCTGGAGAAGACAGCAGAACACTGCTTTAAGTAATGCTGCATCATCTACATTCTTAATGACCCTGGGGAAAGCAGTATGTGTGTGAAAAATATAGACATCTATTTCTCTGAGATGGAAATGATCCAGATGAGTCAGACTCTGAAAAAAAATGTTTGAAGAACTTTACCCAATATGTCATTTATATTTTCCTTTTTTACATATGCACAAGGGCACTACCTATTTTTAAATCTATTGTTAAATAAGCCTAAAATAACTTCCAATGAGTATGAAATAACAGTGATAATATATTTTAATTCATTATTTTATGTCAGGGCTATTTTCTTCTTTTTTTAAAGTGGTACCAAAATTATATTCAGTTGCATTTTAAAGATTTTAAATATGCTATATCTGTGTGTTTACACATGAGGAAACTTAGGATCAACGTGGGTCCTTACTTAGCATAGCTGTTCTGTCCACTCTCTGCCAATGGTGTTCTCAAGGCCTTCCCCAGCAGACAAGGATAAGAAAAGCCTGTAAATATATTTTCAAGTGGTCAAAAATTTTTGAAAATTAAACCTGGCTACAAAAGATTTCCATAATAAAGTGAAAATCTGAGAAGGTAAATATTTCAGAATGAAACAATGAAATTAGAGCCACCATTCATGCCTATGTGAAATCAGACATTAAATTTATTAATATAAAGATATTAATTCCCACTGCACAGTCATTTAAATTCTTCACTTTTTAAAATACTATCTCAAAACTTATTTGTTCTTTCAGCACATTTACACATAAATCAACATCGTTGTCATCTTTTCTGTACATTTGACTGATTTCACACACCATATTGAAGGTTTCCTTAAAATGATATCTTTGAACTTGTTTAACAGCTGCCTTCAAGTCTTTATTTTTTTCATAGTACCTGCTTGTCCTTTGAATAAATAAGAGCTGGGAGAATAAAACATGAATATACTCCCCTGTAGGCATAATTTTTAAAATACAGTATGTGGAGTTTGTGCCTATGAATCCAAGGACTTCTTATTAACAGAGTAAATGGGGGTTATTCCTTGAACTGAATTAAAACACTTGTGTATACATGCAAGCATTTACATACAAACAGACTTTAGAATAATTGATGTATGGGAAGTACTATCCTTAATGTGCAAATAGATATCATATATACAACTAGAAGTTTCAGTGAAACCTGTTGTATGTTTTCAGGAAAACATTTAGAGGAGATAAATTGTTCTCAGACAGATTTTCTGTCTTTTATGATGATGCATTTAATCAAAGAATGATTCACTCCTCTTTCTAATTCTCTGCTCACTATTTTTGTTTTGCATTGTCACAGTTGGATATCAGATATGCTATTATAAATGTAAAAATGCCTAACACCATACATATTAATACTCAAGTCTTTGAGTCTTTCACACACTTTCCAAAGGTAATATATTTTTATGAACCTAGATATAGATATATACATATATAGAGAAATAAATATAGTTTTTTTTTATAGTATTGATCTATGTAAATGCAGGATCTTCCAGAATATCACTTTCCTCTATATAAGTGCATTCCACAAATGCTGTCCAAGTGTATTCCACTAAAATTCTGCTACAGTCACCATAGGGATAGAATTATAGAACACACGGATTTTTTGTGAAAAATGATAATTTACTATTTGGGCATTTATCTGATAGAAACCCCCCTGTGTCATAAGGACTTTACTTTAAATTTGTTTCCTGTTTTCCTCTATCACATGTTTTTGGACTCCTGTATCTGGGGTAAGTCTACCTATCAACTTCTTTGGTGGGGTTTCACCTAAATGTTTAATTATCACTTATAGTGGAATTAAAAACATATACATAGTTAATGAATAAATTCATATCCAATAGTGGGATCCAACAAATTAATTTATATTTGCTTTACAATGAATTTTAATATGTTTTATTTTGATCTTTCTGAATTTTGGATGTTCAGAATTCTTTAAGATAAAGCCATGAGAAATAATTCAGTCTCGTGGAGAGACTAAAAGCCCTCCAATTTTTTGATCATCTGCCTACATTATTTTTATTTTATTGAATATTATTAACAGTATTCTCATAATTCAGTAAAATTTCTTATCCTTATGATGAAAATCATTATCTAAAACAACCACACTTTAGGACACTACTTGCTAATTCTCACCCTATGTTGATTATAAGAAATATCAAATAAATTATTTGTGTTGTGGTATTAAAATGCTTAGTATAAATCTTTCTGAACTTGCATAAACCAAATTTTATTTATGTCAATAGGACTATGTTGTAGCCTATGTGATGCTGGAGTTCATATGAATTAGAAAATAAGGCTTAAATTAAACAAGTTAAGATTAAAATATTTAAATGTGAGTCACTAGAGTTAATTAATGGTATTCAAAATAAAAAGTTGAACTATGCCCATTTGGTATGACTTTCCATACAAGAATAGCTTTTCTAAGTATTCTCCCCACCCCCAAATATCCCTATGTAGTCATTTGTCATTTTAGACATGAGATGCATTCATATAATCTACATTCAAACTATAAATAATTATCTATCTAAGATTTTGTTATTTGTGTTAGCATTGGTATAGTAGTTCTAATTTTATCATTGTATTTTATTGTTATAATTTCCCACTTAGCTATGGTTTTATTATGTTTTCACAGTTTACCAAAATTATTAACCAAAAACTTATCATTTGAAAAATATGAAAGGATGGCATAGATATAGCATAGATAATATTATAATGCTTTCCACAATATGACTAATTTCTTTATTTAAGTTTTGAATTAATTTTTCAGAGTTACTAAATATACAAATAAGCTTTCAGAGCTTATTAAAGCATTTGCCAATAACAGTTTGTGCCTGTTGCCAAATTTAAAAAGCCAGTAAAGTACAGTGAGGCAGCCAGGAAAATAATAATAAACAGAAAACTAAAGTCCACAGTTATTATCTGTCATACGAAAGTATTTTATTTAATACACTTTAAAGTATTTTATTTAATACACTTTAAAGTATTTTATTTAAAATTATAATAAATGGAAAACTAAAGTCCACAGTTATTATCTGCCATGCAAAAGTATTTTATTTAATACACTTTAAAGGTTTCAGTCAAACCATTTTTTTATGAAAAAAGAATCATCAGAACATTAATAACATTAATGAGCTTAATGTGCATCTAGCACTTAGACCCTTTGCCCTCTAAAGGACTTACAATGCTGCACTCATTAGTATATTAAATATTTTTTTTTTGCTTCTCTACTGGCATGCTTAAATATAGAGAATAGTACTTTCCGTAATTTACTAATGGGCAAATTGAGGAAATCCAAGTTTCACTGCCCTATCTGGGACCAGTGTGAGGTCTATTGGCATAACTGTTCAGAAGAATGATTCTAAATCACATGCCTGTGTGATGGCTCTTAGTGATGCAGATTTTTGACTTAGTTTTGCATATCATATACATTATTTCTGTGAAAATTAAAACTAAAAGAACTTTTTAAAAGTGGAATTCTCTAGCATAAAATTGCAAATTTTGTATTTTACTTTCCACGTTGGCTGGGTGACTATAGGAATATTTTGGTTATCTGATATATATTTTTAAAAATATTTTTCTTATTTATTTATTTTTGGCTATGTTGGGTCTTCGTTGCTGCACGTGGGCTTTCTGTAGTTGCGGCGAGCGGGGGCTACTCTTCGTTTAGGTTTGCTGGCTTCTCATTGTGGTGGCTTTTCTTGTTGCAGAACACGGGCTCTAGGCACTCAGGCTTCATTAGTTGTGGCACGTGGGCTCAGCAGTTGTGGCTCGCAGTCTCTAGAGCGCAGGCTCAGTAGTTGTGGCACACGGGTTTAGTTGCTCCACGGTATGTGAGATCTTCCCAGACCAGGGCTCAAACCCGTGTCCCCTGCATTGGCAGGTGGATTCTTAACCATTGTGCCACCAGGGAAGTCCTATCTGATATACTTTTAACCACAAGTAACAAAATATCTGTACTTTAAAGTCCTAGCAATTCAGCCATGCATTGCATTTTGGTCAGACATATTTTATTTTTTATCTGGGTTAAACATGTAGCTATAGATACAGATACAGATATGGATATAAAAATTTAGCTATAGATCCTCAGTCAATATACTTACTCTACTTTTAGTATAGTCTACCTCTGAGTAGTTTAGCAGTCTGTATTTTATTTCTAAAAGAGCTTATGTTCAAAATTATCTTCCCTATTTGACTGGCCTTCTGTTATTCAACTCATCTGCCTCAACAGGCTTTGTTTTGAACAAGGAAATTAAGTCTTTTTATTTGTTCACTTCAATAATTGAAAAGAAGGTATGTTCCTAAGGAAAATGACTCTTACACAAGATGTAGCTTAAGATAATTTAGTATTGGGTCAAAAGAAGAAAAAAAAAAAAAAAAAGAAAAGACTATCAATTTTATAAAATGAATAGCATATTATTTAAATAAGGATTTTTAAAAAGTGGACATAGCATAGTGAAGTTTCAGCAAAAACAAGCATTTGGTGTACTAGATATTTAAAAGCATAAGAGCTAATCATTAGAGAAATGCAAATCAAAACCACAATAAGGTATCACCTCACACCGGTCAGAATGGCCTTCATCACAAAATCTACAAACAGTAAATGCTGGAGAGGGTGTGGAGAAAAGGGAACCCTCTTACACTGTTGGTGGGAATGTAAATTAATACAGCCAGTATGGAGAACAGTATGGAGGTTCCTTAAAATACTAAAAATAGAACTACCATATGACCCAGCAATCCCACTACTGGGCATATACCCTAAGAAAACGTTAATTCAAAAAGAGACATGTACCACAATGTTCATTGCAGTTCTATTTACAATAGTCAGGATGTGGAAACAACCTAAATGTCCATCAACAGATGAATGGATAAAGAAGATGTGGCACATATATACAATGGAATATTACCCAGCCATAAAAAGGAACGAAATTGAGGTATTTGTAGTGAGGTGGAGGGACCTAGGGTCTGTCATACAGAGTGAAGTAAGTCAGAAAGAGAAAAACAAATACCGTATGTTAACACATATATATGGAATCTAAAAAAAAAAAAAAATGGTCCTGATGAACCTAGGGGAAGGACAGGAATAAAGAAACAGATGTAGAGAATGTACTTGAGGACATGGGGAGGGGGAAGAGTAAACTGGGACGAAGTGAGAGAGTGGCATGGACACATATACACTACCAAACGTAAAATAGATAGCTAGTGGGAAGCAGCTGCATAGCACAGGGAGATCAGCTTGGTGCTTTGTGACCCCCAGGGGTGGGATAGGGAGGGTGGGAGGGAAAGACAAGAGGGAGGGGATATAAGGATAGAGGTATACGTATAGCTGACTCACTTTGTTATACAGCAGAAACTAACACAACACGGTAAAGCAATTATACTCCAATAAAGATGTAAAAAAAAAAAAAAAAGCATAATAGCTTCATTTAGTTGAGGTTATTTGGATGGACACAAAAATGAAAGAAATGGAGGAGTGATTCATGTTTCTAAAGTGTTCTAGAGAAACCAGAGTAGGAGTCTCAATACCTGCCTGCTCTTTCTGAGGATGAACATGGCTGGGGATTTACAGAGGCAATATTAATGAATCCTCTCCATGCATACCTTTGATGTATTGCCCCTATTTATTGATGCTTGATATGTTCTTTTAAAAATTCATGAAGATTTATTCTGAGTCTATGGTTATCATCTAAAGAAAGAATACATTTACCTCAGGAGTATCACCCTCTTATGGGGGCTCAATTCTCTTCTTCATCCCCTGACACTCCAACTCCTATTGATCAGAAGCCTCTGAGATCTCACCTTCTACTTCTCCTCTAAGACTATTATATTCAAAGTCTTTAAATGCAATGTAATATCCTGGTTTGGATCTTTGAACAGAAAGAGGATATCTCTGAATGTTTTGTGAAACATGGAAAAAGTCTGGAGTTCAATTAATACTCTTGTAATTATATAAAGTCTCTTAGTCTTAACAAATATACCATTGTTATATGTTAACATTAGGGTACACTGAGTGAAAGATATACAAAAACTCTCTATAGTATTTTGCAACTTTTCTGTAACTCTAATATTATTCCAAAGTGAAAGAATTATAAAGAATCATTGAAGTTCTTAACATTCTGTTGGTTTATTCAAAGCCAAGACTGAGACAAAGGAGCAGGACTTAACTGTTCTGTCTCAAGGAATCAAATAAAAGGAAAGAAGTAATCAAAATATTTGGGGGTCAGATAATGAAGATTGGTTGGCCTTGTTCATATTATTTTTAAAAACAATTAATTATGCTAACCTTAAATTTGTCTATATAGCTTTTTTTTTCTTTTTTTAAGAGAGTTATCCTTACACTTGGAAAATAGCAGAGAATGACTTAAAATATGCAAAGCAACAAACGCTGTTGGACCATTCTTTAGCCCGGTGTACCAGAGACTACCTGTTTAGCCGTTCCTGGTGATTATTTCTGTTTCCAATATTGTATGTTTGTAGCATTAGCCCTTATGTAATTATTTATATAAGTAATTTTACCTGACTTGAAAATCACAGCCAATCCCCTTCTTTCCTTTCCCTAATAAAGTTATACAATGTCCTCACATTCTCCACTAGACACTTCAATAATTTCTTGCTCCACCCTGATAGACTACCCATCTGATCACCACTATGAAACATGATATGTCAGCATGCCTTTCAATATTTCTCCACTCCTCATTTTTCCTGAACCAAAATTTATTTTTACATTTTTCCTGTTAATGTGTATATTCTGGTTGTAACCATGATAACATTACCAACGTTCTGTCTATAGGTTCATTATAAAATAAGAAATCCATGTCCTGGCTATTGTAAATAGAGCTGCAATGAACATTGTGGTGCATGACTATTTTTGATTATGGTTTTCTCAGGGTATATGCCCAGTAGTGGTATTGCTGGGTCATACAGTAGTTCTATTTTTAGTTTATTAAGGAACTTCCATACTGTTCTCCATAGTGGCTGTATCAATTTACATTCCCACCAACAGCGCAAGAGGGTTCCTTTTTCTCCACACCATCTCCAGCATTTATTGTTTGTAGATTTTTTGATGATGGCCATTCTGACCGGTGTGAGGTGAAACCTCATTGTAGTTTTCATTTGCATTTCTCTGATGATTAGTGATGTT
Organism: Balaenoptera physalus; assembly: GCF_965194825.1. NCBI lineage: Eukaryota > Metazoa > Chordata > Mammalia > Artiodactyla > Balaenopteridae > Balaenoptera > Balaenoptera physalus. Next base: position 103,962,859 of record NC_138888.1, read on the forward strand.
GAGCATCCTTTCATATGGTTGTTGGCAATTTGTATTTCTTCTTTGGAGAAATGTCTATTTAGATCTTTTGCTCATTTTTGGATTAGGTTGTTTGTTCATTCATATTGAGCTGCATGAGCTGCTTGTAAATTTTGGAGATTAATCCTTTGTCAGTTGCTTCATTTGTAAATATTTTCTCCCATTCTGAGGGTTGTCTTGTTTATGGTTGTTTATGGTTTCCTTTGCTGTGCAAAAGCTTTTAAGTTTCCTTAGGTCCATTTGTTTATTTTTGTTTTTATTTCCATTTCTCTAGGAGGTGGGTCAAAAAGGATCTTGCTGTGATTTATGTCATAGAGTGTTCTGCCTGTGTTTTCCTCTAAGAGTTTTATAGTGTCTAGACTTACATTTAGGTCTTTAATCCATTTTGAGTTTAATTTTGTGTATGGTGTTACGGAGTGTTCTAATTTACATGTAGCTGTCCAGTTTTTCCCAGCACCACTTATTGAAGAGGCTGTCTTTTCTCCATTGTATATTATTGCCTCCTTTATCAAAGATAAGGTGACCATATGTGCATGGGTTTATCTCTGGGCTTTCTATCCTATTCCAATGATATATATTTCTGTGTTTGTGTCAGGACCATACTGTCTTGATTACTGTAGCTTTGTAATATAGTCTGAAATCAGGGATCCTGATTCCTCCAGCTCCGTTTTTCTTTCTCAAGATTGCTTTGGCTCTTCGGGGTCTTTTGTATTTCCATACAAATTGTGAAACTTTTTGTTCTACCTCTGTGAAAAATGCCATTGGTAGTTTGATAGGGATTGCATTGAATCTGTAGATTGCTTTGGTTAGTATAGTCATTTTCACAATGTTGATTCTTCAATCCAAGAACATGGTCTATCTCTCCATCTATTTGTATCATCTTTAATTTCTTTCATCAGTGTCTTATTATTTTCTACATAGAGGTCTTTTGTCTCCTTAAGTAGGTTTATTCCTAGGTATTTTATTCTTTTTGGTGCAATGGTTAATGGGAGTGTTTCCTTAATTTCTCTTTCAGATTTTTCATCATTAGTGTATAGGAATTCAAAAGATTTTGGTGTATTACGTTCATATCCTGCTACTTTACCAAGTTCATTAACTAGCTCTAGTAGTTTTCTGGTAACATGTTTAGGATTCTCTATGTATAGTATCATGTCATTTGCTAATAGTGAGTTTTACTTCTTCTTTTCCAATTTGGATTCCTTTTATTTCTTTTTCTTCTCTGCATGCTTGGCTGAAACTTCCAAAACTATGTTGAGTAATAGTGGTGAGAGTCGGCAACTTTCTCTTGCTCCTGATCTTAGTGGAAATGGTTTCAGATTCTCACCATTGAGAACGATGTTGGCTGTGGGGTTGTCATATATGTCCTTTATTATGTTGAAGTAAGTTCCCTCTATACCTACTTTCTGGAGGGTTTTTATCATAAATGGGTGTTGATATTGTCAAAAGATTTTTCTGCATCTATTGAAATAATCATATGGTTTTTCTCCTTCAATTTATTGTATCACATTCAATATGGTGTATGTATCACATTGTTTGATTTGCGTATATCGAATAATCCTTGCATTCCTGGGATAAACCTCACTTGATCATGGTGTATGATACTTTTAATGTGCTGTTGGATTCTGTTTGCTAGTATTTTGCTGAGGATTTTTGCATCTATGTTCATCAGTGATATTGGCCTGTAGTTTTCTTTCTTTGTGATATCTTTGTCTGGTTTTGGTATCAGGGTGATGATGGCCTTGTAGAATGAGTTTGGGAGTGTTCCTCCCTCTGCTATATTTTGGAAGAGTTTGAGAAGGATAGGGTTTGAGAAGCAATCGGGTCCTGGCTTTGGTTTGTTGGAAAAATTTTATTCACAGTTTCAATTTCAGTGTATGTGATTGGTCTTTTTATATTTTCTCTTTCTTCCTGGTTCAGTCTTGGAAGGTTGTGCATTTCTAAGAATTTGTCCATTTCTTCCAGGTTGTCCATTGTATTGGCATATAGTTGCTTGTAGCAATCTCTCATGTTCCTTTGCATTTCTGCAGTGCCAGTTATTACTTCTCCTTTTTCATTTCTAATTCTATTGATTTGAGTCTTCTCCCTTTTTTTCTTGATGAGTCTGGCTAATGGTTTATCAATGTTGTTTATCTTCTCAAACAACCAGCTTTTAGTTTTATTGACTTTTGCTATCATTTCATTCATTTATTTTTCATTTATTTCTGATCTGATCTTGATGATTTCTTTCCTTCTGCTAACATACGGTTTTTTGTTGTTCTTCTTCTTCTTTCTCTAATTGCTTTAGGAATAAGATTAGGTTGTTTATTTGAGATATTTCTTGTTTCTTGAAGTAGGATTGTATTGCTATAAACTTCCCTCTTAGAACTACTTTTGCTGTATCCCATAGGTTTTTGTTCATCGTGGTTTCATTGTCATTTGTTTCTAAGTATTTTTGTTATTTCCTCTTTGATTTTCAGTGGTCTCTTGATTATTTAGTAGCATATTATTTAGCCTCCATATGTCTGTATTTTCTTTTTTTTTTTTTTTTTTTTTTTTTTTCTTATTAGGCATCAATTTTATACATATCAGTGTATACATGTCAATCCCAATCGCCCAATTCAGCACACCACCATCCCCACCTCACCGCAGTTTTCCCCCCTTGGTGTCCATATGTCCATTCTCTACATCTGTGTCTCAACTTCTGCCCTGCAAACTGGCTCATCTGTAGCATTTTTCTAGGTTCCACATACATGCATTAATATACGATATTTGTTTTTCTCTTTCTGACTTACTTCACTCTGTATGACAGTCTCTAGATCCATCCACGTCTCAACAAATGACTCAATTTCGTTCCTTTTTATGGCTGAGTAATATTCCATTGTATATATGTACCACATCTTCTTTATCCATTCGTCTGTTGATGGGCATTTAGGTTGCTTCCATGACCTGGCTATTGTAAATAGTGCTGCAATGAACATTCGGGTGCATGTGTCTTTTTGAATTACGGTTTTCTCTGGGTATATGCCCAGTAGTGGGATTGCTGGGTCATATGGTAATTCTATTTTTAGTTTTTTAAGGAACCTCCATATTGTTCTCCATAGTGGCTGTATCAATTTACATTCCCACCAACAGTGCAAGAGGGTTCCCTTTTCTCCACACCCTCTCCAGCATTTGTTGTTTGTAGATTTTCTGATGATGCCCATTCTAACAGGAGTGAGGTGATACCTCATTGTAGTTTTGATTTGCATTTCTCTAATAATTAGTGATGTTGAGCATCTTTTCATGTGCTTCGTGGCCGTCTGTATGTCTTCTTTGGAGAAATGTCTATTTAGGTCTTCTGCCCATTTTTGGATTGGGGTGTTTGTTTCTTTGATATTGAGCTGAATGAGCTGTTTATATATTTTGGAGATTAATCCTTTGTCCGTTGATTCGTTTGCAAATATTTTCTCCCATTCTGAGGGTTGTCTTTTCGTCTTGTTTATGGTTTCCTTTGCTGTGCAAAAGCTTTGAAGTTTCATTAGGTCCCACTTGTTTATTTTTGTTTTTATTTCCATTACTCTAGGAGGTGGATCAAAAAAGATCTTGCTGTGATTTATGTCAAAGAGTGTTCTTCCTATGTTTTCCTCTAAGAGTTTTATAGTGTCCAGTCTTATATTTAGGTCTCTAATCCATTTTGAGTTTATTTTTGTGTATGGTGTTAGGGAGTATTCTAATTTCATTCTTTTACATGTAGCTGTCCAGTTTTCCCAGCACCACTTATTGAAGAGACTGTCTTTTCTCCATTGTATATCTTTGCCTCCTTTGTCATAGATTAGTTGACCATAGGTGCGTGGGTTAATCTCTGGGCTTTCTATCTTGTTCCATTGATCTATGTTTCTGTTTTTGTGCCAGTACCATATTGTCTTGATTACTGTAGCTTTGTAGTATAGTCTGGAGTCAGGGAGTCTGATTCCTCCAGCTCCATTTTTTTGCCTCAAGACTGCTTTGGCTATTCGGGGTCTTTTGTGTCTCCATACAAATTTTAAGATGATTTGTTCTAGCTCCGTAAAAAATGCCATTGGTAATTTGATAGGGATTGCATTGAATCTGTAGATTGCTTTGGGTAGTATACTCATTTTCACAATGTTGATTCTTCCAATCCAAGAACATGGTATATCTCTCCATCTGCTGGTATCATCTTTAATTTCTTTCATCAGTGTCTTATAGTTTTCTGCATACAGGTCTTTTGTCTCCCTAGGTAGGTTTATTCCTAGGTATTTTATTCTCTTTGTTGCAATGGTAAATGGGAGTGTTTCCATAATTTCTCTTTCAGATTTTTCATCATTAGTGTATAGGAATGCAAGAGATTTCTGTGCATTAATTTTGTATCCTGCAACTTTACCATATTCATTAATTAGCTCTAGCAGTTTTCTGGTGGCAGTTTTAGGATTCTCTATGTATAGTATCATGTCATCCGCAAACAGTGACAGTTTTACTTCCTCTTTTCCAATTTGTATTCCTTTTATTTCTTTTTCTTCTCTGATTGCCGTGGCTAGGACTTCCAGAACTATGTTGAATAGTAGTGGTGAGAGTGGACATCCTTGTCTCGTTCCTGATCTTAGAGGAAATGCTTTCAGTTTTTCACCATTGAGAATGATGTTTGCTGTGGGTTTGTCATATATGGCCTTTATTATGTTGAGGTAGGTTCCCTCTATGCCCATTTTCTGGAGAGTTTTTATCAGGAATGGGTGTTGAATTTTGTCAAAAGCTTTTTCTGCATCTATTGAGATAATCATATGGTTTTTATTCTTCAATTTGTTAATATGGTGTATCACATTGATTGATTTGCGTATATTGAAGAATCCTTGCATCCCTGGGATAAATCCCACTTGATCGTGGTGTATGATCCTTTTAATGTGTTGTTGGATTCTGTTTGCTAGTATTTTGTTGAGGATTTTTGCATCTCTATTCATCAGTGATATTGGTCTGTAATTTTCTTTTTTTGTAGTGTCTTTTTCTGGTTTTGGTATCAGGGTGATGGTGGCTTCATAGAATGAGTTTGGGAGTGTTCCTTCCTCTGCAATTTTTTGGAAGAGTTTGAGAAGGATGGGTGTTAGCTCTTCTCTAAATGTTTGATAGAATTCACCTGTGAAGCCATCTGGTCCTGGACTTTTGTTTGTTGGAAGATTTTTAATCACAGTTTCAATTTCATTACTTGTGATTGGTCTGTTCATATTTTCTGTTTCCTCCTGATTCAGTCTTGGAAGGTTATACCTTTCTAAGAATTTGTCCATTTCTTCCAGGTTGTCCATTTTATTGGCATAAAGTTGATTATAGTAGTCTCTTAGGATGTTCTGTATTTCTGCGGTGTCTGTTGTAACTTCTCCTTTTTCATTTCTGATTTTATTGATTTGAGTCCTCTCCCTCTTTTTCTTGATGAGTCTGGCTAATGGCTTATCAATTTTGTTTATCTTCTCAAAGAACCAACTTTTAGTTTTATTGATCTTTGCTATTGTTTTCTTTGTTTCTATTTCATTTATTTCTGCTCTGATCTTTATGATTTCTTTCCTTCTGCTAACTTTGGGTTTTGTTTGTTCTTCTTTCTCTAGTTTCTTTAGGTGTAAGGTTAGATTGTTTAATTGAGATTTTTCTTGTTTCTTTAGGTAGGCTTGTATAGCTATAAACTTCCCTCTTAGAACCGCTTTTGCTGCATCCCATAGGTTTTGGGTCGTCGTGTTTTCATTGTCATTTGTCTCTAGGTATTTTTTGATTTCCTCTTTGATTTCTTCAGTGATCTCTTGGTTATTTAGTAACGTATTGTTTAGCCTCCATGTGTTTGTCTTTTTTACGTTTTTTTCCCTGTAATTCATTTCTAATCTCATAGCGTTGTGGTCAGAAAAGATGCTTGGTATGATTTCAATTTTCTTAAATTTACTGAGGCTTGATTTGTGACCCAAGATGTGATCTATCCTGGAGAATGTTCCGTGCGCACTTGAGAAGAACGTGTAATCTGCTGTTTTTGGATGGAATGTCCTATATATATCAATTAAATCTATCTGGTCTATTGTGTCATTTAAAGCTTCTGTTTCCTTATTTATTTTCATTTTGGATGATCTGTCCATTGGTGTAAGTGAAGTGTTAAAGTCCCCCACTATTATTGTGTTACTGTCGATTTCCTCTTTTATAGCTGTTAGCAGTTGCCTTATGTATTGAGGTGCTCCTATGTTGGGTGCATATATATTTATAATTGTTATATCTTCTTCTTGGATTGATCCCTGGATCATTATGTCGTGTCCTTCCTTGTCTCTTGTAACATTCTTTATTTTAAACTCTATTTTATCTGATATGAGTATAGCTACTCCAGCTTTCTTTTGATTTCCATTTGCATGGAATATCTTTTTCCATCCCCTCACTTTCAGTCTGTATGTGTCCCTAGGTCTAAAGTGGGTCTCTTGTAGACAGCATATATATGGGTCTTGTTGTTGTATCCATTCAGCCAGTCTATGTCTTTTGGTTGGGGCGTTTAATCCATTCACGTTTAAGGTAATTATCGATATGTATGTTCCTATGACCATTTTCTTAATTGTTTTGGGTTTGTTTTTGTAGGTCCTTTTCTTCTCTTGTGTTTCCCACTTAGAGAAGTTCCTTTAGCATTTGTTGTAGAGCTGGTTTGGTGGTGCTGAATTCTCTTAGCTTTTGCTTGTCTGTAAAGCTTTTGATTTCTCCATCAAATCTAAATGAGATCCTTGTCGGGTATAGTAATCTTGGTTGTAGGTTCTTCCCTTTCATCACTTTAAGTATATCATGCCATTCCCTTCTGGCTTGCAGAGTTTCTGCTGAGAAATCAGCTGTTAACCTTATGGGAGTTCCCTTGTATGTTATTTGTCGTTTTTCCCTTGCTGCTTTCAATAATTTTTCTTTGTCTTTAATTTTTGCCACTTTGATTACTATGTGTCTCGGCGTGTTTCTCCTTGGGTTTATCCTGTATGGGACTCTCTGCGCTTCCTGGACTTGGGTGGCTATTTCCTTTCCCATGTTAGGGAAGTTTTCAACTATAATCTCTTCAAATATTTTCTCTGGTCCTTTCTCTCTCTCTTCTCCTTCTGGGACCCCTATAATGCGAATGTTGTTGCGTTTAATATTGTCCCAGTGGTCTCTTAGGCTGTCTTCATTTCTTTTCATTCTTTTTTCTTTAGTCTGTTCCACAGCAGTGAATTCCACCATTCTGTCTTCCAGGTCACTTATCCGTTCTTCTGCCTCAGTTATTCTGCTATTGATTCCTTCTAGTGTAGTTTTCATTTCAGTTATTGTATTGGTCATCTCTGTTTGTTTGTTCTTTAATTCTTCTAGGTCTTTGTTAATCATTTCTTGCATCTTCTCAATCTTTGCCTCCATTCTTATTCCGAGGTCCTGGATCATCTTCACTATCATTATTCTGAATTCTTTCTCTGGAAGGTTGCCTATCTCCACTTCATTTAGTTGTTTTTCTGGTGTTTTTTCTTGTTCCTTCATCTGGTACATAGCCCTCTGCCTTTTCATCTTCTCTATCTTTCTGTAACTGTGGTTTTTGGTCCACAGGCTGCAGGATTGTAGTTTTTCTTGCTTCTGTTGTCTGCCCTCTGGTGGTTGAGGCGATCTAAGAGGCTTGATGGGAGGCTCTGGTGGTGGGTAGATCTGACTGTTGCTGTGGCGGTCAGAGCTCAGTAAAACCTTAATCCACTTGATTGTTGATGCGTGGGGCTGGGTTCCCTCCCTGTTGCTGTGGCGGTCAGAGCTCAGTAAAACCTTAATCCACTTGACTGTTGATGGGTGGGGCTGGGTTCCCTCCCTGTTGGTTGTTTTGCCTGAGGCAACCCAACACTGGAGTTTACCCGTGCTCTTTGGTGGGGTTAATGGCAGACTCTGGGAGGGCTCACGCCAAGGAGAACTTCCCAGAACCTCGGCTGCCAGTGTCCTTATCCCCACGGTGAAACAGAGCCACCACTCGCCTCTGCAGGAGACCCCCCAACACCAGGAGGTAGGTCTGGTTCAGTCTCCCCCAGGGTCACTGCTCCTTCCCCTGGGTCCCGATGCACACATTACTTTGTGTGTGCCCTCCAAGAGTGGGGTCTCTGTTTCCCCCAGTCCTGTCAAAGTCCTGCAATCAATTCCCACTAGGCTTCAAGGCCTGATTCTCTAGGAATTCCTCCTCCTGTAGCCGGACCCCCAGGTTGGGAAGCCTGATGTGGGGCTCAGAACCTTCACTCCAGTGGGTGGACTTCTGTGGTATAAGTGTTCGCCAGTCTGTGAGTCACCCACCCAGCAGTTATGGGATTTGATTTTACTCTGATTGCGCCCCTCCTACCGTCTCACTGTGGCTTCTCCTCTGTCCTTGGACGTGGGGTATCCTCCTTGGTGAAGTCCAGGGTCTTCCTGTCAATGATTGTCCAGCAGCCAGTTTTGATTCTGGTGCTCTCGCAAGAGGGAGTGAGAGCACGTCCTTCTACTCCGCCATCTTGGTTAATCTCTTTCTGCTAAATGTCTGTCTGTATTTTCTATAGTTTTTTCCTGTAATTGATATCTAGTCTCATAGCATTGGGGTCGCAAAAGATACTTGATACAATTTCAGTTTTGTTAAATTTACCAAGGCTTGATTTGTGACCAAAGATAGATCTATCCAGGAGAATGTTCCATGAGCACCTGAGAAGAAAGTGTATTCTGTTTTTCTTGGATCGAATGTCCTATATATATCAAGTAAGTCCACTTGGTTTAATGTATCATTTAAAGCTTGTGTTTCCTCATTTATTTTCATTTTCGATGACCTGTCTATTGGTGAAAGTGGGGTGTTAAAATCTCCTACTATGATTGTGTTACTGTCAATTTCCCCTTTAATGGCTGTTAGCATTTGCTGTATGTATTGAGGTGCTCCTATATTGGGTGCATAAATATTTACAATTGTTATACCTTCTTCTTGGATCGATCCCTTCATCATTATGTGGTGTCCTTCTTTGTCTCTTGCAATAGTCTTTATTTTAAAGTCTATTTTGTCTGATATGAGAATTGCTACTCCAGCTTTCTTTTGATTTCCATTTGCGTGGAATATCTTTTTCCATCCCCCACTTTCAGTCTGTATGTGTCCCTAGGTCTGATGTGGGTCAGTTGTAGACAGCATATATACCAGTCTTGTTTTTGTATCCATTCAGCCAGTCTATGTCTTTGGTTCGAACATTTAATCCATTTACATTTAAGGTAATTATGGATCTGTATGTTCCTATTACCATTTTCTTATTTTTTTTGTGTTTGTTATTATAGGTCTTTTCCTTCTCTGTGTTTCCTGCCTAGAGAAATTCCTTTAGCATTGGTTTTAAAGGTGGTTTGTGGTGCTGAAATCTCTTAGCTTATGCTTGTCTCTAAAGGTTTTAATTTCTTTGTCAAAACTGAATGAGATGCTTGTTGGGTAGAGTAATCTTTGTTGCAGGTTTTTCCCTTTCATCACTTTAAGTATGTCAGGCCACTCCCTTTTGGCTTGCAGAGTTTCTGCTGAAAGATCAGCTGTTAACTTTATAGAGATTCCCTTTTATTTTATTTGCTTCTTTTCCCTTGATGCTTTTAATATTTTTTCTTTGTATTTAATTTTTGATAGTTTGATTAATATGTGTCTTGGAGTGTTTCTCCTTGGATTTAAACTGTATGGGACTTTCTGCACTTCCTGGACTTGATTGACTATTTCCTTTCCCATGTTAGGGAAGTTTTCAACTATAATCTCTTCAAATATTTTCTCAGTGCCTTTCTTTTCCTATTATTCTTCTGTGACCCCTATAATTCAAATGTTGGTATGTTTAATATTGTCCCAGAAGTCTCTGAGATTGTCCTCAATTCTTTTCATTATTTGTTTCCTTATTCTGCCCTGTGGCACTTATTTCCACTATTTTATCTTCCAGGTCACTTATCTATTCTTCTGTCTCAGTTATTCTGCTATTGATTCCCTCTAGAGAATTTTTAATTTCATTTGTTGTGTTGTTCATCATTGTTTGTTTGCTCTTTAGTTCTTCTAAGTCCTTGTTAAATGTTTCTTGTATTTTCTCCATACTATTTCCAAGATTTTAGATCATGTTTACTATCATTACTCTGAATTATTTTTCAGGTAGACTGCCTATTTCTTCTTCATTTGTTTGGTCTGGTGGTTTTTTATCTTGCTCCTTCATCTGCTGTGTGTTTCTCTGTCTTCTCATTTTGCTTAACTTACCGGGTTTGGGGTCTCCTTTTCACAGGCTGCAGGTTTGTAGTCCCTCTTGCTGTTGGTGTCTACCTCCAGTGGATAAGGTTGGTTCAGTGTGTTGTGTAGGCTTCCTGGTGGAAGGGACTGGTGCCTGTGTTCTGGGGGATGAAGCTGGATCTTGTCTTTCTGGTGGGCAGGACCACATCTTTTGGTGTGTTTTGGGGTGTCTATGAACTTATTATGATTTTAGGCATCCTCTCTGCTAATAGGTAGAGTTGCGTTCTTTTCTTGCTATTTGTTTGGCATAGGGTGTCCAGCTTGCTGGTCGTTCAGTGGAGCTGGGTCTTAGCATTGAGATGGAGATCTCTGTGAGAGTTTTGGCTGTTTGATATTACGTAGGACTTGGAGATCTCTGGTGGACTAATATCCTGAACTCGGCTCTCCCACTTCAGAGGCTTGGACCTGACACCTGGCTGGAGCACCAAAACCCTGTCAGCCACATGGCTCAGAAGAAAAGGGAGAAAAAGGAAGAAAGAAAGAAAGAAAGAAAGAAAGAAAGAAAGAAAGAAAGAAAGAGAGAAAGATAAATTAATAAATATAAAATAAATTTATTAAAATAAAAATTCTTAAAAATAAAAAAGTAATTAAAAAATGAAAGAAAGAAGAGCACAAGCAAGCCAAAAACAAATCCACCAATGATAATGAGTGCTATAAACTACCAAAAAAAAAAAAAGCTGACAGTTCCCTAGGAGAAATGGTAAAAGCAAAGGTATACAGAGAAAATCAGAGAAGAGTACACATAAACACTCACAAAAAGAGAAAAAAGAAAAATATATGTATTAATAAAAAAGGAAGACAGCAACCAAATCAATAAACAAATCTACCAATGATAATAAGCTCTTAATTCTAAACTAAGATAAACATAAAACCAGAAACAAATTAGATGCAGTGAGTAAACCCCAAGTCTACATTTGCTCTCCAAGTCCACTGCTTCAATTTTGGAATGATTCGTTGTCTATTCAGGTATTCCAGAGATGCAGGGTACATCAAGTTGATTTTGGAGATTTAATCTGCTCCTCCTGAGGCTGCTGGGAGAGATTTCCCTTTCTCTTCTTTGTTCGCACAGCTCCTGGGGTTCAGCTTTGGATTTGGCCCCGCCTCTCCATGTAGGTCACCTGAGGGTGTCTCTTCCCCACCAAGACAGGACAGGGTTAAAGTAGCAGCTGTTTAGGGACCTCTGGCTCACTCAGGCCAGGGGGAGGGAAGGGTACAGAATGTGGGGTGAGCCTGCAGCAGCAGAGGCTGGTGTGACATTGCATGTCGTGTGTTCTCCCGGGGAAGTTGTCTCTGGATCACAGGACCCTGGCAGTGGCGGGCTGCACAGTCTCCCGGGAGGGGAGGTGTGGCAAGTGACCTGTGCTTGCACACAGGTTTCTTGGTGGCTGCAACAGCAGCCTTAGCGTCTCATGCCCGTCTCTCGTGTCTGTGCTGATAGCCGTGGCTCATGCCCATCTCTGGAGCTCGTTTAGGCGGTGCTCTGAACCCCCTCTCCTCGCACACTCCAAGACAATGGTCTCTTGTCTCTTTGGCAGTTCCAGACTTTTTCCTGGACTCTCTCCCAGCTAGCTGTGGCACACTAGCCCCCTTCAGGCTGTGTTCATGCAGCCGACCCCAGTCCTTTCCCTGGGATCTGACCTGTGAAGCTGGAGCCTCAGCTCCCAGGTCCCAGCCGCCCTGGTGGGTGAGCAGACAAGCCTCTCAGGTTGGTGAGTGCTGGTTGGCACCGATCCTCTGTGCAGGAATCTCTCTACTTTACTCTCTGCACCCCTGTTGCTGTGCTCTCCTCTGTGACTCTGAAGCTTCCCTCCCACCCGCACCCCGTCTCCGCCAGTGAAGGGGCTTCCTAGTGTGTGGAAACTTTTCCTCCTTCACAGCTTCCTCTCAGAGGTTCAGGTCCCATCCCTATTCTTTTGTTTCTATTTTTTCTTTTTTCTTTTGCCCTACCCAGGTGCGTGGGGAGTTTCTTGCCTTTTGGGAGGTCTGAGGTCTTTTGCCAGTGTTCAGTAGGTGTTCTGTAGTAGTTGTTCCACATGTAGATGTATTTTTGATGTATTTGTGGGGAGGAAGGTGATCTCCACGTCTTACTCCTCCACCATCATGAAGGTCCCTACCACATATTTATTTTTATCATATGGTTAGTTCTTTTATCAAGATCCTTTAGACAGTAAGTCTCATAAGGGTAAGTAATTATTGCTAAGCACGTGGTAGGCACATAGATATTTCTTTAATGGATATTTTTATAGCAATCAATATTTTAGTGTAACAATTTAATATATGCATTATAGATTTCAAAAAAGTACTTAATCTACTAGAGTTCAAAATATAAAATCTTTCTCAAGATATCATATTTTATACATTCTGAGTATCTCTACATTTTATTTTTCTTTGAGCGCCTATCCATATATGTGTCATTACTTATACAAAAGCATCATCTATTCTCATTACTTTTAAAATCAGATTCCTTAGTTAACATCTCCTTTAGGATTTTAAGTATTCATAATCTGTCAGGGAATTTTTTTATATGTAAATGTTTAAATCTTATATTTATTTCTGCTTTTAACTATTAATAGAATATACAGCCCTCCTTGGTCCTTCCCATTCTGAGAATATTTGCATACTTTTAACTCTGTTTCTATTTTATATTCCATTTTAAATAAATAACTCACCTATTCTTCCAACAAACAATCACTGAATATCTACCATGTGACAGATACCAGCTATGCATTGGGCATAGAATGATGTGTTAGATAAAAATATCTTACCTCAACAACTCAGTCTAGTTGGAAAACAATATTTCCTATTTCTATATGATTTCATAAAGTGAACCTCACTACACTGAAACTGACTATGTAACATGGGCAAAGAACAAATTTTATTGGGGTAAGCTACTGAAATTTAGATACCTAATGTAATCCATTCTAATACAACATTTCCCATTTATCTTCTAACTTTACTATTTTTATCCAAAATATATCATTTAAAAAATATGTAACTTCATCCCATTAATATGAATATAAAAATTGATATAATGTTATTGAATGCTTAGATCCAAAGATGAAACAAACATCTTATTATAGTATAGAAGATTTGGGCCATACACGGGAAGCATTATAAATGACTGAGTTTGGTTGAATCCTCAGATGCAGAACCACCAGTGTGCAAAGCTGACTGTACTACACCAATTTGTATAAGGGACTTGAGCATCCACAGACTTTGTTATCCAATGGCGGGGGTGGAGGTGGTCCTGTAACCAATCTCCTATGGACATGAGGGATGACTGTATTCTATAATACCATAAGTATTTAAATGTTCAAGATGGTGTTGGGCTTATAGGATAAATGGGAAATTGGTGGTGATGAAAATAGGATTATATGGCTAAGAACTGGAAGGAAGTATATCCATCTTAATGACTATTATGTAGAAAAATTTAGATCAGCTTCGCTAGCAACATCAAAAGGGATTATACAGATAGTCTCTGTTAAATGTTTTCTTATTTTCTTTTCAGAATCTCGAACACAACTGAAAAAATTATCACCTTTTTCTAAAATTAATCAATCTAGCACCTAAATTTCTAGCAATAATCAAAACAAACATGTAACACACACACAAAAATATATTTGCTAGTCAGATAAAGACTTACATAGCATACACTCTCAAAAAAGATAACTCCTAAATTTTAATTAGGTTTCTACTAATTGCAAGTGAGGCAAGTCCAAGTTTCAGTGAGATAATTATTTACTTATGAAACTGGAGAGCACATGTGTAGTGCTTAATTCAGAAATAATCCTTCGATTATTGGAATCTTTTTCCAATAATTAATTCAGTACTATTTCTTTACCTCCATTTTTCAATTCTGCTTTTATTTGTTAGCTACAACTTCTTGTATTGCTGATGTAGATAAACTATGCTGAAATGTGTACTGATCTTGAAATCTAGTATTAAAATTTTAAAAATAGAGAAAATATTCTAATAAAGATTTGAACATACAACATGTACAGTTTTTAAATGTATCATACCAGGACCTTATAAAAATCAACATTTTATTAATTGCATCTATGCTCATCTAAATGCCTCTAAAAATTAAATATTTTTATTACTGCTACAGACAAAAGTCTTGTATAAGCTTTGGTAAATGTATTTGTAACATCTCCTTTTTCTTATCATTTAATAAAGTTATGGTATTTTCCAACATACGTGTAATAACAATTTATAAAACTTTTACATAGTTGTATAGTACTATTATTACTGTTGATAATTTTAAAGCTAATATTTATTTTGTACTTACTATGTGCCAGCTGCAAGACTATGCACTTTATAGCCACCATCAGCTCTTTTATTCCTTATAACCCTTTAGGTAGACATGGTTATGCCCATTTTACCATTGGGGAAAGCAGGACTTACAGAGTTTAAATAATTTGCCTAAGTATAAACAGCTGGGAAAGGCACAACTAAGGTTTGAAGCTAGATTGTATATCTGGAGAGCTACAACTTTGTTCTAAAACACACACATGCACACACACTTTTCCTTGCCCAAAAATCTCCTTATTAAAACAACAAGAATAACAACAACTAACAAGGCAATTTAGTGAACTGAGCTTGATTTAAGTGAGGGAGCATGAAAATCAACATTCGTGTTCCTTGATCAGTTCATTCATAGAACTAAGTTGACCTGTGGATGGAATGTATTAGGTTAAGTGTCAATAAAGTCTAAACTTTAAATAATGTTTTCCATTTTAATCAGGTGACAAATGTCGGCATAGAGGAAACAAACCAAAACGTTTTCATCAAATGATACAGTCTCCTAGTATACAGAACTCAAACTTTGATGATGGGAATGTTCTTCACTGACCAGTATGGTAGCCAGTAGCCACCTGTGGCTATTAAACGTTTGAAATGTGGTTAGTGTGACTGAAGAACTACATTTTAAGTTTTTACTTAACTTGGATTACTTTAAATTTAGATGTTATAAGTACATGAAGCTAGTGTCTACCAGAAAGAAACAGTGCAGCTCCTGGTGATCTTTTCCAGTTTAAATGATGGCTTCCAAATGATAGCCTCAGAATTTCTTAATTATATATCCAATTATTTGCTAGATATTTCAACATGGATGTCTAAAAGGCATCCCTGTTTAATATGTCCAAATTTCTAATTTTTGTTGATAATCAGTGGATTCCCTCATAGGTCCCATCTTCAACAAAGCACACTTCTGTGTAGCCTTTAGCTTAAGATAAAAACCTTGGAGTCATCCTTTACACCTCCTTCTTACGCCTTATAACTTATCAGTAAAAAAATGCATGGAGTCATTGTCTTGAAAATCTATGAGCTTTTCCGTAAATTAGAACTATACCTTAGACCAAGCCACATCCATCTCCTGCCTGGGCTATAGTAGTTACTTTTTAACCGCTCTCCCTCCTTCCACTCTGACTGCTACAGACTGGTCGTTCTTACCCGTCTTTTTTGTCCCTGTTTTCAGATCGGACCTCTGCTCCAGCTTCACAAGCTGACTATAAGTTCTGAGAATGAGCCCAACAGGCTTCTCTGGGGAGCCTTATTCATTTGCCTGGGATTATCTCCATACAGATATTCTCGTTTAGACTCCCGACTTCACTTGGGTCTCTAGCCAAATGTCATCTTATTAGGGAATCCTTCCTGAACAATCCTTTTAGAATAGCACCTCTCTACCTGACCTTATGTTTTATATTATTATTTCTACTTTTTTTGTCTCCTCCCTCTAGAATCTATGAACAGTGTAGCCAAAACTTTTTGTTTACTGCTATATCCTCAGTGCATAGAATAGTGTATTGAACCTAGAGTAACGTGATAATTATTTATTAAATTGAAACAATATTTGTGCTAGTTTTATTTATTTATTTATTTATGCATTTCTTTATTTATTTTTGGCTGTGTTGGGTCTTCATTGTTGCGCGGGCTTTCTCTAGTTGCAGAGAGAGGGAGTTACTCTTCGTTGAAGTGCGGAGGCTTCTCATTGCGGTGGCTTCTCTTGTTAAGGAGCATGGGGTCTAGGCATATAGGCTGCAGTACTGTGGCACGTGGGCTCAGCAGTTATGGCTTGTGTGCTCTAGAGCACAGGCTCAGTAGTTGTGGCGCATGGGTTTAGTTGCTCCGTGGCATGTGGGATCTTCCCAGACCAGGTCTCGAACCCATGTTCCCTGCATTGGCAGGTGGATTCTTATCCACAGCACAACCAGGGAAGTCCTGAAACATTAAAAGTTATTCCTTGAACCAAATTCTGACGAGGATATGGAACCACAGAAAGTTTTTCATTGTCGGTGGGAATACAAAATGTTGCAGCCTCTTTGGAAAACAGTTGGGTGGTTTCTTACAAAAGTAAACATACTCTTACCACATGATCCCACAATCACACCCTTTGGTATTTATCCAAATGAGTTGAACATTTACATATATACAAAAACCTGTACATATAGTTTTACAGCAACTTTATCTATAATTGCCAAAGTGTGAAAGCAACCAAGTTGTCCTCCAGTAAGTAAATGGATAAACAAACTGTGGTAATCTATACAATGGAATATTATTGAGCATAAAAAGAGATGAACTATCAAGCCCTGAAAAGTCATGGAAGAACCTTTACTGTGTATTACCAAGTGAACGAAGCTGCTAATATTAGAAGGCTACATGTGTATGATTCTAACTATATGATTTTCTGGAAAAGGCAGAACTATGGAGATGCTGAAAAGATCAGTGTTTGACAGGGGTTCAGGGGGAGGAAGGAGGGATGAATAAGAAGAAAACATGAAATTTTTAGGACAGTGAAACTATTATTTGGTATGCTATGTAATGGTGGATAAGTGTCATTTTATTCTTGTTAAAACCAATGGAATGAACAACATAGAGAGTTAACCCCAATGTAAACTACACACTTTAGTTAATACTAATGAATTGATGTTAGTTCATCAATTATAACAAATTACTTCACTAATTAATGCAAGATGTTAAAAATAGGGGAAATTGGGGATTACAGTGCAGGCTATGTGATAATTCTGTACTTTTTGCTCAATTTCTTCTTTAAATCTAAAACCACTCAAAAGAATAAAGTTTATTAATTAAAAAAGTAATTCCCTGGATGATTTTTTTCAGGTTAAGTTAATGACATTTAAAAAAAATTCTGACTCCACATTTTAACCATCAATCTCAGTGTCAAGAAAACATAGGAGGGCTTCCTTGGTGGTGCAGTGGTTGAGAATCTGCCTGCCAATTCAGGGGACACGGGTTCGAGCCCTGGTCTGGGAAGATCCCGCGTGCCGCGGAGCAACTGGGCCCGTGAGTCACAATTACTGAGCCTGCGCTTCTGGAGCCTGTGCTCCACAACAAGAGAGGCCACAATAGTGACAGGCCCGCGCACCGCGATGAAGAGTGGCCCCTACTTGCCGCAACAAGAGAAAGCCCTCGCACAGAAACGAAGACCCAATGCAGCCATAAATACATAAATAAATAAAAATTTAAAAAAAAGAAAGAAAACATAGGACTCACTATTTTCTCTAACAGTCTTAGTGAATCAGTTTAATACTACACAGACTAGGGTTTAGCAGTTTTCTAAAGTGATCCTTTACAAGTTGCTATAGAATTATGTTTCATTTTTTTGCCTCAGATATGTGGTTTACGTTTCAATCAGCCAGATAGATTTTCATTCCAGGCTGCATAAAATGGTAGAAAATGTTAAAACATTCGTTTCTATACCCTTATTGATGACTCAGTTGATTAAAACTAATTAAGAATTTTTAAATGTAAAGGACTCAAAAGACAGCACTAAATGTTCCTGAACAGTCACAGTCATATCTAGAATTCTTTATTAATTTGTGTGAGCTGTACGCACTAGGATTCATACAAGTAATCCATTTGTTTAAGGATTATAGATAATTTTTTACTAAATCTAATAATTGCCAGGACCTTTTGTATGTTGTAACTTTAAATCAATGGTTAATTGGAATTCAGTATAATAGGATTTGCATATACTTTATGTATGAGATTAACAAGTTTTAACTGCTTTTCTCTATTTTAGGTAATGCATTGCTAAGTTTTATAGGCTAATATTTGTTAGATCATCAGGTAGAGAGAATTACATTTTGGATTAAAGGCTTCCATGGAAAGTATATACTTATAAGGCATGGTCACAATTTGGCCATATAATCAATTCATTACACATAATCATGTCATCTTCTACAAATAGGCCACGAAAGATTCCTCACATTAGAGGAAATAAGAAGCATGTGTAGATAAGGTATATTTTGAAATGATTTCCATGTGAATATGCAAATTGTTTGGATGGCCAATATAAGATTAGGATTCTATACCTATTGCTGATCTGGACAGAATTAAGAAAAACTGAGAGTGTTTGATGTATCCCAGCATGATAGTGTGGTTTCAAAATATTTGTTCTAGCAATAAATTTTCCTGCTAGCCAGGTAGATTTTGTTGCGTACAAAACAGACACAAATATACACATCAATTACTGTAGATTGATAAAGAACAATACACTTTGTGCCAAGTGCATTAAGGGAAAAGTGCCTCACTTCAGTGGTTTTTACTGACAGGTGTTTAATGAAAGGAACAAGTAGATGGAGGGGTCAGCTCCTATTCCCACTTCAACCAAGAAAGCTCCAGCTCTGTCAGGTCTGGATTTCACACTCTTAGAGACAGTTGCTGTTTGTAGCCAAATAAAGTTTTGAGATTTACTACACTAAACAAAACCAGCAGGAAAATCCTCTACAGAGAAATGTAGTCCAAGCAAATGAATCGTTTAATAGATTGGTATCATTTCTCAGGAATCTCCTCTCCTCTGTATACTAGTCATTTATATTAGTCATTAAAAGCATAGAGACAAACAAAAAAAACAGTCTTTGCTCTTGATCTTATTTCACTCTAGAGGAAACTGTAGGAAATTAAGATATGTGAATGCAAATGGGCACACTGTATAAAGGAAATTAAAACCATGTTTAAGCACTTGCTATGTTCTTTGTGTATATTACCTTGTTTCAAATTTACAAAGGTTTTTATACGATAACTGACAGAAATTCAAGATCAAACAACATTAACAGGCAGGGATCTATTTTAATTCTATACATGACAAGTTCAAAATTGTGATGGGTAGAGATACAGGTAGGTACAAGAGTACATTGATGGTCTCAGAAATATGTGTTGTTTTAAACATTTCTCTGGTGTGTTTTACTCTTTTGTTGAGTCAGGTTTTAATCAAGTGGTGAGAACAATGGTCATTGGTAACTCTAGTATTTTATTGTCTTTTAGTCTAACCATATCCTTAAAAAGAGAGTGCTGCTTTCTCAAGAGTGTCCAAAGAGGATCCTAAACAGACTGATATTTTTTCCTATTTCCAGCTGAACTATTTAGAGGTTGAGAAAAGGCCAACAGAAAATACAACATCTCAGAATAAGAGAGGTATGGATATACACAGAGGTGCTAGCCAGAATAATACCATACTCTCTACATCAGTGTCATTATTCCTAATACAGTGGTTCCCCCTTATCCTTGGGGGATACAGTCCAAGACCCCCAGTGGCTGCCTGAAATCTCAGATAGTACCCAACCCTTTTTACAGGATGTTTCTTCCTATATATGCATACTTATGATAAGTTTTAATTTATAAATTAGTCACAGTAAGAGAATAACAGCAACTAATAATAAAATAGAACAACTATAACAATATACTGTAATATAAGTTATGTGAAAGTAGTCTCTATCTTTCTCTCAAATTATCTTGTACAAATTTAATGCCTTTTCCATCTTAACTAAGCACATATCACACACTGTGGCTGTAACTTTTGCAGTTTGAGGTGCCAAAGCAAAACTAGCACAGATTTCTTTTTCCTTCTTCACAATTTCAAGCACAGAAGACTCATTCTTACTGTAGATCTTAGTAACTTCAAAATATGTATTTTTTTCATTATTAAGTCATGAACTTTCAGCTTTTCTCTTAAAGGAAGCACTGTACAGCTTCTCTTTGGCATATCAGAAAAAACTTGCTAGCATCACTACTCTTGTGTTTTGGGGGTCATTGATAAGTAAAATAATGGTTACTTGAGCACAAGCCCTGCGATACCACCACCACTGATCTGAGCACCAATCTGGCTACTAAGCACCTAGCTAGCAGGATATGCTAGACAAAGGGAGGGTTCCTGTACAGGACTGGACAGAGCAGGAGGGTGCAAGACTTTATCATGCTACTCAGAAAGGCAGGCAATCTAAAATTTATGAATTGTTTATTTCTGGAAGTTTTCATTTAATATTTTCAGACCGTGGTTGATTGAGGGTAACTGAAACCATGGAAAGGAAAACCTCAGATAAGGGGGACTACCGTATGTCAGTGTAGTGGGTTGAATGGAGGCTCCCAAAAGATATCTCCACATTCTAACCCTCCAGAATATGTGAGTGTTAACTAATCTGGGCAAAGGATCTTTACAGATGTAATTCAGTTAAAGATCTCAAGATGAGATTATTTTGATTATCTGATAAAATCCAATAATACTAACTCTAGTGATCTAACACTAATATTAATAATTATTGAATTCAATAATGTGTCCTTATAAATGACAGAAGAGGAAAAGACACAGAGGAAGAGGAAAAAGCCTGTGTAGATGGAGGCAGAAATTAGATTTATGCAGCCATAAGCCAAAGAATGCCTGGAGCCACAGGAAGCTGGTAAGAGGAGGGAAGGATTCTCCCTTTGAGCCTTCAAAGGGATTGATGCCCTGCCAACATCTTGATTTAGGATTTGTGGTCCCCAGAACTGTGAGAGAATGAATTTCTGTTGTTTAACCTCGCGAGTTTGTGGTAATTTGTTACAGCAGGCACAGAAAGCTAATACAGTCATTGAGAAAATTGAGTTCAAAGCCCAAAGCAATTTGGTATTGTGTATACAACTAGTAAGCAGCAGAGTGGAATTGGAGTAGCAGAATAAGGGTTGGAAAGAAAACCAACCCCTTTCTAATTCCAAATCCCCTGCCCTTTCTGCTGTTTGCACCCCACTGATATTTTACAGATTAATTGAACCACAATTACAATTTAAATGCTTTTCTCTCCCACTAAACTATAAATTCACTCGAGGAAAGCTACTTTCTCATTCATGTTCATAGAAATCATGCTTTTTTTAATATATTATCTTAATAACAATAATCTCTCTGCCACTAAACTCTTCTTCAACAAGTCACTTGGGTTTTCTTAACACTTTTATTTTTCTAAATATTAACTTGGATAAAGACTCTTCTTGGCTGTATACACTCAATTTATTGTTTTGAGTTTCTAATTCCTTCTTTTTCTTGGTACTTAAATATCTCCAGGTCCAAGGGTTATTGAATGATGAGACTGGCCTCTGCATTTATCTATAAGACAAAGGTCATTACTAATAATGTTCTGCATCAATATTTTTAAATTGTTAAATTGAAAAACTGTTTTCTTAGTATGACTTTTATTATGAATATTTAGATTTAGGAACTTTACTGGTAAATATAGTCAGGTCTCCCACTCTAAGTGTTTTCCATGCAGGAAATATCCTTCTCTGTTGCTCTTGGGAGAAAAATTCTCTATTTTGCTTCCTAAATTGACAATATCTATAATTCATAGCAGAGCATGATTATCCCAATTCAAATTCATGGCAGTATTGAATCTTCCATTCTCTTTGTGCCTCAAAGAAAAGGAATATCTTTACCCCTCACTTAGTCCCTAATATACCTGTGACTGTCTGAATATTTCAGTTTCATTATTCTCTAGCATACAAAGGAACAGCGAAAAAGATAGATCAGGGCTGGGACTAGGATTACTTGCAGAAATTTTTTATTACAATGCAACAAAAACCCTACGTGTATTTACTACAAAAATTCAAGGATGCAAGTATATGCCACTCATTGAAATATCCTCAATATATATTTTTTAATATTTATTTGTTTTATTTACTTATTTTCCTTATTCTTTTTGGCTGCATCAGGTCTTAGTTGTGGCACACAGGATCTTCGTTGAGGCACGCGGGATCCTTTGTTGTGGAGCGTTGGCTTCTCTCTAGCTGTGGCATGCGGGGTTTCTCTTCTCTAGTTGTGGCCTGCAAGCTCCAAGGCACTCTGTAGTTTGTGGCACGCGGGCTCTCCCGTTGAGGCACGTGAGCTCAGTAGTTGTGGCACGCGGGCTTGGTTGCCCCACGGCATGTGGGATCTTAATTCCCTGACCAGGGATCGAACCCACGTCCCCTGCATTGGAAGGCAGATTCTGTCACTGGACCACCAAGGAAGTCCCTATCCTCAATATTTTAGCACAGAGCAATGAGGTCTAGTATCAATTGCATTAAAAAAAAAAAAAAAAAGAACTTATTGTGCCAGAGGCAGTGAATGTGTGTGTGTTTGTGTATACACACACAAATATATGCACATGTATCATAGTATTAATTCTAATTTACCTAAATATTATACACAATGATTAGAAGTGTTTATGGAGATTCTTATATAAATAATATTTTATTATTTGGAGTTTTAAGAAACAGAAAAGTTCACTTGGGCTTCTTTGCAACAGAAGAAGAATGGTATAATACTGCTCAGACAAAAACACCCTAATAGAAAATGGAACAAAAAATAGAAAAGGAAAAATATAAACCTTCATGTACAAAAGAGAATTTATTTTTGGTACTTTTCATTTTCAGTTATATATACAAAGACAAAAATACATATAAGCAAAAATAGATTTTAGTAACTTAGATGTCACCAGTTCTTACAAAATGATTCAACATTTCAAAAAGTTATGACATTCCTAAACAACTCTTTAAATATAGCCAGACATCTGTTGCCTAGATGAGATGTTAACAGTTTTTTTTTGGATAATGATATTTCCTAGCAAGCTATTCTGCTTTGAATTATTGGATTTTGAGTGAGTTGAAGTGGATAACACACCAAGCACTGTTTTCTCAACAAACTTCTGCTTTACATTACTCCTTGAGGAGAAAGACAATTTAATGTTTGTCTACCATCTTAATTTTCTTCAAATAGAAGACTTTTCTTTTTAGGCAAGCATAGCTGAGAAGAGTCATCTGCTTTTTGTAGCACTCTGAATCAAGACACTGCAAATTCTAGAGTTATCTTTAAGAAAGATTAGCTTTCTATTTTACTCAGAAAATAAGTTTGAGTACAGTTTGTGTCAAGTACATATTTTACCCCATCATCTAGCAAAGACAATCTTCTTACCTCCTAAACACTGACTGTAATTTATTTCCCAAAAGAAATATAAATTATTTTACTAATAGTTTAAAAAATATAAGTACGCATGGACATCTACTGCAAAACAGCATGCTTATTTTTTTTTGCCTAAATCCAACCAAAAAGCCATAAGAACTGCTCTTCTCAGGGGTCTAAGCTAAGCTTTCTCCCCGTAATGATAATATAGGGTAAATTATAATTATTTAATTGTGCTGTAAAATCAGTATTTTTAAGAAAGTACATCTGATAATTTACAAATTAATTATCCCAAATCTCTTTATTTTCATGGTTTATAGCCACTCAAGAAATAGTCTCCATACAAATATATCATATAAACATATTTCTTAGACTATCCGGGGAGCTTTGGCAAAATACCACAGACTGGGTCATTTATAAACAACAGACATTTTTTCCTCATGCTTCCAGAGATTGAAAATTCCAAGATAAAGGCACCTGCATGGTCATATTCTGGGAAGGGCCTTCTTCCTGGTTCACAGTCTGTCCCTTCTCTCTGGTTCCTCTCTTGGTAGAGGAAGTGAGGATCCTCTGTGGGGCCTCTTTTATAAGGACACTAATTCCACTCATGAGGGCTCCATCCTCATGACCTAAGCACTTCCCATAGACCTCACCTTCTAATACCATCACATCAGTCATTAAAAATTCAACATATGGATTTTGGGAAGAAAAAAGCTTTTGGATTATAGCAATATGTAATTTATATGAACACTTCATATACAACTTCCATTAAACCAAGGGAAAACTACTATAATAGCAAAACTCTTATTATGAATATACCAATGAATGGTATTGGTTCCAAAAACTTATTTCGCTTACAACTATTTTTAGAATTCTATGTAATTCAAAGCATAGATGATATGGCTTCAAAATGCAAGGTACATGCATTACACTGAGACATATTCTCTGATTTATGTTATTTGTTTATGGCAGCTCCATATCCAGTTTAAGGGGAAAAAATTATTGTGTTAGGTATATTGCTATTAGTAACCTGATATAAAGAAATTTTATGTAAGAACATATTTCATGAAAATAGGTTTCAACGATGTGAGGAATTTTAGGAGGGCAATCAGTACAATTTAAAAGTACTCATTTTCTCTATGTAAATGGTGAAAGATTTTGTACTTGAGAGAAAATCTATCTTGGAAAAATATGGAAATTTATGAGGCACAAAAACTGAACATATTTTTAAAAGATATCAATGCATAAATGTATCTTATCAGTATGACTTTTAATTTCTTAGTGACAACTAGGTATTTTAAGCTTTAATATTCAATGAACATAGATGTTTACATATTCATCAGTTTCCCTTTGAAAGTATCTTTTTGGTAAAAGCAAACTTATGTAAGTTTGAATTAATAAAAAGAAATCATTAGACAATCATGGGTCATATTCACCATGAATACAATTTAAATTTTAGTGTTTTTAAAAAATTCTACTGTATTGGTTTGCAGAAAAATATCAGGAAATTGATACTTCTTTAGCAAACATTATATAATTCTGGAAAATACCTATAAGTTAATTCAGTCTATAATGACTACATTGAAATATTGCTTACCTTTTCTTAGCCATTTGATTGACTACTTTGTCTATGATTATAAATTATTGGCTTTCTATTGTGTATCTTTTACTGAGAATAGATATCTAAACTATATTAGAGTATCTTTATTTCAATTAAGATCAAGTGGAACTAATATCAATGACCAATGATAAATAAGCTATATTAGAATATTTACCAAAAAAATAAAAAAAAGAGTGATGGTATGTACAAGCATCTGACTCCATGAATAGCCCAAAATGAAAGCTTGGTTTGTGTTACATGACAACTTCATCACTAACACTTTTTGAGTGTTATTATACACCAAGTTCTGCTTTAAGTGTTGTACATACATTAGCACATTATATATTCAAAACGACACCTATGAGGTAGATACTATTATAATCTCATATTTATAGACCAGGAAATTGAAGCAGGTAGTAACTAAGTAATCTGTCAAAGATAACAAGCCGTTAAGTGTTGGAACTAGGATTCAAGCTGAATAGTCTGGATGCTGAGTCTGGGTTCTTCACCCTTGGCTGCGTTGGGTCTTCGTTGGTGCATGTGGGCTTTCTCTAGTTGCAGAAAGAGTGGGCTACTCTTCATTTCGGTGCACAGACTTATTGTGGTGGCTTCTCTTGTTGTGGAGCACAGGCTCTAGGTGCGCGGGCTTCAGTAGTTGTGGCACACGGGCTCAGTAATTTTGGCTCGCGGGCTCAGTTGCTCCCCGGCATGTGGGATCTTCCCAGACCAGGGCTCGAACCCGTGTCCCCTGCATTGGCAGACGGATTCTTAACACTGTGCCACCAAGGAAGTCTCTGGACATACATTTAAATCTATCAAGGGGGCACATTTTGTGAGTGTATTTAATTATTCAAACTAATCTTCAAGTATCAGTTTTAAGTGTAGAGATGCTGACTTATCATTCAAAATTACTTCCAATGCTGAAATACATCTGCTTTCCATGTAAACCTACAGTATGTTCAGTTACATTTAATAAATTAAGAGATGATAAATTTAGAGGTAAATCAGAGATGGGCAATATTCCACACATTAAACTTCCATGTAGCCCAGCGACTGAACTCAGGGCAGCTGTAGCCACTATATAAAGTTGAAGACAGGAATAGACCTCTTCAGCTGAGATTGCTCACCTACAGGACAACAAGTAGTGATGCAGCCCAAAGTGGCTTAATTTCAAGGACAGAGGAGACTGCAGTTGACCTTTGTGTTCTATTTAACTTTTCTGCACATACTGTGCCAAAAGACTCTATTAATAATATTGAAACCAATTAAGCTTGGGAATGTTTCTTCTTCAGCATTGATAGAGTCTTCTATTAAAGAAAATTAAAAGATGAAAGATATTAATGATTCAGTTTTTTTCTGCTTCTCATATCTTCATTGCAAAACTTTTTGCCCTTGCTCACATGATGTACTTAATAATCAAGGGAATTCGAAATAATTTTCCAGTTCTACCCACACTCCTAGTTATACACACTTCTTTTCTGGATATATTTGCCTCAGTGATAAGCAGCTTTTCCGGTCATTATATAAGAAAAAAATATACACAGCAATCTTCCTTTTAAAATTTTGTTCTTTTTATAATAAAGTTTGCTAACAACACAGTTATCCAAAGTTGGAAAATTGAGAATTACCTTTCCTTGTTATCCCATTTCACTATCCACATTCACTAAAGTTTTAAACTATCTTAATGTATTTTGAATAGACAATTCTTTTTTTAAAAAAAATCTTTATTGGAGTATAATGGCTTTACAATGGTGTGCTCGTTTCTGCTTTATAACAAAGTGAATCAGTTATACATATACATATGTTCCCATTACTCATCCCTCTTGCATCTCCCTCCCTCCCGCCCTCCCTATCCCACACCTCTAGGTGGTCACAAAGCACAGAGCTGATCTCCCTGTGCTATGCAGTTGCTTCCCACTAGCTATCTATTTTACGTTTGTTAGTGTATATATGTCCATGCCACTCTCTCACTTTGTCCAAGCTTACCCTTCCCCTTCCCCATATCCTCAAGTCCATTCTCTAGTAGGTCTGTGTCTTTATTCCCATCTTGCCACTAGGTTCGTCATGACCTTTTTTTTTTTCCCTTAGATTTCATATATATGTGTTAGCATACTGTATTTGTGTTTCTCTTTCTGACTTACTTCTCTCTCTATAACAGACTCTAACTACATCCACCTCACTACAAATAACTCCATTTCATTCCTTTTTATGGCTGAGCAATATTCCATTGGATATATGTGCCAAATCTTCTTTATCCGTTCATCCCATGATGGGCACGTAGGTTGCTTCCATGTACTGGCTATTGTAAATAGAGCTGCAATGAACATTTTGGTACATGACTCTTTTTGAATTATGGTTTTCTCAGGGTATATGCCCAGTAGTGGGATTGCTGGGTTGTATGGTAGTTCTATTTTTAGTTTTTTAAGGAACCTCCATATTGTTCTCCATAGTGACTGTATCAATTTATATTTCCACCAACAGTGCAAGAGTGTTCCCTTTTCTCCACACCCTTTCCAGCATTTATTGTTTCTAGATATTTTGATGATGTCCATTCTGACCGGTGTGAGATGATATCTCATTGTAGTTTTGATTTGCATCTCTCTAATGATTAAAGATGTTGAGCATTCTTTCATGTGTTTGTTGGCAATCTGTATATCTTCTTTAGAGAAATGTCTATTTAGGTCTTCTGCCCATCTTTGGATTGAGTTGTTTGTTTTTTCGTTATTGAGCTGCATGAGCTGCTTGTAGACCTTGGAGATTAATCCTTTGTCAGTTGCTTCATTGGCAAATATTTTCTCCCATTCTGAGTGTTGTCTTTTGATCTACTTTAAGGTTTCCTTTGCTATGCAAAAGCTTTTAAGTTTCATCAGGTCCCATTTGTTTATTTTCGTTTTTATTTCCATTCCTCTAGGAGTTGGGTCAAAAAGGATCTTGCTGTGATTTATGTCATACAGTGTTCTGCCTATGTTTTCCTCTAAGAGTTTGACAGTGTCTGGCCTTACATTTAGGTCTTTAATCCATTTTGAGCTTATTTTTGTGTATAGTGTTAGGGAGTGTTCTAATTTCATACTTTTACATGTACCTGTCCAGGTTTCCCAGCACCACTTACTGAAGAGGCTGTCTTTTCTCCACTGTATATGCTTGCCTCCTTTATCAAAGATAAGGTGACCATATGTGCGTGGGTTTATCTCTGGGCTTTGTATCCTGTTCCATTGATATATGTCTCTGTTTTTGTGCCAGTACCAAACTGTCGTGATTACTGTAGCTTTGTAGTATAGTCTGAAGTCAGGGAGGCTGATTCTTCCAGCTCCATTTTTCGTTCTCAAGATCGCTTTGGCTATTCGGGGTCTTTTGTGTTTCCATACAAATTGTGAAATTCTTTATTCTAGTTCTGTGAAAAATGCCAGTGGTAGTTTGATAGGGATTGCATTGAATCTGTAGATTGCTTTGGGTAGTAGTCATTTTCATAATGTTGATTCTTCCAATCCAAGAACATGGTATATCTCTCCATCTATTTGTATCATCTTTAATTTCTTTCATCAGTGTCTTATAATTTTCTGCATATAGGTATTTTGCCTCCTTAGGTAGGTTTATTCCTAGATATTTTATTCTTTTAGTTGCAGTGGTAAACGGGAGTGTTTTCTTAATTTCACTTTCAGATTTTTTATCATTAGTGTGTAGGAATGCAAGAGATTTCTGTGCATTAATTTTGTATCCTGCTACTTTACCAAATTCATTGATTAGCTCTAGTAGTTTTCTGGTAGCATCTTTAGGTTTCTCTATGTATAGTATCATGTCATCTGCAAACAGTGACAGCTTTACTTCTTTTCTAATTTGGATTCCTTTCATTTCTTTTTCTTCTTTGATTGCTGTGGCTAACACTTCCAAAACTATGTTGAATAATACTGGTGAGACTGGGCAACCTTGTCTTCTTCCTGATCTTAGCGGAAATGGTTTCAGTTTTTCACCATTGAGGACAATGTTGGCTGTGGGTTTGTCATATATGGCCTTCATTATGTGAAGGAAAGTTCCTTCTATGCCTACTTTCTGCAGGGCTTTTATCATAAATAGGTTTTGAATTTTGTCAAAAGCTTTGTCTGCATCTATTGAGATGATCATATGGTTTTTCTCCTTCAATTTGTTAATATGGTGTATCACAATGATTGATTTGCGTATATTGAAGAATCTTTGCATTCCTGGAATAAACCCCACTTGATCATGATGAATGATCCTTTTAATGTGTTGTTGGATTCTGTTTGCTAGTATTTTGTGGAGGATTTTTGCATCTATGTTCATCAGTGATATTGGCCTGTAGTTTTCTTTCCTTGTGACATCTTGTGTCCGGTTTTGGTATCAGGGTGATGCTGGCCTTGTAGAATGAGTTGGGGAGTGTTCCTCCCTCTGCAATATTTTGGAAGAGTTTGAGAAGCATAAGTGTTAGCTCTTCTCTAAATGTTTGATAGAATTCACCTGTGAAGCCATCTGGTCCTGGACTTTTGTTTGTTGGAAGATTTTTAATCACAGTTTCAATTTCAGTGCTTGTGATTGTTCTATTCATAATTTCTATTTCTTCCTGGTTCAGTCTCGGAAGGTTGTGCATTTCTAAGAATTTGTCCATTTCTTCCAGGTTGTCCATTTTATTGGCATAGAGTTGCTTGTAGTAATCTCTCATGATCGTTTGTATTTCTGCAGTGTCAGTTGTTACTTCTCCTTTTTCATTTCTAATTCTATTGGTTTCAGTCTTCTCCGTTTTTTTCTTGATGAGTCTGGCTAATGGTTTATCAATTTTGTTTATCTTCTCAAAGAAAGAGCTTTTAATTTTATTGATCTTTGCTATTGTTTCCTTCATTTCTTTTTCATTTATTTCTGATCTGATCTTTATGCTTTCTTTCCTTCTGCTATCTTTGGGGTTTTCTTGTTTTTCTTTCTCTAATTGCTTTAGGTGCAAGGTTAGGTTGTTTATTCGAGATGTTTCCTGTTTCTTGATGTAGGCTTGTATTGCTATAAACTTCCCTCTTGGAACTGCTTTTGCTGCATCCTATAGGTTTTGGGTCGTCGTGTCTCCATTGTCATTTGTTTCTAGGTATTTTTTGATTTCCCCTTTGATTTCTTCAGTGATCACTTCGTTATTAAGTAGTGTATTGTGTAGCCTCCATGTTGTCGTATTTTTTACAGATCTTTTCCTGTTATTGATATCTAGTCTCATAGCTTTGTGGTTGGAAAAGATACTTGATACAATTTCAATTTTCTTAAATTTACCAAGGCTTGATTTGTGACCCAAGATATGATCTACCCTGGAGAATGTTCCATGAGCACTTGAGAAAAATGTGTATTCTGTTGTTTTTGGGTGGAATGTCCTATAAATATCAATTAAGTCCATCTTGTTTAATGTATCACTTAAAGCTTGTGTTTCCTTATTTATTTTCATTTTGGATGATCTGTCCATTGGTGAAAGTGAGGTGTTAAAGCCCCCTACTATTATTGTGTTACTGTCGATTCCCCTTTTATGGCTGTTAGTATTTGCCTTATGTATTGAGGTGCTCCTATGTTGGGTGCATAAATACTTACAATTTTTATACCTTCTTCTTGGATCGATCCCTTGATCATTATATAGTGTCCTTCTTTGTCTTTTGTAATAGTCTTTATTTTAATGTTTGTTTTGTCTGATATGAGAATTGCTACTCCAGCTTTCTTTTGATTTCCATTTGCATGGAATATCTTTTTCCATCCCCTCACTTTCAGTCTGTATGTGTCCCTAGATCTGAAGTGGGTCTCTTGTAGACAGCATATATATGGGTCTTGGCTTTGTATCCATTCAGCCAGTCTGTGTCTTTTGGTGGGAGCATTTAATCCATTTACATTTAAGGTAATTATCGATATGTATGTTCCTATTCCCATTTTCTTAAATGTTTTGGGTTTGTTATTGTAGGTGTTTTCCTTCTCTTGTGTTTCTTGCCTAGAGAAGTTCCTTTAGCATTTGTTGTAAAGCTGGTTTGGTGGTTCTGAAGTCTCTCAGCTTTTGCTTATCTGTAAAGGTTTTAATTTTTTCATCAAATCTGAATGAGATCCTTGCTGGGTAGAGTAACCTTGGTTGTAGGTTTTTCTCCTTCATCACTTTAAGTATATCTTGCCACTCCCTTCTGGCTTGCAGAGTTTCTGCTGAAAGATCAGCTGTTAACCTTATGGGGCTTCCCTTGTGTTTTATTTGTTGTTTTTCCATTGCTGCTTTTAATATGTTTTCTTTATATTTAATTTTTGATAGTTTAATATGTGTCTTGGTGTGTTTCTCCTTGGATTTATCCTGTATGGGACTCTCTGTGCTTCCAGGACTTGATTAACTATTTCCTTTCCCATATTAGGGAAGTTTTCAACTATAATCTCTTCAAATATTTTCTCAGTCCCTTTCTTTTTCTCTTCTTCTTCTGTGACCCCTATAATTCGAATGTTGGTACGTTTAATGTTGTCCCAGAGGTCTCTGAGACTGTTCTCAGTTCTTTTCCTTCTTCTTTCTTTATTCTGCTCTGCAGTAGTTATTTCCACTATTTTATCTTCCAGGTCACTTACCTGTTCTTCTGCCTCAGTTATTCTCCTATTGATCCCTTCTAGGATCAAAAAAACGGACTGACCGAACCCTAGGACCAATGGTGAAAGCAAAGCTATACAGACAAAATCTCACACAGAAGCCTACACACATACACTCAAAAAAGAGGAAAAGGAAAAAATTATATATCCTGCTCCAATGTCCACCACCTCAATTTGGGATGATTCGTTGTCTATTCAGGTATTCAACAGATGCAGGTACATCAAGCTGTTTGTGGAGCTTTAATCCGCTGCTCCTGAGGTTGCTGGGAGAAATTTCCTTTTCTCTTCTTTGTTCATACAGCTCCCAGGGTTCAGCTTTGGATTTGGACCCGCCTCTGTGTGTTGGTCGCCTGAGGGCGTCTGCTCTTCACTCACACAGGATGGGGTTAAAGGAGCAGCTGCCTTGGGGGCTCTGGCTCACTCAGTCTGCAGGGAGGGAGGAGTACGGATGTGGGGCCAGCCTGCACAGATGAGGCCGGCGTGATGTTGCAGCAGCCTGAGGTGCGCCTGCGTTCTCCCGGGGAAGTTGTCCTTGGATAACAGGACCCTGGCAGTGGCAGGCTGCACAGGTTTCCATGAGGGGAGGTATGGAGAGTGACCTGTGCTCGCACACATGTTTATTGTTGGTGGCAGCAGCAGTCTTAGCGTCTCATGCCCGTCTGTGTGGTCCGCGCTGATAGCCGTGGCTCGTGCCCGTCTCTGGAGCTCCTTTAGGCGGTGCTCTGAATCCTCTCTCCTCACGCACCAGGAAACAAAGAGGCAAGAAAATGTCTCTTCCCTGTTCGACAGCTCCAGACCTTTGTCCAGACTCCCTGGTGGCTAGCTGTGGTGCGCTAACCCCTTCAAGCTGTGTTCACATCGCCAACCCCAGTCCTCTCCCTGTGATCCGACCGAACCCCGAACCTCTGCTCCCAGCCCCTGCCCGCCCCGACGGGTGAGCCGACAAGCCTCTCGGGCTGGTGAGTGCTGCTTGGCACTGATCCTCTGTGCAGAAATCTCTCTGCTTTGCCCTCCGCACCCCTGTGGCTGTGCTCTCCTCCATGGATCTGAAGCTTCCCCCCTCCGCCACCCGCAGTCTCCTCCCACAAAGGGGCTTCGTAGTGTGTGGAAACCTTTCCTCCTTCACAGCTCCCTCCCACTGGTGTAGGTCCCATCCTTATTCTTTTGTCTCTGTTATTTCTTTTTTCTTTTGCCCTACCCACGTACGTGGGGAGTTTCTTGCCTTTTGGGAGGTCTGACGTCTTCTGCCAGCGTTCAGTTGGTGTTCTATAGGAGCAGTTCCACGTGTAGATATATTTCTGATGTATCTGTGGGGAGGAAGGTGATCTCCGCGTCTTACTCTTCCGTTATCTTGCCCAGAACGAGACAATTCTTATCATCTGTACTGTAATCTTTATGTGTTGTCTTTGCAAGCCATTCCATCTCACAGATGAAAAGTTATCACTGTCAATTAAAATATTACCATATTTCTGTCCTTTGAAAGTAATTCTGACAATATAGATGGAGAAGTTTATACACAGAAATATTTATAGCTATGTGTACATATATGGGGTGGTACACACACACACACGCCCACACACAGGCACACATACACATTTTTACTCTGTAAGCGGAGATGACCTAGAAAGAACTACACCTCAGTAGCAAAAACACACGTACCACCCATCCCCCAGATCTTCATTTCTAATCCTGTTCTTCAATAAAATGATTCAGAAATCCTTGGAGAAATAGATGATTGTTGGACTGTGGCAAGGAATATACAAGATGAACCTGGAGTATTTTTGTAACATCAAAAGTTAAAAAAAAGTTCTCAAACACAAACAAAAAGCCACAATGATAGGGATATGTCAAAAGGACAAAAAAGCCAAATGAAAGCTCCCAATAGCCAAAGCTGGCACAATTTGAAAAACAAAGTAAATGAAAGTACAAAATAAATATATTGAATCTATAATTATCTAATTAAATAATTGAATAAATAAACCAATGAGGAAAATAGACAAAAGTCCCACACAGAAGAATTCCAAATTATTTATGTAGACATTCTGCCCTCAAAGTGGTGGGGCATAATTCTCCACTTCCTCACTGTGGGTATTACATAGTGACTTCCTTCTGAGAAGATAGTGTATAAAGAGGGAAAAATAATAACTTTACAGTAGAGAAACCTGCAAATCACTCCATCTATCAGGTAATAATCGTGAACATCAACAGGGATAAGTCATGATGATATCTTGTACCCTTGATACAATGAGAAAGACTCTTTACTTTTGGGGTCATCCTCCCCAAAACTCATAACTCCAAACTAGTCATGAGGACAAAATTCAGACAAAATCCCAATTGAGGGATATTTTATAAATCACTTGACCAGCACTGTTCAAAACCCTGAAGGTTACAGAAACAAGGAATGTCTAAGAAACTGTTCTAGCCAAGAAAAAACCCAAGAAGACATAAAACTAGATGTAATGTAATATCCTAGGTGAGATCCTGAGACAGAAAAAGGGCATTAGGTAAAAACTAAGGAAATCTGGATAAAGTATATGCTTCAGTTAGTGATAATGTGTCAATATTGATTCATTATATGTGACAAACATACTATACTAATGTAAGTTGGTGATAATGGTTTATACAGAAACTCTCTGTATTATTTAAAAATATTTTTTTCTGTAAGTATAATAGTACTCTAAAATAAAAAGCTTATTGAAAAACAATTCTCAAGTACTTCTGTTTATAGATGATGATGTCTTGTTTGAAAAAAACAAAAACAAGACATGAAAAATACAATCAGGAACTTTAACAAAAAGTCTTTAAAAAATACCCGGAAAATATTGTTACATGTAGATTTAAATAAGGAAAGTGGCTATTAAAACCTCCTATGAGTTTCCCAAAATCCTAAGAAGAGGTTTTATCCTTAAGGTATGATTAAATCAAAGATTAATCAAATGATCATTTATAGCAAGAGCAAGAGGGTGAAACAGAGTAGCAAGAGAAGTGAAGCATAATTTAAAATCTTCCAAAAAGCAAAATCTCAGACCCAGATGTCTTAACTGGAGAATCTTACCAAACATTTAAAGAATAAATAATAACACATTTCCATTTTTTTTCAAAACTTTAACCAGTGGGATTTATCTCACAAATGCAAGAGTGAGTAAACTTTTGAATATCAATTAACATAATATACCAGAAAAAGAACAAAAACACATTACCATCTCAATAAATACATGAAAAACATTTGGCAAAATGTAGCACTCATTTGGAACAAAAACAAAAAAAAGGAATAAGAGGAAAATTTCTTAAAATGATAAAGGACACCTATATAAAACCTATACTAATATTTTACTTAATGATAAAATACTGAATACTTTTTCCCTAAGGTCAGAAACAATTGATAAAACTCTATCCAAAGTAACAAAGTAAAAAGAAAAACAAGTGTGAAGACAGCTTACCAATAACTGGAATGAAGATGGGTTATTACACAGATCCCACAGACATTAAAATGATAATAAGTTACAACTATGAAATGTTTTCTACAAATACATTTGATAATTTAGATGAAATTGACCTATTTCTGAAAGAGAAACCTACCGAAATTACTCAAAAGGAAATAGGTAACACAAATAATCTAATAAAGGAATTTAACTTGTATTAAAAACTTTCCAAAAAAGAAAACTCCATCCCCTGATGATTTCACTGACAAATTCTACCAGATCATTAAGAAAGAAATAATTGCAATTCTACACAATTCCCAAAATAGAAAGCAACGGTTATGTTTAGAGTTTTTCTAGTTCTAACATGATGCAAAATTGGTTATACATTTAGTTATCACATGATATTCCTGAATACATTCCAGAGACATTTGGCGAGATGATTTTATGGTCCCTAAAATTATTGTTAGCTCCAGAATTTAATAATTCCTGAGATATTTGGATATTTTGCTTTTTCCTAGTTTACAGTCACCTCAGATACTGACCACAGAGTGTATTAGAAATTATAAAAAAACTTTCAACAGTAATTATGTGTAGTATTATAGCAGACCTTCCTTCAAAGGTACAGAATTCATTCAAGGGGGTCTGTGTCTGTGACATGGACCTGGGTGAGATGCCACAACTATTTATGTGGTAGTTAAATTATATTTCTTTTCCAAAGGGATGGATGACTTATCCTTTTCTCAGTGTATACACATTTTGTGATAGTTGTGTGAAATTGTTGCCTGTTGATCTCTTTCCTAGCAGCTCCATGATTAATTAACCATGTCCAGAGATAACAGCATGTATACCACTTACTGCTGACTTCTGATTGTCAGCTGACTCTACTTTCCACCCTATTAACTTTGTACACATTTGTCTGGAACCGTCAAATGCACCGCGTGAACTCTGTTGTCTCAGGCTCTTTCCATTTCTGGGATATCAGAGACTCTCTATGAAAACAATCCTTCTCTCCCGTATTCCTAACTTAAGTAGAAAAAGCTACAAAGATGATTTTATCATTTTTAAAATGATGGCATTTCTCTACTAATTTATTCTTCATGGCATGGGGAAAAGGGATATTTGGGGGTCCAAGGGAGTGTTGTTTAGGACAGATGTAACTCAAAATTCCACTTGCTTAAAGTTTAAGCACCAAATACTTTATTAATAGCCTAATGTAGCAGATATATAAATCCCAGAGTTTTAATTTGAGCAAGTACAAGGTCTCTGATAATCAGAGGATGTGGCTTATTTTGTTTTGTTTTGTTTTTCCCTCTCTGAAAACCATGTACTTCTAATTTTTTTTTTGCTCCAGACTGTGAATGGGTATTTCAAGGTTTTTTATAACATCTTAACACAATAACCAATGCCAAGTATTTTACACTTTTCTATTTTCTGCTGACAGCCTTTCAGGATTAATTTCAATTAGTGTCTTTTTTTCACTAGCAAGCAATAGAAACAAGTTGTAGATAACAAAGTAATAATAATAATGTTATATTAAAATGTTACTAAGAAATTCAGAAAACAGAATGAAGCCTTGAACATTATTATTTTAAGCAAAAGTGTAATTAGAGTAGCTTCTGGACTTTCATAATTAGGAAATGACTGTTTAGAGTATCATCTGGTCCACTTGATGTCTTCGGGGTTTTCTCAATTTCCACCGAGACACCCATATCACTTATTTATTCCCACTTCCAATTATGTAGCAATGTATCAGTCGTGTAGGATCATATATAATAATGTAGGATCAGCTGAAGGCAGAATGGTTGCATTTGGTAAGCTGGATATTCTAGACAAGTCAAGGTCCATTGAGGACAACTTACCACCCTGGTGTTGGCATTTCTGTGTTTCAAAGGCAGACATGTAGAAATGTCTGGATCTGTCACAGGTCCTATGCCCGCCTGTAGCCCACTTCAGTTCTTTTATCTAGACACAGCCCTCTATCAATGCTGTGCCATCCTCCTCACACAGTAAACTAGCCAGGGAAGTGGAGTGTCACGCATAGCTAGTTTTCTGGTATGCTCTTACAAACAAACTCAGGTTTTTGATGCTTTTTTTTTTTTTTTCATGGTGATGCTACATCCATGATGTACAATGATTATACCTAAGTCCAATCAGCTTAAAAATCTCCTTTGCCAGCTCTTCCAAGTCTTTTAAGGCATTTACTCCTTCCCCCGTCACACACTTTAACTTATATTTCCCCTTCTATTTCCCCTTTTCTAAGCATGCCCTGATTATAGTAAAACTTTCTACCTGATTACTCTATAAGGGTAAAAGATAATTCTCATTAAAGTTAATGAAGTGATCTTATTAGCTTATTTAGCTAATTCAATTAAATAAAATAAAGAAATACTATTTTGTGATGTGCTACAGTCATTATGAGCATCTTTGGCTATTACTTCATACTGTTGCAGCTGTTAAGTTCACAATCACACTAGCATCCTCACATTGCGATTATGCTACATCCAGAACCCCAGATGTGAAGTAGGGCACAGGCATATTCCTCACCTGTTGGAAAACTTATGTACTTCATACTCACATCATAGTTCCTGGGGCTCAGTTTTAAAAGAGCAAAGTGTAGACCCTTGTGAGTGGCACTCTATTTCCATACCGTCTAATATACCCCATGATAGAGGGAATTTTGATCAGGAGGAAGATAAACTTTTGTAAAAGTTTTCTTAAAGATATCACTAAATATACCAGAATCTTGGCTTTTGCAGCACAAATAGTAGTAACATGACAATGTTATACACTACTATTTTAACAGCCACAACCTTATCCTGAAACAGTACATATCATGGGGTAGTATTAATCCGGGAATGAAAAACTCTTCAACATACACAACATTTGGCATTATATATATATATATATATATATATATATATATATATATGTCTGTGTGTATATATATACACACATACACACACACACACACACGATATAATTTGCATAGAT
The DNA here is from genome assembly GCF_965194825.1 of Balaenoptera physalus. Taxonomy (NCBI): domain Eukaryota; kingdom Metazoa; phylum Chordata; class Mammalia; order Artiodactyla; family Balaenopteridae; genus Balaenoptera; species Balaenoptera physalus. The sequence goes on from NC_138888.1 coordinate 104,000,889, forward strand.
CTAATTTCAGGTTATTTTAGTATTTTGGCAAAGACTTTCGTTTAATCCTTCTGGGTATTGTAGCCAGAAACCTGAACTGTGTAGATCTATTCAAGGCAGGTTTCTAATGCCAAATAGTCAGAATAGACAAATTTTACCTTTAGAAAATGTTATTTTAAAGAAATTAATTATATTTTGGTGCATCTCATGTTATAGCTTGAAATATTTTATTCATATTTCCATCATAACATTAAAGACTCAAAAATATCCTCTTTCCTCCCCTCCCTATTTCTAATTGAAGATATAAAATATTTGGCTCTAAAAATGTAGAAACAAAATGTAAGCTTTATTATTATTGATGTAAAGTATATTGGAGAATTTGGCTTGTGTATGAGAGCCCAGTGAGATTTCTAATATCTACTCTCCTGTCTAGACCTTAGGATAGCCTTCCAATGGATAGATTGAGACAATAAAGAAGGTATTACCTCCAATGGGTCATTAGGCCATTGCCTCCAATGGGTCAACATTTTCCCATGTTTCAAACTTATACAGGTTATTTTCCCTAAATCAAGAAACATAAATAAATGCCACCCCCATAATCAGGTAACTTTATTCACCTCTATGGGAAGAATAGAGGGATTTGGTCAGTAGCCAAGGACAGAATTCCTCCTCTTTGAGAGGGGAAATAACAGTGTGGTGGATTTGTAATGTGGAAACTTGCTAGGCCAAACTGTACTTCCCAGAATTACCTACTATGCTTCTATTAAGAGTGGGACAGAAGAGAGATTCTCAGGAGATTTGGAGTGTGAAGGGGAGTAGCACCATTGTGTAGCTCCCTGAACACTGTGAACATAGAATGTCACCTGCCCTATCAGTAAACAAAGGATGTTGTGGCCATGGGGACAGCAGCCACTGCAGCCACCCTCAAATGTGCATCCTGAGGGGATTCAGGATGGAGAGGAGCAGGATACTGGCCCTAGATAGTTAAGGCACATATCAAAGGAATGATTTCAATGAGCCCAGACTCTTGCATTTTCTCATACATAGAAAAGCACTAAATTCCCTAACTTGAGATGTCTGGTTTTCTTTTTTTCTTTTTTTTTTTTTTAAATTAATTAATTAATTTATTTATTTATGGCTGTGTTGGGTCTTCGTTTCTGTGCGAGGGCTTTCTCCAGTTGCGGCCAGCTGGGGTCACTCTTCATCGCGGTGCGCAGGCCTCTTACTATCGCGGCCTCTCTTGTCGCGGAGCACAGGCTCCAGACGCGCAGGCTCAGTAGCTGTGGCTCACGGGCCCAGCCGCCCCGCGGCATGTGGGATCCTCCCAGACCAGGGCTCGAACCCGTGTCCCCTACACTGGCAGGCAGACTCTCAACCACTGTGCCACCAGGGAAGCCCTGGTTTTCTTTAATTAACAGTTATCTTTTGATGTTCCAACTACCTGGTTTTGTTGCAAAACGCCTATGTATCCTGGCTCCTCCCTTACATCTTCTGAGGGGTCCCTCCAAGCTATTGGAGAAGCTGCTTCCCAGGCTTGAGTCTTTATAAAGTTCACTGGATAAAACATAGTTCTCAAATTTTAGGTTGTGCATTTTTTTCAGTCAACAACATATTGTTGCTAACCTGCTTGAATCAGTGGCTGAGCTTGTAGCTGCTCTACCTTCCCCCAGATTCCTCTTCAGCTTTTCCCACTACTGAATCAAAAGAGAGTATTTAGTTCTGTGATAAAGCACCCTGACTTCTGTAGGATACAGTAGTCACCAAGGTCAGAAACAATAAACATTGACAGAGGTTTCACTCCTTCTTTGTGGAGTTCCAGCCCTTGCATGTGGCATTTGTCCTGGCCTTGATCTACTCCACTTTATATTCATCTTCCCTTCCTGACTGCCTGCACTGTGGATTGGAAGATCCAGCAACAGATGCAGAGTCAAGAACCTTTCAGAGATGGTTTAATAAGCTCCCATAATTTCTTAAGACCAACTCTCTGTAAGGAATTGTCTTAAGGATTTTTTTTTTTCTCATATTCCCAGGTCTTTGTTCTTTCAAGTTTTGTATTACATCTTGAACTGATGTCCAGCCAGGAATATGGCTGTCATCCTTGGTTAGGGGAATGGCAGTCTATGAGTGCCCCACCTTCATAATGTGTTCACACTTTACACACTGTCCTCTCTATGTGAATATTCACAGCACTGTTTTAGGCAGTGAGATTTTTGTCCTCATGGATCAAACAATGAAAGAGGTGTATCTACTGTAAGGGAATGTTCACCTTGAACTTGAAATTTCACTCCCTATTTTATTTTACTTCCCAAAAGATATCTAACTTCAGTGTCCAACACAGTCAAACACATGTTCTATCCATAATGAAATCAAATGCAATCATAAATATACTCCAATAACCAAATGTTAAGGTCAAGTCAAAATTGAAAATGCCAGAAGCATAGAGAGGGCATACATTTTCTTAAAACATTCTGTTATCAAATGTCCAGTGTCCCCAAATTAAATTCTCTCACAAGTCAAACTCCAAAGATGAAGAAATTAAAAGACAAAATCAAAATATTTTCATCTTGTGAGTTAAAATTCCAAAGGAATTAAAATCAGCCCCTCCCCACCCCCCCAGTTCTGCTCAGTCTTCTCTTTCTGACCTTTCTCTTTCAGAGTGGATTGAAATTCCCCCGGTATTGCCCAACAGGTGCATGAAGGTGTATCCTTCAGGACCTCTGAAGGTAAATCAGTTCAATGCCATGTCTCTGAGGTGTCTCATTTTAAATAAGCATGAAAGTGTGCTAGGAAACACAATAGTATCCCACCCCTCTCTGTTCACCTATTGCTCTTAGAGAGAAAGTTAATGCCTGGCCTTTTAAAACTTATTCCAGTTTATTTCCTATCATATAGTATTATGTATTGCCTACGATGAATGCACATATTTAGTGGTATCTAAGGAAAGAAGCTCAGTGGAGAACTCAGTTTTACACTTGACAGATGACAAACATTTTAGTCATTGCCCACACTCCATGTCCTGAGAAAATACTTTCAATTGGGGGAAATATTCCAGCAGAAATTAATTTTGGCTCTATGTACTGATATTAACTAGAAGAAATCCTTCTATGTAGAGTGTCTTCCTTCTCAGAGAATAGAATCTGGAATATTGTCACATTTTAAAAAATTCTTTAAAGGTATTTGCAACCATGACATCACCAGTCATCAGGTCTTATTGAGGTTTCTTTCTTTCCTATCCTTTCCTAACCTCTTGATCCCCATTTCTATTGTGTACTTTCCATTTAGAGAGAAGAAAAGAGAAAAGCTAGAGAATGGCTTCTCTCTTCCACTGGTCAAATATTTGTCCATGGGTTACCTCCCCAATTCTCAAGCATGTACATTCCAGCCATTGAGAAGGTCTTACAGCATCTTCCTACCTTGATCAAAGGCCGGTTGGAGGAAAGGCAAGCACAGGCATGGAATGAGCTTCTATACTTAGTATCCAGCGAGGACATTTGAATCCCATGCAGAGTTTTTTGCTACCTGCCACTGTAGCACACATTAGGGAGAATATACACACATACACACATATCCAGAAAGTAGCTCCTCTTCCTTCTGAATGCAACAAGGCAACAGTAGCTGTTTCCAAGATACAACAATAGAATACCAAAAATAGCAAAAGGTACTTCTTGGAAAAGATAGTCCTTTTTCTTTATATTTGAAAAAGATAAGATTAAAATTCTTGATTTCACTTTTCATCAGATAAACAAATTTAAAATCCAATGCTTAACTGAAGAACTGACACATGATGTTACATTTTTTCTTCCATTTTCGTAACAATCCAATGAAAAAACTATTTTTATTTACCTAACCTTACACAGGAAGAAGTAGAGCCTTGATGAGGTTAAGTAAGTTATCCAAGGTCACACAGCCAGGAAGTGCTAGAAGCTGAAATTAATTGTGGGTAATCTGCCTTCAGAGTATGTGTGAACCTTAAACCAGTATGCTACACAGCCTCATGAATGAAACTGTTTCCTTGAGAAAAGTAATTTTTGTCTCCATGGATCCTTGAGAAAAGATAACATAAATTGGGACATTTTGACTTTAATATGGACACATGTGTCTATGAAAACTCTAAGCTGTGACATATCTTCTGACAGACCCTAGCATCAGTTCTGAGAAATTACTTGTATCATACTGTGCATCTGAATTGATTAAGGAAAATGTGTATTTTACTGACATTTTCAAAGTGGTACTGCTTTAAAAACTCTATTGCAAATTGTGAAGCCAGAAATCAAAGATGTATTGTTTGTTAATGCAAACAATGTTACAAGCTCTTAGAAAGGACCGACAGTATTGTTAGTAGAAAAATTATGCAAGCTTGTTCATGGACATCTGTTGATTTGCCAGATAGCTAATTAAAATGCATTAAAACCATTATGCTGTTTAAAGGCACATTTTGTGACTTCATAAAGTGTCATTTATCTAGTTTAAACCATACCACAAAAATCTCTAAAGGCCCAGATTTTGCATATAAATGCAGCTTTATAAAAGGGGTTTGTGTTTCTTTTGACTTTAGTTTAAATGCAACATAATTTATTTTGACTGACATTATAGAGGACCAGAAATGGCCTGCTTGATACATTAATTTTGATTCTTTACTAGGACTTATATATTTTATGTTTATACATACAACTATGTTCAATCTGGCAAAATTTCTCATAATAATATTATGACCTAACATGTAGTGAGTTTTAATATGTACCAGGCAATTCTAATTTCTTAATATTACATATGTAAAATCATTTAATACTGAAAACAACCTTTTGGAGTATGTGTAACACTATCCTTAGTTTGCAAATGGAGCAAAACTGCTGGTAGGTGCAATATTCAAGATAACTAGCATAGGCATCCTGACTCCAGAGCTCTCACCCATTTTCTTTTACTGCCTTTCAGTTTTTTCAATAGGAATTATCTTTATTTTCTCAAGAAGCAACAACAAAAAATTAAATAGATTTTGTATCCCCACAGTAAAATCACTAACATTATTTAAGTTTTTAAAGGTATTTGAAAAGACTGCTTATTCTAATCTTATTCTATTCTATTAATGATAGTTCTACTAAAGCCAGATTTAAAAAAAAAAAAAAAAGATTTATGCAGCTCACTTCTAATCTGAGGACCAGCTATGCTGTGAATCAGGACAGGAATATTTAGTTTAACTCATAGCCACGGTCATGCAATGGATCAAGGTTTTTGTCACATAAACATATTACAGAAGGCAAAGAATAGTTGGACTTTAACAGTATTAAAGAGGCTTAAAATTAAAGCCAAATTAATTCAAGCTTTGAAATATCCTTTTTTCTCCCTCCTTTACCAACTTTTCAAAAAACACTTTTTTTTTGGTTAAAATACAAGAAAGAATTATTTTGTTCGGGAAATATTATCTATATGTAACAGAGAAGAACAAACATGACTCCATGTTGGATTTATTCCTTTAGCTCTAACCCTTGTACTCTGTTGCCTGTGCTTAGTCATGCTGGCTCTGCACCTTTGTAAAATTACGTTGCCTATAGCCTAAAACATATGAGATAGTCCTTTCTCAAGGGTCTTACCTTTAAAGGCTTTTCATTCATATAGAGATAAAAAGTTGCAGAACAGAAAATAACAATTTTCTTGTTGGAAGTTCATAGGAGCATTGTGACCAGACTTAAGTGGACAGCTATAAGAACAAAGGATTCCTGTACCAAGAATTCTGCAACAATCAGCCACACTTCCTCCCCTTTTAGTATAAAATAATTCTGAATTGTAACTAGGGTAAGATGGTTCTTTGGGACGCTAGTCCATCATCTTCTCGATCTGCTGACTTTTTGAATGAAGTTGCTATTCCTTGCCCCAACACCTCATCTCTCCATTTATTGGCTTGTTGTGCTGCAAGCAGTATGAGCTTGGACTTGGTAACATATATACAGCAAGGTTTCCAAATTAATTAACTCAATCTTCGTCATTTGGAAAGAAATGACTTATCAAGATATTATTTTCAATAGGAATTTTACATTGCACAACCTACTCTCAACTGTGAAGTAAAATTGAAACTACTAAACTGGACTTCTTTAATTCTGCAGATTTTACCCTGACAAACATAAAATTAAATAGAAGGTAGAAATTTCTTTTTTTTTTTCTTCTTTTTATAATGAGGTAAAGTAAGGGAGTAAGGTGTATATTTTCAACCTCAGCCAGATGTTACCTTTCCCCCTAATCTTCTGGAAGGGGAATTTGTATCTCTGCCACATATTTGTAATCACATGTTGAGTTTTGGGCACTGTTTTTGTGCTTTGAAAACCTAGCAAATCTGTCTTAGTGTAGACCAAAGTGCTCAAATCTAAAACCTTAGATGAAAAAAAATCACATTTGTTTTTGTATGCACACATGGGCATGCCCTTGTGTGCCTGTACACAAACACACACACATTTTTCCTATGGAGAATTGACAAGAAGAAAAACATGGCTTGATTTATAATTGGTTCTTTCCAATATTTGACACCTAGTAGAAACTGACTGTGGAAGACTCACATCCACAGCATGTGTGGCCCTAAAGAACAGCGAGGAAATGAAATACTCTAATAAGCAGATATTTTATCAGTGAATATGCCTGCCAAATCTGCACAGAAAGAGATATAGCTAGAAGGATTTATTCATAAGCAGTTGCTAGTGGCTTGACATAGTAATGAAGCACTAGGAAGGAACAGATGGAAAGATTATTAACGGGACATGTGGAGGAGAATCATGTGAATAAACTCCCATGAATGGGCCAAAGGAATGCAAATATTTGTGTTTTATGAGAATGCTCACCAAAGTAACAGAAGAGATTTTCAATAATCAGATGGACAAGAAAACTCGTTATGTTGATAATGTCTGTCAGATTCTTTCCCCAGCCACCCCAAAGATTACTCAGTGGTCTCAAGAAAGATGAAGGTTATGCATGAGCTTGAACATGTCGTCTTCTCCTCACCAAAATGGATCCTACTATTGCTGATGACCATTCTACCTCTAACAGCAGAAATCAAAGTGAAGGACTCAATGTGAAACCTTTCCCACAGGAACGGACCTGCCTTCTAGAAGCAGTTTGATTACATTAGAGATGCAACTCTGTTGAATTTATTTATTAGTTCTAGAAGATTTCTTGTCCATTATTTGTGAAAATCTACAAATAGTACCATGTCATTTGCAAATAGAGATAGTTTTACTTCTTCATTTCCAATTTGGATATCTTTTATTTCTTTTTCTTGCCTAATAGGTCTGTCTAGAACTTCCAGTACAATGTTGAACAGCAGTGGTAAAAGTGGACACGTTTTGCTTGTTCCTTCCTTAGTAGGAGAATTTTAATCTTCCCCTTGAGTATGATGTTAGCTGCGAATTTTTCATAAATGTCATTTATTATATCAATTAATTTTCTTTCTTTTGCTAGTTTTCTGAGTGTTATTATCATGAAAAAATGTTTGCATTTGTCATATACCCTTCTTTGCATCAATTGAGATGATCATGTGATTTTTTTTCTTCTACTAATATGATGACATTGACTAATTTGCTTATGTTGAACCACCATTGCATTCCTGGGATAAACCCCAGTTGTTAATGGTGTATAATGCTTTTAATGCTTTGGATTTAGTTTTCTAGTATTTTTTGAGAATTTCTACATCTATATCATAAGGCATATTGGTCTGTGATTTCATTTTCTTATGATGTCTTTATCTAGCTTTGCTCTCAGGTTAATGGTAGACTCAAAGAACAAGCTAGGAGATGTTTCCTCTTCTTTTTTTTTTTTGAAGAGTTTGCAAAGAATTGTGTAAATTCTTCTTTAAATATGGGATTAAATATACAATAGGGTCTACCAAGAAAGCTATTTCATCTTGAACTTTTCTTGGTTGGGGTGGCATGTTTTTAATTACCTAATTCCCATACTTACACCTTAAAATATTTGCGGTGTTTTATTTTATTTTGTTTTCTTTTATTTTTCTGACTCATGCATGAAGAAGTGGCTCCTACTGATACTGACCAGGGTTCTTGGCCTTCCCCAATCAATAGGAATTGACTAGATGCCAGACAAGAAATTCAGGCAAGGCTTTATTGGGGCCCCTGCTGCAGCAGGGGATAGTGAGAACAAGTAACAGATTCCCCTGCTGGCTCGCTCCCTGAGGGGGGTAAGTTTGTTCCTTATATGGGGTGAAGGTAGGCATGTGTCCAGGGGTTGGACAGAAAAGTGGCTTAGGTGTTTTTCCCACCCCTTAGGTGGCATTTTGTGCAGGGAGCATGCACAGTACCTTGCTTTTGCCCTGGACTCTTCAAAAGTGCCAGCTGGGTTTTTTTGGTTTCTTTGTATCTTTTGTCTAGAATTTGCCCCAACTGCACATGCACACAGTTATATAGTTTATATAGTTATAAACTATATAGTTATAAGTTATATATATATATATATAGTTATAAGTTATATATATAGTTATAAGTTATATAGTTATATAGTTATATATATATAACTATAGTTATATAGTTATATAGTCCCATATAGTTTCTGTGTATTTTGTTGCTTGAGGAGAGCTGTGTCCAGGTGCAAGCTTTGCAGTACTGCAGCAAAAGGCCCCAGGTCCCAGCCTGTCTCACTATTTGACTAACTGCAATTTGCTGCATGGCACCTGTAGGAATTATTAAAAGAAAGGAAATAATAATAACACCATATTAAAATGAACTCAAACCTTTCCTCTAAGAAGCCATTTGACTTTTAAATTTATACAGGTAAAATTACAAGTAGAGTATTAAACATATTAGAAAGAGAAGTCAATTACATATTTATCAGAAAGTTGTTGAAGAACACTGTTAAGTGTATAGGCTCCCATGTACTCTTTGAACATAAAAGTGAAGTGTTATGTTATACTTAGTTGTTTAGTCATGTTTATTTCTCCATCACCAAATATTTTGGTGAAAAACTTCCACTAATGAATTTTGAATGAATGACAATAATGCAATCAGTTGTCACATTATTTATTTATTACTGAAATAGTGAGGATATAAACAAAATTAGAAAATTATTTATAAATTAACACGACTCCGTTTCCACAATAATTTTTTAAATGTCATCCATAATTATTTTTAAGTTTCAAAATATACTAATGAATTCAATACATATTCTTTAAAGATGTACTACTGATTTATATGTAAAAAATATATTTCTGCTATATGTGAAAGTCTTTAATTTGTTTTAAAAGTAAATTTAAGACATTGATTTTATTGAGAAAACATTTAATCTCAAGCTGAAGCCACTTTTCAGCATTTCTGATTTATATATTATCTAGTGGTAGACTGGTTTGAGCACAGTTGAATGCAGAGTTTCAAATAATAGCATGGTATTTGTTTTTTGCTCTCTCAATGTTTGATTCTATATTCTTCTGTGTATATTCCTTGTTTAGTTAGTGATTTCCATATGGTAGGCCTGGGTAACTCAAATGTGCATTCTTTTTATGCCTCCAGGTCTTCCACTTTTAAGAAATAGGAAAAGTGCAGATGATGAGGCATTATGGCCATGTGAAAAAGAAGGTCCAAAAATATAAGGTTTATCTGTCCACAAGGGAAGAGGCTCTGGAAGAAAAGCCTGAAGTGAGCAGCAATTCATTTAAATGCTTCATCCCTGTGGTATAGTCCGAGATATCAGGAAGGCTCTGTTTCTGAGGCTGGAGCAAGTGTGTCCAGGGCCCCTAACTTCACAATACTTGTTGTCTTAGGTCCCTGTGAATCTGAATGTTCTTGTGTTTGTGCCAAAGGCATCCCCAACCCCAACTTTCCATAAGAACAATCTGGGATAAGAAGAGTGCCATGGTCAGTATAGGTTCCTTATTCCCAGGAAGGAAAAATTCAGGTTGAACAAAGAAGACACCACAAATATATACCAGAAGAGAGTCAGGTGTGTCAAGTAAAGTCTGTGGGAAACTTTACTGATAAAAACTTGGAGGAAAGAAAAAAAATAGACTTGAAAGTGTAGTTGTATATGTGAATAGCAGAAGTAGAATAATATAAAAATAGTGTTTCTTTTAGATGCACAATACTATGGAGAGATCTACATTTTAGTTAGCCCATGTTTTTATGACATATATTCAGGCACACCTTTGCCTTAAGATTGATTAGAAATGAAGGTCTAGAGGGATGGGATCTGGTTAAACTGATGTACACAAGGAAGATGAATAAATTTTAAATCTAGAAAAAAAAATCAGTGAAATTGTGCAGATTCACCATCTGTCACCATAGAAAAAAATGGCATGAAAACAAAAATGAGTGAGAGGGAATTTATTTTTGTGTCAATAGCATATATGTGAACACACTATTCTTTTTATCCCACAAAATATCCAGTAAAATTATTGTGGTTTCCTAAACTCTGTAGAGTGAACTTAATTTTGAAGAGGTTTCAGTAAATTTATTTCTTCTTTTCTAACCTACTTATGAGACATTAAGAGGTTACTCATAAGAATACCATCATATCTGCATTTATTTTAGCTATCCTGAAGAAAGAAGATGGACTCCACTTCCAATTTGGTTTGGATGTTAAGACTGACTATATCAAACACACACACACACCAAGACTGTATGAAAAAGTTTCTTACTTACATAATGAGATTTCCTGGGAGATCAGGGCATACCTTCCAGGCTGATCTGAAAATACTGAGAAACAGACATAAGTGACCACTAGATCGAAGTTTTTATGGAGAGTAGATAGTGGGAAAGGAGTTAGGGTTCTCATGAACAGGAAGGGCCTTGCATGGTTTGCATCTCCTGGGGACCCCAAAAGAGGGAGTTTCAGGTTTTCCTTATCATCGGCTCAGATTTGGGGCAGTAAGGGTAGAGGAGGAAATGAGGCTTAAAACTTGTATGCAGTCAGATATGAAAAAATTGGAGTCATAGTCTTTAGCACACTGTTATTCTACAAGTAGAAGATACCACGACTAATAAAAATATTCTTGTTTTATACACACAAGACATTAAACTTCTGAGGAAGGTCTATGAGTATGTCTGTACTAACTTTTGAAAAAATAATTGAAATGGAATTTTTTCTATGAAATACAAAATATCCAAATAAACTCAAGAGCAGAAAATATGTATAATCAACAATAGCTAAAATGAAAAAAAAAATCTACCCCAAAATAACACTCCAATATCAGTTTAAGACAATGTTCTGGGAACTTTCTGCTGGATCTTAAAAAAAGAGATCATTACTATGCTATAACTTTTTCCATTTCATACACTAAAAACTTCCCAATTTTTTAGAAATATGTTGCACATAAACAGAATAGCCGATATCAAATTAGAATTAGTTTGATAAAATAATTATGATTAAATAATTGGGGATGTTTAGATTTCTTGAAGAAGAAGAAGAAAGGAAAGAGGTCAAGGAAGAGAAGGGTGATCTTTATTGGAAGTACTAGGTATGGTATAAAGTACTTTTAGGCATTTTCTCATTAGATTCTCACAACATCAGTATGAGAAAATGCTATTATTCCCATTTCATAGGTGTATTAACATACTCTATGTTGCATAGTTGGTAAAGGAGAGAGCCAAGATAAGAACACATTTCTATATGATCCCCCAAATTGCATGTGTATCATCTATCTATCACTGAATGAAAAGAAGGCCTTAAATAATTTCATAAAATATAATGGTTTACGAAGGCATCTTCCTATGTATGTATTTATATATTATATATAATTATTTATATAAACATACGTTTTGAAATGTAAAATATGAAGATTATATACCAAAATATTAATGGTGTTTATGTTTGGATATCAGAATTATTAAATTATTTAACTTTATTTTAAAACTACAATTTTTATAATAAACTATATTTTTTTAATTATATGTTTCAGCTGCACTTCATAATTTGACTTCATAATTTGATCGCTATACATAGCGATCACCCCCAAAAGTCAATAAAATGTAATTTTTTTCCCCCAAATTTGAAAAGTGAGAAATGCGTTTCATTTGAATTTGTCTTCTTGATTACTGTAGATATTGGATTCTTTAAAGTGGTAATTTGCTGTTTGTATTTTCACTGAAATTATCTGTTTGTTATTTATATTTAGATATATTTTTGTTTTTCTTACCAAATTTTATAATCCTTTAATATATAAAGAACAAGTACATTTTAATTTATTTTTCATAATTATTTTTTTTATTTTAAATTTTTAATTTTTTGTAAATTGAAGTATAGTTGATTTACAATGTTGTACTAATTTCTGCTGTACAGCTAAGTGACTCAGCTATACACATACATATTTTTTTTAATATTCTTTTCCGTTATGGTTTATTCTAGGAAAATAGATACAGTTCCCTGTGCTACATAGTAAGGCCTTATTGTATACCCATTCTAAATGTCATAGTTTGCATATACTAAACCAAAACTCCCAGTCCATCCCTCTCCCTCCCCCTCATCACCCTGGGCAAACACAAGTCTGTTCTCTATGTCTGTGAGTCTATTTCTGTTTTGTAGATGTTCATTGTGTCATATTTTAGATTCCACATATAAGTGATATCATATGATATTTTTCTTTCTCTTTCTGACTTACTTCATTTAGTATGATAATCTCTAGTTACATCCATGTTGCTGCAAGTGGCAATATTTCATTCTTTTTTATGGCTGAGTAGTATTCTATTGTATATATGTACCACATCTTTATCCATTCATCTGTTGATGGACATTTAGGTTGTTTCCACATCTTAGCTATTGTGAGTAGTGCTGCTATGAATGTTGGGGTGCATGTATCTTTTTGAATTACAGTTTTGTCCAGGTATATGACCAGGAGTGAGATTGCTGGATCATATGGCAACTCTATTTTTAGTTTTTTGAGGAACCTCCATACTGTTTTCCATAGTGGCTGCACCAATTTATATTCCCACCAACAGTGCAAGAGGGTTCCATTTTCTCCACACCTTCTCCAGCATTTATTGTTTGTAGACTTTTTGAAGATGGCCATTCTGTCTGGTGTGAGGTGATACTTCATTGTATTGTGTGTGTGTGTGTGTGTGTGTGTGTGTGTGTGTTTGGGTTTTTTTTTCATTTTCACCAAGAACTTTATTGAACAACATATTCACCCTCCTCATTGTAGTTTTGATTTGCATTTTTCTAACAATTAGTGATGTAAAACTACAATATTTATTTTCACTTATCTACATTGACTAATATTTTGTAATGAACACAAATTAATGTTTTGTAAAACACAAAATTAATACAAAACTGAAAGTGGACATGAGATAAGAGAAAAGACACATAGCACTTGAGAAATTATTAAACTGGACTTTGAACTGTTGAATTATTGAGGAATAAATGCATAAAAATATGGAAGCTAGCTGACATATATCCATAATTTTCTAAGCCAAATGGGCATGTGTAGCTTTATATTTAACATTTTCCTCACTTTTCAGTGACAGAAAACCCTATATTGTATGAAGACCCTAAATTTTATGAAGAATTGTGAGAATGAAAGTAATTACTTGTAACTACTGAACACCTCATTAAATTAAGTATAGGAATATTTTTAATCCAATGATCTGAGTTATATACCTATTGAACAATTAAAGTACCAGTTACCTGTAGATATTTTACTACAAATATCTCCTTTTACTGGTAAAACTGTTCTATATTATCTTTCCTTCATCCTTGCTAACAATTTCTATATCTGTTAAGGCTTTTTTTTTTTCTAATTAAAATTCACTTACTGCTTTTAAAAGAAAGTGCTTTTTTATCCCTTCTATACCCTCTAGTAGACCTATATTCTTTTGCTACACAGGCACAGGTTTTAATCAGTTATTACAATTTGAAAGGGCTATTCATCTACAGTTTTAGTTTAATCAAATGTGTCATGAGCTTTAGATTAACCACTAACCATTAGAAATGCCAGTACAAAATAATTGTATCAAATTGGTTTAGACTTCTCCTGAAATTTTAAATGCCAATGTAACTTAAATTTTGTGATATTTTGCCCAGTCTTTTACAATAATCCATCATCATTAATGACAGAGGATCTAAATAAATGCTTTAAATTTGTCAAATATTTTAGGAAAAAAAATAGTATAGAAATCTGAAATACATATTATATTATAATTCAGTTTTTTAAAATTTAAATCTCTATCCCATCCATGCGTATTTCTCAGAAACGTAAAATTTGTACTCTGTGCTTGTTCTTAGGTGAAAAGAAGGAATAATTGAATAGATATGCTTTTTTAATATCATTATTTATAAGAAAAGGAAATTTTCAAGGATAATGTAAATTCTGAGCAGAACATTAGACCAAAATCTATGCTATTGTATTTTTCTAATTTATCCTTCTAAATAAGTTGTAAAACTTTCTCAAGTTAGGTATTTTGTTGCCACTTGTGCTCACTTCTAGTGATGAACTGGGAGCCATGCATATAGTAGGAAATACAGGTTGAAATCAAAAAGCTATTCATTTTTATTAGATAACAGAGTAGTAAATGGCAGTAATATTTCTCACTGAATCGGGAAATGATAAATTAAAAGATGATATCTCTGAGAAGTTTAATTAAATTTTATTTTGAATCTGGTATCAAATTCACTGTGAATCATTGCCTTGGAGATACAGGCCTTCCTTTTTTTTTTTTTTTCTATTTAACATAAGACATGATGTCTTTTATATTTCAATGCAATATTTGGCCAATAAATATTTATAACTGTGCATTTTAATTGTTAATTCTCTTTTCTTGGTTCAAAAATTATCTGCTGCTGGTTTACCAGGAGGGCCATTTTTGCTTCATTTTCTCAAGGATACAAGGGTTTGTATTTTTCCAGCCAGTTCATCTTTCTGAGTAATCATGTGTGCCCTAGACCTATCTACAAACTAGGTTTAGGATCTTTCAGTGCTTCCATCTGCTGGTCTTCCTACCATCAGAACAGAGGTGAACTTCTCATCAGTCCAACTCCTCAAACATTCAATAGCATAAGTAGGGACTTACATCTAATTGGCTTAATATTAAAACAGTCAGTTAGACTAGGACTTTGAGTATCATTGGTTTAATTGATTAAAGTGGCTAAGAGTCAAAGTTTAGTAATAGCAGAGACACAAACTGTTTGATGGCCAAGTTTCTGGTTTCTACACAGTTGTCTCTTATTCACTATATATTTTAATATAAACTATTCTCAGTCTAATCTTAAATATATTCAATATCACATGCATTTTACCTTTTACCTAAAAAAGAACATGGTATGTATATTACATGGGAAATTCCCCAGATTAATCACGTCTCTAGAACTCTCTTCCTTATGTTCAAAGTTTAAGAAAAGAATTACAGGAGAGCAATTAAATCATTATGTACTCATTTGTTTTAATGTTTTTCAATTGATTTTTGACAGCTATTAGTATTGTCTTTCTGTATTTTATCTTTTGTAACTTCCATATAAATGGCAATTGCCACTTTTAACACTAAATAGCAGATTTTTTCCTAGTTAATTTCCATTAAAAATGTGCACTATTTACTTGAGATGGATATTTGGGACGATTTTCCAGTAAAATTTGCTTTTTAAATATGTTTAGTAGTTGGATATATAGTATCTAGATATTTAATGCATTAAACTGCATTATTTTTATTTTTTTATTTATTTTGCTTTTGCTATGCTTAAAAATACTTGCTGCATCATATATATACATGTCATATATATATATATATATATATATATATATATATATATATAGCTTTGGTTTATTTATAGTATAACAAGTTGTTCTGGAATTTACTATATTACATGCTGTGAGGTATGACCCTGACTAAATTTTTTCCCCAAGTAGTTAATAAATTATTTCTGCATCATTTATCATAGCATTTATTGTGTTGCTGTTGACTTGAAATGACCCTATATTATATACTGAATGTATATTTATGCTTGGCTCCGTTTCTAGGCCTTCTATTTTGTTCCATTGATTTTTGCCTTTTCTGGTGATAGTACTACTCTACTTCAGTTGGTGTGACCTAGTAGTAATATGACATATCTGGCAATAAAGCCTTCCCTTGCTCTTATGTTTTATAAATGTATTTTATTTTTATATTTTAAGTGTACATAGTAAGTTTATTAATATTTTATTAATAACTTCTCTATTTTTCTATAATATCTGTTTCTATCTATCTATCTATCTATCTATCTGTATGCCCAGGACTAATCAGATCACAGCACTTGAATTTGTCTACTATGAGGCTCCAATAAAAAGGAGCAATAAATAAAATAAAGTTCAGAGGTAAAGTAGAAGAAAAAATAAAAAGGTAAAGTAGAAGATTATTTGTTGTGAACATCTCAACATGTAAATATATAGAATTATGAACAACATATTTCCTGGTTTATTGAGATTTTTATTGACTATAAAAGAAAAGGTTTTCAAGAGGAACTAATGACATTATAATTAATGAATTATAAATACAAAGTTTAATATATTGTGTTTTTGCTTTACAGGTACAGAAAATGCTATGTTGTTCTATGCTATCATATTATTTTATGATATTTTATCATGCACTGTAATTTGTAAGCATTAGCATGTACCAATAGAGACACATAACACAATATCATGCTTTCCTTTTTTGTCTGATGTTGGCCTCTTCTTTTTTAATGTGTAAGACTGTAATATTTTATTAGAAGATAGAACCTCCTAACAAACGTCATTAAATTGTTCAAAGGAATCGCCATAAAAAAGTTGCTATATTGGGACTTCCCTGGTGGTCCACTAGTTAAGACTTAGCCTTCGAATGCAGGGGGTGTGGGTTCGATCCCTCGTTGGGGAGCTAAGATCCCACATGCCTCGGGGCCAGAACCCAAAACATAAAACAGAAGCAATATTGTAACAAATTCAATAAAGACTTTAAAAATGGCCCATATATGAAAAAATAAAAAAATGTCGGTATATTAAACTCTGAAATATAGATACACACTTATTTAGAATGTTAAATAAACTTTCATTTTTTTTAAACTATATTAAATGTAATACCATCTTTAGCAATAAAAGTTGACATAATTTCTAACATTTAAATCTTTATGAATTGAATGTTAAATATTTAGGTTTGGGGGAACAAGAGTATATCTATTAGGAAAATGCGCCCAACATCAAATCCCAAACCTTAAAAGTAAGTAACACATTCTAGACATTTTACAGTAGAAAAGTACGTGAAAGAAATGTCAGATACTAAAGAAGAGAAATTTTTATGTTTTTTTGAAATTATCAAACAACATGGGATATAGGTATTATGAAAGATTTTTTGTTTTTTTCCCCAATGTTCTTAAAACTGAAGGAATCTGTGAATATGCTCATAAAGTCATTTAAAGTTACTCTCCAAAATTGTGGAAGTGTCACCTCAACCCTCATTACCTGCTTTATGTGTCAAATACATTTAAACTTACATATATATATACTAAACTCTGAAATAGTATAAATACAGTTTTATTTAAAATGCTAAATAAACTTTCATTTTGTTCTTTTTAAAAAATCATATATATATATATATATATATATATATATATATATATATATACATACACATAAATAAAATATTCTTATATTGACTTGCAGCTTGGAGTTTATGTTCCAACTCACATATTGACTCTTTGTGCTTTTCCACAGGGCAATATACAGTAAGACCCCTATGTATGAATGAGTTCCATTCTGAGAGCACGTTCATAAGTCCAATTTGTTGGTAAGTCCAAAAAAGTTAGCCTAGGTACACAACCTACATAATCATCTATATAGTACTGTACTGTAATAGGTTTATAACACTTTTCACACAAGTATATTATGTCTACTGAAATAAATATAGGTACTAGGGATCCAAAGAAATCATAAAGACCACACATAATATTGAACTCAATTTTAACAAATGTGGTCACAGTGAAGTAATTGGATTAAAAAATGACGTCTAATTTTTTATCTATCAATCCTATATCTATAATTATGTAATGTACATTCCTATTCAAAGCTCTTCAGAGTGAAATTATTTTGTGGGCTTGAAATATTATTTTTGAAAAAATATTTTATTCTAAGGTTGCATATTCTAAGAAGTTCTGCACTAGTACCAAAGAAATGGATGCTTCTATTTTTTACTAGTACTTTTACTATTAGTACTAGTACTATTAGTATAGTACTATATAGTACTAGTAATAGTACTAATACTATAGTACTATACTAATACTAATGCTAATAGTACTAATACTATAGTACTAATAGTACTAGTAATAGTACTAATACTATAGTACTGTACTATTACTAATAGTACTAATACCATAGTACTAATAGTACTAGTACTATTTTACTAGTATTTACTAGTACTATATAGTACTAGTAATAGTACTATATAGTACTAGTACTATTTTTTACTAGTATTTTCTACTAGTACTACTGCACTCTACTGCACTACTGCACTCTATTCAGTACTGTAAGGTGCACAAAAGCACAACCACTTGTAGAGGATTCATGCACGTGACAGTGTACGCCAGACACGTGAACTAACTTACGTGATTGGACGTGTGAACTCACTTTCACATCTTTGAAAGTTCGCAACTTGAAGTTTCATATATAGGGGACTTACTGTACTCAGCACACTTTTGATGCCCAGCACATGATCTACACTCTACTATTTACATATTAATGGGTCAACATCTAACTATTTTCATACCACATGACACTCTTATCATTTGAGTTTTCCTTGTGGAGAATATATATACAATACAATCTGAGAAATAGAAAACCAGAGTAAAAATCGTTTAGATTTTCCTACACAGATTTCCCATGATCTTACCTTTTTATTATCAGTGGCTCTTTTATGCAGCCAATAAAATAACTTTAGTGTATCCAGCTTTAATTCTAGAATACATTGCATTTCAAGTCATTAACTTTTTGTTATTTTGCAATAAATTTCTCAAAAAGTGTTAAATTCGCAGGTCACGGAACAAAAGTAGTTTTGCACTCAGTATCCGTGGTTCTTTCTGTATAGTGGTACACGTGTTGATTCATTCTGAAAATGAGAGCAGATTCTAACATAGGCACCCCATTGACATCTAATCAGGCAGCTCATCCTCTTTCATACCCAGTGGTGAATAAGGCATGAAGTGAAATATTCAACATCCTCAGATTCTTTAACACATCAAGACATGATTTTCCTCTGAGGTTAATTTTCTGATCAATAAGAAAATATGAATTAACTGAAAAGATAAATGAAATATTAACTTTTCAGTTATTGTAATGCCTACATTTCTTGAATATAAATTTTGCCCATAGGTATTTTTGATATTATTTTTGAATGAATGAACAAATTAATGACTAACAGACCACTGAACATAGGTGGTCAAAATAATTCTCATGCCCATAAAAATTTAATTTTTAAACTTATTTTTATTTATATAAAATTGATTATGATACAAATTATTATTTATTATAATTATTAATCAATTATTATATATACAATTACTATGATATGTAATGCAAAGTTGAAGTTTTATATATTCCCAAGAGAGAGACTTCAAACAGGTTTTGTTTGAGTGTGACATCCTTATTTCATCTACTTTTTCTAGCTACATGGGGAATAATTATTATGGAGTGTATGTTAAGAGGGTTATTTTTGAGTTATTTGGAAATACCAATTCACCCTATATCTGTTTAAAATATATGAACATTCAAAAAACTTGGAATAAGAAATAAAATTTTAACACATTTTCAATAATTACTTAGTGTATACTTTCACCTGATTCAAAGTAAAATAATTAAAATCATGAATTGAGTCTAATAATCTTTATGACATTTTGATGTTTAAAAGATTGCTTCAATTAATTTAAAGTAAGAAAAAAACAGAAATTATCAATTAGAAAAGATATTTCATATATTCTTCAGAGCTAATGACTACAATGTTGTGAAAGGCTAGAAAAACTATAACATGACTATATTTCTACATATAAGTTGTTACAGATTGATTTTTCTAACTATGCCAAGCAGTGTGCTTTGAAAGGGAGTAATATTATTTCTAAAGTAAGACGGTCTGTCCAATATTTTTTCACTGATAATAATTAACCACAGGAGTTACAAACATAAAATACAAAAGACCAAAAAAAAAGTGTTATTTTTTAAATAAGAAGAGAAACTCATTATTGAAAATTTAATAAGTGAATAGACAGGCAAATATGATAAATTAATTAATTTAAAGTTTAGATAAAAGTGGCATAAAAAAGAAATATTTTATTCTTGATAACTTTTTTTTTTACTCTTTCTTTTATACATAAAAGATATCTGGATTGCAAAACAATAATTAAAATGATCTAAATTTTTTCCATGTGCTATGTCTAGTACTCATTTCTTCCATATTTTCTACACTTAAGGGTCATAATTTAAAGAATCTTTCCCTACAATAGTATATGTCAATTAGGTATATACTTAATTAAATAGATGATGTAGAGAAATTTCAAATAAGTAATATGAATAGATTGTGTCAATAGCAATATCCTGCTTTTGATATTATACTATGGCTTTGTAAATTATTACCATTAGGGAGAACTTGTTAAAGTATGTATGTGATCTCTGGTATATTTTATTACTTCATATTAACCTACAATTATCTCAATAAGAATTTCAACCTAAAAATCCATGTTTAGTATAATTTCATAGAATAATGCTTTAAACTTTCATTCTTTGATGCATCTAACTAAGGTGATGTAAGAAAATGCAACTATTACAACATGATTTCCATTGTATCATCCATGTTGTCTTACTCAGAAAGAAAGATAATTATACTGTTTACAGGAATGTTTTGAATAAAGATCAATGTAGGAGAAAATAATAGATTCCTAGAAATTTTCAGTGGAAAATATTCATCATTTAGAACAACTTCTTTTTGGCTATCTGATAATAGCCTTTTGCCTATAAACTATTTCACAATTCTGTAAATTGTAGATAATTTAGAACAATGCAAAGTAATAATTGCATTATAGACATGTAAATGATCCCTGGTCAGTAGAAGGACAACCTTTCCCATTGTGAAAAAGTTTCATGTCCATTAGCAAGTCCATTTTAATATCCCTGAGGTCTAAGTGTCTCATTTGTGTACAGATCTTCCTCGACTTATGATGCAGCTATGCCCCAATAAACGCATCATAAGCTGAAAACACTGTAAGTCGAAAATGTGTTTTATACACTTAACCAACCAAACATCATAGCTTCGCCCAGACTAACTTAAACATGCTCAGAACACTTAATTAGTCTAAAGTTGGGCAAAATCATCTAACACAAAGCCTATTTTATAGTGAAGCATTGAATATCTCATGTAATTTACTGAATACTGTAAAGAAAATGAAAAATACAATGGTTTTATGGGTATAGAATGGTTATAAGTGCATTGGTTGTTTACCCTGGTGTTCACGTGGCTGACCAGAAGCTGAAGTTGGCTGCCTCTGTCCACATCACTAGACAGTATCATACTACATATCACTAATCAGGGGAAGATCAAAATTCAAAGTTCGAAGTATGGTTTGTACTGAATGCATATTGCTTTCGTACCATCATAAAGTAAAAAAATCATAAGTCAAACCATTGTAAGTCAGTAATCATCTGTATTCTCCTTTGAACTGGTTATGGCATTATTAATAATAAGTTAAATAAAATTGTAACACATGTTTATTGTATCTGTATCACAGTAATAATTTAATATTTTTAATTTAAAAAATTATATAATAATCATCCAACAAGAAGCAATAAAAGGGTATAAGATAAATAAACAAGAATTCAATAAAGACTTTCATTTATCAAATATTTTAAATATTTCAACTATAGAATTTTACTTGAAATGATTGGGCTTAAAACCAGATATTGGATCAAGCACCCAGGATTTACAGGATCATAAAGCTTTCTATAGTATAATTGTATTAACCATAGAAAGATGTCACTGGATGATTTGGGAAGCTATAACCCCAGATTCAGGCAATCTTGTGATTTATAGCATCCAATCAGATGTCACTTGAATAAAATGTTGCAATCCTACCAGATAATAAGAAAATGGCTGGGAGGTTCCAGTTGAAAGGATTATAAAATATACATAAGTGTACAGAGGACTGAGTGGAATGATTTGAATATATCATTACAAAATATGAAAAAAATTAAATATCTTCAAAAGGTAAATAACTGCAAAACCAAAAAGAGCAAAACCAAAATTAAATTATTTATTAGTGAAGAAAACAATGACTTTAACGAATATAGCAAACGCCTTCTTCATGTTTGACAGTTTTTGACATAGTGGTCCTAAAAATGGGATCTGAGAGTTAAGACCCTGAAAAATATTATCCTAGGTGTTATCCTAAATGTCTACATCTTTCTATCACATATCAAAGCATATAGAGCAGATAGTAATATACTCAGTAAATGAGAAGATAATTGTTTTCCTGGGAGGTATTTTTTTTTAAGTTAAGGAGTTTTTGAATTTACTATATAGATATTAATGTTAAAGAAACCTGTAATTTAGTATTTTGAGAAGAAAAATATTTTGTGCATATTTAGTTTGTACTAAAATTTATAATATTGCCTTATTAGAGTAATAAACTATCCTGTCATACAAATTTAAAATAAATTCTTATGTAATAGATTTAAAATTTTAAGTTGTTTCCTTACTATTATCATACACACTATTGGAATATATAGTAAATCTTGAGTCATCAAATTCATTTTATTTATGTTAAATTTATTAGATTTACAAAATTTTTCAGTATTTTGGAAGATTTTATCTCCAAGACAAATATCTGAGTTCTTAAAAAGGAAGTCAAATACTTTATAAGTGTAAGTCAAAGTTTAGGGAAAATTAGTTAAATTATAAACACCCCAATTAAAGATGATTATTAAAATTTTTCTATGTTTTTACATAGCTAACTAGATTTTTAAACTAAAAAGAAAATCTTAAGAAAGAAATATGCTTTGGGATTTGTAATTTTAATGCACTAAATTTTGAAATATTAATTTTAAAACCATCATAAAATTAACGATTTTTTTCTGTGAACAAAAGGCACCATGGAGGACACTAAGAAGTACACCACTGACAATGAATAGTGTTACAAATGATGTTCTAAAGACAAACTAAAGAATCCTAAGTAAAGGTTAACAACTTATTTGATTTTTTTTCCACTTTAGCAAAGTTTGGGAAATTTATAATTGTATATGTTATAAACTTTTAATTCTATGTAGCAAAATTACATAATTTGATTAGTTGACATTAGAATATCTCTAGATGCTTTATTTTATTATGTAAACTTTAACTGGACTCACAATCCTTCATCTTGTTTTCCTTGTTGTAAGTCTTACATGTTTCCAGTTTCTACCTGTAGGATTATGGCACTCAATATGACATTCTATATAACATTCCAGAGTTAAAATTCTCCTCCCAGAAATTTATCTTTATGAGCTTTCATGATGTGAGATTTTTTATGCTACTGAACCTTCATGTAGTGGCTTATAATAATGCCGTTATACCTTTCTATGTGTAGTCTAGCATATTTTGAAGAATTTTTAAAAAATAAGATATAGCTATAAGTATGATCTGACATCATACCACAGTTTGTTGTCAAAATATTTTTTTCCAGTTTGGACCATTTGAAATATTTTAAATATCTGAGTATATTTACATACTGGCAGATTTTGAGAATCACAAAATGAAAGGAAAAACTTCTGTGGTAGTTATTTGTGTGAACAAAGTAGGTTTCAATAATTTTTTTATTAACCTCCAAAGTGTAGTGTCTGCACCCAAGCTTTGTAAGATGATATGACCTAGAAAAAAATGTTAGAAGTTATATTGGTAAGTAACTTTAACTGAGTATTAAAAAGTAAATTGTTACTAAAATTAAACATGGAACAGAAAGAATACACACACACACACACACACACACACACACACACATAGGAAATGCAAATAAAATAATTTGGAAAGAGATAACGTAATATCAGCAAAAAGGTGGAGTCAGTAGTTCCCAATGCTCATCCCTCCACAGAAACATTGACATACAAGCAGAAACTGTCAAAACCAACTTTGCCCCAACTCTGAAAAGAGGCAAAATTTTGCAAAAACCAAGCAAAAAAAGCTGAACAGAGAAAAAGACAACTTAAAAATTGTGGGGAAGCATTGTGGCATTTTAACTTACTCTTCTCCAGCACCCCCCCCGCCCCAGCTCAGCAGCATTCTTGATGATGGCAGCCACTTTCTCAGTGTGGAACCATGGACCTTAGTTCTGAAGGTAGCCGAGACTACCTTATTCACAAAGAATTGTGTTTGATCTTTCTAACTTGGTTAATTTCTTTATTCTGTTTTATTTTATTTTTACTAAATGCCCATGAAAAGCTATGTCTCCCATAGTCATCTGAAGTAATCCATGGACAATGTCAAGAACTACAGGACAATTCTTAGAGCATCTTGGATATGAGGAAAGAAAGGTTCATTTCTGATATTCAAGTTCTACGATAGAACACCAAGCTGTAACAAAAGTGAATTTACTATTGCTGATACAAATACAAAAAATAGTTTCTCATCTTACTTTATTCCCATCAGTGAAATAAAGTAGTGAATCAAAGGAAACTAAGCTCCTGCTTCCACTGTAACAAACTTGGGCAAAAAATAGGTCCCTCCAGTGAGGTAAGCACTCTAGGAATTGGGGTTGAGCTATATTTGCCTCAAGAATATTGAGCTCAAGCTATACATTTATTAATTTATTCTCTCCCCATCAGCATAAAGTTAGCAATGGCATCGTTGATTATACTTCTCAGGTAAGTCACAATGCAATATAATGCGTTTTACTTTAGTTCAACAAATAGATCCTGTAATACTTGTAAAGTTTCTACTAATCAAGTTTCTCCAAAATTGCTCCAATTTGCTGCTTAATGCTATAAAAGAACATGGTGGACCTTCCTATTAAATCTGCCTCGAATAAAATAAGACCATTAGGATTGAGTGTAATAACTGTCAAATAATTTTTCCCTATGAAATTTATAGGAAATGTTAAAAACTCCTCTCCCTTCTTGAAAGCCAAATCAAATATTAAGAATTCCATACAAAAAATAAACCATAATATATGTAAAATAAGAAATATGTCTCACAAGCAATGTGCTGATATAATTAGTGTGTTAGATTGTTTTGAATCCATAAATTAAAAAGCAGCAGAATAACACGGGTATCTATATCACCAAAAAATTAAATTTCTATCTTATTACCTTATTTTAAAATGTAAAATATCCTGACCCAAGAGGAGCGTGCTTCTCTTGAGATTTTGTAATCCTCGAATGCAACTTTTTGAGAGGTTATCCTGTTTCTTTCACGACCCACTGAATCCCAACATGCTACTTTGATTTTATCCTTGTAAACAAGTGAATGTATAAGAAACCAACTGTCCATCAAGCCATTTAAAAGGAATCCTAAACATAACATCTGTTACTGCCCACATTGTTCCTGAAGGATATTCTCAGGACCATAGCCATACATTGTTTTGGGACAAGTAGTTGAGGGTTAAAGAGAAATGTGATGTCTATCTCTATTTCTTCTTTTGTCCAACATACTTAACATGTGGCTTGCATTTTTCTTTATAGACTGAATTAATAGCCTTTAATCGATTCTTCTATCTGAGTGGGCTATGGAGAACTGAGTTAAGATAATTTTCCTCCTCCTTACTCTTCTACCTAACTCCCATGCTGGTAGTGGTAGGGGGTTTTTTGGAACATGTATTCAAATAAGCATTTGGAATCAAACACAAGCCTTGTCGTGACAAGATACATTCTTACTTCATTTCAAACTGCCTAGGCTATCAAAACAAAAACTTTTTCTTTCATGATGGAGAATTTTTTTATGTCACAATTAAGATCAGTAGGAATTATCTATCTAAGGATAAAGGGGGAGAAGTAGTCTTTTATTATAGTCTCATTTTTCTCTCAAACGTACGTTTTTAATTTTCTCTAAATTGTAAAAAAAAAAAAAAAAAAACCCAAAATGAAACATATAGATTCCTTTCGAAATAATACTGTAATCATATATTCATTGGCTTTGGCATGAGCCAAAATTAGTTAAATAGCATAATTCAAGTATCATTCAGAAAAACATAATCTGTAAAGAAAAACAAAAGGGAAATTATCTAGAAAAAAAGAGATGACAAACGACAGCAGGATAACCAAATTCCTCTAGTCTTGAATTTTCCTTAAATAGACAGCTCTGTAAAAGCATTTCCTTATCTGGAAATTGAATTGGTTTACTTTGATTATTTTTAGTAGGGATTGCTATTGAAAATTTTTTTCAAGGAATTATTTATTATGCAAAATATTGGAAAGGCAAATTAATACATTCTTTCTTATAATACTCTAGTATTATAATGTTATAGTTCAAAGTACTTATTTACCAATATGGGTATAGCTATGAAAAGTTACCTGAATGATAGTCTTTGACGTTTATACTCAGAAGGAACATGCAGAATAGCTGTAGATTTTTATTTTATATAAATATATCTCCTCTACACGTGTGGCCAATGTGGTGGAGTAGGAAGACCCTGAGCTCACCTCCTCCCAAGGACACCACAATTACAACTATTAACAGAGCAACTATTTGTGAAACAATCTGAAAACTAGCAGAAAAGATTTTCCATGACTAAAGATATATAAAAGTAACCACAATGAGGTGGGTAGGAGGGGCAGAGATGAAGTACAGTCAACATCTACACTCCTGAGTAGATGACACAAAATGGGAGGGAGGAGTCAAAGCCTCCCATTAGGCTCCTCAGGCCAGGGGTCCTGCAGTGGGAAGCCAAGTCCCCAGAATTCTAGCATTAAAGGCCAGTGAGGTTTGCATATGGGAGAACCAGAGGGCTGTAGGAAACAGAGACTTTGTTATTTTTTTTAACATCTTGGTGTGTTAGTTTCTGCTGTATAACAAAGTGAATCAGCTACACATATACATATATCCCCATATCCTCTCCCTCTTGAGTCTTCCTCCCACCCTCCCTATCCCACCCCTCTAGGTGGTCACAAAGCACCTAGTTGATCTCCCTGTGCTATGCGGCTGCTTCCCACTAGCTATCTATTTTACATGTGGTAGAGTATATATGTCAATGCTACTCTGTCACTTCGTCCCAGCTTACCCTTGTCTGCGTCTTTATTCCTGTCCTTCCCTTAGGTTCATCAGAACCTTTTTTTTTTTTTTTTTTTTTTTTTTTAGATTCCATATATATGTGTTAACATACAGTATTTGTTGTTCTCTTTCTGACTTACTTCATCCTGTATGACAGACTCTAGGTCCATCTAAATCACTACAAATAACTCAATTTCATTTCTTTTTATGGCTGAGTAATATTCCATTGTATATATGTGCCACATCTTCTTTATCCATTCATCTGTCGATGGACACTTAGGCTGTTTCCATGTCCTGGCTATGGAAAATACTACTGCAGTGAACATTGTGGTATGTGTCTCTTTTTGAGTTATGGTTTTCTCAGGGTATATGTCCAGTAGTGGGATTGCTGGGTCATATGGTAGTTCTATTTTTAGTATTTTAAGGAACCTCCATACTGTTGTCCATATTGGCTGTATTAATTTACATTCCCCCCAACAGTGCAAGAGGGTTCCCTTTTCTCCACACCCTCTCCAGCATTTATTCTTTGTAGATTTTTTGTTGATGGCTATTGTGACCAGTGTGAGGTGATACCTCATTGTGGTTTTGATTTGCATTTCTCTAATGATTAGTGACGTTGAGCATAATTTCATGCATTTGTTGGCAATCTGTATGTCTTCTTTGGAGAAATGTCTATTTAGGTCTTCCAGAAAACTCCAGGCCAATATCACTGACAAACATAGATGCAAAAATTCTCAACAAAATACTAGCAAACAGAATCCAACAGCACATTATAAGGATCATACACCATGATCAAGTGGGGTTTATCCCAGGAATGCAAGGATTCTTCAATATATGCAAATCAATGTGGTACACCTCATTAACAAACTGAACGATAAAAACCATATGATCATCTCAATAGATGCAGAAAAAGCTTTCAACAAAATTCAACACCTATTTATGATTAAAAACCCTCCAGAAAGTAGGCATAGAGGGAACCTACCTCAACATAATAAAGGCCATATATGACACTTTGCCCTTAAAATGCAAAATCTCACACTCTCTGAGTCCCAGTGCAGAGTCAGTAGACTGAAAGGGACCTGGGGAGACACACATGCTGATTTTGGTGAGCCTCCCCGAGAGGCAAGAGGCAACTCTGACCCTACTGGGGATATACAGGTTGGAGGCAACCATCTTAGGGAGTTGTTACCATGAGGACGATGGAGAGGCAAGTGATAGCTTGAGTCCTGCCCTCTAGCATATTATCTTAGGGGTTTGCTAACTCAGCAGGAGGCTGGCATCTGCCCTAATTCCTTCCAGGCCATACAGTCAGCAGTACTGGGACCCAACCCTGCCACCCATGGGCCAGCACCAGCTCTGGAATATTCCAGGTCACATAGTGGTTATGCCAAGTCATGGACCCACCCACCAGCAGGCCAGAATTCAAAGCACGACTCACAGCCTGGAGCCAACCAGACCAAGGGCTATCCTCACCCATCACCACATGCACAAGAGTCAGCCTCTCCACAGCAGAAAGGCTCATGCAGGCAATTTGGGGGCACACTTAAAGCACAAAGCTCTAGAGCCCAGAGGGGAGTGTGTTGCTTGGCCGCATAATATCTCTTATATAAGGATACTTCTCCAATATTGGGAAACATAACTGACCTGCCTAATATATAAAACAAATACACATGATTCAGCAAAATGAGGAGACAGAGGAATGGGTTCCAAATGAAGGGGGAAGGAACAGCTTATGTAACTTCTGAAAAAGAAATAAACAAACTGGAGATAAGCAATCTACCTGATAAAGGGTTCAAGATAATGATCATAAAGATGTCAACGACCTCAGGAGAAGAATGGATGAACACAGGGAAAAGTTTAATAAAGAAATAGAATATATGAAGAGAAACAAACAGAGCTTAAGAGCACAATAACTAAAACTTTTAAAATATACAGTAGATGGAATCAAAACAGATTAGCTGATATATAGAGGAATAAATTAGAAAATTGGAAAACAGAGTAGTGAAAATCTCCCAAGCTGAAAAGAGAAAAAAACAATAAGAAGAGTTTAACAGACTTATGGGACAATATCATGCACATTCTAACATTCACATTATAGGGATCTGGAGAAGGAAAAGAGAGAGAGAAAGGGACAGAGAATTTATTTGAAACACTAATAACTCAAAACTTTCCTAAACTGGTAAAGGAAACAGACTTACCTAACCTGGTAGAGGAAACAGAGAGTCCCTGTTAAAATGTATACAAACAGGTCCACGACAAGATACACTGTGATTAAAATGGTGAAAGTTGAAGATCATGTGAGAATCTGAAAGCAGCAAGGGAAAAGCAATTTGTTCTGTATAGGGAAATCCCATATGGCTGTCAGCTGAACTTTAAGCGGAAACTCTGCAGGCCAGAAGCAAGTGGCAAGATATATTTCAAGTGATGAAAAGAAAAAAAAAAAACCTACAATCAAGAATACTCTACCTGGAAAGTCTATCATCAGATTTGAAGGACAGGTAAAAAGTTTCATAAGCAGGCAAGAACTATGAAAGTTCAGCACCACTAAACTGATTATACAAGAACTGTTAAAAGGTCTTCTCTAAGCAGAAAAGAAAAGAGCAAAATTAGAAATATAAAAACTACAAGAGGAATAATCTATCTGGTAAAGGCAAACACATAGTAAACATAGATCAATCACATATAAAGCTAGTAGGAAAGATAAAAGACAAAAGTGGTAAAAGTAATTAATTCCACATTAAGTAGTCAAGGGACACACAAAATAAAAGGATGTAACATATGTCAAAAATATTAAACATAAAGGGAGGAAGTAAAAATGCAGGGTTCCTGGAAGGCATTCAAATTTCAGAGACCAACAACTTAAAATAATTATGTATATAAAATATAAATATAAATATATATATATATACGTGTGTGTTTATATATATATATATATATACACACATTCTACCAAAAGGCTGTCAGCTGAATTTTAAACAGAAACTTTCCATAAGATATACAAAAAGCAGAGTTATTATAAGTATTATATACATAATGTAATACATATCATAAATTATATATAATATATAATTATATAAAAGGTAAATATGTGGATAATATGTACATTATGTATATAATATATATTAAAAAACATATTATATGTAATATATTATATACAATATATAATATATTATATGTAATATATTACATATAACATATATATTCTTTATTATATAGAAATTATATATGTATATTGTTCGTATAAAATATTACATATATTATATATTATATACATATATATTATAAATATATTATATAATACACACAAAATATAATATGTATATTATTATAAACATAGTATACAAAATACATATAAATGATGTAATATATATAATAAAATGCATATTTTATTATATAACATAATGTGATATATTATCATATATTATGATTAATATTCATATATTATATAATATATAATTATATATTATATATAATATATAATGTATTCTATAAATTATATATATTTATATGTAATAAGAAATGTCTTAATTATATTATAATATATTCATTATATTACATAAAATATATAATTATATATTAATATATAATATATTAATTATATTACTACAATTAATATATTCACTAAACATATAATTAATATAGTATATTATATCTGAAAAATATTTTCATAATATATTTAAAATAATATATTATAAAAAATATAATATATATGATGTATTACAGATATATAACCAAATATAGTAAAATTTTATTTAATACATAATATATAATACTACAATAGATTAATAGTACTCATTATAATATAATATTACAATATAAATACAATAATTACAATATTAGAGTTATTATAAAAAGGTATAATAGTACAATATTAATAATATAAATACTTATATACTTATAATATAATATATTATATTAAATTAAATTATATTATATATTTATATAATATTTATATTTTCTTACATGTTATATTATAAATTTCATATTTGTAGTTTATATAATAATATAACATATACCATATATAATAATATATACTAAATTAATACAAATATAAAATATAATGTAATTATATTATATAATTTAATAATGTAACTATATGAATGTATAAATATATATTATATATTTATACATAAATATATAAATATAGCATATAAATATTTAAATAATATATAAGGCTGTCAGATGACTTTTAAGCAGAAATTCTGCTTAATATATATAATAATGTGTATAATATACACATTATAATACACAATACAATATATACAATATACATTAATGTATATATTGTATATAATATATAATAATATATATTAATGTACAATACAAGGTAAGATAATATAATATATTATACATACATAATATATGATTAATATATATTATTATTAATATAATAATATTAATAGTGATCCTAATATAAAATTGTTATAATAATATATTTTATTTTTAACATAAATAAATATAGTATTAGAGTATAATATATAGAATATTGTTTATATTACTTTCATTCATATCTATTTCTGATACTTATATATTTATATTTATGGTATATAGATATACATTAATACATATTGTATATTATTATCTATTAATATATATTACATATAATCTATAATATTATTATAAATATATATAAATAAAAACATAATTATAATATATAATTTATAATATAATGTAGTATATACCTTAATATATTAAAATATAAAATGTATAATATATAATATATATTGTAGAATTATACTTATATACATTATAAAATTATACAATTATACAATTTTATCTACATTATAATATGTAATATATATTAAAATATAAAGTGTATAATATATAATATATATTGTACAATTATACTTATATACATTAAAAAATTATACAATTATACAATTATATCTACATTATAATATGTAATATATAATATATTATATTATGTTTATATTATATGTTATATACATAATATTATTATATGTGATATATATTATTATATTTTTATATATTATCTATTATATATATCATAATGTGATATAATATTATATATTATAATATACAAATAATATAATTTATGTATATATAATAGATTATATAATATAATGTATGTTGTATTGCATTATAATATATTATGTATTTTATATATTATATATAATATATATGTAGTTTATATTATTATATTATAATTTTATTTTATTATCATCTATTATATATAATGTAGGCTAATACAATAATAATACATGATAATACTATGTATTATATTATAATATATATAATATAATGTATATTTTATTTATTTATATTTATGTATTTGTATATTTATGTTTATACTTGTATATATATTTTCTTATATAATATATAACAGTATACATTATACATATTTTAATATTTATTAAAAGTTATTATGAATTATATATTATTTGTTACATATATTAGTCATATATTATACATAATACATTATATATAATATATATAATAATATATGTATGATTTATATTTTACATTAGTAATATATGATACATAATATAAAATAGGTATTTATATAAAATATATGTTTCATTTATATATATTTATGTATATATATCATATATTATACATGCTAATTATAATATATATATATATATTTCTGTTTGTACCTCATGATAACCACAAACCAAAAACCTACTAGATTTACACTCAAACAGAGGAATTAATCCAAATATGACAATATAGATGGCCATCACTCACAAGGGAAGAATGTAAAGGAACAGCAAAGGAGACAAAAGAGCTACAAAAGCAAAAGGAAAACAAAAATGGCAATAAGTACCCACAATCGATAATTATTTTTTAATGTAAATACACAGAGTAGCTGAATGTATTAAGAAAAAAATAAGACCCATATATATGCAAGATACTCACTTCATGTCTCAATATACAGAGAGACTTTAAGTGAGGGGATAGAAAAATAGGTTTCCTTGCAAATGGAAACAAGAAGGCTGAGGTAGCAATAATTATAACAGGCAAAACATACTTTAAGACAAAGACCATAATAAGTTAAGAAGAATGCCATTACTAAATAATCAGGTAATCAAACCAGCAAGAAGATGTAACAATTGTAAACATATTTTCACCAAAAGAAGGAGTACCTAAAAGCATAAGGGAATATGAACAGGTATAAAGGGAGAAATTGACAGTAATACAATAAGAGTAGGGGATTTTAACACCCCACTTGCATTCATAGATAATTCAGACAGAAAATCAATAAGGAAACACTGGTCTTAAACAACACATTAGTTGAGATGAACTTAAAAGATATATAGAGAACATTCTATCCAAAAGGAGCAGAATACACATCCTTTACAAGTACCCCTGAAATATTCTCCAGGATATATCATATACTAGGGCAAAATTGATATCTCAACAATTTAGGAGGATTGAAATCATGTCAAACATTTGTTCTGGCCACAATGCTATGAGACTAGGAATAAACTACAAGAAAAAAAACACAAACATGTGGAGGTTACACAATGTGCTACTAAACAACCTCACTGAAGAAATTAAAGAGGAATTCAAAAATACCTAGAGACAAATGAAAATGGAAACACAAAGAGCCAAATTCAGCAAACACAATTGCAGCACACACAGTTCTAAGAGGGAAGGTTATAGTGATACACACCTACCTCAGGAAAAAATAAATTCAAATAAGCAACTAAATACTACACCTAAAGAAATTAGAAAAAGAACAAACAAAGAACAAAGTTAGTAGAAGAAAAGAAAACATAAAGATCAGAGCAGAAATAAAATAGACTAAAAAATGATACAAAAGACCAATAAACTAAAAGCTGGTTCTTTGAAAAGATAAACAAAATTGATAAACCTTTAACCAGACTTATCAAGAACAAAAGATAATGAACTCAAATTACCAATACCAAAATAAGAAATGAAAAAGGAGATTTTACAACTGATACAATTCAAATACAAATAATCAGAAGATTACTATGAATAATCATACGTCAATAAAAATGGGCAATCTACAAGAAATTGATAAGTTTCTAGAAAGGTACAATCTCTCAAGACTGAATCAAGGAGAAACAGAAAATATGAACAGACCGATTAACAGTGATATAATTAAATCAGTTCAAAACAAAAACAAAAAAAACCCAAAACTCTCCCACCCAACAAAATGGAGGACCAGAGAGCTTCACAGGTGAATTCTACAAAACATTTAATGAAGAGTTAATGCCTATCCTTTTATAAATATACCAAAAAGTTGAAGAGGAAGGAATGCTTCCAAACTCATTCTACACAACCAGTATCACCCTGATTCCCAAACCAGACCAAGATACCACAAAAAATATATATAGAGAGAGAACAATATCATTGATGAGCATAGGTGCAAAATTTTTCATCAATATGTTAGCAAACTGAATTCAGCAATTAAAATCAAACAACGTGATACACCGTATCACAATGTGATACGTAGCAAACCGAAGGACAAAAATCCTGATATCGTCTAACTAGATGTAAAAAAGCTTTGACAAAATTCAATATATATTTATAAAAAAAAAAAACTTTCAATTAAGTGGGTATAAAGGGAACATACCTCAGCATAATAAAGATCACATGAAAAACCTGCAGTCGACAATACTTAGCAGTGAAAAGCTGAAAACATTTCTTCTAAAATCAGGAGCACAACAAGGATGCCCATTCTTGCTACTTTTATTCAACATATTATTGGAAGTTCTAGTGACATTAATAAGAAAAAAAAAGAAATAAAATGAATCTGAATTGGAAAGGAAAAAGAAAAACTATCACTGATTGCAAATGACATGATGCTACATACAGAAAATCCTAAAGAGTCCACCAAAAATATATTAAAACTAATAAATGAATTCAGTAAATTTTCAGAATACAAATTATACACAGAAATCTGTTGTGTTTTTGTATATTAATTAACTATCAGAAAGAGAAATTAAGAAAAAATTGCATCAAATATTTTAAAAAATATCTAGGAATAAGTTTAACTAAAGAGTTGAAAGACCTGTACTCTGAAAACTGTAAGACATTGACAAAAAAACCTGAAGATGACACAAACAAATGGAAAGATATATTGTGCTCAGGGATTAGAAGAATTAATATTGTCAAAAATGACCATGCTACTCAAGGTAATCTGCAGATTTAATCAGTTCTAATCAAAATACTAATGGCATTTTCACAGAACTAAAACAAAGAATTCTAAAATTTGTATTCAATCACAAATGACCTTGAATAGCTAAAACAATCTTGAGAAAAAAGAACAAAACTGACAGTATCACACTCCCTAATTTCCAACTATACTAGAGAGTTACAGTAATCAATCAAAACAGTATGGTACTGCCACATAACCAGGCACATATATCAGTAAAACCAAATAGAGAGCCTAGAAATGAACCCACATTATATAGTCAATTAATCTATGACAAAGGAGGCTAGAATATACACAGGGAAAAAAAAAACAGCCTCTTTAATAAATGGTGCTGGGAAAACTGGACTGCTACATGCAAAAAATCAAGCTGAGCTACGTTCTCATACCATATAGAAAAATAAACTTAAAATGGATTAAAGCCTTAAATGTAAGATTTGAAAACATAAAATTCCTAGAAGAAATTATAGGCAGTACACTCTTTGACATATTTAGCAATATTAGGACTCTTAGCAATATTTTTTGTATCTGTCTCCTCAAGCAAAGGAAACAAATCAAAACTAAATAAGTGGGACTACCTCAAAGTAGAAGGCTTCACAGCAAAGGAAACTATCAGCAAAACAAAAAGGCAGCTTACTAAAAAGGGGAAATATATTTGCAAATAACATGAGTGGTAGGGGTGAATATAAAAAATATACAAAGAATTCATACAACTCAATTTAACAAAAACAGTTTAAAAAATGGGCAGAGGAAATGAAATTTTTCCAAAGAAGACATACAGATAGCCAACAAGCACATAGAAAAAATGCTTAACATAATTAATTCTCAGGGAAATGAAAATCAAAACCAAAATAAGATACCAGCTCACACCTGTTAGAATGGCTATTTTTAAAATAAATAAGTAAGTAAGTAAATAAATAAATAAATAAATAACATGTCAAAAATGTGGAGAAAAGCAAACCTTCTTGAACTTTTACTGGGATTATAAATTGGTGCAGCCACTATTGTAAACATTATGGGGTTCCTTAAACAATTAAAATAGAACTGCCATATGGTACACCAATTTCACTTCTGAGTGTTCACCCCAAAAAACCAAAAACATTAATTCAAAAAGACATATGCAACTCAGTGCTCAATACAGCACTATTTACAATAGCCAAACATGGAAACAAACTAAATGTCCATCAACAGATGAATGGATAAATATATGGTGTATATATACAATGGAATACTACTCAGACATAAAGAAATAATGAAATCTGGCTATTTGTGACAGCATAGATGGACCTGGAGATTATTATACTAAGCAAAGTAAGAAAGAGAAAGACAAATACTGCATGGTCTCACTTATACATGGAATGTAAAAAACACATTAAATAAGAAAAACAAAATTAAAACAGACTCATAGATAAAGAGAACAAACTGGTGTTTGCTAGAAAGTAGGGTGTCAGGGAGATGGGCAAAACAAGTGAAAGGAATTAAGACATATAAACCTCCAGTAATATAATAAATAAGTCACAGGGACACAACATACTGCATAGAGAATGTGGTCAATAATATGGTAATAGCTTTGTAATGGGACAGAGGGTTACTAGACTTATCGTGATGATCATTCTGTAATGTACATAAATACCGAATCACTATGTAGTAAACTGAAACTAGCATAATATTGCATGGCAATTTTATTTCAATCAAAAATAAATAATAAATATGAAATAGAAAAATAAATATATCTTCTCTATAGTATCTGTGGCAGTTTTTCAACCAGACTCTCCCTGTACATTCTCCTAGTAAATGCTTATTTCATCTCGTACAGTTCTGTTACTGTAACATTTTTTAAGGCTGAAGTAATGACTCTTCAAATGGAGGTTTGTTTGCTCTACTTTTACCCTTCTATGTAATTAAATATAAATGTTTGGTGAACTTTCTGATATTTAAAGAAAGCTGTCCCAAATTTTCATATATTTTCATCTTTAGGTCAAACTACACAACTTCAGCTTCTTTAGCCATTTCATATGATTAAGTTTCTAAATGCTGCATGATCTTTCTCCAGATGCATGTCCTCTTCCCTCAATGAAATCTGGAAATGTATATCCAGTTACATTGATATGCCTAAATTGAAAGCAATAATCCAGATGTGTCCTGACAGTATAGCACTCTTGTTAATAATCAATTGGCCATAGGTTTAAGGGCTTATTTCTGCACTCTCAATTTTATTACACTGATCCATAAATCTAGCCTGATGGCATTCATCACCCCACTAGTTTCATTACTATAGCTTTGTAGTAGTTTCAAAACAGGAAGTGTGAGTCCTCCAACTTTATTTTTCTTTTTTCAAGATTATTTTGGTTATTCCCTGAAGTTCCATATCAGTTTTGGCAGTTTGATAATTTCTGAAAAACAAACAAGCATAAAAACATCTGGGATTTTGAAGGGGGTTACATTGAATCTCTAGAGTATATTGGAGAATAGCAGCGTTTTATCAGTATTAAAGCAATCTCCTGATCCATAATATGGGATGACATTCAATTTAGTTATCTTTTTTAATCTCTTTCAACAATGATTGTGATATTCAGTGTACAAATCTTTACTGTCTCGTTAAATTTATTCTTATTTGAAGTTTGTTGAACTTCATGTATAGTAACATTAATGCTTTTATAATCAAATTTGTGAAAATGTAAGCCCTTACAGCTTCAACTTCTGATACTCCCATTAGGCATATGCTGGTGCATATACTGATGTTCAACACTTCTATGAGGCTCTGTTTATTTTC
The DNA here is from genome assembly GCF_965194825.1 of Balaenoptera physalus. Lineage (NCBI taxonomy): Eukaryota > Metazoa > Chordata > Mammalia > Artiodactyla > Balaenopteridae > Balaenoptera > Balaenoptera physalus. Next base: position 104,038,906 of record NC_138888.1, read on the forward strand.
TTCATTCTTTTCTCTTTCTGTTCTTCAGAATGAAAAATCTCTAATGATCTGTCAATATTTTATTCTTCAGCTTAAATCTACTATTGAGCCTTTCTAGTGAATTTTTCGTCTTTATTATTAGACTTTTCAGCTCCAGCATTTCCATTTGGTTCTTTTTTTTTTTTTTTAATTTGTATTTCTTTACTAATATTCTTTATGAGACATTGTTAAAATATATTCTTTACTGCTTTAAACATGGATTCCTTTTGCTGTTTGAAGATATTTATAATAACTGCTTATTCTGGGTTCTCTCAAAGGCAGTTTCTATAGACTACTTATATTTTTTTTCCTTGCATGGGTGACCTTTTTCTGCTTGTTTACATGTCTCATTTTGTTGTTGTTAAAAACTGAGCATGTCAGAGAATATCTCTAAATAACTCTGCATGTGAAACCCCACTCCCCTCTGGAGCTTCTTGTTGCCATTTATGTTGCTTGCTCAATTAATTGTTTAGTGACTTGAATGGACTATTTCAGTGAGGTCTATTTCCTCTGAAGTGTCACAGTGTACAGGGTGGAGTCGAATGTATAGTCACAATCAACATGGGATGGCAGTGATTTTTTCAGGGTTCTCATTGGCTGTCTCTCCCTGATCTCCCTTTTAAGTTTTAGCTGATCCACTGCCATTGGTATTACACTCAGCTCTAACCCTCAATAATTATCAGATGACTGCTGTTTTTGATTACTGTTTTCGACAATGTCTTAAGACATATGTTGTTCAATAGTCTGACCCAGTTCAATCTAGGCCCCTTTATGACCAGTCTTTGAGCTTTGTTCTGAGCTCAGGAAGATTCTTCTTGGTTGGTTATTTCCCTGATTCTCTTTGTTAACACTCTAGTTCTTTTATACTTTAACATTGTGCTATCATGGAACTACTTGACTCCTCTTAATTTCTTTTATCCAAAATCTCCATTGCTTTCACCAGTGCCCTCAGACTTTAACTTCCTGGAGCTCTGTTCCAAATAAAGTCAGTCCATTTAGGGAAAGCTACTGATCTCTGTCTTAAGATCTACATTTCCTTCTCAGCAAAACATCTGTACCATTGCTTTGGAGCTGGGGAGAGATTAATGCCCATTCCTCCCCAGTGACACCATACACTACAAGCAGGGTACTAGGCAGAGATGGTAGCCCCTGCTTCTCTTGACTTGGCTCTCCTGATGGGGTCCTCTGTCCTACAAGCAAACTAAGGTGATGGCAATTCAGGATTAGATGTTCAGATTTCTGTACTTGGCGTAGAGTTTCTATCCCATGGATTGTGGATGGGAGGGGAAGGGAGCCACAGATCCCACAGTTGCTCTTTGGAGTAAAGCTTCTATGACACTGAGCTGGGAAGGATGATAAATCTTGGCAGCCTGTCTCTCTTGAGGAGGTACCATAGCCCCTGACTGGTAGCCGGGGAAGAAGGGTCCTCATATTCTTGCTTGCAGCTGCCAAGAATAGAACTTCCGTCTTGCTGAGCTGGGTCGGGGAGAGAGCTGTTTGCATCTCAGATGTCAGACTCTTGCTGTTCTTACCTTATTTAGTAGACTTTTTTGAATAAATATTTATCCATTTGCCATTTGTCCTTTGGACAATTTCTAGCATTTTTAAAAAGTCTTAAATAAATATTTTAAATAATTTTCACCAGTCAAGGTTGTTTTGCTGGAGAGAGATACCTTAGAAATCCTCATGTTGCTATTCTGGAAATGTGCATCCCGTGGTAAACATTCTATTGTACGAATATAACCCCTATTATTTATTCATCTTCTTATTGATGGATATTTATGAGTTTGAGAAATGTTCTCTTTTAATGGCATATATCACCGTGTGCATATGTGCAAAATCACTCCTAAGGTATAAGCCTGGAGATAGATTGGCTCTGGTGTATTGCCCATTTTTATTGGTTTTTATTAAACTCAAATTTTGATTAGCAATTTTCTAATTATCTCAAATGAGTTATAATTTATATTACCACTAATAAAATTTTAGAATAGTTTTAAAAAGAGGAAGGCATGGGGTGAGCTTCACATTTGCCTCTTTGCCCATGAATCATTTGCTGATTTGCTGAGGGGACTAAGAGGTTGAAAGAAGCAGCTTTAGGCTTACATTAGCCTCAATGATCTTAGGTGATAGAAGTTGGAATTCAAGGCTCCCAGGGCACCTGGATATTGAGGATTCAAGCTATAGAGGAAGGAACCATAGATTATAAAATTGTTATGTTCTCTTCTCCTTCAGAAACTTGCTGAATCCTGTTATATGGCATGAGACAAGTGTTTGAGAAATAAGACAAAATTAGATGCTTGAAGGTTAAATCAGTAATCAAAGACGTCAGCATTTTTCAGACCTCATTTTAACTTCAAAGGAGACAGGTGTTGAATTTCAGGGCAAGACAAGATGAAGGAACACTGGTAAATACTCATGCTATTACTGAGCACTATGGCAGTAAGGGCAAACTAGAAATGATTGATCTCTACAAAATCTGAATCCTAGCCTGGACTGTATCAAGGTGATGTGCTTTTGCTCAAAGAGCCTAAACATCACCTAGTACCTCTTATATTTTAATACTGATTGTCTAGTATTTTCTCAAAAGTTACCAGGCATTCAAGTAAGCAGGGCCAAATGACAAACAAGAGAAAAAAAGACAATAGAGAGAGAGTCAAAATTCATACAGAAAGCAACTTTAAAATAATTATGATTAAATTGTTCCAGAACATAGAAAGATGAAAAAAGAATGAAAGAGAACTTCACCAGAGAATCTAAGTGTATATACACTAATATGTATAAAATAGATAACTAATAAGAACCTGTTGTATAAAAATAAATAAAATGAAACTCAAATAAAAAATAATAAAAAAAAAAATTTTAAACCAACAAATTAAAAGGCTACAAATAAAAAATCCAATCATGGAAATAAAAATGTAATAGATGTATTTCATAGTATGTTAAAGCTGAGGAAAAGAAAAGTAAGCTGGAGGATATGTTAGGAGAAAGTATATGAATTGAAACACAGAAAGAGAAAAAGGAGAAATACAGTAAAACTTGTAAAAGAAATCTGGGGCATGTTGCAAAAGCTTAATATACATAAATTTGAGTACCAGAAAGAGACAAAAGAATGTCAGCATGCTGTGGTAAAAATCCAGAAAATGAAATGGAGTGAAAATATATTAAAAGTAGTTAGCACTGGTGGGTCCACAGTTTAACTTCAAAGGAGCAAGTATAAAACTGACAATGAACTGCTCACAATAAAGAATGAAAACAGAACAACATAGGAAAATGCTTTAAAAGATGGAGGGATAGCAACTATCAATCTCAAATTTTAAATTCAGAAAAAATGTCAAAACAATGCCTATATAAACATATTTTCAACCAGAAAAAAATTTTAATATTTTTCCAGTAAAACCACACTAAAAATGAAAATAAGTTTACATGAACAGAGAGAAAGAGGAAAAAAAAAAAAAAAAGCTGAAGAAAGTTCTTCAGGAAATACGAAAATGATATAAAAATAGAAACATGAAAATATAAAAGGGAATGAGAAGAATGCAAACATAGAAAAGTGACAAATGGGACAGAACAGAAAATTCAGAAATAAATCCACATATTTATGGTCATATAATTAATAAAAACAATATGCCCTAAAGCATAGGCACTGATAATCTTTTCATTAAGCTGTCCTGAATCTACTGGATATTTGCATTTATAAAAATAATAATAAATCTTTTTCTGTATCATATAAAATATTCAAAGGAATATAGATATAAATGTGAAAGGCAAAACAATAAAGCTTCAAAACAACATGAGAATATCTTCATGAACTCAGTGTTGGCTAAATTTCTAAAGCAGTATTTCAGCCTTAAAAGAAAAAATAAAACCTAAAGGAGACTTTATTAAATTTAGTCAAAAGGTAGTATTAAGGAGAAACAAACACATCATAGAACTGTTGCAATTCTATTTAATTTCAATTCTTTTAAAATGAAGATTAAAAATTATCTTCATCTTAAATAGGATTTCCAAACTTTATTTATTGTATCAGCCGAAATGCAAATTTTTATTTTGTTCTAAGCTGGCTCCAATATACTTTACATTTCTACCAAGTGAAGAAATGGGCAATGTGAGCATTTCTATCCCAGACTTTACTAGGGAAGGGTATGGTAAATTATGCTTTATCCAGTGGTGTTCTGTTGACTTTGTGATTGTATCTTCAGCCCTAAATAGTAGGCATGTGTGCACTGAACCAAAAAATAACTCATTTTAAACTCATAACTCATTTACTTTTACCATGTCTCTCTTCTCTGTAAGACAGAGAATGCCAGCAATGGTTCACAAAATTGGCAGTTACAAGAAGAGAAAGCTTGGTGAAATGTAAAACAAAAAAATGTGACAGTGTTTTAGAAAAGGAGAGGAAATTCCTATAGACAACAGAGCCATTCTTATAATATTGTCTTGAGATCAGACAAGATACTAAATCCAAACTTCACACAGGTTAAATAACTGGAAAAATAAATTAAATTTTGATTAAAAACTACATTATAACAGTGACATTTGTAATTATTGGACTATGCATTCATATAAAGGAAAGTATACAGAGTACTCTGGAAATGTTAGCTAAAAGGAGATACATAGTAATGCTATAAACAATTGTATGCCAACAGTTTAGATGGCTTCAAAATTGATACTGAGTATTATATCTCAGTTGGGCTGAGCGTTTCTAAATTCAGAGGATTATTTTCAGAAAGCAAATTAACCTTTTAGGGTTTTAATTCAGCTCAGGGCAAGGTCAGTGAACCCAGAGATTCTATGATACAGTTAAAAACATTTTCTTTTCTTTTAGTCCCAAGGTAATGTAGTTAAAAATTAAACCCAAAATTTGATACTGTGGCTACAGAACTACAATGTAACTTGAATTCACATTCTCACCAAGTCCTTAACTGAAAGTTATGACATAAATTTGAAGGAATGGGTCCCAGAGTGTTTGAATGGAGATATTTTGTGGAAACAAATTTGAGACCTCCTTTACCAGCCCTTCCTCTCATGACTGACAATAGTAAAGTTAATAGAAAACTACAGCAACTCAATACAACTCTATTCTTCAAGAATAAAGGATTGATTTACTCTGCAGATTAGGTAGTTTTCTGCTCAGGGTCTCATTAGGCTAAAATTAAGGTGTTGGATGGGTCTGTGACCTAATATGAAACTCAGGATCCTCTTCTAAACTCCCTGGTTGTTGTCAGAATTTAGTTTCTTGCAGCCATATGACCACGGCTCTAGCCTGAAAAGGACACCTGCCATTCCATGACATGTGATCTTCACTACAACAGGGAAGTTCGATCCTTCAAGGCCAACCAAGGAGTCTCTGCTGCTGTGAATTTTCATGAATTTTTCTGTTTTTGACTCTAGAACTTATTTACAAAGGGCTCAAGTCATTAGTTTAGACTCACCCAAGATAAATTCCCTTTTTATATCTTAACTGATTAGGAAACTCAATTACATCTGCAAAATCCCTTAACTTTGCCATATAACATAGCCTAATCATAGATATATTCCATGGTATTTACATGCCTCATTGACACTCAAGGGGAAAGAATTATACAGGTCCGTATACTGAGGAGTGGAAATCTTGTGGACTATCTTAGAATTATGGGTGTCAAAGTGAAGCATTTTGTCTCTTTCAGAGATCCTTCTCTGTTATTATTCCCATGTCTTTAGAGCATTTCCCTTGTCATTATGTCATCCAAGTGGGATTGATGCACAAGTTCATAGAATTAATAATGTTTCAATTTTGGAAATCTTTCTTTCTGAAGAACTGAAAGCACTGCCAAATTATGTTATGTCAAAATAAGTGATGCATTTATAAAGTCGTGTTCTCAATGTGATAGCAAGGAAAAGTTTTAGGCATTTGAGAAGTTGAAGGATAAAATATGAAATTGAAACATTGACTTGTTGATGAACATTTTCATTTCTGCAATATATTTCCAACTCATACTCACAGCAGTTGTTCCAAAGCAGAAGGGGTGGAAGGTTGAATCAAATATCTATGATATTATGTTTAAATTGCAGGTATTTATAAAGGTTGTTAATTACATTGTTTAAATTTTCTAGTTATATTCAAAGTTCCCTACTTATTACTACGTGTGCTTAAGCAATAGTGGTCTATCTACAAAATTATGGTGAGCAATAGAGTGCCAGCACCAACCTTGTATGCACAGCATGGAGGGTAGGGTTTATTCCCTAGGCCTTGTATGTAGAACCTTCTTTGCAGTAAACAGGGCAGGAAGGAGCATGCAAGAACTTAAATATTTCATGGGCCATGCACCATCCCCAGGTGCCACCAGGCAGCAGTGGAGGCATCAAGAGCACACAGTCTACAGTCACGGACAGTGCAGGGAGCTGGAGAAATACTTTGAGAAGAGCAAGTACCAAATGCAGGAGTAGTTCAAGAACCAATGGGCTATACAATGGAATATTACTCAGCCATAAAAAGAAACAAAATTGGGTCATTTGTAGAGACGTGGATGGACCTAGAGACTGTCATACAGTCAGAAAGAGAAAAGCAGATACTGTGTATTAACTCATATCATGGCATCTGAAAAAATGGTATAGACGATCTTCTTTACAAAGCAGAAATGGAGACACAGATGTAGAGAACAAACTTATGGACACTAAGGGGGAAAGGGAGGATGGGATGAATTGGGAAATTGAGATTGACTTATATACACTATTGATACTATGTATAAAATCGATACCTAGTGAGAATGTACTGTATAGTCCAGGGAACTCTACTCAGTGCTCTGTGGTGACCTAAATGGAAGGAAATCCAAAAAACAGGGGATATATGTATCCGTCGAGCTGATTCACTTTGCTGTACAGTAGAAACTGACACAACATTGTAAAGCAACTCTATTCCAATAAAAATTTTAAAAAAAAGAAGAAAAACTGATTGGCTAAGCACTCGAGGCAGTAACCAGCTACAGCAATAACACCAGTGATTGCATGGCTGGATCAGGTCATGGAGTTCATGCTGTGCCCTGAAGTCATGTGTTCCTGGGGTGGGACTAGGCTTCTGTAGCCTGCCTCTGCCCAGCCCCTTGGGAGTCTTGCAGGCCATCCACCATCTCCTGCCACGACCAGGCGTGGGGAGTCCCTGTGCAGGGTGCAGAGCAGGGAGGGGAAGCTGCCCCCGCCCCTGTCTGGGACCCCTGGCAGACACTGAGCAATTCTAACTTCACAGGGTGACTCTTACCCCAAGACCCCTTGGGAGGCCCTCTGTGTCCTTCATAATATCTGGGTAGCAAGAGGCTGATGGCTTTGTGGACAAGAACTACTCCAGCCCTGAACCTTACTGAATTTGTCAAGGAGTTTGTCCCTTTAGCACCCTGCAGATCCCCTGGGGAACCAGAGAGGATGGGGTGCTGTCCTGAGCACCGAGTCCACCCAGGTGGCTGAAATGGTGCCTTGATGGTCTTCACTGCTGGTCACTCTGCCACTGCCTGGATGCACCACTGTTTCTTTATCCAAAGGGGTGAAGGTGGACCTTTGCATGTTTTCACTGTGCAACCATACAAACTGTGCTAAGAACTTCCCCTTCCTCTGATTTGGGTGGCACGTGAGGATTTTGTTGATTTCTAAGACTAGGAGTTCTCCGCTTTAGTGTATTCTGCCCATGAGCTTTCTAGAGCGTTGAGCAGTCTTGTTCCAAGTGCTCCTGTTGGTCAACGTCCTTGCCCATGTTTAGGATTATGAGACTTTTAAATGTGTGTCCATATGCTGTCTTTGTTGTGATTTTAATATTAATTCCCATGATGACCGTGAGGTAGAGCAATGCTCATGTGTTACATGGCATTGGGAATCCTCATAAATTGTCTATTTGCCCTTTTTATTGGCCTATTTTTCTAGTTGATTTGATTTTTTGCAAACATTTATGATTTCTTAACATAAAACCACTTGGCAACTAATATGTTGCAAACATTTCTTATTTTACTGCTCATTTTACTGCTGAAGTATATTTTAATGAATAGATACATGTATTCTAATTTTAGTATAATCCATTTCACTACTTCTCTCACCACACATCATTAAAAAATACAGTCACTGTCAACGGATACTTTAACATTAATGCAGAAAAAAGAATATAAAAATAAAATTAAAAAGTAAAGATATACCAAATTCAAAAACTATTTTAAAAATGAGATTCAGTAGTCATAATATTACACTGTCAAATCATTTCAAAGTTCTCTAAATGTTGCCTGCTTGTGAGAGAGTCTTCAACTGAGACAGTTACAATGAGTAGAGTTTGTGCAATGGTCAAATTTCCTTTCTCATTTACTGCTTAGTGTTGTTGCTTTTTCCCATCTTGTTTAAGAAGTAACCATAAATATTCTGTATGAATTACCTAGTAATGCATGACAACACCCACAAATTTACTAGCTTAAAACACCATCATTTATTTCACTCATGAGTTTTAAGCTTGGCATGTACTTTGAACTCCATGCAAAATATTTGCAAAACCAGATGATTCAGATTAAGTCCTAGGGAAAAAGTTATACAATTTGAAGCCTAAAAGCATATACAAAGCAATCGCATAAAAAATGTATATAAACTTATCGAAGAATTGACTCACAAGAAAACCCCAAGTTCAGATTGTTTTAGGGCAATTTTATAAAACCTTCAAAGGACAGAAGATCATGATATTTCATAATAGGTCCAGAGAAGATAAAAAGTTTGAAAATTTCCACATTTCTGAAGAAATTATGACATTCAAAATTTTTTAAATTAATTAATTAATTTATGGCTGCATTGGGTCTCATTGCTGCACGTGGGCTTTTTCTAGTTGTGGCAAGAGGGGGCTACTCTTTGCTGCGGTGCACATGCTTCTCATTGCAGTGGTTTCTCTTGTTGTGGAGCATGGGCTCTAGGAGTGCGGTCTTCAGTAGTTATGGCACGCAGGCTCAGTAGTTATGGCTCATGGGCTGTAGAGCGCAGGCTAAGTTGTTGTGGCGCATGGGCTTAATTGCTCCGCTACATGTGGGACCCTCCCAGACCAGGGCTCGAACCCGTGTCCCCTGCATTGGCAGGCAGATTCTTAACCACTGCACCACCAGGGAAGTCCCTTACATTCAAATTTTAAACTAATAAATATAGCCCCAGATAGATAAACAAGCAGATACTATCTCACTTAAAATATCCATGCAATGAAACCTAAATAAAACACTGGTGAACAGAATTTTTAACATCACATTAAATTATAAATCCTGTGTCATCTTATATGTAATATATACAACAGAGTGGAATGCAGGGATTATTAAATATTAGGAAACCACTTTATATAATTAACTACATTAATGGATCTAAGAAAAATATCATACAGTCATTAATATAGACTGAAAAGATGTTTGATAGTATTATACACAAACACAATACTATCAAAACATTTTTAGTTATACATATTTACATTTAGAAATCTAAATGTTGAGAAGCACAGAGTACCATACTACCATATAACCTGGGGAGTTGAAATACCGTCACAGGCTTTCCTGGGAATGTATATTTAAATAAATATCTGCATGAAAAGCAGAGATTAGCAATGGAGTGATTTGAGGAACCAGCACTCCAAGTAGCAAGAGTGGCATGTGTGAATGGCTTACAAAGGAAATGGGTGCCTAGTATGTCAATTGGACTAAAAGAAAGCCAGTGTTGTGAGGTGGCATAGTCTAAGATCAGATGAGACAAGACTTGTAGTTGTGAAGAGTACACTGACATTTCTGAAGACAATTTAGTAGTGTGTCCTGAAAGCCTTAAATATGCAGATGTTAAACAATAACTCTTTCTATGAGTTATCCTAAGAGATAACTAAAGATAAGCACAGACTTAAGTCTTAAGTAAAGGATATACAACATGGTCTTTACAAAAGTAGAATAGGTAGTCAATAAAGTTGTTGCTCCCATAAGTGAAATAGCTATAGTAATAAACTGTTCTGGAATAAACACTGAAACATATTTGTTATATGTAGTTTGAGTTGGAGAATGGACCCTTCCAAATTCCCAAAAGTTTCTGATAGGATTATATATTTAATTTTCACTGATATTCAAAATGAGATTTTTGTACTTTATATCCAGGCACAATTTGCTAATGGAACCACGTATAAAAAAGACACAATTTTACATTCATTGGTTATGATGAATAATTTCAGTAAATGAAAATGTTCTGTTTTTGTAGTTTGCATATTTATTAAGTTAGAATGACTTTTTTGCTGATAACACTAGAGCATATAAACTCTTTTAATATGATCAATATTATTATTTTCAGAGTCCCATATATCATGTTTTATAGTTTTCATAGAACGTTTAAAGTTTAGGGAAATTGACACAAATTCCTCATTAGAATGCTAATCAGCAGTTCATGACTACTTCCTTAAAAAATAGAATTTAACTTTTCCCCAAAAATTTATTTATTTATTTTTGGCTGTGTTGGGTCTTCATCGCTGCTTGCGGGCTTTCTCTAGCTGCAGGTAGCAGGGGCTACTCTTCATTGCAGTGCGAGGGCTTCTCATTGCAGTGGCTTCTCTTGCTGCGGAGCATGGTCTCTAGGTGTGCAGGCTTCAGTAGTTGTGGCACACAGGCTCAGTAGTTGTGGCTCTAGAGTGCAGGCTCAATAGTTGTGGCACACGAGCTTAGTTGCTCCGCGGCATGTGGGATCATCCTGGAGCAGGGCTCAAATCCATGTCCCCTGCATTGGCAGGCGGATTCCTAACCACTGCTACACCAGGAAGCCCCTAGAATTTAACTTTTAACAGTAATCAAGTAAATTGAAGTTATGTCACACAATTTTAAATGTCATTGTGCTCTTGCTTTTAACTTCAGTTTAAGAGTTACTCAGATTTACAATGATTTTCGATTGAGTCAGTAATATGCATAAATATTTTAGGCAAAATTTTATTAACTTTTATACTTCTCAATCTTTGGTGATGAATAATAAATTATCAAATAAAATAAAAAATCTCATCAATCATAAAGTAATTACAGACAAACTATAAATTACTTCATTTCAAACTAGAATAATGAATACATACAATTATTCTTTGCATTATTCAGAGTAGGAGACTTTTAAACAACTTTCTAGAAAATAAATAACAAATTGAATAAGTTCTAAAAATAATCGTTTTCCTCTCCTTTTTCTTCTATTATTACAATTATCTCTTAGAAGTGAGATCTCAATATTAAATAAATTTTGTACTTCTGACTTAGAAGAAGTGAGATCTATACTAAATAAATTTTTACCTCTGACATTAATAATGATGTTTCAGAAATACTTCATCCATTTTCTTTTTTTCTGACTAAAAGCTTCTCTACCTGTTAAATCTAATTAGATTGGATTATAGAGCAATTCAGCAGTAAGCAATAAGTTTTAAACAGGCATTTGAACTTTAAAATTCTCATGGATCCATTTAGATTTCACATAACAAATTGTTAACAAGTCACTTTTATTGTTAATAATTAAAATTTAAGAAAAGTAATTATAGAACTTTATATTATTTATAGGAAAATCTCCAATTCTTAAGAAAACTTGAAACCATAAACCGCTTCATGAAGAACTTAATAAATCAAACTTTTGTGTTGTATCAATGAACAAACATCTGTCTCCCTTCTTCAGTTTTGGAAAACAGTGTAGCACCGCAATTAAGGATTTGGATAAATAAAACTTCACATTTTTACTTGCTGCCTTACCAAGGAAAATAGTAAAATATTCTTAGCTCTCATTTCCTCAAATAATAAAAAAGGAACAATTATATGTGTTGAGGTTTAAATTGTTTAATATATGTACATCCTTTACAGTTACTGAAAGTTAGTGGGTACCCAATAAAAAATAAGTATTTATTTTATTATTATAACAGATATTGAAATAATTTCTGAAATGTATGAAAATCCCTATATCTTAGAAACATATGTGAAATTTTTATGTGTGATGTCTTTAGTGAGCATCACAGTTAATTAAGGTAAATTCTTTTACAAAATCAGACCTAACATAATTGCAAAATAAAAGTGATAATTTAGAGGTCAGGTACTGTATATACCCTTCTCATCTTACAGATAAGCAAGCTGTTCTCAGGGAATATTAAATGATTTGCTAAATGTTGATAATTGACCAAAACTAAAGTACAGGTATACTTATTAATAATCTGGATTTTTTCTTTATAATCAGCTTTTTAGATAATAAGAATATTTACTGTATTAGATGACCCATGGCAATATGCAAATATATTTTACCGATAGATAATTTTATTTAAGTTTTTATTTATTTAATTTTTTGTTGAGGTATAGTTGATGTATAATATCATATAAGTTTTACATGTATAACATAATGATTCACAATTTTTAAAGGTTATACTCCATTTATAGTTATTATAAAATATTGATTGTATTCCCTGTATTGTACTATATATATTCTTGTAGTTTATTTATTCTATACATAATAGTTTGTATTTATTACAATCTTAATCCCCTACACCCTTCTTGTCCCTGCTCACTTCCCTCTCCCCACTGGTAACCACTAGTTTCTTCTCTATATCTGTGAGTCTCTTTCTGTTTTGTTATATTTATTCATTTGTTATTTCTTTTAGATTCCACATATAAGTGATAACATACAGTATTTGTCTTTCTCTATCTGACTTATTGCACTTAACAAATACCCTCCAAGTTCATCCATGTATCCATGTTGCTGCAAATGGCAAAATTTTATTATTTTTTATGACTGAGTAGTATACATATTTTATTTATATTTATATTTATATTTATATTTATTTATTTTATTAATATATATTATATATATAATATATACAACTCAGCCATAAAATAATAAAATAATTATTAATAATAAAATAATTAATAAATAATAATTAATTATTATTTATTATTAATAAAATTATTATTATATATATATATATAAAATATATATACCACATCTTCTTTATCCATTCATCTGTTGATGGACACTTAAGTTGCTTCCATGTCTTGGCTATTGTAAATAATGCTGCTGTGAACATTGGGATACATTTATCTTTTCAAAGTAGTGTTTTCATGTATTTCAGTTAAATACCCAGAGTTGGTATGATGGATCATATGGTAGTTCTATTTTTAGTTTTTTGTGAAACCTCCATACTGTTTTCCAAAGGGGTTGCACTAATTTACATTCCCACCAACAGTGTGCAAGGGTTCCCTTTTCTCCACATCCTTGCCAACATTTGTTATTTGTGTTCTGCTTGATGATAGCCATTCTGACAGGTGTGAGGCAATAGCTCATTGTGGTTTTTATTTGCATTTCTCTGATTTTTAATGATTTTGAGCATCTTTTTGTGTGTCTGTTATTTTCCTATTTTATAGATAGAAATGAAAGATAATCTGTGGTTTTCAGGTAGAATCTCCAGGTTTATTTATGAGAACTATTTATTGGGGTCTCTGAGTATGAAATATGATACTATGAAGATATTATATAGACTATTTCAATTATTAGCCTCGGTGTAAAGTAGTATACAATGAATATTTTGACCAACATATAGTTTAATTAGTATGAATATAATTAACCTATCTTATAATAATGATATTTTGAGAAGAAAACTATCATTTAATGAGTCTGTATGAAAGTAATATGGAAATATCCTCCAAGATCACATAAAGAAGGTAAAAGTGCTGGCAAACCTCTTTTACTATCCCCTATTAAGTTTCTTGTAAACAAAATGATCTTATTTGCTGATATCATTAACTTTTGTCAAGTTTATTAATTGGGGTGACATTAGCACTAACACAACAGTGTAGCAATTTGCTAAGAATTTCCATAAATCAGACTGCATTATGCTCCATGACATTATAAAACAGAAATTTGACCTTTTTCATCAGCATTGTACAATGATGCTATTTTCTTAATTTTTAACTAAAAATGCAAATTTATCCTAAATGAAAGTAAAAGAATGTCCTTTATAACTTTAACAGTATAACCTTGTATGTAGATATTGATATTTGCAAGTTGTTTGCACACTGAAATTAGCTTGCAGAGAATGTTTTCCTTTCCATGTTTTACTAATAAATTTATAATGAAAGATGAGAAAAACAAATTTGATAAATAGGAAAAAATAGTGTTGTCCTTTTACTGTAAGTTTCTTATCAACTTTTGTTCAGCTCATGCCTCATATCTTTTGGCTATGACCATTAGTGGACAGCAATATGTAAAGCTGGATGAGGATTCATGAGCTACTTAGGAAAATTGCAAAGAGTTAATTTGCAAAAGTTGGTATTTTGCTGGATTATTGTGGATTGGGATATATGATTAACAATTTGAAATTTCTGGTAAACACCTTGGAATCTCTAGCTTAGCTGCTGCCAAAGGGGGGTTATTAAGCCTTAATTTGTAAGCTTAGGATGCTTGAAAATTCAACATTAGTCAAGAAAACATTAACAGATCTTTTTCCTGAGGACACTGGGAGGAAAAATTTTGGCCTTCCAATAAACATTATGAAATAAAATGTTATAAAGAATTGTTTCCTTAATGAATCTCTGATCTAAATGAAATATATCTTGAAAAGAATGTATAATGTTCTACCTGCCATAAAAAAGAGTAGGCATTTCTATTTTAAAATGATATCTAGCCCCTGATGCAACTTTCAGGTTTTCTCAAATTCACTAAAATATCTATGGGAACACACACACACTCAGAAACAAAAACACCAGAAACAAAGAAATGAGAACTGAAAATGAACTTATTGCTAAAATTAGTGGTTGACTTTCCAGTAACTTTAAAGCTGATAGAAGGAAATCAAAAGTGCCTTGTTACTAAAAACAAATTAAGTCTGCTGTCCTAAAAAATAAAAATATAAACAGGAAACCCTTACTTTCTTCTCTAATATCTACTTACTATCTCATAATTTCATTGTTTACTCTTCTATTTAGTGTTTGCTACTACAGAAAGCATTTTTTAAATTAAATTATATTTTATTTTACTGTGGTAAGAACACTTTGTGTGAGTTCTATCCTATTAAACTTTAAATTGTACTAGACATCATTGTTGATTATAAGTACATATAGACTAGACTAGAGCATTATTCATTTTGTAACTGAAACCACATGCCCATTTATTAGTAATCTGTCAAGTTAGAGGTAGGTGCCAGGGTTTATGTATAGCTTATTCTATGCTACATTGAATAGGAGAAAGAAGATAGGGGTGCACTGCAAAATTTATACACATTGACAATTGTAGGATTTTTTATGCTTTTACTCCTTTGATTCATAATATCAAAAATTCAAGCAGTAGATTAATGGTTTTTCTCAAATTAAATGAACATCTAATAGACCAGGACAGTTGACTTGTCAAGACCTTTCATTCTCTTTATTCTGTCTACTTTTCTCCATCTGCATTGTGACTATTGTAACAGAACATAGGTCTCTTGTTTTATCACTACAATGGTCTCCTAATTGCTCCTTTGCCTGTAATCTTTCTCTTGCCGGGTCATTTTCCACACTGGAAAATGTGCTCTTGCTAAACCTCATATACGAATATGTCATTCCCTTCATTAAAAATTTTGAATTGTGACTCATTTCTTTGGATAGTCCAAATTTCCTGAATAGTATTTATAAGGCTCCTTTATTATATGGATCATTTTTATTACTTCAACCCCACTTCCTGCTACAGCCAGGAAACATTTGTTGGTGTGGTAGACAGAATAATGGCCCACCAAAGATATTCACATTCTGATTCTCAAAACCTGTGGATCAGTTACTTCAGATGGAAAAAGGCACCATGCATATATGATTACATTGAAGGCCTTGAGATGAAATTGTCCTGAATTATCTGAACAGACCCAACATAATCACAAGGGCCTTTGTAAGAGGCAGGCACGAGGTTCAGAGTCAGAGAAGGAGATAAAATATCAAACAAAGGTGATGGGAAGAGAGATTAATTTTGGACTACTGACTTACTGAATCATAAGGTAAGACTTTGTGCTCTTTTAAGTCACCATGATTGTGGTTTGTAACAGCATCAACAGGAAACTAATATAGATGGAAAATGCAAAGAAACCAAAAGAAGGAAGAAAATAAAGTCCATGAAGCAAAAGAAAGAATGAAGCAGGAGATTAGACAGGAGGAACCATGAGACAGAAGAGTCATGGACACTAGGAAAAAAAAAAAAAGAAAACCTAAATAAATGAATAAATACCTCATTCATGTGAATTGGAAGAGACCATATTGTTAAGATTTAAATTCTTTCCAAATTAACATATGTTTAATGTCATTACAATCAAAATGTCAAACACTATTTATTTTAATTGACAAAACGGTCTTAAAATGTATATGGAAATGCAACAGGTCTATATTAACTTGAAATAAGAGTATTTATACTGCCACATTCTAAGACTTACTACGAAATTACAAGAATCATTGAAATAGTAGTGTCAGAATAGAATAGTGAGTATGGAAACAGACACACACATATGAGCTCACTCAATTGTCAACAAAGACACCAATGCAATTCAATGGACAAAATAATGTCCAGACTGTGATGGAATAACTGGATATTCTTACTGAAAGCAACATAAATATTGATTCCACCTCATAGTATATTCAAAAATTAATTTTAAAATGTGAAAGTTGAAACCGTAATCAATCTAGAAGAAAAATAAAGAGAAAATTTCAGTTTATAATTTTGTTTCCTGTATGATTAATACATTGGTGTTATGTCCATGAAAATTTTGCCTTCCTCAAAGTTACAAAGGCATTTATATTTTCTTCAGAAACCCTGTGATACATAGTTTTAGGTTTATGTCCATGACCCACTTCAATTTTTGTATGTGTTTCAATTGAGATATTGGTTGAATTTTTATGGTTTTTGCATTGAGTACCCAGTGATTTTGACTTTACATGTATATCCTTATTTCTCTACAAGCTGTTCCATTCCGTATGGACACTCTTCTCTCCCTGCTTGAGCTCTTTCACTCCAGAGTGGGAAATCTTCCTTATACCAGTCAGACTCTAATATTCCACGATAGACCACAATTTCCTCTCCCTGGAGAGGCTGCCTGATTCAGCCTCAGCTCTGACAACACTCCTGAAGTCATCATGGCTCCCTTCCACCACCACTACAAAGGACGCCCACATGTTCTGCTCAACATAATAAATTTACCATTTGAGAAGGAGAAAAGTAAGGGCAATTTTACAGTTTGATGCTATTTTGATGCATTTTTTTGGTAATTTTATTTGCCAATTGCTTATATCTATGATGTAAAAATAGAGTTGATTTTTTAAAAATTAGCTTCTTGTCTTGAAAAATTTACTTTTTAAATCTAGTATTTTTGTAGATTCTATAGGTCTTTCTGCATTACCTATCCAGTCATCTATAAACTACATATATGTAATTTTATTTTTCATTTACAATGTCAATGTTATTTGTTAAAATAATTTAACTACTGCACCAATCACTCTTAAAATTATATCACATGAAAGTTATATCTCAATAAAGCAGTGCAATCATGAAATATATTTGATAATAGAAAACCCGAATTATAAAATTGAAATGTATCTAAATTTAAAATAGTATTAGGTTTACAGTTTATGTTTAAGTTTAACTTTGTAACAATTATGTTTTGTAATTGGCAAAAAACACTTTAACAGAGGTACAATATTTATTGCTTCATTCTATAAACATTTTTTCAAGTATCATATGTCTTGCCATAAATGATTAACCTCAAATTTAAAAGAGAATATGGTACCTAATTGATACTGTACTGAATGTTCTCTTCCTGTTGTTAATGCTTTTAAAGTGATGTATGTGCATTCATGCATATGGCTAATTATATCAATAGATATTAGTATAATAAGTTTTTATGTGAATGTATACTTATATATAGAAAGACGTATTTATTTTGATGGGGTACAAAGTATATATATAAAGTATATATACATATATATAGAGAGAGCGAGAAAGACAGAGAGATACACATTAATAATTATATAGACTCTTACAAATATTTTCAATCTTAATAAATACTATCTTTAAAGGAATGGAAGCACCTGCTTACTAAAAATATGCAAGAAAAGGACAACAAATTACAAAACAAATACTGCATGATCTTACTTATATGTGGAATCTAAAATAGTCAAACCCATGGAAACAGACAGTACAATGGTGCTTACCAAGAACTGGGGGGAGGGATAGATAAGAAAATTTTGTTCAAAGAGAACGTGTTTACTTATGAAAGATGACTAAGTTTTGGAGATCAAATGTACAAAAATGTGACCATAGTTAACACTGTTGTATATTTAAATTTGCTAGAGGGTAGATCTTAGATCTTAAGTGTTAAGAAAGAAAGAAAGAAAGAAAGAAAGAAAGAAAGAAAGAAAGAAAGAAAGAAAGAAAGAAAGGAAGGAAGGAAGGAAGGAAGGAAGGAAGGAAGGAAGGAAGAAAGAAAGAAAGAAAGAAAGAAAGAAAGAAAGAAAGAAAGAAAGAAAGAAAGAAAGAAAGAAAGAAAAAGAAAATGTTAATTATGTGAGGTAACACATATGTTTACTAACTTGGTCATGATGGCTATTTCACAACACAAATGCATATCAAATCATTCAGTAGCACACTTTAAATATATACAATTTTTGTCAATTTTTCTTCAATAAAACTAGGGGGAAGATAAATAACACAATTTTAAATAGCTGAAACACAATGAGAAATTTTTTTTAAAATTCCATTTAGGGGAGGACGAGTAACTAAATTAAAAAGTTCCTTATTCTCTCTCACTTGCCTTTATTGCCAGAGTAAATTTTTTTCAATTAGAAAATAAAAATAAGCTGAGTGATAATCACATAAAGAGAAACACTAGAAGAACCTGCAGAAGGAAATAAAAATCCTTTGTACTTATTCCAAAATTTTCTAGTTATCACTTAAAGTTATCAATTAAAAACATAAAACAATAACTAAATATTACTGATCACAAAAATAAAATTATTAATAAATTTCCAGAAAAGTATCCCCATATAACTCCATTCAGCAGTAACGTTTTATGTTTACAAATACACTGGTGGGGAAAAATGCACTTGATATACTATATTTTCATTGGAAGTTTGAGTTTATACCAGCATTAATAAATGTGTCAACATAAGAAAATCAGATTATATGATTTTACACTAATAAATTAAAGGAGAAAGCTATATTATTTATTTTCTAAAATTTCAGAAAAAAAATAAAATTTAGATTAATTCAAAATTTTCTAAAGAGGAAGAAAGTTTTGTAAGTTAGGAATAATTTAAAAGAAAAACAACTTATCTTGATAAATTACATTTACAAAGAGACAGAAAATAAATCCCTAAGACAAATATCAGACAAAATGGTCAAATTTTGAAAGCATTTCTTAATATCAAGAACAACCTAGGATGCTCAATATGACCACTTTTCTCAAGGGGATAAATTAATTGGATGTCATATTATATGTTTAGAAAGGTGCAAAAATGCCACAGATAAATTATTAGAGTTAGAGAAGTTTAGAAATTTTGATGAATACAAAATATTTTGTAAACTCTACTGTGTTTTTTTTTTTTAATATTTATTGATTGATTGATTGATTGATTGACTGATTGATTGATTGCTATGTTGGGTCTTTGTTTCTGTGCTAGGGCTTTCCCTAGTTGCGGCAAGCGGGGGCCACTCCTCATGGCGGTGCATGGGCCTCTCACCATCGCAGCCTCCCTTGCTGCGGAGCACAGGCTCCAGACGTGCAGGCTCAGCAGCCGTGGCTCACAGGTCCAGTCACTCCGCGGCATGTGGGATCCTCCCAGACCAGGGCCCGAACCCATGTCCCCTGCGTTAGCAGGCAGATTCTCAACCACTGCGCCACCAGGGAAGCCCTCTACTGTGTTTTATTCACAAGAAACACTTATTCAGTTAAAGTGATTTTTAAAATTATCATTTATACTTACTAAAAAAGACAACACAAAAATAAATCCATAAATGATTTTTAATAAATTATAAACATTTATTTGAAAGGTTATATTATCATATATAACAGGTTATTAGTATTTCATAAAATAATATTGATGATAATATGATATTAATATTATAAATCTTTTATCAATTAGTTTTATTTTATAAAACCATATTGTAAAATAAAATACAAAACAAATGATTTTCTTATTAGTAGGTTAAATTAATTAATAAATGCATACATGTGTATATATATATATATATATATATATATATATATATACACATATATATACATATACACACACATATACAAACACACATCTATTCGCACATTGGAAACTGAGTAAAATTTCCTCTAAATTGTCTATAGAGGTCATTCAATCTTAATTAATATTGCAACAATTTTTGTTGCAACAGCTGATAGTCAAGGATAAACCACACTAGAGAAAAAAAAAAAAAAAAAGAAGGCAAGAGGACATTTTCTATTAGATGCCAAGAAATACTGTAAAAAAGAAGTGGCTAAGCTGGCAGAGTAGGAAGACTCTGAACTCACTTTCTCCCATGAGCACACAAAAATTAAAAGTATTTACAGAGCAACCATCAATGAGAAATACTTGAAAACTAGCAGAAAATATTTTCCACAACTAAAAATATAAAGAAGGAAACACAATGAGATGGGTAGGAGGGGTAGAGGCCAAGGATAGTCAAAAATCCACATCTGTGTTTAGGTAAACCACATATCTGAGGGTAATTACAATTACAGAAGAGTATTCCCAAGAAACAAGAGGTCCAAGGCTCACACTGGGTTCCCCAGCTCAAGAGTTCTGCACTGGGAAGATGAATTCTTAGAATGTCTGACATTGAAGGCCATAGGGATTGTATACAAAAGAGATAGAGGGCTGAAAGAAACACACTTTTTTCTTAAAGGGCACATGCAAAATCTCAGTTTCCAAGACCCAGTGCACAGTCAGCAATAAATGTTCCTGGACCAGACCCACTTGTTGATCCCAGAGAGACAAAGGGCAACTTAGACACCCACTAAGGACTTCTCTAAGCAGAAAAGAAAAAGCGTAACTTGAAATATAAATGTTATGAAAGGAAAAATCTCATTCGTAAAGAAAAATATAAAGCTAGTAGACAAAACACTTATAATGCTACTGTGAAAGTTAAAAGACAAAAGTAATAAAATCATCTACATCCACAATAAGTAGTAAAGGATATACAAAAGAAAAAGATGTGAAATATGATGTCAAAAACAGTAATGTGGGAGGGGGAATAAAAATTCAGGTTTGTTAAAATGTATTTGAACTTAAGAGATCATTAAAATATTTGTATTTATATTTATAATTGTATCTGTATTTATGTATGAACCTAATGTTAACCACAAACCATAAACCTATAATAGATACACACACACAAAAAGAAGGAATACAAATATAATACTAAAGAGAGTCATTAAATCAAATGGGAAGAGCACAAAAGAAGAAAAGAGCAACAACCAAAAAAACTAAAAAACAACAAGAAAGCAATAAACAAATGGTCATAAATATATTTATCTATAACTACCTTTAATGTAAATTGCTCTAATAAAAAGACACAGAAGGGCTATGTCTTTTTATTTGAATGGACTTTTTTATGAATGGTTTAAAAAATAAAAAGACTCATATATATGCGGCCTACAAGAGACTCACTCAGACTGAAAGGGAGGGGTTAGAAAAAGGTATTCCATGAAAAAAAAAAAAAAAAAGCTGGAATAGCAATACTTATGTCAACAAAAAAAGCGTTTAAAAAAAGACAATGACAGGAGACAATAAAGGACATTGCATAATGATAAAATAATCAATCCAATAAGAAGATAATAACAATTGTAAATATATATGCATCCAAAATTGGAGCACCTAATACATAAACCCAATATTAACAGATATAAAGGGAGAAATTGACAGTAACACAATAATAGTAGGAGTATTTAACATCCCATTTACATCAATGGACAGATCATCCAGACAGAAAAACAATAAGGGAACACTGAACTTAAGAGACACATTAGGCAAGATGGTCTTTATAGATATGGAGAGAACATTCCACCCCGATGCAGCAGAATATACATTCTTTACAAGTACACATGACACATTCTCTAGGAGACATGACATGCTAGGTGACAAAACAAATCTTAACAAATTTAACAGGATAGAAATTATATCAAGCATCTTTTGTAATGAGAATGATATGAAATCAGAAATCAATTACAGGAAGAAAAATAGGAAAAACAAGAACACATGGAGACTAAACAATATATTATTTAAAAAAATGGGTCAATGAAGAATCAAAGAGGAAATTACAAAATGCCTTGGGACAAATGAAATTAAAACACAACTTTCCAAAATCTATGGAACACCGCAAAAGGGAGGGAATTTTACAGTGTTACAGGCCTACCTCAAGAAATAAGAAAAATCTCAAACAACCTAACCTACTATATAAAAAAATTAGAAAAAGAAAAAACAAAACCCAAACAGCAGAAGGAAGAAAACAGTAAAGATCAAAATAGAAATAAGTAAAATAGAGATAGAAAAAAAGAATACAAAAGAATAGAAAAGAAAAAAGGAATACAAATAAGAGTTGCTTTTATGAAAAGATAAAGAACATTGATAAGCCTTTAGCCAGGCTCATTAAGAAAAAAAGGGAAGACCAAAATAAAATAAGAAATGAAAGAGGAGAAATTACAATCAACATTATAGAGGTACAAAAAATCATAAGAGAAGAATAGGAATGGATATATGCCAACAACTTGGACAATCTAGAAGAAATGGGTAAATTCCTAAAAACATACACCTTGCCAAGACTCAATCAGGAAGAACTAGATAATCTGAACAGACTGATTACTAGTAGTAAAATTTAATCAGTAACCAAAAATCTCCCAGCTAACCAATATTTATCATTCTCAAACTATCCAAAAATATTGAAGAGGAAGGAACATTCCCAATTTTATTCTATGTAGCCACCATTACCCAGATACCAAAACCAGACAAAGACAACACACAAAAAAAGAAAAGGCCAATATCTCTAAGAAACAAACATTTTAAAAATATTCAACAGAATATTAGCAAACCAAATTCAACAATATATCAACAATATCTTACACCATGGTCCAGTGGGATTTATTCCAGAGATGCAAGGATGGTTCAATATCCACAAATCAATCAATGTGATACATCATAGTAACAATAGGAAAGAAAAAAATAACATGATCATCTCAATAGATGCAGAAACAGCATCTGACAAAGTTCAACATCCATTATTAATAAAAACTCTCATCAAAGTTGGTGTAGAGGGAACATATCTCATCATAATAAAGACCAATTATAACACACTCACAGTTATCATCAAACTCAATTATGTAAAGCTGAAAGCTTTTCCTCTAAAATCAGGAATAAGACAAGGATGCCCACTCACACCATTTCTATTTAACATAGTATGGAAGTCCAAGGCAGAGAAATCAGAGAAGAAAAAGAAATAAAAGTCATCCAGATTGGAAGGAAAGAGGTAAAACTGTTGGTATTTGCAGATGACAAAATACTGTATATAAAAACCCTAAAGACTCCACCAAAAAGTTATTAGGACTAATAAATGAATTCTGTAAATTTACACAATATAAGATTAATAAACAGAAATCTATTGCTTTTTACACTAATAATGAATAATCAGAAAGAAAAAGCAAGAAAACAATCCAATTTAAAATTGCATCAAAAATAATAAAATACCTAGAAATAAACTTAACCAAGATGAAAGACCTATACTATGAAAACTATGAAACATTGATAAAGGAAATTGAAGATGATACAAAGAAATGGAAAGATACCCCATGTTCATAGATTAGAAGTATTAATATTATTAAAATGCCCATTCTACCCTAAGCAATCTAGAAATTTAATACAATCCCTAACAAAATACCCATAGCATTTTTCACAGAACTAGAGCAAATAGTCCTAAAATGTATATGGAACCACAGAAGACCCCAAATAACCAAAATGATATTGAGAAAGGAAAACAGAAGTGGAAGAATCATGCTCCCTGACTTCAGACTATACTACAAAGCTACAACAATCAAAATAGTTATTACTGGCACAAAAGCAGACACACAGATCAATGGAACAGTGTAGAAAACCCATAAATAAACCCACATACATATGGTCAATTAATCTATGACAAAGGAGGCAACGATATACAATGGAAAAAAGACAGTCTCTTCAATAAGTGGTGCTGTGAAAACTGGACAGCTACATGTAAAAAAGTGAAATTAGAACATTTTCTCACACCATATGAACAAATGAATTCAAAATGAATTAATGCCCTAAGTGGAAGACCAGAGGCACAAAACTCGTAAAAGAAAACATAGGCAGAAAACTCTTTGACATAAGTCACAGCAATATTTTATTTTATTTTTTGGATCTATCTCTGCAGGCAAAGGAAACAAGAGCAAAAATAAGCAAATGGAATCTAAT
Organism: Balaenoptera physalus; assembly: GCF_965194825.1. NCBI lineage: Eukaryota > Metazoa > Chordata > Mammalia > Artiodactyla > Balaenopteridae > Balaenoptera > Balaenoptera physalus. The sequence goes on from NC_138888.1 coordinate 104,063,367, forward strand.
TAAACTTGAAATCTTTTGCACAACAATGGAACTCATCTACAAAATGAAAACACAACCTACTGAATGGGAGAAAATATTTGCAAATGATATGTCCAATAAGGACTTAATATCCAAAATATATAAAGAGCTCATATAGCTCAATATCAGAAAACAAATAACCCAATTTAAAAAATGGGCAGAAGCCCTGAACAGACTTTTTTCCAAAGACATACATACGGCTAACAGACACGTGAAATGATGCTCAACATTATTAATTATTAGGGAAATGCAAAATAAAACCACATAGAGATATCACCTCACAGCTGTTAGAAATGGCTATCATCAAAAAGTCTACAAATAACAAATGTTGGTGAGGATGTGGAGAAAAGGGAACCCTCCTATGCTGTTGGTGGGAATGTAAATCGGTGCAGCCACTATGGAGAACAGTATGGAGTTTCCTTAAAAAATTAAAAATAGAACTACCATATGATCCAGTAATTCCACTTCTGGGTTTAGATTTGAATTTAAAAAACTTACTAAATTAAAAAGATACATGCACCCCAATGTTCATACCATCATTATTTACAACAACCAAGATGTGGAAGCAACCTAAGTGGCTATTCAGATATGAATGGTTAAAGATGTGGTATATATATTTCTTAGGGATAAAAATAGAATACAATCTTTCAATTTGCAACAACATAGAAAGAGCTGGAGGGTATTATGCTTAGTAAAATAAGTCATACAGAGAGAGACAAGTACTGTAAATTATCCTGTATATGTGGAATCTAAAACGAGTATAACAAAACAGAAACAGACTCTTGGATATACGGAATTGGTCACCAGTAGAGAAAGGGATGGGGAAAGGAGCAAAATGGGGTAGGGGATTAAGAGGTATGAAGTATGATGTATAAAGTAAGATACAAGGATACATTGTACAGCACACAGAATGTAGCCAATATTTTATAATAACTTTAAATGGGTTATATTCTGTAAAATATTGAATCATTGTGTTGTATACCTGAAACTAATATAATATTGTAAATCAACCATACTTTAATAAAGATAATAATAATAATTTTTTTTAAAGAGATAAGTCCTAAGTGTTCTCATCACAAGCAATATTTCTTTTTTCTTTTATTTTGTATCTATATGAGACAATGGATGTTCACTAAACTTATTGGGGTAATCATTTCATGCTGTATGTAAGTCAAATAATGATGCTTACACCTTAAACTTATACTGTGTTGTATGTCTATTGTATCTCAATAAAACGGAAGAGTAAAAATAAACATAGTACAAGCTCTAGGTGAGAAAAATGTAGACTTGGAACAAAAGTGAAAATCGATAGAAAGTTGAAGTCAAGTGTGCTACATTTTTATAATACAATAAATCTCCAACAAAACAAGTTAAGATCAAGTAACAGAAAAATACGTACACTATGTTTGTATTTATGTAAAAAATGCAAAGCTTAGTAACATATTTTCTAGAAACAGAGTAAAATAAAGATTTCAAGGGGAAAACTACTACAAAATTCAGTATAAAGTTTCCCCTGATGGTGAAGAAGAGGAATATAATGGTTGTAGGGGTGCCTGCAGGGTCTGTAATCACTGTTAAAACTTTTTATTTCTGAAGTTGTGTGATGACTGGTAATGGGCAGTGGTTAAGCTTGAAAGCAAGATGCTTCTAGGGTCAAAGTAAATGATGTTAAAATAAGAAAGTTGTATGGGTTGTATAGTTAACAACTAAAAAAATCAAGGACTGGTGAAAAGAATATTCAGGTGAGCAACAGAAAATCCTTGCAGTTGATCACTTTCTGTGGAGTAAGAATATTAATGTGCAGGCAAACCCATGGAATCTCCTAACAACTGGTCTCTTTCTTCAGTTCATAGTACTAGATCAGAAGCAATGCCGTTTACCAATATCAAAACTTAAAGGATGCATAAAGAAGGTCTCTGTCAACAACCAATTTCATTCCCAGAAATGGACCTTCCAAAAACTATAAAGATCAAAGAGGATGATCGTGGACCACTATAATCAACTGTTAATCCCAATTGCAGCCTCTGTTTCAGATGTGCTGTCTTTACCAGATGAGATCAGGACCTATAGGAGGGGAAAAAGCATGCAGAATTTTGTGTCTGCCTTGAATGCCCTCCAGATAGCAATTACCCAATAGGAGGTGCTTAATGAATCTTCAGGTGCGCAAAATGACTTTTCCAGTGCGAGTCAGTCTTCAATCACTTCAGGGTCTGCACAATGGGTCCATGAATAAAGTGGTCATGATGGCAACTATGGAGATGGAGACTATGCATGGGCTCAACAGCATGGGCTCTCCCTTTTCAGAGATAATACAGCTACTATTGGTGCTCAGTATCTAATTCACCTGCAGCAGAGACCAATGCTGAGCTCTAAAAAGCATACAATCCCTTGAGGAAATCAACCAGGCACTTTGTGGAAAGTGATTTTTTATATGTAAGACCACTTCCAACTTGAGATGTTAATGATTTGTCTCGACTGGGATCAGTATGTGTTATAGTTATGCATTTCTCTTTCCTTGGGAACATTTGCTCTACCACTACTACTTTTAGAAAGATCAGAGAATGTTTGATTAACTAAAATGTTATCCTGTGGAACAACATCTCAGACCAAGAGGCTGACATTGTCATGAAGGAGGAAGAAGAATGTACAAAGCAATAAAGGATTCACCTGCCCTATTATATACTACTCAGAAGCTACATTCATGATAAACAATTAGAATAGCCTTTTAAAGGATCAGTTAAAATTCCAATTTGAGGATGATATCTAGGAACATTATGACAGTTGTGCCCAAATTCAATGTCTACATTAAACTAATAGTCTTAGTTAGTGTTTATTTGATTTTCTGCCTTTGTTCAGAAACCAAATAGTGAAAATAAAATTGGTCACTCTCACCAAAACCGTACTGACTTATTTGGAAATGTATGTTTCCCTTGCAAATCAGTCTTTGTAGTTTTAGGAGTCTAGATAACTAGAGGTGGAATATTTACTCCAGAGGATACAAGGAGTGTTCTACAGAACGTAGATCTAGATTTAGGACTGATAACTGATCATTTGGGTCTCCTAATGCTGAAGTCAGCAGGAAAATGGAGGAGTTATAGAGCTGGTAGGAGTCGTCAATCCTGGATATCTTGAAGAGTCAGTACTGCTCTTACATAGTGGAAGCAGTGTAAAGTAAGTCTGTGGCTCCAAGGCTTCACTGGAATACTTCTTAGTACATGCCTGGGGCAACACCACAGCACGACAAGGGCATCATATCCAGCAGTCTCAGACACTCCATAGTCAGAGGTATGATTGATCCCAACAAATAAGCAACATAGATAAGCAGGCATGCAGGAAAATGATAAGGATGACCTAGAATGTATATGAGAAAAAGAAGTGATGATTATCAAATCTGGGCTGAGCACTAACTGTGAGCAGAAATGTCATTTTCCCTGCTAACCTTGCCATAATTATTTTTATTAGAAATCATGGTCAGGCATCAACTTATAGAATCAGTGAAAGGATGTTATTAATTTAACGTGGGATGCAAGTGGAGCTGAGTGACTCAAGAGGTGACATCTTTTGCAGATGCCATTGATGTCTCACCATTTTCCTTCGACCCATCTTATTGTCTCTCTGCCTAGGGACTTTCTCTGGCTTCAGGAGCTTTTATGGTCCACCCAGTGGTAAAAGTGCAAAGATTTAACATTCCAGGAGCAACCTTCAGCCAGTTAGGTTCTAGAGCTGGTGAATCTCAGTCCCAACTTCTTTAACCCTCAGTGGAACAATTCTGAGTACACTCTGCATGGCCTTCAACAGAGTACCCAGTGAGATGGAGCCCCAGTTGGCTACAGGAATAATCAATTTCTTAACAGTTTCTGATGGATAGTTGTCTTTTTCTCACTTCCCTGTTCTGTTACTATGCTTGCTATGATCACCTCCCAAATAGAAACCACACACTCAGATGCTTCTATCAGGGGCTGCTTTTACAAAAACCCAATTATAATATTCCTCTTCAATTAAAAATAAAATTATAGTCCATACACAACATAAATTACACTTCATACTTTAATATATATTTTAGTCAATTATCCCATGTGTGCATTTGTAAAGAATATATCAGAGAATTCCTGTGCAGTTACAAAAGTATCCACACGTGTGTGTGTGTTTGTGTGTGGACACACACACAGAGAACAATACTTGGATTTTTTTAACAGTACACTATTTTAGTTATACATTCCATAATCATACAAACATCATGGAAACACCATTATAATATGACTGAATTAGTGATGACTGCAAACTCAGTAAATATAAATAGTATTTGTGATTACACATGAAATGGGATACAAAAATATATTGAAATCAGATTTTCAGTGTCTTATGTCATTTTATACTTACTGTACTATAAGTGGCTATATGTTTTCCTAGCCCAGATTTACCTACAACTGCAAATTAACGCAAATCTCTTAACATGCCTTAAGGGATGCATTCACTTACATCAGTTAAAATTTTAACTAAGCACAAGCCACTTATGTAAGGTTTCTAGCAATGTTTGTAACAAAGTCATTGTATTATTACATAGTATATGATTAATCAGGTACCCCTTTGCATATAATGTAAAAGTTGCTATAGAATATTAAAAATTACATTATTTTTCTTATTCAACTTGCTATTTGAAATAGAAAAGAGCACATGCCCATGTATTGTAGGATTCCATCTTCACACATATAATGAGTTCACCGGGAAAAACAAAATGATTTAGAAGTGAATTTAAAGAAGGGTCAGAGAGAAGTTAGACCTTTATTTATCATTATAAAATCATCTAAGAAAGTGAAATTTCATGTAATTATAGAAGCATGTATCTTTGGTATATAGCAACAGTTTCCAAATGTGTATATATATTAAAACAAACAAACAAACAAACAAAAACCAGAAGCTTAGGACATGAAATTCTCCAGACTGCCCTAGGGATAATGATTCAAAATATGCAGATGTCTAGAAGACTCTAAGTATGACTTCCCCTGTAATATTTCTTCTTCACACAAGCTCCTGAAAGAAGGTAAATGATGGTCTCCTTTTTCATATATGAGGAAATTTAGACTCGTGAAGGATGAGGTAGATCATTTCTTAAAGTTATGTTTATGAATATCTGATCTTAGAAGTTGGGAAAAACATTTAGGAAATAAATATAATTTTAGTCACACATAGGTAATTTTGTATATAATTTTAAAGACTTTTTGATAGTAATATTTGCCATGAAACAAATGATGCAAATCCAAGCAGATACATCCAGCCTGGGAGGAATCATTAAGAAGCACCTGTTTTAAGAACTATTCATCCCAAAGGAATTTTAGTCTATACTCCTATTCCACAGGAATCTTCTAACCTGGGATTAGGGTAGTGGAATAAGAAAAAAGGGTCTGGAGAATCTGGTCATTTCTATTTTTTTTTTTTTTCTTTTGAGTCTATTATCCTGATTAATAAGCTTCTTTCCCTTCGTAAGTGCCTGATGTTTAAAACTGCTTACTTTGGTTAAACTACTTTGAAGAATTGAGGGAGAATTGAAATAAGTTGTAAATTATTAGAATTATTCCACAGATATCAACCTTCAACAGAGGATATTTAATAATCCTAAAGTCAGAAGATAGTAAGTGGCAGAGCTAAAGTTCAAAGTTTTGTCTGAATGCAAATTTCTCGATTTTTTTCCCCACTACATAGAGTACAGCTGGAGTTTAATTTAGCTTTCTAAACTCGTGTTTATTCATAAAAAATAATAATTTTAAAGAAAATGTAATCATTGAACAATGTTAATCTTATCCCTCAGGGAAAGTAAGTAAACTATTTTAAAGCCTCGTATTTTTCATCAGCATTCCAAAACCATGCCATATTCTTTAAAAAATTAAGCATAAGGGACAATTCAGGCAATACCCAATATTAGTGATACCGACCAGGGTTCTTGGCCTTCACCAATCAATAGGAATTGACTAGAGGCCAGACAAGAAATTCAGGCAAGGCTTTATCGGGGTCCCGGCTTCAGCAGGGGGGAGTGGGAGGGAGCAAACAACAGATTCCCTGGCTTGCTCGTCTGCGGAGGGCGGCAAGCTTGTTCCTTATATGGGATGAGTGTAGGGGTGTGTCCAGGGGTCGGGCTGGAGGGGTGGCTTAGGAGTTTTGCCCATCCCTAAGCTAGTGTTGTGTGCAGGGGGCATATGCTCAGTTCCCTGCTTTTGCTCCCAAAACCCTGTTTTTGCTCCCGGCTCTTCAGAAATGGCAGGGTTTTTTTGTTTTGTTTTGTTCTCTTTTTTGTTTCTTATGCCTCCAGAATTTGTCCCAACTGTGCATGCACACAGGTTTTTTTTAGTCCCATATAGTTTCTTTGTATTTTGTAGCTCGAGGAGAGCTGTGTCCAGGTACAAGCTTTGCAGAACTGCAGCAAAGGGTCCCAGGTCCCAGGCCAGTCTCATTCCCCCTGAGAGACTCTACACCGTTATTCTTAAGGGGTAAGGAGCCGAAGTTCTCTTCTTCTGAAAATTCTTCCTGCTGGACAGGTGCCGCAGATCCTAGCCTGCCCTAGAGGTGTAGATATCACTTGCTGACTGTTCCAAGGGCCTGTAGGGATCTGGGCCACTTTCCGCTGGAATGGGCTGAATTTCTTAATCCATTATGAACCTTACTTCAAATTGTTGGAGGCTAGAAGACACAAACTCAATCAAAAGGTTAAACAAACGAGGGTTAAAAAGGAGAACAACAATAGCCATTAAAGGACCTAGAAAGGGAAGGGACCAGGTTAACTTTGGGCTTCCTTAACTGTTGACCAGACAAGGGAGGTGACGTTGCCCCTGCCAAAAAGCCATTCTCCTTGGGCATATATTTTTGTTAATCTCAGCGTTAAAGTTTAACATGTTTCTCTATTTTTAGAATGGAAGGTCTGAACCTGTTTGTCCCAGTTCTACTTCTTGGACCAAAAAGTCTGAGTCATAGGTTTACAATAGTAGGGAAGACAATGGAGCACTAGACAAAATATGGCATACATCAGTATGACTGAAAAGAAAAGTGTTACAAGAAAATGAAAATCTCCTTCCAGAAAGTTTTTTATACCACATGAAATCTGAGAGGACAAACTAGAGAACCAGTTTTCAGTTTCCGTGCCCATATTGAATAGCAAGGATTGGTGGTTAATTGTTTGCTGAAGCCGGGTGGTTTGTAGTCGAATTTTCTCAGTATTGGTTTCTACCTGGTATGGGCATTACAGCTGCTTTCTTTGCTTCCAAATCTGCCCTGTTGTTCCCTTGGATAATTTGAGAATTTTCCTTTTGGTGCCCGTGACAGTGAATGATTGCTACTAGTTTTGACTTTTGAGCCACTTCTATGAGATGTAAAACCTCAGCCCCATATTTTACAGGGGAATTTTTTGTATTCAAAGTCCTCTTTCTTTCCAGACAGCTGCATGGGCATATAAAACAAGGAAGGTATATTTCAAGTCTGTATACATATTTATAATTTGTCCTTCCCCCAAGATTAAGGTCCAAGTTAGGACTATTAGCTCAATCTTCAGGGCTGAATTGTTAGGTGGCAAAGGTTTTGCTTCTATAACACTATAAGTGCTCACAATAACATACCCTGCTCTCATGACTCCATCTTTAAGAAAACTACTGCCATCAGTAAACCATTCTTCCTCAGGGTTTTCTATGGCCTGGTCTGTTAGATCAGGCCTACAGGCATAAACCTGGTCAAGGGTTTCAAGGCAGGAATATGTTTGTTCTGGGCTTTCCACAGGCATTAGTATAGCTGGGTTGAAGGTGTGGAAAGTTTCGAGGGTTACCTCTGGAGAGTCAAGGAGTAAAGTTTATTAGTTAGTTAGGTGGCCTCCAGTTAGCCAACAGTGGCCTTCAATCTCCAGAATCCCTTGTACTTGATGAGGGGTCTCGACTTCTAGTGACTGTCCAAAGGTAAGCTTCTTAGCTTCTTCCACTAATAAAGTAGTGGCAGCTACTGCCCAGAGGCAGCCAGGCCAATCTCGAGCCAAGGAATCTAGTTGTTTGGAAAAATAGCCTAAAGGCTGAGGAACTTCTCCTAGCTTTTGCACAAGGACCCCCAGAGCTGTCCCCTATTTTTCAGCCACGTACAAGATAATTTTTTTTTTTTTTTTAATTGCGGAGACTGAAAGCAGGAGCTCTGGTGAGCGCCTGTTTAATATTATTAAAAACCCTTTCTTGTTCCCCATTCCAAAGTAATGGCTCTGTATCTAGACATTTAGTGGCTTCATATAAAGGCTTTACCATTAGTCTGAATCCTGGAATCCAAATTCTGCAAAATCTTGCCATGCATAAGAAAGTACAAAGATTTTTTTTTTTTTTTGTCTTTGGGGTGTTTAGACCTAATATAGCTTGTTTTCTATCTGGAGATAACTGTCCGCTTCCAGGGTTTATAATTTATCTCAGATATTTAACTTGTTGCTTTGAGATTTGTGGGTTTTTTTTTCTTTCTGGGAGATCCTGTAGCCTCAGGCACCAAGGAAATTAAAGCCTTCAATGGTATTCTGATCTGAGGCTTCCATGGTGGGACTACATATTAATATGTCATCTACATACTGTAGAATGGCTCCTTCTTTTAAGTGTATTTCCCTTAGTTATTTTCCTAGGGCCTGGGCGAACAACTGTGGACTGTCCCAAAACACCTGAGGCAATACTCTCCAGGTATATTCTTGCATCTGGCCCGAGTAGAGGTTAGTCCACTCGAAGGCAAACAGATGCTGAAATGAGGGATGAACTGGGAAGCAAAAGAAGTCATCCTTGAGGTCAAACACAGTAAACCATTTGGCATCTCCAGGAATCTGGACTAATATAAGGATTGGCCATAAGGGGATGTACAGGGACCACTGCCTCATTTATTACGCTAAGGTCTTGTACCATTCAATATTCCCCGTTTAGCTTAACAACTGGCAGAATAGGGGTATTGCATGGAGACTGTCAGGTCATTAAGAGGCCATGTTTTAAGAATTTATCTATGAGAGGTTGCCAGCCTTTTTTTGCTTCCAACCTTATGGGGTATTTTCTCTTCTTAGGATAAGCGACTTCTGGCTTAAGGCTAATTTTTACATGTTGGGCATGTAAAAGCCTTCCCAGGGATTCCTTTGTCCCAAACTGCAGGGTTTACTGCATGTAGAATATGGCTAGGAATAGGCCCTTGTTCTTCCAGCTGCTTTGTCTTAGCCAGAGTCAAGAAAAGGGGCTGCTTGGGGCCTCCTAACAGTGATATGGCTCCAAGGGAGCCCAGAAGGTCTCTTCCCAGAAATGGGGTGGGACACTTAGGCACAACTAAAAAGGCATGTGAGATCAAACGCTGTTCAAATTGACAAGTGAGAGGCCCAGTGAAGTAACAGGTGTGAGGCTTCCCATCAACAGCAGTCACAGTACAGCTTTTGAAGGAAAGAGACCCAGTGTGAGAAATCAGAACAGAGTAACTGGCTCCCATATCAAAAAAATGATTTTCTTACCTGCTACATCAAGGACCACCTGGGGCTCCTTGATGGAGATAGCCATCTCATTGGGGGGAGCTGCCGGAATCCCTGGGCAACCTCAGTTGTCCAGCATGGCCATCTTGGGAGCAGGAGTCCCCCTTCCCCTTTGGGACTGAGGCCAGTCCCTCTTCCAATGACCTGTTCGTTTGCAGACTGAGCATGGACCAGGGGATTCTTCTGACACTTTGGGGCCCAGTGACCAGCTGACTTACATTTGAAGCATTTCCCCTTGCTGGTTTTACCTCCAGGTGGATGGTTAAACTTCCTTGGCCCCCTTGCATTGTCCTGAGGTTGCAAGACATGGCTGACAGCTATGGCCATCAGTTTAGCTTAAGCCCTGGCCTGGCTGTTTTCACATTGGGTTTTCTCTTCCTCCTCAGTTTGATCTCGATTATTAAGTACCCCAAAGGCCACCTCTGCGAGTTGGGGATTCAGGGTTTGTGGGCTGAATTGTACCTTTTGGATTTTCCACCTAATATCAGGGGTGGATTGGCTGATAAAATGTTGCCCCAGCAGGGACTGATCTTTGGAAGTGGATGGATCAATGTTAGTAAATTTTCTAAAAGCCTCCACAAGCCATCCCTGAAAGAGAGCTGGGTTTTCTTTTTCTTCTTGGGTCACTCTTTTAACCTTTTCATAGTTAACTGGCTTTTTGATACACTTTCTCATCCTTTATAATACACATTGGATTATGTGCTTCCTGGTTTCTGTTCCCTCCCAGGAATTATAATTCCAACTGGCCTCCTGAGTTGGATGTGCATCTCTACCCACAGCATAATGTTGCAGTTGGTCTGGTCGCCATGCCCCTGGGCTGCTGCCCAAATTCTGTTTTTCCCTAGGGGTACAACAAGTAGATAGGACTATTTGGACATCCTTCCAAGTTAAATCACAGGCCAGAGTTAGGGCCTGAAACTCTTCAACAAACTTACTAGAGTCTTCAGAAAACCAGCTCAGTCTCTGTTTACATTGTGCTAAATCAGTTAAATAGAAGAGCCCATGTATTCTGATTGTCCCTTCAACATTTGCCACTTCCCTAAGAGGGCACAATTTTCCTGATCTTGGGTGATAGGCAGTTCCACTATGAGTTACCCTGGAGGGGCTAATCTCTCCTTTCTGGGGTATAAAGGAACATAGGGAGGCAGAATATGGGATTAGTCAGAGGGATCTGAAGAAGTAGGTGTCTCCTGAGAATGAGGTGGCTCTGGAGAAGCAGGGAAAACTTGGTTTTTCCCCTGAGAATTGGGGAAGGTTAAAAGGGGATCATCTAAAATGTCAGGAGTTTCTGATTGCCCTGGGTTTTGATTACAGGAACCCCATAGAGCAGGGTTTTGGTAAAGGACCTTGAAGGCTTGGACATATGGAACCTCAGTCCATTTTTCCATCTTGCGACAGTAAAGATCCAATTACAAGATGGTATCGTAATTTAGAGACCCATTTTTCAGGCCATTTTTCTCCATCTTCCTAACTTATATAAAGGCCAGGCAATGTTACAGTAAAGTTTAAGTTTTTCCCTTTTCCGCCCATTTATTTTAAAAATTTCCAGTTTTTAAGGATACATTCTAGAGGTGTTTCTTCTGGATTAGAAGAGGATCCTCCCATTCTGAGTAACCTGCAACTGAGAAAGAGTACTCCTAGAAATGAAGACCAGCATCCTAGAGACATTTTACCAGGAGGCTGTTGTCAGAAGGGGGTTGGAGTGTCCTCTGAACTTCCTTCTCACCTAATTGGATTTTGAGCTTCTTCTACTCTCCCATCGCTCAACCAGACATCTCTGGTCATCTCCCTCCCTTGTGCAAGAGGTCGCCATTAGTGAACGTTTGAACCAGTGCCAGTGTGTTGCCAAGACTTTCCGTGAGGTGGATCTGTTATCTATAATGCTTATGTCCTATAAAAATTTTCCTGATGTTGGGTTGTATTTCTCGAGATTGAGCATCTATAAAGCCTAGGATGTGGGCTGCTTGGAAGTGGCCAGCCCAATAGGGAGTCTGTAGAAAAGTTATGGTCTGCCAAGGCCTGGAGTGAAGAGGGTCCTGGAGGTGCAAAAAGGGACTCTTGGAGGAATTGGAGTTGAGCATTATGGAAAATGCCATGGGTGTCGGAACCTGAGGCCCTAGAGAGGGGAGTATTCCCACAGGGGATTTTTGGAACATAGAGTAAGGTGAAAGACTAGACAGCAGAAGAACCCCAAATCCTTTCCTTTATCTGTTTGGCTGCTGTGATAAATTTGGGGAAAGCCTGATGATTCCATCTGACACAGGCAACAACGAGTTTGGATAGTGTTTCCCATATCATTTAACATACGAACCCAATTAGTTTAGGATCTCTCTTTGGAATTTTTCAAGGGCCCTTTGAAGCACCCCAAAGTTAGCTGGAGGTCAAAAGAACTTTAATTAGAATTTGATATTTGGGAAGTCTGTCAAAAATTTCAAGACGTTTTAAAACACCCAGTCAGATAGAATCATAGGTCACTGTGAAACAATTATTTCTTGAACTAAGGTGAAAAAGAGATTTCAAAAATAAATACAGATCACTTAGAAGCACAGAAACTCACACAATCTCTTATCAAAAGCAGCATTCCAGGCAAATTTTGCTTTCTTATGAGACAAAGGGACATAACACAGAACAAAGAACAAAGATTGTGGCTGATCTAATCAAACTACATACCACTGTTATGACTGCCAAATTAACATTTGGTTGTTGTTGTTGTTTTAGTTTAATTTATTTTATTGAGGTATAGTTGATGTACAATATTATATAAGTTTTAGATGTACAACATAGTGATTCACAATTTTTAAAGGTTATACTCCATTTATAGTTATTGTAAAATATTAGCTATATTCTCTGGGTTGTACAATATATCCTTGTAGCTTATTTATTTTATACATAGTAGTTTGTACCTCTTAATTCCCTACTCATCTTTTGCCCCTCTCCTCCACACCTCTCCCCATGGTAACCTCTAGTATTTTCTCTATATCTGTTTCTTTTTTGTAATATTCACTAGTTTTTGTTAAGTGGAACACAGGGTGCTGAATGGTAAGCAATTATTCAACTGAAGACCACAGGAGAAATTGAAATAGGGAAGTTTATTGCTCACAGGTCCTGAATAAAGTACAGGGCCCCAAGAGGCCTCAAAGAGCCACATACCTCAAGGGTCTACACAGGGAGGTCAAGGCAGAGTGTAGACAGAGAGAGAGGTAGGACCTGGGCACATGTTTTTACTAAACAGCTTCTGCTGGTGGTGATTGACTTGGCTCTCTCTTTATCATATAGGCACAGATCATAGATGCATTGGTGTGACACCATCCTGAATTGAACAAGACCAAGTGCTTGGCCTTCCTGGTGGGCCTTGCAGCTGGACAGTGGTGACTCTTCCTTCTTTGGTCAAGATGATAAATACCCCCTAATACTGACTTAAATAGGGCACTGAAGGTCTACACCTGTCATTAAAGATATGCTTGGGACAAGAGTGATTAAACCCACAATGTCCCCTTTCAAAAGCCCCATTTGCCCAGAACTTAAGCCAGCCACCAACTAGAGGCATTTCCTCACTGACTGTAGAAACCTCAATGCACAGGTCCTGCTATTAAGATTCCAATATCTAAAATTATAGAATAGATTGAGGACACAAAACTGGCCCAAGGAGCCTTCACAGTCACTGACCTAGCTAGTATGTTCTATGTTGTTCCCATCGTGGAGAAATCTCAGGTCCGATTTGCTTTCACTTTTGAAGGGGTTCGGTATACATTTAAATGGCTCCCAATGGGATACTTAAACAGCACTGCAATCACACATAATATCTGTTGCCTTGATATAAATACTTTGCAATCAGAAAATTGCCATTTTTGGCACTGTATTGCTGGCATTATGCAGAGGGATCTCTGAGGAAGCAGTACAGGCACATTTGCACACCTTCAAACACCGTGTTCACCAATGTGGTTAGCCAATCCCCCTTGGCAAGATCCAAGGCCCAGCTTCATCTGCCACCTTTCTGAGCATCACCTGACCCTCCAAGGACCAAGAGATCCCCCCAGCCACCGACATCAACTTTTCACTATCAAACCACCCACTACACTACACTACACTCAGTGGGCACCACACATACTAGGCCTTTTCATATTATGAAGGCAACACGCCCTTCATGTCTCACTAATTCCTTGCCCATGAAACCACATGCATGTCTGCAACCTCCCATTGGGGCAAGACCCAACAGTGCTCTTTAGAAGCTGTAAATAGGCAGTCCAACAAGACTTACCTTTAGTCTCACCTGGCTCCACATTGAAAATTGAGTCCTGGCCACACCTGGCTGTGCCTCCCTGGACGCTCTGGACCAAACATGAATCTACCTGGCTTCCTATGTGGTTTTGGACTAAGTGTCTACACCCTGTGGCAGCGCAATATATTCCCTTGAGCACCAACTTTTGGCATCTTATGAGAGTCTTCTGCAAACCAAGGCCCTAACCAGACCCCACACAATACTACCCCATACCTAAGTTCCTACAATGCTCTATGTTAGAGATGCCTCACCACAGAAGGTCAGCACAGCCACTGGTGCGTCTTTGGCAAAATGGAAGAAGGCTAAATCTAACATCGAAGACCTCTCCCAATTACAGAGACTGTGGCTTCCCCCATGTTCCCCCTTGTAGAATTGGTATCAGCACCCCTGCTTTCTTCTCCTCTGGATATTTGAGGAGTGCCTTGGGGCCAACTGTCTGAGCTGGTCAGGGAGTAAATGTTCCTTTCTCTGACAGCTCCTTGGAGGGTCACAGCATTCCACCTGAGCTCAGGTGGAATGTTTAGTTGAAGAGGACACTCTTGACTCTGCCTGATTGGTGGAACTTGTAGCTGTTTACTAGTCCTCAAGAAGGCCATTAAAGGGGCCTTTCCTGAATTCACATTTTCACAAACTCCTGGGCTATTGCTAAGGGCCTTGCAGTTTATCTAACCAATGGCTGAAGGACAATTTTCTCATACAAGGCAAGCTCATTTGAGTTGCCTATATAAGGAAGGAACTGGCAGAGTCCCCGATTCCTATTTTGTTACCCAAACTTCTGCTCTTACTAACCTCATTTTCAACAACATTGCAAACTCCCTCACTAAGCCCTCTACACTCTGCCTGGGACAAGCTCCTAAAGGTCCTGACCCTTCCTATCAGGTCGTTAAATTAGCCCACACAACCTCTGGGTCACAGGTCACAGGCGAATACATGCCTTAACAATTTGGGCTCCTGTGAAAGCATCCCACTCTCCTCTGTAACAGCCAAATTTGTGATAGAGGATTGCACTTTCTGCTCCCAAACCAAACAATGGAGGGTACCCAGATGGGGACACATTCCCTGGGTAGACTGACCATACTCCCACCAGAAGATTGACTTCATTGACTCACTCTCCCCCTGCTGGATTCCAGGTACACTGCTGACCAGCGTAATAATCAATACCTACACAGAACTCTTTTTTGGAAACTCGCACTTGGAATCCTCTTCAAAATAGTAAATCTCTGTTCTTATTAAGTTTATTCTCTTTCTTTTGATCTCCAGATATTATTGATTTTGACCAAGGTACGCACTTCATCTCAGGAGACTCAACAGTGGACTCTCTTTGGAACTTCAGTTTCAGCTACAGCCCCCAGATGGCTGGCCTCATTGAGCGTCATAATGGCCTTCTTAAAGACACACTTCTTGAATTACTTTCCACCAAGGGGACCTCAAACTGGACCAAACTTTTGCCCCAGGCTCTCACCTTGCTTAATTCTTGTCCCCCAGGGCCTTCATACCCCACATACCAACTATTACACACCCCCTAAAATTCTACTTTTTTTCATCTCTGGCAAACCTTAAGCTTTTACTATCCAAGACAATGTTGTTTTTATTTTATTCTGATTTGACTTACCCTTCTTACGATTTTTGGATCATTTTACCAACTACTTCACACTGGTCACCTGATCAGACCAAATAGTCCAATACTGTCTTCTCATCATTGAATGTCCCTCAGTCCCAAAGCCCACACGTTAGTCCAAAAACATGTCTTTGGAAACCCTGGCAATTTTAAGGACTCTCCAAAAGGAGCCACCTCTATGGTAACTGCTTGTCTTCAGTGTAGTGACTACAAGGACTGGCTAATGAAACTAAATCCCCCTACTAATTTATGGGAAGTGGAAACCATTGCCTCAAGACCAACCAGTTGCACAGTTTGGGTGTCTAAAAAAGGGAAAGAAACTATTGGTAGACATGAGCCATATTGAAGATGAGAGCATGGCAAGGAAAATACAAGTCTTATCCTTACCCCATGCTGGATGAGGTAACCCATGACTTTCTTGCCAGGAACAATCACACTCAGCCACTGGTCAACATACACGTAACTCATCTAGAAGGAGCCTGGCCTAAGCTCATCTAATGGCAGTGCTCTGTACAGCTATGGCTATTCTTACTGATGTGTGCTGCCTGGGTGATTGGGTTACTGGTAGATCCCTTGGGACTAACCATCACCCAGGATCAACGTTGGAACAATGCCACTTCAGAAAGCAATTGCGCTACAAGGTAGAAAAGCAGGAAATGTTGGCAAGCCCTGTTGGAAGGGCTCAGGAAGGTGTGCCACTAAGTCTGAGTGGCAAAAGGATTAAATCACTTCACACACAGGGCTTCTTCTGGACATGCTATTTAAATGATACTTGGCACCCCCCCAATTTCTTTACAACAAATATTGCTACAAGCTAACTGGCCCTCTGGTTGCCCATACATAAAACTCAACTAGTTACAGGTACTTTGCTCCCATGATTTATCCATCGTCCTCACAGTTTGGTCCAAGAGATGTCTAAATAGCATCCATGAGGTCTCCCTTAGCCTGGGATACATGCACCCAAAATCTGAATATATGCTTCTGATGAGCTCATTGGAGGGTGAAAGGGCAGTCACCCATTCCTTTAATAAATTTGTTGCTAATGGCCACAGGAAGCTCTAAAAAATTTCTGTCCTCAGAGGTGACTTCAAGTTACATAAGACAAGCTTACCCTCAGCCCATGACCACTACCCCAACTGGATAGCTACATGAGAGGACACCACCCCCTAGGGGGCCACTGCTCTAGAGATCCTCACCCCTGAGTGAGACGGACTCATCACTGGAGAGAATGCTCTTCCAGACAACATCACCCCAGCCGAAGAGTTCATCAATGAAGATGACTTATGTCCCTACACCAGAGATGACTCCCCAGAGACATATCACCAGTCAGAGACCTAGCCATTCACCCAGATGGCCTTACTACCGAGTTCACAGCAAACTCAGTGAGACATCACAATGGGGACTGAGTCTATCCAGGAACAATGGATTAAATGTACTGCCCTAATGGAATAAGAGAGTCCACTGGAATCCTTCGTTCTTCTGCTGATATTTCCTATACCAAGATGTCTGTCAAACTGTATGTCCTCTGCTGACTGCAGCATTGTATCATGTTTCCCCATTACAGCAGGCAAAATGTGCAGTCAGAAACAGACAGCAACCCTGCCTAGAAATACTCCCCAATTACACTGCTTGCCCTTGCCTATTCCCTATGACTTTCTGCTTTTGTGTACTTACATGATAATACCCACCCGTGACTTCTGCTGGACATCTGCTTTTCTGGTTACACCAGCGGTTTCACTTAACATTTTTGGTCACACATCCACTGTACTCACCTGCAGTTCTTCCACTACAACACCACAATCTCATGTATAATGACTATTTCCAACATTGTCATGGCCGCTTCCACCACAGTATCCCTAGACTTCCCACGACTCCAACAAGACACTTCAAAAACACCACCAACGCCTATATTCATTGGGTTAAGAGGGCTACAAAAGATTGGAAATTAAAGGTTGCTGAGTGATTATTTTAAAATCTTCATAAGAGAGTTCATAGATCTCAATTTCTTTTTTTAAGTAGCTTCTTTCCTTTTTTAATTGACATGTAAGTGACCAACAATATCATATTCATTCCAGGTGTATAGCATAGGGATTCAATATTTTTCTATATTACAAAATAATCACCAAATAAGTCTACATACAATTTGTTACCATACAAAATTATTATAATATTATTGACTATATTCACTGTGTTGTATATTACATCACCATGAATTATTTATTTTATAACTAGAAGTTTGTACCTTTTAATCTCCATCACCTAATTTATTCATATCCCCACCTGCTTCCTCTCTGAAATCCACCAGTTTGTCCTCTGTATCTATGAATCTGTTTCTGTTTTGTTATATTTGTACATTTGTCTTGTATTTAGATTCTACATATATGTGAAATCATACAGTATTCTTCATTTTCTGTCTGGCTTATTTCACTTAGCGTAGTATCCTCTAGGGCCATCCATGGCATTTTCATTCTTTTTTAAGAAATTTATTTATTTATTTATTTATATTTTGCTGTGTTGGTCTTCGTTTCTGTGCGAGGGCTTTCTCCAGTTGCAGCGAGCGGGGGTCACTCTTCATCGCAGTGCGCGGGCCTCTCACTGTCGTGGCTTCTCTTGTTGCGGAGCACAAGCTCCAGACGCGCAGGCTCAGTAGTTGTGGCTCACAGGCCCAGCCGCTCCGCGGCATGTGGGATCTTCCCAGACCAGGGCTCGAACCCGTGTCCCCTGCATTGGCAGGCAGACTCTCAACCACTGTGCCACCAGGGAAGCCCCATTTTCATTCTTTTTACAGCTGAGTGATATTATATTTTATTTATATACCTCATCATATTTATCTACTCAATATCAGTGGAAACTTTGGCTTCTTCCATATCTTGAATATTGTAAATAATGCTACAATGAACATAGGGATATAGATATGTTTTCAATCTAGTATTTTTGTTTTCTTCAGAAAAATACTCAGAAGTGGAACATATAGTAGTTCTATTTTTAAATTTTTGAGGAACCTCTGTTCTGTTTTCCACAGTGGTTGCACCAATTTACATTCCTACAAACAGTGCACAGGGTAACCTTTTCTTCACATCCCTGCCAACACTTGTAATTTCTTGTATTTTTGATAATAGACATTCTGACAGGTGTAAGGTGGTATCTCATTGTAGTTTTGGTTTTAAAATCCCTGATGATTCATGATGTTTACCATCTTTTCATATGTCTGTTGACAACCTGTATGTCTTCTTTGAAAAAATGTATATTCAAGTTGTCCATGTTTTAATCAGGTTGTTTGTTTTGATGTTGAATTTTATGAGTTCTTTTTATATTTTGAATATTTCCTTATCAGACATATCAGTTGTAAATGTATTTTGCCATTCAGTAGGTCACCTTTTTGTTTCATTGATAGTTTCCTTTGCTGCATAAATCTTTGCTATAGTCCCATTTGTTTACTTTTGACTTTGTTTCGCTTACCTGAAGAGACATAGCCAAAAAATTATTGCTAAAACCAATGTCAAAGAGCATGCTATTTATGATTCTTCTGGGAGTTTTATGGCTTCAGGTCTTACATTTAAGTCTTTAAGCCATTTTGAGTTATTTTTGTACACAGTGTGAGAAAGTAGACCAGTTTGATTCTTTCACATGTAGCTCTCAAGTTTTCCCAACACTGTTTGTTGAAGAAGCTGTTTTCTCCCTATTGTACAGTCTTGCCTATTTTATTGGGAGATTAATTGACCATGTAAGTGTGGGTAGGCTTTCCATTCTGTTCTATTGATCTATGTGTCTTTTTTTGTGCCATTACCAAGTTGTTTGGATTGCTGTAACTGTAGTATAGTTTCAAAGCAGGGAGCATGATTTCTCCAGCTTTATTCTTTCTCAAGACTGTTTTGACTATTTAGGGTATTTGTGGTTCCATACAAATTTTAGAATTTTTGTACTAGCTTTGTGAAAAACACCATTGGTATTTTGATAGGCATTGCATAGAATCTCTAGATTACCTTAGGTAATATGCTCATTTTAACAATGTTAATCCTTTTTCTACATGAGGCACAGTATACCTCTTTATTTTTGTTTTATCTTCCATTTCCTTCATCACAGTCTTATAATTTTCCAAGTACAGCTGTTTTACCTTCTTGGTTAGATTTATTCCTAGGTATTTTATTCTTTTTGATGCATTTGTAACTGGGACCATTTTCTAAATTTCTCTTTCTCTGTAACTCTACTGAATTCATTTATTAGTTCTAACAGACTTTTGATGGTGTCTTTAAGATTTTCTCTATATAGTATTATGTCATCTACAAACAGTGACAGTTTTAAATCTTCCTTTCCAATTTGGATTACTTTTATTTCTTTTTCTTTTCTGATTGCTCTGGCTAGGACTTCTAATATGATGTTGAATAAAAGTAGCAAGAGTGGGCAAATTTGTCTTATGCTTGATGTTAGAGGAAGTGCTTTCAGCTTTTCACTGTTGAGTATGATGTTGGCTATAGGTTTCTCATATATGTCCTTTATTGTGTTGTGGTATGTTCTATCTCTATTTTGTTCAGAGATTTTATAATAAAGGGATATCAAACTTGTCAAAAGCTTTTTCTGCACCCATCAAAAGATCATATTATTTTTGGTCTTCATTTTGTTCATTTGGTGTATCAGATTGATTTGTGTGTAATGAACCATCCTCGCATCCCTGGGAAAAATTCTATTTGATTATGATGGATCATCCTTTAGTAATTGTTGAATTTAATTTGTTAATATTTTGTTGAGGATTTTTGTACTTATTGGCATCTGTGATATTGTTTCATTTTTTGTGGTGTAATTTTCTGGTTTTGGTATTCAAGATGATGCTGGCCTTGCAGAATAAGTCTGAAAGTGTTCCATCCTCTTCATTTTTTCTTTTCTTTTTTTTTTTTTGGAGGGGGGATGGTTTGAGAAGGATAGTTGTTAACTCTTCTTTAAATGTTTGGTGGAATTCACCTGTGAAGCCATCTGGTCTAGGACTTTTGTTTGTTGGGGGTTTGTTTAGTACTGATTTAATTTCATTAGTCATAAATGGTCTCTTCATATTTTCTCCTGATGCAGTCATGTGAAATTGGACATTCCTAGGAATTTATCCATATCCTAGATTGTCCATTTTATTGACATATATTATTTTTAGTGATCTCTTACGATCCTTTGTATTTCTGTGGTGTCAGTTGTAACTTCTCTTACATTTCTGATTCTATATAATTATGTCCTCTCTTTTACTGATGAATCTGGCTCAGGTTTTATCAATTTTGTTTATCTTTTCAAAGAACAATTTTTAGTTTTATTGATACTTTCTATTGTTTTTTTGTCTCTGTTTCATTTATTTCTGCTCCGTTTTTTATTATGTCTTTCCTTCTACTAAATTTGTGTCTAATTTGGACTTCTTTCTCTAGTTCCTTTTGGTGTAAGGTTAGGTTATTTATTTGAGATTTTTCTTGTTTCCTGAGGTAGGCTTTTAATTCTATAACCTTGCCTCTTAGAACTGATTTTGCTGTGTTCCATAGATTTTGGATCATTGTGTTTCTGTTTTCATTTGTCTCCAGTTATTTATTTTTATTTCTTCTTGGACTTCCTGAGTGACCCATTGGTTGTTCAACAGCATATTGTTTAGCCTCCACATGTTTTGTTATTTGCAGTTTTTTCTTGTAGTTTATTTCTAGCATTATATAGCACTGTGGTCAGAAAAGATGCTTGACATGAATTCAACCTTAAATTTATTGAACCTTGTTTTGTGCCCTAGCTTGTGATCTATCCTGGAGAATATTCCATGTATCCTTGAAAAGGTGTATTTTGCTGCTTTTGGATTGAATTATCTCTATTACCTGCTAATTCCATCTGATCTACTGTGTTATTTAAGGCTCACATATACTTTTTGATTTTCTGTCTGGATTATCTGTCTATGGATATCAGTGGTGTGTTAAAGTCCCCCTCTATTATTGTGTTACTTTCAATTTCTCCCTTTATATCTATAAATGTTTGCTTTATGTATCTAGTTGCTCTTATTTTGGGTGCATATATATTTACAAATGTTATATTTTCTTCTTGGATTGATCCCTTTATCATTGCGTAATGTCGTTCTTTATCCCTTGTTATACTCTCTATTTTAAAGTCTGTTTTGCCTGTATAATTATTGCTACTTCAGCTTTCTTTTAGTTTCCAATTGCAAGGAATCTTTTTTCCTATCCCCTCATTTTCAGTCTTTGTGAGTCTCTTACAGACAACATATGCAGATCTTATTTTCTTTACCTATTCAGCCACTCCATTGTTTTTATTGGAACATTTAGTTCATTTACATTAAAAGTGATTATTGATAGGTATCTTTTTATTGACACTTTGCGAATTAGTTTTGTAGTTCTTTATTTTTTTTTTTTTCCATTTTTCTTCCTTCTTGTCTTCCCTTGTGGTTTGATGTCATGTTTGGATTCCTTCCTCTTTTATGGTGTGTGTATCCATTATAAGGTTTTGGTTTGTGAGGTTCATATATAACTCCCTCTCTCTCTATCTGTGGAGTGTGTGTACGTGTGTGTGTGTGTGTGTGTGTAAAATTATTACTTTAAGCTGATGATCTCTTAAGTTCAAATGCATTCTAACAACCCTGCATTTTTACTCCCCTTGTTATTTAATGTTTTGGGCATGATATTTTACATGTTTGTCCCTTAACTACTTATTATATATATAGATGGTTTTACTACTTTTGTCTTTTAACTTTCCTACTACATTTATAAGTGGTTGATCCACAATCTTTACTGTGTGTTTGCCTTCACTGATTATATTTTTCCTTTTTAATTTTTATATTTCTAGTTTTGGTCTCTTCTTTTCCCCTTAAAGAAGTCCCTTTAACATCTACTGTAAAGCTGATTTTGTAATGCTGTACACTTCTGTTTTTTTCTAGTCTGTAAAATTGTTTATCTTTATTTCTTCTTCAGATCTGAATCATAGCCTGGTTGTGTGGGGTATTCTTGGTTGTAGGTTTTTTCCTTTCATCACTTTGAATATACTGAGCCACTCCCTTCTGACCTGCAAAGTTTCTGCTGAAAAAGTCAGCTGATAATCTTATGGGAGTTCCCTTGTACATAACTAGAGGCTTTTTCCTTGCTGCTTTTAAGATTCTCTGTTGATCTTTATATTTTGCCATTTCAATTATAGTATGTCTTTATGTGGACCTCTTTGATTGATCTTGTTTGGCAGTTTCTATGCTTCCTGGACCTAGACGTCTGTTTTCTTTCCAGTGTTAGGAAAGTTTTCAGCTATTATTTCTTCAGTTAAGTTCTCTTCCTCTTTCTATGTCTTGTCTCCTTCTGGAACCCTTAAAATGCAAATGTTAGTACACATGGTGTTGCCCCTGTAGTCTCCTAAACTCTCTTAATTTTTTAAATTCATTTTTTCTTTTTCTGTTCAGTTTAGGGAATCTCTACTATTCTGTCTTCCAGTTTGCTGAACTGGGTCTATGGATGCTGGCCTGTGACTGGAGTTCACCAGACCAGACCAGATGCTGTGGTTCACAGTGAAGTCAGGTACTCACTTCAGTCTTTTACCCCAAATGCCAAGAATATCTTAGTGCTACCCTCCCCAGAATTGGAAGATAGTGAAACTATCCTTTCCACCCTCTTCAGTGCATCTTTTCTTATTTCTGTTCTCTACCTAGTTGCTGTAATCACTCACCTGGATTCCGTATCTTTTGTAATGATATTCTCACTTGTGGATAGTTGTTCTAATTGATGTTTCTGCAAGAGGACAAGTGCTGAACTCTCCTAGTCTGCCATCTTACTGACTTTATTCCTCACCACATTTGTTTTAAATGTCTTGTTAAAAAGTTCCAAGTTCTGTGTCCTATCTTTTTTAAAATTAATTAATTAATTAATTTTTGGCTGTGTTGGGTCTTCGTTTCTGTGTGAGGGTTTTTCTCTAGTTGCGGCAAGTGGGGGCCACTCTTCATCGTGGTGCGCAGTCCTCTCACTGTCAGGCCTCTCTTGTTGTGGAGCACAAGCTCCAGATGCGCATCTGTGTCCTATCTTAATTTGTACTGATCTATAATAATGATTACTATTTTTCTTGAAGTTGTGGCCATTTTTCTTTTCTTTTCATATACTTCTTAATATTTTCTGTAGAACAGTAAAACAGAGTCTTTGCCTGAAAATAAGCACATTTTCCTTTGGCTAAAATTTTAGTCTTGGAGGTTATGATTTGTTGTTGCTATGGTTACCCACAGTGCACCAAAGTTTTCAAATTCCTGTAGAATTACTTTGTTTCTACAATGGAGTGAGGCTTATTGGATCAATTTCTGTTGCATTCTTAGCTTTAGGATTTTCCTTTCTTCTGTGCCTCAGAATCAGTCTCCCTGCATATTATTGTTCCTCTCCCATCCCTCCCTCATCAGTATTCTGTTATTACTTGTTATGGGAGGCTTCATAGTATGTGCAATCAGTTATTCTGGCTCAGTCTTAGACCTGTACCATGTATCTGGGACTTGGAGGTATGCCTTCCTCAGTTTGTCTGCCCCTACCTGGTTACAGTTATGGGCTCATCATGTAACACTGTTCCTCTGTCAAGAATGGATTTTTAGAACCTTTCTTTTTCCTTCCACTTGTTGTAACAAATGTTTAACAATGTTTAAGAGCATTAGTGCCATTGCATGTCCTATGACAGGTTAAAACTTTTATTCCACAGTGGAGATTGCAGATAAGAATTTAAGCAGTGTTTCTCACCCATCCCACATGGGTGCTGCTCCCCTCTCCAGGTCTGCACCATAATAGACACTTCTTAGGGCTCTATTAGATTATTTCTCTGAATGCCTTGTAGGGTTTCTGGAGAAAGAGACTGCAAGATGGTGCAGATTCCTCCAACTTTCACACTATCTCACCAGTCCACACTCAGCCTTCACCAGTTTGTTGACTATTATACCTAAACTGTTCATATTGGTGTTTCATTTAATTTAATTTATTAATTAATTTATTTATATTTCTACATATTCTTTTTTTTATATCTTTACTAGAGTATAATTGTTTTACAATGTTGTGTTAGCTTCTGCTGTACAACAAAGTGAGTCAGCTATATGTATACATATTTTATATTCAAAGAAAAGTGAAAGATCTTGGCTCCTCTCTCCCTGGAAACACTGTCTCTCCTTAGATTTGTGGGCCATTACTTTTGCTCTTTGACCACAGTGTTCTAATGCATTTGCAAAAAGGTATGAATTTGAAGTTAGCAAAGCTTCTTTTACTGGTAATGATAGAGTGATGCTACTTATAGTTCTCTACAGCATGAGGTGGAAACCATGGGCTTCATTAGTCTTTTGTTTTCATATTAAATAATGCACAAATATTAGCATCTGAATAGATAATGGAATTAACAGGCCAAAATAATGCTTATTAGTATTTAATCAAGGCCAAAACAACATGAAAGACTTTTTGTTGTAAGTAAAATAATACTTTTGTCATTAAAAAACTATGATTTATATTCTACCAATTTTCAATTTGAGACATCTTTCAATATTAAAAATTTTTAAACTAAGAATATTAAAAAAAAAAATTACAGAGACCCAAATCTAAAGAACAAAGAGAAGAATTAGGTGTATAGCACATCTGGCTGAGTTTGTTATTGCATTTCAGCATTTCATTGAATTTTGAACTTTCTGGAAGGCAAAGCAGAAATCTAGGCTTGTTATCAGTCAAGTAAGGTTCTGTTTGAATACCACTTCTGTGCTACAACAGACACTTTCCCTTCTCTAGGGTTTCAGGTATACATTAGCAGTGTATTAATTTTGGGAATGAATCCCTCTTATACACTGATAAAAGCATACACCTAGAGGGAAATCCTTGCTATTTGCACAGAAACGATTCCCTAACCTTACATAAGGGAAGACCAACCTAATAAAGGTGGCAATGTATATAACTTAGATAAAATACTCCCTCAGGAAAATATCTTACTCATGAAAGTAAGATCTTTGATACATTCCTCAGAATCTTTATTAAACAAGTACCCCAAATTCCTGACAGATGTTACTGTCCGGAGTTAAAAAGAGATTTCAAGGTGAAAAATTACTTTGATTGTTAAAAATACATTACAAAATATACATTTACTTTATGTTTTATATACACATATATATTTTATATATGATGTATACATATTTAAGTGGTACAAACTAGAAAATTTTTCAGTCTAATGGTAAAATCATTTTGTACCTCGACTTTCTTATCTACGTTTCTGTGTGCATGTGTTTGTGTGGGCATACACTTGTGTGGGTGCAGGTGTGTGTTTATCATCCACTACTAAAACCAAAGTAATTTAAATACAAATTTTACTGATACCATACGGTCCCACAGATAATTGTTTTCACTTTAAAAGCTTCTTAACTCAAAGTACAGAACACTGAAACCTGGGAAGTTGGAGGTGGGATTCTAGGTAAAATTTGGCTCCCCAAACAGTACATGATTATGAATAGGAAGGATAATAAATTAAGGAAGAAAGTTCACCAAAAAAATAAGAAAGGAGTCTAATTTCATCACTGGACTGTGGCAAAGAAAATCAGAAATTTTGATAAAAATACAAATAGGTAAAAAAATCAGCCTGATCTGGAGCTATTTCAGGACTGAGAACAAAACTTAATATTCTAACAAATGATGCCCTATGTCTCTTATATAAAAAATGACAGGAGAACAGAAGATGGCGGAAGAGTAAGATGCAGAGATCACCTTCCTCCCCACAGATACATCAGAAATACATCTACATGTGGAACTGCTCCTATAGAACACCCACTGAATGCTGGCAGAAGACGTCAGACCTCCCAAAAGGCAAGAAATTCCCCACGTACCTGGGTAGGGAAAAAGAAAAAATAAACAACAGAGACAAAATAATAGGGACGGGACCTGCACCAGTGGGAGGGAGCTGTGAAGGAGGAAAGGTTTCCACACACTAGGAAGCCCCTTTGTGGGCGGAGACTGCGGTTGGTGGAGGGGAGAAGCTTCGGAGCCAGGGAGGAGAGCGCAGCCACAGGGGTGCAGAGGGCAAAGTGGAGAGATTCCCGCACGGAGGAGCGGTGCCGACCAGCACTCACCAGCCCAAGAGGCTTGTCTGCTCCCCCGCCGGGGCAGGCGGGGCTGGGAGCTGAGGCTCGGGCTGCGGTCGGATCGCAGGGAGAAGACTGGGGTTGGCGGCATGAACACAGCCTGAAGGGGGCTAGTGAGCCACAGCTAGCCGGGAGGGAGTCCGGGAAAAAATCTGGAGCTGCTGAACAGGCAAGAGACTTTTTTTGCCTCTTTGTTTCCTGGTGAGAGAGGAGAGGGGATTAAGAGCGCCGCTTAAAGGAGCTCCATAGACGGACGCGAGTCGCAGCTATCAGCACAGACACCAGAGACAGGCATGAGACACTAAGGCTGCTGCTGCCGCCACCAAGAAGCCTGTGTGCGAGCACAGGTCACTCTCCACACCGCCCCTCCTGGGAGCCTGTGCAGCCCACCACTGCCAGGGTCCTGTGATATGGGGACAACTTCCCCGGGAGAACGCAGGGCGCGTCTCAGGCTGCTGCAACGTCACGCTGGCCTCTGCCGCCGCAGGCTCAACCCGCATCCGTACCCCTCCCTACCCCCCGCCTGAGTGAGTGAGAGCCCCTAAAGCAGCTGCTCCTTTAACCCCGTTCTGTGTGAGTGAAGAACAGACGCCCTCAGGCGACCTACATGCAGAGGCGGGGCCAAATCCAAAGCTGAAACCTGGGAGCTGTGTGAACAAAGAAGAGAAAGGGAAATTTCTCCCAGCAGCCTCAGAAGCAGCGGATTAAACTCCACAAACAACTTGATGTACCTGAATCTGTGGACTACCTAAATAGACAACGAATCATCCCAAATTGAGGAGGTGGACTTTGGGATCAAGATATATTATTTTTTCCCCTTTTCCTCTTTTTGTGAGTGTGTATGTGTATGCTTCTGTGTGAGATTTTGTCTGTATAGCTTTGCTTTCACCATTTGTCCTATGGTTCTGTCTGTCCGTTTATTTTTTTTTATTTTAGAAATTGTTTTTTTTCTTTTTTCTTAATAATTATTTTTTTTATTTTAATAACTTTATTTTATTTTATCTTACTTTATTTTATTTTATCCTCTTTCTTTCTTTCTTTCTTTCTTTCTTTCTTTCTTTCTTCCTTCCTTTCTATTTTTTCTCCCTTTTATTCAGAGCCGTACAGATGAAAGGCTCTTGGTGCTCCAGCCAGGCATCAGGGCTGTGCCTCTGAGGTGGGAGAGCCAACTTCAGGACACTGGTCCACAAGAGACCTCCCAGCTCCACGTAATACCAAATGATGAAAATATCCCAGAGACCTCCATCTCAACACTAAGACCCAGCTTCACTCAACAACAAGCAAGCTATAGTGCTGGACACCCTATGCCAAACAACTACCAAGACAGGAACACAGCCATATCCATTAGCAGAGATGTTGCTTAAAATCATAATAAGGCCACAGACAGCCCAAAACACACCACCAGACGTGGACCTGCCCACCAGAAAGACAAGATCCAGCCTCATCCACCAGAACTCAGGCACTAGTCCCCTCCACCAGGAAGCCTACACGACCCACTGAACCAACCTTAGCCACTGGGGACAGATACCAAAAACAATGGGAACTACGAACCTGCAGCCTGTGAAAAGGAGGCCCCAAACACAGTAAGATAAGCAAAATGAGACGACAGAAAAACACACAGCAGATGAAGGAGCAAGGTAAAAACACACCAGACCTAACAAATGAACAGGAAATAAGCAGTCTACCTGAAAAAGAATTCAGAATAATGATAGTAAAGATGATCCAAAATCTTGGAAATAGAATAGACAAAATGCAAGAAACATTTAACAAGGACCTAGAAGAACTAAAGAGGCAGCAAGCAACGATGAAAAACACATTAAATGAAATTTAAAATGCTCTAGACAGGATCACTAGCAGAATAACTGAGGCAGAAGAACGGATAAGTGACCTGGAAGATAAAATAGTGGAAATAACTACTACAGAGCAGAATAAAGAAAAAAGAATGAAAAAACTGAGGACAGTCTCAGAGACCTCTGGGACAACATTAAAAGCACCAACATTTGAAATATAGGGGTCCCAGAAGAAGAAGAGAAAAAGGAAGTGACTGAGAAAATATTTGAAGCGATTATAGTTGAAAACTTCCCTAATATGGGAAAGGAAATAGTTAATCAAGTCCTGGAAACACAGAGAGTCCCATACAGGATAAATCCAAGGAGAAACATGCCAAGACACATATTAATCAAACTATCAAAAATTAAATATAAAGAAAACATATTAAAAGCAGCAAGGGAAAAACAACAAATAACACACAAGGGAATCCCCATAAGGTTAACAGCTGATCTTTCAGCAGAATCTCTGCAAGCCAGAAGGGAGTGGCAGGACATATTTAAAGTGATGAAGGAGAAAAACCTACAACCATGATTACTCTCCCCAGCAAGGATCTCATACAGATTTGATGGAGAAATTAAAACCCTGACAGACAAGCAAAAGCTGAGAGAGTTCAGCACCACCAAACCAGCTTTACAACAAATGCTAAAGGAACTTCTCTAGGCAAGAAACACAAGAGAAGGAAAACACCTACAATAACAAACCCAAAACATTTAAGAAAATGGGAATAGGAACATACATATCGATAATTACCTTAAATGTAAATGGAATAAATGCTCCCACCAAAAGACACAGACTGGCTGAATGGATACAAAAACAAGACCCATATATATGCTGTCTACAAGAGACCCACTTCAGACCTAGGGAAACATAGAGACTGAAAGTGAAGGGATGGAAAAAGATATTCCATGCAAATGGAAATCAAAAGAAATCTGGAGTAGCAATTCTCATATCAGACAAAATAGACTTTAAAATAAAGACTATTACAAGAGACAAAGAAGGACATTATAATGATCAAGGAATCGATTCAAGAAGAAGATATAACAGTTGTAAATATATATGCACCCAACATAGGAGCACCTCAATACATAAGGCAAACGTTTACAGCCATAAAAGGGGAAATCAACAGTAACACAATCATAGTAGGGGACTTTAACACCCCACTTTCACCAATGGACAGATCATCCAAAATGAAAATAAAAAAGGAAACACAAGCTTTAAATGATACATTAAACAAGATGGACTTAATTGATATTTATAGGACATTCCACTCAAAAACAACAGAATACATATTTTTCCCAAGTGCTCATGGAACATTCTCCAGGATAGATCATATCTTGGGTCACAAATCAAGCCTTGGTAAATTCAAGAAAATAGAAATCGTATCAAGTATCTTTTCTGACCACAACGCTATGAGACTAGATATCAATTACAGGAAAAGATCTGTAAAAAATACAAACACATGGAGGCTACACAATACACTACTTAATAATGAAGTGATCACTGAAATAATCAAGGGGGAAATCAAAACAATACTTAGAAACAAATGACAATGGAGACATGATGACCCAAAACCTATGGGATGCAGCAAAAGCAGTTCTAAGAGGGAAGTTTATAGCAATACAAGCCTACCTCAAGAAACAGGAAACATCTCGAATAAACAACCTAACCTTGCACCTAAAGCAATTAGAGAAAGGAGAACAAGAAAACCCCAAAGATAGCAGAAGGAAAGAAATCATAAAGATCAGAGCAGAAATAAATGAAAAAGAAATGAAGGAAACAATAGCAAAGATCAATAAAACTAAAAGCTGGTTCTTTGAGAACATAAACAAAATTGATAAGCCACTAGCCTGACTCATCAAGAAAAAAAGGGAGAAGACTCAAATCAATAGAATTAGAAATGAAAAAGGCAAAGTAACAACTGACACTGCAGAAATACAAACGATCATGAGAGACTACTACAAGCAACTCTATGCCAATAAAATGGACAACCTGGAAGAAATGGACAGATTCTTAGAAATGCACAACGTGCCGAGACTGAACCAGGAAGAAATAGAAAATATGAACAGACCAATCACAAGCACTGAAATTGAAACTGTGATTAAAAATCTTCCAACAAACAAAAGCCCAGGACCAGATGGTTTCACAGGCGAATTCTATCAAACATTTAGAGCAGAGCTAACACCTATCCTTCTCAAACTCTTCCAAAATATTGCAGAGGGAGGAACACACCCCAACTCATTCTATGAGGCCACCATCACTCTGTTACCAAAACCAGACAAAGATGTTACAAAGAAAGAAAATTACAGACCGATAACATGGATGAACATAGATGCAAAAATCCTCAACAAAATGCTAGCAAACAGAATCCAACAGCACATTAAAAGGATCATACACCATGATCAAGTGGGGTTTATTCCAGGAATGCAAGGATTCTTCAATATACGCAAATCTATCAACATGATACACCATATTAACAAATTGAAGGAGAAAAACCATATGATCATCTCAATAGATGCAGAGAAAGCTTTCGACAAAATTCAACACCCATTTATGATAAAAGCCCTGCAGAAAGGAGGCATAGAGGGAACTTTCCTCAACATAATAAAGGCCATATATGACCAACCTACAGCAAACATCGTTCTCAATGGTGAAAAACTGAAACCATTTCCACTAAGATCAGGAACAAGACAATGTTGCCCACTCTCACCACTATTATTCAACATTGTTTTGGAAGTTTTAGCCACAGCAATCAGAGAAGAAAAATAAATAAAAGGAATCCAAATCGGAAAATAAGTAAAGCTGTCACTGTTTGCAGATGACATGACACTATACATAGAGCATCCTAAAGTTGCTACCAGATAACTACTAGAGCTAATCAATGAATTTGGTAAAGTAGTAGGATACAAAATTAATGCACAGAAATCTCTTGCATCCCTATACAATAATGATGAAAAATCTGAAAGTGAAATTAAGAAAACACTCCCATTTACCATTGCAACAGAAAGAATAAAATATCTAGGAATAAACCTACCTAAGGAAACAAAAGACCTGTATGAAGAAAATTATAAGACACTGATGAAAGAAATTAAAGATGACACAAATAGATGGAGAGATATACCATGTTCTTGGATTGGAAGAATCAACATTGTGAAAATGACTCTACTACCCAAAGCAATCTACAGATTCAATGCAATCCCTATCAAACTACCACTGGCATTTTTCACAGAACTAGAACAAAAATGTTTTACAATTTGTATGGAAACACAAAAGACCCCGAATAGCCAAAGCAATTTTGAGAACGAAAAATGGAGCTGGAGGAATCAGGCTCCCTGTCTTCTGACTCTAGTACATAGCTACAGTAATCAAGACAGTATGGTACTGGCACAGAAACAGAAACATAGATCAATGGAACAGGATAGAAAGCCCAGAGATAAACCCACGCACATATGGTCACCTTATCTTTGATAAAGGAGGTAAGCATATACAGTGGAGAAAAGACAGTCTCTTCAATAAGTGGTGCTGGGAAAACTGGACAGGTACATGTAAAAGTATGAAATTAGAACACTCCGTAACACCATACACAAAAATAAACTCAAAATGGATTAAAGACCTAAATGTAAGGCCAGACACTATCAAACTCTTAGAGGAAAACATAGGCAGAACACTGTATGACATAAATCACAGCAAGATCCTCTTTGACCCACTTCCTAGAGAAATAGAAATAAAAACACAAATAAACAAATAGGACGTAATGAAACTTAAAATCTTTTGCACAGGAAAGGAAACCATAAACAAGACCAAAAGACAACCCTCAGAATGGGAGAAAATATTTGCAAATGAAGCAACTGAGAAAAGATTAATCTCCAAGATTTACAGGCAGCTCATGCAGCTCAATAACAAAAAAACGAAGAACCCAATCCAAAATTGGGCCGAAGACCTAAATAGACATTTCTCCAAAGAAGATATACAGATGGCCTACGGACACATGAAAGAATACTCAACATCATTAATCATTAGAGAAATGCAAATCAAAACTACAATGAGATATCATCTCACACTGGTCAGAATAGCCATCTTCAAAAAATCTAGAAACTATAAATGCTGGAGAGGGTGTGGAGAAAAGGGAACACTCTTGCACTGTTGGTGGGAATGTAAATTGATACAGTCACTATGGAGAACAGTATGGAGTTTCCTTAAAAAACTTAAAATAGAATTACCATACGACCCAGCAATCCCACTACTGGGCATATACCCTGAGAAAACCATAATTCAAAAAGTGTCATGTTATAAAATGTTCATTGCAGCTCTATTTACAATAGCCAGGACATGGAAGCAACCTAAATGTCCATCATCGGATGAATGGATGAAACGATGTGGCACGTATATACAATGGAATATTACTCAGCCATAAAAAGAAACGAAATGGAGTTATTTGTAATGAGGTGGATGGAGTTAGAGTCTGTCATGCAGAGTGAAGTAAGTCAGAAAGAGAAAATCAAATACAGTATGCTAACACATATATATGGAATCTAGGGGAAAAAAAGAAAAAAAAGGTCATGAAGAACCTAGGAGCAAGACAGGAATAAAGACACAGACCTACTAGAGAATGGACTTGAGGATATGGGGAGGGGGAAGGGTAAGATGTGAAAAAGTGAGAGAGTGGCATGGACATATATACACTACCAAACGTAAAATAGATAGCTAGTGGGAAGCAACTGCATAGCACAGGGAGATCAGCTCGGTGCTTTGTGACCACCTAGAGGGGTGGGATAGGGAGGGTGGGAGGGAGGGAGACACAAGAGGAAGAGATATGGGAACATATGTGTATGTATAACTGATTCACTTTGTTATAAAGCAGAAACTAACACACCATGGTAAAGCAATTATACTCCAATAAAGATGTTAAAAAAAAAAAAAAGAAAATGACAAAAGGTTTTGGAACTGTGTGTCAGAAACTGTGGGCAAAGATAGAATATATACATATTTATATATAGTTATTGAAAATCACCAATCATAAGATTCAAAGATAAATAGTGTTAGCTTATTTATTGCATTATAAAATATTAGATGGACTTTTCTTTAAATCATTTGCAATATTAAAATTTGCCAAGTTTTAAAATTTAGATTTATCACATAATAACTTTCCACAGGAAGTTAATAATATAATTTATTTCTAGATATGAAAATTAGAGTAAGAAATTAAAATAAACATTTCCTGTTATTAAAGTAAATAATTTTTTTTCTTCAGCTCTAAGTTTGTAAATTTATTAGTCAGAATGAGACTAATAAAGGGAATGGAAACAACAGTTTCCAGTTGTTTCAGCCCGAGGTATCTGGGATCATCTGTGATTTACTTGTTTACATTCTTATCTAATCAATCAGAATCTATTCAGCTCTACCAACATAAACCATATAGAATCTGGCTGTTTCCCATCCCTTTCACCTTTGCTATTCATGTCCAGCCACCTGGACTCTGGCAAACACCTCCTGATTGGTCTCTCTGATTCCTCTCTTGGAGATGTACATTTCCCACAAAACAGTAAAGATTTTTCAGAATCATAAGGCAGAGCATGTCAAAGTCTTGCTCAAAAACCTCAATGACAAACTTCCCACTATGCTTAGATTAAAACCCAAATGCTTACATGATCTATGATAGGGTTTGGAACACACTTCCCTAAAATATGGCATTTTGGCACCTTGAATATCTTGAGCTGAAGGAATTTGAGAAAATGCCAGAAGCATGAAGGTCGCTGACTTCCCTCCCCTCACACTTCTGAGAAACAGGTCATAGAACCTTCCCTATCCTGAGGAGGAATATATTCTGCCACCAGGGAAAGGGAATTTGGGGATGAGAAATCTATACAAACAAATCTTGTTAAATAACCCTTATCCTCCCAGTTACTTCTTCACCATTTACTATCCCTTTCCTTTTCAGTTCTGCACAAACTAATGTTTTTTTTTTTGTTTATTTGTCTAAAAGGAATAAACGCTTCTTGTTCTGTTCACTTCCCCAAGTCCTTATTCTCCTGTGAAGTTTTGCATGTACATGTAAAATTTCAATTAAATTTGTATGCTTTTCTCTTGTTCTGTCTTTGTCAGTTTAATCTTCAGACCCAGACAAGGACCCTGAAAGGGTTGAAGAAAATGTTTTCCTCCCCCATCCCTGTAAGAGGTCAACTACTGTAGAGCCTGCTATCTCTAATCAAATGTCTTCCTACTTTTTCTGAGGTCACCATTCCTTGCTGTGCCAGAAGCCTTACTCTTTTTTAAATATGTGAGGCATTCTCTCACCTCAGGTTTTTGGTATTTTCTGTTTCCTCTTCTTAGAATGCTCTCTCCTGAGATATTTGCACAACTTGCTCTTTGACTTATATTTCTTCTTAGATGTCAGTGATATAGAGAATATCCTGACTATTCAATCTAAAATAAAATCAAGTTTTTTTTTGGAGTTTCTAACACTTTCTGGAATACTATCCATTTAGTGCTTTACATTGTTATTGTCTTTCTTGCCTATTCAAACATAAAAATTGTGATCACAGGACAACTGTTGTTCTCTACATTTTCCCCTACCATTTTGGAAAGAGGCTGGCATAGTAAGGTGTCTAATAAATATTTGTCAACTACATGAATGGATAATGTACCCTCACTTTTTAGAGATTTCTAACTCAGAAAATTCATATCCACATACCTATTGTTCTGCATTTCTATGAAACTTCATTTTTAATGACCTGATAAAAATCATGGGTGTTCCAAACTTTAACCTTCATTAAATTACTTCCTCTGCTGAAACTAATATACACCTATGGGTAAACATTATATGAAAATTTGGCATGTTTCACTGATTCAATATAAAATTGTTAAGTTCAAACATATAAGTAGTTGGAGATTCAGATATGTAAGACATTATCCACTTTCCAGGAGCTGTCACTCAAAAGAAGGGGACAGACGAGTGAACTGCTAGTGTATAAAATACTGAGGTACTTCGATTTACCACCAATCCTCTCTCTTTCTGTGCCGATAGCGCTCTCGCAAAACATGGTGAATGTTCCTAAAGCCTGCTGGACTTTCTGTAAGGAGCTTAAGGAACTTAAAACTCCCTGTGCTCAGACTGAAATGAATCTGTTACAGCCCACTTCTGTGCTGTTCCTTCTTCACTCTGACTTGTAAACAAGACCTAGTAGGGCAAGCACCAACCCCACAAAGTGACACAATACAAGAAGGGCAAGGAGTCTCTGTATGCCCAGGGAAAGCGGCCTTATGACAGGAAGCAGAGTGGCTATGGTGGGCAGACTAAGCCGATTTTCCAGAAAAAGGCTAAAACTACGAAGAAGATTGTGCTGAGGTTTGAATGTATTGAGCCCAACTGCAGATCTAAGAGAATGCTGACTATTAAGAGATGCAAGCATTTTGAGCTGGGAGGAAATAAGAAGAGAAAGCACCAAGTGATCCAGTTCTGAGCTTCATATTTTGTTTTTTTATGAAGACAATAAAAATTTGAGATTGTTTCCTTCAAATAAAATAAAATAAAATATTGAGATAGAGGGTAACACATGGTTCCTGATGAACACATTAGGAGAGGCCCCTCATCTAGAATTGTAGGTCAAAATAGATTCTCAGGGGAGATTGTGGCTGCGTTGATTATGAAAGGGATTTCTCAAAATTGTTTTCATTCCAACACTATTTTATAATTTCTCAAATTTTAGCCAACTAAGTTGCAGTTCTACTTTATAAGTTATTGCTAAAAATGTTAGATTGTATCAGGCAAAGTTTGGCAGAAGAACTGGAAAATTTCCCCTGAACCAATACTAATTACAGATTGCTAATCACTGAATTTAAGTTCCTGACCAGTAGAATACCTACACAACCATATTATGTAAAACATATTCAGTGCTGATAATTTTTTAAAAAGTGACATTTGGAAGAGATGGAACTGCTTTATTGGAGACAAGATGTATCATATTCGCTCTTTCTTGCTATCAACAAAGCCTATCATGTTGTCATAGAAAGAAATTTGTTTGACAATCATGTTTTACTTGTGAATTTTTTAAAAAAACAAAAGCATTTCCTAAGATGCATTAAATGAGGTTTTATAAGAATTCTTATCTTCAAAATCTGAGAAATTTTAAAATACATGAAATATAAAAAATATGTTCAAAAACCACGTGTTTTCAGCTTCAGTCACTATTTTCAGCTGAGTAAAAATGACAGGATAATAGTATAAATGAAAGAAAACAAATTCAGAATAAAGATCCAAGGATATACTTCAATGTAGAAAACTTTAAGTTTCAGTTCTGGCATGAATAGCAGTCACTTTCATTGAAGATAATAAAAAGGAAGAGTGTTGAATACTAAAATCTATAAATTCTTCACATGAGTAATGTACTAGTGAAATAGAATGGGAAGGGGTATGGAGAAAAGACAGAAACCTTTCTTATTCATGTAAAACTTAAATAGAATTTCTCCATTCAGGGTAATATTGAAATAAGGCAGTATAAAAGTAAGGGTTTTGAAATTTTTCTAATTAATAAACAACTTAAAATAGTTAAGACACACTTCAGGTTTTTTTTAGCCTCAAATATATGCTCTTATAGACTAAACTAATATTGGGACGTTCCAGAACAAGTTATTTTTAATTTTACCTTGTGTTGAGACTGAGAGAGAAAAGGAAAGTTCCGGAACAAGTTGTTTTTTTTACCTTGTGTTGAGACTGAAAGAGAAAGACCTATCTATTTTCTTTTAGTCTAATAATAATTCTCCAAGATTGAAAGACACAGTCCTAACCCACACAGTCTGTTTTGACTGGCAAGGGCTTAACTTTAAGAGAGAATTTTTTTCCTTGAGATTCCAAGAGATAATCAATTTTAACAGTTATAGTGCAAATCTGTGGTGGTAGGGATGGATTTTATGTCAGAATGTGGTTTTCCTTACCTTGACCTTGTAGCAGAGGAAAATAACTTTCCCTCCACCCTCTGTATTACCGGCTGACACCCTCTGTGATAAAAGTCAAATTAACAAGAGAAAAACAAACAGATTTATTATCCATGTTTACCTCATGTATATATGGGAGATACTCAAGGAAAATGGGTAAACTGTCTGAGATGGCCCAAACCTCTACCTTGAATACTAGCTTCATATAACTGGCTAAAGAGAGGTATAGTGTGTGTGGCGTGTGTGTGTGTGTGTGTGTGTGTGTGGTGTGTGTGTTTGGGGGTGGGGGGACAATTCACAGGAAGATGAGAAAATGAAAAGTTTCGTAAACAAATGTTGTCCTGCCATGCAGGTAAGTCAAGGAAAAGAAAAAAATATCTCTGGTGATAGCTCTCTTCCTGGAACAGGCCCCCTTTCTAATGTAAATCTCCTTTGTAAGAGTAGATTTCTCTCAAAAAAGGTAAATTTTACTCTGTTTTTAGATCTTCTCCTGAGTCTGCAGTTTCTCAAAATAATCTTTATGGCAAAGAGGTATATTTTGGGGTGGCATATTCTGCTTCCCTTTAACCTTTACTTCTACTTCATTCCCCTCTTTCTTCTTTTGAAAATTTTGCTCTTAAGCATCCATTACTTCTAATATATCATAACATAGCCGATTACAACCTGAGGTCTGAACCTCCATAACAGTCCCTTTACAAGTGGGGACAAAGTGTATGTCTGATAACAAGGGTTTATTGGCCAGCACAAAGTTTATATTCTTTGAAAACAAGACTTTTCACCTAAAATGCAGACTTCCATTTTCTCTTGAATAATTAAATAATTTGGAAATCATTGTCTGAGTTGTACATTTGTTATACATTTTAACTGTTGTTAAAAAAAAAAGAGAGACTGTTTTGTAAACAGAGTAGGGTGTCCAGGGAGAAAAAGAACAATGCATGGCTTTCTTCACATAAGAGAAGCCATTTTGGGGCTCCCTTGTGGCGCAGTGGTTAAGAATCCACCTGCCAATGCAGGGAACACAGGTTCAAGCGCTGGTCTGGGAAGATCCCACATGCCACGGAGCAACTAAGCCTGTGCACCACAACTACTGAACCTGCGCTCTAGAGCCCACGAGGCACAAGTACTGAGCCCGGGGGCCACAACTACTGAAGCCGTGCTCCACAACAAGAGAAGCCACCGCAATGAGAAGCCTGCGCACCGCAACGAAGAGTAGCCCTCGCTCGCTGCAACTAGAGAAAGCCCACGTGCAGCAGCGAAGACCCAGCAGAGCTAAAAATAAAAAACAAAACAAAACAAATAAATAAGTAAATTTATTAAAAAAAAAGAGAGAGAAGGCATTTTTGGCTTAAGCCATTTTGTGATCTAAGCCTGACCACAATGTCTGCTCTTGAACAGGTCTCAGTACTTAATGATCTTAAGGAAACAAAAGAATACAGAAACAAACTGTTATCAGACAAGAGAAGTAACAATAGCAAAGATAACAAATCAGCTGTAAAGACTCCCAGTTCTGTTTCAGTGGTAAAGATTAGCCTGAAGCTCAACCACCAGGTCACCTGGAAGCTAATGGATGATGCTGTTGACCTTTGCTAACCCTTCTGACTTCAATCAGCTAAAGCCTGGACTCTGTCGACTGCCCAACCCCTAACCCCCCTCATGAATATGCAGACACTCTTAGCTTAAAAATTCCCCAATTTTGCTCTTAAGGGAGACACTGCTTTGGGGAATATCCCACGTGCTCTCCTTACTTGTTACAAGTAACCAATACTTTCTTCTCCTGCTCTTTGGCTTGGCTGTGTCTTTTGGCTCAACACCCACCAAGAGACAAACCCAGTTTTCTGGTAACATACCTAAAAATAAAATAAATTAATATATTTGATTATTGCTTTCTCAAGTAACCATATATGAAAAAAAGTGAAAAATATGGCAAAAAAAATAGGAAGAAGTTAGACATTTTTTCAATCTGATATTGGAAAAGTGAGATTAAAAATTCTGGTGATAAAAACATTTTTTTTCAAATCATATAGTATTTAAATTGTACAATGGCCACAACTAGAAAAAAACCCACGCACAGCAGCGAAGACCCAACACAGCCAAAAATAAATAAAATAAAATAAATAAATTTATTAAAAATTAAAATAAATAAATAAATTTAAAAATGCAGAATAACACAAAATTCTTAAAACTTAATCTCCTAATTTAAGTATAGCATTATTTATTTTATTTGTTGCCTATTGATGGACACTTTTATTGCTCTTACATTTGCAAAGATCAAAATTGATGTAAGAACATGTTTGAACCTTAGAAAAATCTGAGTACTTTCATTGTTTCTAACAGATTTTGTCCACAAAAAATTAAACAATTGATCTAAGAAAGAACTGGAAAATTTTATTTGGGCCAAATTTGAGGACTATAACCTGGGAAGAACATCTCTGAGAGCTCTGAGAAGTGTACCACTCATTAGACGTCAAGACACAGTTTACATAAGTTTTTTGAGACAGAGGGCTGTACATCAAATGACGTTTGGCAGTTTACATAATCCAGATCTAAACACCATGTAATCCTTGTGAGATCAAGAAGGAAAGTTATCTTTTAAGGAGTTATCCCGTTGATGCTAGGAGAATGTTGCTCCTCATGGTTAAGCAGATATTTCTGCTGATGGGAGAGGTTTGGTTGATGCATAATGC
The DNA here is from genome assembly GCF_965194825.1 of Balaenoptera physalus. Classification (NCBI taxonomy): domain Eukaryota; kingdom Metazoa; phylum Chordata; class Mammalia; order Artiodactyla; family Balaenopteridae; genus Balaenoptera; species Balaenoptera physalus. Next base: position 104,103,291 of record NC_138888.1, read on the forward strand.
AGATACACGATGTACAGTGTGGGGAGAGAGGAGGCCAAAGACCAGAAGAAATTTTCTATGTTTAAATGATTCTTATCTTGCCATAAAATATGAATTTTATTTCACAGTTTTCAGGCAGTTATCTTCAGTTCAGACGTACAAATATATCTTCTGCAAATAATGATAATTTAATTTTTAATTATAATGTTTATATTAATAATTTATCTTCTATTGGCTTATTCCTTCATAAGTATATTAAAAATTGTTGACATTCATAGTTTGTTCAGGTCTTTAAAGTACATACATTTTTTACCATTTTGTGTTAACCAATCTTGTTAAGGGAATGCAATTTATTTTATAGACGTGTAGTAAAAATTGTATGTTATATATCTGATATATATATTATATAGATAGATTACATTGACTATATATATAGATGTTGAATTTTGTTAAATATTTATTTGACAACTCAAGATTATTTCTTAATATTTCTTTCTAAATGTACTTGTTTCTTTATTAAAAATGAGCAAAATTGCATTCTTGTTAGCAACTGCAAATGGTTGTGGAGTTATAGTCTGCTACAACACTAAATTCTATTTATTAGTATTTTACTTAAAATGTCTGCTCATTTTCATAAGTGAGAATACCAATATTTAAAAAGCATTTAGAACAATTAATGGCATATAGTAATTGTTTTGTAAGTACTTTAACTATTTTTTTAAATTTGTGAGTTCTACTTGATTTTTTGATTTAAAACCTCTGTGTCTTATGTCTTAACTTTACATACAATAAAAAAAGAAAAAAACTAGCCAATTCCTCCCATATCCAATCTCATACCCCATCTTATCTTCTTGAACTTTTCATGAAGCGTTGGTAATAATATTGTCTCCTACATAGCTTTATAACAAGAATATGTGCATACTTCCATGTCCTGTTTCATCTAATTTACACATAATATATTGACATAATATTAAGAATAAACATGATTAAACTAGCACATATACAATTCTTCATATTTTCTATCACACACACACAAACAGTATTACTAGTATTTTACAATGTCAGCATTTACAATTATTTAACTAGATTATTTATGTAGTTAAAAAATCCATTTTAACTAGATTATTGATATCTTAGCTCATCATATTTAGATGGATTCAATATGCATCATGTTTCTTCTCATCAAAGAACATATTTTATTTTTTGGTTGGCTGGAATCTATAAGAAACATGGCAAATAAATAATTTATATTAATCTTTAAGTAAATGTGACTACAACATGATTCCCTTGAGGCAACAAAAATATTAACAATTTTAAATTAGGATTTTAGACTTTGCCAGGCAACTGCTTGGTAACATAATAATGACTGATGATGATGATGATAAAAATAATAATAATGTGTGAATGAGATTCTTTACTGTCAAATGATGTCAGGTTAAGATAATTGGCCTAAAGCTGTGCTCAACACTACTCGTTAACAGGAATCTGTGACTTATAAAAACTCTTAGCAAAAATTTCAAAAACTTCTTGCAATAATTTTCAAATATAAGTTTTTTAAATATTTCACTCTGTTATGAGACTACTTGTATTCTTGTGTGTGATTTATTATGTGTTGAGAGTGTAAGGACAAATAAAAATGTAAAATAAGAACAATTCTCCTGGTGAAAATAAGGAAATTGACATCACCCCTGTCCCTTTTTCTTTAGAAAAATTGTAATGTAAATATTTTTGCAAACTGGGTAAGCCTTTGACAGCTTTATGACACAGGAATGCCTTTCTCAAGGGTTAAGTTGTTATCTCTGAAATGTAAACTCAAGGAAGAGAGAACTTCTATCTTCTAGTTCCCATAGGAGGAGTCTAAAAATTCTGGTGGGCTTCTTGCTCTAAATTGCAAAACCACTTTCTATAAAAAAGACATGAAAGCTAGTTTCTCCTCTGGATAAAGCCAATTTAGCTAACACAGATAGTCACCTGAATTACCAGATGACTCTCAGATGGGATGAGCTATACATGACAAACGGTGCTATCCTGTCCTTTTACTTAAAGACTAGTTATTCATTTTGAAAACATACATGGAATAGTCCTACCTGCTTGGTTACGTAAAGGGTCAGAATCCTTTCTGTCTTTACATCTTTCAGTGGATTGTCTGTAATGAGCATTGCATTCTGGTTTAATGCTTATTTGATAATAAAGTGTTTTCTTTCTCTACTACCTTTGTGGACAGGTTTTCTGAGTTGGGAGAAGATTTTGTTTTTAATTACATTTCCCCAACAGACATTGTTTTATATATTTTATGTAGACCAATCAAACACTAATTACAAATTATGAAGTGTAAATATCTTCTTTTCAACACCTGAGAGAAATATAAAAGCATCACACACTAAAATTTTTATTGTAATATTTATTAGTGGAATTGTGTAATTTTATTTACTCGTGAAAAAATAATTTGACCACATATTCATGGATTAACTAAAAAACTAAAAACATGAAGCAATTGCCTATCATATGCAAATTTCTCTATTTGGCTCTGGATGTACATGTGAGGGGGTAAGATAAATAAAGCACAAATCTTGCTGTAAAATAACTCAATTTCCTGAAAGATTTATACTCTCCTGAGGCAGGGAAAGTCATCAACTATAGTATAAGACAGAATGAAGTAAGCACCATTACTCCACCTACTTCATAACATGTCCAAAAGCAGTAACTCTTTTTAAAAATAATGCTAAAGGTAAATATGCATAGATGATAATTTCATGTTAAAAAAAAGTGACTGCCTTTCCGAGAATTCCAGTAGAGTCAGTGAAAGCTCCAGCTTAAATCCTGAGTTGTAGAATCACTAAGAATCATGTCCATAGGGTATTGAATACCACACTGACAGCAAAATGATACACTGTTGGTTTAAATGAGAGTGAACATACTGTCAGACTTTATGACAAAACTCTTCTGAAAACTGTGTTAACATTTAAAGTTTAAAAATGTTTTATTACAAAAAAGAGAAAATACCAATAAGATAAATGAATGTGTGGATCCTTATCAATTAGAATCATGAAGAAATAAAATAATTGTATTACAGAAGATCATATATTCAAGTGTTTATTAGCATTTATGGTGACATAAATATTCAATTAGAAATACCGAAAAAAAAAAAAACTAGGAAAGTTCTCATTGGAATAATTTAATTAACATGACATAATAGAAATTGAAATAATCTTTATTTAGAAACCTTTAAAAAATAAAATAAATGTAATGTTTATCTAATATACTTTCTAAAAAAACATAAAGTAGGAATAAGAAGTGTGATTTCCTTTCATCACTGCAAAGAATTTGGAGAATTATACTGTCAAATTAAACTATCATAAAATGCACAAGACTGAAATGTCAGTTTCAGAAAATGCTAGTTTTCTTTTAGCTCAAGCAGTATTCAAATTATAGAAATATAAAATTATTTTAGGAATGTGTATCTGCTTTTTTAAAATATATATTTGCTAATTACTACTTTACATCTTGTTGGTTGTTTTTCACTTGCAATAAAGATTCTAAAATCATAATCTTGTCACTTCACTGTGTGGTAAACAAACATATGGAATAGTAACAATATTTGAGATATAAAATTTTCTTACACTTTTACTGATTTGTGTTATATTTATGTTTGTTTAGGCTGCAATTACAAAGTTCTGAAAATAGTAACTAGTTTAAAGTTTATATTATATTAATCTGATTGTAGAAATTTACATAAAAGTTAGATATAGTCATGCACACACTACTTCTTTTGAAGTAGAGTTTTTTATATTAAATTATCTGTGTGCCAGTATGTGTGTTTTTGTGCGAGTTCTGCCGCTGCCACAACCAAAGTAGAGACTAAGGATTTATTTAAATGTAGTTTATTTTGAAAGTAATACCCAAAACAAGGAAAGAGGAACCAAGGCTCAAATAGATTTTTTATTTAATGATAATCAGTTTACACTGCCTCATATCAAAATGGTCACACAAGAGTTCAAGTACGATTCAATGGGCCTTCAGCTGTAATGTCTCCAGAATATATTTATGATTATATCCCTTTTTTGAAATTTCTGTAAAAGAAAGTTAAAAAACAAGCTTAAATTAGATAATACATTGAATCAATTTACTCTAGAGGATAAAGGAATATTACCAGAACTTTTCCTAGGGTCAAATTTTAAAGAAGAGGGAATAGCTACAAAAAAAGAAAAAAAAAAAAAAAAAAAGGAAAGAAAAGGAAATTATTATACTGAGGAAAAGGAGGAGAAATAAAAGTTCTACTTAAAAATAAAGGTATGTGTGAGGGTGTGGGGGGAGTGGTTAGATAACCTGCTTTATAAATGTACCTGCAGATGGTTCCAAACAACACGTCAATTTTTGTTCTACTATTAAATGCACAATACAAGAATCTGGTTTGCTTATTATGTATTGTGTCACCTTTTCTCAGTCTCGCCTTTGATTTTAGCCATGTGTTCGGTTTACACTTGTCTCCCTGGGATCTTGAGTCCGTCTCTCACTCTCTGCTCTCATGTGCCTCTCCGTGCATGTCTTTAGAAGCGCACTCTTCACGCAGGGAAGCAGAACCTTGAAATGTCCAGGATATTTGGCCTAGAGTGACAACTCTAAACCAGTGGGAAATGGGAACTGACTGGTATGCATCCTTCTTCCTGTTAATCCTTGAGTCTCAGATGGATAGTTATGAAAACCATTCCATATGCTCTTTGAAGTTTTCAAGTGGCCTGAGCCTAGTTTCCCTCAGAATCGACTAAGACACTATAATTATTTTTTTTTTTAATTTTACTATTTTTTAAACTTTTTATTTTATATTGGAGTACAGTTGATTAACAGTGTTATGTTAGTTTCAGGTTACAGCAAAGTGATTCGGTTATACATATACATGTATCTATTCTTTTTCAAATTCCTTTCCCATTTAGGTTGTTACATAATATTGAACAAACAAGGACCTACTGTATAACACAGGGAACTCTGCTCAATATTATGTAACAACCTAAAAAAACACTATAACTATTGTTTTTATCTTTGCTCCTGCTCCCCAAGACTACTTCCAAAAAATCTACATGCACAAAATTCTGCCTCAGCCTCTGCTTTAATGGTGGTAGTTAGGAAAGACAAGCTGATTGAAGAATTACCACCCACCAAAATTTAGTATAATGTTAGTATAGAAATACTATTTATTCTACACTTCTTAATTCAAGTGTTGCCTCAAATGACATTTCAATGTTTTGTAATCTTCTTAGATATTTTTTTTTTCATTTTAAATGTAAATTTGAAAATCTTCTATATTGTGTTTGTATAAGTTTTACAAAGCAATATTTTAGTATTTTATTTTGTTGCTTATTTTATTGTATTCCTTATTTAATAATAATAATAATTTTAAGAGTTATTTTACTATGGATTTCTTGGTTCTCTAAGTTACAATAGATATAATTATCAAATAGAAATATGATCACATTAGAAACTCTTATGATGCTTGGCAATGGCATAGCAAGGAGTACACAACAAAATCTTGTCCTTATTAACCCTTCTTATTGTTTAACGTTCCTTAATAATGTGTTAAAAAACATGAAATAATAATATGTTAGGTAAGAATCAATTACTTTCAACTAGTCTCCTATTTTAAAATATTTGGCATCTGGATTTGGTTCTAATGGTCATAAATCATGTTGATAAGCTAATAGTTACTGGATAGTTTATTCACATTGTCTCATTTAGAGTTATTTATTCACTATTCTATCTGAATAGCATCTCCTGTTACTCTCTATCCTGTTACCTTGATAATTCTCGTCCATGGCACTTATCAATAACTTGCATCCTATAATACACTTGTAGGTTTATTTGTTTATTTGCCATTTCCCCCACTGGAATATAAACATGATGAAGACAAGGCTTCTGTGTTCTGTATCTGTGTGCATGGAAAACAGTAGATATTGAATCAATATTTGTTGTTTAAAAGAATGAAAGAAGTTACACAAAACCTTTGAAAAGAGGTTTTGTCCTGCTTCCAAGATGTAGCAAAGTATCAATAAGCGATCTTATTCTATAGAGAGTTTTTAATGTGCCTGAATGAATATGGGCACCTGAAGGATGTCCCATTTGCTGCCCAGATCTCTGGCACATTTAGACCTATCTCATAATCAATTGGAGAGTCTCAAAGTGAAACAGAAACTTTATAAAACTCAATGCACTTTATGTTAAGATTACCTACTGTGATCTTTTCTAAAATGTGAAACTGAATGAATATTTCATTAGACATTTTATAAAGAAGTTTCAGAGTAGCAGGGATATGGCATATGCTATGTCAAAGAAATAGTAATATAGATGACATTGAAACGCTGACATTGTAAAATATTCATGACCGTATAAGTATCTATTAAGAAGCTGGAATCATAAAAACTTCTTGCATTGGAAATGCATCCTGCTTCCTCACTTAAGAAGACTAAGCAACGGGTGCCTACAGTATACTTATTCTCTCACAGTCTCTTTTTGATGCTCTCAGAATATGTAGGGGGAAAAAAGCTAGATATATGTAAATGCAAATCCTTAGGACTCTAAACAGATGTTTCTCTCTGTGAATAATCCTCTTAAGGAAACACTACTGATGGTGAAACTTCCCGTTGGCAGCCTCTTAGATGTTTGTCCTCTCTGTCTATCCCTGTCACTGTCTCTCTGTCTCTGTCACACACATACACACACACACCCACAACTCCTTTTACTCATGCCTTTTAACTGAATAATTATAAAAGTCTTAAAATTATATAATCTGTTATCCCTTACAAAGAACTTTCTCATAATTATTTCATCCAACAGAAGCTCACCAGGCAGCAGCATGATGAGACATCTTTAGATGAGAAAATGGAAATTTTGGAAAGTTTGGAATCTTCTCAAAGATTTCGTGTCCAGATGTCAGACACGGAACTGAAGGCAGCCTTTCTGATTCTAATTCTGATAGTGGAGGAAAATCCTATGAGCTCCAGCTTTAGTTTCTCCTCCCCCTCTTAATTCTCCTTCTTCTTCTCCCCCCACTCTTCTCTCTCTCTCCTCTCTCCCTTCCTCTCTTTTTCTATCACACACACACCTACTTATATCACAAAATCAACATTTATTTCCTCAAAATCAGTTACAGTTTGATTTGGGAGTTGCCTTTCTTCCCTAAACAGAAAACAAATGTATATTTCCCATGCTGAGGTACTGAGACTATACAATTTTATTACTAAATATCTGATGATTAGTTTTTATTTTTGAGTAATATCATTAAAAGGCTGACATTTTACAATATTTTTAATTTTATACTTATTTATTTTTTATTGAAATTTAGTTGATTTACAATGTTGTGTTAGTTTCAGTTGTACAGCAAAGTGATTCATATATATATATGTATATTATTTTTTTCACGTTCTTTTCCATTATAGTTTATTACAAGATACTGAATATAGTTCCCTGTGCTATATAGTAGTTCCTTGTTGGTTATCTATTTTATATACAGTAGTTTGTATCTGCTAATCTCAAACTCCAAATTCATTCCTCCCCACCCCCTTCCCCTTTGGTAACCTGAAGTTTGTTTTCTTTGTCCTTAAGTCTGTTTCTGTTTTGTAAATAAGTTCATTTGTATCATTTTTTAGATTCCACATATAAGTGATATCATATGGTATTTGTCTTTTTCTTTCTGACCTACTTCACTCAGTATGATGATCTCTAGGTCCATCCATGTTGCTGCAAATGGCATTATTTCATTCTTTTTGTGGCTAATAGTCCATTGTGTATATGTACCACATCTTCTTTATCCATTCCTGTCAGTGGACATTTAGGTGGCTTCCATGGTAAAAACCTAACATTTTGAATGCTTATTGCCAGATATTTTATTAGGATAGGATATTTACCTCATTAACATATTAAGTGAATAATATTATCATCTTAATTTTAGAAATGGAAAAATTGAGGATGAGAGTTTCTAACTTTGAACAAGATGATACAGCTTAATGACTTACTAATATTTCATACAGGTTTTCCACTCTCTTTGTCTTGAACTTATTATGATTCCACATTTGTTACCTGTTGCTTTCAAGATTCCATTTCTTTCACAGTGAAGTGTTTCTAGATATATTTGTTACATTTAATTTTATAGTTATTCATGAGAAATATAGCAGTTGTTTTCAAATATCTTTGTTTTTAATGTGTCTTTTATTGGGGTCAAGTTAAATAATTAATACCCACGCAACCACATGCACTCATTTTTTTCAAATGTCAGTAGTACTACAACAGCCGCCCTTTTCATCATAGAACCAGATGCACTAACCATTAAAATAAAATAAAGTAAAATATAGGACTAAGAGGCAACTGTAAGAAATGGAGTTTAAAATGGAGGATTTTAGCTTAACCATTCTGTTACTCCTTATAAATTATTTTGGCGCTCCATAAGCTCTAAAATCTAAGAAACGTCCTCAAATTTGTCATGCTTTTCTCTAGCAGATACCCAGACACATTATGATGAAACACCAATGCAAAGAGCATATTTCTGGCTATTTCTATTCCAATCTTGAATTAGTATTTCTTGAGACAGAGAGAAAGAGAGAGAGGAAGAGAGAGAGGAATTATGGCCAAATGTACTTTTTTCATATTTATGACAATCTATTAAACTCATTAGGGAAAATATTTTTAATTTTACTATATTTTCATAATTAGATAATAATCAAAAGTTCAGTGAATATTTGGAACCCATATGGTCTGTTGTCTTTATGTAGTCCTTTTTCAACCACAACTAAACTTTTATTTCTATTTTCTTTTCAATCAGTAGGAAAGCTTACAAATAAATTCTGAATTTCCACATAGTCTGGCTTTTAGCAACACTGGCCTGACATTCTAAAAGCGACTCTAAGCTAAATGGGAGAATTTGTTGCCTCTTATAAACTGGTCAAATGCTCTACCGTGGCCCCAGCACTCATTGCTAATTTACATACCTAAACTCTCTCAAACACGTATTCACTTTTCCTGCAGCCTCTAAACATGCTCTGTCCTATCTAGCATTTGTTGTAATCTGGGGCAGCAGAGAAAAAAGGAGACTACAAAATCGAGCAGTTATCTGGTACTGTTAAGTGTGACTGACAGCTTGGTCAGTAGAAACATGCCTCCAAGAAGCTGTGTAAACTCTGCCTCAGGCTCACATTCTCTATTAGAAACAGTTCATCCCACACGGTACTAATTCCACCACATGTCTAGGTCTCATAGGGGTGGACATAGGACCCAAGCAGTATCAGTGCAGAAGCCCTGAGGCTGTAGGCAAGTACTGTCAGATCCTTCTTAGAGTTCAGTCAGAGCCAGAGCCCACTTGTTGCTGGAAAAGCAAACAAGGGAGGTAAGAAGATTTAAAGATGTGCACGGGGTTGTCTGATGCGACACTGCACACCAACCAGAGCTAAAGAATGAGAGCTGACAAGGTATGCAAATGCACAGTGCATTTGCATACTCCATCAGCTCTCATTCAGAGCAAATACTGAAAAGTAGGACATAAATGACTGCAGTCAGGAAGGGCTTTCTGATTCCTTTTTTTTTTTTTTTGTCTTTTGATATAATTTAAAACTTACATATAAGTTGCATGAACACTACAAGGATTGCTTTTGGGCTCTTTAATGAGACTGACAAACTTACACATTCTATCAGATTTGCCAACATTTTCCATAGAAGGTATCATTTTACAATCCCACAAGCACTGTATGAGAGCTACAGTTATTCCATAGACTCCAAACGGTTTATTAGATATATGTATTTTATGCTTATATATGCATGCTTATACATATATTATATACATTTATAAATTCATATTTATACATTCACACAAATATATGTATAAATACATATGTATTATACACATGCCCAGTTTTCCTTTCCCTTCCTGTATGGATTCTACCTATAATTTAAAGATTTCAGAAAATTGAAGAAGCAGCAACTCCCTGTATTTTTTCTCTCAATTTCCAGACAATTGCCAAGACTTCTGAATTTTAATCATGAACTATTTTCTAAATCCATCCACTCTTTCTCAAATTATCTTGTTCATGCCATCGTTAAACTATCTCTTACTGAAGGGTAAGTGATTGTCTCAGTGGTGATAGATACTATATTTTATAAGTGTACCCAGGAATGTTTGGAGAGGTTTAAGTGCAGATTGGAGTAGACTCCAACCTGTGGAAAGTTCACAGTCCTGGGTGGAGAGAAACCCTCCATCCCAGAGTGAGGAGACAGAAAGGATGGACCGAGCCCATAAGTCCACATCCTCAGCTCTTTCCCCCAGATGTTTTATGGGAAATTCACTAAATAAAAGAAAAGAGCTCTGCTTTCCTGATATCCAGAGTGGAATTTTCAATGAAGACATAGACTCATAGCCAAAGGAGTCTTGTTTTTTTTTTCCCTAAAGCTAGTATTCTCTTTGTATTCAGGCTGAAACTGTAAGGATGGGACAGAACCTTTGTAGCAGTGTTCCAGGGTGGTCTAGAAGTGTTTTTTGTTTTGTTTTGTTTTGTTTTGAGTCACAAGCATGGGAGATATACTGAAGAGTTATTAGTAAACAGCAAAACATAAAATTAGTGTCGTTGGCTTCATTACTCCTAGGAAAATATATTTGACAATATATGGATGCACTTGAACTTTCCTTTTCTGCATGTGAATATTAAGTGAATTTGTGCTCTGAATCTTAAGTTCACAGAACATTGGTACATTTACCAGTTAGTCAGTGATTCATGGTACTAGTTTTGAAGAATTTTATTATTAAATAGATGTGATTTTTAAGCATAAAGGAAAACAGGTATTCCTTATATTTCTTGTGGTGGTTTTTACATCAATTTAAAAGAACATCTCAAACTTCTGAGACTTTTTTGTATTTACCACTTACTACATAAGAAAACTGTTACATTAATTACCTTGAGTGTGTTAACTCATTTACATCATTTCTTTTTCAGAATTCTGAAATACTTTAAGCACTCACTGTTTCAGTAGAAGTTGTTTTGTGAGGCGCAAGGTTGAACTTGTTCTTTGCTAATTATAATTTTGCAAGTACTTGACTAAAGATCTGGATGGTCAATGGTGATATGAAATAGAATATTTCAGAATTAGTATTGAAGTGAAAGTGAGTTGCTATAAAAACCACTCCATTAAACTTTGAAATATTTGAATATATTTGATAATACAGAAGTTATTGTATTTTACAGCAAAGTTGTGAAAATTTGTAGGAGAAATTGCCACATGTGTGGTTTCTCAAAGGTGTCTGTTTTTAGAAATGTTTGCTGTTTTCTGAAAGTGCCTTCATGACTCTTTGTACCAGTGGACTCATTCCTGTGTGCTGAGCTGCTCACATTGGGCTGCTGTGTTACACACTAGCTAAGTGGGCAGTAACTGAGACTATCGTACAGTGATAAAACCACAATTTAAAAGGCAAAATATCAATCTAATATAATTCATAATAAGTTTGCAAAATCATATTTTTAAAGGAAAATTAGTATTTTTTCACAACCAGAAGTATAACTTAATAATAATCAATCTAGCAGCACTGTGTGGGAAGTGGTGAAAGTCAGCTTGTCCATAACAGAAACTCTTATTTTTCCTTCACAAATGTACTTCTTTATATTTCCTTTCTGAGGCATCAATACCCACCTAGTCGCTAGCCTGGTTGGCCCTTGATTCTTCCATTGCCTTTTCATCAACCTCATTTAACTATGTTTAAATACTAAAAACTCTACTCACTCCAAATATCTCCTCCTCTCTCTCTCTTTGTTTCTTCCAGGATCTTGCAACCTTTCTTTTCCACTATTTTAATAATCTCCTAATGTGTCCCTCTGCCCTGGTGTCTCAGCTGCAACAAGTCCATCTTTCACAGTGCCTCATAAGGTCATTTACAAAGTACAAATCCAGACTTGTCTGGACAGACCATTGTCTTAAAAGAATCAATGGTTGGGCTTCCCTGGTGGCGCAGTGGTTGAGAATCTGCCTGCCAATGCAAGGGACACGGGTTCGAGCCCTGGTCTGGGAAGATCCCACATGCCGCAGAGCAACTGGGCCCGTGAGCCACAACTACTGAGCCTACGCGTCTGGATCCTGTGCTCCACAATAAGAGAGGCTGTGATAGTGAGAGGCCCGCGCACTGCGATGAAGAGTGGCCCCCGCTTGCCGCAACTAGAGAAAGCGCTCGCACAGAAACGAAGACCCAACACAGCCATAAATAAAATTAAAAAAAAAAAAAAGAATCAATGGTTATATATACACTCTGAAGTGAAATCCAAAATCCTCAGTACACCATATAAGAATTTTTATAATACTACCTTTAATTATTATGTAGCCTCTTCTCCTCTTCCACATTTACTGTATCATTGTTCTATATATTTTTTAAGTTGGCCAAGATCTATACTGTCCAGTTGAAGTATATCCAGCTGAAATATCATTAATATCATTAATCTGGTAAAATTATGAAATGATTTTGATTATCATATTAATGATTGAAATATCATTAATCTGATAAAGACAAATGTATTGTAACTGTAAGACATAGACTAACTTTTGACAGCTTAAGAAAAAAGAATGTAAAATAACTCATTCATAATTTTTACATTGATTGCATGTTTAAATTATAATATTCAGAAACATTGGCTTAAAATATATATTGTGAAAATATATTTCATCTGCTTATTTCACTTTAATTTTTATCTGAGTATTAGAAAATTTAAAGTTGATTTTGTGTCATATGTTATGTTTCTATTGGTCCATAAGACTCTAAATGCTTAAAGTTTTTAAACAGGTTCCACTATTTTATATGTACACATATTGAAAAAACTGTTCCCATTCCTAGGAATGCTTTTACACTTAAATTTGCCTAGAACTCAAACATCTATTCTCAAGTAAATCTTTTCAAAATCCTATGCAACCAGACTTGGTTACTTCCCCTGTCACGCTGGAGGACGTTCTTCCAGATATTGTGGCAATCCCACCAGTATTTATTACCATCTATACTATGCTCTGCTGCTTAATGCCCATTCTCATCTCATATTTTCTGCTCTTGATTTTCATACCTGACCTCTGACATCTTTATTCTTCTATTCTAGACTAAAAATTAAATCATCCTTAGGAAAAAATTATTCATTTCTGAATTGAAGAAAACTCAAAAAATGATAAATGGGTTTGCTTAATAGACTACAGCTCAAAAATAAAATACATACAATACCCTGCAGAGTATGTATTTGTGTGTGTGTGTGTGTGTGTGTGTGTGTGTGTTTAGGTATACTTGTTGGGGGGTAGAAGTGTTTATGCTTTCACGTGAAGATATGTAAGAACATTTCAGGAGGCGGAAGTAAGGCTATCAGAGGGATATTTTTTCAGAAGCGTCATGAGAATTTTCACAGCACCTAGGATGAATGTGGTTGGAAATAATTGTAAAGGGGATTAGTTCCCTTATCATTATCCCAAACACAATTTAGAAAGAAACCACAGAACACAATTCATTTTCAAACATTTAAGAAATTCTCAAAAAGGAAGTTCATAAAGGGGTCAATATTTCCTGGAGTCTAAAGAGTAACACTAAGTAATACACTATTCAATAGTTTCTTCATATCTTGGCAATGTTTGATGGGTAAAATCCATTTAAAGGTGTATTTCTTGTATTTACAACAGTCAAGATGATATTTCGACTAGTCAATCATTAAGGAAATTTAGGACACACTTGTATCATTTATCTTACATTTTTTGAATGGTATTTTATTGAAACTACTCATTTGAAATCATTGTTTTCAGATCATAAATAAAACATTGCTAGCATAACCTGTCTCATAAATACCAATGTTCACTATTACTGCTTATTTTAAGGTACAATGCATTTAAATTAGTAACATGAAGGTGGAAACCTATAATGGAAAATTAGAAATTTTGATTTAGTTTGACTTCAGTTCTTTGTATTTAAAAAAGTTTTCACACCTTCTAAACGTTGCCATATAGTGCCATAAATTTATAAAAAATGCATTTATCCCATTATGTGTCTAAATTTTCTGAATAAAATTCCTAAAAATGAGCCTAAACAAAAATGTGCTTTGTTTTTACTCAGGTTTATGTCTTCACAATGAATTTCTTTTACATATATTCATAAACAAAAAGCAGTTTGAGAATATTAAAATATTACACAATATAGTAGGTATTCAGTAAACTCTAAAGGAGATTTCAGTTTTTGAGTGACCATGAAAGTGACTGAACATGTTCTTCTCAAAACACTTTCTTCTAATTTTATTTTACTACCATTTATTTATTCATACATAAAATTTTAAAAACATCAAGTTAACTTATTATAAAGTTAATATTACTGAGCTTAATTATTACTGTCATATTTCCTAGAATTTTTTTTTCTTCTTCCTATTCCTAATTAGGTCTTTACTTATTTTCAATTACATTTTAGAAAATGGACAAACTTGAGAAATATGTGAATATATATTTCTTGACATCTCATATAACCCAGTTCACTTTAAACATCATTGTGGACATTATGGAGCTATTTAGAGAGTGTGTTTAGTGTAGGATATATAAAAAGGATGACACAATTTCTTCCCTCACTGTGCTCATCCTGAGGCTAAATAAAACTTGTAAATAGGTGTATGAAAGCAATGCTATTACACATCCATTTAATTTACTCATTGAATATTGTTTGAGTAACTGCAATGTATGGAGCTTATTGAGGGAGATAAAAAGGACACAGGTGTAAATAAAAACAGATGCAGTATGTACCTATAATGGGGTCAAAGCTGAAGGTTACACATATAAATAAATAATGCACAGTGAGAGAGAGAGAGGAATGGCATGTGAGTGGTGTACAATTGTAGCATGGCAGTAAGAAGAACTTATCCTAACTTCAGTAGATAGAGAATGGTGTGCAGAGGAGGGGCATTTGAGACTCATATTAAAGGATAAGGAACCACTTTTCATTTGGAAAAATGGGATTAGGGAATTCTGAGGAAGATAATATTTTGTCAAATTTCTTGGAAGCCTGAGGAGCATAAAGTATCATAGTATCATTGAAGAGGATGAAAGAGATCAGGCTTAATCTGGAGAGGAATCTATTAAGGCCATAAATGAAGGGCTCTGAGGGCAAGACTGCAAAGAAGAGTAAGCCAGCAGAGGAGCTGCTACACAACAGGATAAATGCCATAACGTACATTGATGTTTGCAACAGCTTTGTGAATGGGCTTCAAAGACTAATGATTGCAAAAAAATAAAACCACCTTGTGTTATATATATATTAGCAGTTTCTCTTGCATAGTTTGGCCATGAGTTTAATTTGCCATCCTTTTTTTTTTTTTTTGACATTCCAAAATAGGCTTCCTGCTCATAGCCCATGTATATCAGCAAATATGGTTCAGAAACACTTCGTCTACAACCAGTAGACTTTCAAAAATTTCACGGTTAAAACTGACCCCAATTCCATTTCCAAAGAAAGCATTTGCTATTGATGAAGAAAAAAGTTTGAGGTCTAAAAAGAAGCTTAATGAAAATTACGTTGTTTTGGGTGACATTTATAAATAATAGTTTCACAGCAGTGCTATTAAAGGATATATAAAGTTGTGATTTAAGATAAAAGAAGAAAATATGTTACAGAAATTGAAAAATATGTGTTTTCCTTTTTAAAAGTCTGACAAGTAAAGGTTGGCTTCTATTTTTATTTTTCATTGAGATAGGTGTCAGCTTGTCATAAAGATACACACAGATTCATTGCTAATGAAGCTCAAGCTTCAGGTTTCCTCCCTTCCATGTGTTTCTTTCAAGGTGTTTTGCTTAATTTTAAATTATTTTTCTTTAGGCAAAGCCCGATATAGTACATATTCAGAGCCTCCCCACCAACCCAAACCATGGTTTATCTTTTACCCAGAGTTAGGTTCTGTTAAAGGGCTCATGGAAAAATGCATATGTTTGGATTAGGAAACACAGCAGGAAAAAAGAAAGGAACTGAGTAGAAAGAAGTAAGCCATAGACTTACATTTTCAGTTTGCTAATGAACAGAATTGTTTTCTTTTTTTAAATATAACATTTTTTCACCAGTGAGCAGAAATGAGGAAGATAGATTCAATTTCCAATTCACATGTCATCACAGCCTTATAAAGGCTGCTCTCTGTACACTACCTGAGGTAGATTCTCCTCTCCTGGACCATTCAGTCTTATCACTGTCAAGAAATAGGAATGTTATGAGATGTTTTCCTACTTTTAAGCTAACAAGTAAGTTTGCCACAGTTTTCTGGCTGTTAGCAGAAGATAGGAGCCACCTGGGTCAGAAACAAAGGACTTTATTACTGCACATCCAAGCAGCCTGACCTTCATGTTTGCACTTGTTCCTTTTGTCCCTCATGTCCCATGGGAGCAATGTGCACTGTCCCAGTCAGATTCTGTACCAGCAGTAGGCTTGTATCAAAGCCAGAGAAACACAATCTTAGGAAACACCAAGTATTTTTTAAAGGGACTACAGTCAAGTTTGCCCAAACTTTGGTCTAGAGGGATCATTATCTTTATTATTTTGGACAGCAAACAAATCTGCTGTCTGCTCTGAAGAGAGACACTTTTTTTGCTTCCCATGTTTGCTTGTTATACATCTTGAAAAGATAGCCTGAAACAAAAGTGTCCAATGTCTGTGTACAGCAGATGTGCAGAATGTAGGAACCAATTGAGAATTGTCTCCCAGCAATCATTACCACTCTCTGTTATTTCCTTTGTCTGATAATTTAAAAGTTTCCACAAATTTAAGATAAGACTTATTGTCTGTATCCTTGGTGACAAGTAGTCATCAGAATCTGTTTAATCATTCAGTGACAACTAACTCATTTCAGTGATCATTCTTTGACAAGCCAACCAATCATTGTCAGCCCCTTACTCCTGAAACTCAGGCAATCAGGAATGGATTATATCTAATAACCTCACCTCTGAATGGCAACCAGTCAACAACCATCTCATCTGAGTAATGAAACCATATACAAGCCCCTGTGTCCCTGTCCTTTGAAGTTAAAGGCTTTTGCTTTATTCTCCCAGGCCTCCCCTGAGTCTCTAAAGACTGGCTCAAGTGTTAATGATTAGGAAATGTGAAGATGTGGAAACAAAGAATAGCTGTTGGGCTGGGAAACTGGTAACAATTTAGACTATAAATCAGCCATGTAGCAAAACCACCAAACTCCCAGTTCCCTGAAAGATACAGGTAAACGCCTGACACATATTCCTAAGGTGTTTGTACAGGAAGCCGACCCCCACCAGACAAAAACTGTGGACCACAAGCACATAGACCCCAGACTGGTTGAAACCAGAAGGTGGAAAGTTCACCTTGAGGCCAACCAATCCAAAAATTTTATACAAGCTGATCACACACCCTGCAGCCCCCTCCCTCACTTGTCCTTTCAAACATCTTCCCTGAAAGCAATCAAGGAGTTTGGGTCTTTTGAACATTAGCTGCCTGTTCTCCCTGTTTGGTGCCCTGCAATACTGCCGTGCTTTCCTTCACTGCAACCTGGTGTCAGTAGATGGGCTTTACTGTGCGTGAATCCACGTTTGTTTCTGTAATGGTAACAATGCTTCTACAGGTGGTGTTGACTCTGTCAGCTCTAAAAGTTCTCTCATACTGAACATTTCCTTTTAACACTGTAATTAGAACATCAGATCATCATTAAATTGAAGGATACTGGTTGATTAGCATAGCTCTCTTCAAAAGCAATAAATTCAACTGTATATATATTTCAGGCATTACATAGTTTTGTTATCATCTTCTGACATATTTCACTTATTCATTTATGTACTTGTATATTTATTATTTCCACTCATTAGATTATAAGCTCTATGAGAATGGGAATCTCTGTCTTGCCACTGTATCCTTGACTAGTTCAATGTCCAGAATAGGCTATTGATAAATATTGATTGAAGAGTTAAAATGATTACACAATTAACTTGGTGTTGAAGTTTGGTAAGATATGAGACAATAAAAAAAACTACACCAATGAAGGTGTAGTTACTGATCACAGATTCAAGTTCAATTTGGGAAGAATAAGAAATCAGGTGAAGCCTAAAAGATTAAAAGTATTAAGGAAAAAAAAAAAGTATTAAGGAGATTTCAAGGTCTGAACTTGTGATAAAACAAAAGATATAATACGGTATTAAGGCTATTGGAAATCGGAAAGGATGAAAATATGTGGTCATAAAATAAAACATTTAAGATTAGGATTTTAGGATGCAAAATAGTTGACAGAATCTAGAGAATGTAGTGGTACCCAGGAGAACTTTATGCAATGATGGAAAGAGCCATATGTAGCTGTTGAGAACTTGAAATGTATCTAGAGTGACTGTCGGAGAGGGGTTGGCTTTTTAATTTTATTTAATTTTAATTAAAATTTAAGTACCTTCATATGGTTAGTAGCTACAGTGCTGAACGGTGCAGATCTAGGGAGTTTTTGTAATTTTTGTTTTGGGTCTCTTTGAAAGTCTGACATAAGTTCTGGATCCCATCTAAACAATCCCAGGATCTAGACTGAAGACTTGGAAATAGATCACTGAACTGCAGTGAGAAAAGGTTACTGATGCAAAGAAGGTCATGAAATCATGTGTAAGCATGGACAGTTACATTGCCATGGACTCACATGAAATGATAGATGTTACACGTCCCTTGTTTCTCAATCTTGCTTTCTGAAGTTGGTTTTCTTAAGGAAATAAAGGCATCTTAGCTCTGCCTTGGCTTTGTTAGTTTCAGAATCAGGCTGGGAAAAGTTGTGTGAGGAGAAGTCCTATAAGGCAAATCCTCAGTATGGGATTTGGGAACTGCATTACTCTCCATTTTGTATCTTATAAAGAACTCCAAGAAAGAAAACTGGGAATGTTGATCTATAGGACTTCCAAACACTCCAGTGTTGGTAGAAAGATACTGAATTGATCAATTATGTTAAAATTAAATTAGAAATGTCAAGTCAATTTGGGCTTAATTTAAATTCTTTGACCATTTAATCTTTTTTTTTTTTTTTCCACTTTACCTTTGTGTGAAGTTAAAAATGTAGCTTGGTATATAATTACCTTAATCAACAAGCTTTTAGAAGCTACTAAATAGTTACATGCCATTTCAAATCTCTGGCACAGAATTCCCCTTTCATTCTGTATTCATGTCATTATACATGTCATCAAGATGTATTACAATCCTCTGTATAGAGCAAAACTCACTGATGGTGCAAAGTATAATAGATGAGCATAACCACTTTGGTGCAGAGATTAGCTGCCTGTAGGTAATCTGGGTTTTGCTCTTATGGAAGACAGAGATATGACAGCAAAAGTGGTGGTGTATAATATAATTAGTATAGGTGTTGAGTAACACAAAAGATATTTACTATCTGCTGATTGCTGGGTAAGTCCTTAAATCTTCTTAGGCTCTGTTCCTTAATCTGTGAACTAAGATAAATGAAATAAAAATGATTATGCAAAACTATGTTTAAAATGGATAAACAGCAAGGACCTACTGTATAACACAGGAAACTATATTCAATATCTTGTAATAACCTCTAATGGAAAATAATCTGAAAAAGAAAAAAAAAAAAATATATATACATCCATATAATGTGTATATATATGTATATATATCTGAATCACTTTGCTGTATACCAGAAACTAACACAACATTGTAAATTAACTATACTTCAGTTAAAGAAACATGGGTATAAATGAAACAATAGCATGCTCAAACTAGTAAGCACGTGATCATATATAGTTAATCAAAAAAATGAATAAATGAATTGATGAGTTAGTAAATACAATCAGCAGTGGTTCAGGTAATGGGAGAAGTTGGTGTGGGGAACCTCTATTGCTTTTTAACATGGCTTTATAATTAACTGGTCTCGTATTCTTTCAGGACAAAACAGTTGCCACATAAAAAAATTTGCTAAATAGATTTGTTACTACCCTTCACCTAAATGATAATAATAATAGTTTTTTTTTAAGATAAATTTTCTTTTCAGGGACCTATGGCATGTTTTGGAGCTTCAAAGCAATGCTACCTTTCCTCAGTCTAAGCTTTTTTCTTTCACAATGCAGGGGTTCTGAAATTGAAATGCATACTATGCTTCATGTTACATGTAATGCAGTAGTGAGTAAATTGATGGATTATTTCACAACCTATAGTACCTTAGAATTAAGGAGAACTGATCTATTGTAATGAGAATAGATATTCACAGTCACAAAAATTGTTTGTGCAAAGAAATATAATTAATTATTTTTCAATATTCAATTTGTTTTCTAACTCTAAGCCTTCTTCCCGTTTGATGCATAAAGGCAGCATAGTCATTTTGTTGTCAAGTAAATCACATTCCATGATTCCTCAGCCATTGGGGTGTTTTAATTCAATAATTGATTTATCCCCACTGGTGTTTTTTTTCCTAATCTGTGGTAAGAAGAGACTTATGCAAATGCTATCTTGATGGAGGAAACAAAGAGTACCCTCTTTTTGGTCCTGATTGATCTCTTTCCAAATATGGGTTGTCTTTACAAAAATAAAATGAGCATAGTTTAAAATGTTTATAATTCCCTACCCACTATCTTTTGAAGACTCTCAGTCCAGGAAACCCACTTCTGGACCCTCTCATGGATAACAATGATGGATTCACTCTTCCTAGATTGACCCAGGCTGGTCTAACTTCTGGAACCCAGCTATTTAAAAGAAAGGCCTCAGCTCACTGTGATTAAAAAGTCGCTGAGCCACAGGCCCAGATGAGATCACTTAAAAGTAATGGTTATGGATTTCTGTACAGGATGTATTGATAGAGTCCTTGTCTATTGCAGCCATAGAACTGCTACATTTATTCACTACCATTTCTTCCCTTGACAAGTTATTAGAGGATTATTTAGGATTATTTTTCCAGTAGTATTTGTTTACTGATACTAGTGTATTGATTAATAAGAAGAATTTTTTTCTTATATTCTAAGGTAAGGAAGATATGGGTATTGAAGTGAAAAACGTATACTCCAGTCAATCACTACAGACTGAAGCTGATTAAATACTCATTGGGGGGAAAAAAATTGCAAATTGTTGTTTGGATTTTCACTAACAAGTAAGATACGTTAAAATTACAATTACTTTAGTATATAAATTGGCCAGGTTTCTGGAAATTGCAAGATAATTTTTAAAATAATAAATAAATAAATATTAAAAGTTCATTAAAGAATATCAGCAAACTCCAGTATATTAAGAAAGCATAGAAATTAATTAAGAGAAACAAACAAAGAAAAAGAGTGAAAATGAAAATCTATGAAACTTGGGACAATAGAAGAAATCAGTCTAATATATAATATGTGTACCTGTATATCAGTCCTAAAAGCGGAAGTGACTTTGGTAAAGATCTAGTTTGAACTTTACCTCAAATTAGAGAATCAAAGGAAAACTGTTGAAGGTCATTAGTAAACATCTGACGCTGATGTAAATGCAATTGTAAAATAGTTAAAATGTTCAATATTGAAGGTAACATTATTTGATTTTTGTTGATAACATAATAAATACAAATTTTGGAAGAACACAGCCTCTTGGTTAAAACAACTTGTTTTCAAAAGAAACTTATGTATGAGAGAGAAATGTACTTATGGCACACATGTAGTTGAAACTGTATCTAAAACAAGTGTGACAAAAAAAAAGTGTTGTGACTGTCAAATTTATAAACCCACATGTATTGAGTCACCAAACTACAAAATTCTGTGGCCAAGCTGATGCTGAATAGAAATCGAACTTTACCACATTGGCACATGCTTTCTCTTCTGGCTGCCCAGTAATAAGTGAATTTCAGAAACGTTTGAGCCTTTGAAAACTGCTTTGTAAAATTAACTATGTGATCTACAATGGTAATGACATTTTTAATTAAATAATATTCTAAATTTTTCTTCAAAAATTATTGGAAATCTTTCATCAAATATTCATATACTTCACCACCCCAAGATAAATATTTTTCTCTGCAAGCTTTTAGTGAAGTACATTTAATGAAATAAAAGTTTGCACAAAGGAAGATATTAAAATTTATCCATAAAACCAAAGCCAGAATAGAGAAAATTAAATATAAGAGCCTAAGATTTAATTTTAAATTTTTATAATTTTGCCTTGGAGTTTCTCAAACTGTGGGAAGAAAATTTTGATAGCGTTCCTATTTTGAATTGAATTTATAATTTATTATGAATAAATTATAATAATTTATTATTATTTGAAATTGAATTTATAATTTAACCATAGTGAAATAAAATTGAAGTAAGCATATATTAATGTATATTAATGTAGCATCATAAATAGCAAATCATTCAAAATAATACTAAACAGAGACAATTTACTTATGTGACATATAAGTATTATATATATATATATATATATATATATATATATATATATATATATATGATCTTAGCATACTGCTTGATGAATTTTGACAAATATATGAACCATGTAATTGCTACCGAGGTTAGGATAGAAAATATTTCTATCATCACAGAAACTTTGTTAGGCTTCTTTCCACTCAAAACACTCTTTGTTCAAAGGCAACTAATTGTCTAATTTCTCTCGCTGTAGACAGCTTGGTCTGTTCTTGACTTTTATATAAGGGATCATATATTGTACATCTGTGGTGTCTGGTTTCTTTCCTCCAACATGGTAGATCTGAGATCCATTCATGTTGACATAGATAATAGATTGATGACAGAGAGCTGAGTAGTAGTCCATGAACACTACTGTGGTACGAATACACTACAGTTTTTGAACCCATGCTCCCGTTGATATACATTTGTTTACAGTTTAGAAGCATTATGAAAGAAGCTGCCACAAATATTCTTTTTTCTTAACATATGCATCTATTTATCTTGGCTTAGAAGTGGAACTGCTGAATCATAGGTAGTTGTAAGTGCATATACCTACTTTAAAATTTATCAATACGAAAAAGTTTACCCAAAGTGGCTTACGATTTTACATTTGAGGCAGACACTCTCCAGGGAGGTATAAGACTCCCAGTTGCTATACATTTTTGCTAACATTTGGAAATGTCAGGATTTGGTTTGTTTTTTATTTCATAATTTTAGGCATTGTAGTTGCATATTGTTGTTTCATTTTGATATTACTTAATGAATGATAATACTGATGAAATTTTAATGTTTTAATTATTTAATCATATATCACCATTTGTGAAGCCTGTGTAAGTCTGATTTATTCTATTTGTTAATTAATATTAGTTTATTGTCTAGATATGAATTCTTCTTTGATATGTAAATTGTGAATATTTTCTTCCAGGTGAGTGTTATTTTGATTTTTATGAAGATGTTTATTTTGTTAAATATTTTGAATAAAACTATTTTATAAAGAAACCAACCAATCAATTTTATGGCCAATAATTTAAAAATTATATAACTTAAATTCTGTAGCACACTCGGTCTCAAAAGAGCACAAGTTTGATTATTAATGATATTGTTCCTGTGGCATCAATATATTAATTCTTTAACAAAATGCAATGTAGGTACATTTCATGTATTTTTTAGTGATAGTTTTACCATGACTTGACTCAATCAAACAAGGTATTATTCGCTAAAATAAGTTAGTTCAATTATATGTTAAATAAATCATACATTATTTTTAAAACTTAGAAATAAACCTCTGAGCCAGAGAAATGTTTCAGTTAAGAAATTCCAACCATCTGTGAGTCACCAGTAAGAAGTAGTTTCTAGTAAATTTTCCATCCACTAAATTTGTCACTTCTTTCTTATTGAGTGGGCTCTTTATTCTGCTGGCAATCTAAGATATTAAAATACATATCATAGGTTAAAAAGGAAGAGGGTAAAGATGAGGAATCTGCAAGGGGACATCACATGATTGAAGATATGGAAAGAATAATATTGGAAACAGACAGAGTGGGAAATACCACTAAAAATCCATCTTGTTTAACCCATGGGAAAAATAGTGAGTGTGGAGGAAAGAAATCTTCAGTTTCTTCTCAGTACCACAAGATAACCTTTAAATTCCAACTAGAACTGAAGGAATTCATGAAGAGGAACTGCAAATGGTCATTATGAAGTTTGAAATAATTTTTACTAGTTTCAAAGGAATGCATCGATCAAAGGATGCGATTTGCTTGTTACGAAGAGTATGAAGCAAAATATGATCATTTTTGTCAAGTTTCTGTCCCTGCAGATTTATTTTGTAATTGTACCGAAATAAAATAATTCATCTCTGCAAAATCACTGGGGAGCCTACTCTCTCAAAAACTCAACATGTAAAAGTGAGAAAAAAACATTAGGGTGAACTAGCAAGATGCACATTTTATAATTTAAGACAATATGAGGTGACATCAGGAAAGTAGAAGCTTCTATAAATATCTTTTCACAGTGGGGAGAAGAAAACTTGGCATGATCATAGCCACAAGTTATCAAAAAACTAGGCTAGCCCAGCCTAGAGGGAACCATGTGATTTTCAGAGTATATGTTCCATAATGTAATTTTTTAAATGTAATTTTAATGTCATAAATGGGAGATGACTATCAACTTCCAAACTACCATTTATTTTCATACTTATTCAAATTTTGAGTTCCAATTTGTTGTCCTGAGCCATACAAAATATCATTTAGTTTGGAAAACCCTTAATAACCTTACTCACTTGTTGACTCAATTTAGCATATACTTCTATGTCTAGACGTCAAAATCAAAATGATACATCTATTTAAGAACAAGATACAGCAAAATAATGACTTCCTCCATCATCATCATCACATGTTGCTTTGATTTGCTTTCTCTTAGGTAATTGATTCCATTATATTTGAGATGTCTAACTTGTCTTATTTGCCCTACTCAATTTCAATTTCTTTGCTCATGGATTTTTATCATTGAATCCTTCACATTCAAAACAATATCTTCCTTATTATCTTATTATCTAAATATCTTATTATTATCTTCCTTATATTAACCATTCGGTTAATAAATGCCTGCTGAATTAAATTAAATATGTTCAATTTACACTTGTTAGTTATTTTCTTTTTTAGGACCCAATATATTTCAAACATTTTGAAAGACACTCTGGGATAGGGAGCAACCCATAATTGCATAGCTGGCAGGTGGGTAACACCAAAATTTCTGATCAAATCTGCTCTTTCCAAAGCTGGTACTCATTTCTCCCCTATATGCAGTGTTGTTTCATTAGAGGCACATTTGTACAATTTAAAAGAAACTTGGCAGCCTATAAACTTTATGGGAAGTTTGCAACTCAGAACTGGAAATCACAATCATTTGAATTATCTCAATGTGCAAACAAGTCGAAGTCGATGGAATGAATTCAAGGCCTTTTAGTGTCTGGATGGAGTTCAGATGTGTGGTACAAGGGTAAATGGAATAGAGTCCATCTTTTTTGAAGCAATCAAATTATACCAGTTTTAATAATCTTTGTATATGTAAAGTCCAACCAAGATCAAAAGTTCATCAATGTAATGCATCAGAAATTCAGCTGTGAGAAAAATTGAAAGATTGGCTTTGAATTTTTAAAGTTATAATCTATAGTAAAAATAACATAAAAAACAATAGTTGACCCTAATTCACCTTCTTATTTTTTGCCATTTAAATATGTTAAGAATAACAATGCCATTTTTTGATCTTCCAGAAATATTAAACCTACAAATGCAAGAATAGTCTTTTTTTCTTAACTTTATGACCTTTATGTAATTTAAAATAAAAACTTTTCTTCTTTTAATTATATATAATATATATATACACGTATATATACATATATATGTGTATATATATATATATATACACACACACACACATACATACACAGAGTGTTTGTTTTTCCATCTCTAGAATTTATGAAATATTCACAATTAAGTTTTAATGTACTAAGAGCCTTCCAAAAGGCATCTCTATAATTGAAGGATAGTATAGATCTAGATTTTTAAAATCGACACATTTTCCCAGCAACTAGAAATAACCATTTTTCTACTCTTTAGGAATTTTTTTGGCCTGCATCACCATACATTAAGAAAAACGATGATGTGGTTTAATGGTATATTTTTCTCTTCATTGTATTCAACAACTTAGAAAGAATAAATGAACCCATAATTGAGACCCCACAAAATGAAGAGATATATACATACAGAACATTAGAAGATAAAAATAAAGTACATGAATAGTATTTTTAAGCAATTAAGATATATTTTAAAAGTATTTAACCTATGCCATTTAACCTGACTTACTAGTCTCAATGAGTAACTGCTCAAAAATAAATTTTGCTTTACAGAAAATTGATTTTCCATTTTATTAGCTCTTCTGAATTGACAAGATTTGTTCATTGGATCCAATCTTTCTCCTTGTGTATGTTCATGTGTGTTTCTTTTTTATTGTGATTTCACCTTGGAAATCTCCTTGGAAAAGGTTACTATAGAAACTTCTGTTACTATTGGTTTCTTGGAACAGTAAGTTTCACTGGCTATTAGGAAATATTTTCAGAGGCATCTTTTTTACTTTATTACACATTAATATTTAACAGACACAGATAGACTACATTGTTCCTTCATATAATGTGAAAGAACACATGATAAAATAGTAAAATCCATTGTAAATTCAGTCAGCAGTTTAAAAGAAAAATCGAAGCCTTATTTCCTTTCAGCTGTTCAGGTTTCGTTTTTCATTCATTCAGAGGGATGCTGACTTCCTGGCTTTCCATCTCAGTCCTGTGAATATGTTCTGGGTGTTCTCGCCGTGCTCAGCGCTGTCCTCAGAGGTATCCTGTAACACAGTGTGAACATGCTACAATACTGCCTCCTCCTTTAAGTGACTTAAGTTCTCACAAAGGCACCCAATTCTACCCCCTTCAAGCAATTCCGTAGGCACCCGTTTATTAGATGCAGGAAGTTTAAACTCCTTGAAATTGTACACAGGTGTCTTTAATGTCGGGAGTAAATACAGACTCATGTGCTCTGCTTCCACTTCTATCACACTCCAGCTCTCTTTCTTCTTCTTTGTGTACCTCGAGCTGCCACACTCTAATATGCATTTTGAAATGGATCGCACATTTTCCATGTCTCTATGCCTTTCTATAAGCTCAGTTTTCTCTCTAACTCATCCTCCAAACACCCTTACCTAACCAACCTCTAACTCATCTTGCAAGCCTCAGTTTAGAATATACTTTCACTGTGAAAATTTCAGTCCCAGATAGAGTTAATCACTACTATGTAAGAGATTCCTAAGAATCTTATAAACCGTATCACTATGCATGTTTCATACACTATATTTCAAGTATTTGTATATGACTTTACATGAATTACAAATAAGAAGAGAATTTAAAGTTTACATAGATAAAAATTATTTGAGCACATAAATATAAGCAGTGTATGGAATCTTTGCTCCTACTGCCCTTACGGAGTTTTTTTCAGGTACAGGGAAATATATACACACACCGAGCAAAGAGCTAATTACATTAAAAAGTGAGCCTTTCTTTCCTATCTCTAGAAGGCTGTCAAAGAAAGTTATTAATATTAAATTTGAAGCTATATAATACCCAGACAGTTGGGAAATCTTTTCTTAACATCTGTTTTAGCAAACAGGGATTATCAAATCCATTTCAGTCAATTTTTCATTTCAAAACAGGTAGCAATGAAGTTAATAATTTCAAACATTGCCTCAAAATGTGAATAAATTGATATTGATGGAGGGCACGGCTTTTCATTAGTCAATCATTCTTAAAAACTGAAAGAGATGTTTTCAAAATAAAGAATCACCAAACTGGGCTTCCCTGGTGGTGCAGTGGTTGAGAATCTGCCTGCCAATGCAGGGGACACGGGTTCGAGCCCTGGTCTGGGAAGATCCCACATGCCACGGAGCAACTAGGCCCGTGAGCCACAACTACTGAGCCTGCGCGTCTGGAGCCTGTGCTCTGCAACAAGAGAGGCCGCGATAGTGAGAGGCCCGTGCACCGCGATAAAGAGTGGCCCCCACTTGCCGCAACTAGAGAAAGCCCTCGCACAGAAACGAATACCCAACACAGCCATAAATAAATAAATAAATAAATAAATAAATAAATAAATAAATAAAAATTAAAAAAAAAAAAAAAAAAAAAGAATCACCAAACTCAGGAACTTGGTCAAGGATGGTAGCAAACAGTGGAAGACATTCAACAATTTTTTTTCACTTGTCCATTTCTCTTCCTTATTACATTTATATCTTACAGTGATTTTGTATATATATATATATATATATATATATATATATAATATATATATATACACACACATACACACATATGTATGTATACGTACATACATATGTATGCATTTATATTTATTCTAAATTTCTATCTATTTATTGACACACAAGCACTAGGTATCAGTGAAAATCCACCCTGTTCTCTGGTGACCAAAACCGTAAGCATATTCCTTCAAATATTAATTTGACTTTAAATATATTCAATTGGGCTCTGTGGTTCAATATATAACAGAAAAGGATAATGACAACTTACTTCTTAAAGTAAGACATTCTTGATTATCTTTTGCCTATGGCAACACTGCCTTATTATAAGCATGACCTTGGGTGTTTTTTAGACCTTTTCTCAATTCCGATTTTTTCCCTTAGAACTTTCTAATATCAAAAACAGACCACACTCGACTAAAGCATACCCAATGAACTATAGTCATTTTCAGAAGGGCAACATTTTATTGCCCTTTTGAAGTAGGGTGAAAAGGGTATGTTGTCTATATGGTGCCACCGGTGAAAATGCCATTTAAAAAATACACGCAAATACCACACCCCAGAGAATCTGTCTAAGTACATGGAAGGTAGAATCTTAACACAGAAAATGCTTTCAAAGTCACATTTCTGGTTTCAGAATCTTGAACTGCTGTTTACTTTCCTTAACATTTGCTGATAGTTAATTCCAATGGGACTTATAGAGCTGCTATAACATGTTTCTTAGGTTAGTTCTAAAGAGTTCTTTCTACTTCTAGGTGAGCAAAAATAATTTCTGAAAGCTGTCTTTGAAGAATGTCGTTCTCAAATTCTACCCCATCTAAACTTTTTCCTCTGATGCATATCACTTTCTAGTTTTTTCATATTTAACCATTATAGAACCAGATCTTCAGATGAAGTAGAAACAACATGATGGAGAAGGGATAAATGTGCTTTTCTATTATTGCTTGACAGTGTAGAGTAACCTAAAAAGGCAGAGCTTATTGCTTCTACTGTATTGTAGAGCCAAAACAATAGCTTTACAAGTAATGCAAAGAAGGTATTAATTTCAATTATGACTCCAAACTAATACCTGGAAATCGTAGAGTATAAAAGCCAAAAGCTAAAAGTCTCTATATAGGTCTCTATACAGGTAATACTTTTATTGATGCAGGTATGCTAAATGTAAAGTCAACACTGAAATTTGATTCCTTAATTCAAATGACTGCACTCACACATATGAACCAAAAGAGCATCAAAGAAAGGAAAGTGTTGGTCAAAGTTTACGAATTTCACGTTATAAGATTATGTTCTAGGGATCTAATATCCAGCATGGTGATTATAATACTACAATAGAATACTATATTATATACTTAAAAGTTGCTGAGCGAGTAGATATTAAATGTTTTCACCTCAAGTGATAATTATGTGACTGGATGAAGATGTTAGCAAACACTATGGTAGTAATCGTTTTGCAGTATGCAAGTGTATCAAATCAACAGCTGTACACCTTAAATGTACACAATATTATATGTAAATTATATCTCAATAAAGCTGGAAAAAAAAGAAGCAAAGACAAAACAACAACATAATATCTGTTGCTTGGCTAATGTTGTTTGGTAAGCAACTCATTTATTTAGTATTTATCAAACAACTTCTATTTGTCAGTTATAGAAGAACATGTAATAAAAATAACTTTCATGCCAATAGAATACTCAGAAAATAACTATGTGATAGATAACAATATATGAATTGAATTATATGGGAAAATTAAGTTGCATAGACACTAAAATTTAGGGAAACAACAATATATGGGGCAAGCCGAAACACTCCTATTCAATTTAATTTCTCATTCCCATGACTGTCACATCCTGCAATAAACCAACTTAGTATATTTCCACTAGTGTCATTGTCATTTCTTTTCAAGTACCTCAAATTGTAAAAGTTCCAGTGACTAAGCTACCCTACTAACCACAAGCCATGGAAGTAAGATACATGGGATACACAGGTAAAGAAAATAAGTAAACAATGTATGTCCAGACATATATAAATGTCACAATTTGGACAAAAGAAAAAAAATCAGCAAATGTAATCAAGATTAAAACGAGTCTATGTATTTTAAAAACACTGAAATCAATTTAGATATTTATGAAACACAAATGTTTTAATATGATCACAGTAAAAGACAGTTTTGCTTCTCTGCATCAAGAAAGTCTGTAATTAAGTATGGTGCTGTCAAAAATCACTATGGTATAGATACTAATTTTGTTTCATTTTAGATATATTTCTTATAATTTACATCTACTTAATTTTAACTTAAAATGTAAATAAATTGCATTATTATTTAAAGATGTGTTGTATCATAAGGTATTATTTTATTTACAAGTTGAATTAATCCCACCTTAATTTTTCTTAAATGTATTCACTGTATTTTCTTATAATTAGCATGAAAGTGTCATTTAAAAAAAGACTGTTTCTTAGATTTATATGATAAAGAAAACATTGCAAATGTAGCCCATTTATATTTGGCTATTAAAGTCTGTGAGTTGTAAAAGAGTTACTGGGTAATTTATTGTGGAGTGACAGAGATAGGAAAAGGCAATAAGTGAGTCAATGATTTATCTGTAAGTTTACCTTCAAACTACTACTTGCAGAGGTTACTCCAAGCTGATACAGATTTAATGCATTATCAGTACTAAATGCTGAGCTATGAAGATCACCACTGAAATCAAACCTGAAAATGCAGTGATCAATGAGAAACCTCCTGATCAATGCAAGCAGTTTTCTTTATGTTCAGTTTCAGATGAGTCAGAATTCTTTCTCACATTCTTCTACTTCTTCAGTGAGGATTATATACAGGTACAGGTGTGTGAACAAATACATATATAACTGTATATGCTAAAAATAATTATTTACTCTTATTAGCCAAACTTTGTTGTACATTTCTTTTTCAATGTGATTCAAATAAAGATATTAAAAAGAAACTAACACAAAATACCTATAGTTTAAATTAAAAAAATTTAAATGTTGGCTATTCTTCAGCTTTGTCCTATGTAGTATATTGTTTTAAGAATGTAAATTCACTACTACGTGTAAAATCCACTAATTTTCATGAGGCAATGTCTTACTTATCTGCTCATCAGATTTCACACAACATATATTACTAGGAAAAAGAAAAAAAAAAAACAGTAACCAATAATTATAAGAGAAAAATCTCTAAGGAGGGAACAGACAACCATCACAAACCCTACACAGCAGAACCATAAACTATTACCCAGTTAACTGCAGGTTAGAGTTTATTACTTAAAATTATTGTAAGATTAAGCTGCTGAATTGACGTGTTTAGTTATCAGATTTGTCCAGAAAACTTTCAGTCCTTTCAGTTTAAAAGTCACAGAGAGATAGTGAAAGAAATTGGCTTTGAGAAGATAGACATTAAAGGGAAAAACAATTTTTACATCCACCTGGGGGCATTTAGGGTCAGGCAAAAAGGTCCCCCACACAGCAATATTTCCTGAAGGCATTATGGCAATTGAAGTTCGTTAAGATTATGTGAAGTCTCCATTAAAGAAAAGTTAATGGTGGATTAACCTATTTAAAGAAGGCAAGACAACTTTCCCTCTCTTCTAAAAATAAGTGCATAATATCGTTTAATTAAAACAGTGCTCCTAAAAATAAGCTGTGCATATCAGACACATGCAAACAGAGATAGTGTCAGAAAAGTAAAATATCATTGAAGCTAGTATAAGATAAAGTATAATCCATTACTTTTTGTGTCTTATAATCAGTAATTTGAAAAGAAGCATATTGAGGTAAAAAATTACCAAGTTCTTTGAGTCTTTGTATATAAATAACACACTCTGGAATCAGTTGCATATTTAAATATGACTCTGCTATATCGCAGGTTCTAATTTCAACTCAGGTATTTTCATTTACTATTTGAATAAATAAAATAAAGACAGGTTTCAGGTAATATACACCCATAACTGAGTATTCACAAATCTTAATATTATTACTAAAATAAGGTAGGACTCTGACAAAGAATATTATTATCTCTATGTTTTGACTTTGAGTTGCCAAATGAGGTAGAGTGATGGAAATTCCTATTTATTATTCTTTTATTTCCTGTCCATTGGTAACTGAGATTTTGTCAAAATTGCACATGTCATAAAGGTTACATATTAAAAGTAGTTTGAGTCATACTATTTTTACTCTCTTTTGCTTTTGCTGTTCTTATGGTGGACTCTTTGGACAATGTTTAATTTTTCTACCAGAATTATATATTGAATTTCAGCACAGATATCATTAAAAAATCTCATACTGGCAAGTGATCAGTAAATTTCATTAAATAAAGAGATGTTGACAAGTTGTTATATAATATCAATCACCTGTATTTTTTTAAAAAGAGCTTGGGGAAAAATATATTTGCAGATAATTTTCTTTTAGTGTACCATATTAGCATTCTTTTTAATTTTACTTTTTCTTTTTAGTTGAAGTTAGTATAATGGCCTCCAGGGACCTCCTGAATCTCAGGTCTCAGTGGGGTTTTCAAGGTATAAGGATTAGATTGACGTATTAATTTCATCTGCAGTGAGATACTACTTCACATCCACTAGGATGGCTATAGAACAACCTTATGATTCAGCAATTCCAATCCCATGTACATAACCAATAATTGAAAACAGGTACTCAAATAAATACATATATACATATGTTCATAGCAACATTATTTACAACAGTCAAAGGTTATTCCTCATATATCCATCAGTGGATGAATGGATAAACCAATTATGGTGTGTACATAAAATGGGATACATATTCAATCAAAAAAGAAGTGAAGTACTGATACATACTACAACATGGAAGAACCGCAAAAGCATTATGTTGAATGAAAGAAGTTAGACATAAGATGTCACATATTGTATAATTCTATATACATGAAATAACCAAAATTAGCAACTCCATAGACAAAGTATACAGACTGGTTTATGTTGGGGACTGGGGACAGATAGAAATGAAGCAAAACTGCTTAACAATATGTGAATTTACTTTTGGGGTGATGAAAATATTTTGGAATTAGAGGTGGTGGTTGTACAACACTGTCAGTGTGCTAAATATGACTGAACGGTTCACTTAACAATGATTAATTTTTTAATGTCAATTTCACCTCAATTAAAAAATGTTTTTGAAAAAAGGAAAAACAAAACTAGCTATTTCTGCTACAAAACTGTTCAGGGTAAGTCTTTTCCAAGCTACCATTCCCTCAGCAGTTTTATCTCCTGGGAGGTTGCTAGAAATGCAAAAATCTCAGGTCCCTCCACAGACTAATCAAATCGGTCTGATTTTGAGAAGATCCCCAGTGAACCACGTGCAAGTTAACATTTGAGAAACTCTGCCCAATGGCATTGTTGCAGAAATTGGCACGTGAGCCACATCACATTGCAATATCATTTCATTCAGATATTTCAATATGTGACATTATTTTCATATTGAAGATAATGCAAATAGATTATTACAGTGCTTCCCAACTTGCCAAACCATAAGGATCTGGGAAAATTAGTTTGACATATTGATAAATACGACAATTACCTGGAAATTTTTTAAGTCTGGGAATTATTCAAATTTAGGAAAATATGTCAAGGCATAGAAAATCAAATTTATCTAAATTGTTTACTTTCAATAACAAGCCACTAAAATTGTTACAATTTAGAAAGAGATTGCAGTCTTTCCCCCAAATTCTTGGGGTTGAAACAAACCACATTCATTCTGTTCTATGTTTAGGAATGCTTATGTTGAAGAATTTGTAAAGCAACATTCTAGATAATCACCTACCCTACTCCACCCCCTAAAAATAATATAGCACACTATTTATCTTAAAATTTGCATCTATGTTTGGTTTCTAATGTTTTTAACTGATGTGTCCAATCTCTAACCAGGTTGACACTTTTGAGGTAAATCTGAGGTGCCGTTATCTAGTTATATTTCCTAGTAATTATTTGGAAAGTAGGTTTACCTATTATTACTTTAAATATGTTTTTGAGCTTGTAGCTAAGGCTATACCCTGCCAACTCAATGTCAGAGGCAGACACTGACATTTGGTGATTTGTGCATATTTGGGGAGACAAATCTTGACTTTCCCACAAGTCAGAAGAAGAAAGTAGCAAAGTCTTGCTTTGGATAAATGGTTTGGCTGACTCAAATACAATTCTGAATTTGAACTTGCTTCCATGCCCTGAGTAATGAAAAATCAATTGATTTCACAGCTACTATAAGAAAACTGGAATTGTCCAAAGCACAAATTTAACAAGTCTATTCCCAAAATAATTCTAAAAATAAAAATTTCTTTAAAGGATGAATTAATTATTTTCCAAGTTGAGAACATTGGTCTTTTTCTGTTTGTTTGTTTATGTGTTTCTACCACAAAGGGCTTCTCTAGAAACGTACTGATTTTAGCATCCTATTAATTAGCCAATATTGAATTAAATTACCAACCATTATTTTGGGATACTCAGAACAATGAAAATAACATTGAAGAAGAAAGATGAATATGTCAAACAATTCAGTAATTTGATTACTTTTGATCTTTATGACCATAATAATGTAAGCTCCACAAAGTCGAATATTTTAAAAATATTTTTATTTCACCGATACATCTCCAAGGCTTAGAACAGTGCCTGGGCAATGTTCAAAGCATTCATTGGTTGAATAAATGAATGTTGGGTGCAAAACAAAACTAATTTCATACAGGAACTATTTCCTTATCATTATTTTCAAACTTTCTCAAACATGTCTCCAGCTTGTATTCCTAAAACATTTCAGAGTGACAACTAATAGATATAGATATGCATATGTTCTGATTTTGCTGTCAGACATTTTCACTGAATTAGAATATATACATAGGTCTCTAAGAAAAGGATGAAATCTGCATTTCTGGGATTTGACACGGATCACCAAGAAATTTCATCAAGATCAATTTTGAATATTAAGGAATGAGGCAGAGCCATTTGATAAGATGTGAACACAAACTTTTAAGGCAGCAAGTGAAATTTATCAGCAACAATTTGCTTTAATATTCTCATATATTTTCTTCCACCATCATCTTCTGTGGGGGCTTTGCTTATATATGTGGAGGGGAACAATGTGGAATGTGATTAGGTAAATCTGGCCTATGGATGCTTGAAAAAGTTCCTCTCTCAAGAATGTCTTAAGCCTGAACATATATATTGCAATAGATAAAATATCCACAAGTTTAAGGTATTTATTACCAGTGATTCAGATAAAAATTTAAATATTAACATTGTAGAATCAAATAGGTCTTGACAATTATCTGATGCACAATGCATATAATTCTATAGATAAATGTGAGTGTAAACAGAACATAAAAATGACAAGCACATCTCAACATGGGCCATGATATTTGAACATGAAATTTTAAAATCCTAATTTATTAACCTTTGAAATTATTTATGTTTTAGTTCTCTTCCTCTAATAATATTTAAAGAATATGCTTTTTTTTTTTTGTACGTGGGTTGTGTTTCAGAGAGACAAAGAATCTCTGTCAAAGGTAAACTTCTAAGTCTTAATACCTTCTTCAAGATGAATTTTTTAAAAGCTACTTACTATGATAAGTAGTAACAATGAACTGTATATGTAATAAGTTCTTCTTTGAAGTATCATTGTCTTACTATATTAGTTTCAGGTGTACTACATAGTGATTTGACATTTGCATACATTATGAAATGATCACGATGATGTCTAGTATCCATTTGTCACCATACAAAGTTATTACAATATTATTGACCATGTTCTTTATGCCATATATTACACCTCCATGACTTATTTTACAGCTGAAGGTTTGTACTTCTTTTTTTTTATATAGCTATTTTATTTATCTATCTACTTATTTTTAATTTTGGCTGTGTTGGGTCTTCGTTTCGTGCGAGGGCTTTCTCTATTTGCAGCAAGCGGGGGTCACTCTTCATCGCGGTGCGCGGGCCTTTCACTATCGCGGCCCCTCTCGTTGTGGGGCACAGGCTCCAGACGTGCAGTCTCAGAAGTTGTGGCTCACGGGCCCAGTTGCTCCGCGGTATGTGGGATCTTCCCAGACCAGGGCTCAAACCCGTGTCCCCTGCATTAGAGGGCAGATTCCCAACCACTGTGCCACCAGGGAAGCCCCAAAGGTTTGTACTTCTTAATCCCATTCACCTATTTTTTCTCCTCCACCCCTCTCCCCTCTGGGAGCCACCTATTTGTTCTCTGTATTTGTGAGTCTGTGTTCTTCTTGTTTTGTTTGTTTGTTTTGATTTTTAAATGCCACATATAAGTGAAAAAATACAGTATTTGTCTTTCTCTGCCTGACCTATTTCACTTATCGTAATAGCCTCTAGATCCATCCATGTTGTCAAATATGGCAAGATTTCTTTTTTTATTTTTTAATGGCTGAGTAATATACAATTGCATATGTATATCACAAATTCTTTATCCATTTATCTATTTGATGAACACTTAGGTTGCTTCTGTATCTTGGCTATTGTAAATAGTTCTGCAGTGAACATAGCAGTGCATATACCTTTTCAAGCTGGTGTTTTTTCCTTTCTTCAGGTAAGTACCCAGAAGTGGAATTGCTGGATTATAGGGTAGTTCTGTTTTGTTTTTGTTTTTTTTTAATTTTTTGAAAAAAACTCCACACTGTTTTCTACAGTGGTTACATCAATTTACATTCCCACCAAAACTGCACCAGAGATCCCTTTTCTCCACATCCTCTCACTTGTTATTTCTTGCCCTTTTTGAGGATAGTCATTCTGACACCAGAGAGGTAATATCTCATTATGGGTTTGATTTGCAGTTCCCTGATGATTAACGATGTTGAGCATCTTTTCATGTGCCTGTTGGCCCTCCGTATGCCTTCTTTGGAAAAATGTCTATTCATGTTATTTGATTATCTGTTTTTTTTGTTTGTTTGCTTTTGTTTTATATTGAGTTGTATGTGTTCTTTATATGTATTGGACATTAACCCTTTATTGGACATATGATTTGCAGATATCTTCTCCCATTCAATACGTTTCCTTTTCACTTTGTTGATGGTTTCCTCTGTTGTGCAAAAACTTTTTTTAGATTGATCTAGTCCCATTTGTTCATTTATGCTTTTGTTTCCCTTAATTGAGGAGACAGATCCAAAAGTATATGGCTAAGACTAATGTCAAGGTGTGTACCCCCTATGTTTTCTTTCAGGAGTTTTACAGTTTCAGGTCTTACATTTAAATCTTTAACCTATTTTGAGTTTATGCTTTTATATGGTGTGAGAAAGTAGTCTAGTTTGATTCTTTTGCATGTAGCTGCCCATTTTCCCCAATACCATATATCTAAGAGGCTGTCTCTCCATCATATATTCTTGCCTCTTTTGTCATAGATTAATAACCATATAAGCAGTGGGTTTATTTCTGGGCTCTCTATTCTTTTCCATTAATCTATGTGTCTGTTTTTGTACCAATTCCATAATGTTTTGATTACTAAAGCTTTGTAGTATACTTTGAAATCAGGAAGTGTGATTCCTCCAGCTTTGTTCTTCTTTCTCAAGTTTGTTTTGGCTATCCAGGATCTTTTGTGGTTAAATAAAACTTCAGGATTATTTTTTCTAGTTCTATGAAAAATGCCATTGGTATTTGATAGTGGTTGCAAATTCATCTGTAGATTGCCTTGACATCTGAATCCTGGGATGATTCTTGCCCCTTTTTCTTACCTGCTGTGTGAGCTTGGGCTACGTATTTAAATTTGTACCTCAGATTTCTTGAAAAAATAATTGTATCTTATTTAATAGAGGAAGAGTTTCCCCAAAAGAGAAAATGTAGCATGGTGACTTATTTAGAACAAATAGGTCCACAAGCGCTTATGCATAATAAGAACTGAAAACTGCATATTTTTTTCATAACTTGGTGCCAAAACTCATTGGCAGTAAATATGACCTGAAGTGATTTATAGTTTTTATTTATCCCATTTATGGTGAGTATTCATGAATTTTATTTCAGAATATTAATGTGTTTGATAAAGGGAGCTCCTAGGCTCTCTATGGTTTTGCATATTATGTCATAATCACTTTATTGTGGATTATAATTGTGGCATGATAGTGGTAATATTTCTTCACACTTTTCTGAGAAAATACAAATTAGATTAAACAAAGGGAGCCATTTTTTCTGCTTATACATTGCTTATAAAAGTTGAACTGGTAATATATGAGTTATGTGATCTGATTCTTGGATTACTGACTATCCTATATCATCTAATTATAGTTTGTGGGGTTTTATTTAATACTTTATTTTCCAAAAACTGTATCCCTCCTGGTAGACAAAACCTCCCTGATGAAAGGATATCTTTTTTTTACACTTTATTCCCATAGCACCAGCCATCTGCTTTGTCAATAAATTCACTAAATGTATTCTAAATTGAATTATTTTTTCTACCACAATTTCTGCTTCTGTCCTTGCTGTTCTTACAAACTTTGGGATTTGAGTTACATTTCAGAAAATTCCTCTTATTTTAAGAACCTCAGGTTTGCTACTATCCACTTCCCAGAAAGTAGTGCTTTAGCCTGTGGTTCCCCCTTGGTCTTTGATCTTTTTTCTCATCTTCCATTGCAATTATCTGGAATAGAATCGTCCCTCAGCCTCTCATAGACTGGCCCATTTCACTATTCACACTGATTTCTCTTTTGCCCTCTCCAACCAAATACATTTATTGAGTTTTTTGGAACTTTATAAATATTGGGATTTTAATAACCTTACTAAAAATAGACACAGACAGCTAGTGTTTCTATACTACTTCCCATTTAGAAAATCAGTGGTTCATTATTTAAGTTCAGATAAGCAGTTGCCTTTGCTATTTTTTCTTTAGTTATCCATTGATCAATGTCAATAAGCACTGTTTACTCCATTAGTGTCAATATAAAGAGACTAGTTGTAGAAAACAACTTTAAAACATGATAACTGAGAAGTGAAAGCAATGGATTATTTATTTTTAAAGAACAGAGTTGTCTGATGAGATGTATATTGCAGAATCATTATTTGTTAACTATCCTTGGCATTATTAAACAATGGTCTTATATATATTTTTGATAATAGTAGAGATATTACACCATTAAATTAGATTTCAGAGGACTGTGGAAAATACTTAGTGAGGTAGACCTCATTAGTTTTCTCTCACGTACCAAAACTACACTTATTTTCAATCCCATAACACATCACCATGGAATTAGGAATATTTACCAGATATCTCTGCAAATCTATTTAATAGATTCAAAATCTATTTAAATAGATTTAAAATCTTCGTTTTGCCTCAAGTAGACTACTTCAGCTAGGGTTGTCCAATTAAAAAAAATAAAATAAAATACATATTTGAAATTTAGATAATTTTTTTTTTAGAATCAATATTTCACATGTGATGTATTGGGTGTACCTGTAGTAAAAATTATTAATTGTTTAAATTTCAGATTCAATGGGATGGCTTGTAGTTACTTGACAATCTTCTGTTTTTTTGCATTTGCATTTGAAGAAATGCCAAAACTAAAGATACTGTAATAGTGTTGACAGAAAAAAATTAAGTATGAAACTAGACAAAATTATGTTTTCTTGGACTCCGTCGATCTCACACAACTGGTTCTTCTATTACGTAGAGTAAAAACAATGCTATTAATTGTAGTGATGTTTAGAAATGTGGTGTTTGTTTCAAGTAAAATGCACACACACTGGAAAATTTATAAATCATAAGCGAGCAACTCAATAAATTATACAAAGTAACCATACTCATGTGAATAACGACCTAGGTCAAGATAACTAACAATATAACAATATCCCATGTGTTTCCTCCTACACCCTGTATTTTTCATCCCTTTTGAAAGGTTACCACTAACTAATTTTTAATACCATAGATTAATTAGGCTGTTTTACACTTTATAAAAATAGATTCATATTGTATGTTTACTTTAGTGTCTAACTCCCTGCATGCAATATTATGTTTGCAATATTTATCTAATACAATATCATGGTATCATATTCATGTTGCAAAAATTTCTTCAGTTTAATTGTCATATTTTATTCAGTGTATTAGTAGAATACAATTTATCTGTTTGACTCTTTAAGGCCATTTGGGCTATTTTAAAAAATAGATAAAATGAGTAATGAATAATGGTGCTGCGAGCATACTTATAGGTGTCTTTTACTGACTATGACACATGCATTTCTGACTGATACATGCACACACATTTTGGTGTATATATTTATTTTCCATGCTGTAGTAAATACAAGTATACTCATCTTTAGCAGCTCCTATTAAACAGTAGGCTAAAGTGAATTGTATATGCAAATATGCACTTCCAATTCAAATCTGTGAGAGTTCACACTGCCAAATCCTCCCTAATATTTGATATTGTCAGACTGTCTAGTTTAACCACTACAGAATGGGACTTCTGGTAAAACATTTTTGTTTTAGTTTGATTTTTTTTTTTTAATCACTTATGAGGTGGACCAAATTTTCATCAGCATATTGGCCATTTGAATGTTCTCTTTTGTTCAAGACTCTAACTTCTTATACTAGTAGTCTGTCACACAATGATTAGATATACACACATCGGATATATATTATTTTTCTCTGTGAAGAATTCTATGTTGACCAGGTGATTTATTTTAGGACTCTGAGATACATTTATATTTTTTCTGACTTTAATTATTTAATTTTAGAAATAACCTGCTATTCTTATGGTTTTCTTTTGATGATAATCTGCAATCTGTAATTTTTTTCAGCTGTGTTAAAATATTGTCTTTTTACCAGATATAGTTATATCTATAAAGCTATAGATATAGCTCTGTCTATCATCTATCTGTCTATCTACCTATCTATCTATCTATCTATCTATCTATCTATCTATCTATCTATCTATCTATCTAGATATCAGTTTGATTTTCTTAGGATTTGTCCTGAGAGGGTTCATGGTGTTTTGATTCTGTGGCTTAATATCTTGCACCAACACTGAAATATTATTAGCCAGTACATATTGCTTCTATCCAATGCTGTTCTGAAGGCAGCTCATAATAGACTCCAAGTGTCCTTTATAATATGGGAATTTTGTGAACTGTTAGTGAAAGACTTGGTGGTTTGTAATTAACCATGGTGGGAATATTTGGAGTATGAGCTTAGCAAGTACTAGAAAATCAGTACATTTTAATATTTTTCCCTGAGTTTTACCAGCAAACCACTGCTTCTATCTCAATAGCTCTCTTCTTACTCCAGTTCTAATTACATGTTAATGTTTCTTGCAATGTAGTTATATTCTTTACTTTTAATACAGATACTTTGTTCTTGCTCGTCTTCTAGTTCTCTAATGCTATCTTCAACTGTACCTAATCTGTGGTTAGATTAATTCTGGGGCTCTTGATTTCAGTGTTATACATTTTTTTAATTTTTAAATATTTTTTTGGTTCCTTTCGTATTCCCATTTCTCTGTCTAAATTCTCAATGTTGAAAATTTCCTTACAATATTAGGCATAATTATTTTAAATTTCCATGTCTGAAAACTTCTTTGGGTCTTTAGTAAGATTATTTTTGTCAATGTTATTTTTACTTTTGAATTATTATTTTTTCTTTATCATTTTCATTTTAATCCAATCATACAGTTACCTGGCACAAAGAAAACTTTCTTCTTTTAAAGAAGGATACAGCTCTATCTCATTCATGGGAAAAGAAATTTCTTGATGAAGGAATCAAGGAAGTTCAATATCAGGTCTAAATGTTTTTTTCCCCTTTTTATGCTACTCCCCATAAGATGGATTCTGAAGGAATAAGATTGCTTGGTGAGCCACCACACTGAAAAACTAGGGCTGGTATTGCAGGCTTGGAGTGAAATTTTCTCCGTTGAATTATTGTTTTATGTCTTTTGTTGGCTTTAGTTTAATAAAGGAGGTTTTATAAGAAATATGTAGAAAGTATCTGATGCTTTGATGGTGATAGCATCATCATATCTTCTTGGAGAGAAGATTTAATTGTGTTTTGTACCTTGATTATGGTCACTAGCAATGGAAAATGTTAATGCAAGCAATGATTAAAAATTTTAAAGCTGATTTTGTGAGAGCTTTTCTCTTGCTGCTTTATTGTAATAAATGTATAGAGATATAGATGATATTCTGAATCAGGCTCTGAATTCTAATTTTGCATAGTATGGGCCCTATAACTAAGGAGAAATATATATTCAGCTTTTTAGATCCTCACACTTAATGAAATGAGAGATAATGTAGGTCTAAGAATAGAATCAAATCATAACACATTATGTTGACTTTCCCAATTCTCGTATATGTTGTTTACATGTTTGTCATGACTTGTTAATTATTCAAATTTTTCTGAATTTACTTTTTTGCCAATTATTTCTTTACTTTTTTCAAAATCAGAGTTAATATGAATACTCTGGTAATTAATTGCTAGAAGTCAATTTTTTAAATTGAGTTATAGCTGATTTATGATATTATAATATAATATTAGTTTCAGTTGCACAATGCAGTAATTCAATATTTTACAGATTATGATCCCCACAAAGCTATTACAAAATATTGACCATTTTTCCTGTGCTGTATATTACATCGTTAACTTATTTACTTTATACCTAGTAGTTGAATTAGATCTTTATATATTTTGGGTATTAATCCCTTATTGAACATATTGTTTGTAAATATCTCTTCCTATTCAGTAGGTTGTCATTTCTGTTGTTGAAAGTTTCCCCCTCTGTGCAAAAGCTTTTAAGTTTTATAGGGTCACATTAGTTTATTTTTGCTTTTGTTTCCCTCGCCTGAAGAGACAGATCAAAAAAAAAAAAAAAATGCTAAAATTGATGTCAAAGGGTGTACTCACTATGCTGTCTTCTAGGAGTTTTATGATATTAGATTTTACATTTAGATCTTTAATTCATACTGAGTTTATTTCTGTATATGTTGTAAGAAAATATAGCTTTATTCTTTTACAAGTAGCTGTCCATTTTTCCCAACACTACTTATTAAAGAGACTTTTTCTTATTGGAAATTCTTGCCTCCTTTGTCATAGGTTAATTGACCATATGGGCATGGGTTTATTTCTGGGTTCTCTATTCTGTTCCATTGATCTATGTTTCTGTTATTGTGCCAGC
The DNA here is from genome assembly GCF_965194825.1 of Balaenoptera physalus. Classification (NCBI taxonomy): domain Eukaryota; kingdom Metazoa; phylum Chordata; class Mammalia; order Artiodactyla; family Balaenopteridae; genus Balaenoptera; species Balaenoptera physalus. The sequence goes on from NC_138888.1 coordinate 104,146,621, forward strand.
ACCATATTGTTTTGCTTACTGTAGCTTTGTATTATAGTTTGAAATCAGGGGAAATGAGTACCTCTAGCTTTGTTCTTTTTTCTCAAGATTGTTTTGGCTATTTGGGGTCTTTTGTGGTTCCATACAAATTTTATGATTATTTGTCCTAGTTCTGTAAAATTTTACTCGGTATTTATATAGGGATTGCATAAATTTGTGGATTACTGTGGGCAGTATGGGCATTTTAACAATATAAATTCTTCTAATCCATGAACGTGAGCTATCTTTCCATTTATTTGTATTGTCTTCAGTTTTCTTCTTCAACAACTTTAGTTTTCAGAGTATAGGTCTTTCACTTCCTTGGTTAAATTTATTCCTAGGTATTTTGTTCTGTTTGATTTGATTTTAAATTGGGATATTATCTTGATTTCTCTTTCAGTTAATTAATTATAAGTGTATAGAAAAGCAACAGATTTCTGTATATTAATCTAGTATACTGCAAACTTATTGAATTCATTAGCTGCAATTTTTTTTTCCTTGGTAGAGTCTTTAGGGTTTTCTATATATAATATTATGTCATTTGCAAATAGTGACAGTTTTATTTCCTTCTTTCCAATTTGGATACCTTCTATTTCTTTTCCATGTTCGATTGCTGTGACTAGGAATTTCAATACTATGCTAAAGATAAGTGGTGAGAGTGTGCACCTTTTTTGCTCCTGCCTTGGGGGAAAAGCGTTCAGGTTTTCACCATTGAGTATGATGTTACATGTGCGTTTGTCATAAATGGCTTTTGTTATGTTGAGATCCATTCCTTCTATACTGAATTTGTTGAGAGTTTTTATCATGATTGGATGTTGAATTTTGTCAAATGCTTTCTCCACATCTATTGAGATGAAAATGTGATTTTTATCTTTCATTTTTTGAACATATAACATTTGATTGATTTATGGGTATTGATCCATCCTTTCATCCCTGGAATAAATCCCACTTGATCATGATGTATGGTCCATTTATGTGTTGCTGAATTCAGTTTCCTAACTTTTTAAAGGATTTTTACATCTATGTTCATCAGAGATATTGATTTGTAACTTTTTTTTAGTGTTTTTATCTAGTATTTTTTTCCTTTCTGTTTGTATTTTGTATCTATTGTAGGTTTTTGATTTATGGTTGCCATTAGGTTCACATATATCAACTTATAACTATATCTACTTGTTTTAGAGTGATAATCATTTAAGTTCAAACCCGTTCAAAAAGCTCTACCTTTTCTATACCCCACCCCAATGTTTTATACACATGTTTATGTGTATACCTTAACTCTTTATTTTAGTTATAGCTAATTTTATAAGTTTTGACTTTTAATCTTTGGACTAGATTATTTAAGCTGTTGATCGACTGCTTTTACTTCATATTTACCTTTACCAGTGAGAGTTCTTTTCTTCAAACATTTTCCTATTTCTTTTTATAGCCTTTTCTTTTTCACTTAAAGAAAACCCTTTGAAATTTCTTGTTAGGACAGTTTAGGGCTGATAAACTGTTTTAATTTTTGCTTCTCTGGGAAACTCTCTTTTTCAAAATTGAATGATAACCTTGCTGGGTAGATTATCCTTGGTTGTAGGTTTTTTTTTTTTTTTTTCTTTCAGCACTTTAGTTATATTATGCCACTCCCTTCTGGCTTGCAATAGTTATGCTAAATAATTATCTGATAGCCTTAGTGGGGTTCACTTGTATGTGATTCTTTGTTTTTCTCTTTTTTCCTTTAAAGTCTTCTTTATATTCAACTTTTGCCATTTTAATACAACATGTCTTGGTGTGGGTTTTTTTGGGGTTCATCTTGTTTTGACTCTTTGTGCTTCCTGGACCAGTATATTTGTTTCCTTCTTCAGGTTAAGGAAGTTTTCAGCCATTATTTCATCAAATACATTTTCTCTGCCTGTTCTCCTTCTGGGACCCCTATACTGCAAATGTTAGTGTGCTTGATGTTGCTTCAGTGGTTCCTTAAACTTTCCTCATTTTTTTTTTTCTTTTTGTTCTTTTAATTCATGATTTCCACTTTTCTGCCTTCTAGGTCACTTAGGCTTTCCTCTGTATCCCCCAGTCTGCTAATAATTTCTTCTAGTGTTTTTTTCATTTCAGTTATTGTATTCTTCAATTCTGATTGCTTCTTTTTTATATTTCCTAGTTGTGTGTTGAAGTTTTCACCATGATCCTCTACTCTATTCCCACGTTTAGTGAGAACATTTTATTACTAATTTGCTTTGAACTCTTTATCAGGTAAATTAGTTGTCTCTGTTTCATTTTGTTTTTTGTTTTTCTGGAGTTTTATTTAGTTCTCTTATTTGGAACATATCCCTCTGTCTTCTCATTTTGTTTACTTTTTCCATTTGTCTCTTTGAAATTAGATTAAATGGTTATCTATCACATTCTTGAAGCTGTGTCCTTGTGTGGGAGCATCTCTATGCAGCCTGCATGTAGCCAGTGGTATTAGTGAGAAAACTGAATCTGCAATGATCCTGCTGCCTCCTCTACTGGTGTGATCTGGTGGCCACTGTCTTTCTGAGGTGTATGGTTAAAGTCAAAGAAGTTAGATCTGGAGTCCAGTGTGAGCTGGGAATTTTCCCAGGCTCAATGGCAGTGGCTGTCCTGACAGATGGCAGGCCTGGGGATCAATGACCTGGAGCAGGAAGCCTGAAGGATCTGACTTTCTCCCAAGTGCAATGGCAGTCTCCACCTTGCTTCAGGGTGAGGCTGGGTTCTGAGAGGCTGAAACCTCATTTCTGAGCTACTTCCATTTCTCTATGATGTGATGGTAGTCTCTGCCTTTTCTGGAAACAGTGTCAGTGTAGGAGGGGCTGGAAAAGGAGCCAAATTTTTAAGTGTGGTAAAAAGATCAAGGTTTTCTTTAATTATATTTTATAAAGTAATTTAAAAAGCTAATGATGATATGTAAAATATTTCTGTTGAGATGTCAGCTTCTAGAATGGCAGAATAAGTATCTCCAAAATTTCACTCTTTTATGAGAATTATAAAAACACTAATAAAAATTGTGAAAACAACATTTTTTAAAAAACTCTGGGATTTAACAATGTCTTGCAAAAATCCAGTGTGCACTTATTCAAGAAAAATAATGGTCTATTGGTAAAAACTGATACTTTGGGCATTTTAACTCATTCTGTTACTGTCACCCTTTCCCCATCTCTACAGTAAACTTGAAAACCAATAGTATTACAGATGTGGAATATGTGATACTGGCATCTAGCAGCCACTGCAGGGAATATAACATGTTTGTAGCTACCCAAAAAACTCCATGCTTAGCAAATTATCACTATTTTACTTGATAGACAGCAACCTGGAATTCTCAGGGACTTTTTATTTGGCCTAACTCAGAGCTCACTCACTATGACTGCCCTATCTCCAGGGTGTTTGTTGAAAACAATCAGTGGCAATTGTTCAACATCACAGTTACTGAAACAGTGATAGCATTTGGGACAAAAAACAGACTGTAAGAAACTTAAAAGGAAAATATAAGGAATGAGATACCTACAAGGAACTTTAAAAAGCTTTAAGATACCCCTGGTTATCTCAAAAGCCATTTACATTCAGGGCTGTGTGCATCACCAAGAAAGATGTGAAAAAGACCTATCCTCTCAACCCCATGTAACCTTGAGTCCCTGATAAGGCAGGAAGTGAAATTTAAGTCAGAGTCCCACTATGAAGTAATTGTAGCTCAACATATATGCAACATATATGCATAACCCCTTGACAAAGGCTAAGAGACTTTTTGATCCAAAACACTGAAATAAATCTCTTTCCAATTTTTTGATGCCCACCAAGCTAACTGAGTAGACCTCAGTGTCTATGTGTATCAAAAAACCTAGACTATACAGATTTAGTGCAGGAGAATTACTAAACAAACACTAACAAAACCAAAAACAACAACTATAAACTCTAACAAAAAATTCTGGAGAGAAAAGGAAAATCTGATTTTCAAAGTTGTCACATTAATGTAAAAATAACAGTTTTTAATTAAAAATCATGATGCATACCAAAGAACATGAAAATATTGTTCATATATAGGAAAATAAATAATAAAAACTGTCACTGAGGTAGTGGAGATGTTGGATTTATTAAACAGAGGAGACTTTTAAACCAGCTATTACAAATAGGTGTAAAGTTTTTTTTTAATTTAAATTATGTATAATGGATGAATGGAAAGTATTATTATAAAGTCTCACTAAATATGGAACATCAATAAAGCTATAGATATTTTAAAAAGAACAAACTGGAAATGAGAGAGTTCTATATTCAGTAAAGCCTAATTTTCAAAAAAATTACTGGGAAATTAATACATCCTTAAATAAACAAAAAATGTGAGAATATGTTGCTAGTAGACCTGCCCTCCAAGAAATACTTATGCGATTCTTCAGGCTAAAGGCAGTCTTGAATTCACAGAAAAAACAAAAAGCACCAATACAGAGAATTAAATAAGTGAATTTAAAAGACAGTATAAACTTAATTTGTTCATAGCTTCTTTTTTAAGCATACCTTTCTAAAACTAACACTTTGTGAAACATAAATCTTAAAACTGTGCCAATAGACACTTAGTGTACAAATATTTTATTTTTATGATAATAGTAGCACAAAGGAGAGAAGAAGAAAGAGCAAAATATATTAGAGCAACATTTTTGTGGATTATTTAATTTAATATGAATCCAATTAGATTATTTATAAATCTGTTCATTGTAATGCACACAGAAACCAATTAGAAAATAACTCAAAATTATTTTTTAAAAATCAAGGGAGTTACAACAGTGCACTAGAAAATGTCTAGTTAACAAAAAAGAGAACAGTGATGAAAAAATAGAAAAACAAAAATTAAGACACAAGGAAAACATATAGCAAAACAAGAGATGTAAGCTTTACCTTGTGTAATTACATTACATCTAATTTGAATAAGCATTCCAATTAAACACAGATTGGTAGATAAATTTTAAAAAATAGTCAAATTATATACTGTCTGCAAAAGACAAAATTTAGATTCAATTACATACATAGTTCCAATGTACATGTTGGGAAAAATATGCAATATAAATAGTACTCAAAATAAAACAGAATGACTATTCCAGTATCAGATAAATTAGATTTTAAAACAAGAATTGTAAGTAGAAACAATGATATTTAACGTTTATAATAATAAAAACATCAATTCAATGTGAAGGTAAAATAATTATAAACATATATGCACCTAACAACAGAGCCCCAAAATATATGAAGGAAAAAATTGACAAAATTGAAAGAGAAATACCCAAGTCAACAAAAATTGTTAGAAACATCAATACCTGACCTACAATAATGAATAAAACTTGTAAATAGAAGATTTTTTTAAAATAGAGGACTTGAACAAATATTAGAACTAATAGACACCTTATCAAACACTCCACCCCAACAGAATACAAATTCTTCTCAAGAACACATGAAACACCCTCCAAGATAGATCGTATTCCAAGCTAAACAATAATTCATAAATTTAAAAGGATTAAAAGCATATAATGTAGGTTCTTTAACTACAATGGAATGAAATTAATAATCTATACAAAAAAAGTGGGATATTCACAAATATGCAGAAATTATGCAAAACACTCCTAAATAAGAAATGTGTCAAAGAAAATAATAAATGGAAATAGAAAATGCTTTGAGTTGAATAAAAATCAAGTCACAAATACCAAAACTTGTGGGATGGAGGTAAAGTAATACTTGGAGGAAAATATATAGAGATACAAATACCTAAATGAAAACAGAAGAAAGATCTCAAGTCAATAATGTAATATTTCTACTTAGGAAACTAGAACAAGTAGATTTAATTAAACATAACTCAAAAAGAAGAAAATAATAATGAAAAATAGCAGAATAAATGAAATAAAGTATAGGGAAACAATAGAGAAAGTCTAAGTAAAAATAGGTGGTTCTTTGAAAAGATCAAGAAAATTGACAATCCACTCCTAAATAAAAAGTATGTCAAATAAAATATCACAATGAATACTGGAAAGTAATTTGAGATGAATGAATAGAAAACAATAGAGAGAACCAAGAAAACTAAAATTTGGTTATTTGAAAATAAAATTGACAAAACTTTGCTAGAATGACTAAAAAAAATGATAGAGAACTCAATTTACTAAAATCAGGAGTAAGAGATTTTTGATGAGACATGAAAAACATTGTACGGGAAAGCTTAGATTAGATACAGATTAGGCAATCTAAATGAAGTGGAAAATTCTCAGAAAGACACAAGTTACCAGAATTCACTTAAGAAGAATTACAAAATTTGAAAATGTTTACAAAAAAGTTAAAAGATTGACTTTAATTGTAATTACAAACTTCACACACACACAAAAAAGCCCAGGAATACTTGACTTCACTGGTGAAATCCTCCAAATGTATGAAGAAAATTGTGCCCCAATTCTTCACAAACTCTTCCAAAATTCGAAGAGAAAAGAATACTTCCCAACATATTTTATTATTCAGCATCACCTTGATATCAAACCAGACAAGCACATCACTAGGAAAGAACTACAGACCAATACACCTTATGTAAAAATCCTCAACAAAATACAAACAAAACAAATTCAAACTTCTTTATATAAAATAGATAAGCAACAAGGATATATTGTACAGCGAACAGATATATGGCTATTAGTTTGTAATAACTTTAAACAGAGAATAATCTATAAAACTATTGAATCACTTTGTTGTACACCTGAAACATATAATAATGCAGATCAAATATATTTCAATAAAAAAATTAATAGTCACATATAAAAAAGGGTTATGCACCATGACTGACATGTTTTATCCTAGGAATGTAAGAAAGCTTCAGTATATAAAAAGCAATCCATGTAATACACCAAAATAACAGAAGTCAATGACATTATGATCTCAATAGACAAGGAAAAAGTATTTGAAAAAAACTCGAACTCTTTCATGGTAAAAAAAATCAACAAAATTAGGAGTCAAACAGGATTTCTTCAGCTTGATAAAGGACATCTACCAAAAAAAAAAAAAGAAAAGAAAAGAAAAGAAAACGAAGAAAAACACAGCTATCAACAAGCTTGTTGATTAAAGACTGAATATTTTCCCCAAAAGATTAAGAATGGAAGGAGTATGTCCATTCTCAACATTTTCTCCCAACATTGTTCTAGAGGTTTCAACAAGGCATTAGGTTGAAAGAAAGAAAGAAAGAACGAAAGAACGAAAGAACGAAAGAAAGAAAGAAAGAAAGAAAGAAAGAAAGAAAGAAAGAAAGAAGAAAGAAAGAAAGATGACATATTGATTGGAAACGATGTGGGAACGTGCAACTCTCTCTATTCAGAAATGTTGTATTCTGGTATTTAGAAAATCTTAAGAAATGCACACCTCCAAAAACGTTTAGAATTGATAAACTAGTTTAGCAAGTTTTCAGGGATTTAATGTCAATATACAAATGAAATTGTATATCAATAACCTTACAATGAACATGCCAACAATGAAATTTAGAAAAAACTCAACTTATGAGTATCAAGATAATAAATACTAAGGACAAAATTTAGCAAAGTGTAAAATGTTCACTCAAAACTACAACATATTACTGAAAGAAAAATTAACATTCTAATAAATGGAATATTGCATGCAGTATTAAGTTGGTCAGAAAGAAAAGCAAAGTAGCAGTGGAAGAAAAAGAATTTAGGATATGAATAAATTGGTATTTTTTTGAGAATTAAATTCCTTCAGGTTCATTAGGTCACAATTAAGGATCAGAAATTGAGGAATGGAGGTGAGAACATATAGAATGGTAAAACTAAGTAGCTTTTGAGATATTCCACAATGTATATTATAGTCTTTTATGTACACTGAGACCCTAAAAGATTAAAAAATACGTATTGAAATGTAACCATAAAAATTTAAGCCAGAGATGCAAACATTGGTGACTTTAGAGATAACTAATATTTAGAGAATATCAACACCATTGTTGTTCTATAGAAAGATAGATGATTATATGTGTGTTCTTATTAGGGAAGAAGGAATTGTGACAAGAGGAATTATTTACATCATATACATTCAAGTCTTGATGGCTGTACAGCTGTTCTTTGCAAGCAGCAGTTTTCACAACTACTCTAAATATTTTGATAACAAATGTGCATATTTTCCTTCTGTTGAAACAAAGTTTATGTAAAGAATACAACAGTAATATTGAGGTCAGCATTACTTCAATATTTGTAACACTTCAAAGCAGAGACTTAGGATCTTCAATGAATTTTAAAAAATTCTATCCAAAGGCAAAATCATATGAGGGGTAGTTGAGCTCTTTTAATCTCCTATTCCCTGACAGGAAGAAACTGCCAACCTTTCATGCACATGTTGAGCAGAGAACCTCCTGATATCTGGAGCTTGAAATCTTCTGATTATGAATTCTAAGGAATCCCAAAGCACTTGGAATTGCTATTAATATTTCTGTTAAAAGGCACAGTTGGAATAAAATGATCTGCTGATAGTTGAGATAAAAATTCCAATGACAAATACAGAAATAAGAAATTCAAGCAAGAGGTAACATAGGAATGCTGACAGTTCAAAGTCTTAGAGAAATAGTAGAAGAAGCAAAGTCAAAGCTGAATGAGACAAAAAGACTATACTTCTATTCCTAAAATGTTTGTTATTTTATAATACTAAAATACTGCAATTATTTTAAAAAAAGATGTACAGTTCTTCAAAATACTCTAAGGTTAGAAAATCCAAAAACCTGCAATTAAGCAACTGAGAAGAGGAAGTGAAATGAAGGAGGAATATATCTTTATTTTAACATCTAGGTTTACTTTGAAATGCCATTCGCACAATAAGACTATACATAACTGCACACTGAATAAACCCATGGTAAAGTCTTGTAACACTGAAATATAAAATATATAAAATATCAGCACAAAATACTCCAAGATGATTTTGCATCAACTGGCAAACTTTGTACAACTCATGATGAGAAAAATCACTCTAAGGAAGAAAGAAACAACAAAACAAGTGACACGTGGTGGGTCATTCTATATTAACCTGAAGAAACTCTTTTACAGATCCATTAGATGTACTTTCTATTTGCTTAAATGCTCTGGATTTAGCTCTGCTAGTATAACCATTTAGATCTGCTTGCTACTAAAACACACTAAATATCTAGGAAAAGGACTTATGACACCATAAAATCATAAACATGAAGATAAGAGAGGAAATTAAAAATTGCATTATTTGGATTCCGAAAGTGGGAGGATGTGTGCTGGCTAGCCTAGCATGCCCTAGAAAGCTGAATTCAAAGCATGAAATGTGGAAGGTAAAAATAGTATGCCAAACTTCAATATGGGTAATCTAAACTGGGGGTGGGGCTAAAAAATATTTAAAGAAATAATTCAATTAATTGAACTTGACAGAAAATCAGCAAGGATATAAAACACACCATAAACCAATAGTATCTACCCAACATCTATAGAATACTCCACCCAACAACAATAATATATACATCCTTTTCTAGTGCTCATGGAACATATATCAGGTAAACTATGTCCCAAGCTATAAAGCAATCCTAAACAAATTGAAAATAATTGAAACAATGAAAAATATTTTCTATGTTCACAATAAAATCAAATTAGAAATCTATAAAAGGGAAATCTTCAAACACTTGGAAACAGAACAAAACATTTCTAAATAATCCATGGGTCAATGGAAGAGTCCCAAGGGAAGTAAAACAGTGATTTGTAGTAGGTGTGGCCAAGATGGCAGAGAAGGAAGAGCCTGGACTCACCTCCTCCCATGGGCACACCAAAATTACAACTATTTATAAGCACAACTATCTATGAGACCAACCTGCAGAGTAGCAAAAAAAGATTTTCCATATCTAATGGTATAAAGAAAAAAAACACAGTGAGATAGGTAGGAGGGGCAGTATGGTCAAGACCCACACCCCTGGGTAAATGACCCACACATAGGACAATAATAACAATTGCAAAGGTTCTCCCTAAAGAGGAAGGGATCTGAGCCCCGTATCATGCTCCCCAGCATAGGGGTCCTTCACTGGGAAACAGAGTCCCCAGAAAGTATGTCTTTGAAGGCCAATGGGGCTTGTATAAAGGAGAACCAGAGTATTGCAGGAAAGGCTCTGCTCTTAAAGGGCATGTGCAAAATCATCATGCCCAAAGACCCAGCCCAGAGGCTATAATATGGAAGGATCCTAGGTCATACCCATTTTCTGATCTTGGAAAGTCTCCTGGAGAACTAAGAAGGCAACTGGGACTCCACCTGTGTATGTAGACACTTTTCCCCCTCCAGAAAGCCAGCCTCCACATGAGACAGGGCCTGGAAGCCAACCAGGCCAAGGGCCAGTCCCATTTACCAGCACACACAGTAGTCAGCCTTGCTACAACAGAAGGGTTAACCCAGCTCACATAAGGGGCACTTCTACATCATCTAGTTCTGGTAACCAGAGAAGACTGTGCTGCAGGGCTCCATAGGATGTCTCCTCCCTAAGGCCATTGTCCAAGACCAGAAAACATAACCAACCTCACTAATATATAAGAATAAACACAGATAATTTGGCAAAATAAGAAGACAGAGGAATATATCCCAAATGAAGGAACAAGACAAAACCTCAGAAGAATTGAGTGAAATAGAGATAAGCAATCTAGCCAAAAAAGAGTTCAAGGTAATGATCATAAAGGTGTTGAATGAACTTAGGATAATAATGAACAAACATGATGAGGAGAAAGAGTTGGAAAATATAAAAAAAACCAAACAGAGTGGAAGAGTACAATCACTGAAATTTAAAAATACACTAGAAAAGAATCAACAGTAGACTGGGTGATATAGAAGAACAAATCAGTGAAAGACAAAGTTGTAGAAATCACCAATGCTGGACAGCAAAAAGAAGAAAAAGAACTTTAATAAATGAGGATGGGGGAGAAGTCAAGATGGTGGAATAAGAGGACACGTTAATTCGCCTCTCCCAACAAATACATCAAAAATACGTCTACAGATGGAACAATTCTCACAGAAGCACTTGCTGAACACAATCAGAGGACCTCAGAAACCTAAAAGGACAAGAAAAATCCCTGCACACCTGGGTAGGACAAAATAAAGAAAAAGAGAAAAGAGGAAACTGTACAGGACCTGCACCCCTGGGGGGGGAAGCTGAAGGAGAGGAGAGGTTCCCACACCTGAGGAAGCCGGGTGGCAGGGAGATCAGCTGAGACAGAAGGGGAGTTTTGGGGTTCAGAGGAGAGCACAGCAACAGGCAGGCAGGAGAGAGTAAGACCTACACGGATGGTCTGTGCCACAGCCTATGTGCCCCTGCCTGAGACACGTGTCTGCTGGTGCAGATGCGGGCTGGTGCTGGAACATGGGGTTTGAAAAGCAGACTCATGGGGGAGACAGCTGTTGGCTGTGAAGACATGGCCTGAAAGGACGGGAGTAAGGAGCTCCACAACCGGGAATGTTTGTGGAAGAAAAGCAAGCCACCATAGAAGCAGGGCACCATTGTTGAGTGGGGTGCAAAGGGTGGGGCCGCCATTGCAGCACCCTTCCCCATGCACCAGACCCTGCCTCTGAAGGCACTAGGAGGGGTATCCGCCTGAGCAGGCTCACATGCCCCCCCCACCGTCAACTCCTCCAGCCCCGCTGTCCCCAGGGGGCTTGCACACCCTGCCCATCGCCACCTCCACCCCCACCTTCCTGGATGGGTGTGTGTGTCCTGGGCAGCCTCGGGAGCACACTCTGGTGGGAAGCCCACATGGAGAGGTGGGTCTGAAACCACAACAGAGCCCCAGGAGCCATGCAACTAAGGAAGAAGAGCTGAAATCTCTCCTTGCAGCTGCAGGAACTGTGAATTTACACCCCCGCTCCTTGTTTTGTAAACTCAGTGCCTACAGAACATCTGAATGGCAAGTACTCCTGCAGCTGATACAGGTCTAGCTTTAGCAGCTGTGGGCCTTGTGGACACGTACACTCAGGGATTGGACAAGGCCAGAATCTGAGCTACCTCCATAGCTCCCACAGCGGGCCCAAGTGCATGATTACTGCCGTCCTGGGACCTGACTTTGGTGTGTCTGTGCTGGTGGCCTGGTGAAAACAACACCTCAGAGACACCAGGGCCAATTGCCAATTGCTTCGGTTGGGGTAGGGCTGAAAACAGTTCTGACAACAGTGAGACAGCACAACAGGTGAAAAGTGACACAACAGAGTACACTCACAGGTAAACATCTCCAGATTAGGAAAACTCAGTGGTCTCTCTCCCAGTGGGAGCACTCCAATCCTGCCTACCTTGCACTGCGGATCAGAAACAGAGTTAAGAAACAGGTCCGGAGGCCTGTTTATATTTATAGAACATTCCATCCAAAAGCAGCTGAATACACATTCTTTTCAAGTGCATATGGACCATTCTACAGGATAGATAACATATTGGGCCACATATCAAGCCTCAGTAAATTTAAGAAAATTGAGATCACATCCAGCATCTTTTCTGACCACAATGCTATGAGATTAGAAACCAATTACAGGGGAAAAAACAAAAACAAAAACTGTAAAAGACATAAACACATGGAACCTAAAAATATGTTACTAAATGACTACTAGATCACTGAAGAAATCAAAAAGTAAATAAGAAAAAATACCTAGAGACAAATGACAATGAAAACACAATCTGGAACATATGGGACACAGCAAAAGCAGTTCTAAGAGGGAAGACAAGAGCAATACAATCTTACCTCAGGAAACAAGAAAAATCTCAAGTAAACAACCTAACTTACACCTAACACAACTAGAGAAAGAAGAACAAACACAACCCAAAGTGAGAAGAAGGAAGGAAATCATAAATATCAGAGCAGAAATAAATGAGATAGAGATGAAGAAAACAATAGCAAAGATCAATGGAACTAAAAGCTTGTTCTTTGAAAAGATAAACAAAATTAATAAACTGTTAGTGAGACGCATTAAGAAAAAAAGGGAGAGGGATCAGGTCAATAAAATTAGAAATGAAAAAGTAGAAGCTAAAACAGACCCGACAGAAATACAAAGGATCATGAGACTACTACAAGCAACTATACATCAATAAACTGGACAACCTAGAAGACATGGACAAATTGTTAGAAAAGTACAACCTTCCAAGACTGAACCAAGAAGAAATAGAAAATATGAACAGAGAAATCACAAGCACTGCAATTGAAACTGTGATTAAAAACCTTCCAGCAAACAAAAGCCCAGGACCAGATGGCTTCACAGGCAAATTCTATCAAACATTTAGAGAAGAGTTAACACCTATCATTCTCAAACTCTTCCAAAATATAGCAGAGGGAGGAACACTCCCAAACTCATTCTACAAGGCCACCATCACCCTGATACCAAAACCAGACAAAGATGTCACAGAAAAAGAAAACTACAGGCCAATATCACTGATGAATATAGATGCAAAAATCCTCAACAAAATACTAGCAAACAGAATCCAACAGCACATTAAAAGGCTCAGACACCATGATCAAGTGGAGTTTATCCCAGGAATGCAAGGATTCTTCAATATACGCAAATCAATCAATGTGATATACCATATTAACAAATTGAAGGATAAAGTCCATATGGTCATCTAAATAGATGCAGAAAAAGCTTTTGAGAAAATTCAGCACTCATTTATGATAAAAACTCTCTTGAAAGTGAGCATAGAGGAAACCTACCTCAATATAATAAAGGCTATATATGACAAACCCACAGCAAACATCATTCTCAAAGGTGAAAAACTGAAAGCATTTCCTCTAAGATCAAGAACAAGACAAGGATGTGCACTCTTGCCACTATTATTCAGCATAGTTTTGGAAGTCCTAGCCACGGCAATCAGAGAAGAAAAAGAAATAAAATTATCCAATTTGGAAAAGAAGTAAAACTGTCATTGTTAGCAGATGACTTGATACTATACATAGAAAATCTTAAAAATGCTACCAGATGACTACTAGAGTTCATCAATGAATTTGGTAAAGTGGCAGGATACAAAATTAATACACAGAAATCACTTGCATTCCTATACACTAACAATGAAATATCAGGAAGAGAAATTAATGAAACGACCCTATTTACCATCTCATCAAAATGAATAAAATATCTAGGAATAAACCTACCTAAGGAGGCAAAAGACCTGTACTCAGAAAACTATAAGGTACTACGAAGGAAATCCAAGACGACACAAACAGATGGAGTGATATACTGTGTGCTTGGATTGGAAGAATCAGTATTGTGAAATGACTATAGTACCTGAAGCAATCTATATGTTCAATGCAAACCCTATCTTACTACCTATGGCATTTTTCACAGAATAAGAACCAAAACTTTCACAATTTATATGGAAGCACAAAAGACCATGAATAGTCAAAGCAACCTTGAGAAAGAAAAAAAGAGCTGGAGGAATCAGGCTCCCAGACTTCAGACAATACTACAATGCTATAGTAATCAAGACAGTATGGTACTGGCACAAAAACAGAAATATAGATCAATGGAACAGGATAGAAAGCCTAGTGATATACCCATGCACCTATGGTCACCTAATCTTTGACAAAGGAGGAAAGAATATACAATGGAGAAAAGACAGCCTCTTCAATATGTGGTGCTGGGAAAACTGGACAGATACATGTAAACGAATGAAATTAGAACACTCCTTAACACCTTACACAAAAATAAACTCAAAATCGATTAAAGACCTAAAGGTAAGGCCAGATACTATAAAACTCTCAGAGGAAAACATACTCAGAAAAGACTTAGATAAAAATTGAAGCAAGATCTTTTGTGATCTACCTCTTAGAGTAATGAAAATAAAAACAAAAATGAACAAAGGGACCTAATTAAAGTTAAAAGATTTTGCACAACAAAGGAAACCATTAAAAAAACCCAAAAGACAACACTCAGAGTGGGAGAAAATATTTTCAAACTAATCAATCGACAAGGGATTAATCTCCAAATCATCACTAATTATTAGAGAAATGCAAATCAAAACTACAATGAGTTATCACCTCACACCTGTCAGAATGACTGACCATCATCAAAAAATCTACAAACAATAAATGCTGGAGAGGGTGTGGAGAAAAAAGAACCCTCCTACACTTTTGGTGTATTTACATAACAGAAATAGAGACAGATGTAGAAAACAAGCTTATGTTTACTGAGGGGGAAAGGCAGGGGAGAAGGGATAAATTGACTGATTGGGTTTGACATATATACACTACTATATATAAAATAGATAACTAATAAGAACCTTCTATATATTACAGTGAACTCTATACCATAATCTGCAATGACCTATATGGGAAAAGTATCTAAAAGAATGGGTATACATATATGTATAACTGATTCACTTTGCTGTACAACAGAAACTAACACAACATTGTAAATCAACTATACTCCAATAAAAATTAATTAAAAAAAAGTAACTTCAAAATTAATATGAAAGAAAGTCTTAAGTAGTCTTAGAAGAAGTTCGTTAATATTTGAGACAATAAAAGCCATTAATGAATCACTAAGATGTCAAATGCTTTGTAAATTTTTGTTGTATATAAAATCCTTTATATAAGAATAACACTGAATGATTAGAATAATAGAAAAATATTATTCAAATTTACTTATACCTAAACTTTAAAAAAAATAATGGTTGTAACACAGTGTGTTCTTACAATCCAGTAAAGAGAAGGGTTTTTGCATGTACATTTCATTGGTTCTATGAAGTTTACATTGTGTGTGATGACATACCAAGGTCATTTAACTTCTACATCCATTTGAATTGTGACAAAAAATGTATAACAACAAATCTCAAAATACATAACAGAGAAATCATTACTTGTTGTTTGCATATAACTCTTGAAATTTGTCAACAGCCTATCACACATCTAAATGTAACTTAAAACCAACACATCAACAAATGTGCATACAGGATAATTTCTATGTTCTGAACTCTCAGTTGCTAAAGTGAAAGCAAACATTGGAATTCACCCACTTTGTTTCAAAAATATGTTTTATGATAGTGTGAATTCTCACTTGCTGCAAATCCTAGAAATTATATTTGTGTATGTTAATTTTCTTTTCTTTTCAAGATTATATAAAACATTGTTGTGTAAAATTATAGCAATGTTTTAACATATTTGAACTTACAACCAATGATTAAAGTCCTTGTAAGAAACTAAAATTTTATTTCTGTAACCCATCATGATATAAATTGTTTTATTGTGATTTACCCTCAAGGTACATTTTTATTATCATAAAGGAACATCATATCATCTCATAACTAACATTTATATTTATACCATTAAATATAATTATAAAAAATGAATAGTATTTTTATTATTATGCCTTTTTTAAAAGCACATTGATTCACTATGAATTATAAATATCTGAGAAAGCAAACCATAATACTAGAATAAATTTATTTATATAATAGATAACATTTTGAATATTTCTTGTGTATATTATATTAACTGAGACTATTTTAAAATATTTTATTCTCCTTTGGAACGATTATCAATTAAGTGAGATAAATGAGATAAATTTATATAAAAAGTTCAGAATGTGTAATAGGGGCTCCATATGTGTTGGTTCTTTTCCTTTCTTCTTTAGTGAGATTGTCCTATGATTATTCTTAGATTCCCCAAAAAAATAATTTCATAAACTTACTATAAATTTTCATTTCATATAATGTCTTCACAGGAAAACTCTATATTGTATATAAAATTAAAGAGACATTGACAAAATTACCTTATCTAATATATTGTTTAAAATGTTAAACTTTGTCATACCTAATTATAAAGTAGAGATTTTATAGGATAAAACTATTATTAACACTCTCTTTTATTTCCCATTTTTTTCAAGTCCAGATCTACATAAACAATTGTTAATTTTTTTCAGTAATTGAAGGAATATATTTTTGTCTAACCTGGTGAAAGAAATCTTTCACCAAAATCATTATTAATCAGCTAAATCATTTAGATCCAGGTCCTAAATTATATTGGCAATTTTACACATGTGAAAATATCAATGAACAAAAGAATTGTGATGCACTGTTTTTTAATTAGTACATATTTATAGAAATGAGAAGAAGTTTGTAGAAATGAATGGTTTTATTCACATTATTTATTTTGTTCATGAATATAAAATACCCGTTTGTCAACCTCCATTAAGAAATGGGGATAAACTTTTATGGTATTATCCTAGCTTCTCTGACAAGAAAGAATACGCATGCATTTGGGTTGTGAGGTGAGTTAGTGGCTCATTCTGGACCTGGTGAAGCTGGGGAAAACAATGAGGGGACTTTCCACGAAACAGTCTGAAAATGCAAGTTGGTTAAAAAATGAGATCTGTTTAAAGAAGTAATTTTCCACATCTTATTTGACTAGTGCTTAACACAACACTATGAAACAGAAAGAGAAAAAAGCTGAAGTTATTGAAATATATATACTCTAAACAGATTGTGTATAGGATATAGATTACATTGTTGAAATAAATGTGGGTTTTTCCCTCCATAGAGAGATGATTTTTCCATTTATTTATATTTCCTAAAAAAAATATTTTATGAAAGTTTGCCTAAAATTATTTCAAACCATTCTGATCTCAAGTTTAAATCATAGTCCTTTCTCTTGGAAAGAAACTGTTTTTCTTGTGACCCTTCACGAGATTTTCCTTCAAACTGGGAACACAGAGTGTATTACTATGAAGCAGTGCAGTGAGTTTACAAAGGAGGAGAGTGATATGGACCAGCACTGATGGCCTCGAACTAAGTTCTAGTGCTCCTGGATGAGTCTTTGTAACCCTGAAAATATGGATCATGTCAGAACTTTGTTAAAAGTTCTGCTCCAGGAACATGAGATAATTCAGAGAAGTTTTGTCTGCACTCTATTCAAAAAAAAAAAAAAAAAATGCACAAAAAATTCCCTTAAAACCCGCTAGTTACAGAGCAATACATGCCAAATCAGGAAAATGAGCAGAGGAAAGCATTTTTTATTTTCCACTGGAGAAAAAAAAAAAAAAAATCTTGCAAAATTGTATTTAAAAAGATGACTTAAGTTCAATAATATTAACTTTCTATTAAAATCCATTATTATATGATGGGAGTATGCATCATTGCAAGACTTTTAAAAGATTAATTAAAATAAAATAATTTAAACTTATATAATACATAATTTAAGGAAAAACATAAGACAATGCATGTTCTATTAATGCATGCTTTTTAGTTCTATGCACTTATCTGCAATAACTCATTTCCAAAATCTCTATTTCCTTCTAACACTATTCCAGGGTGGTGAAATAAAAAGAGCATAGTCATTAAAAATAGACAGCCAAGGATCTGAATACAGGTGCTATCTGTTACTTATCTGGTATCTCAGTTATGATTATTTACATTTTCTGAAATTCATACAGTTTTCTCATCAATGAAATAATGTTGTTAAACATTTTCATTAGAGTTATTGCTAGAATAAAAGTGATATGACATATTCAAATGATACAGCAGCATCTCTGTAGAAAGAATTATTAATTAAAAGTTTCCTGGGACTACCCTGGCAGTCCAGTGGTTAAGACTTCACCTTCCAGTGCAGGGGGTGTGGGTTCAATCCCTGGTCAGGGAGCTATGATCCCACGTACCTTGGGGCCAAAAAACTATAGCATAAAAACAGAAGCAGGCTTCCCTGGTGGCGCAGTGGTTGAGAATCTGCCTGCTAATGCAGGGGACACGGGTTCGAGCCCTGATCTGGGAAGATCCCATATGCCGTGGAGCAACTGGGCCCGTGAGCCACAATTACTGAGCCTGCACGTCTGGAGACTGTTCTCCGCAACAACAGAGGCCGCGATAGTCAGAAGGTCACGATAGTGAGAGGCCCGCGCACTGCGATGAAGAGTGGCCCCCACTTGCCGCAACTAGAGAAAGCCCTCGTACAGAAATGAAGACCCAACACAGTCATTAAAAAAAAAAAAAACAACCAGAAACAATATTGTAACAAATTCAATAAAGACTTCTAAAATTGTCCACATCAAAAAATCTTAAAACACTTTCCTTTACAAACCTCTGTTATTGATGATAACGAGGAAGAGAATGCAATAGCAATAATGATAATATTAATAATAAATATCATCTCTAACATTTATGAGTTATTGTCATATGCCTGGCATTATTTTAAGTACTTTAAAATTGTACATCACCGAATTACTTCCTAAGAAAACTTATATACTATTGTATCTTTATTTTTTATCAGAAATTAAGGTGCACAAAGGTTAAAAATCTTACCCAAATTTTGCAATTAGAGTCAGGGTTGAAAAAGCTGTTTGACAATAGAATTTGACTCAAACTACCATCTCTAAAAAGACAGTGTACAAGTAGAAGCACTGATTTAATGTCCAATTAATGTATTTATTTATCCTTTTATTTAGCTAGCATATTTTTGGTGGGTGGGAGGTGACAAGGACTCCTTGCAACCCAATTTCCCTTCTAATTCTGTTGCTTTGATTATATGTTTACAGAGAAAATGTCTTTTATACAATGTCTTTGCCTTCATACGTCTTCATCTTCATTATCATCAACTAAAAAATGATAATTTTTATATACTTTGGTCCTCCTACGTATAGCACATTCAAATAGAGTTAGCACAGCAATATATATGTTTAATTTACATGAGCAATGTCAAGGAAGTTAAGTACCTCCTCATAGGTGAAATCACTAGTAAGTAGCAGTAGTAGTAGTAGTCTTTGAACTCATGAATCATACTTCAAATATTATATACTTTCCAATATTCAAAAATGGTTGAATTAAGTTAACTAAAATTAACCTTCAATTTATAAAGTTAGTAATTCTCAGCAGATTCTGAACATATATCTTACTTACATATTTGAAATTGTGGGAGTTAAATGATTAGAAATGGTGATTTACATAAAGTATTATTTTTAATGAACCATTTAATTACATTTTAAAGGCTGTATATATTGCTGAATGTTTCTATTTGACACTAATTTGAATAATAAAAAATTAGTTGTATAATTTCAAGCTATGAGGAACAATCTGATTGTGTTCCATGAGTTTAAAATGTTAACTTGGTTAATAACTTGTGTTATTACTATATTAAGAAAAAATATTTTAATATTCATTGACATGCAATGGTACTTTGTTACATGAGAATTTTTTTATTTAATATTAAATTATATTTGCAATACATTATTACTATATTAAGAAAAAAATATTTTAATATTCATTGGCATGCAGTGGTACTTTGTTACATGAGAATTTTTATATGTAATATTAAATTATATTTGCAATACATTAGAGTAGCGTTTAAAATAATAGTTTATATTTTAATGTGAAGACAAATAATGTAAGTTACATTTACAAAGAGAGACCTGTATCATTGTACTTCATGCTTCATTGGATATACAAATTATACATTGGGGAGAATAAATCTAGTATATTAAAATATTTCATATAGTAAATTAATTTTCTTACGCATTTTTCTAGAGAAATAGTTGTGAATTTTTCTTGGTAGATTATCTTATTTCAGGAATAAACATATGTCTTGAATTTTAATTTTCTAAAAGGTAGGAAACATGTTGAAGGCATTACGCAGCATGTGGTAGTTTATACAGAAAAACAGGTATACTTAATAAATGCTTTTGAATATGACAATAGGAGGCAGTATTAACTACAGAAGGAATATATATATATATATATATATATATATATATATGTTTTACAAGGGAATTTTTACTGAGATATTTCTATATTTTTCAGACTATATTAGTGCCCTAGCAATCATAATTATTTTGAAATAAATATTCCTTTATGTAAAATCATGAATTAGCTTCTTTTATCTGTCAGACAAGTCTAGGGTCTAGGGACACGCCAGCCTTTGAGTAGTTCTCAGTGTAGTAAAGGAAACAGACCTGTAAATGAATAATTAGAGAATACTGTGATTACTGTTAGCTCGGTGAAATTTATACAGTGTGATCCCTGAGAAGGGACAAAAGCTGATATTTAAATTAAACCTTAAGTGTCTATATAGGAGTTTAACAGTGGAGAAAATGATAAGAAGAAATTTCTCAGCCAAGAAAAAGAGTTTGTACAAAGGTATAGCAAAGGAAGAAAGCCTATTAATAAAAAGTTAAAAGCTCAGTTTGCTGTTTTTAATTAGTAAGAATTTAAGAGAAGTGGAGAAGTCTAGAACTATTGCATCCTGTACACACCAGAGAGATACAGAGATTTTAAGATTGTTATGTACTTGACTCATATATGTTTTGAAGAGAAACTGGTGTCAGTGGAAAGGAAGAACACAAAAATTGAAAATAGAAAGAAAACAGATCAGTTGGAATGAAAACACAGAATTTCATGGAGACAGATAAAAAAAGACCTACAACAAAGGAAGCGGAGGTGTGCAGTAGAGAATCAAGAATTATTAAATAAACGTATTTGACAACACTTGGTGACTAATGGGCATGATTGGTGACAAAAATACTATCCATTGATATTTATGAAGTTATTAGCTTGAGAGATCATGGGTGAACAACATCAGTCAACCACAGGGAAACTGGAAAGAAAAGAAAGTTATCAGGGGAGATAATGAATTCATCCTAGAAGTGTTAGTTTGAAAGTTCCTGTGCAGCATAGTTGAGAATATTTCCAAGTGGAAGAGGAAATTCTGAGTCGAATTCAGAAGGGCATTCTGAGCAAGAACTGGACATTCGTAAGTAATAAGTAACAGGTAACGGTTAAAATCAAAGGGGAAAAGGGTCGCTCAGAGTGCAAAAGAATGCTCAAAAACAAAACCATGGCGAACCCTCATGGTTTACTGGGTGTACAGAGGAGAAATTAATGAAATAAAATAGTGAGATTCAATGGGAAGGGTTTCAAAAGCAGGTTTAAAAATGTCAAATGCAAGAGAAACCTAAGGAAAAGAAACATTTTCAATTGTTCTCTCTTAAGTAAATGAGGAGCTTGGTTCCAGGCCAAATCCTATGTGTGTTTTCTCAGGCTTGTGCCTTCGCTGCTCAGACTTGGTTGGCAGCTGGTGCATCGTGGACTCTGAAGGGAGTTGTGGTCAAGGCCTTAGGCACCCTGGCTTATCATGTTCTGGAGCATAGCTGCCTTGCTACCCCAGGTGCCTCCATTGGAGGCTACCTTGTGAGGTCCTTAGGTTGAGGCCCTCCCATTTGTCTCTCCTGAGACTTCATTATGGAAAAGCAAGGGTGGCTTGAGGACACTTTTCTACAGTGTTAGTAATCGGTACTTTTCCACCCTAGCCCTTCCTCCTCATCCTTCTCCCAGCTCCTACGGGGTTCATAGAATGGCAGGAGCCTTTTATTCAGGACTCCTTTGGCAATGAGATGATTGCCCCCACCTCACATGATGTGGTTCCAATGGGGAAAAATGGAACATTGGCAGTGTGAATACTTTCTTTCTGGTTTCCTGCTTACACTGTTGCAGTTAGTAAATAAAGCCATAACAGTTGTTTTAATTTTGGCTAGCTGTGTTAATCAACCAGCTCTCTCCAGCTACTCTCTTGACAATAAGTGGGTATAAGAGCA
Source organism: Balaenoptera physalus (assembly GCF_965194825.1). NCBI lineage: Eukaryota > Metazoa > Chordata > Mammalia > Artiodactyla > Balaenopteridae > Balaenoptera > Balaenoptera physalus. Next base: position 104,169,178 of record NC_138888.1, read on the forward strand.
CAGGCCCAGGATTGACATAGATTATCTGAAGGGAGTTTCAATCCATCAAAGCCAACAGGCTGACACAGTGTAAACCTTCATTAGAGGTAATTATTTACTGCTCTATCAGGAGAGGCTAATTAAAAACATAAACACTGTACATTAGCATTCCTTTAGGCTTTCATAACCCTATAACCTTCCATAACCACTGGCCTCAGGATCAATTACTTTGTAGACAGTCTCCATCTAATGAAGGAGGAGTGGTGTGCCGATTTTTTTTAATGACATAGATTTCTTGTAAAATGTGTTTTTATGTGGACAATAGGGGAACGCTCTTTAATATTAATTTCGTTTTCTAATATATGTCATCTTTACTAATTAGTCATTAGTGCCATATTTCATTTTCTGAAAAAAAGATAAATTCAAGGTCAAAGAGAATTTCTTATTAATCTTTGTATTCGCTGGTGGCCAATTCATTGTCTGACACATTGTAGGTGATAAATATGTTATAACTGAATGGAATTATTCTGTCCTGTCCTACAAAAACAGCAACAACAGCAACAAATACTTTCATAGGCAACAGAATCATGCACTGGTGATATTATTGGTATTAGTGATCATGTTCATAATAAGGACAGTTAACATCTATCAAAAGTTTCAAACCCTATGGACACCACTTCTGGAAACAATAAACAGAGCCTGCTTTAGGTCCTTTGTATTCAGCTCTCTGAGCAAACAACTCCTTGGTCTTATATGTGCTAGATCAGAAGTCCCCAACCTTTTTGACACCAGGGGCCGGGTCATGGAAGACAGTTTTTCCACAGACAGCATTGGGGGGATGGTTCAGACGGTAATCGGAGTGATGGTTCAAGCGGTAATGCAAGCGATGGGGGAGATGGTTCAGGCAGTAATGTGAGTGATGGGGAGTGGCAGATGAAGATTCATGTGCTCCCCCACAGCTCACCTCTTGCTGTGCGGCCCAGCTCCTAACAGGAAACTGGTTGGAGACCCCTGTATTAGATTATTTCTTCTCTCTCTCTCTCTCTCTCTTATAAACTTTGAATTGTACATATGTCTATAAACTAATTTCATTTGGGACCAAATAGCTACTGATTACTGCAAAATGAGACAGAGTAATTTGCTCATTTTATAAGTAATATGTTGGGTGTATAGAGGTTGTTACTTTAACAGGGCCTTAGCAATAATGAAGAATAGTGATAATAAAACATATGCAACTTCCTGACATTCAACATAACTTTTTAAATACCTTTTTCAATATCAGTGCTTGTGTAATTTACATTAAAATATATATTCTATCAGAAGAGCCTTATAGACTTTTAAATTTTTTCTATTTGTGCACTGTTTAATTTATAAACAGAAAATAAATTCAAGTCCTGAAGAACTGAAATTTTCGTAAAAGTACTTGTGTTCAAAATAGAGAACAATTGTGCTTGTTGAGATGGCAACCTGAATACAGGTCTCTACCTACTTGCACTCCAACCCTTCCCATCCTTGCCTGTGCTTGAAGTGACAAATGAAGCACAAAAATAGAGAGAAACCTAAATCAATATGAAATTAAGGAATGTTTCCTCACCACATTAGAAGCACCAAGTAATTGTTTGCTATGTAGAGTGTAAAAAATAATAAAACAATAACAAATCTATAACTCACTCCCTATCAGGAAAGTGTGCCAGATTAAATCCTGGCAGAGTGCTATGCCATTCGTATTCAATACGATGAACCATGGGGCAACTGGGAGTGAATTTTCAACCTTGGCAATGCCATTGGGGAAGCATTCTTGTTTTTTTAAGTCATAAAAAGAAAAGTGCTTTTGGCAAGGCTTCTTCTTGGCTTAGACTTGGAGACCTCCTGGAACAGAAGGCTCTGACAGGTAAAAGAAAGTCAGATATTCCAGGCAAACACCAGGGACCCTGCTGAGGCTGGCTCCTGGCTGCCACACCAAGTGCTGAAAAGAGACACTTAGGCAGAAGGTAAATGTCCTTGCTGTGACTAACTCTACTGTGCCCAGATCCCTCCCTTCCAGCTCTCCCTAGTTCATGCCTTCTATTTGAAATGTGGTAAAATTCTCTCAAATGCTGTATACATAAAATTTTATTTTCTCACCTTGTATGTCCTTAGAGATTTGGATTAGGACCCAAATTAGGATCTGACAAAACCTACCTCAACTCAAATTTGCTATCAACCCTTGCTAGCAAAATATAGTCTTCATTCTTTAGGTGTGAGCTAAAAAATAAATAAATAAAATAGTATAATAACTATGAATAAATAGTGTTGTACCAAGAAATAGGAGTAAATTATAGACAAATTTGAATCCATATTCTCAAGAGATGAAACGGTTACTTACAAAGACCTAGACTGCATTGAGATGAAAGATCCACATGGTAAATTGGAAACTGCAATATGCAGTGGACAACTTTTTCTATGCTTCAGAAAATTAAAGTGGTAAAGTAGAAAATAAATTCAGGATATTCTCCTGGCCCTGGAATTCAGGGAAAGTTAGTGATTACATAAAAATGGTGTAAAAAAAAAAAAAAAAATGTAGTAGACAGTTTAAAGAGACCATTCTTTTCTCACATGTTAGTACTCTCAAAACTAAGATAGGAAAGGGGGAAGAGAAAATATTCAAATAAAATAAAATGATTTGATTCATTATGGAAAAATAAATATAAATCAAAAAACAGTTCATTACACTTGAAAATCTACTTATCTTTAACTATCTCTCCTTATCTATCTATAAAAATCACCACACTAAACATATTCAAAATAGAAAATGGAAAACACTTAAGTAAGGACAAAGTATTAGGTATATAGCAAATGTCTCCCTCCACAGTAAATGCCAATACTGACAATGCAGTGTAACTTTATTAAAAAGAAAAAAAAAAAAAAAAAAAACTCAGAATATGACAGCTAACCATGTGGTCATTCAAGTTATTAAGGACCAAAATGCTATCTGAGGGTAAGGGATGCTTACAGGTACACTAGAACTGATATGGATAAAAATAAGATAAAAAAAAAAAAAAAAGCATATGAAGGCTGTTATAATGGATTTGATTAAAAATTAAAATGTAAATATTAGTTATTAGTTAGAATGTATGTTTTAGGAACAAAAATACCATTATAAGTAAACACTGAATATATGCCTCCCAAAACATGAAATAATGAAAAAGGCAAAGAAATGACCATATTCTGTTCAGTACTGCTGTATAACAAACTTAATATGTAAATTAGCAAAGCGTTATTATATCTCATGTTATGTGGGCCAGAAGGATTGTTCCATGATGTCTGTGACCACAGCTAGGTGGACTCAAGTGACTGGGAGCTGAAACAGCTGGGGATCCATCTCTCTTTCTCTCTCTGTCTCTTTCTCTTGAAGCCTACCTTAGACTTCCCCATGGTATGGCGGTCTCAGGATACTGAGATATCTGATGTCAGGCTGATAACGTCTGACATCAGGATGCTGAGATGTCAGAGCTCAGGGCTCTGAGAGAAGCAAAGTGGAAACTGTCACACCCCCTAAAGGTTAGGTCAAGAACTACAAAAGGAGGGGCTTAGGAGAGGGATGGAGAGGGAGGGTGGTGTTAGCAGATGTAAGCTTTTATATATAGAATGGATAAAAAACAAAGTCCTACTATATAGAACAGATAACTATATTCAATATCCTATGCTAAATCATAATGGAAAACAATATTTAAAAAAGAATGTATATATGTATAACTGAATCACTTTGCTGTACAGCAGTAATTAACATGACATTGTAAATCAACTATATTTCAATTAAAAAAGAAAAAAAAATAAAGAACTACTAAAGGGTAGCATCACTTTACCACACTCTATTGGTCACAACAGTCACAAAGACCTTGTCTGTCTCTGAATAAACCTGTCATCTTTGCTCTTTAATCTGACATAAGGCCCAAAAGAGTCAAAACTTGATCCAAGAGAGGAGATTAAGTATCTTAGTTAAGATTAAGATACTTAATATCTCAATGTCTCAGTTGACTCATCTGTAAAACAGAGTTATTAATAGTACTTTTGTCAGAGAGTTGCTGTGAAGATTAAAAGTTTATGGAAATATGACAGACTTTCAAGATGGCAGAGGAGTAAGATGTGGATATTAACTTCATCCTCAAAAATACATCTACATGTGGAACAACTCTTACAGAACACCTACTGAATGCTGGCAGAAGACCTCAGACTTCCCAAAAGGCAAGAAACTCCCCATGTACCTGGGTCGGGCAAAAGAAAAAAGAAAAAACAGAGACAACAGAATAGGGACAGGATCTGCACCTCTGGGAGGGAGCCGTGAAGGAGGAAAAGTTTCCACACACTAGGAAGCCCCCTCACTGGTGAAAACAGGGAGTGGGCGGGGGCGAAGCATCAGAGCCTCAGAGGAGAGGGCAGCAACAGGGGTGCAGAAGGCAAAGCAGAGAGATTCCCGCACAAAAGATCAGTGCCAACCAGCACTCACCAGCCTGAGAGACTTGTCTGCTCACCCACCGGGGTGGGCGGGGGCTGGGAGCTGAGGCTCAGGCTTTGGAGGTCAGATCCCAGGGAGAGGACTGGGGTTGGGTGCATGAAAACAGCCTGAAGAGGGCTAGTGCACCACAGCTAGCCAGTTGGGGCACCGGGAAAAAGTCTGGACCTGCTGGAGAGGCAAGAGACCTTTGTTTTGGGGTGCATGAGGAGAGGGGATTCCTTCCCAGAGTGCCCACAGAAGGTGGAGCACCACCTAAGCAAGCTCCAGAGATGGGCGTGAGCCACGCCTATCAGCTTGGAACCCAGACATGGACATGAACAGCTAACGTGTGGCATCTGCCACCAAGAATCCTGTGTGCAAATGCAGGTCACTATCCACACTCCGTTGGAAGCCTGTGTAGCACACAACTGCCAGGGTCCTGTGATCCAGGGACAACTTCCCTGGGAAAGCACATGGTGTGGTGCAGGCTGTTGCAATGTCATGTAGGCTTCTGCCACCTCAGGCTCGCCCTGCATTCCAATTATGACTACTGTACTGCTCCCTCTCCCTAACCTGAGAGAGCAAGAGATCCCTAATCAGCTGCTGCTTTCACCCTCTCCTGTCTGGGCAGGAAACAGACTTCTGAGGGTGGCCTACATGCAGAGATGGGGCCAAAACCAAAGCTGAAACACAGAAGTTGTGTGAACAAAGAAGAGAAAGATAAATTTCTCTGTGCAGCCTCAGAAGCAGCAAATTCAATCCTCACAAACAACTTGATAAACCCTGCATCTGAAGAATAGCTTAATGCAAAACGAATGCTCCCAAAATCGAGGCAGTGGACTTTGGGAGCAACTGTAGACTTGGGGCTTGCTTTCTGTGTCTAATTTATTTCTGGTTTTATGTTTATCTTAGCTCAGTATTTAGAGCTAATTATCATTGGTGGGTTTGTTTATTGGTTTGGTGGCTCTCTTCTTTATATGTATATATATAAATATATTTTTCTCTTTTTGTGAGTGTGTACATGTATGCTTCTTTCTGTGATTTTGTCTGTATAGATTTGCTTTTACCATTTGTCCTAGGGTTCTGTCTGTCTGGATTTTTTGTTTGTTTATTTGTTTTTAACTTTTCTTCCTTTTCTTCAGAGCTGTGTGGCTGGAAGGGTCTTGGTGTTCTGGCCACGTGTCAGACCTGAGACTCCAAGGTGGGAGGGCCAAGACTAGGACACTGGACCACCAGAAAACTCCCAGCCCCATGTAATATCAATTGGCAAGAGCTCTCCCAGAGATCTTTGTCTCAATACTAAGACACAGCTCCACCCAACGGCCAGCCAGCTCCATTGCTGGAACCTCCATGCCAAACAACTAGCAAGACAGGAACACAACCCTTAGCAGAGAGGATGCTTAAAGTCATACTAAGTTAACAGACACTCCAAACACACCACCAGATTCAAGCCAGCCCACCAGAAGGACAAGAACAGCCACACCACCAGAGAACAGGCACCAGTCCCCTCCACCAGGAAGCCTACACAAGCCACTGAACCAACCTCACCCACAGGGACAGACAACAAAAATAATGGGAATTATGAACATGCAACCTGCAAAGAGGAGACCCAAAACATAAGAAGTTAAACAAAATGAGAAAACAGAGAAATATTCAGCAGAAGAAAGAGCAAGGTAAAAACCCACTAGACCAAACAAATGAAGAGGAAATAGGCAGTCTACCTGAAAAAGAATTCAGAGCAATGATAGTAAAGATTATCCAAAATCTCAGAAATAAAATGGAGACAATACAAGAAACATTTAACAAGGACCTAGAAGAAATAGAGAGCAAACAAAAAATGACAAATAACACAATAAAAGAAATTAAAAATACTCTAGAAGGAATCAATAGCAGAATAACTGAGGTAGAAGAATGGATAAGTGATTTGGAATATAAAATAGTGGAAATAACTGCCACAGAGCAGAATAAGAAAAAAGAATGAAAAGAATTTAGAACAGTCTCAGAGACCTCTGGGACAACATTAAACGCACAAACATTCCAATGATAAGGGTCACAGAAGAAGAAGAGAAAAAGAAAGGGACTGAGAAAATATTTGAAGAGATTATAGTTGAAAACTTCCCTAATATGGGAAAGGAAATAGTCAATAAAGTTCAGGAATCGCAGAGAGTCCCATACAGGATAAATACAAGAAGAAACACGCTAAGACACATATTAATCAAACTATCAAAAATTAAATACAAAGAAAAAATATTAAAAACAGCAAGGGAAAAGCAACAAATAACATACAAGGGAATCCCAATAAGGTTAACAGCTGATCTTTCAGCAGAAATTCGGCAATCCAGAAGGGAGTGGCAGGACATATTTAAAGTGATGAAAGGGAAAAACCTACAACCAAGATTACTCTACCCAGCAAGGATCTCATTCACATTCAATGGAGAAATTAAAACCTTTACAGACAAGCAAAAGCTAAGAGAATTCAGCACTACCAAACAAGCTCTACAAAAAATGTTGAAGGAACTTCTCTAAGAAGGGAATACAAGATAAGGAAAAGACCTACAAAAACAAACCCAAAATAATTAAGAAAATGGGAATAGGAACATACATATCGATAATTGCCTTAAATGTAAATGGATTAAATGCTCCAACCAAAAGACACAGGCTGGATGAATGGATACAAAAACAAGACCCGTATATATGCTGTCTACAAGAGACCCACTTCAGACCTAGGGACACATACAGACTGAAAGTGAGGGGATGGAGAAAGATATTCCATGCAAATGGAAATCAAAAGAAAGCTGGAGTAGCAATACTCATATCAGAGAAAAGAGACTTTAAAATAAAGAGTAATACAAGAGACAAAGAAAGGCACTATATAATGATCAAGGGCTCAATCCAAGAAGATATAACAATTGTAAGTATTTATGCACCCAACATAGGAGCACCTCAATACATAAGGCAAATACTAACAGCCATAAAGTGGAAATTGACAGTAACAAAATAATAGTAGGGGTCTTCAACACCCCACTTTCACAAATGGACAGATCATCCAAAATGAAAATAAATAAGGAAACACAAGCTTTAAAAGACACATTAGACAAGATAGACTTAATTGATATTTATAGGACATTCCATCCAAAAACAACAGAATACACGTTCTTCTCACATGCTCATGGATCATTCTCCAGGATAGATCATATCTTAGGTCACAAACCAAAACTTGGTAAATTTAAGAAGATTGAAATTGTATCAAGTATCTTTTCCAACCTCAACACTATGAGACTAGATATCAATTAGAGGAAAAAAAACTGTAAAAAGTACAAACACATAGAGGCTAAACAATATGCTACTAAATAACTAAGAAATCATTGAAGAAATCAAATATGAAATCAAAAAATACCTAGAAACAGAAGACAATGAAAATATGATGACCCAAAACCTATGGGATGCAGCAAAAGCAGGTCTAAGAGGGAAGTTTATAGCAATACAATACTGCCTCAAGAAATAAGAAAAATCTCAAATAAAAAACCTAAACTTACACCTAAGGCAATTAGAGAAAGAAGAACAAAACCCCTCAAAGTTAGAGAAGGAAAGAAATCAAAAATATCTGATAAAAAATAAATGAAAAAGAAATGAAGGAAACAACAGCAAAGATCAATAAAACTGAAAGCTGGTTCTTTGAGAAGATAAAAAAAAAATTAATAAACCATTAGCCAGACTCATCAAGAAAAAAGGGAAAAGACTGAAATCAACAGATTAGAAATGAAAAAGAAGTAACAATTGACACTGCAGAAATACAAAGGATCATGAGAGACTAATACAAGCAACTATATGCCAATGAAATGGACAACCTGGAAGTAAAGGACAATTTCTTAGAAGAGTACAACCTTCCAAGACTGAACCAGGAAGAAATAGAAACTATGAACAGATCAATCACAAGCACTGAAATTGAAACTGTGATTAAAAATATTCAACAAACAAAAGCCCAGGACCAGAGGGCTTCACAGGTGAATTGTAACCAACATTTAGAGAAGAGCTGACACTGATAATTCTCAAACTCTTCCAAAATATAGCAGAGGGAGAAACATCTCCAAACTCATTCTATGAGGCCACCATCACCCTGATACCAAAACCAGACAAAGATGTCACAAAAAGAGAAAACTATAGACCAATATCACTGATGAACATAGGTTCAAATATCCTCAAATACTAGCAAACAGAATTCAACAGCACATTAAAAGCATCATACACCATGGTCAAGTGAGGTTTATCTCAGGAATTCATGGATTCTTCAATATATGCAAATCATACAATGTGATACACCATATTAACAAATTGAAGGATAAAAACCATATGACCATCCCAATAGATGCAGGAAAAGCTTTTGACAAAATTCAACACCGACTTATGATAAAAACTCTCCAGAAAGTGGGCATAGAGGGAAACTACTTCAACATAATAAAGGCCATATAAGACAAACCCACAGCCAACATCATTCTCAATGGTGAAGAACTGAAGCCATTTCCTCTAAGATCAGGAACAAGACAAGGTTGCCCACTCTCACCGCTGTTAATCAACTTAGTTTTGAAAGTTTTAGCCACAGCAATCAGAGAAGAAAAAGAAAAGGAATCCAAATTGGAAAAGAAAAGTAAAACTGTCACTATTTGCAGATGACGTGATATTATACATAGAGAATCCTAAAGATGCTACCAGAAAACTCCTAGAGCTAATCAATGAATTTGGTAAAGCAGCAGAATGCAAACTTACTTCACAGAAATCTCTTGCACTCCTATACACTAATGATGAAAAATCTGAAAGAGAAATTAAAGAAACACTCCCTTTTACCATTGCAACAAAAAGAATAAAATACCTAGGGACAAACCTTCCTAAGGACCCAAATGACCTGTATGCAGAAAACTATAAGACACTGATGAAAGAAATTAAAGATGATACAAACAGATGGAGAGATATACCAAGTTTTTTGATTGAAAGAATCAATATTTTGAACATGACTATACTACCCAAAGCAATCTACAGATTCAGTGCAATCACTATCAAGTTGCCAATGGCATTTTTCACAGAACTAGAACAGAAAGTTTTATAATTTGTATGGAAACACAAAAGACCCAGAATAGCTAAACAATCTTGAGAGAGAAAAATGGAGCTGGAGGAAGCAGGCTCCCTGATTTCAGACTATACTATAAATCTACAGTAATCAAGACAGTATGGTCCTAACACAAAAACAGAAATATAGATCAATGGAACAGTATAGAAAGCCCAGAGATAAACCCACACACATATGTCATCTTATCTTTGAAAAAGGAGGCAAAACCTTACAACAAATAAAAAACAAAAATAAACAAATGGGACCTAATAAACCTTAAAAGCTTTTGCACAACAAAGGAACCCATAAACAAAACAAAAAGACAACCCTCAGAATGGGAGAAAATATTTTCAAATGAAGCAACCCACAAAGGATTAATCTCCAAAATATACAAGCAGCTCTTGCAGCTCAATATCAAAAAAACAAACAACCCAATCCAAAAATGGGCAGAAGACCTAAATAGACATTTCTCCAAATAGATATACAGATGGCCAACAAACACATGAAAGGATGCTCAACATCACGAATCATTAGACAAATGCAAATCAAAACCACAATGAGGTATCACCTCACACTTGTCAGAATGACAATTATCAAAGACTACAAACAATAAATGCTGGAGAGGGTGTGGAGAAAAGGGAACACTCTTGCACTGTTGGTGGGAATATAAATTGATGCAGCCACTATGGAGAACAGTATGGAGATTCCTTAAAAGCTTAAAATAGAACTACCATATGACCCAGCAATCCCACTTCTGGGCATATACCCTGTGAAAACCATAATTCAAAAAGAGACATTTACCACAATGTTCATTGCAGCACTATTTTCAACAGCCAGGACATGGAAGCAACCTAAGGGTCCATCAACAGATGAATGGATAAAGAAGTTGTGGCCTTATATACAATGGAATATTACTCAGCCATAAAAAGAAACGAAATTGAGTTATTTGTAGTGAGGTAGATGGATCTAGAGACTGTCATACAGAGTGAAGTAAATCAGAAAAAGAAAAACAAATACTGTATGCTAGTACATATATATGGAGTCTAAAAAAAATTTAAAAACTGGTTCTGATGAACGTAGGAGCAGAACAGGAATAAAGATGCAGATGTAGAGAATGGACTTGAGGACACGGGTAGGGGGAAGGGTAAGCTGGGATGAAGTGAGAGAGTAGCATTGACATATATACACTACCAAATGTAAAATGGATAGCTAGTCTCCCACATAGCACAGGGCAATCAGCTTGGTTCTTTGTGTCCACCTAGAGGGGTGTGGTAGGGAGGGTGGGAGGGAGACGCAACAGGGAGGGGATATGGGGATATATGTATCCATATAGCTGATTCACTTTGTTGTACAGCAGTAACTAACACAACATTGTAAAGCAATTATATTCCAATAAAGGTGTTTAAAAATAAATAAATAAAGCAATGCTAGGCCATGTTAAAAAAAATGTTTATGGAAATAGTGACATTAAAAATATTTAATGTATAATTTAAAAATTATTAGCATTTTAAAATTATATTTTACTGAATATTCAACTGAGCTGTAGTATTTTTATCTATAATAGAATAAAACTATTTATAATAATGATTTAATAGATAATGGAATATACTATAATAAATTAAAAAATAATAGAATGAAACATTTTAAAGAAAACTTAATATAGATTTAAGTTAAAAATATTTTACATTAATAACAAATTGTTGAATGGCTTAGCCGAACATTGAAAATTACCAAAACAATTGAAGGAATATTAAATTTTAAATCACTCAAGTAAAAGAAGGAATCAAAATGTTTAGAAAATGAATTTAATAACATTTAGTAACCTATATGTCAAAAATTATTGGTTAAAGTACAAGTTCTATTGGAAGTAAAAGTTAAAAAAAAAAATTCTTTTGTCATCAAGAAAGAGAAAAATAAGACTTCATTTCAACTTAAGACATAAAACAACAAGTTATACTTGAAGAATATTGAAATAAACAGTTAACAAAAATTAAAAAAACCTGTTTTACAAAATGGAAATAGATGATAAATAAACAGTTTATTTTAATGGATATGATGTTTCAAAGCTCTTCAAATATTTAAGAAAGGAAAAAATATAAAAAGCATTACAAATGTGACACAGAATATAAACAGAAATATGCAGAATGTAAAATATTATTACAATTTCTATGCTATCGTATACCATCAAATTTGTGAACACAATGAAGTCAATATTCTAAAAAAAAGTAAAGTGAAATTCCAAGATTATTTTGTAAAAATTCTGAGAAGAAAACAATAAAAAAGCTATCTAAAGAAAAGAAAAATTAAAGATAAACATTTCAAAAATAATTTAAATTCCTTATAGTTTTACATGTGATTTTAAGAACAGATTGTTCTATATTATGTAAACTATATTAGAAAACAAAATATGCTGGAAGACTGTTCTGATTGTTTTATGAAAGTATAAAAAGATGACAATTAAAGCCCTAAAAATTTTCCTGACCAGTCTTATGATATAGTACAAACATGAAAAACTATTATAAATTAACATCAACACTGTATTATACTAATATTAAATGACACTGCAAAACAGCATAAAAGGAAATGTAAAAATACCAAAAGTATCTTAATAATCTGTGACTAATATCCATAACTTCTCCAAATAAGGAGGATATAGACATCATTGTTTTAAAAAATTGGTCCATGAAGGAGAGTGTGTAAAATCAGTGGCTCTGCTTCCTGTATATTTGTCCTTTTAATCATTAACACAGATTTTCTAGAGATGTCCAAAACTACTTTTTATTGTGGCTCTAATAAGAGAATTGTATCAGGCGCTGTGATTACAAACTGAATCTCCCAGCTAGCTTATAAGTGAAAGGCTCTGTCTGAAATTGAGTTCCTCATTGAAAACATGTTCATCGTCGATAGCACAGTGCTTTGAGATCTCAGCAGTTGGCAGCAAAAAAAAAAAAAAAAAAGGAAAAAAATATGGTGCCTGAGCAACCATATTTCTGTGACTTTCATATTTCTATGACTTTCATTTTTATGCATTTTGTCACTTGCATTAAAATAATACATTTGTAAAATACAAGGTAATTCTAATAATTGACACAGTTCCACATGGAACAATCTTAGAAAACAGATCAAGGTGAAATATAAAATGATCTAAAAATATCGACTGCTGCAGGATAAAGTCAATTAATTCCTATGGGGAAAGCATGCAGGTGACCATGGTGATAAACCTGTTGGCAATATCAAAATGGATTTGATGCTTTCAGAAAAAGTTAAAAGTTTTACTTTTTTAGCAAGGCTAGCATTAGTTCCCAAGCTTAATAATTTTATTCTTATGTCTTGACTAGTTCTGCCTTTATCACTATAATTTTTTTGTTGTTGACTATGAAAGAGGTTGATGAAAGCCTTAATGATTATTATTTTCAGAACTGTGCATTTATTATTCATGGGTTCACTTGCCTTTATATTAAAATTATAGTACATGTTAGTATACAATGAGAAGGTGAAATATAGAAATGCACAGGATTTGGAATGTTTATTCTTGACCTTTCTCTGGGCAATGTCTAAGTTCATCAGTGCTAAAATGTTGCCTGAGAAGAAAATTATAGTGATGTTTGCTGAAATATTTCCATAATATTACATACATACATACACCAGTAAACACAATATCTTAAAAGATTCTAAAGTATTTTTGTCTCTGATCTTGAGTACATCATAAATAAGACTCTCTTTGTAATGCTATTCAAATAATCCACCTAGGACTCCACAGTTGATGAATAACAGTAAAAAATAACAAGTGAATAATGTTTATTGAGTATATTAAGATGATGACTTTCATCATCGGGGCCTTCAATACAGGTACACGAAGAAAGCTACGGTGATGCTGGAGAACAAAGTGTGGAATACCTGTTTAAATTTAATAAATGTAATAAACTCTTCCAGTTATATTGTGATACATTTCAATAAAAGGAGGAAGTATATATGAAGAAAACTGAATTTAGCACAAATAAATGGAAGGGCCCATTTATAACGCATATTTTCAATCTCCTCAGTAGGACTGGGTCTTCATTTTCTGTCAGTTATCAGCTGGGGGCATGCTCAGCTACTAAAGACTGCCACAGTTCCTGCCACGTGGCCTCACAGACAGGTCACAAAGTGGCCCTGCTGGCCTAAAAGAAAGCAAACCTCTGTGAGCCTACATGTCAAGGAGCTACAGCAGTGGCAGTAGGTGGGAGTGTTCCCGTCTGATAAATAACCTAATGAAGACCTTAGTCCTCTCGCTCAAGGAAATACATTTGCCAACAATTGTACCTCAGACTCCACAAACTCAGACTCCACAGCCTGGGCGACATTTTTAAAAATCATATTCAGAATGGATGTTTCTTTTTTTAATTGAGTTAAAATCGACATATGACATTATAATAAATTCAATATTTATAGACATTGTGAAATGTTCACCGCAAGAGTCTAGTTACCTTTTGATGTTTGGCCATCATCTTGATTGCAGGATTCTGAGACCTTGAACTGAGAACTTAACAAACCTGTGGTCAGAATTCTCATCCACGGAAATGATGAGAGAGGAAATTTACTTTGCTTCAAGATGCTAAACTGTGGAATAGAAAATGAATATAAAATCCTTGGCAATGATTGAAAACCATAAATAACTAATTGTCAGATGACTTGCACAAAATAATTGCTATGGACTTGTAGGAGAGAAAGAAGTCTCTTCAATTTGCAATAATAAGCAAAGATAGGAGATGATTTGAGACCAGAGACTGAAGATCACATTTCATGGGAAGTATAAGAAATTCCTTATAATTATCAATTCACTGACTGAAAAGGGGTACAGAACACTGAATTTAGGCCAATGCAGGTTTTCCCCATTATCTGAAAGTAGAGCATTCCTATGAAACATTTCATAAGACTAAATGGCATAAAGCAAAGAAGCAATTACCTCAGTACAATATCTTGCTAATGGACATAAAAAATAAATCAAGGTAAAGCACAGATGCTCACAGACCCAGATCAAAACTATGGTGGTTTGATGCTGACATGCTGAGTGTGATTCCCAGGGAAGGAGATGGGTGGCGCCACTTTCTCTGCTCTGAGTGTTTGCTGCCTCTGTAATAGTTCACTGTAAAACAAACTCTGAATGCTATTTTAGCTTTTCACCATTTTTTGTAAAATCAAAAATCCTCTATGAGTTTCTTTTGGTTAGGGAAAACAGGTACTAATGTAGGTCTTTCATAAAAACAAAGTGGTGTAAATCAAACTTTCAGAAAGCAGGGATACCTGTATTCAAAGTGTTCTCAAAGATGTAGTCCAAAAAAAGGTAAGAAAATTGAGGAGAAGGTGGGAAGATTTCTGAAGCCTGGGCGATGGTTACTTAGACTAAGAGGTGTCTGGAAAACATTCCGGGTGGTTGAAGTAAAAGCACAGAGACTGGAAACATCTCTGTTGGACTATACTCATTGGACATAAAGCAGAAGGAGACGATAAAGGAGAAGAAGAATGTGAATGAGAAGGGAAAGTAGCAGAAGAAAAAAGACAAGAAAAATAACCTCTTATCTATTCTCAAATATTTAAATATTATATCTAACTTAATATTCAATTTCTGTAGCAAGCAACATTTTAAATTAACCTTAGACAGTCATGAATGTTATATGAAAGTTTAACTGGCCCTTAAAAAAATCATGCATATTTATTGAAACTTTCTATATCTTCATAATTTACTCTGGGTAGGTGGTATGTTTCCTGGAATTTATCTTTTTCTTCTATATGATCAATTTTGTTGGCATATATTTGTCCACAGAGGACTCTTATGAAACTTTTTATTTGTGTTGCATCATTTGTACGTCTATTCTTTCATAACTGATTTTGTTTGAGTCTTACCTTAAACTTAAACTGTTCTTGTACCAGATTTTTCAGCCTCTCTTTGAGCTAAGAGTATGCAAGTTCTGGATTGAAGGATGTGAGTAGAAGTGTTATGTCCAACTTTCTGGTGATCTTTAAAAGGAAGCTAATTTCCCTTCTCCCTTCTCTCCCACCCTTTCCTGCAGTCTGGAACACAGTGGTGGTGGCTGTGAACCTGTTTAGGATTTGGGATGAGTACAGGGCTTAAGGGAAGGGCAGAGTGATTAAAAAGGATGAATCTGTGTTCCTGACCTTGTAGAGGAAACCCACCCTGCTTCCCTACGTTGCTTCTCGGTTTAGACTTTGCCATTTGGAGACAAATAAGGAGTTCTATCTTGTTTTTTGTTTTTTAACATCTTCATTGGAGTATAATTGCTTTACTAAACTAATTGTGTGTTAGTTTCTGCTTTACAAAAAGTGAATCAGTTATACATATACATATGTTCCCATATCTCTTCCCTCTTGCATCTCCCTCTCTCCCACCCTCCCTATCCCACCCCTCGAGGTGGTCACAAAGCACCGAGCTGATCTCCCTGTGCTATGCGGCTGCTTCCCACTAGCTATCTATTTTGCATTTGGTAGTGTATATATGTCCATGCCACTCTTTTACCGTGTCACATCTTACCCCTCCCCTTCCCCATATCCTAAAGTCCATTCTCTAGTAGGTCTGTGTCTTTTTTTTTTTTTAAACATCTTTATTGAAGTATAATTGCTTTACAATGGTGTGTTAGTTTCTGCTTTATAACAAAGTGAATCAGTTATACATATACATAAGTTCCCATATCTCTTCCCTCTTGCATCTCCCTCCCTCCCACCCTCCCAGCCGCATAGCACGGGGAGATCAGCTTGGTGCTTTGTGACCACCTATCTTGTTTTCATTTAGTCTTTGTTAAGGCAATTAAAATCTTTTCCATCTGCTTAATGAGCACATTCTTGTGCTTGTTTAGTATTTGTCTTCTGCTAACATTTTTTCACACTATTTTTCCAAAACTTGTGTATTTCACTTTACTTCTCATGAGATATTGGCAGTGGGTGAAAATTCTGGTTTAATGGTTATTTTCCTTAATCACTTTAAATGTGTTACCACTTTGTATTCTAGCTTCCTTTATTTCTTCTATTGTTCCACTGATAAAAATTTTGGTATCAATCTAATTACCTGGGTCAGTTATTTTTGTGATTCAGATCCAAAATCACCTTCCACAATTTGCTTTGAGATGGTTGATATTTGGCCCTGCAAACCACATTCCTGCTTTGCCAGCTAGCTCCCCCTTAACCTGTGCCACATGGGGGTGGAAGTGAAAAAGGAAGACTGGAGGCCAGAGAGGGGGCTTACTTCTTTCTGTTTGCTTCCAAAGGTCTTGCTGTCTGCTTGAGGTGGTTCTTAGAGATTTGAAAAATGCCCTTTCCTTATTTATCTTTTTATACATATATAAGATTTTTAAGTGTCCATAAAGATTATACTAACCATATTTCTAACTTTTATATTCTCCTTTAATAATATAGCAATTTTATCTATAACTTTATTCAGTCTCCAAACCATTTTAATTACTGCTTGTTTTTACATTATACAAATAAAACACAGTTTTTAAACCAATTCCTAATACTAAACTTTTGGATTTCTCTCAGTATTTTATTATCTTTTATAATTGCTGCATCATTTTAATGTAGCATTTGTCTACCATATAATACTTCTCTGTCAAACACTAAGCTAAGCATTTTATAGGTACCATCTCTATTGTGGCACAAAAACTGAGGAGAAATCATTACTTTTCTTGTTGATAAAGAAAGTGAGATTCTTAGAGTTTAGAAGTTTTGCTTAAGCCACACACACTTTTTTTTTATGTTAAACCAAGCTAGATCAATATTATTTATATCATAGGAATCTTATACATAGCCATCGTCAGCTTTTTGCTTGCTTGCTAGCTTTATTATTTGGGTCTCCACTATCCAGGTGTCAAATTTGTGGTAAAGATCTGGAGTTTTCATCTGGGGATTAAAATCTCAGTGATTCTAATGGCATATGTGGTTTGGGTGGAAATTCATCTCTGCACATGTGAAAACATGTGATTGTGGACTTTAAGCCAGTTGTGGATTTATGTCTTTGGTCACAGTAACTCAGAGTTGGGAATAGGATTGAGGTCATATCAGCCAGGCTTGTTTAAAGCCGTATTTGGATGTTTTAAGGGCATTTTTGGATTTGAACCTGAGAACATGTGAGGCTGAGAGTGCTACAGTGATCCTGTGACCCAGTGCAGATGGAGAGTAAAACAAACATGGGAAGAGTGGAGCTGAGACAGAGACAAAGCAAGCCTCGCTCTGATGATGCAGCCTGAGCATAGAGTTCAGAACTTCCCAAAGACAATTATGTCCACTTAAAGCTCCTTTTAAAAATAACTTATTAATAGCCAGTTTTTTTAACTGAGCTCTTTTTCCGAGCTTTTTGTCTCTGAGCTTTTCCTCCTGATGTCATAATTTTTTAATAGTCAAACTAACCTTCTGGGATAGATATTAATGCTATCTCCATTTAAGATAAAAGGAAAATAAGGTCCAAATATTTTTTAATAACTTGTAAATTATCAGAGTACAGATAAATGGTGGAGTCACGATTAGAATTCAGTCAGAGTGTAGTCCAACATTAATCTCCACTGATTTTTTTGCAAGTGTGATTTGCATACCTGCCTTTATGACCAAAAAATGTCCTTGTGAATATAGAAAGAAATTATCTTTTTTATAATCCATTTTATTGTTTTTTGATACTCTATATTAATTTATACTCTTTTCTAAAGCTCAATAATGTAAAAAGAGCACCTTGTTTAGTAGTTTACATATAGGTCATCGTTGTACTTTTCATTTGTGTCCCTTCTCATGGTACAGAATACACTGATGATTGGAGCCAAATGGAAGTTAATATGGAAATGAGTTATATTTCCCATTGTAAGTTTTGTGGAATAGCATTCCTTGGATATAATAACATCTGTTATAAATAATGACTCTGTTCTAAAAGGGACTCTGTTCTTCACCAAATGAACATATAAACTAGCCCATAATTATGAAGCTAGCTATGCTGAGGGTAGGTTTGGACATAAAATATGAGTTGAACATTGTCGACAATTTTTTATACTATTAATAGTATTTGTACTATCTATAGTTTTTTTGTAATGTTTAAAAACACTGATTTCTTTCATCTTTTTTCTGTCTCCACACAATTTTATAAAATTTTAGTTGAGAATATTAGGATTTACAATGTAAATATTTTAAATTCAGAAAAATGTTATTTTGGGTAGAAAGAATCTAATGTGTTAAAAATTCTTGCAAAAGAGACTTTTTATTACACGTTACCGGTATATTCACAGCAAATTTTAACATAAACCTTTGGAATATGAAGAAATAAAAGATACAATCTGAATGGAATGCAAGAAAACATTTTCTTGTGTGATAATAGCATAATATAACTGCAGTTTGCTTTGCAGGAAAGGATAGCATTGTCCTGCCACAGAAATGATTCCGTGTTTTTTGTTAGGAACTATAAAAACTTACAATACTCTCTTCTAAATTGAACCATTTAGAAAACCTACTACCGCAGAATCACACAACTTTTTTTGTAATAATTTAAGTCTTGTATATCCCAGGATATTATTATTGGGAACAATAAAATATACAATTGTAAGATTAACGAGGGTTGAGATGACTATATCCTCATAAGCTAAAAAAGACAATCAGTATGATAATTAGAGCATGTTAATTACTCTCCAACAGCAACAAAAAATGCAAATGATATACAGCAGGAAATTAACAGCAGTTACTGCTCAATATTGCATGACTTTTCCATTAAGAATAAAATGAAAAGTTGTTAAATTATAGAAAATGAGAATAATGATACCAGAATATTAAAGAGCTTTGGGTTTCCGGTCTGGCTGTGGAGGAAATCATTAAGTATGATTCTGAGCAAGTGCTACATTCTGTTTGAGTTCAGCAAGCTTGTTGAGTACAACAGGGAAATCTTCATGTCTGCTTTCGTTTTTACGAGATGAAACAAGACTGGGTATTCTGGCTCAGTTAGAAGCAGCTCAGTAATCTTTCCTGAACAATACATTTGCCAAAGTCTGCTAACAACATTTCAGCCTTTTCTTTAAAAATCTAAAAATTTTCTTTAAAAATCTTTTTTAAAAAATCACAGATGGAAGAATAAATATAGTTTGCCAAAATCCTGGAACAATATGAAGAGTCGGTAGAGTCTTTGTAATTACAAATCATTTTTAAAGAAAGGAAAATGATTATATCACTAAGATTTAGATGAAACACAAATATGGTAAGAAACTAAGAAACCTTAATTTCTTCCTATGTGCTACAAAGAAAGATATTAACTTTCTTTGGAAAAGTTTTAATATAAAAAAAACAAATGCTTTACAATAGACCAATCTAATGCACCTTCTTTCCTCTGTAACTGTCTGTCAAATGTGGTACAATTATAGCAGGGGTGAAATTTAGAAATGTTGATATTAAATATATTTGAAAGAATGTGTAATTATAAAATATTCTGGGGAGAATAATCTGCTCCCAAAGATGAAATCATATTAATTTATTCAGTCAGAGGACATAATTTAGTACACTAGTAAATTATATGAAAATAAATGATTCTTCCAGGGAAAAGGAAGAGGGTGAGGACAAACAGAATATTTGTATCATTTTTAGTTTTATTTATTTTGGAATTTTAAATGACTAATTGGGTACATTAATATAAGTTAATCTTGACTTGTGTACAGAGCATATAACTTGATCTGAGTGAATATTTTACTCATTGTATTCTTTTTTTTTTTTTTTTTAAAGAATTTATTTATTTTATTTTTTCACTTCCTTATGGCTGTGTTGGGTCTTCGTTTCTGCGCGAGGGCTCCCTCCAGTTACGGCAAGCCAGGGCCACCCTTCATCGCAGTGCGCGGGCCTCTCACTATCGCGGCCTCTCCCGTTGCGGAGTACAGGCTCCAGACGCTCAGACTCAGCAATTGCGGCTCACGGGTCCAGCCGCTACGCGGCATGTGGGATCTTCCCAGACCAGGGCTTGAACCTGCGTCCCCTGCATTGGCAGGCAGACTCTCAACCACTGTGCCACCAGAGAAGCCCACTCATTGTATTCTTAATCTAAGATCTTGTCTTTAAAGATTTTTCTAAAATTCCAGAGTGAAAGTAATAGCCAGTCATAGTGCTCTATATTCACTTTATCTGAGATCACTATATGCCTTAGATAAGAGATGTATTTTCATCTGTAGAGCAGAGTTTGAGGTTTAAATTTTTACACTGTCCAGGAACCTCCTATTCCTCTATGAAAATATTTCTCCTTTGTTCAAACACAATTTTTCCTAATGTAGTGCTGAGTTACTATCACAATCTCCTCCTTTGCCTTATTTTCCTGTTAATATCTATGTGTTAACAGACTACCCTTGTGGCTTCATATATGGAAAGACATTTTTTGCCTCTTTATTTGATTTGATTTTATTCTAATTGATGTATTGAAGTATAGTTGATTTACAATATTGTGTTAGTTTCAGGTGTATAACAAAGTGATTCAGATGTATATATATATACATTATTTTTCAGATTATTTTCCCTTAATATTACAAGATATCATGTATAGTTCCCTGTGCTTTGCAGTAGGTCCTTGTATTTTTTCTATTTTATATATAGTAGTGTGTATATGTTAATCCCAAACTAATTTATCTCTCCCTCCCCTTTCCTGTTTGGTAACCATAAGTTTGTTTTCTATGTCTGTAAATAAATTCATTTGTATCATTTTTTAATATTCCACATATAAGTGATATCATATGATATTTGTCTTTGTCTGACTTACTTCATTTAATATGATGATCTCTATGTCCATCCATGTTGTTGCTAATGGCATTATCTCATTCTTTTTTATGGCTGAGTAGTATTCCATTGTATAAATGTACCACATCTTCTTTATCCACTCATATATTGACAGACACTTAGATTGCTTCCATCTCTTGGCTATTGTAAATAGTGCTGCTAGGAACATTGGGGTCCATGTATCTTTTTGAATTAGAGTTTTCTCTGTATATATGCCCAGGAGTAGGACTGCTGGTCATATGGTAACTCTATTTTTAGTTTTTTAAGGAACTTCTATATTGTTCTCCATAGTGGTTGTACCAATTTACACTCCCACCAATGGCGTAAGAGGGTTCCCTTTTCTCCACACCCTCTCCAGCATATATTATTTGTAAACTTTTCATGATGGCCATTCTGACTGGCGATGAGTGATACCTCATTGTAGTTTTGATTTGCATTTCTCTAATAATTAGCGATATTGAACATCTTTTCCTGTGCCTGTTGGTCATCTGTATATCTTCTTTGGAGAAACGTGTATTTAGGTCTTTTGCCCATTTTTTGATTGGGTTGTTTGTTTTTTTGATATTAAACTGCATGAGATGTTTGCATATTTTGGAAATTAATCCCTTGTCAGTAACATTGCAAATATTTTCTTCCATTCTGTAGGTTGTCTTTTTGTTTTGTTTATGGTTTTGTGGAAAGACATTTTAAAACCATCCTGTGAAGTACCCCATCACTCAAACTACTCCACAACAAAATTGTTTGCATAAATAAGCATATGCTAGCTAAATATAGGTTGCTGCTAACTACACATAAACTTAGCCATCTCTCATGTAAGATCATTGCACTCCAGGTAGGCAATTCAGTGCTTTGGAAATGTATTGGAAAGAAGCCCTCAAAATGGTTATTGCCCAGTAAACATACATTTTACTCCTTAGTGCTTATTGTCTTTGTTGCACCATGGCAGATTTAAAACCATTTCCTCTGAAATTAATATCATACTGTTTCAAAACTGTAGAGTTCATACCAATTTTTCATCAAAATACAAGCAAATAAGGTCATGAGGAAGAGTAAGAATCTGCCTAATCTTTTACACTTTCTACTCAGTTTCATTCGGATCTCCTGATCTCCTTGCACTGAGCACACAGGAAGTAATAAGACAATTTTCCTTGTGAAGGAACTGGATGGATGCAGTCGTGTGAGCCCTCTTCCTCACTGATGTTAATTTTCCCAGTTTAATCCACCACAAGATGACCTGCGCATGACATGACAATGTCCAAAATGAAGGAGGTATACAGGAGTTTTTTTTTAATGATTATATTGAACATCGAATTATAGCAATAGATAGGGGGCCCAGGATCTGTATAAAAATACTTGTGATTCAAAAGCAATTCAAACCCACAGTTTTTCATAAACTATCATTTCTGGCCCAAGATTACAGGTAGAAAAAGTGTTGAATACTGAAGTTTGAAAATAATTTAAATTTTGAAGTGCATTCAAATGATGCTATTTTGCAGAGAATATAAAAAATATAAAAAGTGAGTGACAAAGTAAGTGACTCAAGAATAGGGATTTCATTCTGTTTTTGTTTTTGCCCCAAACCTAGTGCTTTTATCACAACTCCTTGCTGTCACTCAAACCATTAACATAAAAAATTTACTTATTTTGTACAACATGTAGTTCATGTAGTTTGCAAAACTCTTTCACATAACAGCATAATAGTTGTAATGCTACAAAGACTGCATTCCTTTCCCTAATTATAATTTGTAAAATTGATTGATAGAATTTAAGAGATTGGGCCAATAGTGGCCTCATTCTAAATTTATTATAATTCTACCCTATATCCTTTCTACAATGACAGAATTTACAGATGGGAAATATATAACCTTTCATTTATTTAGCAAGTAAGTACTCATCACTTCAAGTGCTAGGCACTTTTCTAATCTTACTCAATAGATACACTAAGGAAAAAAAACACAAAAAAATCTTATTTTCATGCAGTTTATACTACACATATTTTTTTTCTTTTATTTTTGCTAGGAAAAAACAAGTAGTGATAGGGAGGAAAAACCCAAGAGTAACATAAGTGTAAAGCAGTATGCCTATGCCTACCTTTTATATGGATGCTATTTATGGAGGACCCTGACTTATCATTACACCCGACTGAAACACAACCCTAAATTCATAGGCAATTTTTTTGCTGTTTCTAAGATAGAACACTTTCTTGTCTCTCTTTTTCTTTGCAAGAATATCTGAACATACTTATCTGTCTTCCTTTACTCAACTGATTTCTATTTGTCCTTAAAGACACAACTTAGTGATAATATTCTCTAAGAAGTTATTGCTTATCTTTCTAATCTGAATGTCCATTCCTTCATTTTTCCTTAGTTCCAATGTTTATGGTTATTAAATAAAACGCTATACCTTACTTTTACTCATCTGCTTACCTGTACTCTTTCTACTTTTATCATATGACATCATGGAATGAAGGTTTATATTTATTCCCAGTAGTTAGTGGAGTGACTGGTACTTGATAGGGACTCAATGAGTTCTGGAAACCCAGTTGAATGCCATTAGAGTTCTAGGGTGTTAGTTATTCTAGTGATCGCCCCAGTCACACAGTTATACAATTACCTGTTCTTCTTTTTTCTTTGTAATAGAAATTTTCACACCAAAGAGACAGACTTTATGAAATAAACTAAATAACTCCAAAGGATTTTGATAATCAGCTAGATTGAGGGATCACTGATCTAATGCACATATTGATTATATTTACACCCATCACTTGTTAGCTTGAAAACATTGAGGTATTTTATCTTATTAAGTATGACGTTAAAAGGATAATAATACATTATATAAAAACTCAACAATAAGAAAATAAACAACCTGATTAAAAATGTAAAAAAGATCTGAGCAGACACGTACCAAGGAAGATACACACATGGCAAGTAAGCAGATGAAAGATGCTCTACACAATACATTGCTAGGGAACTGTAAGTTAAAACAACATGAGATACAACTACACAGCTATGAGAACTGCCAGAATCTGGGACACTGACAACAACAAATGCTGGGCAGGCTTGGAGAAACAAAAACTTCCATTCATTGATAGTGGGAATGCAAAATGGTACAGCCACTTTGGAAAAGAGTTGGTGGTTTCTTACAGAACTAAAAATACCTCTTGACATATGATCCAGAAATTTCATGCCTTGGTATTTACCCAAAGGAGTTGAAATTTATGTCCACCTGAAAGCTTATACATAATGTTTATAGCAGTTTTATTCATAATTGGCAAGACCTGGAAGTGACCAAGATATCTTTAAGTAGATGAATGCATAAATAAACTATCGTACATTCAGATTATTATTCAGTGCTAAAAAGTGAAGAGCTATCAAACCACAAAAAGACATGGAGAAAATGTACATGCATATTATTAATTGAAAGAAACCAATCTGAAAGGGATATATACCATATGGTTCCAATCATAGGACATTGTGGAAAAGCCAAAACGATAATGACTGGGGGGAAAAGAGTGAAGTCAGAAACATACTGGAGAGAAAATTTACCTTTGTCTCTGACCTTCAATCTACAACCAGTAAAACATCCACAACTCAAAAAAGATGCTCTGCCCAGCACATCAGGAAGTAGGAAAATTCCACACATCTGTACATCTAAAGGTGTGCGGGTTGGAAGACATGGAAAAGGTGGAACCAAGGGAACAGTAGAGATAGTGACCGAAGTCCTGTACCTCAGGCCACAGCAGCAGAGCTCTCAGTTTCAGAGAATCCAGTAACAGCAGGGAAGACAGCATGCACAGCTCTGACCACCTGACTGCACCAGTGCCCATGGCCGCAGGTAACTGGGTAACAGTAGCAGTGGGGCCTGGGACAAAATACCTCTAGTGGCTAATGTTTCCACAACACTGGTCCCACTCTCCATCTTCCACAGTGATGAAGTTTGTGTCTCAGGGGATCCAGGACACAAGGAAAGAGCCCACCATTTCTGTGACAAGAGTGGCTCTGGTAGAAGCAGAGAAGGCAGCAGAGACCTGGTTGCACAAGAGGCAATAACAAAGGCACAGAGCCACACCTCTTACAGAGACATTGGAGGCTGGGAAGTGAAACTCACATATATAACCAGAGGCAGCTTAGGTAAGAGAAACAAAAACTTGTGTGATAATGCCACCTATCAGAAAACAAAAGAAAAGATTCCAGTTCCTAACCTGTCATTTGATATCAAATATGCTGACAGAGGAACAATTCACCAAACAACATGAAGAACCACAATAACACTATATCATAAAAAGAAAATAAAAATTCTCCAGGAAACTAACTTAGTCATGGAATATTGTGATCTAACTGATAGAGTATTCAAAATAGCTGTCATGAAGAAACTCAACAAGATGCAAGAAAACTCAGTAAAGCAGTTTAATGAGCTCAGAAATAAAATTAATGAACAGAAGGAATACTTTATCAAAGATATGGAAATATGAAAAATGAGTCAAACAAATTCTGGAGCTGAATAACTCAATAAACAAGATGACGAACACATTAGAAAACATTGGAAGTAGACCAGACCTTATGGAAGAGAGAATTAGTGAGCTTAACGATAGAAATCTAGACATGATACAAGTAGAAGAGGAAAGAGAAATAAGATATTAAAAATGAGGAAATCCTACAAAAGCTATCAAACTCTTAGGAAAGGCAAAGTTAGGATAATGGATACACCAGGAGGAGAAGAGAGAGAGAAAAAACCAAAGAGATTATTTGAAGAATTAATAACTGACAACACCCCAAACTTTGGGAAGGAAATTGCTATACCAGTTCATGAAACTAAGAGAACACCTCAATACCTTCCCTAAGATAGATATTATTAGGTCAAAGAAGAAATCAAAGGTGAAATAAAAAATTACTTGAAGAGAGGACCTTCAAGATGGTGGAGGAGTAAGACGTGGAGACCACCTTCCTCCCCACAAATACATCAAAAATACATCTACATGTGTAACAACTCCTACAGAACACCTACTGAATGTTGGCAGATGATTTCAGACTTCCCAAAAAGCAAGAAATTCCCCACGTACCTGGGTAGGGCAAAAGAAATAACAGAGACAAAAGAATAGGGATGGGACCTGCACCTCTGGGAGGGAGCTGGGAAGGAGGAAAAGTTTCCACACACTAGGAAGCCCCTTCACGGGTGGAGACTGCGGGTGGCGGGGGGGAAGCTTTGGAGTCATGGAGGAGAGTGCAGCAACAGGGGTGCAGAGGGCAAAGTGGAGAGATTCCCGCACAGAGGATCGGTGCCGACCAGCACTCACCAGCCTGAGAGGCTTGTCTGCTCACCCTCTGGGGTGGGTGGGGGCTGGGAGCCGAGGCTCGGGGTTTGGACTTCAGATCCCAGGGAGAGGACTGGGGTTGACTGCATGAAGACAGCTGAAGGGGGTTAATTCACCATAGCCAGCCGGGAGGGAGTTCAGGAAAAAGTTGGGAACTGCCTAAGAGACAAGAGACAATTGTTTCGGGGTGCACGAGGAGAGGAGATCCAGAACACTGCCTAAATGAGCTTCAGAGACTGGTGTGAGCCGTGGCTATCAGCACGGACACCAGAGATGGGCGTGAAATGCTAATGATGCTGCTGCAGCCACCAAGAAGCCTGTGTGCAAGCACAGGTCACTATCCACACCTCCCTTCCCAGGAGCCTGTGCAGCCTGCCACTGCCAGGGCCCGGTGATCCAAGGTCAACTTCCAGGGAGAACACATGGTACGCCTCAGGCTGTTGCAACGACACAGCAGCCTCTGCCGCAGTGGGCTTGCCCCTCATTCTGTACCCCTCCCTCCCCACCAGCCTGAGTGAGCCAGAGCCCCCTAATCAGCCGCTCCTTTAACCCCCTCCTTTCTGAGTGAAGAAAAGACGTCCTCAGGCGACCTACAAGCAGAGGCAGGGCCAAATCCAAAGCTGAACATCAAGACCTGTGCGAACAAAGAAGAGAAAGGGAAATTTCTCCCAGCAGCCTCAGGAGCAGCAGATTAAATCTCCACAATCAACTTCATGCACCCTGCATCTGTGAATACCTGAATAGACAATGAATCATCCCAAAATTGAGGTGGTGGACTTTGAGAACAACTGTAGCCTTGGGGTTTGCTGTATGTGACTGACTAGTTTCTGATTTTTATGTTTATCTTAGTATAATCTTTAGCGGTTATCATTGGTGGATTTGTTTATTGGTTTGGTTGCTATATTCTTTTTTTATTTGCTTTTTTATTTTAATAATTTTTTATTTTAATAACTTTATTATATTTCATTTTTTCTTTCTTTTCTTCCTCCCTTTTCTTCTGAGCTGTGCGGCTGACAGGGTCTTGGTGCTCTGGCCAGGTGGCAGGCCTGAGCCTCTGTTGTGGGAGGGATGAGTCCAGGACATTGGACCAACAGAGACCTCCTAGACTCACATAATATCAATCAGCGAGAGCTCTCCCAGAGATCTCCGTCTCAACGCTAAGACCCAGCACCACTCAACAACCAGCAAGCTCCAGTGCTGGACACCCCATGCCAAAGAACTAGCAAGACAGGAACACAACCCCATCCATTAGCAGAGAGGCTGCCTAAAATCATAATAAGTTCATAGACATCCCAAAACACACCACAGGACATGGCCCTGCCCACCAGAAAAACACGATCCAGACTCATCCAGCAGAACACAGGAACCAGTCCCCTCCACCAGGAAGCCTACACAACCCACTGAACCAACTTAACTCAGTGGAGGCCGACACCAAAAACAAGTGGAATTATGAACCTGCAGCTGCAAAAAGGAGACCCCAAACACAGTGAGTTAAGCAAAATGAGAAGACAGAGAAATACACAGCAGATGAAAGAGCAAGGTAAAAACTTACCAGACCAAACAAATGAAGAGGAAATAAGCAGTCTACCTGAAAAAGAATTCAGACTAATGATAGTAAAGGTCACACAAAATCTTGGAAATAGAATGGAGAAAATACAAGAAACTTTTAACAAGGACCTAAAAGAACTAAAGAGCAAACAAACAAAGATGAACAACACAATAAATGCAATTAAAAATTCTCTAGAAGGAATCAATAGCAGAATAACTGAAGCAGAAGAACGGATAAGTGACCTGAAATATAAAATAGTGGAAATCACTACCATAGAGCAGAATAAAGAAAAAAGAATGAAATGAATTGAGGACAGTCTCAGAGACCTCTGGGACAACATCAAATGCACCAACATGAGAATTACAGGGATCCCAGAAGAAGAAGAGAAAAAGAAAGGGCCTGAGAAAATATTTGAAGAGACTATACTTAAAAACTTCCCTAATATGTAAAAGGAAGTAGTCAATCAAGTCCAGGGAGTGCAGAAAGTCCCACACAGGATAAATACAAGGACAAACATGCCAAGACACATATTAATCAAACTATCAAAAATTAAATACGAGGAAAAAATATTAAAAGCAGCAAGGGAAAAGCAACAAATAACATACAAGGGAATCCCCATAAGGTTAACAGCTGATCATTCAGCAGAAACTCTGCAAGCCAGAAGGGAATGGCAGCACATATTTAAAATGAAGAAAGGGAAAACCTACAACCAATATTACTCTAGCCAGCAAGGATCTCATTCACATTTGACAGAGAAATTAAAACCTTTACAGACAAACAAAAGCTAAGAGAATTCAGCACCACCAAACCAGCTTTACAACAAATGCTAAAGGAACGTCTCTAGATAGGAAATACAAGAGAAGTTAAAAACCTACAGTTACAAACTGAAAATAATTGAGAAAATGGTAATAGGAACATAGATATAGACAATTACCTTAAATGTAAATGGATTAAATGTTCCAACCAAAACACACAGACTTGCTGAATGGATACAAAAACTAGACCCATGTATATGATGTCTATGAGACACCAACTTCAGACCTAGGGACACATACAGACTGAAAGCGAGGGGCTAGAAAAAGTTATTCCATGCAAATGGAAATCAGAAGAAAGCTGGAGTAGCAATTCTCATATCAGACAAAACAGACTTTAAAATAAAGCCTATTACAAAAGACAAAGGAGGACACTACATAATGATCAAGGGATCAATCCAAGAAGAAGATATAACAATTGTAAATATTTATGTACTGAGGTGCATAGGAGCACCTCAGTACAAAAGGCAAATGCTAACAGCCATAAAAGGGGAAATCGACAGTAACACAGTAATAGCAGGGGACTTTAGCACCCCACTTTCACCAAAGGGCTGACCATCCAAAATGAAAATAAATAAGGAAACACAAGCTTCAAATGACACATTAAATAAGATGGACTTAATTGATATTTATAGGATATTCCATCCAAAAACAACAGAATACACTTTCCTCTCAAAGGCCAATGGACATTCTCCAGAATAGATCATATCTTGGGTCACAAATCAAGCCTTGGTAAATTTAAGAAAATTGAAATTGTATCAAGTATCTTTTCTGACCACAACTCTATGAGGCTAGATATCAATTACAGGAAAAAAAATCGGTAAAAATATACAAACATATGGAGGCTAAACAATACACTACTAAATCACCAAGAGATCACTGAAGAAATCAGAGAGGAAATCAAACAATACATAGAAACAAATGACAATGAAAACACGATGACCCAAAACATATGGGATGCAGCAAAAGCAGTTCTAAGAGGGAAGTTTATAGCGACACAATCCTACCTCAAGAAACAAGAAAAATCTGAAATAAACAACCTAAACTTACACGTAGGGCAATTAGAGAAAGAAGAAGAAAAAAAAAAAAACAAAAAAAACCGAAGTTAGCAGAAGGAAAGAAATCAAAAATATCAGATCAGAAATAAATGAAAAAGAAATGAAGGAAACAATAACAAAGATCAATAAAACTAAAAGCTGGTTCTTTGAGAAGATAAACAAAATTGATAAACCATTAGCCAGATACATCAAGAAAAAAAGGGAAAAGACTCAAATCAACAGAATTAGAAATTAAAAAGTAGTAACAAATGACACTGCAGAAATACAAATGATCATGAGAGATTACTACATGCAACTATATGCCAATAAAATGGACAACCTGGAAGAAATGAACAAATTCTTAGAAAAGCACCTTTTGAGCCTGAAGCAGGAAGAAATAGAAAATATGAACAGACCAATCACAAGCATTGAAATTGAAACTGTGATTAAAACAAAATCTTCCAACAAAAAAAAGCCCAGGGCCAGATGGATTCAGAGGCGAATTCTATCAAACATTTAGAGAAGAGCTAGTACCTATTGTTCTCAAACTCTTCCAAAATATAGCAGAGGGATGGATTCTCCCAAACTCATTCTAGGAGACCACCATCACCCTGATACCAAAACCAGACAAAGATGTCATAAAAAAAGAAAACTCCAGGCCAATATCAATGATGAACATAGATGCAAAGATCCATAAAAAATACGAGCAAACAGAATACAGCAACACATTAAAAGGATCATAAACCATGATCAAGTGGCGTTTATCCCAGGAATGCAAGGATTCTTCAATATACGCAAATCTATCAATGTGATACACCATATTAACAAACTGAATGATAAAAAAATATGATAATCTCAATAGATGCAGAAAAAGCCTTCAACAAAATTCAACACTCATTTGTGATAAAAAACCCTCCAGAAAGTAGGCATAGAGGGAACTTACATCAACATAATAAAGGCCATATATGACAAACCCACAGCCATTATCATTCTCAATGGTGAAAAACTGAAACCATTTCCACTAAGATCAGGAACAAGAAAAGGTTGCCCACTCTCACCACTATTATTCAACTTAGTTTTGGAAGTTTTAGCCACAGCAATCAGAGAAGAAAAAGAAAGAAAAGGAATTCAAATTAGAAAAGAAGAAGTAAAGCTGTCACTGTTTGCAGATGACATGATACTATACATAGAGAATCCTAAAGATGCTACCAGAAAACTACTAGAGCTAATCAATGAATTTGGTAAAGTAGCAGGACACAAAATTAATGCACAGAAATCTCTTGCATTCCTATACGCTAATGATGAAAACTCTGAAATAAAAATGAAGGAAACACTCCCATTTACCATTGCAACAAAAAGAATAAAATATCTAGGGAGAAACCTACCTAAGGAGACAAAAACCTGTATGCAGAAAAGTATAAGACACTGATGAAAGAAATTAAAGTTGATACAAACAGATGGAGAGGTATACCATGTTCTTGGATTGGAAGAATCAACATTGTGAAAATGACTGTGGTACCCAAAGCAATCTACAGATTCAATACAATCCCTATTAAACTACCAATGGCATTTTTCACAGAGGTAGAACAAAAAATTTCACAATTTGTATGGAAACACAAAAAACCACGAATAGCCAAGGAAATCTTGAGAAAGAAAAATGGAGCTGGAGGAATCAGGTGCTCTGATTTCACACTATACTACAAAGCTACAGTAATCAAGACAGTATGGTACTGGCACAAAAATATAAATATAGATAAATGGAACAGAATAGAAGACCCAGAGATCAACCTACACACATATGGTCATCTTACCTCTGATAAAGGAGGCGAGAATATATAATGGAGAAAAGACAGCCTCTTCAATAAGTGGTGCTGGGAAAACTGTACAGCTACATGTGAAAGAATGAAATTAGAACACTCCCTAACACCATACACAAAAATAAACTCAAAATGGATTAAAGACTTAAATGTAAGGCCAGACACTGTAAACTCTTAGAGGAAAACATAGCAGAACACTCTGTGACATAAATCACAGCAAGATTCTTTTTGCCCCACCTCCTAGAGAAATGGAAAAAAAAAAACCCAAAAATAAACAAAAGGGACCTAATGAAACTCTAGGTAGATGGACCTAGAGTCTGTCATACAGAGTGAAGTAAATCAGAAAGAGAAGAACAAATACTCTATGCTAACACATATATATGGTATCTAAAAAAAAAAAAAAAAAAGGTTCTGAAGAACGTAGGGGTAGGACAGGAATAAAGATTCAGGCATAGAGAATGGACTTGAGGACATAGTGAGGGGGAAGGGTAAGCTGGGACGAAGTGAGAGAGTGGCATTTACATATATACAGTACCAAATATAAAGTAGATAGATAGTGGGAAGCAGCTGCAAAGCACAGGGAAATCAGCTCTGTGCTTCTGACCACCTAGAGAGGTGTGATAGGGAGAGTGGGAGGGAGACGCAACAGGGAGGGAATATAGGGATATATGTATACGTATAGCTGATTCACTTTGTTATACAGCAGAAACTAACACAACACTGTAAAGCAATTATTCTCCAATAAAGGTGTTAAAAAAATTACTTGAAGATAAATAAAATGGAAATTTGTGGAATGCAGAAGGGCAGTACTAAGAGAGAAGTTTAGAGCAATAAATACAGCAATAGAACAAGACACAAGCAAAATCTCAAATAAACAAATAGCAAGTGTTAGTGAGGATATGGAGAAAAGGGAACCCTCATATACTATTGGTGGGAATGTAAATTGGTGCAGCAACTATGGAGGACAGTATGGAGATTTTTCAAAAAGTTAATAATAGAACTACCATATGATCCAGCTATCCCTCTTCTGGATATTTATCCAAAGGGTACAAAACACTAATTTGAAAAGATTTCTGCACCCGATGTTCATCATGGCATTCTTTACAATAGTCAAAGATACACAAGCAACATATACATATATATATATGTGTATATATATATATATACAATGTAATATTATCCATAAAAAAGATAAAATCTTGCCATTTTTTGACAACCTGAATAGATTTTGAGGGTAGTATGAACAAATCATACCAAACAACAACAAACATATAGATACAGAGAACAGAGGGGAAGGAGTGAGGTGAGGGGGAAATGGTTAATGGGGCTCAGCTGTACAGTGACAGATGGAAAATACATTTTTGGTGACAAATGTTGTAGAGTGTAAAGAATTAGAAATATAATGCTGCACACATGGAACTTATATGTTGTCATATCAATGTTACCTCAATTAAAAAGAAAATACAAATAAATGAAAAGTAAAAAAAGAAAAAAAAAATATCAGTGGTTCCCAGACATCCTTTAGGGGAGTTAGGGATGTAGAAGTGAACTTTTAGGGCAGTGAAACTATTTTGTGTGATACTATAATGTTGGATGTGCATCATTCATCACGTTTGTTAGAACCCATAAATGCACAACAGCGAGAGTGAACCCTATTGTAAACAACGTTGATCATGCATCAGGGTAGGTTGAAGTACTGTAACAACTGATTGTTACACTTGACTGTGGAGGGTGCTAATGGTAGGAAACAGTGCCTGTGTGAGGTGGAGGATATATGGGAAGTATCTAATTCCTGCTTAATTTTGCTGTAAGCCTAAAATTGCTGTAAGAAATGAAGTCTATTAAAAATGTCTAAGTAATGCTAAGAGTGTGCAACAAAAAAAAAGCTGACACAGCATAACAAAATTCAAATATCATTTCTTCTACACCAGGACCTCACAGTCAAATGAGTATTGTGAAAATCAGAGTTGAGTCTTCTAAACAGAGACATGAAAACATCACCAAAAAACTTTTTAAAGCTTGTATTTTTAATAAAGATTTGCTTTACACCCCACACAAGAATGAGATTATTATTTTCACTTTTGATTTTTAGTGTTTTCAATTGTGATTATCCACTGTTTTTTACATGGATAACCCATAAACTTTTTGGCTGCTTCAAAAAAGCCAAAGTATTCAAACTGCTGTGTCATTGTAATCAGAATATGTAAAATTATAACTAAAGAAAGGAAAAACTAAGCATTAAAAGTAGGCTGATTTTTGAACAGACATTTCACAAAAGAAGACATAAAAATGGCTAATAAGTACATGGAAAAATGATCAAGATTCTTAGATGTGTG
This sequence comes from Balaenoptera physalus, assembly GCF_965194825.1. Taxonomy (NCBI): domain Eukaryota; kingdom Metazoa; phylum Chordata; class Mammalia; order Artiodactyla; family Balaenopteridae; genus Balaenoptera; species Balaenoptera physalus. Next base: position 104,203,360 of record NC_138888.1, read on the forward strand.
AGAAATGCTAATTGAAACCAAAATGATAAACTACTTAATACTCACAAGGATTGATAAAATAAAAAAGGCTAATAATAGTAGTTTTGGTGAGGATGGGATGGCTGGAGCTCATCAACTGCTGGTGGGAGTGTGTTATGTACAGTGTGCAATGTACTTAGGAAAACAGTTTGGTTACTTTTTATAAATTCCATATACAACTGTGAAGTGTTAGGCACATTGTGATCATGTGAGATATACTGAGGGGAAAATAAAAAATATTACTGCCTTTATACATTTTATATTTTAGTGGAGTAAAATGAGACAATAAACACAATGAATAAGTAAATTTTGTAGTATATAAAAGGCATTAATGGCTCCGACATTTCATTCCTGTATATTTACTCAAAGAGATACGAATATATACCTACAAAAAAAATTTTTTTAAACCTCTACAAGAATGTTATTGTCAGTATTATTAATAACAGCTTCAAACTGGAAAAAAACCAGATGTCTATCAATATGTTAGTGGCTTAACAAACTGTAGTGCTTTAATACAATGGAAGATACTTTATTATATTATATATATGTTTATTATTTCTTTATTATATATTACTTAATTTTGTATGTATATAGACATACATGCACATATACAAATACACACACAAACATATATATATATATATATATTATATATATAAAATGAATAAATATATAAAACAGTTCATGGTTGATACCACTTTATGAAGTCCTAAATAAAGTAAAGACTAAGCTACAGTAACAGAAACGGTAACACTGTAGTGGGTGTAGTTTGACTGTAAAGCTAAGCTGGAGGAAATCCAAGGATAATGGAAGTTTTTTGTTTTGATTAGGTTGGGGTTTGTATAAAGCTCATCAAATATATACTATAATCTATGTATTTTGTTATATTTAAATTATACACCAATAAACATTATTTTTAAAATCATAGTATAAACTATGAAAGTAGTTTAAGAAGGGAAGCTAAAAGAATATGACAAGCAGCAGAATTTTAGGATAATTAGATATTCTCTGAGAGCATCTGCTTTGTAAAGGTCAGTAATCATTTTGATAAGTCAGTTGCATTCACTGTTTTAAAATAAATCATTTTTATAAAAATTCTTATTTGTTAATTCAAAAAAGTAATAAATTTGTAATAAAGTATATATTGAGTGTATATCTTGACAAAATTTTACAAATTAAATGTAAATTATCCATGTAACTGTCACTCAGATAAAGAAACATAATTAGCAAAATCTTCTTCTCTTCTTCCCAGTCACTATAATTCTAAGGGTAAACTAGATTGTTATTTCTAAAAGCATGGATTAGAGCTGCAAAGAATCTAGGTGTGTTGATTATCTTTAATTTCTTCCTTTCCATTGTCTCCCACTTTTCACTGACATTTTTTAAGTGTATTTCAGTTTTACCAAATATTACCCTAATTTTAATTACTAAACTTTAACTTGTATAAAGCTTTAAAAAAAAAAAGTTTCCTAGTTTCATAATTTGAAGCCTCTGACTCATCCAATCTGTCCTGTCATCTTAAACTCAGATTCTATTATTCCACTTCTTTGAGTACATGTGTGAAAAATGTACATTTGAGTTTTGTACTGAGTATTAATTTATAAAAGTGACTGAAATGACACCATGGAGACGTCAGCGCCATTGAGAGACAAGTTTAATATATTCACAGATCCTCTAGAAATGAAAGACACAGCTGACCATGCAGGGCCCTGGGAGGGACCCCAGGTTTTGTCAGGAAGTAGGAGCAGGAGGGAGGGGAGAACCTAGGCCAGAAGTCTTTTTTTTTTTTTTTTTTTTTTTTTTTTCAGGCAACCTCAGGCAAGGTAGGGTAAACAATTGAGGACTGGCTAATCTGAATAATTTCAGTAGGCTTTGGGCTACAGGGCTGGTCTCTAGCTGCCTGGTATCTGCCCTGGGATTATTAAGACAGAAGAATATTTCCTCCTGTGGTGCACAGGTCGGATAGGGAAGGTATAGTTCTAGATTAGTTAGTTTGAATATTAAAGGCCTGCTCCTGGCTGAGTTTTTGCTGTCTCTAAGAATTGGCCAGTTCCAAGCAGTTCCTCCCAGCCAGAAAATTTTTTGTTTGTTTTTTTTTAGTATGAAAACGTCATAATATGCAGAAAATTCTAAAAAAGATTACTACAATATGTATTGCACATGTATATACATGTATGTATATATGCACCCCTGTATGTGTGTATATGTGTGTGTGTGTATATATATACATATATATATGGTATCTCCATATGTGTACCTGCCTGTGTGTGTAGATATATATTCAGACCATCATGTTCATATTACACCCTTTTCTTTCCACATTCTCTATTGTCTCATCTTTTCTTCTCCTGCACAGATTAATTCATCAACTTAAACTAAATCTCACCTATTCTTCAAGTTTAACTTCTAATTAGATGTGGTCTTTTACAATGTCACCAAGATTGATTTTTTTTTTCTCCTCTGTGAAGCCATAGAACTTTAAAAATCATCTAAAAAAGAGTGGATATGTGTATAAGTATAATGACTCACATTTCTGTACAGCAGAAACTAACACAGAATTGTAAAACAACTATACTCCTATAAAAATAAAAAGAGAAAAAAAAACCCTCCATGTTACGACAATCCTATTTGAACAGGTGTGATCCTGCCTCTACCTGAAGGTAGATTTTGACATCCATGAAGATCGTGGCTCTTGTAGGAGTTCATTACTTTTTTTATTTATAGCTATATCAAGTATTCTCTGTTCCATGCCATGTGCATTGGAATTATCTGTTGATTTTGTTTAAACTGTAGAAGGCTTGATGTCACCAGGAGAGTACTCAGCCTCTCTAAGGATAGGTGTGGAAATATGGATTTTAATCAACATTTCTGATGATAGTTCGACACATTATATTTTTAGGACCACTGATTAAGGATTCATTATAAATTGAATAGTATAAAACAGAGTTATACTGTCCTTTTAGTGGTCTATGTAACACATTTAATAAATTAGAAAATGTAGTTCAAATTTTATTTCTAACTAATAGTAGCCAGCACATGTAGCACTTACTATGTACCAACTGATTTTCTAATTTCTCTGCATGTAATAATTTATTGAAACCTCACCATAATCCACTGAGATGGTTACTATTATTAACCATCTTACAGATGAAGGTAATGAAATAAAAAAATATGAAGTAAATTGCCAAAGATTTTGTAGCTTTTAAATCTGGCTGCTGTGTTCTTATATTCAGTTTACTCTTGAAGAAAAAGGGTTTGAACTGCATGTGTCCATTTATATGTGGATTTTTTTTAATACTAAATACTACAGTACTACACAATCCAGGGTTAGTTTAATCCTCGAATGTGGAACCACAGATATGAAGGGCCAACTGTAAAGTTATACTCAGATTTTCTACTGCACAAAGGATCTACACCCCTAACCCAAATGTTGTTCAAAGGTCAACTGTACTAAATAGCTTTTAGTGTAAAAAGAAATTAGATAGATGTTTCATAGATAGATAAATTATGTTAACTGAAATGTGAAAATGTGATCAAAGTTATAACACAGCAAATAGAGGACATGAAGTGTCTGTCACTTGATAAGCAAACACATTCTCTTCAGTCTTTTAGCTAATCCATATAGAAACCACTACTTCTTAGTGATAAAAAAAAATATTCATCTATAATATAGCTCAAACTGCTCTGACAGAACAAGTAAATATTTCTGAGAAGTAGACCTAAAATATTTCTCACTCTTAATAGTTTCTTTAGTCATAAAACCAGGGAAAATTCTAAAGCCAAATCTGGCCATAAATCTTACTCCTTGGCAGTTAATTTGGAAATTTCAATTTTGAGATCCTATTCAAGACTTGCTTTCGTGTCTGATTCTGGATATGTACTCAGTCACCAATGAATGTACAAGAAAATGACCAAGCTATTCCATAGCTTCTCTGAAAAATAATTTAACCCAAATGCTGTGTCATGCAATTTTTTATTACTGTACAGTAATACCTTATTGGTAAAAATTATAGTTAACTCTGGCTTGAATTTATTTTTATCACCTTCTACAGGCAAAGGACTTCATATAAATTATCACATATAAACTTCATAACAAACAAAAAGTAGATAGCATTTAGAGATGAATGTACCAAGACTCAGAAAGTGACTTGCCAACCTCGACATGCAGCAAGCAATTTTTAGATCTTGGAGAAAAGAAGATATTTCTTGAAACAAAATATGCCTTATAGAATAGATTAACTAAAAGATAGATGATAGTTATATATATATATATATAGATAGATAGATCAAGAGATAGATGATAGAGAAGAGATAGCTAAAATGTGTGCATTTATATGCATGTGTGTCTGTATATATGTTATAAATTGCATGTGTACATATGATACATGTGTCACATAAATATCCTTTGCATCTAAAATTAATGAACTACTTATAGGATAGTAACTTTATTTTATATATAAAGACAATGACCCTCACTCATTGGTTCTTTAAAGAAGATTTTATTGGGTGCTTCCTTGGTGCAGGCATGACTCTTGATGTTCAAGAAATAATTTTGAAGAGCATTGAGAGGGTCTCTGCTCTTAGAGGGTGGCATTCTTGGGAAGAAACAAAGAAATAAAGTAATATAATTAAAATTAAACTTTCCTGTGTGATGGAGAAAAAACAAAGGATTCTTTACCATATATTTGGCAAATAGGCAGGCAAGGATGCTCCACAGAGGTGACATTGAGCTTCGTGTCCCAAAACAGGAAGTTAGATTTTCATCCCTGAATTCCTAAAGAAAAAGCTAGTGCACAGTTTCTGAAACAGAAATAAGCCTGGTTTGTTACCATGACTGAAAAAAAGCCATTGTTTTAACTTAGTGTTCAAGGAAGTATAGCTCTCTACCTCCGTGAAATATTTTATGGACTTGTTTTCCTTAAGGCTAGGCAAGAACTAAGAAAAACAGTGTGAACTTGCATTTTCTGTATGTGATATTGCATGTCTTTCGAGACGGAGAATAAAAAATGGAGATAGATATTAACTTACGCTTTTCAAGATCTAATTTAACATAAGTAATTAAACTCAGCAAAAATTTGAGTGCCTATTAGATGCCATTATGGGGAATAATACTATAGCAAATATAAAAAACCTTTGAAAAGAGATAGCTATGCAAATGGTAAGCCTATTACAAGAATGACCAAGGAATATATGTTTCTGAAGGAGGAAGAGAGTGGAAAAGAAGTGATTGCCTTTGGCTTAAATTTGGACAGAAAAAATATATTTTTTTGAACTTCTGAATTTTATTTTATTTATTTTTTATACAGCAGTTTCTTATTAGCTATCTATTTTATACTTATTAGTGTATATATGTCAATCCTAATCTCACAATTCATTACACTACCACCACCCGCCCTGTCACTTTCCCCTCTGGTGTCCATACGTTTGTTCTCTACATCTGTGTCTCTATTTCTGCCCTGCAAACTGGATCATCTGTACCATTTTTCTAGGTTCCACATATATGTGTTAATATACGATATTTGTTTTTCTCTTTCTGACTTACTTCCCTCTGTATGATAGTCTCTAGATCCATCCACGTCTCTACAAATGACCCAATTTCATTCCTTTTTACGGCTGAGTAATATTCCATTGTATACATGTACCACATCTTCTTTATCCATTTGCCTGTCAGTGTGCATTTAGTTTGCTTCCATGACCTGGTTATCGTAAATAGTGCTGCAACATCGGGGTGCATGTGTCTTTTTGGAATATGGTTTTCCCTGGATATATGCCCAGTAGTGGTATTGCTGGGTCATAAGGTAATTCTATGTTTAGTTTTGAAGGAACCTCCATACAGTTCTCCTTAGTGGCTGTATCATTTTACCTTCCCACCAACAGTGCAAGAGAGCTCCCTTTTCTCTACACCACTCCAGCATTTGTTGTTTGTAGATTTTCTGATGATGCCCATTCTAACGGGTGTGAGGTGATACCTCATTGTAGATTTGATTTGCATTTCTCTAATAATTAGTGATGTTGAGCAGCTAGCTTTTCATGTGCTTCTTGTCCATTTGTATGTATTCTTTGGAGAAATGTCTATTTATGTCTTCTACCCATTTTTTGATTGGGTTGTTTGCTTTTTTAATATTGAGTTTCATGAGCTGTTTATATATTTTGAAGATTAATCCTTTGTCCGTTGATTCATTTGCAAATATTTTCTCCCATTCTGAGGGTTGTCTTTTTGTCTTGTTTGTAGTTTCCTTTGCTTTGCAAAAGCTTTTAAGTTTCATTAGTTCTCATTTGTTTATTTTTGTGTTTATTTCCATTACTCTAGGAGGTGGATCAAAAAAGATCTTGCTGTGATTTATGTCATAGAGTGTTCTGCCTATGATTTCCTCTAAGAGTTTTATAATGTCCAGCCTTATATTTATGTCTCTAATCAATTTTGAGTTTATTTTTGTTATGGTGTTAGGGAATGTTCTATTTTCATTTTTTTACACATAGCTGTCCAGTTTTCCCAGCACTACTTACGAAGAAACCGTGTTTTCTCCATTGTATATCCTTGTCTCCTTTATCAAGAATCAGTTGACCATAGGTGCACGGGTTTATCTCTGGGTTTTCTATCCTCTTCCATTGATCTATATTTCTGTTTCTGTGCCAGTACCATATTGTCTTGATTACTGTAGCTTTGTAGTATAGTCTGAAGTCAGGGAGTCTGATTCCTCCAGCTCCGTTTTTTCCCCTCAAAACTGCTTTGGCTATTCGGGGTCTTTTGTGTCTCCATACAAATTTTAAGAGTTCTTGTTCTAGTTCTGTAAAACATACCACTGGTAATTTGATAGGGATTGCATTGAATATGTAGATTGCTTTGGTAGTATAGTCATTTTCACAAGATTGATTCTTCCAATCCAAGAACATGATATATCTCTCCATCTGTTTGTGTAATCTTTGATTTCTTTCATCAGTGTCTTAGAGTTTTCTGAGTACAGGTCTTTTACCTCCTTAGGTAGGTTTATTCCTAGGTATTTTATTCTTCTCGCTGCAATGGTGAATGGGATTGTTTCCTTAATTTCTCTTTCTGATCTTTCAATGTTAATGTATAGGAATGCAAGAAATTTCTCTGCATTAATTTTGTATCCTGCAACTTTACCAAATTCATTGATTAGCTCTAGCAGTTTTCTGGTGGCATATTTAGGATTCTCTATGTATAGTATCATGTCATCTGCAAACAGTGACAGTTTAACTTCTTCTTTTCCAATTTGTATTCCTTTTATTTCTTTTTCTTCTCTGACTGCCATGGCTAGGACTTCCAAGAGTATGTTGAATAATAGTGGTGAGAGTGGACATCTTGTCTTGTTCTTGATCTTAGAGGAAATGCTTTCAGTTTTTCACCATTGAGAATGATGTTTGCTGTATTTTTTTTTGTATATGGCCTTAATTATGCTGAGGTAAGTTCTCTCTACGTCCAGTTTCTGGAGAGTTTTTTATCATAAATCGGTGTTGAATTTTGTCAAAAGCTTTTTCTGCATCTATTGAGATGATCATAAGGTTTTCATTCTTCAATTTATTAATATGGTGTATCACATTGATTGACTCACGAATATTGAAGAATCCTTACATCCCTGGGATCAATTCCACTTGATCATGGTGTATGATCCTTTTAATGTGTTGTTGGATTCTGTTTGCTAGTATTTTGTTGAGGATTTTGCATCTATATTCATCAGTGATATTGGTCTGTAATTTTCTTTTTTTGGAATATCTCTCTCTGGTTTTGGTATGAGGGTGATGGTGGCCTCATAGAATGATTTTAGGGGTGTTACTTCTTCTGCAATTTTTTGGAAGAGTTTGAGAAGGATCAGTGTTAGCTGTTCTCTAAATATTTGATAGAATTCACCTGTGAAGCAAGCTGGCCCTGGACTTTTGTTTGTTGGAAATGAAACTTTCAATTTCATTACTTGAGATTGGTTTGTTTATATTTTCTATTTCTTCCTGGTTCAGTCTTGGAAGGTTATACCTTTCTAAGAATTTGTCCATTTCTTCCAGGTTTCCCATTTTATTGGCATAGAGTTTCTTGTAGTAGTCTGTTATGATGCTTTGTATTTTGCGGTGTCCGTTTTAACTTCTCCTTTTTCATTTCTAATTTTATTGATTTGAGTCCCCTCTCTTTTACTTGATGAGTCTGGATAAAGGTTTATCAATTTTGTTTATCTTCTCAAAGAACCAGCTTTTAGTTTTATTGATCTTTGCTATTGTTTTCTTTGTTTCTATTTCATTTATTTCTGCTCTGATCTCTGTGATTTCCTTCCTTCCACTAACTTTGGGTTCTGTTTGTTCTTCTTTCTCTAGTTACTTTAGGTGTAAGGTTTAATTTTTTATTTGAGATTTTTCTTGTTTCTTGAGGTAGGCTTTTATTGCTATAAACTTCCCTCTTAGAACTGCTTTTGCTGCATCCCATAGGTTTTGGATCATCGTGTTTTTTTTGTAATTTGTCTCTAGGTATTTTCTGAGTTCCCCTTTGATTTCTTCAGTGATCTCTTGGTTATTTAGTAACGTTTTGTTTAGTGTCCATGTAGTTGTGTTTTTTGCGTTTTTTTCCCTGGAATTGATTTCTAATCTCACAGTGTTGTGGTAGGAAAAGATGGTTGATATGACTTCAATTTTCTTAAATTTACCAAGGCTTGATTTATGACCCAAGATGTGATCTTATCTGGAGAATGTCCCGTGTGCACTTGAGAAGAAGGTGTAATCTGCTGTTTTTGGATGGAATGTCTTATAAATATCAATTAAATCTATCTGGTCTATTGTGTCATTTAAAGCTTGTGTTTCCTTATTAATTTTCTGCCTGGATGATCTATCCATTGGTGTAAGTGATGTGTTAAAGTCCCCCACTATTATTGTGTTACTGTCAATTTCCTCTTTTATAGCTGTTAGCAGTTGCCTTATGTATTGAGGTGCTCCTTTGTTGGGTGCATATATATTTATAATTGTTATATCTTCTTCTTGGATTGATCCCTTGGTCATTATGTAGTGTCCTTCCTTGTCTCTTGTAACATTCTTTATTTTAAAGTCTATTTTATCTGATATGAGTATTGCTACTCCAGCTTTCTTTTGATTTTCATTTGCATGGAATATCTTTTTGCATCCCCTCACTTTCAGTCTGTATGTGTCCCTAGGTCTGAAGTGGGTCTCTTGTAGACAGCATATATATGGGTCTTGGTTTTGTATCCATTCAGCCAGTTTGTGTCTTTTGGTTGGAGCATTTAATCCATTCATGTTTAAAGTAATTATTGATATGTATGTTTCTATTACTGTTTTCTTAATTGTTATGGGTTTGTTTTTATAAGTACTTTTCTTCTCTTGTTTTTCCCACTTAGAGAAATTCCTTTAGCATTTGTTGTAGAGCTGGTTTTGTGGTGTTGAATTCTCTTAGCTTTTGTTTGTCTGTAAAGCTTTTGATTTCTCCATCAAATCTGAATGAGATCTTTGCTGGGTAGAGTAATCTTGGCTGTAGGTTCTTCCCTTTTATCACTTTCCATATATCATGACACTCCCTTCTGGCTTGTAAATTTTCTGCTGAGAAATCAGCTGTTAACCTTATGAGAATTCCTATGTATATTATTTGTCATTTTTCCTTTGTTGCTTTCAATAATTTTTCTTTGTCTTTAATTTTTGTCAGTTTGATTACTATATGTCTTGGTGTGTTTCTCCATGAGTTTATTCTGCCTAGGACTCTCTGCACTTCCTGGAATTGGGTAGCTATTTCCTTTCCCATGTTAGGGTAGTTTTTGAGTATAATCTCTTCAAATATTTTCTTGGGTCCTTTCTCTCTGTCTTCTCCTTCTGGGACCCTTATAATGTGAATATTGTTGCATTTAATGTTGTCCCAGAGGTCTCTTATGAGGTCTTCATTTCTTTTCATTCTTTTTTCTTTATTCTGTTCCACGGCCGTGAATTCCACCATTCTGTCTTCCAGATCACTTATCCGTTCTTCTGCCTCAGTTATTCTGCTATTGATTCCTTCTAGTGTATTTTTCATTTCAGTTATTGTATTGTTCATCTCTGTTTGTTTGTTGTTTAATGTTTGTTCTTTAATTCTATGTGTTTGTTCTTTAATTCTTCTAGGTCTTTGTTAAACATTTCTTGCATCTTCTTGATCTTTGTTTCCATTCTTTTTCCAAGGTCCTGGATCATCTTCACTATCATTATTCCAAATTCTTATTCTAGAAGGTTGCCTATCTCCACTTCATTTAGTTGTTTTTCTGGGGTTTTATCTTGTTCCTTCATCTGATACATAGTCCTCTGCCTTTTCATTTTGTGTATCTTTCTGGGAATGCGGTTTTCCTTCCACAGGCTGCAGAATTGTAGTTCTTCTTGCTTCTGCTGTCTGCCCTCTGGTGAATGAGACTATCTTAGAGGCTTGTCTGGTCACAAACAATATTGAAACTATCAAAAAATAATTCATTATTTCTCATCTTTCTGAGTTTTCTACAGCCTTTTTTTTGTTTTTTGTTTTGCTATATAAATAACAATCGTTGAGCCAGAGAAGCTACAGTCTAGATATGAACTCTAAGAATATAAAATAAAAAGTATTGTGCTGTTATTCCCCTAAAACAAGACTAGATGGACACTTAAAAGCAGAAATAGAATGAAGATGGACAGTTGTTTGTTTGTTTTTTATTTTCTGAGAAACAGCAAAAATACTTAGAGTTTCTAAGATGGAGAAAATCATATATATATATATGATATATATATATATAAACACACACATATATACACATACACACACACACACACACACACACACACATACACGTATATAATACCATGGCTTGGGGAATAAAAAAGGAAAGAGTAGCTCTGAATTCACCCAATTTCAAAATGTTATCCTCAACACAGAAAGAAGATATCCATAGAAAAGTTGGCACAGAATATATCTAGGAAGACCACAAACTATTATTAGAGCAAGAGATATGAATTTTAACTCTTCTGCTGACTTCAGGCATTGAATCCTGTTTGGATAGTACATTCAATATTGATGTATATATGCTCCTTTCATGGGCTATCCTGTCTACAATGTACTTTTAGATATTGAGCTAACAAGTATCATGAAAACTGAACTTGGAACCTAGGGCATGTTGTACAAATCAATCATACACAGAGACACAGAAAAGTTCCTTGCTTACAAGGAAAAAAAAATACATTATTTCATTTCATAACACAAAAGTGATCTCTAAATGACTTCTACAAATAGGACAAGCAGATGAGCATAAATATATATATATATATATATATATATATATATATATACATTCTTTAGTTATCAGGGTAATTGCTAAACAGCCTGAAGAAATGGGCTAAGCTCGTGTTTTATCTACCTACCACAACTGGCATACTCATGGATTCAGATATAAATAAGAAGGACACTAGAGAGAAATAGATGAAAGTAAGTGAAATAAGAACTGTCAGCAGGAACATCTGAGACTGCCTGACAAACTCAACGGTTAAGTTACTTGCATCTGAAAACAGGCAACTTCTGCAGGACTTTTGCTCTAAATAGTTATAGGAATGCAGGTTCCTTTGATGAAAACAAAATGCAGATCTTGTGGAGGATTGGAGAGAAAAAATAATCCTTCATTTTTATTAATCTATTCTAATGCTAATGTCGAAAATGAAAAATAGAAGAACAAGATTTTTAGTAGAGTTTTCATAGAGGATATGATGATAGAGGGGATGACAAGGGCAGAAAACTGAGCCAGGGAAATGAAATAGCTGTAAAACTGCTACCCAGCTGACCAGCACCATTAAATGGTTTCAATTTAATGTTGAGGAATGCTCATAGAACAAAAGATGATGTACATTACAAGAGACAAAAGGAATGATGTAAAACTATGTAATTTTACAAAGCATTTTATAATATCTATGAGATTTTTGATAAACAATGGATTAAAAGTGTGGTACTAAAATATTCTTATTAATGCTATGCCCAACGATAGCTGTTGGTATGTAGATTATAGCCTAGACTATTTATGTATGTATTTATGTATGTATTTATTTGACTAAATTATTAAAACTAGTCATTCAGCATCTCCTGGATTAATATGTAGATTATGCTTTTTGATAACCTTCAGTCTGAAAAATGTTGTTTAATCATCCCAATCAACATTACAGCAAAATTTCAATAAAAGCCATCGAACAAAAGCATTGTATTAAAACAACACATTTATTATAAAATATAGTGCTTAATGAAAGAACCCAAAGAAACATAGAACTAATTTAGTATGCAAACAATCAAAACGTTCATGCCTGAATTCTTTCAATGTACAGTGTAATTATAATTTAATTTTACAATAATGACAAAATCTTTTACTGCTTTCTTCAGCAAGTACAGATGGACTTGTAAAGAGCTCACAATTCAGCACTGTATTTACTAACAGCATGAAACTTGACAATACAAAAATGATATGTAAGAATATTCTGGAGATATTGAGTTAACAATTAAACAAAATATTCCATTTCTTATGATTTCAGGGCATTCTTTTATGTATTTAATCTAATAACTGAAAGAGTTAAAATTGTAGAAAACATATATGTTAGTTAATATGTATGTTTCTACTTCAAACATAGTGAAGGAGGAAGCCAAGTGAAATGTAAAATTCATAACTTGTAAATTTTTAATTTCCAATTTATACTTTTTGGTTAAATATATGTTGACAATTTATAGATTTAGCCAAAAAACAAACAAAAATTAAAAAAAAACTAAGTCCTCCCAGAACTACTGCTTACATCCTAAAAATATCATTTATTCATTATTTTGAAAATAACTATTGTTCCTAAAATATCAAAGCACATTATTCATTATTATAAATCTTGTTGAAAGAATAAAATATGCATGTTTATTGTATTGTACAAGTCTTTATTGTACAAGTCTTTTAAAACCTGATTCTAAAATATCTCTAACTTTACTTCTTTTCAATATCTAAAAAATAGCAAACTTATTTGACACAATAATTTTTAAAAGAATAATATATTGATAGATCACCAATAAGAGCTTAAGAATGATAATTATTGAATGGATTAAATAAAACAGATAAAAGTATATTAACAAATTAATATCTGCAAATTAATGTTGTAAGAAATCAAATTTGATTTATGTACATTGTTTTTTTAGTCACCTTTAAATTTTTTCTTTATTTTTTGCGAGGAGTTTTAGGTTCACAAAAAAAATTGAAAAGAAAGTACAGAGATTACCCATATATAACACCCCCTGTCCCCACACATGTATAGCCTCCCCTGTTATCAGGATCACTCACCAGAATAATACATTTTTAAAAAGAATGAACCTATATTGGTATACAATTATTATCCAAAGTTCAAAGTTTATAATAGGGTTCATTACTGGTGTTGTACATTCTATGGGTTTGACCAAATGTGAAATGACATATATCCATCATTATAATCTCATACAGAGATCCGATCTACCTATTCATCATTCCTTCCTTCCTCCTGTCTCTGGAAATCACTGATCTTTTTACTGTCTCCATAGTTTTATCTTTTCCAAAATGTCATACAGCTTGAATTATACTTATATATTTACATATACTTATAGCTTTCTTATATTGACTTATTTTGTGTAGTAATAGGCATTTAAGATTCCTCCATGAATTTTTGTGTCTTGAAAGCTCATATATATATATATATATATATATATATATATATATTACTGTTTTTTAGCACTGAATAATATTTCATTGTCCAGTTGTACCACAATTTATCCATTTACTTACTGAAGGACATCTTGGTTGCTTCCAAATTTGAGCAATTTTAAATAAGTCACTATAAACATCCATGTGCAGGGTTTTGTGTGGAAATAAGTTTTCAAATCTTTTGAGTAAACACCAAGGAGCATAATACCTGGCTCATATAGTAAAAGTATGTTTAGTTTTGTAGGAAACTTCCAAACTGTCTTCCAAAATATCTGTACCAGTTCGCATTTCCACCAGCAATGAATGTGAGTTCCTGTTGCTCTGCATCTCTGTGAGCACTAGGTGTTCTAAGTGTTGCAGATTTTGACTATTCTAATAGGTATCTAGTGCCATCATACTGCTAATTTAATTTCTCTGATTTCAGATGATATGGAGCATCTTTTCATATAATTATCTGCCCTCTCTATGTCTTCTTTGGTGAAGTATCTATTAAGGTTTTGGGCTTATCTTTTAATAGGGTTATTTGTTTTTTTACTGTTGATAGTTAAGAGTTTTTTGTATATTTTGGATAACAGTCATTTATCAAAAATATATTTTGCAAATATTTTCCTTCTGATTTTTCTATTATGTGTATTTTACACGTTTTGTAGTTGTCCCACAGTCCTTAAATATTCTATTCCCTTTTTTTTTAGCCTTAGTTCTCTTTGTTTTCCAGTTTTCAAGGATTTTACAATACTTATGTATCCTCTAGCTCATAGATTCTTTCTTCAGTTAAGTCCAGTCTGCTAATAAACTCATGAATGCATGCTTCATTTTTACAGTAATTTTAATTTCTAGCATTTCTTTTTGGTTATTTATTAAAATTTCCATCCCTCTGCTTACATTTCCCATCTGCTCTTGCATACTATCTACATTTTCTATCAGAGCTCTTAACATATTAACCATAGTTGTTTTAAATTCCCAGTCTGATAATTTCAACATCCCTGCCATGTCTGATTCTGACATCTTCAAATTGTGCTTTCTGCCTTTTGATGTGTCCTGTAGCTTTTTCTGGTAGCCAGATAGCATGACCAGGTACAAGAAATTGCTGTGAATAGGTCTGTAATAATGGAGTGATGAGATGTGGAGGGAAGGAAAGTATTCTATAGTCCTATAGTTGGTTACGTCTTTTAGTGAGCATGTGCCTCTGAACTGTGAACTTAATAAGAATTTCTTAGTTTTTTCTCCCCCTTAGGTAGGACATAATGGGCTGAAGTTAGGTACTTCCCAACCGCTTTGGTTATTTACACTTTGATAATACAGCAAATAACCAGGGGTCTGGTCTATTTAGGTTCCCTGAGGTCAGTTCTTGTTAAAAAGAATGGAGAACTCTGTCATATGTCATAATGGTTCCTCTTCCCCTCCTCCTGCATGAGCAGATTTTTCTCCTGTATTTACTGTGGGAACCTGGTTGAGCTTCTGGAAGTAAACCTCACAATATTCACTCCCTTGTCTTTTTTTTTCTGACTTTAATTCTTAGCTTCTAAAGATTTACAGACACCTTTACTTGTTGTAGGATTGAGATGAACACATATTATCAAATTAAGGAAGTTAAAGGCATGTATCCATTAAAATTCTTAATATAAAATTTAAATTTGTTAGAATAAAGCTTTTGGTAAATTCAAATGTATCTGTTATAAATTCTGGGTTTTTATGGCTGCAGTTGTTGTTTATGGATGTGTTTTCTTCCTTTCATTATAATAAACCTACATTTATTCATTTTATTGTTTTCTTCAGTGAATTAACATCTGACTTTCTTGATCTCTATATTTTACATTTCCTTTCTATTACTTTATTTTCTGCTCTTATGTGTATTATTTCCTCATTATTTAAGCTAATTCTAAAGTTAGTTGCTATATCATTAATTTTTCATATGTCATATTTATAATATAAAGCATTAGGCTGCATCCCATGAGTGGGCTAAATTAATGCAACCACTTTTTTCCCATAAATTTTAATTAGCTTATAACTATGAACCAGTAGTTTTACTCTTAAGCATATATTCTAGAGAAATACTTGCACACAAATACCAAGAATTATATAAAATATAATACATAGAATAATTAGTTGTTACTACAAAAAAACCATACGTGTGTATATATTTCTTTATATATAGTTAGATATAATGAAGTTATATATTATAAAGATATATATATATATATATATGTGTATATATAGAGATATATGAGAGAGTGATTTATTTAAAGGAATTGGCTCACACAATTATAGAATCTACAAAGTCCTAAATCTTCAGTGTTGGGTTGGCAGGCCAGATGCTCAGGGAAGAACCAATATTGCGGTTCAAGTCCAAAGACCGTCTGCTGGTTTAATAATCTCTTGTTACGGTGAGGTCAGTCATTTATTCTTTTCAGGCCTTCAACTGACTGAATGAGAGTCACACACGTTGTGGAGGACAACCTGCTAAACATACGTTGCACCAATTTAGGTGTTAATCTTATATAAAATCACCCTCACAGAAACATCCAGTGTAATATTTGATCACATATCTGGGCACCCTGGCGCAGTCAAACTGACACATAAAATTAACCACGATACAAGGGTTAGAAGCAGGAATGGATCAATTTATTATAGCTTCCAATGACCCACTAGGAGACATTACACTGCCTGTTCATACAACTCTGGGATCTACAGGCTTATATATTCTGATTCAGAAAAATTGGTACAATTTAGCTAAGTGTCATAGCAAGAATCTCAGTGAATTATAGCTATGGCTTCTTCCTGGTACTTTTGGCTACTAGTACCAAAGGAATAGGAAGAAATGAGTCATCATCACATCATGAATAATTGCCTCCAGTTATCAGAAGTAGAGATACTATTAAACAGTAAGAGAAAGGAAGAATATGTGTGGGATCCAGAAAAAAATAAAAAAGGCATTTATTTAGGTGCCTCTTGATAATCCCTTGACATATTTTGATTCACAAGCTTATCAAATGCAGCTTCAGAAGAGCAAGCTGGCAGAGATTCGGATCATTGGTGATGAGGGTTTGGGTTAGACCACCAGGTAAACCCTCTGAGACAAGCAAACATGGCATCTGAGAGCAAGGGGACTTTAGAATAAATACTGGGAAAGAGAGATGATGAGTATCAATTGCAGCATTGAGTTGAGGTCAACTTTATGGGTGCAGACTCTAGTTTGTCCAGTTCACATCCTGCTTCTAAGAAATCCGTATAATGAAAGACCCACCAAAAACTAAGAGGAGCTGTTTTATATATATATATATATATATATATATATATATATATATATATATATATAAGGAGATTCTTTCCATACAACAGTAGTGCAACAGACATGAGGATGTGCCTCTCACTTTCTCCGCTAAGGAAGGAAGTTCTGCCATTTGCAGGTAGTGTGGTCAACAGACAGCATAGAGCTGTCAGCTCCTTCAGGGTCTGCCTCAGCCTCAGAGAGCCAGTTCATCCAAGGTCATGTCTTTTCAAGGCAGCCCATATCTTGAGACTGAGCAAGGTGGAGGTTTAATAGACTGAATAGTTCAGGCTGAGGGAGGATGACCCTGAAGAACAATTCTTATCCCAGAGCTCTCTACCAGGTTGGCTGTGGTTTCAGTCAGCCTGCACAGCAATTTCATTTCTTTCTTTGCTCAAGCTACTTTTCCCCAACTTCCATAGCATCTTCTTGCAAAAGACTGAATGGTGGACATACACTATAAAAGAGAATATGGAAGATAGCATAGGAAACTTTATACACAATAGATGTAGATGCATTTATTCAGACTTGAAATTAAACATTTTCCATTCAAGTATTTTGAAGACTATACTGTTAATATGGCTTGAAAGCATCTCATTTGATAATATTATTTTAGAAACTGGATTAAATGTTTAATGGGCATCAAAATTTGGAAAAAATCTGGGACTTAAAAATCAGATCTAATATTGGTTTGATTTTGAGGGGAAAAAAGTATAAAATTTTTTTTTCAAGATTAGACTGATGCACATCAGTAGTATTCTATGGCAAGTATTACATGGGCAGTACATGACAAAACATGATACAACTCCTTTATTCTTACATAGAATGTGCTTAATGAAACTAAAATTCTGGATGACAAGGATTTCTTGGAGAACACACATAAGCTTGCACCCGCACATGCGCAGACACACACACACACACACACACACACACACACATCTTTTAGTATTTAAACTACCATGTAAGACTTGACATCTAAAAATTTAAGCTAAGTCATCAAGAATATGTGTCAGACTAAATGGTAGTGACATCTGGGTAACTAAATAACTCCAACTTGGAGTGGGAAGAGAGTTGATAATTACAGATGTCCATTTGGATCTATCCATCCTGTGCTATGATCCATTGTCATGTAATTGTGTGACATCAGTTATAGAAACATACCAGAAAAGTTTGCATAGGTATGAATTATCTTCTTTCCTTCCTAAAATGCATATTTGTTGAGTTTCTGCCACTAAACAAATGGTCTGTCCTCGACCTAAATCCAAAAATTTTATTTTCAAAGTCAGGTTTTCCTTCTTTGTGGTTATAATTTCCAAATGACTCCTGAGAACAAACTCTTTTCAGCTCCATAGAGATGCCCCATGAGAGACTTGTAACTTCTTAACTCTCCACATGTCAGCCTAGGGTTACAATTGTATTTCTCTTGTATACCTTAACAATCTTTAAATATAAAACCTTGTGCTCACAATTTATCTTGAGAACATGATATAGTTGTGTAAATGATATAATCAGAACAGGGATGTATATAAATATAAATATTGTATAGATATAAAACATAGCTTACAATCATGACTATTTAGAATTTTGTTTAGCTCTTTGTCCAGTCATGAACATATTTTAGTTGTTCCAAAGTTCTAAACTCAAACATTATGAAGCTATGTTTTGAACATCTATCATATCCTGAGCATTATATAAAACCATATATGACCTGTGGCCAAAGGTAACAGACATACTAATTCTATAGGACACTTCAAAGTGGGTTAAAGTAAGTGTTCTATGCACTGACTAGTTCAGAGGAAAGCAAAATCACTTAAAGTTAGGAAATTACTTTTCTAGGGCCTGGGGAGGTGGATACAACTTAACTTTACAATTAAAATGTACATTAAATTGACAAATCATGAGCTATATTTCACTTGGTTTCAGAGTTTTTAGATGGTCTAAAATGTGGTTTTCTTTTAGAGTCACACATTAGTTTGTCCACCCCTAATGGACTATAGAAAAAAGACCTACTTACATTTGTTCTTTTTCACTTCAACAGATTACTGCCCAGTCTCTTCATTTTCCAAAGATTATCCCATTTATATTGCAGTGACTTGTTCAAAATAAATCATTCATAAGAACCACTTTATTTCTCTTTAGGTAATAAGGTAGGAGTTTGACCAGAGAAGGCAAAATCAATTTTTTTTTTCTGATTTCTTAAATTAAAATGATAGGCTCTGTGGGTGTCTCTCCATAGAATTTTCAGCTTGAAAAGGAAATTTTCTTCAGTGTGGTGCTAAGTACAGAAATAAAGTCATCTTACAGGGTTGTCATGGTAACATGCATGCATCATTTTTCCTGCTCACGTGTAAAATTTGTTCCCTAATATCTTCCATATGTGTATTTGCTTTTTAAACTTTGTATAACCTGTGCTACATTTTGGCAAGATTCATCAAGTATAAATTACAACTAAATTCAATAATTAAATTAACTGATTTGCAAAAATGTATGTGTAAGAATCTACTGAGTTCATAGAAATAAATGTGAAAAAAAAAACATAACAATTAGTAGCACTGTGCAGTTTAGCATCAGGCAAAATTTAAAAAAAAATATATGGTTCATCAGTTTAATTCACTTCTGTCGTGGTATACTCATTCACATACAGTTAAGTAGAAACAGGTCTGTTGGAAGAGATTGCTTACAAGTGAATCAGGGCAATCTTGTTGCTACTGCTATAGCTGTTCCTACTTTAACCACTATTACTACTACTATAAACATATAGTTTATTTAGCAGTGTGTGTGTGATGTATGTGATAAGCACCTTACATTTCCTGTTTTATCATTAAAACTACTCTGTGCCATAAGCATTTGCATTATTTACAAAAAAAAAAAACTAACCATAACAAAACAAACAACAACAACAACAAATGCTTAAAAGTTTAAGCTCCTACTCAATTTAGAATACAAAACAAGCCTAATTCCAAAATGTATGTTTTTGACATTATGTTACACTTCCGTTTCAGGAAGATTATTAAGGAAATTCATTAGAAAAGAAAAAGCAAGAATTGAGTTAGAAACCAAGAAATGCAGTCTTCTCTCAAAAATGCTGTTACAAAAAGTGCAAAAAGAAAGTGCCATGACCAGTTGAAGAAGCTGTGCCCTGGATATTTCATTAGGTCACATTTTGAGTCATAAGCACCATAATGAAAATTATAAAGTATATATAGTATATAAGTAATTTCAACTTGTGTACTGAAAAATTCCCTGTGGTTCATAACATAATGTTAGTTTCTCCTTGAACAAAAAATTATGTCTATCATTCAAAAAGTGCATGTGTCACAAAACCATTTTGCAACTGAACCTCATTCTGTCACAACCTGACCCTTCTGGTCACAAGAGAGTTCTTGCCCCCTTTATTTCTCTCTGAAAGATTTATCACCTTCTAACATACCTATTTCCTGCAGAGAATACTACAAAATTCTGCCTAATATGTTCTTCAGGTGCAATCAGATAATCATCGAATAGCTGCTACGGATTTCAGCTGCAGATTGATTATAGTTTCAACTGTCAATGAGAAATGCCTTGGTCAAAGTTTAACCTGAAAATACACCCCCACCCAGCTATCAACCAGTGTCCAGTGATAAAGGAATTCAAAGGCAGGCAGCCTTGCCTCAATTTGGAACAACTTTGAATGTCTTTCCAAGCTCCAAAGCTTCCTGTATGATTGGCTGAGCCTCATGTGTTACCACATTAGTAATCAACTCCCTGTCCTTCTCAATTCTGCTGTCCACAGTACTCAAAGTTATATATTCTCCTAGAGGACTGTCCAACAAACTTCTCTATGAAATATTTTATCTGAGAGTAGGAGATTTTTATATAAATATAGCTATGGAGCAGATAAACATTTGTTTTCCCTTGAAATTGTAAAGAAATCTACTGTTCTTCTCAATTTATGTGTCACCCTAGGCCACCTACAAATCTGATGCAATCCCTATCAAAATACCCATGATATTTTTCTCAGAACTAGAACAAATGTCCTGATACAGTAAGTCCCCTACATACTAACCTTCAAGTTGAAAACTTTCAAAGAGGCAAACGTGCATTCCCATGTCCACTCATGTAAGTTAGTTCATGTCTCTGATGTACATTTGTCACATGTGTGCATCTTCTACAAGTGGTTGTGCTTTTGTGTACTTTTCTGTACAGTACTATACAGAGTACAGTAGTACATTATCTTTATTTCAAGCTAGATCTGCAAGAGGATGACTTCATTGAACTCCTTGCTGTGCAACACGAGGAGCTTGCTAATGAAGACCTGATGGAATTGGAGGCTCAGATAAAGGACAAATAGAGACAAGAGGAAGAACTGAAGAGATTCATGATGCAGGAAATGGCAAGGGGATTTTTTTTATTTGAGGAGGCACTGTTAGTTTTTGAGGCACAGGACCCAAATGTAGACTGGTACGTGAAGGTTGCAGCAGCCATTGAGAATGCAATCCAGTGCTACCATGTCATCTATGATAAGAAAAATAGAGCTACTACCCAGACATCACTGGATCGTTTTTTCAAGAGGGTAGATAGAATTGAATCCAGAAGGAACCAGAACCTGTGCCATCAATGTCAAGCATGAGTGAAATTGCACCTTGCCCTCTGTCTCCTATTGCTGATGATCCTTCAGCTCTACCATCTCCCACCTCCTCTCCCTCCTCCAGTCAGTAACTCTTTTTGCCTGTTCACTCGATGCCAGCCCATGTGTGCCAGCTGTTGTACTGTATTACTGTAATTTTCAAGGTACTGTGCTGCAAGATTAAAAATGTTTTTTTTTGTATTTGTTTTTTATGTATGAATTGTGTGAAAAGTATTATAAACCTATTACAGTAAAGTACTCCATAGCCGATGGTGTTAGTTGGGTACCTAGGCTAACTTTGTTGGACTCACGAACAAACTGGACTTACAAATGCGCTCTCAGAAGAGAACTCACTCATATGTAGGGGACTTAGTGTATTTGTATGTGAACACAAAAGACCCTGAATAGACAAAGCAATCGAGAAAAAAGAACAAAGCTATGGAGGTATCACATTTCCTGACTTCAGACTATACTACAAAGCTACAGTAAGCAAAACAGGATGGTACTGGCACAAAAATAAATACATAGATCAATGTAACAGAATAGAAAGCTCAGAAATAAACCTAGGCAAATATGGTCAATTAATCTACAAAAAAGGAGGCAACAATATTCAATGGGGGAAAGTCAGTCTCTTAGATAAGTGGTGCTGGGAAAACTGGACAGTTACATATAAAAAATTGAAACTAGAATATTTTCTCATTCCATATAAATAAAAATGAACTCAATGTGGATTAAAGACTTAAATGTAAGACCTGAAACCAAAAACTCGTACAAGAAAACATAAGCAGTACATTCTTTGACATTGATCCTTATAATATGTTTTTGGATCTGTTTCTTCAGGCAAGGGAAACAAAATCAAAAATAAACAAATGGAACTACATCAAACTAAAGTGCTTTCATACAGTGAAGGAAACCATCAACAAAACATAAAGACCACCTAGTGAATAAGATAAGATATTTGCAAATGATATATTTGATATGGGGTTAATATTCAAAATACCAAAAAACTCATACAACCAAGCATTGTAAAATCGAACAACACAGTTGAAAAATGGGCAGAGGACCAGAATGGACATTTTTCCAAATAAGACATACAGATGGCCAACAGGCACATGAAAAGATGCACAACATCACTAATCATCAGGGAAATGGAAATCAAAACCACAATGAGATATCACCTTACATCTGTCAGAATGCTTATTGTCAAAAAGAGACAACAAATAACAACATTTGGTGAGGATTTGGAGAAAAGTGAACCCTCGTGTAGTCTTGGTGGGAATGTAATTTGGTGCAGCCACTATGGAAACTGTGTGTAGGCTCCTCAAAAAATTAAAACAAGAACTACCATATGATCCAGCACTTCCATTACTGGTTATTTACTCTAAGAAAATTAAACCACTAAGTTCAAAAGATATATGCACCCCTATATTCAGTGAGGCATTATTTACAATAGTCAGTATAAGGAAGTATTCTAAGTGCCCGTCCATAGATGACTAGATAAAGAAAATGTGGTGTATATATAAAATGGAATATTACTCAGCCATAAAAAATGAAATCTTGCCATTTGAAATAACATGGATGGAACTAGAGGGAATTACACTAAGTGAGACAAGTCAGACAGAGGAAGAAAAACACTGTATGATTTCACTTATATGAGGAATGTAAAGAGCAAAACAAATGAACAAACAAAACAAAACAGTCATAGATACAGAGAACAAGCATGTAGTTGCCAGAGGGGAGAGGGTTAGGGTGGTGAATGAAATAGGTGAGGGAGATTAAGAGGTAAAACTTCCAGTTACAGATTAAATGAGTCATGGTATGAAATGTACAGTGTGGGGAATAGAGTCAATAATTATGTAATATCTTTGTATGGTGACAGATGGTAACTAGACTTCTGATAATATTTAATGTGCAAAATTATCAAATCACTATGTTGTACACCTAAAGCTAATATAATATTGTAAGTCAATTATACTTCAAGCAAAAATAGACAAAATTTTTAAAAATGAAGAAAATAAAATTATCTCAAGTTCTGTATTTTCTTGGGCCCTAGTGCTCTAATTTATCTTTTATACCAGGCAGCTATAGTGTTAAGGTCTCACTATTTATAGTTATTTAGATGAAAAGTAGATATTAAATATCCTAAAACTGTATCATTCTTGCTATCAACAACCAATAAACAATGCCAGCAAATATAACCAAATTTTATGCTCAAGTAAAAGAATTTATCAAGTCCTATATCATATTTCATACTATATTTAAATTACCATACAGAATTGGTTCCACAGGATCTAGTTTTCACAAAACATTAGAATTATATTTAGATCACTGTTATTTTCTATATTTTATAAATACTTTCCAAATATTTTGATCTTAAATCCAGACGACTTTATGCATACATAACATTAACACAAATAATAGAGCAATGTATAATTCTAAAATGTTTGGCAATATCCAAATTATTGCCTCAGCTAAATCATGCCTTACTGAGTTCTTTTTATGTGTTCATTACAATGATAAACACAGAGAAGAAACAGAAAGATGTACTTATGCATAATTTTAGAGATAGGATCCAAATTGCTTTACAGGTATGAGGTAGGGTTTGGGCAAAATAACCGGCAGTTTTTATTGGGGTTTTTGCTTGGGATCTGGTGTAAACATGGTGAAAGTTTTATTCCACATAAACTCTTCTTCAGCCCCAAATAATCAAGATGAATCTAGCTGTTGTATACTTGTTTTGTGACCAGGGTAATTTTAGACTTGCAATTAAAATCTCCCTTCAAGCAGGGAAGACAGCAACAGTATGAGAATGCATTTCTCAGTTCCTGGCTCATCCACTTTCCACATCTTAATCCCAGCTATAGCTCCTTTCTGTCTTGTGAACTGATCAAGTAGATGTTTAGGACCTCTGCTAGTAAAATCTTTGCATCCCAGTTGTATTTGCCCTCATCTTTAGTACCGACCATTTCAGAGGCTGTTTCCCTCATTAGTCTAATTCCCAATCTGGTATTTGTGTTTCAGTTTCTGCTGAAATGTTTCAGGTTATTCTGTCATGTATTAGAAGTATGTCCAGTGGGACTGGTGGAGGAGTTAAGTTTATCAAAGAAATATGGAGAAGATAAAGAAGAAAAAGAGAGCCTCAGCATGGATGGTCAGCTGACATATGGGGAAAGTAATGGATGCTTTCATATTATCCTCTGGACTGCATTTATATACTTGTTCATCTAAGAACAAGCTTTGTTTCATGATAATGCCATGAAGCCTTTGCAAATATTACCAGAATATTGAAAGTCTTACATATTTATTGACGGCTTGATTCCCTGGAAGATGCCTGTTCCAACCCTGTGCACATTTTTCTATTTAAATATTCATTTATTTCCCATTTAACTAACCAAATATGTAAATATTAATTATATGTGTGTGTGTGTGTGTGTGTATATATATATATATATGCAATTTGTCTACCACATTTAAATGTTGCTTATAGTAATTTTTTTGCTTGCAATACAATTTAGACTTTGAATCAATATTTTTATGAGTATCTTAGAAATACTTTTCTATATCAAATGCTCACTTTATTCACTTTTATAACATTTATTGTTTTCATTGTCTTATTTTAGAAAGTAATAACCCTTCTAGTATTTTTCCAAAAGTTCTTTAGGTTTAATCTTCTTTATTTTCCAAGGAACACTCTGTAAAGGAGAGGTTTGACTTTTATTAAAATTAAACTTACTGAAAATTTGTTTTCATAAAACATTGAGAAATGTTTCATATTTGTACTTGAACATCCTCATAAACAATTTTTATACAACTAATTTTATTCAAATCTTTTAAAATCTCCTTCAGATATCCATTATTTACTATCAGCTATCCAATACTCCTGTGGTCTCTGAATATAGCTTCAATATACAAAGAGTGAGGTACCTTCAATAAATATTTGTTGAATGAATGACTTTATCAGCAAATGAATATAAAAATGGAAAAATATTGTGGACTGATCCAGATACCTTTACTTTGGTGTATTCTGTATAGAACAGGGAGAAA
The DNA here is from genome assembly GCF_965194825.1 of Balaenoptera physalus. Lineage (NCBI taxonomy): Eukaryota > Metazoa > Chordata > Mammalia > Artiodactyla > Balaenopteridae > Balaenoptera > Balaenoptera physalus. The sequence continues at coordinate 104,228,975 of NC_138888.1, forward strand.
AGGAAGAAATATTGAAGAGACAATAATATTTCTTGATCACCTAACAGAGTGCTCAAAGCTATACTATACACATCATTTATTTCCTAAAACTATATAGTCAGGGTTATTATTTATCTTTGTTTCATAAACAAAGATAATTTTAAATCAATTAAAAATGATCAGAGAAATGAGTTCAACTCATCTCTGAATTCAAAGTCAAGGCTCTTCCATATACAGCAATAAAGATCAGTTTTTTAGACTCTGGGTTACTCATAACATCCCTATCCTTGTTGGGACCACAAATGCAATTTCAGATGGGAAGTAAAATAAATTCTATTTTAATTTTAAGATTAGCAACAATTCTGTCACTGACATTCGTATCGTCCTTAACATAATTAACCAAATTTTGAGATTAGATTTCTCTTACAAGTCTTCTTACTATTTTTATTTTTGAATGAAAGGATTCAGGCCTCAGATATTTTTTTCCTGAATTAGTCCACTTTCAAAACATGTTCCTTTCTGTCCCACCAGATCATACTGCCTCCTAACAGAACTTTGTTGTTGCAATAATTCAATATACATTAAAATGGCTGATGGAGAAACAAGAGTAAAGATGTTGAAGAAAGTTTTGAATTATTAATTATTTATGTTAAATATGTGGCTCTACAGCATATTTGAGAAAGGAAGCTCTAGAGTCCGAGTACCTGGGTTCAGATTTCAGTTCTTCAAGGTACTAGTTGCAGATTTTGGGAATGTGTTGTTTAGCTTTTCTAAATATTAAATTACTTTTTGTAAATTAAAATAATTAACATTAGTTACCTTGAGTGGTGCAAAGATTAAATGAGATAATGTATATGGGGCGCCTGTCACATGATTGGCAAAGAGCAAATTTTAAACATGATGAGTAGCAAATGAAACACAGTGGTCTTAAAGGGAGAAACCTGAAGAGGACCATGGGCTGTCTACTATTTCCCAATGCAGGGCAAAAACAGTGTTCAAGTAAAGTTGCTGGTTGAATAGAGCTGCCAAATTTGAGCAGAAAACAACACACATATAATAGGAGCAATAAAGCGTGAAAATAAGCAGATGCTGGGAAAATTTATTCCAAATCTATACCAAAAAAAATGTCTCCACACATATCAACATATTTTTCACTGTGAAATTAAGACATTTGAAGGAACAATTTAGAAGCAAAAAGAGAGAAGATTGAGGTCATTTGATGCTTATACTTAACTATGTCACATCTGAACTTTGCATTTCTGCATTTAGTGAATATTGTAAGCTATGATTTCTAATACATTTGGAAATGTATTTCATCATTTGTTATATGAGAAATTTTAAAGCTATACAGTCTTTAGATTTATTTGAATCCTTCCAGAGATTTTTCCTTGGGCTTTGTTCTGATAGTCCACAGAATGTTAGCGTTTTATTACCTTTATCGTAACCCGAGAAATCAATACACTAAAGATAAGTACAACTTACTGTTAAACTTGTTGTTTCCAGGAATATGGCAGGTAGACGCTTAGGAAAAGCAAGTTAATAAGATTTATTCAAATTATCTAAATTCTGTATGGAATAAATCTTACTCCAATGAATTTTACTGACTACATTGTAACTAAGTTACCACTAGATATTAAGCATTTCTTTTTCCTTCTTATATATTTTAAAAGTTAGAATGCCCTACCAATCCAAAGTTCTATCAAGTCTACTATAAGAGCAAACAAACTATGGTTTGGACTAATAACTGAAGAGATGTTTATTCTTTAATTTTACTTATTTTCATCTTCCTATTTGAAAGCTAAATAGAATTATAATAACAAAAATAGAATTATGCAAACATGAGGAAGTAAACACACCCAAGGAAATCCTTCTGGGATACAGAAAACTAATCTCTAGGGCTAAAAAAATCTGGAAAACTGTCTTATATTGACTCATTATTTTCAAAGGAATGTATTTCTCTGTATTCCTTCTGGTCTCCGCCCAAATTGGGAGATAGCATAGAAGCATTATGTTGTGGAAAATCATGAGGATAAGGATGCTCTGTGTGACAGTGTTCAATTACAGGAAGAAGCCAGGAGCTTTGCAGAGAATGCGTAGGTGAATGAGAGAGATTCCAAATGGCTAAGCATGAAGGTTGATGAAAAGGGCATGAGCAGGAGTAAAACTGTCATTGCTCCAAGAAGTGCTTACCTAATGCCTAGTCAATAAAGGACATGCATTAGTTTAGACAGAAATTACACAGATGGGAGGCAATGACAGCAAAATTTCTCCTGTGTTAAAATGTGTGTATAATACATGACTTACATATGCATACGTAAGTTTTATTATATATATAAATCCCTCCCATGTTAAAATACATGTATGTTTAAATGTTATAGAGATATGAAATATATAACATTTTGCATATATTGTTATATGTAATATATATGTTATTGTTAAAAATTAGAAAACAAATGGTAGAAAATATTTTTATTCATATGCTCTTGAGAACGTATACATGCTTTCCCCCTGCACTTTGGCCAAAATGTACTTTGGCCATTTTATTATTATGTTCTAACTCTAATCATTACCAGAACATTATATTTTATGGTTTTCTTCCCAGTTTCTTCCTTTCTTTAAAGACAAGTTCATTAAAAATACATTGAGAGTGATTCTTACATAGCTGGAGAGTATATCATGAATTGTTTCTACATTGAAAGCCTTGCCAAATGAAGCCTATGACACACAGCATTTTCATCAAAAAACTGTCATAAATCCTCTTATATTAAATCAGAAATTCTCTCATTAAAATGTCTCAAAGCTTTATTAACCCAGTAGTATGATTAGTTAATCAGATCAACTAGAAGTTACCTTTGTGTTGTGGAATTAAAGTGATTCTACTCACAACTCGCACGCTTATGTTTGAGCACCTGGTGTAACCGAGAATCACAAAATGCATTATATGAATTCGAGCTGGGAGGGTAAAAATCAACAAAAGCCTCTACTCTGGAGACTTTTATCCTTTGCCACCATGTCGCCTAAATCAGGTTGGTGCCTAGAGGGAGTAAAGAGTTTATGGAGAATGATGTGGTACAGACAAAATATTAAAATAAGATAAAGGTAAAATTTTCCTCTCCAGTCTTTACAGATGGTATCACTGGCTAACATTTTCAGTGGGACTATTCCTTATTTTTACAGTCTGCTAAAATTCTAAGGAAAAACACCCTACAACACTCTAAAGACATGTTATTTTTAACATTTTTTTCCAAAATGAGCTCTAGCTTATGATCATGTACCAGTTATAACGTGGGCAGGGCCATGCAGTCTGAAAGAGAAAATAGCATAAACCCATTTGATAGTAATTATGATAATAAATGTTGGTATTTATTGACACTACTTCCATTATAAACACCCAATATATACAAAATTACAAAAATAAATATGTAAAATAAATAGCAAAATGTGCTCAAGCAATTTAAATTTATTTTATTGAGCTCTTTCATGGTGCTATGATGACACAAACATGACAAGATGCACCTTTCCTACTTATTCTCAAAGAATGTAAAATCTACCTTGGAATAGTTTGTTTTAATATGCAAATAACAACAATTTCTATTAAAGCATAATAAATACTCTAGGACAGAAAAAGACACAGTGCTCTATCAGTTCAAAGAAAAAACAGTTATAATTTAATCTTATGAGAGCTATTATTTTTACTATATTTCTACTAATAATTTTATTGCCACTTATTTTTACTATAATCATAATTTTATTTTTACATCTATCATTTGGGGATTTTTGCAAAGAGAATGTATTACTGATTTGTGTTTTCTAACTAATTAAGGTAAAAAATAGGTAGGATTTAAACAATAGAAGAAAAGATTGTTTTTACTGGGGATAAAAGCATAGTGGGAGGAAGTAACAGAATGGGTTGGAAGTATTAAAAGTCAAGTCTAACTGCAGCAAAGGAAAAAGCAGAGGTTAATCCAAGTAAGTTGCAATTATTTTTAAGAAAGACCTTGAAAAGAGATTTAGATGGCAATAATTATGAAAAGAAGCTTAACTTAATAAGTGGGGAAACAAATGCAGCCTGAAAGATAAACTTTTTATCAAAAGAGATTTATATTAAAAAAGCTAAAGCAAAACACATGCGTGGCACAAATCCATATGCATTTTCTGTAGATTTTCGGCAACTCAAAATCGATTGCCCAACTTTTAATATTAAATATATTTTCTCATGCTGTTTTCATTATTTTATTAGAAATCACCTTTTATTTGAAAAATAACAGTCACACTATCATTTTCTTTGTCTGGTTAGTAAAAGCTTGCATCAAAGGTTTACAATTGAAATTATTTTAAAAATTAAAATTGCAAAGCAAAATACAGAAGATATTTTATTCATATGTGTGTATAAATATAAATATTTTTTCTTTGCACTTTGACCAGAAATACATTTTGATCATGTTTATTATTATGTTATCAGTTCCAATTAACATAAAATTTCTCTGTATGATTTTTCACCTGGTTTCTTACTTTCTTCCAAAATAATTTTACTCAGATTCTTTGGGAATATTTTTCACCTGACATGAAGATAATTTATGAAGAAAATTTATGAAGATGAACTCGTCAGGCTAGTTTAATAATAAAAGTTTGGTGTAAATACCCAAATAGCAAAAAAGACATAACCACAAATAACAAAACTCTTGCATGGCAGATACCGTAGAAAAACTGAGACCTCTGGAAATGGTGGCAACCTCAGAAACGTCAGTTTTTGGTTAATCTCATTTAGTCTCTTCTATCCAACTCTCTTAATATCTACCTACACTGCACTCCCCTCTGGCTTCTGTTTACCTAGCATCCTCTTGTTCCTAGTCATGGATCTTCATGAACTTCCCCCTTCAATGTCACTTTCTGTTTCTAACTAATCTTACTATCTTGATTTTCCCACAATCCAATTTAAATTTATTATACTAATCTAAACATTGTTGCTCATTTCACAGGAAATTGTTTTCTTAACAACGAGTTTATTCATAACTTAAAATTTTGGTGGTTGCAGGAATACCAGTTTATGGCTAACAACGGAGCCCTCTGCAGGCTGCAGGTAACACAGGCTTCTGATGATCATGGGTCTGTGGCCCACATGCCTACTGAACATACAAACAGCAAAATGATGTCGATGTGGAAGGTTGTAGCTAGCTCCGTCTCAAAAGTCTTTCCATTTGGAGAAATTAGAGATGAACCTACAAGAAATCATGTTCAAGAAAATATCTTTATTCAAAAGCCATTACAACATACACACCATTTAACGTCACTAGGATTTTAGTGCTATTTTCTGTAGTGATTTGGTACCCGTTCTGTGGCAATTGCAACTTTTTGGGGTTTTCTTCTTGTATGATGCCTGTATATATGTATATATTTCTTTACTCTTGATTTTGAGATTTTCATTATCTAACTTATTTTCTTTTACATTATTTTCCTTAAGCCCTTATGGCAAATGTTAACTTTAAATGCCCCTCCTCATTCTAATCTTAAAATTATTTAGAAAGTTTTAAATTTTTTGGTTTATCTATGTTCATAGACAATTATTTACAAGCTGTGTGTTGGTTGTTTTACATCATAGTGCTAACATTTATCTTATTTAAAAGATTTTTTATATCTCTTATCTCCATTGTCTAAAAGTAAGTCATAAAAAATAAAAACATAAAACATAGAGAAAATTGTTGATGAATTTGAGTTCCTCAAGCTTAAAAATAAATCTAAGGCAATTTGTATTCTAAATGAAGTTAAAAAACAAGTTACAGACTATGAAAAGGTGCTCACATAAACTGACAAAGGATAGCATATTAATACAGATTAAAATTATTTAACTACATGCAAAATAAAACAACTAGGAAGAAACATCAGCAAAATATATCAACAGACAATTATAGAGAGGAAATACAAAAGGCAAAAGGAATCTGAAATGTTATTTGACTAAGAGAAATTCAAATGATTATCACAATGAGATAACATTCATATCCAATAGATTCTCAAAATTAAAACTGTCCATTATGAAATGTTGTGAAATATATGAGAAAGTGAGTCTTCATACACTGACAGAGGAGTATATGTTATTGCACTTATTTTGGAGAACCAATTGAAAATATCTAGTCAGTCTTGTGATACACACATTTTCACTTCTGGTCTTAAAGGTGATTTTAAAATCGCAAAATTACTGTATTTTATACTATACATGTTTAAATACATTGTATATATTTACATATGTAATTCAAAAGAGAAAATGGAAATAGGATAGATACCAACGTACGTATAGAATTACTTCTGGGAGAGATAGGAATAGGTTTGGTGAGGCTTCCAATGCATCTTTAAGGTATAGTATCTTCTTTATAATAGTTACCAGCATTAAGTATGGCAAACTGAGTAATCTCGGTGAAATGTTTAGGGACATGGCTTACATTGTTTTCTATACTTGTCTGCATGTTGGAAAATTTATCAATTAAAAAAATATATTTTTATATATAAAAACATCTTTGAAAGAGTGGCTCAACATGAAAAACATGGGCTTTGTTGCTTTTTTTTTTTCCTTCACAGTTGTCCTTAGAGTTGTCCTCAGTCCTCTCTCAAACAATGAATAATTTAAAATAACAACACCAACGAAAAATGGATGCAATTTTTGGAATATATACATTTTGATTAACATATTTAAAGAAATTTACATGCATTATCTTACTTTCTCTTCTTTATAGGTCCATGAGGAAACTATTATGTTTCACATTTAACAGTTGAGGCAATAGTGAATTAAATAATTTCTCTGAGTTAAATAAGATTGCTTCAACCACACAGATAATTCGTGGCCAGGATGTGCCTTGACCCTCCCCAAAGGCCACGTTCTGATCCACCATGAAGATGGTTTCCTCTATTATCTTATAAAGTTTGACTCTTCACAATGGTCAAGTAAAACCTCAACTTTAGTTTATACTTGACTTCAAATGGCTGGCATGATTTACAAGTACCTTTATCAAGAGCCAAATACTAATAACGCTAAATTGCATTAAATCAGTTTTAAATGAGATGATACATGTAAGGCCTTAGAACAGTGCCTGGAACTGTGTAAGCATTATGCACGTGTTCGCTGATATTGTCATTGTCATGGTTTTCTTAGCTATTGTGTGGTACTAAGTGTTGTGAGCAATACAAAGATGAAGACAACATCCATGACTGTTCTTTTTTTTTTATCCCCAACTTTTTAAATGGAGAATTTAATTTATTTCAAGTTCAAAAGCAAATGGAGAAGAAATTTCTTTATAAAACTAGGTATACACCAAGGCAAAATGAAATAGATACCATAATAAAGGTGAAAAATATGACATTTTAGATTAAAGAGAGGTTAATTTTCCCTTTGAGATTTTGGGAAAAAATATGGTAATTAGTTGAAAAGTTATCATTCTGACTAACTTTGTACCAGGAGAGCAATTATGAGCAAGGTAGAAAAGGAGACTATTTCAGGTTGCAAAAGTAGTATGCGTAATGGGAGAAGCAAAATACTGAATTGTGTGGCTTGAGGTTTTGGGAGACTTGTGCAAGAAGAGATGTTAGAATAGCACAGGGAGATCAGCTCGGTGCTTTGTGACCACATAGAGGGGTGGGATAGGGAGGGTGGGAGGGAGGGAGATGCAAGAGGGAAGAGGTATGGGAACATATGTATATGTATAACTGATTCACTTTGTTATAAAGCAGAAGCTAACACACCATTGTGAAGCAATTATACTCCAATAAAGAAGTTAAAAAAAAAAAAGAAAGAAAAGTACCTAAGAGGTAGTCCTGCAGAGTCAAGCCAGGAATGTCAGCTACAGAGTTCATTCCAGAGTCAATGAGAAAAGTATTTAAATGGTTTCTTCTGTTATTAAAAGCCTTATTTAGGGGCTTCCCTGGTGGCGCAGTGGTTGAGAGTCTGCCTGCCAATGCAGGGGACACGGGTTCGTGCCCTGGTCTGGGAAGATCCCACGTGCCGCGGAGCGGCTGGGCCTGTGAGCCACAACTGCTGAGCCTGCGCGTCTGGAGCCTGTGCTCCGCAACAAGAGAGGCCGCGGCAGTGAGAGGCCCGCGCACCGCGATGAGGAGTGGCCCCCGCTTGCCACAACTGGAGAAAGCCCTCGCACAGAAACGAGGACCCAACACAGCCATAAATAAAAAATAAATAAAAGCCTTATTTAGTCAATTTGGTTAAATATACTTCCTCTAGACATGATATAGACTGAAAAGTTCTTAACTGAAAAGCTCAGGTTTTCACACTTTCCTTTTCCCATGTATTTAAACATATATTTTCAAGTCTCTCTGCATTTGCCATACATATTGAAAGGTCAAGACAACTGTGAGTACCAGGCTTATTTTCCTTCACAAACTAAATAAGATTAGATATTTCACATCGGTGCCAATTTATCTTATTATTATTCTATTACTTTTATGTGCCTTTCTTTTTTTCTTGCATCTCACTGCAGTAAAAGCGTATCTGAACCAATATCTCTCAGAGGATAAGAAATGTTCTTAATGACCATATTTTTCTTGTCTTGAGAATTTAGAGAGTTAGATTAAGTCATCTCTCTTTGCCTGAGAATATAGGAAGACCTCCAAAAGACTGCATAGTTAGAGTTTTGGGGAAATCAAAAATTCATTAGTAATTGGTAGTAATCCAAGTGTGATTTAATGATGTAAGATTTCAGAGACATACCTTGCTCTAATCAAATTGGATTAAAATATTGCAAAACTTAGCAGAATTCTGCCAGTTCTGAACTAAAATAACCTTGAAAATGTTGGTTTCCTGGTATGCATTCAATGTAAATTATTCAAGAAAAATATGAAATAATAATACTTAGAATGAATTACATTATAAAGAAAATATGTTTGCATAAAGGGGTAATAACTAATTCAAAAATTTTAAATTTATATTTATCATATGACACCGTAGGAAATGTAATTGATCTCCCAAATCAAAATTTTTGAAGGATAAATGTAATTAGTCATAACAGTAAACCATATTGATTTAGATTTTATTCATATTGACAGGGCATAATACTTAATAAATTTACTTATAGTAACTAAAATTATTTCTATATCAATAATTCTTTATTTTCAACACTTTCTATCCAACCCCGCCTCTCTCTTCCAGGTTACAGATTTGTAGACTCTTCTATAATTACACGTGTTTAAATGCATTTTAATCATGCAGAAGACAAGATGAGAGAAATTCTAGGGAGTCCTTTTGGCATTCTGAAAATATCTCATAAGAATCTAAACAAACAGACTGGTATCATTCGGACACTATTATATCTGTCAGGGACTTTTATTCCAACACTTTTCTAAAGTCATCCTCATTTAGTTACTTATCCTGAGGCAGTGTTAGTCTTTACTTCTAATGCTTTCTCTTCCTGTTCCTCATTTTCAATTTTATATTCTTATCTGTTTAATAATGTTTTACTTATGGTGCCATGAGGTTTTAGAAAGAAATTTAGTTCTAAGAAAGTTAATAAGTAAATGTAAGAATAAATATATAAACACAATATGTTATACAAATCCGTAGGTTACATGATTTTATATTTAGACATATAAAAACTGAGTATAATATTGAATTTTATTCTGAAGGCAGTAACAAGTAGTAGGAAAATTTTTCCATTCTCGTTTATATTTCAATCCTTGTCACTAGAATAGATTAATGCTGTGTTAATTTCTGCCCCTTATTAAATTTTGTCATAAGAAATGAAGCACTGGAATTTTTATACCCCAAAGTGTTTAACAGTTAATGAGCCTGATTCTCCCAATGCAAAATTTACTGCCTAGAAAAAATGTCAGATATACACAGCTGAAATAACCGAAATGCAGTAGAGTTTATCAGATGTGTTTCATTTTCCTAGTATAGGTGATCACAGTCTATCTGACTGATACACTGTTTCTGTTATCTTGTCCATGGTCTAGGTAGATCTTGTTTACTTTGGTTGTTTGAAAGCTGTTTGTGGATTTCCACAACAATCTGTTTAATTGTTCTTTTTCTGTTTTTTTTTCAGTCAAATAGAACTACCATTAGCTATATACTCAGTACTATGTTTTAAGGTAATTCCTAAATCTTTAAATTTGCCAATTACTAAATGATTTCCCCTGCACAACACAGTCAGATCAATCAGGCTATTTTGTGGATTATTTTACAAAGTAATTAAATAGTTATTTCTACTTTGCTCTGTTTACCTATGAGGAAGAGAGGAAAATTACTTGAGAAAAAGTTAAATTTAAGCCAAAAACTTGTGCAAATATAGCTATAGATAATTTTAGAACATGTAACTCAACATTCTTTCCAATCCTACCTTATTCTGTTTTTTTCTTTTTAAATTGCATGCCCTTTTAAATCACTAGGCAACCTTCAGACAAATATCTCTCACCAAAATGATACTATTCCAAAAAGATAGAATATAACACAGTCATACACACAACTTAAAAACTTTACTATAGAATTCAAGTGGCTTAAAGTCAAGTGTCTACCTTAGTGTTTCTTTCTTCTCTGAAGTGCAGATTTGAAGTATTCAGGATAAATAGTCTAAATTATTTCTTAGTAATGTATTTACAAACATATCCATATGCTATGCATAGATTAATGTTAATTATATATTGATTATAATTGCTCATGTCACACATCTTTTCTGTGTCAAGAAGCTAAAATAAAATAAGCATTTTTGAAATCTCTTTACACATCAGTTTATTGACATAGCCAACCAAGGTTCTAAATCATTTTATTTGCATAATTTCTCCAGATTGTAATGTGAACATATTGAAGTTTACCAGATAATTTATCCTTCGCCATGTTTGACTCTAACTTCTCTCAATGGAAGAGTAGAAATCCCAAGCCTTGAATTTTCAGTATGTTGTTTAAGATCTCAAATCATTTCTCTTGTCTAACTGATCTTTTCTAATTAGAGTTTAAATGTGCATATACCTTTTATACTTTTATTTAAAGAAATTACCATCTTTTGCTTTTTATTAATTCTTTTTTTTAAATCAACTTATTTAGAAAGTGTGACTAGTTTACCATATTTATTATAATTAACTGGAAGAAAAGTCTAGCAACTTCTCTTCCAAGAATTTAAGGAACTTAAAAAGTGTAAGTATCACTAGGTGATATAATTCATAAATATCTCATACCAGTAACACTCATCAAAAAATATTTTTTAGAGGTCAGGACATTGATATTTAAAAAAGTCAGGTATGTTTAATTTTCAATATTACTTTATGCTAAGATTTGTAAACTTATAGAGTTTGTCGTGAGATTTAAGTATTAAAATAAAATTGGTTTTCCTTCTTATAGTACAGGAGTCAAGATTCAATTTCATCCAATAATGAAAGTCACTAAGTAGAATTTGGTAATACCAATTGAAGGAAAGATATTTTATCCTTTTGGCTAATTCTGGAAAATGATTTCTAATGTATTTCAAAAGCAAATAATATTCTAATAATTTTCAAAGAAAAAGCCTTTCTGTTAAGACCTGAGGATTTAATATAAATACAATAGTGAAATCTATACTGTATAAACCAGTGCTAATACTTGTGTCCTGCAATGGTCATCAGACACAATAATATTTATACTGATTTTAATATATTTCTTCCAAATCAATTTTTTATATTGACTTATTTTCCTTAGAGCCACTATACCTTTGTTATTTGGATTTTTTGTTATATTGGAAACTGTGTTTTGTTCTGCAATACTGCATTCTTAAACTGTATCAGAGGCAGTGACCAAGTTGAATTTGGAAAGGACACAGAGAGTATAAAGCCGCATTGGATATCCTTGGTGATGGCAATCACTCAAAAATTCACACCTCATTTCACTCCCCATGCTATCCACTGTCTGACTTCCTGTATTTTCATTACCTCAGTAGGGCCTCTGACCCATTCTCCACTCTTCCCTCACAAACGTGTTATTGCATATAAGTGACAGAACGTTCAGTTCTGCAAATCTTACAGCATGTTTCATTGACTCTTCCCCTTACTTGTTATTGTCGAATCCTTACCTCCACGAACCCATGAATTTTTTATTGGAGGGTCATGTACAAGTTTTCTCTGCTGTGTATGGCACCTTCCATGCACTGCCTTTTGTACTGTTTCTCCTCCAGCATAATGGCCATCACCAAGGGCCTATGATATGCAAGAAGTTAGACACCAAGAAAATGGTCTCCAACACAAACGTATAACTATGTGTGTTGATACATAGTGTGAATGGGAAAAATAAGACCTAATAAAATAGTAAATATATAAGGCATAGTTTAGATTGACAGGTCACAGAAACCATGAGATGTTTAAGCATTAGGAGAAATTATAAATAAAAGTAACTTTTTATTTTTCGAGTTTAAAAAAGCGTGACATCAAATAGCTAGGAAAACAATATATAAGAGGAGCTATGAAGGAGAACCAGTCCTAACAGGTATTAAAGCATACTACACATCCATCACAATTAAAACAGAAGCATGAATAGCAGAAAGGTCAATGGAGTAGAAAAGAAAGTCCAGAAATAGAGCAAACAACAATTTTTTAAAGATGTATTATAAGATAACTAATTATATATCAAATCACTAGAACAAAGATAGTTTTTTTGAAAAGTGATGTTGGAAACAATGAATATTTCTGGAAAACGTTAAAACTATTTTCACCATACACAAGAAAAAACTCCACATGGATCAGTTACGTGAACTTTATTTTTTTTACTATAAGCTGGGTAAAGGGAAAGGCTTTCTAACTATTACTAAAATGCAATGAAAAGAAAAGATTGATTGACTTAACTAACTAAAAAGAAAGAAAACTTTTCTGTGGCAAAAAGTACCAGAAGCAAAATCAAAAGACAATGAACAAACCAAAAGAAAAGTATGTGCAGCATATATCACAGTTACATGATTACTATCACTGATATATAATGAGCATTTTAAAAATTGAGATTAAAATATTCAAAAATCTAGAAAATAAGGAAAAGACAATGACAATCCACAATATATACATATATATATATGTGTATATATATATATATATATATACATACATATATATATATATACACACACAGCCCTTAAAGATATGAAATGAAATTCAACTTCACTCAAAATGAGAGAAATGCCATAAAAAGTACACTGAAATTCCATTTCTCACCCACCGGATTAGCAAAACAGCAGAAGCTGGAGAATCAGCAAGGTTGTGAGAAATCAGGCACTCATGTACTTTGTGTGACAAGGATGAAAACTGATACAATTCCTTTGGAGATGAATCTGGCAATATCTAATAAAGCTAAGATTTTTGAATATGCCATTGTCTTTCTACTCAGCTATCCCACTTAGAGGAATGTGTCTTGATTATACAACTCTAACAATACAAAAATCACATACATCAGCAGAACATTATTTGTAATTGCAAAATATTGGAAAGCTATCATAAGAGATTGAATAGATATACTACGGTACATACACATAATTTTGAATGTAAAAATATAATTAGCAGCTGTACAAAAGGAATGTCTGTGAACTGATACAGACTTAGTTATAGGAGATATTCTCAAGTAAAAATATATACTCTTTTATAAATATATATATATATATATATATATATATATATATATATATATACCTTCGTATAAATATCCTTTGTATAAAAGGCAAAGAAAAGTAAGATAGCACAGTGTGCTTCTCTTTACAAAAGAAGTACAGGTAAGCATAAAATTGTTTACCTACAAGGGGTTGGGAGAAACAGGGTAGAAGAGATACTGATCTTTATTTTGTTTTGACTTTTGTAAGTGTGCCAGTGTTCTAAATGGTCAATAAAAATTCAATTCAATCAATAATAATGCAAAGGATATACGTGTAGAAATGAAAACAAACTTAAATGTATTCAGATGTATTTCAAATGAATACCATAACCATACTGAAGGGAAAAGAAAGAGACAGCAAAATAAAGAGAAGGGAGGGGGAGAAAGAGGGAAAGACAGAGGGAGGGAGGGAAAGAGAAGGAAGAAGGTAAAGATGAAGGTAGAAAGAAAAGCACCAAATAATTTAAGGACCTATTAGTTGACAATATATCTTAAGTCTCTGGTGGGAGTGGAAGCTGCAAACAAATCTTGAAATGTTTTTAGTAGGTTTATTTTTTTGTAGTGCTATGGACAAAGAAATCTGAAACGATTTTAGACATATTATAGGATTGAGCGAAAGATGAAATGTGTTGATACTTTGAGAAGGCAAGGTTCACTCTGAGGAAAACAGAGATGACAAATATGCAATGTAGGAAATAAGAAAGAACCATGGGATGATGCACTGTAATTGAAGGTATCAATGAAACTCATGATTTCTAAATATGTCTATGCATAATTTTGTGTACGTATACGTACACATATTTATATACATATCTTTGTGTATAAGCATGGCTATATATACATTTGTATGAGTGATGCAAATGTTTATTTATATATACATATGCATCCATATCTTTTCAAGCTCTGTCCCCTGAAAGGACCACGTAACAATGATACATACTCGAATAGCAATTAGCCCATCTTGTACCTGATCTTAGTCACTAGTACTATTTTCAACGAAAAAGAACTAGAGATTCTAAGAGAAATTTATCTTACAGGATTATATCAGGGTTTGTACAAGATGTGCTTGGAATATTATACTAGAAAATAATTAAGTAATAATAATAGTATTCATAATAATAATAAAGTGAGGCATGTTATTGGTCAAATCTGGGACAACTTGGGGAGCAAAATAATTCAATATGTTAATTACATGTACATATTTAAAAATAACACAGATGTGTGAGTTCATAAAGATAATCAATCAACCAATCTATAGGAATATAAATATACAACTGGGGAAGAGGCAGGGACAGCTAATGTTGAAAAACCAACACTATGTAACCACCATATTGAGTGGCTCAAGCAATCACCAGTGGAGCTAAGAATCATCAATGGATGTTATGTCTAGAGGGGAATTATGATGAGGAATAGGCTATTGTCATCTTCTTAAAGTGTTTCCCTAAAAACTGTTAATTCGTTGCAAGTGAAAAATAAACTATAAATACGGTGAAAAAAAATCAGATGATTCCTTGATAAACATCAGAATTAACGTCACCGGTGGGGAGAGATGGACATCATGTGGCTTCAGATGTAATGCGCTGAAAAGAACAAAAAACAACTCATCAGATTCCAGCCATGATACTTAACCTGATCGTAATCATGAGGAAATATTGGACAAACCCCACATGGAAAATGTTCTATTTTTTAAAATGAGGAGGAAACAGCACTATTCAAAAACATCAATTTCATGAAAGACAGAGAAAAGCTGTGGAAATGTTACACATTACAAGAAGCCAAAGTGACATGACAACTAAATGCAACACATCCCCCAGACTGAATCCTGTACAGAAGGGGAAAATATATAATAAACAGCATTATAGCCTCAACTGACAAAAATGGAATCTGGATAACACACTAGAATCAATATTGGATATTGGATATTGAATGGATAACTATACTGTGGTTTTATAAAAAATATATTGCTAGTCAAAGAAATTACAAACTGATGTATTTAGGGGAAAGGACCATGAGGTATGCAGCTTAACTTCAGATATAAGGAAACACAGAGCCACCGAAAGAGGCAAAGCAAACAATAAAGCAAATGTGGTGAAAGGTTACCATTTGGTGAATTTGAGTAAAGAGTATACAGAAGTTCTTAGTGCAATTTTAGTTCTTGCATTTTTTTTACGTTTGAAATTATGTCAAATAACAAGTTCAAACAGCAAAAAACTGTGATGTATTTGTTACCATATTTTAGCAACATTAGGGAAAGAAGGGATTATTGAATTAGTTAAGGGTGATTTGATGACTATTAGAAAAAGGCATTACATATTTATTCATAGAATATGCTTTGTTTTGCTGAACAACTAGAGGAAGGCTTCATTCAAAAACTTCAAAGCTGGGGAATTCCCAGGCTGTCCAGTGGTTAGAACTTGGTACTTTCACTGCTGGGGCCCAGGTTCAATACCTGGGTGGGAAACTAAGATCCTTCAAGCTGCTTGGTGTGGCTAAAAAAAAAAAAAAAAAAAAACTGGTATTTCCATCAGTATCAAATTTTAGTAAACTCCTTGCCTAGCCAGACCGTTATTAGCTAAGCAATCAGATCTCCAAGTAATCATGACAAAGAAGAAAAGCTGTAACAAAGATAATAAAAACTAAATTTCTATAAAAATTTATTTAGTCTTCAAGCAAGTTGTTTTCCTTTCACATCTCTGAAGAGCAAGAGACTAGTTAGGCTCAGAATGTCACATGAAAATCATCCTAACAAATGAAAATTGTCTCCAATGTTACATGAGAGGGTAGTAAAAAGACTAGTAAAATATTAATAGGAAGAGTATATCTCAGGTGTAAAATAATACTTACAAACTGCTTAAAGAAGACTGACTCTTTAGTTTGCGGATCTTATAAATTTAGATGATCTAGTCACCATCTAAGTGACCAAGTATCTTATTTCTACAGCCTAAAAAAATCCAATCACTTTAACCTCTTGGAATGATAGTTGCTTCATTTTCATAATAAAGTTTAATACAGATACAATATAAATTTCATACTTTAGGTCTCAAAGAATAGGCCAAATTATGAGTTTCTTAAGTGTAGAATGCTTGATTTGTCATTTTTTCAAACCAAACCTACTGGGTACTAAACAAACATTTATTTTTATTTATTCATCAAACAGGTGTTGGATATTTACTCTGGAGTCACTGTGCTAAGTTCTTGACGTGTAAGAGTGAACAAAATATAGTGCCTATTATAGGCAAGCTCAGTTTAGTGGGGAAGACAATCAAACAGGCAATTCCTATTCGTTTTATGAGTACTAATTGCAGTAAGTATAGGGTTCTTGCTACAGGAACATAAAGAAGGGGTAATTAACTAAAGTTTGGAGAGTCAGGAAATAACTATGATTGTGAAAAAATAAATATACTTTTAAAAGAGGAGGATGAATAAGAGTTCATTCATTGTATTATAGAAAGGATTGCCTTGGTTGTGTGTGTGTATGTGTAGGGTGAAGAGTGTTCCAGGGTAGGCAAAGAACACATGCACAGGCACAGGAGACAGAGCTGATGTGAACTGCAAGTATTTCATTATGGTTGGAACAGACAAAAACAAATGTGGGCGATTAGGCCCCAGTGGAATCCAGTGGCCACATCAGAAAATGCCTCAGGGCTATCTAGAGCTGGGATCTTACCCTGAGAATTTTGGGCAGGTACACACTCATTCACAAATATTCATTAATCAACTACTGTTTGGTTATACAGTTCTAAATGTAGTAGTCTTTGCCCTCATAGAGTTTATATTCTGGACTCTAGACTCTAGAGAATATAGCAGAGAAAATCAGATAAATAAACAATTATACCATGAGAAAATAGTAAAGGGATCAAGAATATTTTTACAATGGTTGAATAATTGATGTACTCCATTTGTTAATTCTCTGTTTATAGTATATATTCTGCCTTACATGTCCTTGGGAAAGAATAGTGAACAGGAGACATGTAACT
The DNA here is from genome assembly GCF_965194825.1 of Balaenoptera physalus. NCBI lineage: Eukaryota > Metazoa > Chordata > Mammalia > Artiodactyla > Balaenopteridae > Balaenoptera > Balaenoptera physalus. Next base: position 104,246,516 of record NC_138888.1, read on the forward strand.
TTTACTGTCTAGTGTTGATGGTTTAGTGGGAAGAGGGAAAACTAATTAAAATTGTCATTTAGTATTTACTCTGTGCCAGGCACTGCGCTAAATACTTTACATAGGTTAAGTATTTTAATCCTTATAACATCTTTTAAAGTACTATTATCTTTTCTATTTTCTAAATGAGTAAACATACAGAGGTTAGAATCACACGCCCAGAATGTGATGGAGCCAGGCTTTGAACCAAGAAGTGTGGTTCCATTCACCCAACCACTGCACTATGGTATTTCTGAGATAAGTACGACGACATGGAAGTGAGAAAAAACACCGAATGCCACAGGAACATGTTACCTAAAAAGGGGACAGGACAGCCTTCTCTGAGAAATTGATATTTAGGTTAAGACTGAAAAAAAAAAAAAAAAAAAACGGAATTTGCTTCTTTAGAAGTAGTTGCAGGAACACTGTTCCACACTGAGAAAATAACATATGAAATAGTCACTAGAAAAGTAGAAACTTATAAGCAATGGTCAAAACTTTGAGCTTTTTCCTTGAGCCTAGGAATAGGGAAAGTACAATCCATGGGCCAGATCCATGTGCCATCTGCTTTTGTAAATTAATTTTCGTGGAATTCAGCCACTGCTGCTGGTTGATGTGTCACTTATGATTTACTTTGTGCTACAACATCAGGATTGAGCAGTTATGACAAAGGCCACATAACTTGAAAAGCCTAAAAATTTACCATCTGGTCATTTACAGAAAATGTTTGCTGATCCTTGTTAAAGGCAATAGAATGAAAATCAAAAGTGTCAAGTTGGAAAGGGACAGGATTAATTTGTATTTAAATATTTCACTCCAAGTACAGTATAAAAAAATGGTTGAGGAAGAGCAGGATTAAAGGACATAGAGGCCATTTCAGTTTACGTTCACAGATAAGAAGTGATGTTGGCTTAGAATAGGGTAGACAGAGGGGATAGGATAAAAAAGGTATAAAGTTGAGAGAATGGAAAGGCTCTGATGATTAATGGATATGGAAAGTAATAAATAGGAGTTAGGACGATATCGGTGTCCTGGTTTAAACAACTGAGTAGATGGCAGGTGGAGTAAGGGAGAGACATAACATGGGTTAGGGTACTTTAAGTAAGATTTTAATAAGAGTTCTGGGTGTAGCTGTCTAAATGAGAATTGAAGTAAATTGTATCAGTTCACCAAAGATAGTGGCAGAATCTGATGCTGATTTTGAGTCTAGTTTCTAAATTATCAGTAAATACAGAGGCGTAATCAAGCAACTTCAAAAGATTTAACATCTATTTTAATGTAGATATACAATTGATGATCCAGAGGAGATATTAAGGAGTGAAGAAAAGTCTCATCCCAAATCCCAAGCCCAAATTCAAACTTTTTGAATGTGGTGGAAGGAGATTCAACCACCATTAACAGAGAACTGAGGGACCAGATGTTCCTATTATGTCAGTGGACCAGAGGAATATTCACTAAACAGTGTGAGAATATATAAAGAGTTACTTTCCATTGAGTTATTTTCCTTGAAGAAGCTCCAGAATAAAAGTTGTATCAGAAAAAAAAAAATGAAAAGAGAGAGAGAAATGAAGGAGTGGAAAAAAAATAGATGAATATATGTGGTTATATTTAAGGAATTATTAAGGATTAAAGGGATGGGAGGCAGGGTGACACTAATTGGTCTCAGGCTTTTCAGAAAATATCACTTCATCTGATGTGACCGATATGGAGTGTGATGGTGGAGGATTCCACAGGATGAATGAAAAATAGGAAGAATTAGCTACAGTACCTCTTTATTCTATTTCTTTCTGGGTGACCCCTCCTGCCTCATGTATCCCAGTGTCCACTACTTCTAGAATTTCCACTGAGATTGTTCTATCCCTTATACTTTATGTCTACTTCAAAAGACCCAATCTCACTGCAAGGGTAGCGTTCCTTCTGCCATCTTGCCCTGATAGGCAGGCCTTGGGCAGTACTCAGATACATTCAGTCAATACTTTTCTTCTTTGGGAGAAATGCATTTTGATATGTGTGTGATGTATAACTGGATAGAAAACATTTCCACTTGAATGTTCTATTACTGCTCAGATCCAACCCATTCAATCTGAATATCCATTTCCAAATATGACTCTCTACTTTACTACATTATTTCCTTCAAGTGGCACCACTGTTCTTCAGATGTCCCAGGTTAAGTAGTTTCAAAATTATCTTCAAATTGTCTCTTGACTTTGTTTGCTATGGTTAATTGGTATCCAAGTCCTATAACTGTTAAATTAAGTCAAAAACTTAGCCCTTTTACCATATGTATCACTTTGGGCAAATTATTTTACACCCTGGGCCTCCATTTTTTCATTTAATAAATCGAAATGAGCACCTTTCTCTTGGAGAGGATAATCTAGTGAAGCCAGAATAGAGGCACCATACTGTAGCAATTCAGGGCATGGACTTTGGTGTCAAATTGCCTGGGTTCTCGCAGGCAATCCTAGCTCTACCCAGCACTTGCTATCAGAACTCTATAGCACGTTTCTAGCTGGGTGATCTCCATGACTCAATGTCTCCACCTATAAAAGGCAGACAATTAGAGCATCCACCTCATAGAGTTGTAATGAGGATCAAATGACCAAATATTTACAAAGCTTTTAGAATTGTTCCTGACAACAGCACGTGCTAGATACGTATTTGTTAAATAAAGACTGTATCTACATATACATTGGAGCATAGCTCCTGGAACATTTTAAGCAATAAAACATGCTAGTTATACATCAAAGGTTAGCTGTATGTATTATGATTTATTCATCTTCTCAACTTCCAGCATCTCTACTCTAACCCATGTTTTCATAAGCTTGCTCTTGAATTACAGCCAAGAAGAATGTTGCCTCTAACCTTTGTACCCTTCTCACCAACTGCACTGGATTGTCTGTGATTAGTTCAGCATCATATCTGTGCCCTTCTCTACCCTTATAGTTCTCAAGCTATATTTCCCAGAATCTCCTTCTACTAAAGTTCAGCTAATGAGAAGCACTCATGCAAGAGCCAGTGATGACATGGAGTATTACCAACAGCTTCAAATCATCCTGCTTTGAGAATCACCTATTTAAGTGCTTTTTGCAACTGAGGTCATGGTCAATGGCTTTCTTCCCATGTCTTCACTTCTGAAGTTCCTTGAAGTTAGAAATGTTCTTCCTAACCTTTGCTCTTTTAGCCATTTCAAAGTTGCATACATTTCCAAGTCTCTGTATTGAATTATTTCCTGATCTGAATACCTAGTTTTTTTCTCTTTTTCCCCCACAATTAATAATATAATTATTAGTATGATTTCTATATTATCAAACTACGTTCCTATGAAACCTGAATGGTTTTCTATCAGAAACACTTTTCTTGTTATTCTTAGACTCTTTACTTTAAATAGATACTCCAACTGATCTCGTCCTAAGATAGTATAATTAAGGATAGGCTCCAGTATTTCTAAAAACATAAACATTTCCTCAATGAAGAATTCCCTGTGTTCAGTACATTTTCATCTGATTTTTTATTTCAAGTTTCATCTTATTTTGACTCAGATATTTGAATACTTATTGTCCTTTATTTATTTTTATTTTGCCTTTCCTCTCCTGTCTTTACAGGGTTCCCTTTTATGCCTTATATATATCTGCATTTTAGTTGACTATTGCTGTATATAGATTTTTCAGAGTAGAAGATTTTTATACTTCTCATTCCCAACAAGGACTTCACATCCATGGGAAGAATTTCATATGAGAAAAACTTGGTGTCTCATTTGCCCTACTCCATTAACAGCCTTCTCTAAGTATTAACATACGTGTACTTTGTTCTTGTTTATCTTTGTCTATAAGAACCAAGGAAACCTATATTCCAAACAAGAAGCACATCTAGAAATATATTCTATCTTCCCTAATATTGAGCTCAAAATAACTACTGTTGAAGGAGAAAAGAAAAAACTGATGGAGAGAACTTCTATGGGCAAAACTCCCTTTTACCTCAAAGCTTTCCACCCAACACACCTATCCCTAGTGATGTCTAACATGGTTCCTCCACAAGGGGGCGTGAGTGAAGCAGGAGGACATTATGTGACATTACCTACCTGTTCTGGTCTACAGTTTTCTTAATTTCTAACTCATGCTTGCTGATCTGTTTTCCCTTAATTTAAGTCATTCTTTTTTCCTTGCATTCCAGTAAAAACATGTTTGCATAGTCCCAATTTTCCTTGCTTATATCCATTACCTAAGGGGAACTACTGCATGGAAAGGGGTGAGCATGGCCCAGTGATTAAACATGGCTGTGTGTGCTGTATCCAAGATCTAATACTCACTGGAGGTTTCCTTGGTCAAGTCATTTAACCTCCTGTGACTCAGAAGCACCAGTTTTTAAGTTTATAATTCTAGGATAATAATGGACTTTTCTTCATAATTTTTTTTTAATTTATTTATTTAATTAATTAATTTATTTATTTTTGGCTGTGTTGGGTCTTCATTTCTGTGCGAGGGCTTTCTCTAGTTGCGGCAAGTGGGGGCCACTTTTCATCGCGGTGCGCGGGCCTCTCACTATCGTGGCCTCTCTTGTTGCGGAGCACAGGCTCCAGATGTGCAGGTTCAGTAGTTGTGGCTCACGGGCCTAGTTGCTCTGCGGCATGTGGGATCTTCCCAGACCAGGGCTCGAACCCGTGTCCCCTGCATTAGCAGGCAGATTCTCAACCACTGCACCACCAGAGAAGCCCTCTTCATAATTTTGCACAATTAAAGAAATTTGTATGTGTAAACCACATAGGAGAGTGTCATGCAAATAAGTTTCAAAATGTTAGCTTATTATAACAGACATGGTTATAAATATTATTGTCAAATTAATTATTTTTGAAGTATAGCTTTTGAACGTATATTTCAAGCCCACGATTTCTGTGTTTTCCAAGTACCTCCATAATCTGGTGTATCCAATATATTAACACAGTTTTCTATTTCTTGTCAGAATAATCCTTTTAGTCTCGTCAGGTTGAGCTCCCCGTTTCTGTATATATATATTTCTTAACAACAGTAAAAAATAATTAACATATATTTGGGAATTTATACTTTACAAATCCTTTGCTCATATACTACAGTCTTCAATCCTGCACTATCCCTTCAAGATAAGCAGTTTTATACTTGTTTTTCAAAGGGAAAACAGAGGTTTAGAGAGGTCAGATGACTTATTCCACAGCACCTTTCAAGTAAAGCATTCAAAAACAAATTTCAATTTTTTTTTCTGCTTGTCCTCACTTCATGTCTTGTTTTAGTCTGTCCCAATTACCTGAAATCCACCAACCAATATTATTTACATATCTATCTTACCCAATGTGAGAGTTTCAACTCAAAGTGACATCCTTAAACAATTCCCTGATATCATAACCTATAGATTTGTTTATATTTTTCATTTTTCTATTTAATTATAATTACTACCATATATTTTAACACTTTAAAAAACGGAGGCACAGCAGATTAAATAGTTGCATACTATTTATGCAAAAAGTTGACTTTAAGTTGAATATTACTATCACTTGATTTATGTATATTTTTCTTTTATAGTAAGTGTTCAATACACAAAATATCCATATTTAAGAATCAACTATGAGAGATGTGAGTAATGTTCCCCTATACCATTCTCCAGATACAAGTTCTGCTGCTGATTTAAAATCTGTCTACACTCTTCTTTGAGGTGTATTAACTATATTATAGTATAGTGTTATAGTATACATGCATATCTATCTATAACTATGCATACATAAATATTATACATATATATTTAATATATATATTACACACATTCTCCCATTATTCTGTCCCACTATAGTACCTGGCAGAGTGCTATATGGCTTTACAAATATGAGCCTTCTAAGTTACCAATATCACTCATTTTTTAAAAAGCTACATCGTATCCAATATTATAAAGTAATCATAGATAATTTAGATCCTTTAACAATGGATAGTTTCCAATTAGGTGCTATTATAAATATTCAAATATCAAATATGATATAAGACTTGAAATCGGACTTGTTCTCCTCTAGTGACCAAAGCTTGTATAAAACATGATTTTATAGAATATGTGACAGAGAGTTAAGGGTTAGTAGAGAGGTTGTCTTTCTAGATATGATAAGAACTTGAGTTGAGTGATTTTCTGAAGGTTTTATTATGTTTCTATTAATAATTTGAAAGCATTTTACTTATAAGTGGAGATAGTAGCAAAAAATGGAAACTAAAAGAGTAAACAGCTGGTTTAAAATTGGTCTTCAGAATGCTGGATACAAGAATGACATGCCCCTAATGCAGGATTTGCCATTCTTTGTTGGGAAGGGGTCTTATACTTAGAGCAACAGATTTTGCTTAACATTTGCTAAGTATTCTATACCTTTCTTGTGTGGAGGTTTTTCTAATAGTTTTTTTTCATTTTAAATATTTACTAACTTTTCTCCGATAAAACACTCACTCAAAATTATTTTAATAGAATGATTAACAATACAATAAGTTGTACAGCTGAATATGAAAGGAACATTTAATAATATTTGTCTGATAAATTATTGCAAGGTAAATGGAGAATCTCTAATTAGAGATATATTCATAATATCTTAAATACCAGTGTTCATCTGGTCTAAAGTTAGAGTTATTTAAATAATTTTAAAATGTAATTTCCTTTTCCTCATTTTCAGACTACTTAACTGTAGAATAAGAAAGTAAAGTATTTCTGTTTTAAATCCTTCAATTCCTTCTGTATCAAACATTATCATATTTTGCAAGTTAGTACAGAGCTCCTAATAGTAAATACTGCCTTTGGAAAGACAGATGAAATATGTTTTTTTCATAATTTAACATAATTTATTTAGCATCTTTAAATAGTAACTGGCAAATGAATAGTCACTGGCTATGAAAAATAACTCAGAATTAGTGATTCTTAATGAAATGAAAACATAATTTGATTCCAGAAGTGGAAATTGGAACTACTAAGGCACCTTTCATTAGTAAGTAGGACTAGTAATATATAAAACCATTTGTAGAAGTAAGATGTGTACACCATATGGTTGATTCAAGAGGGAGAATGCATGCCCTTGAAATATATTTTTCTTAATGCATTAAGTGATTCACAATCAATTTAATCAATAGATTAAAAACAAGCATTGGAAGAAATCACCTGGTACCTAAAATATTTTGATCTTTTGGTTCTTGAGATAGTCAGTATTCTTGATCTTCCTTCGCTCTTCTTGGCTCATTTTACCTATATATAACTTTAAATAGCTCCCTGGCTGGCAGACAGGCTATCTCATCATATGGTAAATGGTAATACACTCCATTACACAGCAACTTAAAAATCATAGACCCACTGAGGAGCTGCTCCAAGAGTTTAACTACTCTCCTGGCAGATATCAGCCAATATCTAGATATATTGTCAAGGGAGACTCCACTGACCACAAAAGGATCTGGGAGGGAGTCGGGAACTTATTTCAGTTCTATATAAAAGCCTCTGGAAGTTCACTTGCTTAATCTATTTTTTATTGACTGCATACTGAAAAAAAAAATTAAATCTCCGTATCAGATAAGACTCTGCCACCAACTCTGTCCTTGATCAGTTCTCTAAGGACTCCTGACCACTTATATATTGAAGAATTTAAAAAGTATTAAAATTCATATTTTTTTTGAAATTGTACTGGTTTTATATCACAATGGCTGTATATTATATAATATGAAATTGGCAGAAGGAAGAGTGGCAATCACCAAACTGATTACCTATGTTCAAATACCTAAATACTATTTTTAATCTTGCAGAGATTCCTAGTGACGTGCTATTCTTTATTTAATGGTCACTTTACATTTAGTGTGCCACTTCCAAATATTTAATTGTGTAGCAATGCAAAAATCACCAAAAACAGATTAGAGGACAAGTACACTGTAATTATTCTTCTCTTATTCCTACTACAGAAAGGCAATACGGTGGCTGTAGCCACCAGCATGTTAAAACAATACATTTCACTTAGCTGATATGTAAATACTTCCTATTGTTTTTATTTTCACTTCTAAGCATGATCTATTTTTAAAGTCTCATTTTGATAATCAGTGAGAGAGTTAAGCGTGGGACTTTGAATTCCTTGGAAGAAAGCTATTATACATGCACACATAGATGAGTGGATTTAAAAGAAAATTACTCTGGTCTGAAACATATGCAGTATTGAGCATCCTAATAATGATATAATTATTATCCCTATCAGTGTTAATAGTATGGAGGAGGAGGGTAGAACTTTCTCATGGTGTATATCAAGGATGTTCAAGATCTGGCCATAATAAAGTTTCCTGTATTAAAAATATTAGAGATAAGGGTTAGTCTTGAAATTTTTCAGATTTTTGATTTTTAAAAAAACTGTGAAGTTGCCTTTCCTTCAAGACATGTGATTGCCTAACATTGCATCATATTATTCTTTAGAATAAAGAGACCTTCATTGATTGTATGTTCTAAGGAGATAGTAAGTCACCGTAAAGGATAATGAGAGGAACCAGTGGGAAGGGAAAGTGAAGGTTGCAACCGTGTTTCCTCCTAGAACAGTGGTCAGTCCCCTTCACCTGCACAGAAAGGGTTCAGCCAAAACAGAAAAAGCTAAAACTTGAAGAACTAATACGAATATTTATATATCCCTTATTCACAATTCCAAAGTGATCATATACCTCAATTGTTTATGATACAGAGAATTTGCACATTAAAGTTCATGATTTCAATACATGAACACATCAACTCTCATCTAAAAGAGAAAAATTCTGTTTCAACACACAGAATATTTTACAACCTTGCAAATGTGTGAAAGACTGGATAACACAAAATGAATGCCTTTTTATAACCCACTACTACTACTGGACAGAAAAGAGAAAATTATATACTAATATTGAATTTCTTCCAGTGAACCCAGGTATTATATACACCATTTATATGTCTAGTTTAATTATTAAGATCCTATTGGGTCAATTGTGCAGCATGTGTGCGTGTGTGTATGTGTGTGCGCACATATGTATATACATATAATTTGGATTTTCAAAATATCTGAAGTAAGGTTCAATGTGCAGTCAAAAAGATAGATTCTCAAATTTAAAATAAATTTAATTATGGTAAGTGGACACTTCATGTTAAATAAACCAAAACCCAGGAGAATGCCATTCTCTAATTCAAAACTCCACCTTTTACTGAACATAGAATTGACTTAGCTTTAAAAATTATAAGCCCAATTATGTATATGGCAGTTTGTGTAATATATTACTCTGTATTTTTCTGGGAAAGTATGTGGAGAGCACCAAAAAACTTAATACAGTTTTATTTCTCTTTACCTTATTCTTTTGCATTGGTAGAGTGCTTTACAGATTATAAACTACTTTCCTATGTACTATTTTTCCTTACCCATACCAAAACAATCTTATGAGGTCAATAGGGGAATATCATTTCCCAGTTCTATAATTATTATAATATTTTTCAAGCTCTGAGCAATTAAGAAAACTCTCTGAACCCAAACCTCTACAAAATAATAGAGCTAAGATTTGTAATAAAACCATGCTTATTGGAGGGAGATCACACTCAACTGCACTTCAAAATAATTATTAGTTACATTGTTTTCCTAACTAGGGTAAAATGATTGGCTTCACCAGTATTTGATTTTGTACTTGTTCCTTCTGCAGGAGTATGGCCTTCGGAGACTCAGAATCTCAAACCTTGTCAAATCTTGGTTATTCACTGTATTTGAATATTTTCTCCTCTAGGCTGCATGTTCATAATTGAAACTGGTTCTTCCTGAATGAAATGCTTAAAATTGTAGGTACAGTGACCAATAAATAAAATTTGAAAATAAAGACAAAAAATTTTAAAAAGTAAACAGGTACAAAGTTTTAAAATATTACAAAAGAAAAGTAGAGTGAAAGTTAAGAATAGAGAAAAAAATTGGGGGCATAGAAAAGGGGGAAAGGGAATATAAGAGAAAAGAAAAAGAAAAGTCATGACTGTCACACTTTTAGCATCATTTAATTGCAAATTTCATAGAATATTTTCAAGTAACAATTAAAAATGAGTTTCTGTATATCTGTCCTCCAAGTGTCTGCATGTTTATGGTGTGCAATTATCTTCTACCTAGCAGAAAGACTAGGGGTACTGCCATGCCATGTACTTTATTTACTTTTAGCCTGTTTGAATCAGCCAACAATCTGAGTTACTGCTTCTAATACCATTGTAACTGCCACCACTGTTCTACAAATAATAGCGATAATAATATGTTGTATTTATTAAACAATTTTTATTAAGACATTAGCTCCAGAACAGGAAGGAATCACTCTGTGTTTTTATAGTTATCTTTGAAAACCAAAAATCAACATCACTGGGGATCAAGAAATCTAGGAGAGAGTTCCTTCTCACTCAGTTTTTCATTTACCTTATCTCTAAATGGTGTTGGTCCATTTTGATTGTCCCTTTCCCTGTTAATAACTTCTGTAGAATATGTAAATCAAGTATTAATCTATAAACCTATTGTCCCGAGGCATGAATATGTGACTTGACATGAATGAGATAAATTCTTTACATATTTCAATTTAATTGACATTTTGAATGACAGCTTTGTGCTTATTAAATTATATTCCATCCTCTCTCCTAAGTTTAAAAGAGCGATACTTGGAATTACAATGACTCACAGAATCACTCTTCCTCTCCCTTTCTGCTGTGCAAAACCCTCTGAAGATTTGTTAGAGAACCTAGTCCTTCCACCTTCTTTATTCTTTTTTAATTGGAAATTCTCACCTTCCAGTAGACGATCTAGGTTTAAAGATACACTTTAAACATTTTAGCAGCCTCTGAAGAATAAGAAGTCATGTATAACTACTGGATAGAATGGCTTGTTTGACTATTTTTTTCATATATTTATGTTTACCCACTATGTAACCAAAAGAAGTTACTTTGCACTAATATATTTATCCCAGTATTCTACGTAAAATGTTTCCCAGGATTGTTCTTGCTATATTTTATGAGTTAGTATTTTGGATTTGTATGTGTGTGTGTTTTTTTTGTTTGTTTGTTTTATTTTGCTTTTCTAACTCCATTCTTTAGAATCACTCTGGTGAGTGTAAAATATTTCAATGAGGTTTGAGTGGTATTTTTTTGACCCTATCTACCTACCTACCTATCTATCTATCATCTAGCTATCTATTATCTATCTATCTATCAATCATCTATAGTGAGATCTATTATTATAAAGAGCTGGCCCACATGTTAAAGGGGCTGAGAATCCCCAGATCTGCCATCTGCAAGCTGAGATCCAAGAAAGCCAGTAGCATAATACAGTCTGAGTCTGAAGTTCTGAGAACCAGGGGAGCTGATGGTGTAAATCCCAGTCTGAGGATCCAAGAAGTTGAGATGAAATGTCCCAGCTCAAACAGTAAGTCAGGAAAAGGTGAAAATTTCTCCTTCCTCTGTCTTTGTTTCATTCAGGGTCTTAGTGGACTGAATGATGCCCCACCACAGTGGGAAGGGCCATGCACTTTACTGAGTCCACCAATCCAAGTGCTAATCTCATCCAGAAATACCCTCACAGACACACTCAGAAATAATGTTTAATTTGGGCACCGAACAGCCAGTCAAATTGACACGTAAAATTACCCATCAAAATTACTATCATTTTTCTTTAAATATTTGATAACTAACTGGTGAAATCATTTGTGTCTAGTTTTCTTCGTGGGGAATAAATTCTTTATTGTATAGGTTGTGCTTTTAAAAAATGTGTCAATTTTATTTTACTTGCAGAATTATTGACATAAATGTGTTCTTAATACACTCATCCCTCTAACGACAGAAAGATTTGTAGGGATGTCCACAATTTTAAAATTTCTGATTTAAAAAATAATATTTATTGGGCTTCCCTGGTAGTGCAGTGGTTGAGAATCTGCCTGCCAATGCAGGGTACATGGGTTCGAGCCCTGGTCTGGGAAGATGCCACATGCCACGGAGCAAATGGGCCCGTGAGCCACAGCTACTGAGCCTGCACATCTGGAGCCTGTGCTCCGCAACAAGAGGCCGCGACAGGGAGAGGCCCGCGCACCACTACGAAGAGTGGCCCCCGCTTGCCGCAACTAGAGAAAGCCTTCGCACAGAAACTAAGACCCAACACAACCAAAAATAAATAAATAAATAAATAAATAAATAAATAAATAAACAAACAAACAAATAAATAAAAATAATAATATTTATTTATTCTTCCTCTTGATTAGCCTTGCTAGGCCCTATCAATCTTATTAATCTTCTCAAAGAAGATGTTTTGACTGTTGATTTTTCTCTTCTAATTATTTATTTCTATATTATTAATTTCAGGTTTTATATTTACTAATTTTTTCTATTTACTTACACTTAATTTGATTATAATTTTCTCTTTCTTAAGGTTGAAGCTTAAAACATTGATTTTTCATGTTTCTTGTTTTCTAATGTAGGTGTTTCATCTTAAAAATATCCCATAAATAACAGTATGAAAGCAAACAACAAACTTTTATGTTTTGTTTTTATTTCCATTCAATTTAAAATATTTTTAAATTTATCTTTTAATTTTTGTATGATCTATTGATAATTAAGAGAAGAGATGAATTGCATAGCTTACAAATATTCTTTTTAAATTTATTACTTTCATAGATTACTACATTAAACTATTATGGTAAGAAAACATACTATAGGATTTGGGCTTTAGAAATTCATTGATACTAGTTTTAAGACCCAATCTTTGAATTTTATTTGTGCATCTGTGTGCAATTGAAAAGAATATGTATTCCATCATTATTATTGTAGTGTTTTGCTTAATATACCGTCTGAATATTCTATATCCTTAAAGATTTGTTTTACTTATTTTATCAACTTCTAAGATAGTAGTATTAAAAGAGCCAGATAGTTTGTATATCTGTCAATTTCACATTTTAGTTCTATTTTTGTGCTATGTATGTTAAATATTTGTTATTATGTACATCTGCATCTAGAATTGTATTATCTCCTTGATGACTTACCCTTTGACTCATGTGAAGTGCCTTTCTTTATCTCTGGTAATACTCTTTGTCTTAAACTCTATTTTTTTGTTATTAATAGAGCCATAAACTCGTTTTTATATTTAGTGTTTTCATGATATATTCTTTCCCAAACTTTTATATTCAACTATTTTTCTTTTTACTTAAAATGTATTTTTTTCTTTTTATTGTGGTCCAATCTATCTCTCTCTGTATATATAAAACAAAATTTTCCATTTTAACAATTTTTAAATGTACAATCAGTGACATAAATTACATTCACAATGTTGTAGAAATCATTTCTATCTTGTTCTAAAATATTTCTGTCACTCCAAAGTAAAACTTCTTACTCATTAAAAGCTATTTCTCCCCATTCATTCCCTTCCCCTAGATCCTAGCGATGAACAATCTGTGTTCTGTCTATACTGTATACTTCATACAAATGGAATAGTACAGTGTGTGACACTTTGTGTCTTAGTTCTTTCAAAGAGAGAAACTATATAATGATAAATTTATTTACTTTACTTTTTCCCACATATTTATTCTTTCTGGTGTTCTTCATTTCTACCTGTAGATACGGAATTCCATCTGGTATGATTTTGCTTCCACTTAAATCTTTTCTTTTAGCATTTCTTGTAGGACAGGTGGTCTAAAGGTAAACTCTCCCACCTTTGTCCATTTGAAAAGATCTTTATTTTGCATATATTTTGAACTTAATTTTTCCTCCCTATTTAATTCTAGGTTGTTATTTTTTTTCTTTAATAATATGCCATTATCTTTTGGGAGTCATTGTTCCTCTGTATTTAACGTGTTGTTTTCTTTTTTTTTTCATTTTCTTTGATTTCAACAATTTTACTCTGATATGCCTAGGGGTGGTTTTCTTTGTATTCATTTTATTTAGATTTCTCTGAGCTTTTCTAACTTGTCAGTTTCTGTCTTTCATCCATTTTAGACAACTCTTGGCATTATCTTTTCATAAGTTTTTTCTCTCCTGTCACTCACTTCTTTAATTCTAGGATTACAATTAAACATATGTTATATTCACAGTTCTTAGAAGTCTTTATTTTTCTTTTTTTTTTTTTTTTTTTTGGTACTTATTTCTGTTTAGGTTTTAGTTTGAATAGTTTCCATTGCAATCTCTTCAAAGTCAATGTTTACATAGTTTTCTTGTCTCCACTAAAATTTCACATCTAATTATGCATACTTACATTTTATGAACTAAATCATTTAAAATATTTTGATAAATATTTTATAGTCTTTGTCTGATCATTTCAATTTCAACATCTGGACTATCTCTGAGTTTGTTTCTATTGATCCATTACTCTATTTAATATGGGTCAAATTCTAGCTTCTCTCCAAGTCTCACAATTATTTACTGCATTCCAGATATCCCCTTTTTTTTTTCTTTTTTTTGGCTGTGTTGGGTTTTCGTTGTTGCCCTGTGGGCTTTCTCTAGTTGTGGCGAGCGGGGGCTACTCTTCATTGTGGTGCGGGGTCTTCTAATTATGGTGGCATCTCTTGTTGCGGAGCATGGGCTCTAGGCACGCAGGCTTCAGTAGTTGTGGCTCACGAGCTCTAGAGCTCAGGCTCAGCAGTTGTAGTGCATGGGCTAAGTTGCTCTGCCGCATGTGGGATCTTCCTGGACCAGGGCTTGAACCTGTGTCTCCTGCACTGGCAGGCGGATTCTTAACCACTGTGCCACCAGGGAAGTTCCCAGATATTCTAAGTAGGGAATAAAATGAACAATTCTTATACCAGAAAAGACAGAAACATTTTTGATTGTGATTAAATAAATTTGTGTACCTGTGCCTACTCTATTTCTCCCTTTGGAGATTAGTACAGCATGTGGTCATATTGAAGGTTTTAAACAATTTCACGACACAGAAGTATATTTAACTACCTTTAAGCAAAGAGTGTTCTAGGCTTATCGTACCACAGAACTTGGGGAAGAACATGTTACATCATGTACAATTTTTGTTCGGTAAATGTTAAATTAGGTTATTGAGAGAGAAAAAACAAACATAGCTAAGAAAGTTTTTTGTAGTCTCTAGTACTTAACTGTTTTTAAAAAGATTTTGTCATTATAGATTACTTAATTAAAACAAATCTGAATAGGTAAGAAGAGCAGCATATTTGAAATTAATAGGATGTTCCTAA
Source organism: Balaenoptera physalus (assembly GCF_965194825.1). Classification (NCBI taxonomy): domain Eukaryota; kingdom Metazoa; phylum Chordata; class Mammalia; order Artiodactyla; family Balaenopteridae; genus Balaenoptera; species Balaenoptera physalus. The sequence goes on from NC_138888.1 coordinate 104,261,698, forward strand.
ATTACATATTTATTATTTTGGTAAGTTAGTCATTTTGCAGGGTTCTACATGGCCACATAGATGACATTTTTTTATTTTTATTTTGCCACCAAGTGATTTAGATTAAATTGGGTTAATTTGTAAAAAATATATAAATAAAAAGAAATATTTCTCCATACAACCATTATATTTTGATAAGAAAAATCGTATGCCACTTCAACCTATTTCTTCAACCTTCAAGAATATTAATTCACATGTATGAGATTTATGTAGAATCAAATGAAAGTAAGAATTAATATTTGATTACTATACTCTCCTAAGGAACACACAATTAAACTTAAAAGTGGTGGTGACTAAAAATAATATCTTGAAGCAAGAGTCAAATGATCTGAGTCTTGTTTTAAATTATGCAACAATATTACTCAAATTATAGAAAGAGTTTTGGTAGTGTGTGTGTGGTTTTAATAGATTTGGTTTCCAGCTCAATGCCAAATATCTCATAAAGGCAGACTAAGAACTTCAAACCAAATATTTCCTTGAAAGAAAAAAGAAAAAATATGTATGAACATATGTTAAAATATATCTTTTGAAAAGCAACAAGAAGCTAAAAAGATAGTGAAATCTAAGAACACCAAAATCTAAGAAAATACGAGAATGAAGCAAGATGACACCTCTGAAAGCAGATGAATAGAAGCTGGGTCCCAGGCCTTTGTTCAAGTACTGCCATTTGGGGTTCAAAATTTGACACAGTAAGAATGAACTGGAAGTAAACAGTCCTCACCAACAATGCAGCAAACCTGGATTCTAGGTTGTCCATAAAATTTCAGATCCTAAGATGTGTGATCACATAAATTATTTCTGAACAGTGACAGCTTTAACAGTTGTAAGGGGACACCCAAAAAGTTGAATTAATATAAAGCTTTTAAAATATGGTATCGACCAATAAACTTGTTTTCCATTATTCATAGCATACTTATAACATACTTCCCTCATAAACTAAAAACATAAAATGATTATTTAAAAAATTCCATATTCATGTACATTAAAGCAAAATGGAACAAATTATTAGGTAAACACTTAAAATAGCATAAACAAATTATTCTTGATATATTGATATATTCGTATACTTTAAAATTTAGTAAAACAAACTTTAATATACATTCAGTAGTATTTTCTGAGGATGTTTTCCCAATACAGTCTTAATAGCAATGGTTTTAATTTTAAAAAATGAACAACAATTTTCTTTTCAGTTGCATATTATAGTTAAAATGAAGTTAAAACTTGTTCTAAATAATTCTTTTCTTCATATAAAATTTTGCTGAAGTCCATAAGGTTTTGAACTGAGAAACCACTCTTTCTAGAGCTGTCAATGCCTAGTAAGCTCAGAAGAAATTCTGCTAAATGGAAATTATTCTCAAATCTAGTTATTTTTCATATTGAAACATGTTAATAACAAATAAACATGTAATAAAACATGTAAATAAACATGTAATAAATCATGTAAATAAGCATATAAATAAAAATGTAAATCTACTTATTTTTATATCGAAACATGTAAGTTGTTCAGCCAAAATATTTTCACACGTAAGTTTTCATCTTTTTGCCTGCATTCAGAGTACCCTTTTTCAAAAAATTCTTTTACAAGTCAAAATTATAAGTTACCTCTTCAAAGTTACTGAATGTTTTGCCAATTTGATTGACAAAGTTATAGGCCTTTTCAATTTTTGACTCATCAGTGTTGAATATATATTTATCCAATTAAACAGAACATTCATAAAAAATCGTATATGTTGAAATACTTGAAATATTGAATTTCAAAATTAAACTTTGTATACCATTAGAACTCCCAACTTCTAGTTTTAATTTATTCTTGCTTTCCTAAGGATAAACTGTAATGCTTAAAATTTTAAAAATTCCAGTTTGCAAATTTTAAGTACACTTCTTTAATTTAGTAAGAACATTATTTTTTTTCAAGACTTTCCATCATAATTTTTTTCTGCATTATCTCTGAGTTTTAAACTGGACTTATGTAGCATTCACAATAATGTTGGATGTTTTACCTTCAACAAATGTACTTCCAAAAGATCTACTTTTATTCTATCTGTTGGGTAAAAATATCAAACTATTATTGGAATTACTGACTTTCTATTTGAAACCTCTGAGGACATTGGAATCAAAGGATAAATGTAGAAAAAGGATTCATTGACTCTTTAAAGTAAAACACACTCTTAATTTAGAGATTCGAACATATGGTAGGTTTAATGTTACCCTATAAATATTTTTAGTTTAAAATACGTTTGATATTTAAATATGATTTGTGTTTCTTACCTGTGACTATTAAAATTATGCTGGTACAATCAACTGAATAATAAAAAGTTCAGTTAATGAGCCTGTTTTCCATATGCATGTTTATTTTTTAAATTGAAAGTGGACTATTTTAGTATCAAATATATATGAAAGTTCTAAACACTAGTCAATATTAGTTTATGGTAAAATAGGTACAAATTGGGGTGGGGCAGAGAAAGAGAAGATCAAAATAAAATAGAGTATATTTTTAATGAAAAACAATTATTTTTAAAAAGGAAGTAAGGTGTCGGTTCCTTATTTTTTCCCTGTGATTATACCTGTTCATGAAAGCCAAAAATCTGAAGCTGCTGTAAGGCACCCAGTAATGGTAAACTGAAAAACATCCCCAGAGTAAAATTCATCAGGCGCCAGCTCATTAAACAGCAAGGCCTTTGAGTTGCTGGTTCTGGGAGATGTTTGATGGCTGAACATAGGAGAGTTAAATGGGCCCAAAGAGGAAGAGAAATATTTTCAGGAAAATATTCTTACACAAATTGGTGTAAAATTGCTCATCCTATGTCTCGGGGGCACAGAGAATGCCGAGGCAGCAGCAATACTGCAGCCAACAAGGTAAAGACAGATTGATTAAGATGAAGAGACAGTTCTCTAATTCTATTAAAGTTGGTATTCAGAATTTCAAAGAAAATATTGAAAGGAAGCCAAGTCTTCAACAGAAACCATCTGATAGAGACTCAGTCCGTAAAGACTCCTTTTAAGGGAATTGCAGCAAATTGTGTAGGCAAAGAACTCTGCCTTTAGTGAAGAAGCCAGACAACAAGAACCTTGCATCCCAGCACAAAACGCCATGGCAGGTACAGAGCTGGAGTGCAAATCTTGCAGGAGAATGACTTAAACTATACTAGAAGCATCCTCTTAGACCAGAGTTACTCATGATTTTCCGTATATCAATATCACCTGATAAATTGTTGAACCGTGACAAACGAGCCTCACACAACACCAAATTACAATCCCCAGGTAATTCTAATGGACTACTAATTGTTGCCATTGAAGTGGCTGGAATTTCTCATTACATTATTACTTTACAGTAAATCTGGATCATTATATCAGACAACACTTCATATTCATTACTGCTTAATGCATATAATTGAAAAATCCCCTGGAACAAAATCCCCAAGAACACACCTATAACCTAATAAAATGGGATTTAGCAATTGCTCCATCCAGAACACCACACCCTATTTGGAACCTTGCTGTGTGGTGTCTGAGATTGTCCTGGGTGATTCGAGAGAGGGCTTTTGGGAAGATGGGGTGTGTTCTGGATTGGGTGCTCTCGGGACCCAGGGACAACTTGATGATCAGCCTTTGTCATTTATATCTTGAAAGTGAAAGAAATAAAAGCACTAAATGTGTCATTTGTAAATGTGAGAAGCCACTCAGTGAGCCAAGACAGGAGTTTATTGGATTATTTTCCTGGTGGCACCCTGTCCTTTACTTTGGCTTATGCTTAGAAATAGGTCAGATTGATCTTGTTTTTGAATGTGTCCGCATATTTTTGACATTCTGTGAAATTTTTGTTAAGTTCAGTAGAGAACACTATGGAACTTTGAGTTGTCAGCTTCTAGAGCCTTTTGACCTTATGTGCTTATGTAATAAAATAAAATCCATTATTTTATTTTAGGATGTGTTCAGTCATCTTCAAGAAATCTTGTATGTGTCTAAAAAGTTTAAGATTTTAAAAATATACTTTCTAGGGTCTATACTTATAGACTGGAGTGGAAAGACCCTGTTTGAATTTCTAATATGGAACATTGATAAATTAAGAAAACAGATACAGCATATGACATTACTTTCTCCTTTCATTTAAAAAAAATGATGTGTGCCACATCTTCTTTATCCACTCATCTGTCAATGGACATTTAGGTTGTTTCCATGTCCTGGCTATTGTAAATAGTGCTGCAATGAACATTGTGGTACATGTCTCTTTTTCTCAGGGTATATGCCCAGTAGTGGGATTGCTGGGTCATATGGTAGTTCTATTTTTAGTTTTTTAAGGAACCTCCATACTGTTCTCCATAGTAGTTGTATCAATTTACATTCCCACCAACAGTGCAGGAGGGTTCCCTTTTTACCACACCCTTTCCAACATTTATTGTTTCTAGATTTTTTGATAATGGTCACTCTGACCAGTGTGAGGTGATACCACTTTGTTGTGTGACAGAGGCTAGTACAGTATTGTGAATCAGTTATACTCCAATAAAGATATATTTAAAAAAATTAAAAATTTAAAAAAAATTCTATTTGCTGTGTGTGTGTGTGTGTGTGTGTGTGTGTTAGGGTATTTATGTATGTGTATTTTCATATCAAAGAGGAAAATATTTGATCCTTATCATTATAGATAATACAATGATATTGTGATAATCTTCTGGTTTCAGATGTTAGAATTTCTAATACAAGTTTGAGGAGGAAAAGGGAAACACTAATTTAAAATTGAATCCAGGATTGACATCATGTAAAGAAACTGGTAAAGAGACAAGAGAAAGAACATGTCTACTTCTTGAGATCAACCAATCTAGATATTACAGATGAGACTAGTGTCTAAAAATTTATTCTGTATGTGGTTTAGGGATTCCTCTACTGGGAAGTTAAGATACTTTTTAAATATCATGAGGAAACACTCAACCCCAAACAGCAATAGAAATAAGCACAAATAAAATAATATGAGAAAAGTAGTTTCCTGTGAGTTAGGAAAAGTGCAGTTTAAATGACAAAGTACAGAAAGAAGAATGCAGGATACAGTCATTTTTCAAGCAGAAAGTTTAGCATAAAAGGGCAGGGCAGTGTGAAAAATAATTCTACATAAAGAATACTGCAAGAAGTTTGGACAAAGAACATCACAAAGTTAAATCTCTAAAAGTAGACAGTCAGAAATGTTCCTAATGTCAAAAATGTTTAGTATTAAAAGAAAAAAAGAATCAGTAGCAGCATTCTCAGATTAACATCAAAGAATGTCAAGGTTAGATTAGCATTTGCGGTGTTCCTTCTCTAGCAGTTGTAGTGTGAATTCCAGAGTAGTAATAGTGGACTGGAAGGTAACTCTTCCAAAGGAGAGGTCGCAGCAACAATCCAGAGGAAGAATGATGGGGGTTAAATTCAGTGGGAAAGAGGAGGATGAGACAGAAGAGAGAAATGTAAATGGAGTGAAATCAAAATGCTTTGTGTGCTGTCAGAGAGAAGGCAAGAGGGAGATGACTCTTTTGCCTCTGACTTCCTTGTCATGGGAGGAAGTTGTACTTAACGAAGATTGGAGATGTGGAAGATGGAGCAAGATGATGAAGTGAATAGATGATCGAAACTTTTTCAAGAGACAGCTCAGTGGAGATGTAATTTGGGAATTACCCAGGGTTTGAAATGGTAGCTATAGAGAACAATAAAATCCTTGAGGGAGGAAAGCAGAGAGTTAGTACCTGATGAAAGTTACCAAGGTTAAAGGAGCAGGCACAAGAAGGGAAGAAAACATAAGTGATGGAGCAGAGGTGGCCTCTCAGACATTTGGTGCTGTCTGAGGAACCACGGAGAGAGATCCCAGGAGCAGAGGGGGGTCCACAGGTGAAACGGGGCAGACAGCACTTGTGATGAGACTGCTTAGAGCTCCCTGGATGTAGACGCTGAAAAATCATTTCACATCTTTACCAGAATATTTTAGTGGAATATAGAAGTGAAAACCAGATTGCAGTGGGTGGAAACAGCAAGGAAATATGCTCTCTTATATTGAAAAAAAATTACATAAACATACAGAACAGACCTTGTTCTTTGGGAAAGAAAACTAAGGGGACACAGTGAGGGAAACTGATGTTTCAGAAAGAACGTCTTTTGACTGTTTTAATACTTAAAGACTTTGCTGGTTTGTTCATCAATGATTAGGTAAATATTATTGCATAGCTAATATGTTCCAGGTACTTTATAAATTGACATCATATTTTATATGACACTGTTATGTAACATCCCCTTAAAATTCAGTACTATCTTCCTTCATGATTAAATGAGATTTGGAAATAGATAGATAGATATAGGTATATAATTGTTACATATAATTTCATAATACACTTGTGTAGATATTTTATATGCTATGTAGCTTCATATTTGAATATTATTAATAGAATTTAATTAATATATTTGCACATGTACTTGAGTACCCAGCTAAAACTAGTTATTGTTGAAAAGTGCATGAGGTTTCTTCCTCAAAATGCTAGGGAGCGTTTATCATCATTTTATGTTGGAACATTCCACAGTGTCTATAAGGCACACCTATCTGCAATGGTTCCCTGAGTCTTAATGCCATGTTGCCAAGTCCCACAATTTTTTGCCCTGTAGTCTAGAGAACATTTTATACCCTTTGGTCCCTATTAAAAATACCAGCTGGTAAAAATACCAACTATCCACTAAGTATTTTGTTTTTCCTTACTTTATGGAGGAGTAATCTTAACAGAGCACTGGACCCTCAGAAATATCATTGAAGAAACAAGCCTTTGCATTTTTGTAGGGTTTTGTCCCATGCTTCAGTAAACACGTGTCTTGCCCAGGCACCTAGCATATCTGTTAGTCCCTGCACCTTAGGACCTGTCAGCATAAGATTGTCACTCCAATGGGCCAACAGCATATCCATTGCAGGGTCAGATGATTAAGGACCCCAGGTCAAAATCATAAGAGACAAGAATTGATGCATATTGAGTATAATTTAATTCTATTTTCTTTCCACAATTAAACTATTCCACTGTCCTTTGGCCTTCAAAAAGCTGATGTGTACTCTAATTGTAATTCCTTTGTATGTAGTATCTCTCTACCTTATAGCATCTTTTTTTTCCCCTTTCCCTTTGCAACATCACAATGATATGTCTAAATTTAGTGCTTCTTCAATCTTAGGATTCAAATTATCCATTCTGAAGAATTGTCAGCCGTAATCACTTTAAACATTGTCTGGCCCCCATTTTTTCTATTATGTCTTAATGGAGCTCATTATAGATTAATGCAGGACCTTCTCGTTCTATCCTGCACTACCTATTCTTTTATCTTTTGAAACACATTTTGATAATAACACATAACGGCTCTCATTATTGTACACTGAATATGTGCCAAGAACTGTGTAAGCACTTTACATTAAAAATCATATTGGAATCTAAAAAATATAGATTCAATAACTTGCTGATGGTCACATGTGAGCTCTTGTGCCACATTTGGGTGATTTCTCCCTTTCAGCTCTGTGTACAATTTACCCAATCAATTCTTAATATTTATTTCATTTGTTAGAGAGTTCTTAAATAAGAATTTGCTTTGTTCCTTTCAAATTCATATGCTTGTTCAAATGCCCTATTCTTACTTTATCAACTCTATTTTTAATTTATCTTTTTGAATATGTTAATATACATCTTTTAAAGTATCTCCCATGTTATTATAGTGTCTGTTTCTTGTGTGTCAAATCTTGTGTTTGTTTTATCTACTGGTTGAAACAAGCTTGTTGAAACATGGAGTCTATTTCCTTCTGTGCTTCTAACTTAGATGGTGTTTCTAAGGCTTTCTAACTTATGAGATTCTCTTTGTCCTCTGAGTTACCTACTTGTGTAGCTTCACACACTATAAAATTAGAGGAAGTTTTGTGTTTCCCTTGCCTGAAATACAATTCTACTGTGATGTTGTATACTTTTACTAATTATGAGTTTCTCATGTCTTGCCAGTAACATTTTTTACCACACACATAACCCAGCATGAATAGCCTACTTCTTCGACATGTCACTAGGCCAAGGGCTGAAATTATTTTATTTATTTAGTGTAAAATTTGTTTTAACATATTATTATTTTTTTGTAATTATTATTTTTAATTTTTTTTTTTTTTTGGCTGCGTTGGGTCTTTGTTGCTGTGTGCAGGCTTTCTCTAGTTGCAGTGAGCAGGGGCCGGTCTTTGTTGCAGTGCACGGGCTTCTCATTGCAGTGGCTTCTCTTGTTGCAGAGCATAGGCTCCAGATGCCCGGGCTTAACCACTGCACCACCAGGGAAGTCCCTGAAATTACTTTAGACTCTCTGCCCTTCCCTGGAGTTTCAGCTCCAAACAGGAGAGGAAATTTTTGGATCAGCATTCTAAACTTTCATTAGATTAAACAAAGTCTGGCCCAAGGGAAGTAGCCCATTTTAATATTCCTCAAAGCTTTGTGGCTTCAGTTTTGTCTCTATAATGCCATCTTCTTCTTTATTTCTAGAAATAAAAGGAATTCCCTTTGTTGCTGTAGAGTTTACATGTACTTTTAAAATATCCCATTGTATTTCCTCTGGGCATTCAACGTGTTTGGAGTGAGGGTGAGATGTCCTGAGTTCTCTCTTTCACAGAAGATGGACTTCTGGGTTAGGACACTAGAAAGACAGTTTAATATTGTGTCTTCTTGGTTCATGTCTCAGGGAAATCTACCTATACACATGCAGATCTACACTGTAGAAATATAATAGGACTCACTGGCAAGCCCTTTCACTGCAAGATTCTGCAATTTCTCCCCTGCCTCTTGCTCTACAGTTCTGACTGCATGGATTGGAAGAGAATTTCAGTCAACCACAATTTTGGTACCTCTGTCAGGCAGAGAATGGGATGAATAGCTCCATTTCAAGAATGACTAGGTCCTCAAAGAGACTATTGTCTTGACCGCCATGTTCTTCCTTCCATCCTCTATATAAACTTGTTAGTGAATATTATGGAGAGCTTGATTTTGGTGAAGTGGGACAATTTAGCTTACATAACAGAAGAATAAAATCAGAAATGAAAGAAGAGGCATTACAACTGACACCAGAGAAATACAACAGTCATAAGAGACTACTATAAACAATGACATGCCAAAAGTTGGATGAGTTCCTCAAAACATATACCCTACCAAGACTAAGTCATGAGTTCATGAATATGATACTAAAAGCACAGGCAATAAAAGCAAAAACAGACAAGTGGGACTATATTAAAGTAAAATGCATCTGCAAAGCAAAAAAAACCCAACAAAACAAAAAGCAAAATGAAAACAACCAGCAGAGTGTAATAGCTACCTATGAAATAGAAAATATTTGCAAACCATATAGCTAAGAGGTTAATTTCCAAAATATATAAGGAATCCCTACAGTTCAATGGTCAAAAAATTAATAATCAAATTAAAATATGTGCTAAAGCTTCAATAGACATTTCTTAAAAAAGAACATACAAATTCGAACAATACATGAAAAGACTCTCAATGTCACTAATCATCAGGAAAGCACAAATCACAACCACAATGAGTTATCACCTCACACCTGTCAGGATGGATCTTATCAAAAAACAGAAGATAAGCGTTGGCAAGGATGTGGAGAAATTGCAACCCCTGTGCACTGTTGGAGGGAATGAGAAATGGTTTAGCCTTAATGGAAAACAGAATGGAGGATCCTTAGAAAGTTAAAAATAGGACTACCATATAAACTAGCAATTTCACTCTATTTATTTTAAAAAATTGAAATCAAGATGTTGAAGAGATATTTGTACTCCCATGTTCATTGCAGTACTGTTCACAATAGCCAAGATTTGGAAACAACTTAAATGTTCACTGACAGATGAATAATAAAGAAAATGTATTATATACATACAATGGAATACTATTCAACCTTTAAAGAATGGATACCCTGTCAAATGTGACAAAATGGGTAAACCTGGAGGACATTATGCTAAGTAAAATAAGCCAGTCACAGAAAGCAAAACACTGTCTGATTCTACATACCTGAGGAATCTAAAACAGTCAAACTCATAGAATCCGAGTACAATGATGGTTGCCAGGAGCTCATGGGAGGAAGAAATGGAAAGTTACCAATCAATAGTCATATAAAGTTTTAATCATGCAAGATGAATAAGTTCTAGACATCTGCTGGAGAACAATGTGCCTATTGTTTAAATACTGTATTGTATACTTTAAAAAATTTGAGAACGTAGATCTCATGTTTAGTGGTCTTACCCAAATAAAATAAAATAAACCAAAATAAAAAACAAAGAAACAAAAGCTCTGTTTTATTTGCAAGTCTGAATTCGAGAAAATAAATTCCACTAGAACTGTTTCAACAGTTTTCTGAGGATTCCTAAGGTAAATCAGAATGTTTACCTTAAGACAGGCTTGCCTACTGCCTCCCACCAAGGTGCTAACTGTAGCATCATTTATTACTGTTAATATAATTACACATCTCAGAGTATTCCCCAAAAGATTATAACTTCCAAGAATACATTGGCTGGCACAGAGTTGTTCCTTAATAAATAATATTTTTAAATAATTTAAATAATAATAACTCATGTTAGAAAGAGTAACATTGTTCAATGAAAAATACTTCAGATCATAAGTTGATCTTCAAAAACACTGCTAATAATTTAGAGATGACATAAAAAGTCAGTCTAACTTAAAAGTAATTATAAATTTTGGAAGACTGTATTTGATCATGTTTTTGGGATGTGACATATTTCTGCTTCTAGAATCCTCAGTGACTACTCTAGGTTTCAGCATGCATTAGAGATTGACAGCTCATTAACAGCTCATTAAGAATGCTGTTAAGGGTGCAAAAGAAATAGATTCTGCACAGTAGATTCTTGTAAAAAGTATTGAAATTTGGGCCAGTTTCAGCGTTTCAGGAAGAACAAACATCTCGGCCTTGCTGTAATGAAAAAGCACACACGGGACTTTCCTGGTGATGCAGGAATTAAGAATCCACCTGCCAATGCAGGGGACACGGGTTTGAGCCCTGGTCTGGGAAGATCCCACATGCCGCAGAGCAACTAAGCCCGTGTGCCACAGCTACTGAGCCTGCGCTCTGGAGCCCGTGAGCCACAACTACTGAGCCCGCATGCCACAAATACTGAAGCCCGCATGCCTAGAGCCTGTGCTCTGCAAAAAGAGAAGCCACTGCACTACAACGAAGAGTAGCACCCGCTCGCCGCAACTAGAGGAAGGCTGCGTGCAGCAACGAAGACCCAACGCATCAATAAATAAATTAATTAATTAATTAATTTTTAAAAAAAGAAAAAGCACACACATGCATGGTTAAAATAACAACAACAAAATGCCATAAATTTCATTATATTTCAAAATATACCCCAATGTGACATATTTTATTTCTGTAAGTTTTTCTCTGATAATTTATAGGAGTTGTCTGTCAATCTTCAATTCACTTCAAAACATATGCACTCTTCACTCATTCCAGTCTCCTAATTATTATATAAAATCATTTCATCTAAATTTGGAGATTATTTGGAATTATTTGTCAATAGATAAAGCCAAATCACTTTTTTACAAAACACACATGAAAGGAAGATATGCTAAAATATTTTTAAATAAAGAAAAACATGACTACAGAGTTTTAAAAAAATCCATATCTATGCTTTGAGCCTGATTTTAACTTAATAGAATTAAACAGTAGTCCAGGCTAAGGGTAGGGAAGCTATCTCCCACAGGCCAAAACCAGCCCACTGCCTGTGTCTATGGATAGAGTTTTATTGGAGCACAGCCATACTCACTCATTTTGAAATTACCTATGGCTGTTTTCATGCTGAAATAATAGAATGTAGTAGTTGCAAAAGATACTATATGGCCCATAAAGCCTAAAATATTTACTGTTTGGGCTTGACTATTTTGTTGACCCCTGATTAGACTGAGATAATCTTTTATTTATCTTGAATTTATGCCATTTGACTTATAATATAGTATATAAGTGTAGGGAATATTTGTTTGGCTGGAAAGCCCACAGAATCGGACACCTTTAACTTTGGACTTTGGACACCTTTATATCTTTAGCTATAAATAAGTTATAAATAAACCATAGAGTAAGATTTAAGTCTAGATTATTATTCTTTTTACTTATAACAGGGTTGAGATCTCATCCCACAAGTTTAGTATATCATTAGTGTGCTTTTAAATGTTTTTAATATAATTTATATTTTGAACCCCTAGTCCTCCAGGGTAGTAAAAATTTAAACTTGTGTACCAACTTGTAGGCTTTCCTCATGTAAATTTCTGTGTTGTTTGATCTACAGAAATATTGTGTGGAATAGTTATGGACGTTGAATGCTCTGTCCTAATTTGGTAATTATTATTTTCCTGGCTTTAATTATTAATCCACACATGATTCCAGAGCTATCCAATATCTTGTATGACATTTGTTCTTCATAATCTAGGCAGTTTTTCATGAGATATTAATATATCTTATAGGCCTTTCCACATCTTTTGGATGTTACTTCTATTTCAGGCCATTCATAGGAACTTGCTATCCATGCTTTTCTTCCTTTAATACTCTGTCTAGAGAAATCTCTATAGGCCCTACTAATTCTTACTCTATAACTTTTTCATTTTGGTTTCCTGCAGCCTCCTTGTGGCTCTGCCTGAGAATTAGGAACAGAGGCACTTTTCTAGAACATGCCATAACACTTACTATTTCTGCTCCATCTCCCTCCGTTCAGTTTCAGTGAACTCAAGAAAACCCTGCATTCCTCAAATCCTGTTTTTCCAATACATTTATTTATGCTCACCATTCCTTTCTTTTGAGAGATAATGGCCTATGGGAAAAAGAAAAAAGAAAACTCAAAGGGAGAACACGTATTACTGTATCTCGCCACATCTCACTTCAAAAGCAGGGGACCCAAATATTATGTATGGTTAAATGAAGGTGAGAGAAAAAAGGGAAAACAAAGTGGGAAATAAAAATAAAAGTCTGTTAATATTTCTGAAGTACTATTTCATTACACTGATTGCTTGTTATTGACATCTCAATCTTAAATGTTAATTTCATATATCAATATCTCTTACTGCAGGTATGCGGTCAGGATAGATTAGTTTAAGGTAAAGCTACCATTACCTCTCAAATCTTAGTAGTGCAATGTGATGAATGTTGATGCCATTTCAGCTGCGAGTTGGTGTAGTTTTCAGGGTCACACTGTCACTCAGGGCTTCACTATGATCGAAGCTTCACTATTTTGAGATCTACACTTTGAATCATGAGTCCTTTTTCACCACCACGAAGAGGAAAAAAGGAAACTGGAACCACGTGGAGACTTTTCTTGGGCTCAAAGAGGTTGTAATGTATACCACTTAAGCTCACTTAATATTGACCTGGGTTAGCCACACAATTCCACAGAAGTACAAATAGGCTGAAAGTGAGTTTTTTTTTTATGCCCAGACAGGAGACATATTTGAAATGAGATATAGTAGTATTATTATTATTAATTTTTTTTTTTTTTTTGGCTGCGCTGTGGGGCATGAGGGATCTTAGATCCCCCTGCAGTGGAAGCACAGAGTCTTAACCACTGGACAACCAGGGAAGTCCCGAGATATAGTAGTATTTCTAACACAGGAGACACTATGGTATTTTAAGTTTCTAATTTTTTAAAACTCTTGTATAGGAAATCTCAGGGATTGTATTTTCAAACCATCTGATAAAACGGATCACAATGCAAGGGAACAATTCTATTTAGGAAAAAAAGGGAATACTAAGATGACCAGTTTTTCTAGCCAAGTGAGGCTATTTCCTCATTCTGATGGAAACCAGTGAAGGGGTACCCAGGCTTTCTCCTCCAGTGTGTTCCACAAATCATAACCTCAAAAGGCATGTGAAATTTAATTTATTCCTTCACTTGTAACCATAATGTAATGATAAGAGTTCATAGCAAAACCAATCCATTTTCAAGTTTTATCCTTGCCATGTTAATAAAATATATTCTTCAAAGAAAACAGTTATAGACAAATATGAATTTTTAATAAATAATACCTTCATTATTGTGGCTTTTTTCTCCATATATCCTTTACATAGCATATAAAATGCAAGTACGTGTTTAATTTGGGATAAAATAAGGCCAACTAATGGGATAAGGAGAGTGAGAGGGAGACAAGAGGGAGGAGATATGAGGATATACATATGCATATAGCTGATTCACTTTGTTATACAGCAGAAACTGATACAACACTGTAAAGCAATTATACTCCAATAAAGATGTTAAACAAACAAACAAACAAAAAGGCAAACTAAAATAAAAGGTTAAAGAGGAAGTGGTAAATTTGAATTTTATTTTAACACAATATTTTTCCAGTATGTGTATTCAGGATAATCATGAAATACAAATTTTTAGAATATTAATTGATTTGAACCAAAAGACATGATAATGATTTTTCCAGAACAAATGATTTTGTAAGTACTAGAAAAATAAAAGTAATTGTTTTAAGTAATAATGTATCTGGAGTTATATATTATGGATCTTTCAATCATAAGTCTATCACAATGTGGGAGAAACAAAAAACATTTGGTTGGAGAGAACAAGTAAAACAGAATAGATTTGAGTCAGCAAATGGTCACATGACTGTGAAGTCCTGATTCACTTCCTTTCATTAATTCCCCTTTCAAGTAAACTGAAGTTTAAATTACCATCGTCAAAGTTTATTTTCTTAGTCAAGCAGTTAACCATATTTATAGAAGTTTGACCATTCTAGGAAGGAAAAGTGCTGATAGTAGCACCAATATGAAGAGAGAGGGATTTTTTAAAATATATAAATCTCTATTTTAAATGTCAATAAAATTTTTCTAAAAATCCATATGATTATAAATTACCTAATTCTTTAACTTTTGAGGTGCTAACATATCAATTTATTTGATTTGTAGATTTAAGCTTAATGATGGGAAAAAGAGGGAATATTCTCAACCTGTAGGAAGATGTCATTCTTATTTCAACACACACTGAAAAGCAACTCATAATTTGAAGATTATTTACAAGTCTTGTAATTCAAACCCTCATCCAATATAAGAATCTCCATCTAAAATACATCTCTTGAAGTTAGCTAAGTTTGTGCTCACTTGCTTCAAGTAAAAGAAAATACGTTACATCATGACATACTTATCTAATGACTTTAATTTCATAGACACGTTTCTAACATTGGGCTGCCTACCGCAGCAATGCTGGAGTTTTACTCTATGTAGGATGGGAATGTCCTTGGAATCAATATCTTTGGGGGAGTGAAGGAAGAAAGATTATGCAGAGGAAGGAATGAAACTGGAATGCAATTGTACAAAGGACTCAGCCAGTGTGATTGAGAGCCCTAGAGCTAGGCTTGCCCTTCAGAGTTATCCTGCATTCAGACAGGGGTCGCATTGCTTATACCACTGTAAAAGCCAGTCATTGGAATTAGGGTGTCCCCTGGGAGGGCCTATGAACTTGATGCAGGTAGCATTTCTTGGAAAGTAATTTAGCTGTGAGCTCTCAGCCTTCAACACACCCAGCAGCTGGGGGAATGGATGCTTCAATCCTTAAAGAATGGATCAGTGTGAATGTTTTCATCAGCCTAACCCTTGCTCCACTCAGATCAATTTTTATTTAATAATAAAATATTCAGACAACTCCACAAGATTCTAGTTGGTCTCCTTTTCTTTTTTTGTCTTTTTTTTTTTTTTACTTTTTTTTTTTTTTACTTTTTCTCTTTATTTATTTATTTATTTTTGGCCATGCCCTGAAGCATGCAGGATCTTAGTTCCCCTGCCCCCTTAGTTCCCATGCCCCCTGCAGTGGAAGCGTGGAGTCTTAACCACTGGAATGCCAGGGAAGTCCCTAGTTGGTCTTCTTTCCTGAGAAATCTTTTAGGAAAGTTAATGGGATGAACTACAAACCCCTATCTCCCCACCCCACCATTGTCACTGGACCAGAGGCCTTAACTGATATCTATCTACAATATCAATTGCCCCTTATTTGAGATTTTTCTTAAGCTAGGCTAGTGCCTATGTGGAGGGATGATCAAGAACCTTTTTTCTCATGGTCTAAGTTTCTGGGTACCATACCTTTTTCAGGGCATGGCAAATACAATAGTCCATTTACTGTCAAATTTCTGCCAAAAAATACCAAGATATGCCCCAAAAGGTCACCTGAAGAGCCAAGTATCTCCCTCCATATACCCAAATTTTAACAGTAGGACAACCTCCTGTTGATAATTGTGGTCAGTTTCCCCAGACGGGAGACTAATTCTTTTTCTTGCCTCATGGTTTCTTGGCACAAGGAGTCTGAACTAACCAAGCAGCATTCATAACCTAAAGTTATTAAAACAACTACTGTGTCCTGGGGTGAAATCATTTCTCTTTAACAATGAGCACCTCTAAACTCACAATGTTGGCATGGAAAGTACGGGTTCCCTAAGCAGGTATCTAAGTGTGAAGGTAAGCAAGGCCACTCCTAATTTTACCACCAGCTTCCCAGACCCAAGTGTTCTACCTATTGGTTCTTATAATAACTGTTGACTTAGGATGTACAATGCATCCTGGACGATGGCACCCCATTCTCACAGTACAAACTCCAAGTCAGCACTTCAGTTCCATCTTCAGAGACCATGCTCCACACTACTGAACCAGCAGCTTCTGGGTGATACAACGTTTGATGTGAACAGTGGATCTCTCCACTCTGGGTCCATTTCCTTTGCTATAAATTGGATTTCTTTGTCTGATGAGAAGTATCAAACACTTTGTAAGCACGGATGGTGCTTGCTCAGGTCCTGAGAGCAGGGAAAGGCTAACCTGTACCAGGAACGTGTGTGTGAATCCAGGTACAACATTAGGGTTCACAGGGCCCAACTGGTTGATTAGTTTCCTTGAGGGAAGTGCCCAGCATTGGTCTTTGTTGTGGGCAGGTCAGATACTCAGCAACAGCAATAACTAGATAGGGAGGACCCAAATTGTAGGGTCTACGTGTAGCCCACATCCCTGCTACCAGGATCACTCTAATCCAACGGCCATCGTGCCAGTGCTGGAGACTGGTAAGAAAGGTTGGGTGGTAGAGTCACTCTGTTTTATTGGTTACTTAGTGCCTCTTCCATGGTGGTTCTTTATTAACATATAACATATTTATTAATACATAATACAAAGATATTTTGTAAAGTCCATTTATGTGTACTCCATACTGGCCTTTTCTCTAGTAAAGTTTTTCCCTAATGTTACAATCTTTCTACTTGTCTCCAGTCAACCAGCCCAGCCATTCATGAACCTGCAATATATCCTTAGCTCTGGGAACTTCTCTTTTAACAGAAAGCAGGTAACAAGGAAGATTACCCAACAATCTGGCCACTGGGTGCATTGTCCCTAGTCATTGTGCTTCCTGGCCACTCACAGATAGACTCTAGTGCACCAGACTCCCAGTTTCAGTTTGCAATCACTGAGTCAAACCATATCTTAACCAAAGGTGGCTGATTTCCTCCTCAATCCATTGGTCATAAGTGACACCCACCCCCTTATCTGCCCACACGTGTGAGCTGAGGGAAATCCACTGGTGAAATAATGCTTAATGACACTGGGTTCTAGGTTACCTACTTGTGCAGCTTTTTTATGAACTTAGAACATTCTCATTTTTAATCCTTGGCATACCACTTCTACCTTAAGATGGATTTACATTGGACAGCAGACTTAGTGGAATTGACAGAACCCAGGCCATCACAGACTGTTCTGACTTACTTCATATTCACCTGATGCCCCATAGTCTGGTAATTTTTTCTCTTCCAGGACTCAGTAACACACCAATAACTGTTTTTAATAGGTATAATTCAAACGACTTAGATCTGCTACAGGGTTCTTTCTTGCTCTTAGGCTCACTAAAAGCTGGCAGCCTTCCACCTCACTCAGAAGAATGTGTTGAATCTATATTCCCAAATGTGAAATTGCTATTGTAATCTTACTGATCTAATTTTCCCACTATTACAGTAGCTAAGCGTCAACTCCTTTGTTTCTTTTAGTTAAGCAGTAACATACAGCCTCTAAAATTTTGGGATCATCCCCTTTGCTACTTGGGACAGCAGTTCTGTAACAGCACCATATCCTCTTAGCCCTGACTTGCCGAGAACACCCACACTGAGTTTCTGTGTGACGTCATTGCATCTTTCTCCAGCATGGTGCCTACTGCTGTGATAGTGTCCACAGACCACTCCCAGCATCCAGGGAACAGACCTTACTTAGGATATCCACCCCCTTTGCTTAACCTTTTGATCTTTTCTTTTACTGTTTACCAAAGCTTTTCTCTCTCTCTTTTTTTTTTATCTTAGTCATCAATTTTCCCCAAACATCCCAGGTCATCCTAGTACTGTGTAGGCACGGCTTCTTGAGGTCCTTACCAGAGTGTTAACCCCTATTTCAGGGAGGTAATCCCGTATCAACAAACTCTTCCTCATATAAATTGCATTCTGCCCCCCATGGTCCCGCACCTCAGAATCCAGACCCACGCATGTCCTCCCGACTCCTTCCGTACATATTCGCTAGTTCCTACGGTTCTTTTGAAGTATAGTCCCTTTTCTCTCGTAACAGGCCCAACACTTCCTTAGCCAGATTATGAGGTCAGTTAATCCAGCTATTATGTTAATGGCCTGAAGTGGAAGTAGGGTAGATCATGAGTGAAGTACTTGTTTTCCTGCAAGGCATTGGTCATGGTAACATCTAGCAGCAAGAGGGAAATGTTAGGCTTTAAAAGGAGGTAATGGGCACTCCTGCCAACCCAGAAGATTCACATATGGGAATTTAAGGTTACTTAGTGTCCCCATGTCATTCCTTGGGGGTCTTATTTCTTCTTAATCAGGGCCCCAATCTTAGTGTAGCCAACTGCTGAAGTTGAGAATTCCACATCCTCTGGAGCTCTGTTACCCTTATAATTAAATTGTTAACCTTATATTCATTTTTTTCTGCCCTCTGGCAACACACAGGAGATGATACTACTTATGTATTGCCAAGGAGGCCCTCTTACTTTCAGACTTAGCTTTTCTCTCTTTTTTTTTTTTTTTAAGTTGAGATTAAAATTGGCATATAACATTGTGTAAGTTTAAGGTATACAATGTGTTGATTTGATACTTGTATACATTGAAGAAGGATTAACACCATAGCATTAGTTAACATCTCTATCACATATACCACATTTCCTTTTTGTGGTGGGGACAATTAAGATCTAGTCTCTTAGTAATTTTCAAGTTTATAATACAGTATTTTTGTCTACAACCACTATGCTGTGCCATTAGATCTCCACAACTTATATATCTATATTATTTGCAAAGACTGAGCTTTTTTTTTACACCCTCAGTCTTTATTCTCTTTCTCCAATACATTAACTGACCCCAGCAATAGCCAACCAATTCCATAATCCCACAGTAGGGACTTCCTCTGAACTTTTCAAATGACTGGTATTGCCCCCACCAATGCCTTCTCTTTTACTAGTTTCCCATCAAGATCACCCCAGAGATGGTGTCTACTTTCCAGCTGTGATGACGTTTTTATCACCAGGTAGAGGTTAGGTGATTAACCTCAAAAATATCACTTTACAGTCTGCTTCCTGGACTGCTTCTGACTGATTTTATGTTTAAAACCACAGTCCTTCCTCATGTGAATTTCTAAGTAAATGTACCAACCTGACGAAAGACAATTTAGAATATCATCAGCCATTATGGAGAACTTTTCAAATCCCCAAACTTATTTTCCTTAAAATTGAATTGGACTACAGTAACCCAAAACCTTCCAGACATGAGTGGAATGTTTATTTCAATTGGTATTCTGAGGCTTCCCAACATTATCAGAGTCTAAAATTCCCTCTCTGCAAAATAAGATTTTACAATTAACTGAGACAAACAATTAAATAAAGGCAAAATGGTTCCTGAAGCCTCAGGCTCCCCTTCCTTGGATTCTTTGTTCAGGGCCCTCCTGGCATGCCATCTTGTCTCTCTCCTTTGTCTCCTCTTGGCCAGATTCTGCCTCTGATGTCATCTTCCTTCTTCCCTTCTACATCTCCATATACCCTCAATCCCCCCATACTAATCCTCTAACCAAACTTCCCCTTTTCTCTGAAACCGTCCCTACTCTCTTTTCCTCTGAAACCTGTTCCTTTCAAATGATGCCTCTGAAGATCCAGAGGCTAAACCCTTAATTTCTTATGTTTCCTGGACTAAAGTTGAACTGTGAGCTGAAGTCAAAGATTTTCCCAAAGTAACAAATTCTCACAGATTTGCTGAGGAATGCAATATGGTCATTCAAATATATCAACATGGATTCTTTGACTTATATCAGCTAATTCATATGCTTCTCAGTGAAAGTCAGACCCAGCATTGGATGAATATTGCTAATTGGGAAAATCCTGAAATGTCTCTAGAATTACAATAGGGAGACAGTCCAATAACTTTTTATATGAGCAGGCTCAGGGAATCACTAGGGGACTTCACTGAGCAATTTCTATGGTTTTGCCAAAGACTTTTTTTTTTTTTTTTTTTTTAATATTTTATTTATTTATTTATTTATGGCTGTGTTGGGTCTTCGTTTCTGTGCGAGGACTTTCTCCAGTTGCGGCAAGTGGGGGCCATTCTTCATCGCGGTGCGCGGGCCTCTCACCATCGCGGCCTCTCTTGTTGCGGAGCACAGGCTCCAGACGCGCAGGCTCAGCAATTGTGGCTCACGGGCCCGCTCCGCGGCATGTGGGATCCTCCCAGACCAGGGCGCGAACCCGCGTTACCTGCATTGGCAGGCAGACTCTCAACCACTGCGCCACCAGGGAAGCCCGCCAAAGACTTTTGATTGGAACAAAATTCAGGCTTTCACATAAAAATCTGACGAAGTTATTCATGAATATTACAATCGACTTCAGATTATTTTTAAAGAAAATTCTGGTCTTCCTTCAGATGTTCTTCCACACAAGTAACTTTTACGTGTATATTTATTAATGAGCCGAAATGAGACCTTTCCCTTCTAGTAAAAAGGACCATGATGGAATGGGAAATTTTGTGTGCTCTGGATATAGTTATTCTGGCAAACCAGGTCTCTCCTACTCTAGATGTCACATCAAAGGCAGGTTACCAAAATACATGATTTTTAACTGTAGAAAATGAAGGCCTCTGAATGAAACAAAAATTTTTCTTAGTTTCTGCCATTATTGCAAAGAGCCAAGACATTGAAAAGGAGATTATTACAAATTTAAGCAGTTTAGGAACCTTCAGCCCCCTGACTAGCTTTTCCATTGTTCTCCCAGTTCTCAATGACAAGGCTCCAAGGAACTACACAGGATCTTCCCAATCTTTCTAATCAGCTTGGAGAAACATTTCTCCAGATTGGGGATGAATATCTCCAGGTCCTAATTAACACCAGAGCCACACTCTTAGTACTCAAACCCAGGACTATAAAACAGCCCCTGCCTTGGAGTAGTAAACAGTTCAAATAGAGGGGATTCCTAATAAAATTCAAAAGGTTCCTGTCTCAGAAACTAATCCTTTTTGTTTAAGTCTTTTGAGAGATACACACCTTTTTCTTCTTAGTTCCTTTGCCCCTACCCATTTATTAGGCTAAGACTTTCTAGGGAAGAATCATGCCAGAATTTTCTTCTCTCAAAAGGGGAATATAATTCTAGAAATTAACATTAGTTATCAAATTATCCACCAGGTGAATTAAATGACCCTTTGACATCTTATTTTTTCCTTCTCTAAAGATACTAGAGCAGATTTTGGAAACACTGATCGTTTGTCCCTATTGAGTCAGCCACCATTTTCCTTATGTGGAAAATCTCCAACTGATGTTGGCAAAATTCATAACACATCTCACAGCAAAATTCAAACAGAATATTAACCTCTTCTAATCTCAGCTCCACCCCTTTTGGAACTCATAAACTCTTATCCTTTGAAATAGTCATATGACACCCAATGCACTTGGCTTCCTGCTTATTTTGACCCACAACTAATCACAGGAGAAATATTCTAAAATTGGAAAGGCATAATTGTTTTTATTAAAAATATCAATGTTTGGTAGAGCAATCTTTTCACAGTGTGCTCTTGGGAAATGAAAAACTTAAGAATCACACCTTGCAATGTGGATATTTTGTCTATTGGAAAAGACACCTCCAGAAGAACTCTTTTTTGTCTCACTGGAAAGGCCCCTATCAAGTACTGTTAACCAACCCTTGTGTCACCAAACTCCAAGGAATAGACTCTTGGATTCTTATGACACACCTAAAGAAAGTACCAAAACCTGACTGAACCTGCATATCATCAGGTGACCTGAAAGTAAAATTTACTGGAATTGAAGCAGGTGATACCTGATGACAGCTTTCTCAAGATATTTGAACCCGGCTTGTTTGAAGTTTTCTGTCAAACCTTTGATGATGACGTAAGCCTTCATATGCTCTCCAATGTCTATGATTTTGATCACATATGGACATTAGATTAAAAAGTGCCTCCCTCCTGTCCCATCTTGTTACTTGAATATGATCTTGATAAGTTTCCAGTCTGTGACTGTATTGTCTCCCTCCAGTGTGAGACACAACACCCAGGAAAGTGCCTTCCTGACATTGATGGACAAAAAGTCACTGAAAATAGAGAACCTGAATCTTGATCAATGATGCTTTCAGAGAAAGGTCTTGATCAAAAGGGGAAAATGCAGAAAATTTAATGAACAGAAATACCAATTAAATAGCACTGGGAGGCCAGAAGAGGGGGAATTTCATATTCTGTAATGACAGCAGAGCCCAACAGAAAGAAGAAAGACTTCTTTTCTTTCTTGAGAAGAACTCTGCCAATGAAAAACTATGGACTCTTTGTTTACTATAGCCCTCCCACCTTTCTTTTCCTTTCCTGTCATGCATGGGATTGCATATGGCTTGCCATGTTTGCAGACCCCAAATTGCAATTCTGTGCTGATCCTGAATAAACCCATCTTTGCTGGAGAAAAATCTGGTAATCTGTTTCAGGTAAACAGCTTCCATTCCAGTTTTCCAGCATTCTTATTTACATTATCCATCATATTGTGTAATATTTTGTCTCTTATACAGAGACACACACACAGCCTTGACTATAACTTAAGTACATCATATAACTGACTAAGAATATTTCAGATCATCTATTTTCGCATTTTTACCCTTTCAATTTCAGAGTTTATTTTACTCTCTTAGGTCCTGATACTTCCTTGTAACACATCTGGCACAATTATAAAGGCATATAGATATAAAGCTCTATATCATCTTAGATTTTAAGACTTAGAGGATATTTGAGTAAACCCATGAATTATATTATAATTTTACAATTACATTTTTATAAGCACTGCTTTATTCTCTCAAGATTTCTCATTACAAAATTAGAAAAATGAAGTGCTTGTATAGAACTTGGGAAAATATCAACATTGAAATTTTAAAAACATATAGTATATAAAAGATTTTCTTGGACTCAGAATTTTAGAACCTCAGTGTATATATGCCTTCAAAGAGTTACAGCTATTTCTTCTTTTTTTTATTAAAAACATTTGCATGAACAGAAGACATTGTTTTTAACAGTTCACAAGCTTCTGCTGTTTTTATGCTCTCTGAAGGCTGTATCATCTTTTAATGTCAATGCAGTTGGTTGCCATAGAAATTATAATGATGTCACTCACTATTTAAGTCTAGAAATAAACAGAAGGAACAGATGGGCATTTGAGAATGAAGGGCATAATTTTAATGCAAATGTTCTTGAAAATAAAGAATGACAGGTTAAAAATCACATGCAAAAAAATAAAACTACCATGTGCAGCATTTAAAATTAGGATGTGTCTCTATTCTATAGCTAGCTAAGACGCTGAGTTGGAGTCAGGGGCAAAAGAGCAGAAGAAGCAGGAAAAGCATTCTCACAGAGCAAAGATTGAAACAGAATCTTGTCTTATGGAGTTGAAACCAGATCATGGTTACATTATACGGATGTGAAAGTCCAGTAATCCCAAGGAGGGATGGGACTGAGACAGACTGAAGAGAAATAGGAACTTAATCTCAAAGAAACTGAGGTGGGTGACAGTTAAAAAAGCAAAGCCAGTAGCGTATCTGAGGACAGATAGAAACATGTTTTACATTTATGGCCAGAGAATCAAAGAAGACACATGGATATAGGTCTAAAATGGCAACAAGATTTGTTTTAAAATTTCATGGTTCCATAATGCTGCAACATTTACTTATAGGAGAAGATGTACAACTGCATCTATTCTTTGTAAAAAAAAAATTCTCACTCTGAAATATAATATTCACAAATTACTTAAAGTATAGCAATGTACTCTGGGCACCACTACAATAGGTGTCACACTAAAAATCAAACCAGCAAAAGAATGAAAAATACTACCAATTTAAAATTAAGACAATTTAAATGGGACTCTGACACACAGACTTTTTAGACACTGTTTTTAAATTATTGATTGGGGTTGTAAAAAGACTACAGATGTTTTTATCTGCAAGCCTTTTTTGTTTTGTTCTGTTTATCTGTGTAAAAAAATTAATAAATAGAAATCTCTTAAATAAAATTTGGAGACCAGAAATGGGAGCTCTCACACCCTGTGAGGATAGCAGAGCCAAACAGGAAGGAGAAAGACTCTTCTTTCCTGCCAAGGACATGGAAAACCATGGGCATTTTGTTTACTTTAGCCCTCCCAGCTTCCTTTCCCCCTCTACAAAAGTGTTCTTCTTTGCTTGCTACGCAGGGACTTACACGTGGCTCACCATGGTTGCAGATCCTGAATTGCAATTCTTGACTAATTCTGAGAAACCCCATTTCTGCTGAAGAAAAATCTGGCAGTCTACTTGTTCCAGGTCAACATCTGGATAGAAAAATTTACTCAATGGTCACATATATAACTAGAAAATAAGAATTGGTGACGAGGGGGGAAAGCTATCTTTTAAAGAAACACATTGAATCAATTCAAAGTGGAAATCCCCTATGAAAATGGAACACAACAATTATTTGAAAGACAAAGAGAACTATTTTATCCTGTACTGATTTTCACTATCTGAAGTTTTAAATTTGGTACTGATGTATTTTAAACATAAGCTATATTGAGTTTTGAGCTGATGGAAACAGGCATCTTGGATTAGTAACTATGCAGTGGCACTGAGTAGTGTCCTCAGAAGAAAATGGGCCCCCATTGTAGCTTTGTTCCTGGTGGCTTGTGCATATAAGCCCTTCCAGTTATTCTTACATATGTTACCAAGCCAGGTTTGTTTTGTCTTACAGGTAGCAATACAAAATGCTGAGACCCTGAGGTTTGCAGTAAAGGGAGGGCTTATTCACAAGGCAGCCAAGCAAAGAGATGGGAGAATAAATCTCAGATTCACCTCCCCAAAGGTAAGGGGCTTGAGATATTTATGGGATAAAGAATAAAGAAGCAGGATGGTCTGAAGTGCGGGGAGCCTGAGGAGGGAGGGGAAATGTGATTAGAGAAAGGTGTGGTAATTGTCATTCTGTGCAGGCATGTCCAAAAATGGAAACACTTTGCACAAGATGAGGGTGGAGTTTTTGGCCCTCTGACTTCAAATGCCACTGACTCGATGCTCTCATATGCCCAGCTGGAGGGTCAGTGGTGGTCCTATCCAGTCTTAACCAGCTCAGCTCAAACTAACCCAACTGAACTCCAAGTTCCTGAAAAACAACTTGGGAAAACAACTCATTGTTTAGGCTATGTGCTGCTTAGAGGATATGCAAGTCTTTTGTAGCAACGAATAAAATGATCTTGATTAGTGAAGGCAATTTACAGGTGAAATGGATTTTACTAATGATTACCCATGGTTTCACATGTTTATTGTGTTTCTGTAAGAAGTGACACACTCAAACAGCCAGAGGCAACAATGAGAGACCAGTTTGTAAGAAGTGCTGTTTTCTTCAGTAATATTAACTCATAAAATTGAGTTGGGTATTTTGAGTTCACCTCTCTTTTTTTTTTTTTTTTTAAACATCTTTATTGAAGTATAATTGCCTTACAATGGTGTGTTAGCTTCTGCTTTATAACAAAGTTAATCAGTTATACATATACAATATGTTCCCATATCTCTTCCCTCTTGCATCTCCCTCCCTCCCACCCTCCCCATCCCACCCCTCTAGGTGGTCACAAAGCACCGAGCTGATCTCCCTGTGCTATGCGGCTTCTTCCCACTAGCTATCTATTTTACATTTGGTAGTGTATATATGTCCATGACACTCTCTCACCCTGTCACATCTCACCCCACCCCCTCCCCATATCCTCAAGTCCATTCTCTAGTAGGTCTGTGTCTTTATTCCTGTCTTGCCACTAGGTTTTTCATGGCTTTTTTTTCCCTTAGATTCCGTATATATGTGTTAGCATACTGTATTTGTTTTTCTCTTTCTGACTTACTTCACTCTGTATGACAGACTCTAACTCCATCCACCTCATTACAAATACCTCCATTTCATTTCTTTTTATGGCTGAGTAATATTCCATTGTATATATGTGCCACATCTTCTTTATCCATTCATCTGTCGATGGACATTTAGGTTGCTTCCATGTCCTGGCTATTGTAAATAGAGCTGCAATGAACATTTTGGTACATGACTCTTTTTGACCTATGGTTTTCTCAGGGTATATGCCCAGTAGTGGGATTGCTGGATCGTATGGTAGTTCTATTTGTAGTTTTTTAAGGAACTTCCATACTGTTCTCCATAGTGGCTGTATCAATTTACATTCCCACCAACAGTGCAAGAGAGTTCCCTTTCCTCCACACCCTCTCCAGCATTTATTGTTTCTAGATTTTTTGATGATGGCCATTCTGACTGGTGTGAGATGATATCTCATTGTAGTTTTGATTTGCATTTCTCTAATGATTAATGATGTTGAGCATTCTTTCATGTGTCTGTAGCCCATCTGTATATCTTCTTTGGAGAAATGTCTATTTAGGTCTTCTGCCCATTTTTGGATTGGGTTGTTCGTTTTTTTGTTATTGAGCTGCATGAGCTGCTTGTAAATCTTGGAGATTAATCCTTTGTCAGTTGCTTCATTTGCAAATATTTTCTCCCATTCTGATGGTTGTCTTTTGGTCTTGTTTATGGTTTCCTTTGCTGTGCAAAAGCTTTTAAGTTTCATTAGGTCCCATTTGTTTATTTGTGTTCTTATTTCCATTTCTCTGGGAGCTGGGTCAAAAAGAATCTTGCTGTGATGTATGTCATAGAGTGTTCTGCCTATGTTTTCCTCTAAGAGTTTGATAGTGTCTGGTCTTACACTTAGGTCTTTAATCCATTTTGAGTTTATTTTTGTGCATGGTGTCAGGGAATGTTCTAATTTCATACTTTTACGTGTATCTGTCCAATTTTCCCAGCACCACTTATTGAAGAGGCTGTCTTTTCTCCACTGTATATGCTTGCCTCCTTTATCAAAGATAAGGTGACCATATGTGCGTGGGTTTATCTCTGGGCTTTCTATCCTGTTCCATTGATCAATATTTCTGTTTTTGTGCCAGTACCAAACTGTCTTGATTATTGTGGCTTTGTAATATAGTCTGAAGTCAGGGAGCCTGATTCCCCCAGCTCCATTTTTCGTTCTCAAGATTGCTTTGGCTATTCGGGGTCTTTTGTGTTTCCATACAAATTGTGAAATTTTTTGTTCTAGTTCTGTGAAAAATGCCAGTGGTAGTTTGATAGGGATTGCATTGAATCTGTAGATTGCTTTGGGTAGTAGAGTCATTTTCACAATGTTGATTCTTCCAATCCAGGAACATGGTATATCTCTCCATCTATTTGTATCATCTTTAGTTTCTTTCATCAGTGTCTTATAATTTTCTGCATACAGGTCTTTTGTCTCCTTAGGTAGGTTTATTCCTAGATATTTTATTCTTTTTGTTGCAATGGTAAACGGGAGTGTTTTCTTAATTTCACTTTCAGATTTTTCGTCATTAGTGTATAGAAATGCAAGAGATTTCTGTGCATTAATTTTGTATCCTGCTACTTTACCAAATTCATTGATTAGCTCTAGGAGTTTTCTGGTAGCATCTTTAGGATTCTCTATGTATAGTATCATGTCATCTGCAAACAGTGACAGCTTTACTTCTTCTTTTCCAATTTGGATTCCTTTTATTTCTTTTTCTTCTCTGATTGCTGTGGCTAACACTTCCAAAACTATGTTGAATAATAGTGGTGAGAGTGGGCAACCTTGTCTTGTTCCTGATCTTAGTGGAAATGGTTTCAGTTTTTCACCTTTGAGGACAATGTTGGCTGTGGGTTTGTCATATATGGCCTTTATTATGTTGAGGAAAGTTCCCTCTATGCCTACTTTCTGCAGGGCTTTTATCATAAATGGGTGTTGAATTTTGTCGAAAGCTTTCTCTGCATCTATTGAGATGATCATATGGTTTTTCTCCTTCAATTTGTTAATATGGTGTATCACGTTGATTGATTTACGTATATTGAAGAATCCTTGCATTCCTGGGATAAACCCCACTTGATCATGGTGTATGATCCTTTTAATGTGCTGTTGGATTCTGTTTGCTAGTATTTTGTTGAGGATTTTTGCATCTATGTTCATCAGTGATATTGGCCTGTAGTTTTCTTTCTTTGTGACATCTTTGTCTGGTTTTGGTATCAGGGTGATGGTGGCCTCATAGAATGAGTTTGGGAGTGTTCCTCCCTCTGCAATATTTTGGAAGAGTTTGAGAAGGATAGGTGTTAGCTCTTCTCTAAATGTTTGATAGAATTCACCTGTGAAGCCATCTGGTCGTGGGCTTTTGTTTGTTGGAAGGTTTTTAATCACAGTTTCAATTTCAGTGCTTGTGATTGGTCTGTTCATATTTTCTATTTCTTCCTGGTTCAGTCTCGGCAGGTTGTGCATTTCTAAGAATCTGTCCATTTCTTCTAGGTTGTCCATTTTATTGGCGTAGAGTTGCTTGTAGTAATATCTCATGATCTTTTGTATTTCTGCAGTGTCAGTGGTTACTTCTCCTTTTTCATTTCTAATT
Source organism: Balaenoptera physalus (assembly GCF_965194825.1). Lineage (NCBI taxonomy): Eukaryota > Metazoa > Chordata > Mammalia > Artiodactyla > Balaenopteridae > Balaenoptera > Balaenoptera physalus. Next base: position 104,290,721 of record NC_138888.1, read on the forward strand.
CTATTGATCTGAGTCTTCTCCCTTTTTCTCTTGATGAGTCTGGCTAATGGTTTATCAATTTTGTTTATCTTCTCAAAGAACCTGCTTTTAGTTTTATTGATTTTTGCTATTGTTTCCTTCATTTCTTTTTCATTTATTTCTGATTTGATCTTTATGATTTCTTTCCTTCTGCTAGCTTTGGGGTTTTTTTGTTCTTCTTTCTCTAATTGCTTTAGGTGCAAGGTTAGGTTGTTTATTCGAGATGTTTCCTGTTTCTTGAGGTAGGCTTGTATTGCTATAAACTTCCCTCTTAGCACTGCTTTTGCTGCGTCCCATAGGTTTTGGGTCGTCGTATCTCCATTGTCATTTGTTTCTAGGTATTTTTTGATTTCCCCTTTGATTTCTTCAGTGATCACTTCGTTATTAAGTAGTGTATTGTGTAGCCTCCATGTGTTTGTATTTTTTACACATCTTTTCCTGTAATTGATATCTAGTCTCATAGCGTTGTGGTCGGAAAAGATACTTGATACGATTTCAATTTTCTTAAATTTACCAAGGCTTGATTTGTGACCCAAGATATGATCTATCCTGGAGAATGTTCCATGCACACTTGAGAAAAATATGTATTCTGTTGTTTTTGGGTGGAATGTCCTATAAATATCAATTAAGTCCGTCTTGTTTAATGTATCATTTAAAGCTTGTGTTTCCTTATTTATTTTCATTTTCGATGATCTGTCCATTGGTGAAAGTGGGGTGTTAAAGTCCCCTACTATGATTGTGTTGCTGTCAATTTCCCCTTTTATGGCTGTTAGTATTTGCCTTATGTATTGAGGTGCTCCTATGTTGGGTGCATAAATATTTACAATTGTTATACATTCCTCTTGGATCGATCCCTTGATCATTATATAGTGTCCTTCTTTGTCTCTTATAATATTCTTTATTTTAAAGTCTATTTTGTCTGATATGAGAATTGCTACTCCAGCTTTCTTTTGATTTCCATTTGCATGGAATATCTTTTTCCATCCCCTCACTTTCAGTCTGTATGTGTCTCTAGGTCTGAAGTGGGTCTCTCGTAGACAGCATATATATGGGTCTTGTTTTTGTATCCATTCAGCCAGTCTGTGTCTTTTGGTGGGAGCATTTAATCCATTTACATTCAAGGTAATTATCGATATGTATGTTCCTATTCCCATTTTCTTAAATGTTTTGGGTTTGTTATTGTAGGTGTTTTCCTTCTCTTGTGTTTCTTGCCTAGAGAAGTTCCTTTAGCATTTGTTGTAAAGCTGGTTTGGTGGTGCTGAACTCTCTCAGCTTTTGCTTGTCTGTAAAGGTTTTAATTTCTCCATCAAATCTGAATGAGATCCTTGCTGGGTAGAGTAATCTTGGTTGTAGGTTTTTCTCCTTCATCACTTTAAGTATATCCTGCCACTCCCTTCTGGCTTGCAGAGTTTCTGCTGAAAGATCAGATGTTAACCTTATGGGGATTCCCTTGTGTGTTATTTGTTGTTTTTCCCTTGCTGCTTTTAATATGTTTTCTTTATATTTAATTTTTGACAGTTTGATTAATATGTGTCTTGGTGTGTTTCTCCTTGGGTTTATCCTGTATGGGACTCTCTGTGCTTCCTGGACTTGATTAACTATTTCCTTTCCCATATTAGGGAAGTTTTCAACTATAATCTCTTCAAATATTTTCTCAGTCCCTTTCTTTTTCTCTTCTTCTTCTGGGACCCCTATAATTCGAATGTTGGTGCGTTTAATGTTGTCCCAGAGGTCTCTGAGACTGTCCTCAGTTCTTTTCATTCTTTTTTCTTTATCCTGCTCTGCAGTAGTTATTTCCACCATTTTATCTTCCAGGTCACTTATCCTTTCTTCTGCCTCAGTTATTCTGCTATTGATCCCATCTAGAGTATTTTTAATTTCATTTATTGTGTTTTTCATTGTTGCTTGGTTCCTCTTTAGTTCTTCTACGTCCTTGTTAAATGTTTCTTGCATTTTGTCTATTCTATTTCCAAGATTTTGGATCATCCTTACTATCATTATTCTGAATTCTTTTTCAGGTAGACTACCTATTTCCTCTTCATTTGTTAGGTCTGGTGTGTTTTGACCCTGCTCCTTCATCTGCTGTGTGTTTTTCTGTCGTCTCATTTTGCTTATCTTACTGTGTTTGGGGTCTCCTTTTCACAGGCTGCAGGTTCGTAGTTCCCGTTGTTTTTGGTATCTGTCCCCAGTGGCTAAGGTTGGTTCAGTGGTTTGTGTAGGCTTCCTGGTGGAGGGGACTATTGCCTGTGTTCTGGTGGATGAGGTTGAATCTTGTCTTTCTGGTGGGCACGTCTACGTCTGGTGGTGTGTTTTGGGTGTCTGTGGCCTTATGATTTTAGGCAGCCTCCCTGCTAATGGATGGGGCTGTGTTCCTGTCTTGCTAGTTGTTTGGCATAGGGTGTCCAGCCCTGTAGCTTGTTGGTCGTTGAGTGAAGCTGGGTCTTGATGTTGAGATGGAGATCTCTGAGAGATTTTTGCCGTTTGGTATTACGTGGAGCTGGTAGGTCTCTTGTGGACCAGTGTCCTGAAGTTGGCTCTCCCACCTCAGAGGCACAGCCCTGATGCCTGGCTGGAGCACCAAGAGCCTTTCATCCACACAGCTCAGAATATAAGGGAGAAAAAAATAGAAAGAAAAAAAGAGGATAAAATAAAATAAAATCAAGCTATTATAATAAAAAATAAGAAAAAAAATTATTAAGAGTAAATGTATTCAGAAAAAAACTTTTTTTAATTTTTAAAAATAGATTTATTAATTTTTTATAGTAAAAAATAAGAAAAAAATTTTTAAGAAAAAAACTTATTAAGAAAAAAAATTTTAATTTTTTAAAATAAAAAATATGAAAAAACTTATTAGAATTTTTTTAATTTCTAAAAATAGAAAATACGGAAAAAATTATTAAGAAAACATATATTAGGAAAAAAAAATTTTTTTAAGTAAAAAAAAAAAAAAAAAATGGACGGACCTAACTCTAGGACTGATGGTAAAAGCAAAGCTATACAGACAAAATCTCACCCAGAAGCATACACATATACACTCACAAAAAAAGGAAAAGGGGAAATTAATATATCCTGCTCCTAAAGTCCACCTTTTGAATTTCGGATGATTCGTTGTCTATTCAGGTATTCAACAGATGCAGGCACATCAAGTTGTTTGTGGAGCTTTAATCCGCTGCTTCTGAGGCTGCTGGGAGAGATTTCCCTTTCTCTTCTTTGTTCGTACAGCTCCCAGCGTTCAGCTTTGGATTTGGACCCGCCTCTGCATGTACGTCGCCTGAGGGCGTCCGTTCCCCGCCCAGACAGAAAGGGGTTAAAGGAGCAGCTGCTTCGGGGGCTCTGGCTCACTCAGGCCGGGGGAGGGAGCGGTACAGAGGAGGCGGGGCGAGCCTGCGGCGTCAGAGGCGTCGTGACGTTGCAGCAGCCTGAGGCGCGCCCTGTGTTCTCCAGGGGAAGTTGTCCCCAGATCACGGGAGCCTGGCAGTGGCGAGCTGCACCGGCTCCCGGGAGGGGCAGTGTGGAGAGTGACCTGTGCTCGCACACAGGCTTCTTGGTGGCGGCAGCAGCAGCCTTAGCGTTTCCTACCAGTCTCTGGGATCCACGCTGATGGCCCTGGTTCGCGCCCGTCTCTGGGGTCCGCGCTGTTAGCCGCGGCTCACGCCCGCCTCTGGAGTTCGTCTAGGCGGCGCTCTGAATCCCCTCTCCTTGCGCGCCGCGAAACAAAGAGGCAAGAAAAAGTCTCTTGCCTCTTCGGTGGCTGCAGACCTCCTCTCCGGCTCCCTCCCGGCTCGCCGCGGCACGCCAGCCCCTTCAGGCTGTGTTCACGCTGCCAACCCCAGTCCTCTCCCTGCGATCTGACCAAAGCCCGCGCCTCAGCTCCCAGCCCCGCCTGCCCCAGCGGGTGAGCAGACGAGCCTCTCGGGCTGGTGAGCGCTGCTCGGCGCTGAGCCTCTGTGCGGGAATCTCTCCGTTTTTCCCTCTGCGCCCCTGTTGCTGTGGGATCCGCGCTGATAGCCGCGGCTCGCACCCGTCTCTGGATTTCGTTTAGGCAGCGCTCTGAATCCCCTCTCCTTGCGCGCCGTGAAACAAAGCGGCAAGAAAAAGTCTCTTGCCTCTTCGGCAGCTGCAGACTTTTTCCCGGACTCCCTCCCGGCTAGCACCAAAGCCCAAGCCTCAGCTCCCAGCCCCCGCCCGACCCAGCGGGTGAGCAGACAAGCCTCTCAGGTTGGTGAGTGCTGGTTGGCGCCAAGCCTCCGTGCGGGAATCTCTCCGCTTTGCCCTCCGCACCCCTGTGGCTGCGCTCTCCTCCGCGGCTCCGAAGCTTCCCCCCTCTGCCACCCGCAGTCTCTGCCCACAAAGGGGCTTCCTAGTGCCTGGAAACCTTTCCTCCTTCACGGCTCCCTCCCACTGGCGCAGGTCCCGTCCCTATTCTTTTGTCTCTGTTATTTCTTTTTTTTTTTTTTACCCTACCCAAGTACGTGGGGATTTTCTTGCCTTTTGGGAGGTCTGACGTCTTCTGCCAGCGTTCAGTGGGTGTTCTGTAGCAGCAGTTCCACGTGTAGATGTATTTCTACTGTATCTGTGGGAAGGAAGGTGATCTCCGTGTCTTACTCTTCCGCCATCTTGCCCCTACCCACCTCTCTTTAATGATTTTAAAATTTTGTATTACAAAATTAAAAAGAAAATTAATGGTTTTGTTATAGACTGAATATTTGTGTCCCCCAAGATTTACATGTTGAAACCCTAACCTGCAATATAATGGTATCAAGAACTAAGACCTTTGGGAGGTCATTAGAATCAGCCCTCATGGATGGGATTAGCACCCTTATAACAGCCTAGAGAGAGGTTGCTTCTTTCTGCTCTCCACCATGTAAGGATACAGCAAGAGCACAGCCATCCACAAACCTGGAAGCAGACTCTCACAACCTGCTGGTGCCTTGATCTTGGACTTCCCAGCCTCTAGAGTGTTAGAAACTTGAGGACACAGGGTGGGAGGGGGAAGCTGCGGCAAAGTGAGAGTAGCATGGACATATATACACTACCAAATGTAAAATAGTTAGCTAGTAGGAAGCAGCAGCATAGCACAGGGAGATCAGTTCGGTGCTTTGTGACCACCTAGAGGGGTGGGATAGGGAGGGGATATGGGGACATCAGCATATGGCTGATTTACTTTGGTGTACAACAGAAACTAACACAATATTGTGAAGCATTTATACTCCAATAAAGATCTATTTTAAAAAAAATATGTTTGTTGTTGAAGCCACCCCATCCATGACAGTTTTGTTAATGCAGCCTGTATGGACTAAGAGAGGTTTAAATTAGATGATGAACTTACATGATTTCATAAAATTAAAAAATACATCTGTGAAAAATACAGAAAAACAAACTTTTATTAATTTAATCTTGGGGATGGTTATTGTCTGAATCAGGTCTGGAGATGTTTTTGTCATTTACCTATTCAGGGTCATCTACAATTCACTTCATATTTATGTTCATGTGCTGTTTGGGACAACCCCAGTGAATCTGACCAAGTACTGTCAAACACAAAAACTGTAAATTACTGCAAAGAACACTTAAAGCTTGTATTTAATTGCTAAAAATTTACTCTTCTTTGAACAATAACAAAAACATTCTTACAATTATATTTTCCCTACTTTTAAAATTTAACCAAAGTGCTTCAGAAGTTGCTAGGTTCTTTCAGTGGTGTTTTGTACTCCACATGGACAGGATAGCAAAGGCTTCCCTTCTATAAGTAACTAGTATAAAGAACTGTTTAAATCCTCTTGGCTATTGGAAGGAAAAGACAAAACAAGTATAATCTGGGACTTCCCTGGTGGTGCAGTGGTTGAGAATCTGCCTGCCAATGCAGGGGACACGGGTTCGAGCCCTGGTCTGGGGAGATCCCACATGCCGCAGAGCAACTAGGCCCGTGAGCCACAGCTACTGAGCCTGTGCGTCTGGAGCCTGTGCTCCGCAGCAAGAGAAGCCGCGATAGTGAGAGGCCCGCGCACCGCGATGAAGAGTGGCCCCTGCTTGCTGCAACTAGAGAAAGCCCTCGCACAGAAATGAAGACCCAACACAGCCAAAAATAAATAAATCAAATTAAAAAAAAGTATAATCTGATACTTACAGTTGATTGTTTTATGTATAGAATAATTTGCATATTGCTAAAACTTTTAAAAACAAAAATATAATTTAATAATAATTTATAAGTGTGTATAGTTTAGAGTAATTTTCTAACATATATGTCCTTCTAAGAAACGGATAATTAGAATTAAAAAAACAGTATTTACATCCCTATACATAAAATGTCTTCTAAAGTCTCCTAAGTGAAAATAAGAGACTATTATTAGATTAGTATTTTTTGTCTGTTTATTCCTTGCTCATGAGCTGATGAAGTAAAATCAAGGGTAATTTTCACATTGTCAGAAAATGTGAAGTAATTTATAAGTGGTTAGTGGCCCTACAAAAAGCTTTATTAATTCTGTTTTACATTTGGTGCACAACTTTGCTGATAAAACACTCAGAATGAATGCAGGTAAATTGTTGGACAATGATATTAAAAATACTGGAATAAGATTTAGAAGATTATAGCCTATACATTTTTAGGCCTTTGAAGTATAGTTGACTTACAATATTATATTAGTTTCAGGTATACAACATAAATTCCACGTTTTTATAAATTATATTCCATATAGTTATTATAAAGTAGTGGATATAGTCCCTGTGCTATATGTTACATCTTTATAATTTATTTAGTTTATACCTAGAAGTTTGTACCTCTAAATCCCCTTCACCTATTTGGCCCACCCCAGACCCCTCTTCCATCTGGTAACCACTAGCATGAGCTGCTTGTAAATTTTGGAGATTAATCCTTTGTCAGTTGCTTCATTTGCAAATATTTTCTCCCATTCTGAGGGTTGTCTTTTTGTCTTGTTTGTGGTTTCCTTTGCTGTGTAAAAGCTTTTAAGTTTCTGTTTCTGTTTTCTTATATTCATTTGTTTGTTTTATTTTTTAGGTTCCACATATAATTGACTACATATAGGTTTTGTATTTCTCTGTCTGAGTTATTTCACTAGCATAATATCCTCCAGGTCCATCCATGTTGTCACAAATGGCAAGGTATCATTCTTTTACATGGCTGAGTAATATTCCATTGTATATATACCACATCTTCTTCATCCATTCATCTGTTGATGGACACATAGGTTGTTTCCATATCTTGGCTAATGTAAATTATGCAGCTATGAATACCGGGGTACATATATCTTTTCAAATTAGGTAAATTCAGGTAAATATCCACAATTGAAATTCTGGATCATATAGCAGTTCTATTTTTAAACATTTGCGGAAACTCCATTTTGTTTTCCATCATAGTTGTACCAATTTACATTCACACCAAAACTGCACAACTACCCTTTTCTCCAGGTCCTCATGAACACTTGTTATTTCTTGTCTTTTTGATGATAGTCATCCTGATACATGTGAGGTGATACTTTATTGCAGTTTTGATGTGCACTTCCCTAATGATTAGCAATGTTGAGCATCTTTTCATGTGTCTGTTGGCAATCTTTATGCCTTCTTTGGAAAAATGCCTATTCAGGTCCTCGGCCCATTTTTTTTACCTAGTTGTTTGGATTTTTGATATTGAGTTGTATGACTTGTTTTGTTGTGTTTTGGATATTAACCTACAAGACATATCATTTGCAAATATCTTCCTTCATTCAGTGGGATATTTTTCATTTTTTTTGTTGTTGTTGTTGGTTTCCATCACAGTGCAAAAGCTTTTACGTTTGATTAGGTCCCATTTGTTTATTTTTGCTTTTGTTCCTCTTACCTGAGGAGGCAAGACGAAAAAAAATATTGGTAAGACATGTCAAACAGCATATTGCCTGTGTTTTCTTCTAGGGTTTTTATAGTTTCAGGTCTCACAGTTAGGTTTTTAAACCATTTTGAGTTTATTTCTGTATGTGGTGTGAGAAAGTAGTCCAGTTTGGTTCTTTTGTGCATAGCTGTCCAGTTTTCCCAACATCACTTACTGAAGAGACTGTCTTTTCTCCTTTGTCATAGGTTAATTGACCATAGTGTGTAGGTTTATTTCTGGTCTCTTTTAATCTGTTCCACTGGTCTATATGTCTGTTTTCATCAGTACCATGCTGTTTTGATTATTGTAGTTTTGTAGTACAGTCTGGAGTGAGGGAATATGATATCTCCAGCTTTGTTCTTTTCTTCAAGGTTTCTTTGGTTATTAGGTTGTCTTTACTGTTGCCATACAAATTTAGGATTACTTGTTCTCACTCTCTGAAAAATGCCATGGGCATTTTGATAGGCATCTCACTAAATCTCAGGATTGCTTTGGGGAGGGTAAGCATTTTAAAAGTATTAATTCTTCCAATCCATGAACAGAACAGAATAGAATAGGATATCATTCTATTTATTTGCATCATCTTCAATTTCTGTTTTCAATGTCTTATAGTTTTCAGATTATAGGTCTTTCACCTCTTTGAGTAAATTTATTTCTAGACATTTTATATTTTTCTATTGTAAATAAGATTGTACTCTTGAATTTCTCTTTCTGCTAGTTTATTATTGATGTAGAAATTCAACAGATTTCTGTATATTAATGTAGTATCTTGTAATGTTACTGAATTCATTGATAAGTTCTAATAGTCTTTGAATGGATTCTTCAGGGTTTTCTTCATAAAATTTCATGTCATCAGCAAATAGTGATCATTTTCATGTTGCTTTCAATTTGGACGTCTTTTATTTTATTTTTCTTGTCAGATTGTTGTGTCTAAGATTTTCAATATTATGTTAAATAGAAACGGGGAGAATGCACATACTGGTCATAGTCCTGATTTTACAAGAAAAGCTTTTTTCCATACACCATTAAATATGAAGTTAGATGAGGATTTGTCAGAGTATGTTCCTTGCCTTTATTATGCTGAAGTATGTTTCTTGTATACCAACTTTCTTGAAAGCCAACATCATGAATGGATATTAAATTTTATCAAAAGCTTTTTCTGCATCTATTGAGATGATCTGACTTTTATTCTTCAGTTTGTTAACGTGGTGTATCACATTGATTGATCTGAGGATATTGAACCATCTTTACATCCATGGAACAAATCCCACTTGATCATGGTGTATGATCCTTTTAATGTATTTTTCAAATTGGTTTGCTAATATTTTGTTGAGGATTTTACATCTTTCTTTATCAGGGATATTGGCCTGTAATTGTGTGTGTGTGTGAGGTGTCTTTGTCTGGTTTTGATATCAGGGTGATGCTGGCCTCATAGAATGAGTTTGACAGGGTTCCCTCCTCTTCAATATTTTGGAATAATTTGAGAAGAATAGGTATAATCTCTTCTTTAAATGTTTGGTAGAATTTTTTTATGAAGTTGTGTCCTGGACTTTTGTCTGTTGGAATTTTTTGATTACTCATTCAATTTCAATATTAGTAATGTCTGTTCAGATTTTTAAATTATTTTTTATTGGAGTATAGTTGATTTACAATGTTGTGTTAGTTTCTGCTGTACAGCAAAGTGAGTCACTTATACATATACATATATCCACTCTTTTTTAGATTCTATTCCCATATAAGTCATTACAGAGTATTGAATAGTGTTCCCTGTGCTATACAGTAGGTCCTTATTAGTTATCTATTTTATGTAAAGTAGTGTGTATTTGTCAATCCCAATCTCCCAATTTATCCCCCCTCTTTCCCCCTTGGTAACCATAAGTTTGTTTTCTTCATCTGTGACTCAATTTCCATTTTGTAAATAAGTTCATTTGAAGCATATTTTTGGATTCCACATATAAGCAATATAATATGATATTTGTCTTTCTCTGTCTGATTTGTCTTGGAAGATTTATGTTTCTAGCAATTAATCCCTTTCTTCTAGGTTGTCTAATTTTTGGTTTATAACTGTTCATAGTATTCTCTTATAATTGTTTATATTTCTGTGATATTGTTTGTAACTTCTCTTTCATTTCTAATTTTGTTTATTTTAGTCCTCTCATTTTTTTCTTAATGAGTCTGGATAAAGGTTTATCAATTTTATTGATCTTTGAAAAAAAATCTTTTAGATTCATTAATCTTTTCTCTTTTGTCTCTATTTTACCTATTTCCACTCTGATCTTTATTGTTTCCTTCCTTCTGCTGACCTTGGGCTTTGTTTGTTCTTATTTTTCTAATTGCTTTAGATGAAAGTTAGGTTGTTTATTTGAGTTTTTCTTGTTTACTGAAGTAGGCCCGTATTTCTATAAACTTCCCTTTTACAACTGCTTTTGCTCTGTCCCTAGATTTTTGAACCTAGGGAATTCAAATTTGAGTCATGTTTTTATTTTCATTTGTCTTGAGGTATGTTTTTAAAATTTTGTCTTTAATTTCTCATTAACCATTGGCTTTTTAGTAGCAACTTATTTAGTCTCCACATGCTTGTGAGTTTTTTTTTTTTTTTTCTGGTTTCTTCTTGTAATTGATTTCTATTTAGTTTCATACCATAATGGTTGGAAAATGTGCTTGACATAATTTTCATCTTCTTAAATTTACTGAGACTTTTTTGCAGCCTTACCTGTGGTCTATCCTAGAGAATGTTCCATGTGCACTTGAGAAAAATGTATATTCTGCCATTTGGGACTAGAATGTTCTGTAAATATCTGTTAAGTTTATCTGGTCTAATCTGTCATTTAAGGCCACTGTTTCCTTATTGATTTTCTGTCTTGATGATCTATTGATTGATGTAAGTGTGGTCCCATACTCTTATTGTATTATTGTCAATTTCTCCCTTTGTGTCTGCTAATATTTGCTTTATACATTTAGGTGCTCTTCTATTAGATGCATATAAATTTATAATGCATATCCTCTTCTTTGATTAACCCCTTCATCATGAAATGTCCTTCTTTGTCTTTTATTGTAGACTTTGTTTTAAAGTTTACTTTGTCTGGTATTAGTATTGTTACTCCAGCTTACTTTTTTTTCCATTTTCGTGGAATATTATTTTCATTCCCCTCACTTTCATGTGTATGTCTTTAGCTCTGAATTGAATCTCTTGCAGGCCTAATATAGATGGGTCTTGCTATTTTTATTCAATTAGTCACCCTATATCTTTTGATTGGAGCATTTAGTCCATTCACATTTAAAGTGATTCTTGATAGGTCTGTGTTTATTACCATTTTCTTACTTCTTTTATGTTTGTTTTAGAGTTCTATTCTTCTTTTAGTCTCTTCTTTTGTGATATGAAGGCTTTCTTTAGAGTTATGTGTGGGTTCCTTTCTCTTTGTTTTCTGTGTACTTATATTAGGTTTTGATTTGTTGTTATCATGATGCTCATATGTATCAACTTATAACTATATCTACTTGTTTTATACTGATAGTCATTTAAGTTCAAACACATTCTAAAAGATCTACTTTTTTTACTCTATACACCATTTTATATTTATGATGTTATATTTTACATCTTCATGTACAACCCTTAACTGTTTATTGTAGCTATAGCTGATTTTACTATTTTGTTTTTTAACCTTTATATTCACTTATTTAAGTGGCGGATCCACTGCCTTTCTTATATGTTTTCCTTTACCAGTGAAAAATTTCCTCTCATATATTTTCTTATTTCTTGTTATAGCTTTTTATTTTTCACATAAAGAAGACCCTTTAATCTTTTTAAGGACATGTAAGTGGTGATAAACTCATTCAGTTTTTGCTTGTTTGGGAAACTCTTTATTTCTCCCTCAATTCTAAATGATAACCTTGCTGTGTAGCATATCCTTGGTTGTAGGTCTTTCCCTTTCATTACTTTAAATATATAATGTCATTCCCTTCTGTACTGTAAATTTTCTGCTAAAAAAAAATCATCCAGTAGCTTTATAGAGGTTCCCTTGTATGAGACTCTTTGTTTTTCTTTAGCTACCTTTAAACTTTTCTCTTTATCTTAATTTTTGACATTTTAATTATGATATGTCTTGGTGTGGGTCTCTTTGGGTTCAACTTTAATTATGATATTTCTTGGTGTGGGTCTCTTTGGGTTCAACTTGTTTAAGACCCTCTGTTTGAGAACCTAAGTATTTGTTTCCTTTTTCAGAAAACTTCAGGGACGTTTTTAGCCATAATTTCATCAAAGGCATTACAGTCTCTTTCTCTCTTTCTTCTTCTGGGGTCCCTAGAATGTTAGTGCAGTTGATGTTATTCTAGAAATGTCTGAAACTATCCCCATTACTTTTTTTTTTTTTCTTTTTGCTATTCTGATTTGGTGATTTCCATTATTCTGTTTTTCAGGTGGTTTGCACATTATTCTGTATCACTTAATCTTCTGTTAATTCCTTCTAGTGTATGTTTCATTTCAGTTATTTTATTTTTCAGCTCCGATTGGTTCTTTTTTATGTTTTCTAGTTTTTTTTGAAGTTCTCATTGTGTTCCTCTATTCTTCTCCATGTTCAATAGTCATTTTTATTACTATTGCTTTGAACTCTTTTTTTCAGGTAAATTATCTCCGTTTCATTAGGATTTTTTTCCTGTGGTTTTGTCTTATTCTTTCATTTGAAACCCATTCCTCTGTCTTCTTGTTTTATTTTATTTGACTTTCTCTGTTTGTCTCTATGAAATTAGGTGAAAGAGTTACCTATCCTAGTCTTGAAAGGGTATCCTTGTGTGCAAGTGTCCATATGCAGCCTGCACGTGCCCAATGGCTTTAGTAGGAGAACTGCATCTGAAGTGAGCATGAACTGTGTCTTCTGCAGGGGTGTACTGTCAACCATCTTCTTAGTTGTAAGTACCACTGCAATGGGAGTATCTAGAGCTAGAGTCAGGTGTGAGCTAGGGATTCTCTCACTCTCAATGGCTGTCATTCCCTATCCGGGTGATGGGGCTTGAGCAGGAGACCTGAGGGAGTTGTGCTTCTCCCCTGCATGACAGTAGTCTCTGCTTTGGTTTGGGGTGGGTTCAGGGCCTAAGGGCTTGAAGATGTGCTTCTGAGCTTGCTCTGCATTTTCCCCAGTGTGCACATGTGTTCACACAATGACAATGGCAGTCTCCACCTTGGTTAGAGTTGAAGTTGGGGCCTGAGAGGTTGGAGCCACACTTCTGATACGACTCTGCTTTTTCCCTGGTGTGCATGTGCACACATGAAAGAGTGATGGCAGTCTCCTTTAGTGGGGAGCAGTGCTGGAACAGGAGGGGCTGGATCAGGAGCCCAGTGCAGGCTGAAGGGCTTGGGGGATGCTGAGGCTGTCCTGGCAAGCTGGCCAGAGTCCCAGGCAGTTTTCAATCTGCTGACTCTACACTGGGACTGGGAACAAGCACGTCTGTGTGCACAGTCTTTCAGAGTGGAATTTCGGTTTCTTTCAGCTCTCTGGTAAGCCCCACTGGCTTTCAAACTAAGAGTGCTCATCATACTAGTGCCAGAACCCAGGGCTGGGTGTGTAATATGGGGTTCAAACTCCTCACTGCTTGGGGAGGATCCCCAACCCTGTGATAAGCCCCTCCTCTTCTGGGTCAGCTGATGGAGGTTTGGGTCCCAACTAGATCACTTCTCCTGCCAGACTCTGTGTAGTTCTTTCCTTACACCCTTGGTTGTAAAAGAGTCCTTCTGCTAGTCTTCATGTTGCTCTCAGCAAGACTTGCTCTATACGTAATTGCAATTTTGATGTGTTTGTGGGTGGAGGTGAGCTCAGAGTGTTCCTACTCTGCCATCTTAATTCCTTCCTTATATACCTTTTTTGAACATTTCCCCCCAAAAAAGATATTCATGTCTGGAAAGTTGTGAATAATGTACATCCTCAAACTTTCAAAAAAAATAAATAAGAGGTCAGGTCTTATCTCTTATGGATTTCCACTGCCCTCCATAAACTGGTCTCAACCTACCAACATATGCTATTTTAATTTTAATACTCATCAACATGTTTGTTGATTTTTTTTTAATTCTTTTTTAAAAAATCAGCTTATGTTATGTTGCAAAGTTTTTATACTTATTTGACATTTCACTAGACATTGGATGATAATTTTACTTCTGTTTTTTTCACTATTCAAGTAAGACTTGTATCCATCATTTAAAACCATTTTTCGGGCTTCCCTGGTGGTGCGGTAGTTGGGAGTCTGCCTACCAATGCAGGTGACGCGGGTTCGAGCCCTGGTCTGGGAAGATCCCACATGCCGCGGAGCAACTGGGCCCGTGAGCCACAACTACTGAGCCTGTGCTCCGCAACAAGAGAGGCAGCAATAGTGAGAGGCCTGTGCATTGCGATGAAGAGTGGCCCCCGCTTGCCGCAACTAGAGAAAGCCCTCACGCAGAAACAAAGACCCAACACAGCCAAAAATAAATAAATAAATAATAAAAATAAAGGGAAAAAAAAACCTTTTTTCTTTCCAGTCTCTCCTTAACTTTCAATCTACTCTTAGTGGAAATGGCAGATTATACTTCTACTTTTCACTCTAACTTCTCATTTACTCTTCCTCTGTTTGTGCTTTTGATAGTGATTTGCCAAATACACTATAATCCCTTAGATCACCAATAATTATTTTGAGAATAAATTTGTGAGACACATCTTAGAACTTAACTTACTCAATTTATCTTTCTGTGACATTATCCTGCACCTCCTGCATTTTGAAACTCACTTTCCTTTGATTGTAAGATAAAAAGTTTTGTTTTTCTCCAACTCTTATTCCCTCTTCAGTTTTTTTAGCTTTTGAACTTAAAGAAGTACTTTTGAAAACTCCCATCCTAAGAATTTTGAAAATTTTGCTACCAAAAGTCTTCACCACTGTGTTATTAAGTGAATGTTAATTTCTGAATTTTGGGATTCTGTGGATATTTTTCCTTTCCTTTCTTCCTTTCTTTCTGTTATTTGCCGTAAATGCTGTAATCCACATTGTGTATCAGAAGGACATTTGTTGTTTTTATGCTTTCTTGGTTATAACTTATCAGAGTGCCAAGGCACCACTGTTATCCACTGTTTGCTCTCCTGCTAATCAACTACTTCTAATTTCCAGTTAAGCAAATTGTTTTCAGTTTTGTCTGTTGTCTTTCTACCCATTGCAGTCTTTGGAATAAAAATTCAATTTAAAAAAAATTTAAAAAATAAAAGTTTCTCTTCTCTTTCTCCTTTTTTTTTTTTTTTTTTGACATGGACCATTTGCAAAGTCTTTATTGAATTTGTTATAATGTTGCCTCTGTTTTACGTTTTGGTTTTGTGGCCGTGGGGCATGTGGGATCTTAGCTTCCCGACCAGGGATTGAACCTGCACCCACTGCATTGGAAGGCGAAGTCTTAACCACTGGACTGCCAGGGAAGTCCCTCTCTCTCCTTTTTTAAGGCTCTTTTTTTTCCTGGTGTGCCCACAGAAAGTTTGCTTTCTCAAGTTTCATCCTTAGAGTTGGCTTTACCAAACCACACATTTCTTACTCCTCTAAATCTTGTTTGGCTGTGTCATTAATATCAATATTTTAAATTATCATAGAAACGATGATGCCATCAAGTCACTTTCTTGAGTACTTAAGTTAAGGATTTTAACTTTGGTGTCTCATACCTATCTGCAAGTATACACATTAACGTTCAACTTCCATCTCTCCTTTGGCTCCATTCTGTGTCATCTTCTGTTCTCCTAAGTGTCTAAAACAGTCTAGCCATTCATACATGAAATCTGGGTATCACAGTAAAGATTTCCTTCCTTGAGGGAATGAGATACTCCCTTTCCCTCATTGTTCCTCATCCCACTGGTCAAAAAATACTGCTACTGTATTTTTAAAATTTGTCTTCATGTTACTTCTTCCTCTTCATTCTATTATTGCCTATTTCTCCTTTTCCATGTCTATATTGCTTATTTTTCTTAAAAGCAAACTAACTACAATTTATTCTAAGTAATAAAGAATTAAAATACCACAAAAGACCCTTTTCTGTTTTACTTCATGCTACTTAAGTTTGCTTTATCTTACCATGTTCATTCGGATATTCTTTTGTCTGCACCTATTGTTTTCTCAGGATATTTCAATTACTCACACATCTCTGATTTCTGCTAGCATGTAACATTAGGAAATCGTGGTCAGTCCACTAGATTCACCTAATTAACATTTCTTGCAGGGAATTTTCCCCAATATGCCCACCACCCAATGTGGCTAGATTATATGTTCCTCTCTTTACCCATTTAGATTATTTCTGTAAAAGATTTATCATATTTAGATCAAATTATTTGTTTTTCTGTGAGCTTTATGAAAACAGTCACTGTGTACCCTGGATCTGTGTCACAAGTTGAATGATTTCCGAACATGGTGAATAAATGAATGAATGAATGAAAGCTTGAAATTATGGACAACAAAATCATATAAGCATTTAATCGTATGATTTGGGTCTTTTATCCTATTCCTAGTTCTTTTTAATGGGCTAGACACACATGTATAAATGTGTTTAGAAGGTATATATACTTGAAACCTCAGTACTGAATTTGATCTACTGTCAGTATATATAAACCTCTTGCTTGCTTCCTACACCAACCTCCTGTGCTCACATGCTTTTATTTATCTTTCAAACTGGATGTGTCTCTTTCCTAGGTCCTCCTATTCATTGCATATCCTCTGGGTTCTCCACCTCTACAAAATTTTAATAGTGAAAATTAATTTGGGGATTTGAATCCTTCAAATGACACCACTAACAATATTACAAAATAAGCCACAAAAATGTGAGTTTATATTAACAACCATTACAGACATCAAAGGACTTATAGCCAAAAAAAATATGAAAGACTCTGTGAAACTGAGGAGTTTGCAGAAGAAAAACAGTCAAGGATTGAGACAGTTTGCTAAAATACTTATTCAAATTGAAAATATGTATGTGAAAATACGCTTAAATTCATAAGTAACAAAAAATTCTGATTAGAAACCATGTCTTCCCCAATGCTTAAAATTACTTCTAACTAACTCCATCAGTTGTCAGCAAAGTGTGGAGCAAGGCAAATGCTTGTGATATTACAAATTGATAAAAATATTTTCAGAAATAAATCATTCTTTTGTAAAATAAAAACTGTACTTACTTATGATATAGATATTTTGGTGTACACTACAGTGATTTATGTGCACTTATACACTAGAAAATATATTCAAGGATATCCAAAGCAGCACTGTTTCTAATAGCTCATAACTGGAAACAACCCAAATGTTCTCAAATAATAGTATGTATAAATAATTTACTGTATGGTCAAACAATGGAATATTACACAATGGTGAAAAAGAATGTTCAATTACTGTATCAAAAAGATGAATCTCCAAAACATAAGTATTATAAGATAGCCAAAGACTTATATTTAAAGGTTTAATGACATAATTCTAAACACAAAAAATACAAAATAATTATGTATTGAATAAAAATGATAGAAAATAATAAAAGTGTAAGGAGAAAAACAGATATAATGTAATGAAATATAAAAAAAGAAATTATGAAGTTAGAAAAATATCAATAATAAAACAGTAAAATGAATATTTTACAAAGAACCTCAATAAATTATTAAAAGTATAATAACATAGATATGCCATTAGATAACCTAATCAATACAAATTATCATAAATTCACCAGGTTGAAAAATTACAAATGAGAAAGAAAATGTAAGCATAAACACAAGAGAAATGTAGAGAATTAAGAGATGACAATTTGCTTACCCCTGGAAATAGATTTAAAAGCAAATTGACGTGTATGAAAGCCAGTAAATTTTCAATGCATGATCTCTACTTTCTCCATCTCACTCTTTTTCACTCATACACACACACATAAATACAAGGCACAGGTATTTCAAAATTGAATTTAAATAAAATTTCTCAAAATAGAAAATTCTAGTTCTTTATTTAAAATGTGCTGTGGAGTCATCTATTAAAAGTGTACTTTTGGGGCTTCCCTGGTGGTGCAGTAGTTGAGAAACCGCCTGCCAATGCAGGGGACACGGGTTCGAGCTCTGGTCTGGGAAGATCCCACATGCCACGGAGCAACTGGGCCCATAAGCCACAACTACTAAGCCTGCGCATCTGGAGCCTGTGCTCTGCAACAAGAGAGGCCACGATAGTGAGAGGCCCGCATACCGCGATGAAGAGTGGCCCCCCGCTTGCCACAACTAGAGAAAGCCCTCGCATAGAAATGAAGACCCAACACAGCCAAAAAAAAAAAAAGTGTACTTTTCAATCAGCAACATCAGCATCACCAGGACGCTTGTTAGGAAGGCACAATCTCAGGCCCCAAGTAGACCTATGGAAACAGAACTTGCAGTTTTAACAAAATTCCCTGGAAATTCATATTCACATGAAATTATGAGAAATCCTATGTGAGAGCAGTGGTTCTCACAACGTTTACACATTAGAATCACCCAGAAAGCTGTAAAACAAACAAAAAAGAGGGAAAAAAAAACATTATGGACCTCAAACCCATGATTGTAATTAAATCAGTATGGAGTAGCACACAGGTAATATTAAAAACAAAAACAAAAAACCTGTAGTTCTGGATTGTAGAACCATACAGTGGCCTATGAATCAGGTATGAACTGTGTATAAACATAAAATATTTTTCTTTTTGTTAATAGGTGATATCAACATCACATAGTAGGACTATATGGCTTGATAGCTGTGGGAACATTTTTAAGTTGCCAATTAACATACCTCATCTTTTGTGGTGAATTTCATATTAAATGGTAATTTTGTAATATAATTCAAACATGAAAATTTTAGTAACTATGCAATTTCTGATTTCAGTATTACCTTTCTTCTTGTTCCTGGTCCCACTTTTTCTAAGAAGGAGGTTAACCTGAGTCTAATACTGTGGGAGGAGAGAAAGAACAGGAGAGAAAATTGAGAAAACATATGGAAGTTATTAAATCAAACAGTTGCTGACGAGTTTGCATCTCCTGCTCATCTAAGACAGTAAGCTCCTCTGAGCTCCTGCATTCATAGCTCCCTGACACTCTGGTGCAGCTGTTTTCTCCACTCACCCCATAGCAGGGGATCCACCCCTTTGTGGGAAGCTGCCAAGGATGGAAGCAGACAGGCTGAACTCATGCCCACCTTCCACTGCATTTTCCACAGCTCAGGGATGTGCAAGGACCCTTTCTTGAAGGCAGAGAGAGTGCAAGCTGTGCCTTGGCATCTTTTTTCTTTGCCCTCCTTTGCTTCAAATTATGGAATTTGGACAGTTCTCTGGACCAGCGGCATGCAGACTGACAACTAAAATGGTCTCTGTTTTAAAGGGTGTGTGAGGGAACATGAAGTCCTATGACAGAAACAGTTACAGAGTCCAAGCTTGTACTGCTCAAGGCATGACAGATAGGCCAATAAATTGAGAGACAAAGCACTGGGGCAAGGAATAGTGACTTTATTCAGAAAGCCAGCAGACAAAGAAGATGGTGGACTAGTGTCCTAAAGAACCATCTTACTCCAGTTAAAATTCAGGCTTCTTTAATACTAAAAAGGAAGGGGGTGTCTTGGTGCAAGAATCCTTTGTTCTTGTGGTTTTCCATGTAGCTCTGGTCACAATGTTCCTATAAACCTCCAACAAGAAAATTGTTACTTTCTGTTCTGGAACTTTTTGTCTCTATATGAGTGGAAAACTGTTAGATCTTTAAACTTGAAAACGGGCTACCATGTATATTTCAGGCTAGAAGCAGCAGGTATTTTACAGAGGTGCAGAGACAGCATGGCTAAGCACAAACAACAGAGCACAAGGGTTAGAGCTAAAGGGCTAGATCCTATATGGAATCAGGTTTGTTCTTCTCTGTTACAAAACCATGCCACAAGGATGAATGTGGAAGGACATTATTAAAATCTGGAACTTTTATCTCCCAGGAAGAAGTTTCTTCATCTAATATCCTTTTCATAGGCAGAGGGTCAGTGGGCAGAGGTGTTGCCACACAGACTGTGCTTTGCAAGCCCAGCAGTGTATTTAGTACTAATGAAGTGTGATTTGTTGAAGATTAGAAAGTACATTTTATAAGTTAGTTCCAGGGCATAGTGTCAGTCAAAAAGTGGTCAGTCATAAAACGACTAAAAGAAATTAAGTTTTGCTTTTTTGTGCAGAACCCAAGGGGACCTTCAAGATGGTGGAGGAGTAAGAAGTGGAGATCAACTTCCTCCCCACAAATACATCAAAAATACATCTACACGTGGAACTGCTCCTATAGAATACCCACTGAACGCTGGCAGAAGACCTCAGACTTCCCAAAAGGCAAGAAACTCCCTACGTACCTGGGTCGGGCAAAAGAAAAATCAGAGACAACAGAATAGGGATGGGACCTGCACCTCTGGGAGGGAGTCGTGAAGGAGGAAAAGTTTCCACACACTAGGAAACCCCTTCACTGGCAGAGAAGGAGGGTGGCGGAGGGGGGAAGCTTTGGAGCCACGGAGGAGAGCGCAGCCACAGGGGTGCGGAGGGCAAAGCGGAGAGATTCCCGCACAGAGGATCAGTGCCGAGCAGCACTCACCAGCCCGAGAGGCTTGTCTGCTCACCTGCCGGGGCGGGCGGGGTCTGGGAGCTGAGGCTCGGGCTTCGGTCGGATCGCAGGGAGAGGACTGGGGTTGGCGGCGTGAACACAGCCTGAAGGGGGTTAGTGCGCCACAGCTAGCTGGGAGGGAGACCAGGAAAAAGTCTGGAGCTGCAGAAGAGACAAGAGACTTTTTCTTGCCTCTTTGTTTCCTAGTGCACAAGGAGAGGGGATTCAGAGTGCTGCTTAAAGGAGCTCCAGAGACGCGCGCGAGACGCGGCCATCAGCGCGGACCCCAGAGACGGGCATGAGACGCTAAGGCTGCTGCTGCAGCCACCAAGAAGCCTGTGTGCGAGCACAGGTCACTATCCACACCGCCCCTCCCGGGAGCCTGTGCAGCCTGCCACTTCCAGGGTCCCATGATCCAGGGACAACTTCCCTGGGAGAGCACACGGTGCGCCTCAGGCTGGTGCAACGTCACATTAGCCTCTGCCACCGCAGGCTCACACTGCATTCCAATTATAATGACTGTACGCCTCCAGCCACCCCGACATGAGTGAGCCAGAGCCCCCTAATCAGCCGCTGCTTTGACCCGTTCCTGTCTGGGAAAGAACAGAAGCCTGACAGCAACCTACACTCAGAGGTGGGGCCAAAACCAAAGCTGAACCCCAGGAGCTGTGTGAACAAAGAAGAGAAAGGGAAATCTCTCCCAGCAGCCTCAGGAGCAATGGATTAAATCTCCACAGTCAACTTGAGGTACCCTGGACCTGTGGAATACCTGAATAGACAATGAATCAACCCAAAATTGAGTCGGTGGACTTTTGGAGCAATGGTAGACTTGGCATTTGCTCTCTGTGACTGACTTGTTCTTAATATTTATGTTTATCTTAGTATAGTTTTTAGCGCTTGTTATCATTGATTAATTTGTTTATTGGTTTTGTTGCTCTCTTCTTTTTTTATTCCTTTTTTATTTTAATAATTTTACTTAATTTAATTTATTTTTATTATTTTTACTCTTTCTTTTTTTCTCCCTTTTCTTCTGAGCCATGTGGCTGACAGAGTCTTGGTCCTCTGGCCTGGTGTCAGGCCTGAGCTGCTGAGGTGGGAAAGCCGAGTTCAGGACATTGGTCCACCAGAGACATCCGGCCCCATGTAATATCAATCGGTGAGAGGTCTCCCAGAGATCTCCATCTCAACGCTAAGACCCAGCTCCACTCAAGGTCCAGCAAGCTCCAGTGCTGCACACCCCATGCCAAACAACTAGCAAGACAGGAACACAAACACACCCATCAGCAGAGAGGCTGCCTAAAATCATACTAAGTTCACAGACACCACAAAACACACCACCGGACACAGCCCAACAGAAAGAGAAGATACAGCCCCACCTACCAGAACACAGGGACGAGTCCCGTCCAAAAGGAAGCCTACACAACCAACTGAACAAAACTTACCCACTGGGGGCAGACATCAAAAACAATGGGAACTACGAACCTGCAGCGTGCAAAAAGTAGACCCCAAACACAATAAGTTAAGGAAAGTGAGAAGACAAAGAAATACACAGTAGATGAAGGAGAAAGGTGAAAACCCACCTGACCAAACAAATGAAGAGGAAATAGGCAATCTACCTGAAAAATAATCCAGAGTAATGATAATAAGGATATCCAAAATGTTGGAAATAGAATGGAGAAAATACAAGAAACTTTTAACAAGGACCTAGAAGAAATAAAGAGCAAACAAACAATGATGAGCAACAAAAAAAAATGAAATTAAAAATTCTCTAGAAGGAATCAATAGCAGAATAACTGAGGCAGAAGAACGGATAAGTGGCCTGGAATATAAAATAGTGGAAATAACTACTGCAGAGAAGAATAAAGAAAAAAGAATGAAAAGAATTGAGGACCATCTCAAAGACTTCTGGGAAAACATTAAACGTACCAACATACAAATTAAAGGGGTCCCAGAAAAAGAAGAGAAAAAGAAAGGGACTGAGAAAATATTTGAAGAGATTATAGTTGAAAAGTTCCGTAATATGAGAAAGGAAATAGGCAATCAAGTCCAGGATGCACAGAGAGGCACATAGAGGATAAATCCACGGAGAAACATGCCAAGACACATGTTAATTAAACTATCAAAAATTAAATACAAAGAAAAAATATTAAAAGCAGCAAGGGAAAAACAACAAACAACATACAAGGGAATCCCCATAAGGTAAACAGCTGATCTTTCAGCAGAAACTCTGCAAGCCAGAAGGGAGTGGCAGGACATATTTAAAGTGATGAAAGGGAAAAACCTACAACCAAGATT
This sequence comes from Balaenoptera physalus, assembly GCF_965194825.1. NCBI lineage: Eukaryota > Metazoa > Chordata > Mammalia > Artiodactyla > Balaenopteridae > Balaenoptera > Balaenoptera physalus. Next base: position 104,313,479 of record NC_138888.1, read on the forward strand.
GCTCTACCCAGCAATGATCTCATTCAGATTCCACGGAGATATTAAAATCTTTCCAGACAAGCCAAAGTTAAGAGAATTCAGCACCACCAAACCAGCTTTACAACAAATGTTAAGACTTCTCTAGATGGAAAACACAAGAGAAGGAAAAGACCTACAAATACAACCCAAAATAATTAAGAAAATGGTAATAAGAACATACATATCAATAGTTACCTTAAATTTAAATGGGACAAAAGAGACTTTAAAATAAAGACTATTACAAGAGACTAAGAAGGACATTACATACCGATCAAGGGATCAATCCAAGAAGAAGATATAACAATTGTAAATATTTATGCACCCAAGATAGGAGCACCTCAGTAAATAAGGCAAATGCTAATAGCCATAAAAGGGGAAATTACAGTAACACAATAATACTAGGGGACTTTAACACCCCACTTTCACCAATGGACAGATCATCCAAATGAAAATACATAAGGAAACACAAGCTTTAAATGACACATTAAACAAGATGGACTTAATTGATATTTAGAAGACATTCCATCCAAAAACAACAGAATACAATTTCCTCTGAAGTGCTCATGGAACAGTCTCCAGGATAGATCATATCTTGGGTCACAAATCAAGCCTTGGTAAATTTATGAAATTGAAATCATATCAAGTATCTTTTCCGACCAAAACGCTATGAAATTACATATCAATTACAGGAAAAAAACTGTAAAAAATACAAACACATGGAGGCTAAACAATATACTACTAAATAACCAAAAGACTACTGAAGAAATCAAAGAGGAAATCAAAAAATACCTAGAAACAAATGACAATGAAAACATGACAACCAAAAACCTATGGGATACAGCAAAAGCAGTTTTAAGAGGGAATTTTATAGCAATACAATCCTACCTTAAGGAACAAGAAACATCTCAAATAAACAACCTACCCTTACACCTAAAGCAATTAGAGAAAGAAGAAGAAGAAAAAAAAAAAAAAAAGCCCCAAAGTTAACAGAAGGAAAGAAATCATAAAGATCAGACCAGAAATAAATGAAAAAGAAATGAAGGAAATGATAGCATAGATCAATAAAACTAAAAGCTGGTTCTTTGAGAAGATAAACAAAATTGATAAACCTTTAACCAGACTCATCAAGAAAAAAAGGGGGAAGACTCAAATCAACAGAATTGGAAATGAAAAAGGAGAAGTAACAACTGACACTGCAGAAATACAAAGGATCATGAGAGATTAGTACAAGCAACTATATGCCAATAAAATGGACATCCTGGAAGAAATGGACAAATTCTTAGAAATGCACAACGTTCCAAGACTGAACCAGGAAGAAATAGAAAATATAAATAGACCAATCACAAGCACTGAAATTGAAACTGTGATTAAAATTTTTCCAACAAACAAAAGCCCAGGACCAGATGGCTTCACAGATGAATTCTATTAAACATTTATAGAAGAGCAAACACCAATCCTTCTCAAAATCTTCCAAAATATAGCAGAGGGAGGAATACTCCCAAACTCATTCTACAAGGCCACCATCACCGTGATACCAAACCAGCCAAAGATGTCACAAAAAAAGAAAACTACAGAGCAGTATCACTGATGAACATAGGTGCAAAAATCCTCAGCAAAATACTAGCAAACGGAATCCAACAGCACATTAAAAGGATCATAGACCATGATCAAGTGGGGTTTATCCCAGGAATGCAAGGATTCTTCAATATATGCAAATCAATCAACGTGATACACCATATTAAGAAACTGAAGGATAAAAGCCATATGATAATTTCAATAGATGCAGAAAAAGCTTTTGACAATATTCAACACCCATGTATGATACGAACTCTCCAGAAAGTACGCATAGAAGGAACCTACGTCAACATAATAAAGGCCATATATGACAATCCCACAGCCAACATCGTTCTCAGTGGTGAAAAACTGAAAGCATTTCCTCTAAGATTAGGAACAAGACAAGGTTCCCCAATGTCACCACTATTATTCAACTTAGTTTTGGAAGTTTTAGCCACAGCAATCAGAGGAGGAAAATAAATAAAAGGAATCCAAATCGAAAAAGAAGAAGTAAAACTCTCACTGTTTGAAGATGGCATGATAATATACATAATCCTAAAGATGTTACCAGAAAACTAATCAATGAATTTGAGGTAGCAGGATACAAAATTAATGCACAGAAAGCGCTTGCATTCCTATGATGAAAATCTGATGAAAATCTGAAAGAGAAATTAAGGAAACACTCTTATTTAACACTGCAACAAAAAGAATAAAATACCTAGAAATAAACCTACATAAGGAGACAAAAGACCTGTATGCAGAAAAGTATAAAACACTGATGAAAGAAATTAAAGATGATACAAAGAGATGAAGAGATATACCATGCCCTTGGATTGGAAGAATCAACGTTGTGAAAATGACTATACTGCTCAAAGCAATCTACAGATTCAATGCAGTCCCTATCAAACTACCAACGGTATTTTTCACAGGACTAAAACAAAAATTTTCACAATTTGTATGGAAACACAAAAGACCCCGAACAGGCAAAGCAATCTTGAGAAAGGAAAAGAGAGCTGGAGTAATCAGGTTCCCGGACTATACTACAAAGCTACAGTAATCAGACTATACTATAAAGCTATACTACAGACTATACTACAAAGCTACAGTAATCAAGACAAAATGGTACTGGCACAAATGTAGAAATATAGATCAATGCAACAGGATAGAAAGCCCAGAAGTAAACCTATGGACATATGGTCACCTTATCTTTGATAAAGGAGGCAAGAATATACAATTGAGAAAAGACAGCCTCTTCAATAAATGGTGCCGGGAAAACTAGACAGCTAAAAATGAAAATGACAGATGAATATATTTATTGTAACATTTTAATGATTAGTTAGGGAAATTTTTTTCTGTAAACAAATTATGTCATCAAATTGGAGAATGCACATTTGCAATGACTGGAAAAGAAATAAGTCCTGCGATACACATAATTTTTAAAAAATAAAGAAAATATTAACAGATAAATAGGGAAAGACATGAACAGATGGAGCACAGAAATATGAAAGAAAATTTTAAAAATATGTGATCTCTATCATAATAAAATACCTGTATGTAACAATTAATAATATATCATTTTCAGAACTCAGATTGGCAAAGATTTGGAATTAATTAGTTAATATAAATCTTTGATAATTTACATTACACTCGATATTGTAACACATTATTAGTAGGAATACAAATTGACACAAACTATCAGGAAATTTTGTGGCATTTATCCAATATGGAAATTCATATCCTTTATTCTATCAATTCCATTTTGAGTAATATATGCTATATATATACAGTATACTCATATACATGCAGAATTATTGATATATAAGGTATTCTTTGTAGCACTGTTAAGAGAAAAAACGTATTTAGAGCAACAAAACATCCATATATATATTTATATATATTTATTTATTTTTTTTTATATATATATATATATATATATACATTTGAAAAACCTATGTCTGGTAAAGAGAAGTTGGTGTGAAATTTTTTTTATTGAAGTATAATTGCTTTACAATGTTGTGTTAGTGTCTGCTGTACTGTGAAGTGAATCATCTATATGTATACATACATCTCTCCCTCTTGGACCTCCCTCTCTCAACATCCCACGCATCTAGGTCATCACAGAACACTGAGCTGAGCTCCCTGTGCTACACAGCAGGTTCCCACCAGCTATCTATTTTACACATAGTAGTGTATTTATGTCAAACCTAATCTCCCAATTCATCCCACCCACCCCTTCCCCCTGCATCCACACATCCATTATCTACATCTGCCTTTCTATCCCTGCCCTGCAAGTAGGTTCCTCTGTACCATTTTTTCTAAGATTCTGCATATATGTGTTAATATACAATATTTGTTTTGCTCTTTCTGACTTACTTCACTCTGTATGACAGACACATCTGTCATACATCTGTCATCCTTCCACATCTCTACAAATGACCCAATTTCATTTCTTTTTGTGGCTGAGTAATATTCCTTTATATATATATACCACACTTTCTTTATCCATTCATCTGTCGATGGACATTTAGGTTGTTTCCATGTCCTGGCTTTTGTAAATAGTTTTGCAATGAACTCTGGGGTACATGTATGGTACTGGCACAAAAACAGAAATATAGACCAGTGGTACAGGATAGAAAGCCCAGAGATAAACCCACACATCTATGGTCACCTAATCTATGACAAAGGAGGCAAGAATATACAATGGAGACAAGACAGCCTCTTAAATTAATGGTGCTGGGAAAACTGTACAACTACCTGTAAAATAATGAAATTAGACCACTACCTAACACCATACACAAAAATAAACTCAAAATGGATTAAAGACCTAAATGTAAGACTGGACACTATAAAACTCTTAGAGGAAAACATAGGCACAATACTCTTTGACATAAATCACAACAAGATATTTTATGACCCACCTCCTAGGGTAATGAAAATAAAAACAAAAATAAGCAAATGGAACCTAATTAAACTTAAAAGCTTTTACAAAACAAAGGAAGCCATAAACAAGATGAAAAGAAAACCCACAGGATGGGAGAAAATATTTGCAAATGAAGAAAAGGACAGAGTATTAATATCCAAAATATACAAACAGCTCATGCAGCTCAATATAAAAAACAAACAACCCAATCCAAATACGGGCAGAAGACCTAAATAGACATTTCAGCAAAGACATACTGATGGCCAACAGACACATGAAAATATGCTCAACAGCACTAATTATTAGAGAAATGCAAATCAAAACTACAATGAGGTATCACCTCACACCAGTCAGAATGGCCACCATCAAAAAATCTACAAAGAATAAGTGTTGGAGAGGATGTAGAGAAAAGAGAACCCTCTTGCACTGTTGGTGGGAATGTAAATTGATACAGCCACTGTAGAGAACAGTATGGAGGTACCTAAAAAACTAAAATTAGAACTACTGTATGACCCAGAAATCCCACTACTGGGCATATACCCTGAGAAAACCATAATTCAGAAAGTTGGTGTGAAATTAATGAGAGTTTTGTTTTGCTTTGTTTTGTTTTTTATGTTAGGATTACATTGATCTGATGCCTTTATAACAGAAAGGTTCTTGTGTCTCAGTTTGCTTTATTTAATCCCATTTCACTGCTAGTTTTGAGTATGTATTTTTGTTGGTCCTGTTAGAATATTTTTACTGCCAAAAAATCATCCAGGATAGTCATAGCAATTATGCACAAAGAATGTCCTGGTTTTCATTCTTTGCTTTATTTACCCCAGCTCCTAGATAACCCTTGGGGGAAATAATTCTTAAGACATGATTGGGTAGACACTATGCAGAAGATCTGATTAGTCTCATTATTCCAAGACTAGTTAGGGAATAGATGTGAAGCCTATTCATACCACACATTATGAAGGATTCTAGTACACAAATATAGGCTCTTGCTAAATAAGATTTCATTTAATGTATTTCTCATTAACAGATATAAACAGTGGTATAAAATTATTTCCTACAACAGAGATATAAACACACTGGATGTCAAAAATGAGATGAGTTAAATATGCTGCATTTCCTCCAATGATGCAAATTTCACAGATTATCACAGTTCGTATAAAATGAACACTTGAAAACTTTAGAAAATTACTGATGGCTTCTGGAAGACATTGTGGCGTTCTGAAGGCTGCTGCTTATCTGCCAGCTGGGCTCACAAGGCCACTTTTTGTGTGCAGAGAAAGCATCCCAGGCCCTCATGTCTGTTCTGCCAGCTATGAGAGTTAACATACTTCCAACAAATGCTGGACTCTGCCAGCGTAGGACAAAGCCAGAGTCATAATGAAAGTGTTTAATAAATGTAAAGTGCACATCAATTGTCTGCTCTGCATATGGAGAGAAATTGCTAATCAAGTGATGTCTTGAACACTCACTAAGGAATATTAGTGTTTATGTGTGGGAGGTGAGACTGTGACTCACCCACTGAGACCTGTGTCTCTGAAATGCCTCATGACCTTCTCAATATTTAGCATTATTGGATATAAAATGATATAAAATTATTCTCAATTTTTAACGGTGTAATAACTTTGGCCCACAGAGATGCAGTTGGATGTATATTGTGGCTGACAACATTTAAACTTTCTGCAACATTAATCCATTATAATTCATAATGATTTCAAAATCCATGTAGGTAATGCATCTAATACTCCAGTTTAACAATTCCTTGGGCTTCCCTGGTGGCGCAGTGGTTGAGAATCTCCCTGCCAATGCAGGGGACACTGGTTCGAGCCCTGGTCTGGGAAGATCCCACATGCCGCGGAGCAACTAGGCCCGTGAGCCACAATTACTGAGCCTGCACGTCTGGAGCCTGTTCTCCGCAGCAAGAGAGGCCACGATAATGAGAGGCCCGCACACCGCGATGAAGAGTGGCCCCCACTTCCTGCAACTAGAGAAAGCCCTCGCACAGAAACGAAGACCCACCACAGCCATAAAAAAAAAAAAAAAGTATATCACTCAAAAAATTTTAAAAATCAAAACAAAAACCCAATTCCTTCTCCTCCTCTCCTCCACTGATCATTGCCTAATCCGTTGGTCATTACCCATCCTTGTCAATACCAATAGCTGTACCACTATAATTTCAACTTTATTCTCTAAACACACCTCCATCTTTCCAGGTCACACTTTTTGGTATCCCACTGCCAATAACTCTTGGACACCACTGGAATGATTTATCCATTGGTTCAACTACATTTGTAATGTCCAGAGCACTTAATGTCTTTGCTCCTCTTTACACAGATTAGATTCTGTGACCCATATTTAACTTCGTTTTTGTATACATGCTCAATTTTCCTGCAAACTCTCTTTTTTTATTATATTCATCAAATGAAACTCCAACCTTCAGTTTATCCAAACCCTACCTATACCCCACCTGTAAAGCCATCCCTGAACATGGCTGCCTGAAAGTTTTAATTTAAATTTATGACCATCACCTGCAAGGAGGACATTCAAATCAGCAAATATTTCATGTATTCTCTCTCCTTAGATGGCCAAGACCCCGTTTCCAATTGCCAATGTTAACTCATAATACTGTCTTTTTTTCCCACTGTGGAAGTTGAAGACATGAGAAGAGAAATTCTTCGTCTTCCTAAGTGTATGAATCTACTTGCTTTGGAACACATACTCTGCCTTTTGGATGAACAGTTCTTGTTGTTATCTAAGGTCAACTCTTCACCTCTGTATTAAATTATTTCCCCTCTTGTCTAGATAAGGAAATCCACCGGGTCACTGGTATCAATCTCATGCTCATTATAACCAGTTAAAAACAAACAAACAAAAAAACTGGTTATAAACATAAAAAGATGTTATATAACTCCAATCTTGAAAAAATAATCACTTTTAATGCCACCTTCCCTTTTCTGCCTCATTTTTCATCACCATTCATCACAAAGCTCCTTAAAACGGTTGTCACTGGCTCTAGGTTTATGTCTTGATCTAGCTTCCTAATTCCTCTCCTCCATTCTCTTATGAACATAAGTAAAATCAAACTTTCATTTTTACCACTGTGCTCAAACTGTACTTCTCAGAGTTACTACAAATGGTAACTTATCCACTTTGCCTAGCCTTGTGATTGATGTTTGGAACTTGAAATATTGCCATTATCAGCATTATTTAGTATCTTTGATCACTCTCTCCTTGACCAAAATAATACTTTTTATCCAATAAGACAGTTTTAATGTCTTCTTATTTCGTGAGGTCTTCCTTGATTTCCAAGAAGAGGAGTCCCTGCCACTACATGCCTCCATAGAACATTCTTCCAAATTCATTATGCATTATCTTCTGCATAATGCATGGATTTCCTACCCAGAATGTAACCTTCTTAAGGACAAAATCCTATCTCTTTATAGTACCATAATTGCAGTGATTAACACACTGCTGGCAATTGCTCAGTAAATATGTTGAAGTGAATAAATGAATGCACATTTAAGTGAATAAATGAATGCATGGATCTCTAGTACATCTAACACCTATCAGTTTTATTCTGATAAAAGAGAATGGAGTGCTCCAGAAATACTTCATCCATTTTAGCTCATCTTCCTGTCTAACTGTGAAATCGAATAACACAGGGATCCAAAATAATAGATAATTACTTTACTTTTGGAATAGGGATAAGAAGAGTGATGTTAAAATAACATTCCAGGATAGTATATGACCTTGCATAAGTTAAGGGTTATAAATTATTTGGAGCAAACAATTTGAAATCTTATTCAGTATTACTGTTTATGAAATAAACATACATTGATTAGTTGTAGCCCTTACAAATTTGGTGATATTTCCATCAAGAGGAAACTGATTGCAAGACACAATAATAATTTGTGATCCCAGAATTCCTCACTTCTCCTTGAATATCTAGGTCGAATTAAGTCTCAGAACCTTTACATGTTCCTGTATCTTTCTGTCTCTACACAGATATTTTTCTGATTTATGTCTTCATCTCCTTTAGGTCTTTGCGCAAATTAAAATTGCACTCCCTTGCCAGCTTTATTTACTTCATAGCACTTATCACCTAGCATAGTGAGTATTTTACTCATTTATATATTTTTTTCTTTTTGTATCTTTTCTCTTCACCAGAGTGTAATCATCATATGGGCAAGGATTCTTGCCTTCTTTTTTCACTGTGATACACGTAGTAAATTTAAAAAATATCTGGCATAGAAAAGCACTCAATAAATACATATTGAAATTAATGATCTTCACTTCTTAGTGTTGTTCCTCAGAAAGGAACACCTGCAGAGGCCACTTTTCCCCTTAAAACCAGCCTATGCCTGTGGCAGTCAAAGTAATGCTATTAAATTCAATTAAAATGAATTAAGTCTTGTCTGTTTGGGGAAAGTTGCATCTTCCTCTCAATGATATCTGTGAATTTAGAAGTGGTAACATGTTTGCACGATTATCTTTCAGGAAGCTTCTTCTTCTCTTAAGTTTGTCCAGTTTAGAAGGTCTGAATCCATCCCACCATCCTTTTCCTTTTGATCTTTACCTGAACCTGGCCATCAACACAGTGTTGTTCTCGAAATTTACCAAGCAAAATCATAATATTTGTGACAGCTTTTTGTGTGACTAACAGGCTTCACTAAACTTTTAATGAGCTGGAATACATCACAGAAATAATAATAACCTATTGACTACTTATCATTCTTGTTATTAAAAGTACTTTCAACTCATTTCCCAACACAATTTCTAAATCTCTGCCGTAACGTTGTCTCAAACTTTTCTGGCCCCTCTGAACCGTCTTCTGTCACTTCTTCTCAATCCCAAACACATATTTTTACTTATATATTAAGCAAAGTAGTTTACTTATTGGGTTTTTTTTTTAATTGTTGTCTTTACTCAATGCAAACCCTAAAGTTATTTCTCAATCAAGTGGTTTATCAAGATAAACTAATAATAATGTCACTTCTTACTCCAGGTGAAACTCTGGTATGTATGTGTGTATATATATATATATATATATATATATATATATATATATATATATATATATATATATATTTACTCTGGTGTAAATTAAAAAAAAATATTTAGCATGCAGTCATATAATACAAACTCAATCAATGTGGGCTGATTTGTTCTTTTCAGTTGTACTTCCCTTTAAAATATATACCCTCACTTGCTTTGCTGAAACCACCAAGAAGCAGCTGTGTGGACAGATGGCCTGGGTTGACTACAGTGTAAGAAAATATATTAAAAGCAATTAACACATTTTCTTACTTCTAACAGGAAGTAGTTGAGTGTCATCTATTTCAAACCAAACTACCTTTTGGGTGAACACATGCATTCATAAATCTCAAATGCCATGTATTTTTTAAGTGAGCACTTCAGTCAGCATATATAAAAATGTCTAAACATTTTTTATTATAATTAATGTCTGTTACCAAGAGAAAAAAAAAAACAAAAAACTGCCCACTATTTGGTAGGGATACAGGTTGAATAGTAGTTTTACTTTTATAATTCATGGTTATTATTTTTGTTGTTAAATAGTCTTTAAGAAAAATAGTGGTTACTAGAGGAACAACCAAATTTAATTTATATCACACAATTACAACAAAGAAAAAAATAATTTTATTTTTCTATTTAGAAAAATTTCTATATATAAGGTAGATAAAATTTACAAAAATATAAAATAAAAGGTTTATGTAAGTCTTAGTGTGATAATACACTATTTTAAATGTTTTAAAATGATGAGTTTACTCATTAAATATTACTTTGTAAAAATGTGCTCTGAGAGATTAATTACTTTAAGTTATGAATAACAAGTTAATTTTTCCACATGATATACATTTTTTTATTAGAAACAGTTCAGCTGAATATTGGCTTATTTCTTTTTGTGTGTGTGCATTCTTCTGGTGCACAATGATAATGCTGATGGTAATAAATCATCTGGTATATTAAATAACAGTTTTTGTGTATTTTTCTGCTAATTTTCTGACAATTACTGCTGAAGCCTTTTTGACAATGTCCCACTTAAGCCTTTCCAATGCTTAGATCCACTACTTGACACTATGCTCTACCCACTATTTATAAGAATAACTGCTACTTAATTTTAAGATCTTATTTTTAAACATCACTTATTCAGAGAGTTATTTCCTAAATAGTTACTGTAATAAGAACTTCCTGTTACATTTTTTCCTTACATAGTTATGAGAAATATAACATCACTTAGTAAGATTGTGTTGTATTAATGGTATTTACCTGTTTGCTGTCCACTCACCTCTGCTCAGCACAATATGCCCCATGTGCTGCCCAATGACTGTCACAAAGTAAGTGCTCACTTCGTATTTGATAAGTGAACAGGATGATTTTAGTTATACTGTTTTTAACTGGACCACATTCAGGCAAAACCTGTCCCCTTGATCAATCACTACATTTAAAATAATATTTTGTTACTGATGTTATTGTAGGTATGGATTTAAATGTTTTCTGTAGCCTCCTAAATGTACACAAAATTATCTTTCTGCCTTCTAAACATTCTGGAAAAATACCTGGAATCCACCACTATTAGAAAAGAAGCATCTGTCCCCTCAATTGTGCTCCTAAATTACATCTTTCAAACTGCAGCTGGGATAATAGAAAGTTGTAAAGGACTGTTTGCCCCCAGAAATAAAAATCGGGTCTGCATCAGCTTTGTGGTTTTGTTCTTTGAGCTTTTATGATTCACTGGCTCAGGCTCACTGAAGCTTTGGCTTTCTCCTCAATACTGAAATTCAAACTGCATTTTAAAAAATGGAATTCGAGGAGGGAGATAAACAATTAAATATAATGGTCCTCAAAACAACTAATTATTGGAGGAAATGAAAGTAGGAACCTGATACAGGGGGAAAAACTCACAAATCCAATCCACCTCATGTGAGGATATTCTTTGAATGTTGATGACAAGAAACACTACCATGAGAAATTAATCCGTCTTTCCTACTCACTGTATAGCATCACCGAAATAGGATATAAAATATCTTATCTTTTTAATCTCAAATTAGAAGGGAAAACTAACTCTTAATTTGTCAAAAGACCAGAAAGTATTCATAAACTATTATGAAATATAAACATTTGTTATCTTGAGTAAGAAAATGTGTTTTATCACAAAAGTTGCATGATTGTTTCCCACCATATTTGTGAATTTCAGACATATCTTAAACCAGTGTTTTCCCAAATGTAACATATATGTGAATTGTTCAAGAATGTTGTTAAAAGACAGATTCTGAGTTAGATTTGCTGAGGTAGAGCCTGAGATATCTTATTTCTAACAACTTTTCAGGTGACATTAATGCATTAATGACATTAGTTTACGGGTCCACATTTTCAATAACAAAGATGTTAGACTATAATGACTATTTATTAATAGGTTTATTTATTGGCACTGATAACATGATTTCATTAAAAAATGTATTAGAGATTATAAAGATTTTAAGACCCTTCTCTAGTTTAATCCTCCCAGAAATGTTGCATATATTTAAAATATGTTATTATAATTCTTATTTCACAGTCTAAGAAAATGAGGCTCAGGAATGTTAGAAGGTTTAATCGAAATCACAAGCTAAGAGGTATACATTGTTATTCATTCCATAATTGTACTCTATTTCATTCTAGGGGGTAAAAAGTGCAAATAAATTGAAACTGTGCCATATATTCAGAATTGATTTATCTATGTGAGTATTATTCTTGATGAAGTTAATATCAGGGCTTTTTTCCGTCTGCAGAATAGATCTGGACAAGTTTCTCTTATGTTTAAAGAATAAAAAAAGCATTTTACACCTTAGAATATGTGTGTGTATATAGTTTTAAATTCTGATGCTTATTTTAAAATCTTGAATATCTATTGATTCTTCTCACTTACAAAGGTACTAATTCAGCCAATATTTATTGAATGTCTATTCCTTACCTGATATTATACTTAGTAACAGGATATATAATATTTAAAAATGTATAGTAATACTAATATGCATTCTGGTAAACAAAAAAACCAAAATTCTGTTGTAAAAATGCTCACAATGTATCAAAAAGAGAGAACATTTTTTTTAAGAGAGAGCGTGGTGTTTTAAAATATCAGTGCTGGGTCAGAAATGTCTACTGAGAGTTATCTGAACATAGAGGATGTAGACCCAAACCTTATTATTGAATATTTCCATACATTGGGATTCAGGGCAGTTTCTGATAAATTCTTATTCTACTTTTTCAAGAAAATGGTTTCTGAATAACCTAAGTTGTTATAAAATTGTAGGTGAGTATGCAAGAGAAGAATGATGAAGACTTCAGGGACCAAATAAAAAAGATACAAAAGAAGAATAAAATTGGACAGGGAGTGGCTGAGATGGTAGAGTAGGAAGACTCGGATCTCACCTCCTCCCATGGGCATACCAAAATTACAACTATTTACACAGCAACTGTTAATGAAAATTACCTAAAGTCTAGCAGAAAAGATACAACTAAAGATATAAAGAAGGAACCACAATGAGAAGGGTAGGGGGGTGGAGGTGCAGTGTAGTCAAGACCCATAACCCCATGTGGGTGACCCACAATGGGAGGATAAACACAACTGAAGAGGTTCTCCCCAAGAACCAAGGAGAATGAGTCCTGCATCAAGCTTGCAGCCCAGGGGTCTTGCACCAGGAAGATGAGCCTCCAGAATGCTTGACTTTGAAGATCAGCAGGGCTCATTTTTGGGAGACCCAGAGGGTTGTAGGAAACAGAGACTCTGTTCTTAAAGAGCATACACCAAATTTCACATGCTCTGAATCCCAGCCCAGAGACAGTAATCTGAAAGGAGTCAGACCCAGTCACTGATCTTGGAAAGCCTCCAGGGGAGGCAGAAGGCAAGTGGTACTCACCCTGCAGGCAGAGACATTGGTGGCAGCCATTTTGTGGAGCTCATTCTACCACAGAGACATTGGTATGGGCAAGTGTCATTTGGGAGTCCTCCCTCTAGATAATTAACACCTGGACCTAGCCTCACCCAATAGCTGGTCAGCCAGTCCTGGGACCACCCAGGCCAAGCATCTAGCAGTGTGCAGACACAGTCCCATTCATCAGCAGGCCAACAGCTATAGGACTTCCTGAACCCGAAAGCACTCTGTGACACATTCTCACCCACCAGAGGGCACAACACCTGGCCCCAGCCACCAGTAGGCTGGCACAAGCCCTGGGCCCATTGGGAGCACCTCAGCAAGCCACATTGGGATATGGCCCTGCCCATCAGTGGGCCAACAGTAGCTCCAAGACCCCCAGGACCATGTAGCCAGAGACCCCAAGACCAGGCTCTGCTTACCAATGGGCTGACACTAGCTCAGGACCTGTCCTCACCCATCAATGGGATAACACCAGTTTTGGGATCCTCAACCCTGTAGCCAGAGACCCAGGACCAGCTACACCCACCAGTGGTTTAGTATTAGCCCCGAGTCCTTGCCTCACCTACCAGTGGATAAACACTAGAATGGGAACCCCTGGATGCTAGCCCCACACACCAGCTAGTGGCACCAGATAGTGGGCACCTTGGCTCCATTAGACAGCCACTCTGGGATGTGGCCCGACACACCAGCAGGCCAACACCAGCTCTGGGAACTCTGGCCACCATAGCCAGCCATACCAGAACCTGGCCCCATATACCAGTGGCTGGCAGTCCCCGCAATAGGCAGGACCCAGCAACCAACTGGGCCAGAGACCAGACATAGCTACCAGCATGCCCACAGTGGTCAGACCAATGAAAACAGAAGGGCTGATAAGCTCACATAGAGGATGCCCCAAGAGCATATAGCCCTGGTAACCAGAGGCAAGTATGCAGCTGTGTCACATAGAATGACTTCTACATAACGACACTTCCCCAAGATTAAAAAAACAAAAGAAAACACATAAACCAAAAATACCTAATATGTGAATATAAAAATGGAGAATTAGGTAAAATGTGGTGGTATGGGAATGTGTTGGAGACATAAAACCCAGAAGAACTAAGTGAAGTGGAGATAAGCAATCTACCTGATAAAGAATTCAGGATAATGATCATAAAGCTGCTCAAAGTACTGGACAGAAGAATGAACCCAGTGAGAAGCTTTTAACAAATGTAAAGAATAACTAACTAGAGCTGAAGGATACAATAACTGAAATGAAAAATACAGGAGAAAGAAGCAACAGTAGATTAGATGATACAGAAGAACAAATCAGTGAACTGGAAGACAGAATAGTGAAAATCACTCAAGCTGAACAGAAAAAAAATAATTTTAAAAATAAGAAATTTTAAGAGATATCTGAGACAACATCAAGCATACTAATAATCACATTATAGGTGTTCTAGAAAGAGAGAGAGAAAGGGGCAGGGAAATATTTGAAGACATAATAGCTGAAAACATCCCATATCTGGGAAAGGGAACAGACATCCAGTTCCAGGAAGCACAAGGGTTCCCAAAAGGATCAACCCAAGGTGGACCACACCAAGATACATTGTAATTAAATGACAGAAAATAAAGAACAAGAGAGACTATTAAAAGGGGCAAAGGAAAATCAATTAGTTACATACAAGGGAAATCCCATAAGAATCAATTGACTTTTTACAAAAACTGCAGACCAAAAAGGAGTGGCATAATATGTATAAGGTGATGAAAGAAAAGACAAAAAACAAAATAACTTTTACCAAGACTAGTCTACCAAGCAAGGCTATCATTCAGATTTGAAGGAAAGAGCAATAGTTTTACAGACAAGCAAAAGCTAAAAGAGTTTAGCACCACGAACCTGACTTTACAAGAAATGTTAAAGAGACTTCTCTATGCAGAAAAGAAAAGGTCACAACCTGAAATATGAAAGTTATGAAAGGAAAAATCTCATTGGTAAAGGCAAATACACAGTAAACGTAGGAGATCAACAACTTATGAAGCTACTAAGAATGTTGAAAAACAAAAGTGGTAAAATCATATATCCACAAGTAATTAAGGGATAAAAAAACAAAATTATTAAAAATTTAATGTCAAAAATATTAAATGTGGTGGGAGGGAGTAAAAATTGCAGTGTTTATAAAAGGTGTTTGAATGTAAGAGATCTGCATCTTAAAAGAAACACCTAGAGAGAGAGAGAGTTTCCTATTTATATACCTTGTGATAACCACAAACCAAAATTCTATAATAGTTACACAAAAAAGAGAAAGAAATCCAAAGATAAAATTAAAGACAGCCATCACACCACAAATGCAGAGAGCTAAAGAAGAAGACAGAAACAAAAATGAACTACAAAAACATTGGAAAACAATAACAAAATGGAAATAAGTACATACCTATCAAAAATTACTTGATTGTAAATTAATTATGCTTATATATCAATAATTATTAATTTTCAAAATAGACTAAAATGCCCTAATTTAAAGACATAAACTGGCAAGAAGATAAAAAAGCCAAAGCCCATATATATGCTGTCTATAAGAGACCCATTTCAAGCCTAAAGTAACACGTAGAAAGTGAAGAGGTGGAAAAAGGTATTCCATGTAAATAGACACAAAAAGAAAGCAAGGGTAATAATACTTACATCACACAAAATAGAGTCTAAGACAAAGAGACACATTATTATAAAACAAACAAACCAAAAGTTCCCATAATGATATAGGCATCTATCTAAAAAATATATAACAATTGTAAATATATATACACTCAAATAGGAGCACCTAAATACATAAGGTTTATATTAGTAAGCATAAAAGGAGAAACTGACAGTAACAAAATAATAGTAGGGGTGTGCAGCACCCAGTTACACATGGAAATTTCTCCAGGATAGATCACATGCTAGGACACAAAACAAGTCTCAGTAAATTTAAGAAGATTGGAATCATATAAAGCATCTTTTCTGACCACAGTGATATGAGACTAGAAATCAACTACAAGAAAAAAATTCTGCACAAAACACAAATACATGCAGGCTAAACAATATTGGCTAAAGAACCAATTGGTCACTAAAGAAATCAAAGAGGAAATTAAAACAATATCTGGAGAAAAATGAAAACAGAAACTCAAGTATCAAAAACCGATGGGGTGCAGCAAATGCTGTTCTAAGAGAGAATTTTATAATGATACAAACCCACATCAGAAAACAAGAAAAGTCTCAAATAAACAACAAGACCTTACAACAATGGAACTAGAAGAACAACCCACAAAACCCCAAGTTGATAGAAGGAAAAAAATAATAAAGATCAGAGTAGAAATAAATGAATAGAAACTAAAAAAATAAATAAAATAGAAAAGAACAATGAAATTAAGAACTGGTTCTTTGAAAAGATAAACAATATTGATCAACCTTTAGCCAGATTAATCCAAAAAAAGAGGAGGCCAAATAAATAAAATCAGAAAGGAAAAAGAAAAAGTTACAACTGACAGCACAAAAATTCAAAGGATCATAAGAGATTACTATGAACAATTATATGCCAATATAATGGAAAACCTACAAGAAATGGATAAATTCTTGGGCATGTACATTTTCCCAAGACTGAATCAGGACGAAATACAAAATATAAGCAGAACAGTAACCAGTAATGAAATTGAATCAGTAATTTAAAAACTCCCAACAAACAGAAGTCCAGGTGAATTCTATCAAACATTTAAAGAATTAACACCTGTAATTCTCAAACTATTCCAAAAAATTGTAGAGGAAGGAACTTTCTGAACCTATTCTATTAGTCCAGCATCACATTGATAGCAAAACCAAACAAAATACAAAAAGAAAAGAAAAGAAAAGAAAAATACAGACCAATATCCCTGATGAATATAGATGTAAAAATCTTCAATAAAATTTTAGCAAACATTAGAATGATCATACCCCATAATCAAGTGGAGTTTATCCCAGAGATGCAAAGATGGTGCAATATCTGCAAATCAATCAGTGTGATGCACCACACTGATAAATTGAAGAATAAAAATCACATGATAATCTCAATAAATGCAAAAAAAGCTTTTGACAACATACAACATCCATTCATGATAAAAAAAACTCTCAAAAAAGTGGAAATAGAGGCAATATATATCAACATAATAAAGGCCATATGTGACAAGCCCACAGAACATCCTACTCTATGATCAGAAGCTGAAAGTATTTTCTCTAAGATCAGGAAAAAAACAAGGATTCCCACTTTCACCACTTTTATTCAACATAGTATTGGAAGTCCTAGCCACAGCAATCAGACAAAGAAAAAGAAACAGAAGACATCCAAATTGGAATGGAAAGAGTAAAATTGTCACTGTTTGCAGATGACATGGTACTATACATAGAAAATACTAGGGATGCCACCAAATAACTTCTAGAACTTACCAAGGAATTCAGTAAATTTTCAGAATACAATATGAATATACAGAACTCTCACATTTTTAATGCTAAAACAAACTATCAGAAAGAGAAATTAAGAAAAAAAAACGTCATCAAAAAGAGTAAAATACTCGGGAATAAATCTAAGGAAGCAAAAGTCATTTACTCAAAAAAAAAAAAAAAAAGGAAGACACAAACAAAAGAAATTGAAGATGACAGAAACAAATATATTGTGATATACTGTGTGGTTTGCAAAAATTAATATTGTTAAAATTGCCATATGACCCAAGGCAATCTACAGATTCAATGCAATCCCTATCAAAATACCAATGACGATTTTCACAAATCTAGAACAAGTAACTCTAATATTTGTATGGAAACACAAAAGACCCTGAATAGCCAAAACAATCTTGAGAAAGAAGAACAAATCTAGGGGTTTCATGCTCTCTGATTTCAAACTGTAGTACAAAGCTTCAGTAATCTATACAGTATGGTACTTGTAAAAAGAAAGACACATAGATCAATGGAACAGAATAGAGAATCCAGAAGTGAACCCATGCTTATATGGCCAATTAATAATTGACAAAGGAGTCAGGGATATGCAGTGCGAAGAAGACAGACTCTTCAATAAATGGTGTTGGGAAAACCGGACAGCTACATGTAAAGAAATCAAACCGAACTACTTTCCCACACCACATGCAAAGAACTCATATAACTCAACATCAAAAAAAAAACAATGAACAGCATAATTAGAGAATGGCAGAAAACCTGAATAGACATTTTTCTGAAGAAGACATGTAGATGACCAACTGGCATATGGAAAGGTGCTCAACATCACTAATCATCAGAGAAATGCAAATCAAAACCACAATGAGATATCACCTCATACCTATCAGAATGACTATTGTCAAAAATACGGCAAACAACAAATGTTGGTGAGGATGTGTACAAAAGGAAACTTTTTGCACTATTGGTGAGAAAGTAAATTGATGCAGCTACTATATAAACGGTATGGAATTTCCTCAGAAAATTAAGAATAGAACTATCATACGATTCAGCAATTCCACTCCTGGGTATTTATCTCCAGAAAAAAAGAAACACTAATTCAAAAAGATATATGCACCCCAATGTTCATTGCCGCATTATTTACAATAGCCAAGATGTGAAAGCATTCTTAGTGACCATCAAGAGATAAATGAATAAAGAAGATGTATATATACCTATACAAACACACATGTGCACACATACATGCACACAAAGGGATACTAGTCACGTAAAAGAATGAAATCTTGCTATTTGTGACAACATGGATGGGCCTAGAGTTTATTATGGTTAGTGAAATAAATCATATGGAGAAAGACAAATGTTGTATAATTTTGCTAATAAATAAATTATTAAAACAAAACAAATGAACAAACACAACAAAGTAAAAACAGATCATATATTCAGAGAGCAAACAAGTGATCACCAGAGGGGAAGGAAGTGGGGGAGGAAAGAATTAGGTGAGGAAGATAAAAAGGCACAAACTTCCAGTTACAAAATAAATGAGTCATGGGTCTGAAATGTACAGTGTGAGGAATATAGTCCATAATTATGTAATATTTTGTATGGTGACAGGTGGTAACTAGACTTATCAGGGTAGAGTATGTCCCCTACATATGAACAACTTCCATTCCGAGACTGTGTTTGTTAAGTCCAATTTGTTTGTAAGTCCAGCAAAGTTAGACTAGACACCCAGCTAACACAATCAGCTATATAGTACTGTACTGTAATAGGTTTATAGTACTTTTCACACAAATAATACATAAAACAACAAACACAAAAAATAAAGAAAACATTTTTAATCTTACAGTATAGTACCTTGAAAAGCACAGTAGTACAGCACAACAGCTGGCATACAGGGGCTGGCATCCAGTGAACAGGCAAGAAGAGTTACTGACTGGAGGAGGGAGAGGAGGTGGGAGATGGTAGAGCTGAAGGATCGTCAGCAATAGGAGACAGAGGGCAAGTGCAATTTCACTCATGCCTGACGTTGATAGCACAGGTTCTGGTTCCTTGCTGGATTCAATTCTATCTACCCTTTTGAAAAAAATGATCCAGTGATGTCTGGGTAGTAGCTCTTTTTCTCTCATCTAGATGACACGGTAGCACTGGATTGCATTCTGAATGGCTGCTGCGACCTTCGTGTACCGTTCTAATTTCGGGTCCTGTGCCTCAAAAATTAACAGTGTCTCCTCAAATAGAACTAACTTATGTGACTAGACGCGGGAATGCACGTTCACAGCTTTGAAAGTTCACAAATTGAAGGTTCGCTTGTAGTGGACTTACTGTAATCATTTTGAAATGTATATATAATCAACATAATGTGTACAAGGAATTAACATGTTGGTGGTCAATTATATTCCAAAAACAAACAAACAAACCATTTCATACAGAAAGAGATCAGATTTGTGGTTATCAGAGGTGGGGTTTTGGGGGAAGGGAAATTGGAGGAAGGTAGTAAAAGGTACAAAGTTTTTAAGAGTAAATCCCCAGCTCTTATCACCAAGAAAATTTTTTTTTTTCTATTTCTTTAATGTTGTGTATATATGACATTATGGATGCTCACTAAATTTATTGTGGTTGTAATTTCATAATGTATGTAAGTCAATCATTATGCTCTTCACTTTAAACTTACACAGGACAGTATGTCAATTATATCTCAATAAAACTGGAAGAGAATTTAAAAATTAAAGTAATAAAAGTAAATTAAAAAAAGAAGATAATAGAGTTAAATTAGGACATTCAGAAATGTCTTATTGGTATTATTTTTCCTATCTGGCAAAAGAAAAAGTAGAAAATAAATTAATTAGTAGAGATCACCAGAATTAAGACTCTTATCTAAAGTATTTGCCATGTTTTGGTAGGCAATACTCCACATTATGTCGTTATTATGCAAACTGAATACAAAAATTGTATGTTATATAAAAAATTGGGGGGGGCCTCGGGAAGATGGCGGAAGAGTAAGATGTGGAGATCACCTTCCTTCCCACAGATACAGTAGAAATACATCTACACGTGGAACTGCTCCTACAGAACACCCACTGAATGCTGGCAGAAAACGTCCGACCTCCAAAAAGGCAAGAAACTCCCCCGTACTTGGGTAGGGCAAAAGAAAAAAGAAATAACAGAGACAAAAGAATAAGGACGGCACCTGCACCAGTGGGAGGGAGCCATGAAGGAGGAAAGATTTCCACGCACTAGGAAGCCCCTTCGCGGGCAGAGACTGCGGGTGGCAGAGGGGGGAAGCTTCGGAGCCACGGAGGAGAGCGCAGCCACAGGGGTGCGGAGGGCAAAGCGGAGAGGTTCCCGCACGGAGGATCGGTGCCGACCAGCACTCTCCAGCCCAAGAGGCTTGTCTGCTCACCCGCTGGAGCGGGCGGGGCTGGGAGCTGAGGCTCAGGCTTCGGTTGCATCACAGGGAGAGGACTGGGGTTGGCGGCGTGAAAACAGCCTGAAGGGGTTAGTGCACCACAGCTAGCCAAGAGGGAGTCCGGGAAAAAGTCTGCAGCTGCCGAAGAGGCAAGAGACTTTTTCTTGCCTCTTTGTTTCCTGGTGCGCGAGGAGAGGGGATTCAGAGCGCCGCCTAAACGAACTTCAGAGACGGGCGCGAGCCGCAGCTACCAGCGCGGATCCCACAGCAACAGGGGCGCAGAGGGAAAAACGGAGAGATTCCCGCACAGAGGATCGGCGCCGAGCAGCACTCAGCAACCCGAGAGGCTTGTCTGCTCCCCCGCGGGGGCGGGCGGGTCTGGGAGCTGAGGCTCGGCTTCGGTCGGATCGCAGGGAGAGGACTGGGGCTGGCTGCGTGAACACAGCCTGAAGGGGTTAGCGCACCACAGCTGGCTGGGAGGGAGACCGGGAAAAAGTCTGCAGCTGCCGAAGAGGCAAGAGACTTTTTCATGCCTCTTTGTTTCGCGGTGCGCAAGGAGAGGGGATTCAGAGCTCCGCCTAAACGAACTCCAGAGAAGGGCACGAGCCGCGGCGATCAGCACGGACCCCAGAGACGGGCGTGAGATGCTGGGGCTGCTGCTGCCGCCTCCAAAAAGCCTGTGTGTGAGCACAGGTCACTCTCCACATCGCCCCTCCCGGGAGCCTGTGCAGCCCGCCACTGCCAGTGTCCCGTGATCCGGGGACAAGATCCCCGGGAGAACGCACTGCCCGCCTCAGGCTGGTGCAACGTCACGCCGGCCTCGGCCGCCGCAGGCTCACCCCGCCTCCTCGGTACACCTCCCTCCCCGCGGCCTGAGTGAGCCAGAGCCCCCGAAGCAGCTGCTCCTTTAACCCCGTCCTGTCTGGGTGGGGAATAGACGCCCTCAGGCGACCTACACACAGAGGCGGGACCAAATCCAAAGCTGAACCCCAGGAGCTGTGCGAACAGGGAAGATAAGGGGAAATCTCTCCCAGCAGCCTTAGAAGCAGCGGATTAAAACTCCACAAACAACTTGATGTGCCTGCATCTGTTGAATACCTGAATAGACAACGGATCATCCCAAATTCAGGAGGTGGACTTTGGGAGCAGGATATATTAACTTTTCCCCTTTTCCTTTTATTTGTGAGTGTATATGTATATGCTTCTGGGTGAGATTTTGTCTGTATAGCTTTGCTTTACAATAGCTTTATTTTACTTCACTATATTATAGCCTCTTTCTTTCTTTCTTTCTTTCTATTTTTTCTCCCTTTTACTCTGAGCCGTGTGGACGAAAGGCTCTTGGTGCTCCAGCCAGGCATCAGGGCCGTACCTCTGAGGTGGGAGAGCCAACTTCAGGACACTGGTCCACAAGGGACCTCCCAGCTCCATGTAATACCAAACGGCAAAAATCTCTCAGAGATCTCCATCTCAACATCAAGACCCAGCTTCACTCAACGACCAGCAAACTACAGTGCTGGACACCCTATGCCAAACAACTAGCAAGACAGGAACACAGCCCCATCCATTAGCAGAGAGGCTGCCTAAAATCATAATAAGGCCACAGACACCCCAAAATACACCACCAGACGTGGACGTGCCCACCAGAAACACAAGATGCAACCTCATCCACCAGAGCTCAGGCACTAGTTCCCTCCACCAGGAAGCCTACACAACCCACTGAACCAACCTTAGCCACTGGGGACAGATACCGAAAACAACAGGAACTATAAACCTGCAGCCTGTGAAAAGGAGACCCCAAACACAGTAAGATAAGCAAAATGAGACGACAGAAAAACACACAGCAGATGAAGGAGCAGGGTAAGAACATACCAGACTTAACAAATGAAGAGGAAATAGGTAGTCTACCTGAAAAAGAATTCAGAATAATGATAGTAAGGATGATCCAAAATCTTGGAAATAGAATAGACAAAATGCAAGAAACATTTAACAAGGACGTAGAAGAACTAAAGAGGAACCAAGCAATGATGAAAAACACAATAAATGAAATTAAAAATACTCTAGATGGGATCAATAGCAGAATAACTGAGGCAGAAGAAAGGATAAGTGACCTGGAAGATAAAATGGTGGAAATAACTACTGCAGAGCAGGATAAAGAAAAAAGAATGAAAAGAACTGAGGACAGTCTCAGAGACCTCTGGGACAACATTAAACTCACCAACATTCGAATTATAGGGGTCCCAGAAGAAGAAGAGAAAAAGAAAGGGACTGAGAAGATATTTGAAGAGATTATAGTTGAAAACTTCCCTAATATGGGAAAGGAAATAGTTAATCAAGTCCTGGAAGCACAGAGAGTCCCAAACAGGATAAACCCAAGGAGAAACACACCAAGACACATATTAATCAAACTGTCAAAAATTAAATATAAGGAAAACATATTAAAGGCAGCAAGGGAAAGAAAACAAATAACACACAAGGGAATCCCCATAAGGTTAACATCTGATCTTTCAGCAGAAACTCTGCAAGCCAGAAGGGAGTGGCAGGATATACTTAAAGTGATGAAGGAGAAAAACCTACAACCAAGGTTACTCTACTGAGCAAGTATCTCATTCAGATTTGATGGAGAAATTAAAAGCTTTACAGACAAGCAAAAGCTGAGAGACTTCAGCACCACCAAACCAGCTTTACAACAAATGCTTAAGGAACTTCTCTAGGCAAGAAACACAAGAGAAGGAAAACACCTACAATAACAAACCCAAAACATTTAAGAAAATGGGAATAGGAACATACATATCGATAATTACCTTGAATGTAAATGGATTAAATGCTCCCACCAAAAGACACAGGCTGGCTGAATGGATACAAAAACAAGACCCATATATATGCTGTCTACAAGAGACCCACTTCAGACCTAGAGACACATATAGACTGAAAGTGAGGGGATGGAAAAAGATATTCCATGCAAATGGAAATCAAAAGAAAGCTGGAGTAGCAATTCTCATATCAGACAAAATAGACTTTAAAATAAAGACTATTACAAGAGACAAAGAAGGACACTATATAATGATCAAGGGATCGATCCAAGAGGAAGGTATAACAATTGTAAATATTTATGCACCCAACATAGGAGCACCTCAATACATAAGGCAAATACTAACAGCCATAAAAGGGGAAATTGACAGCAACACAATCATAGTAGGGGACTTTAACACCCCACTTTCACCAATGGACAGATCATCGAAAATGAAAATAAATAAGGAAACACAAGCTTTAAATGATACATTAAACAAGATGGACTTAATTGATATTTATAGGACATTCCACCCAAAAACAACAGAATACACATTTTTCTCAAGTGCTCATCGAACATTCTCCAGGATAGATCATATCTTGGGTCACAAATCAAGCCTTGGTAAATTTAAGAAAATTGAAATCATATCAAGTATCTTTTCCGACCACAACGCTATGAGACTATATATCAATTACAGGAAAAGATCTGTAAAAAATACAAACACATGGAGGCTACACAATACATTACTTAATAACGAAGTGATCACTGAAGAAATCAAAGGGGAAATCAAAAAATAGCTAGAAACAAATGACAGTGGAGATACGACGACCCAAAACCTCTGGGACGCAGCAAAAGCAGTGCTAAGAGGGAAGTTTATAGCAATACAAGCCTACCTCAAGAAACAGGAAACATCTCGAATAAACAACCTAACCTTGCACCTAAAGCAATTAGAGAAAGAAGAACAAAAAAAACCCAAAGCCAGCAGAAGGAAAGAAATTATAAAGATCAGGTCAGAAATAAATGAAAAAGAAATGAAGGAAACAATAGCAAAAATCAATGAAACTAAAAGCTGGTTCTTTGAGAAGATAAACAAAATTGATAAACCGTTAGCCAGACTCATCAAGAGAAAAAGGGAGAAGACTCAGATGAATAGAATTAGAAATGTAAAAGGAGAAGTAACCACTGACACTGCAGAAATACAAAAGATCATGAGAGATTACTACAAGCAACTCTATGCCAATAAAATGGACAACCTGGAAGAAATGGACAGATTCTTAGAAATGCACAAACTGCCGAGACTGAACCAGGAAGAAATAGAAAATATGAACAGACAAATCACAAGCACTGAAATTGAAACTGTGATTAAAAACCTTCCAACAAACAAAAGCCCAGGACCAGATGGCTTCACAGGTGAATTCTATCAAACATTTAGAGAAGAGCTAACACCTATCCTTCTCAAACTCTTCCAAAATATTGCAGAGGGAGGAACACTCCCAAACTCATTCTATGAGGCCACCATCACCCTGATACCAAAACCAGACAAAGATGTCACAAAGAAAGAAAACTACAGGCCAATATCACTGATGAACATAGATGCAAAAATCCTCAACAAAATACTAGCAAACAGAATCCAACAGCACATTAAAAGGATCATAAACCATGATCAAGTGGGGTTTATCCCAGGAATGCAAGGATTCTTCAATATACGCATATCAATCAATGTGATACATCATATTAACAAATTGAAGGAGAAAAACCATATGATCATCTCAATAGATGCAGAGAAAGCTTTTGACAAAATTCAACACCCATTTATGATAAAAGCCCTGCAGAAAGTAGGCATAGAGGGAAATTTCCTCAACACAATAAAGGCCACATATGACAAACCCACAGCCAACATTGTCCTCAATGGTGAAAAACTGAAACCATTTCCACTAAGATCAGGAACAAGACAAGGTTGCCCACTCTCATCACTATTATTCAACATAGTTTTGGAAGTGTTAGCCACAGCAATCAGAGAAGAAAAAGAAATAAAAGGAATCCAAATTGGAAAAGAAGAAGTAAAGCTGTCACTGTTTGCAGATGACATGATACTATACATAGAGAATCCTAAAGATGCTACCAGAAAACTCCTAGAGCTAATCAATGAATATGGTAAAGTAGCAGGATACAAAATTAATGCACAGAAATCTCTTGCATTTCTATACACTAATGACGAAAAATCTGAAAGTGAAATTAAGAAAACACTCCCATTTACCATTGCAACAAAAAGAATAAAATATCTAGGAATAAACCTACCTAAGGAGACAAAAGACCTGTATGCAGAAAATTATAAGACACTGATGAAAGAAATTAAAGATGATACAAATAGATGGAGAGATATACCATGTTCCTGGATTGGAAGAATCAACATTGTGAAAATGACTCTACTACCCAAAGCAATCTACAGATTCAATGCAATCCCTATCAAACTACCACTGGCATCTTTCACAGAACTAGAACAAAAAATTTCACAATTTGTATGGAAACACAAATGACCCCGAATAGCCAAAGCAATCTTGAGAACGAAAAATGGAGCTGGGGGAATCAGGCTCCCTGACTTCCGATTATATTACAAAGCTTCAGTAATCAAGACAGTTTGGTACTGGCACAAAAACAGAAATATAGATCAATGGAACAGGATAGAAAGCCCAGAGATAAACCCACACACATATGGTCACCTTATCTTTGATAAAGGAGGCAAGCATATACAGTGGAGAAAAGACAGCCTCTTCAATAATGGTGCTGGGAAAATTGGACAGGTACATGTAAAAGTATGAAATTAGAACACTCCCTGACACCATGCAGAAAAATAAACTCAAAATGGATTAAAGACCTAAGTGTAAGGTCAGACACTATCAAACTCTTAGAGGAAAACATAGGCAGAACACTCTATGACATACATCACAGCAAGATTCTTTTTGACCCAGCTCCCAGAGAAATGGAAATAAGAACACAAATAAACAAATGGGACCTAATGAAACTTAAAAGCTTTTGCAAAGCAAAGGAAACCATAAACAAGACCAAAAGACAACCATCAGAATGGGAGAAAATATTTGCAAATGAAGCAACTGACAAAGGATTAATCTCCAAGATTTACAAGCAGCTCATGCAGCTCAATAACAAAAAAACGAACAACCCAATCCAAAAATGGGCAGAAGACCTAAATAGACATTTCTCCAAAGAAGATATACAGATGGGCTACAGACACATGAAAGAATGCTCAACATCATTAATCATTAGAGAAATGCAAATCAAAACTACAATGAGATATCATCTCACACCGGTCAGAATGGCCATCATCAAAATATCTAGAAACAATAAATGCTGAAGAGGGTGTGGAGGAAAGGGAACACTCTTGCACTGTTGGTGGGAATGTAAATTGATACAGCCACTATGGAGAACAGTATGGAGGTTCCTTAAAAAACTACAAATAGAACTACTATACGACCCAGCAATCCCACTACTGGGCATATACCCTGAGAAAACCATAGGTCAAAAAGAGTCATGTACCAAAATGTTCATTGCAGCTCTATTTACAATAGCCAGGACATGGAAGCAACCTAAATGTCCATCGACAGATGAATGGATAAAGAAGATGTGGCACATATATACAATGGAATATTACTCAGCCATAAAAAGAAATGAAATGGAGGTATTTGTAATGAGGTGGATGGAGTTAGAGTCTGTCATACAGAGTGAAGTAAGTCAGAAAAAGAAAAACAAATACAGTATGCTAACACATATATATGGAATCTAAGGGAAAAAAAAAAAAAAAAAAAAGCCATGAAGAACCTAGTGGCAAGACGGGAATAAAGACACAGACCTACTAGAGAATGGACTTGAGGATATGGGGAGGGGGTGGGGTGAGATGTGACAGGGTAATAGAGTGTCATGGACATATATACACTACCAAATGTAAAATAGATAACTAGTGGGAAGCAGCCGCATAGCACAGGGAGATCAGCTCGGTGCTTTGTGACCACTTAGAGGGGTGGGATGGGGAGGGTGGGAGGGAGGGAGATGGAAGAGGGAAGAGAAATGGGAACATATTGTATATGTATAACTGATTCACTTTGTTATAAAGCAGAAGCTAACACACCATTGTAAGGCAATTATACTTCAATAAAGATGTTAAAAAATAAATAAATAAAAAATAAATAAATTTCTCTGTATAGCAAAAAAAAAAAAAAAAAAAAAATTGGGGACCTGACTTTCCTGTCATTTTACCTGCATCATTGCATATCTATTCTGTGCAGGAAGAAATTGCCAAATCATCAGGAACTATGAGTTTATGGAGAAAGATATGTGGAAACAAGAAGGGAAGGACAAGTGGGCTGTGTAATCAGGCTTGAAACTTCTGAACATTTCTATAGTTGCTGTAGCCATCCTGCAAAAAAATTTTAAAAATATAGGATCAAAGTTGTCAGCAAATCTATTTTTTTTGTGGTAAAAACTTTTTTCCTTTTTTCTTAATAAAAACTGTAATGGAAATAAAAATAGTTTTGGGGTGAAGCTGGACTTTCAAAATATGACAGTTATATTATTTGATTTAGAAAGTTGTACTCCTGGAAAAAATTAAAACCTCTTGGATTAAAATTTTTCATTTTGAAAAATTTCATTTTATATAAAGTTTATTTCTTAAATGCACTTTTTATCTTTCAGACCCATGCAGTATTTGAGCTTTATAGCTAAGTTTTAGGTGCAGGCTAAGTTTAATTTTAACAACCTTAAATGGAGTTTATTTATTTAAAGGTAAACATTAAATAGACTCAAGAAGATAGACAATTACTTTAATACATACTATTTAAGATATAAGCAGATAAAGGAAACTTTATTCATGTTTCTTCTTAAATTATTAACAAACACTACACAGAATAGAGTGGACTTATTTGTTTATATACCATTTTGGTATAAATTAATTTCACTAATTTGAGGAATGTAAGTTCAAACAACCAAATGCTTTAATTTATTTTATATTAAAATATATACTTCAATATGTAAATGTTAAAATACGAATGTGATATCAGAATACAAGGACTGATACAAGATTGTAACAAGGAAAGGATGTTTTTATAATCAGTTCTTGAGTTCTGAAGAAGTTTTCCTCTGATAAACAGGATATCGACCTATAAATTAGAATCAAAGTTAGAAAGAATATAATCTATTTCTTGATATACTGTATAAAATGCATACTAATGCTCTCAAGTATTGCTATAAATCTAGATTTTTATGACTTCATTTTCAGTTTAGCTTTCTTCTAAGGACATTGATGATACAATTGCGCTACAACATTTCAGAATAATTTATTTTCTGAAGAAAGGGCATCAACCACTCTCTTAATACGTTAGTACTATTCTAGTTCTTTGCAAATTTGTTCCTCAGAAGTCCTCTCAAATATTTAATGTATTACATATTTAATTATGTCAGTCCTCATCTTTCAAGTATATACATTAAAATATATCATTAAATTCTGTACATTTGGTTGTTCTGATGAACTTCAAGAAACTTTTTGTAAGTAATATTTTCTTCTTAACCTTCACTAGTTCCATCAATATTCTTCTTACATTTCTGTTTTACATTAAAAATTTTAATCTATAGTTGGTTTCCTCCTTTCAGATAAGACTATGCACTCTTTATACATAAATGCACTTCAAATGACCAGTTAAATTAAGAACTCATTCTGGGAAATTGGGTGGAACTATTTTATTGCACAGGAGGTTAATATCATGTCCTTATTGAGAAAATGTCAGAGTTGAGCACATTCTTTTACAATCCTTATTTTGGTCAGAAGCTCAGCATGCAAACCTAGGTTTTGCTAATGAACATCTGCAGGTGGTGGGCAGGAAACATTGGCACTGGGATAGAAAATAGTTAACCTTAATCTTCACTGCCATTACCAAGAAAATAATACGTATTACCTTACAGGAATGGAAGTGATAAATACATCGATTCATTTACACATTCAAAAATATTTATTTAATACTTAGAGACACGAGTTGGCCTGATAGTTCAACATTTTACACAGTTTCTATGACTAAAATAAATGATAAAATAGAATATGATATAAATATAATGCTCATATAATTTCAAGCTCTACAGGACTTTAAAGATAATTCTAGTTTAAAACTTGTTTAAGCAATTGAATAACAAATATTCAAACATAATATTTGTTACTTGTTTCAAAGGCAGAAAAAAAGTAAAACTAGTTTTATCATTTATTTATAGCCAATCATGCTTAATACTCTCAAGCTTTCTGGCTCTTTTTGTTTCCATCATTTTCTACTAAGATTTTTTAACACTTTTTTTTTCTCTCTGATTTTACTTGCTTAACTACTCACGTTGACTCCATTTCAGTCTATATTATAAAAATTTTGTCTTCTTTTTGCATTTATTAGGAAAACAGAACTTTTTAAAGGGCCTAGACATTTTGCACAGTTTTTAATTAAAAAATTTTATTTATTAGTGTATATTATTTCTTCTATTATTGAAAAATTATGACATCATATTGTAAAAAAAAGGTTTTGTAAAATCACTATTGATAATTCCATGGAGATTTCACTGAGAACTGACATCAGTTTGAATAAAGTGATCTAACCTGGCCAGAGAAGACTACAGTCATCTGCCCTAACATTAGATTTTATCACACAGGTATTGAATGACCAGTGCCCATTCTTAGCAAGCATATATTTCAATCACTCATATGTATTTTTACTAATAATGAATGCTTGAGTGAATTTCTTATTAAAAGTAATAAGAAAAAAAGAGATGCAATTTTCAATGAAATGATAGTAAAGAAACATGGCACTCCCATTATGTCTATCAGGCAAAGTTAAGTAATACTGTCAACATATAAAAGTAATGGCCATAGCAGTTTGTGAAAATGGACTGTTGGTGTAAGCTTAATCAAATCATTGAACTAGAAAACTAAGTGCAGTTAATTTGACTGTGTTGATCATTTGAACAATGTAAATGTTTCTTTGTTAAGGGACTGCACCACCTAGAGTTAATCTGATCCAGCTTATTTTGCATTTCCAACTGATCAATTAGCATTAATATAACAGGATTTTTACCCTTACTCTTGGGTAAAAATACTGGCTCTTCTGAGTCTTTAATCAGGTGTCAAATTAATTCTGAGAAACTTCTATAAGTGATAAAAGTAACCTCATTTATTTTGTTTATTGGTCCATTTGGTCCTTGGTAAAAATATTATCTTCTATTAATCATTAGGAAAATTTTAACTTTCCTTGGCAAAATTGGCTTTGGAGTATATAAACTATAAATATACAAGGTCATTTTATGGAGAAATGTGAAGATGAAGAAGGATTGGAATCATAAAACAAGCAAGAGAATACCCAGAAAAATGGGGAACAAGAGCATTGGGAACCAGGAATCATGGCAGGTGTGAAGCAGCACTGGAGTGAGAGGAGCTTGCAAAGGGGACCCTTAGTTCCAGGGCACCGCAGTGAGTCTGATCAAAATACAAGAGATGGAGCCCCAGCATAGAATACCTCACAGGGTTATTTTGTCTAATTTTCATTTCAAAAAGTTTGTCTATACAGAAAAATTACTGATAAAATTTGGAGACTAATATTTTTAATATAAGTTGAATAAATTGATAAAAAATTTATATATGGAGATTTTACATGGAGTGCATATATAATTCATGAAATATCCATTTAAATTTAATGAAATTCTAAAAATATTTTAAATAATTAATAATACTATCTTTTAATTGATTTCCTCAAGAATATGCACTAAATGTATTATACTTAATATATACAAAATATATATTATCTAATACATTTTCACTCTATGTAGACAAAGAACAATAACAATAAAATGATAATACCAGTATTTATTGATTACTCTAACATGCCAGATACTCTTTCTAAGAGCTCAAATGTCATAACACATTTAATCTTGAAGATGACATTATGAGTGTGAGCGCTATCGTGTTACTTATTTTACAGGTAAGGAATGTGATGTACACAAAGGTTAAGTAATATTATATAACTAGCATATGACAGTTGGGATATAGTCCCAGGCAAACTAAATCATGCAATAAACTACAATGTTTTCTCTCTACCACTTTCTCTCTATTTCAGAGACACACAGATACACACACACACACACACACACAAAAAAAACCTTATAAATTGTCTCTTTAAAACAAAGGGCAATTCAAGATACAACTTACTGTTAGAATTTTCACATTTTTTTAAAATGTAGAAATGAATTTAAAAGAAAAAGAAATAACATTTCTCATGGACAAAATTAAGGGAAATGTTTAAAGCTATTAATTTAATCAAGAATTACAATTCTGGAGCTTCCCTGGTGGCACAGTGGTTGAGAATCTGCCTGCCAATGCAGGGGACACGGGTTCGAGCCCTGGTCTGGGAAGATCCCACATGCCGTGGAGCAATTAAGCCCATGAGCCACAACTACTGAGCCTGCGCATCTGGAGCCTGTGCCCCGCAATGAGAGGCCACGACAGTGAAAGGCCCGTGCACCGCGATGAAGAGTGGCCCCCGCTTGCCGCAACTAGAGAAAGCCCTCACGCAGAAACGAAGACTCAACACAGCCCAAAATAAATAAATAAATAAATAAATGTATAAAAAAAAAAAAAAGAATTACAATTCCATTGGTTTATTTCCACTCTTTAGGGAGTGAGAGGGGAAAGAGAGAGAAGGAGGGAGAGAAAAACCAGAGAAAGAATGATTAATTCAGATTTCCTACAGTCTAGAAATGTTACTCGTTCATATAATTAGCATACTACCATTTAATGTTATAGGTGCATTGATACAATACAGTCTAAAAATCTGAAATATACTAAGTAATTTTTTTAAGTATCCTCAATAAAAGCTGCAAAAAGACAGATTTCATGGGGCTCATTTTATTTATAACTTTAGGGTATAAACCGTTTTCATCCAGGCCCTAAAACGACGACTCACTGAGAAAAAGTGTTTTCCAACATAATTTTTGTTATTGGTACATTCTGCATGTAATATTTTTCAAAATATATTTTTGTAAAAAAGTAGACACTTTCTTCAATGTTTGTACTTTTTCCTATGATGCACTTCAATGATTTATTGCTCCTTATTATCATTCATAGTTAATCAGTCCCTTTTTGAAATATATTGTATCTTGAATTACATTATGTCACACTCCATTCTTTTCCTCTCCCACACTGGACAAGCCTCCTCAGCATCCTTTGCTGGAATTTCTTCCTCTGAAAGACATTCTAGGTCTCAGTCTCTTCTCTTATCCATTTTTCTATCTTTCCCCAACATTCAATCTGCAGTTTTTCTCCAGTAAACCCACTCAGGTCCTTGATGACAATTCCATCAACATACTGCCAAATCATTTCATACCCTCCTTCCTTAACTGGGCTAGAGCTCTAGATTCATACAGACATACTAAATAGTATAACAACTTTAATTTTCACTTAGATTTCCATAAAACATCTCAAACTAAACATCTCCCACCTCCTTACTATAAGCTTCTCCAGCCTTCTCAGTAACAGGAAATGGTCAAACCCAAAACTTAGCAGCCACCCTTAACTATTTCATTTCTCTGATCTCTCCTGATCCAAGTTAATTGCAATGTTATTGATCTTATCTCCAAAGTATAATCCTTCACCCCATTACTTCTGCCACCACCCTAGTCCAAGATACTCTTTCTTCTTCTCTAAATGTCTATAATTGCCACCTAACTGGTTCCCCTGTTTCAACTCTTGCCCACAGAGGAACAGCCAAGTGTATTTCAAAAGGTCTCAGTGAGTATCCACCTTCCTGTCCAGAGTCTTGACATCACACTGAGAATAAATGACTAACCCCTTCAAACTCACACCTCTTTCTACATCCCTAGACTCACCTGCTTTCATACTTCAGGATTCTTTCCTTTTCGCTTTCATGGTTTTCCAGAATTCTCTTTACCTTAATTCTTTGAGCTTGTTTTTTCCTCTGCTAAATTTAGTTTGTACAAGGAAGGTTATATATCTATCTGTTTTTCCACATTTTGATCTAATTAAACATCTCCTTTTCCAGACTCTTTTAATACTATTCTATTTAAGAAAACTCTCCACCCCCCAAGTCACTCTCCTATGCCACCCATTTTATTTCATTCAAAATATTGTTATCACTCTTTAAAACCATGTGTTTCTATTTATTGGTGAGAATTTCTTGACAATCTCACCCCCCTATCATCAGATCTGAGTTGTTTCCAGGGCTTAGAACAGTAACTGGTGAATTTCTAGTGCTCTATAACTATGTATTCCATAAATGGACAAAATAATACACTAATCCCTGAATAAAAGAAATAAAAACGTTCATTGTACATCAGATTACTTTATACAGTTTTGAATTGTTTAGCTATATTGAAGGGGTAAAATATTTACTCACAGAAAGTTGACCACAGAATATGAAGAAAGAGCCACAGACAGCTTTGCAGGTCACGGAACATCACCAGGTAATTATCTTGTCTTTCCAAGGTCTGAAAATAAATATAGAAAAATCCAGGAAGGGTTATTTTTGTTTTTCAGACATTTGTATGTCATCCAAAAGGATGTTTGTGGTAGGTAATAGAAATACTATAAGGGGCAAGAATTGGAAACATGAATAGAATCCTAATCACCACTAAGTGGCTCCATATTCACCATGGAATTCCCTTCCCTCTTATTCCAGGTGTGTGTTCCTTCCACCTAGACTGAATGCTCTCCAAAGATTAAAAGTACAGTCACTCAAGAAGTCCTTTGTTTCCCTCTGTTTTCTGTGTTTCCCTGGAGGACTCTGCCTTGAGTTTGCAGGCTTCAACAGGAGGCAGCAAAAGTCTCCACTATGTGGGAGTCTGAATCACATGAGAATCACGTCCCTTCACCTCTGCAATATGCAAACTAGCATCTCTTTCCCAAATAGCAAAATCTTTTCTCCAAATATGACTTCTTTGTATACTCTTAACTAGATCTATCATATATAAACTAGAAGTGTGGCAGCTCATTTCATCCCTAACATGTTGGAAAAATAAACATACTGAACTCTTTTGTTGGGAGTTTTCAATCTTGGTCTTTTATTAAGGGAGGAGAGACGTCGATATTCTAAAGTGAGCATGGAGAGATTATACATAACATAAATAGTAGTCAAGTCTTTATCTCTCTCCATTTGAAATCTCATTTAATTTTGTCACTTACAAGCTAAACAATTTTCTTATTTCAACTATTGGAATATTTACTTAGTTACCAAAAGATGATACTTCTGTAACACAGATATAAGAGAAAACTTTTATTTTACTTCAAAAACCTTAATAGACAAATGCTGGGTCATGTTTTCAACAGTGTGACTTACATTTTTTCCAATGTTAAGTCCCATAGCTGGGCATGAGATATAGCTTTCCAGGGTAGTTTAAGAAATATGAGTTGTTCAGATTGTAGCCTTAAGCTATGAGGACTTTTTCCTGGGAGTTGTTCTAGATATTAAATCACAGTGTTACAGTGTCAAGAGGTTGTCCTACAGGGGATCACTTTGAGAAAAGGAGAAAAAAAGGGAAAAAAGAATCCAAAAGACTAAAGTCATGAAACCAAAAGATAAACATATAGCATATAACAGGTACAGCAAAAAGTAATAATAATGATGATACATTGTTATTTCACATTTTCTTATCTGTACAATAAACATCTTCTTGTGCTTTACTATAGATCAAACCAATATAAGACAACTGAAACCCTAAACACACTGAATTGAGAGCTCTCTGAATAGTAACCGTACCTTATTACATTTGGAACCAGAATTTTGAGCACTTTCTTTGTATGGACAGTATATTAGCAAATTTACAAGTGTTCTTTCATCTGCAAAACACTCCCCCAAAGAAGTTACTACTGTTAACAATTCACAGATGATTGTCCTTAATTTTAAGTAACTAAGGGCCATAAATAGTAGTTAGTAGGATCAAAATATATACCAACTTTAATTTTAGAGTCTATGTTTATTGCATAACACTTAAGCACTCTATTCATCTTTTTATCCCTATCTGGAGAACTGCTTATCATAAAGTAGCTACACAAAAGTGTGTTCTTCTATAGCACATATATCTTTGTATTAGTTTAATTACAAGATAAGAACCCACATCTCAGTAGGGTAGCACAGTTCATATCAGGAAGGTTTTCCTTTCCAAGTGCTCATTCAGGAATAAGACTTCTTCCATTTGTGGCATTGCTAATTTCAATATGTTGCTTCCAAGATTTTTCTGAATTTTCTTTTTTGCATCAAATCATGGAAGGGGCCTGGAAGTGGTACTTATAGCTTCTCACATTCCATTGGCTACAATTCAACCACATGGTGACAACTAACTAAAAGGGAGAGTTGGAAATGAGGCTTAGCTCCATGCCCAGGAAAAGGATAAAACGATTGGTGAAGAGACAGTGAATCTCCTTCTGATCATCAAAAATCTGTTTTATTCTTCCTCTCATAAGTAGAAAATCCTCATCCTCTCCTACAAAGAGGGCAAACCCAAGTCACAGCTAATCAATTAATCCACCAAAATTGCCACATCCTTGCTGTCTAACACAATACTGTCCTATTTTAGGAGCCATACAACCGTCCACTATAAACAAAAAATATTCATCATTGTAGGAAAATTGATTTTTTTCTCCTAATGCTCAAATTGATATGAAAGTATTCTTGATATCTGTTGGTTTTTAATGAAAAAAATTAATAGAATTCACATGAAGTTAATGTCTAGTCTATGTTCAGTCTGTTGGTATCAAGATGAATAATTTGATTTTTAATATAAAAGCCAGGATTTGTTACAATAAATATGCAATCTAATTTGCTGAAATAATTATTTTAATAGCCATTATAACTTGTTCTTTATCTTTAAAAAATAAAGAGGTGATAAACATGGAAAGGAGAGACTGCACAATTTTTTCTACTTTGCTCTGGAGAAAATTTAAATCATATTGAAAATTCATTACTTAGGCAGAAAAAACTTATGTTGCTTTTACATTGAACATTTCCCAAGCACATAATTTCCTTTTCTTTGTTCCCCAGAAACATTATGACAGGAAAAATGTTACTGCAAAAGAGACAATAAGAAATTGAGGAAAGTTTCAACAAAATATTATTGCACCAATATATATTTTTAATGCAACTGTCTGGAGAGAAAGAAAAACAGAAATTCTTAAACATATTAAGATTACTTGTTTTCTGCTGGTCTCAGCTTGTGTACCTTTTGGAACAGTACATTTTTTCAAACATTGTATTTTTCTACTATTTCCCTGAAATGCCCAGAGATTTTTTTTTTTTTCTAAAGAAAATTTGTCCATTATATTTTTGCTTATTTCTTAGTAGTACTTACAGGAATTTGAATTTAGGCATTATTATAATTTTCTCCCTCTAAAACCCATTTCCAACAAATTCAATACTCACTGAAATGTGATGCAAATCTGCCAAATGGTACTTCTGCCACTCCCTTTTCTAATTTACACAAAATATTCTTTTTTTCAGAGTATGCCAACATTTTCAGGAAGAAGAAACAGTAAGGAATGAAGTTAAGCTCATATTAAACATTCAACTGTGAAATCATTTCCATAGTTTTTTAAAATTACAATTACACATTTTTTCCTACTGAATTCCAAAAAAAATTTTTTTCTGCCCTATTTAGGGTTTCCAGGTACCATAATTTTGAAGAACTAGTTTATTTTTCTTTAAATGTGAAAGTAAGATTATTCAATTTTCATCAAAGTTAAATTAAGCAGCAGCAGATGATTTGAGTGGCAGAAAACATAACTCAAATTGTATTTCAGAGACATTCTATCTTTTGTGAAAAATAGCTGAGAAAAGATTCAACTGACCAAAATAAGAGAGATGAAAGTGAAATAAGTTAGTTTTTTTTTTTTTTTTTCCTGAGGTTTAAATGTATTTGAGATGTATGGATAACTCAAAATTTGGTGTGTTGCTGTAAAAAAAATAATAGGGTGCTTACTTTACTCCCTACTTTTAAAAAATACCTATGATGAGGTACACACTCTGTTTGGAGCTGAAATACAAAGGATGTTTCATCTAAAAATCATTCCATAAGGAACCATTGAGGATCTGACAGTAGGAGAAGAGAGGCATATTAATAAATCAGACAAGTTGCTTTGAGACCTATGACAAACAGGCAAAGCAGCCATACAAAACAGGAAAGTAAATGTAAATGTGGCCCTTAAGCTGCATCTTGAAATAGTTGATGTCTTCACTTGAGTAAGAGGTGAAAAGGCAGGTCAAGCAGAGTGGAGTAGTGTTGATCAAAGCCAGAGGAGTTAAGGAGAAAAACAGATTGTGTTTAAGAATATGAGATAGAGTTCGCATAGATGCAAAATGTGAGAATGTGTGTGAGAGAGATTTGTGGATGGTTAGATCCTAGCGCAGTGGCTTTCTCCCCTCTGGTTGCCCCCGATATGCATGCTCGTTCGAGCTGAATCCTCTCACTCAGACTAATCCAAAAGATGGGTACCACTCTCTCTTCCTCACAGGTACATCCAAGCTCCTCCATGTTAGAGCTTATACTGTGTATCTTCTCTCATTGTTCTGAGCCATTGTTGATTCTAGTTTAACACTAAATGCACTTTAATATTTTAATGTACACATATTCTTTTCCCTCCAACTCTTTCAACATATTTTAACTGACCATACTTAAATTTTTATTGCTGCTGCAAAATGTTAAATGCATAGCAGTGGTTTAATAAAGTTTGATTTACTTTCATAATTCAGAACTTCTTCTTAGCTTTTCTGATGGTAGAATAGAAATAATAGAACAAGATATCTGATCGCCTTGTTAGGAACTATACTAACTTTATTACTGTTGTAACAAATCACCACAAATATCAGCTTAAAACAATACAACTTTATTATTTTACTGTTCTGGAGGTTAGAAGTCTGACAATCTCACCCAGCTAAAACCAAAGTGTTGGCAGGGATGCATTCCTTTACAGTGGTGTGGAGAATAATCATTTCCTTCCCTTTCCAGATTCTAGCGGGTGCTTGCCTTCTTTGGCTCATGTCCCACATCCTCTATCATCAAAGCCAGAAAGAGTTGGTCAAATTCCTTTCAAATAGCATCACTGTGACCTTTATTCCACTGTGACATCTCCTCTGGCTTTTCTGTCTTGCTCTTCCACTTTTAGGGACACTTGTGATTTTATTGAGCCCACTGAAATAACCTCTGCCAACTCCCTACCTTAAATTCAGCTGATTTACAAGCTTAATTCCATCTGCAACCTTAGTTCCACTTTGTTCTATAACCTAAATACAGTCACAGATTTGGGGATTAGGAAGTGAACATCTTTGAGGGGCCATTGTTCTGCCTATTATGAGGACTTTTGGTGAGGTTTTTTTTTTTTTTTTTTTTTTTTTTTTTTTAATTTCAGGATCAATTCCAATTGATATTTAACTATTTTCTTTTCCAGAGGCTTTTCTAGTATAGACAATGTGGTCAAATAGTAAGTAAATAAATACAATAATAAATAAGAAAAAAACCTCTCATTCATCTCATTATTGCTTTCTAATCATTTATCCTTTTGTTGGGAATGTACAATTAAATAATTTTTAAATACTTACATAATTTATCTGTAATGCAGACTTTAATATTCATTTTTCATACATTTCTGGTAGTTCATCTCTGATACTAAAACCTTGCAAATTTGAGAAACACATAAGCAGACTTTCTCTGCTCCATCAGACTAATTCCAGATATTTGAGTTGATTATTCCCCTGTCTTCTATAAGGCAATTCACCTGTGAGCCGTCCTTGTTCTTCATCTTCTTTGGGTACATCAATAACAAGTTAAAACTACTGAAAAAACATTCTATGTCCTTATATTCAAAATGTATCTGAACTAAGCAACATATAACTTCATTTTATGAGTTTTTCTTAATATTCTGACAACCTTTGTCTTTTGATTAGAGAGTTTAACCCTCTTGCATTAACTGTGATTACTGATTTATCTGGATTAATTTTAGCTATCTTATGCAAGCAGCCTCTTAGTATGTTTATTTCTCATTTTTTTATATTCTTTAAAATATTTTCAAATTTTTTGTTCTCTATCTTACTTTTATTTTTTTCTGTTGTTGAGATGTGTAATGTTAATCAACAACCTATTCATAGATTTTTGTTCTGCTTTTGTTTTGTTTTTACTTTTTTTTTTTAAGTGAAACTCTCTGATTTTTAAGATCTTATGTTTGTATTTGGTGTTCTGTACTCTCAGTAAGATAAGTCTGGTTACATTTTTTAAAATGTACTTTCTTTAATTGCAGTCACTGAGTATGAGTATCTTTCACTGACTTTGGCAAATTTTAAGCTGTGAGCACTCATTTCTTTTCATATTTGCAATTTGATGTATGTGAGAACTGTCACTCTGTTTCCTATGTCTTCTACTTTCTTTTGAATGACCACACCCAGCACTGACTGCCTCTTCACTACACTCTAGATAATCATTACATATGTCACAATTCCTTAAGTTTTTTTCCCACTGTTTAAATATTATCTTGAATATTTTTTGATTAAGATGTTTTTTTATTTCTGAATGATCTCTTTAATACCTTTTTGGACCAGTTTGCTTATTTTTACACCTCTTGTTCCTTACACATATTTTAACACCTATCTGTTGCTTTTAAAAACATATTTACTTTACTGTCAGTGATTTATGCTTCCTGTATGTAAATCTTTGCCAATCTCATTTTATTCTTTGTTCTACTTTCTGTTACTCACAGTGCTATATTTTATCTGCATTTGGTCATTGTTGACTTTGAGCTCATATTCTTTTATCTTTGGGAATAGGCCTGGTTTTGAACGTGGTTTTTATTTGTAATAGCGCAAGCCATGATTTGATCGGCTCCTCCAACACAGGATAACATTTATTATACTCTTGCAAAGTTTTCTCAAACAAATTGTGTGAATTTGAGCTGCAAAACTGCATGAGATCTAGTCTGTGTTTGTAATTTCTCAAGGGAGAATGTTTTTCATCCCCACAGAGCCAAATTCAAGTCAACTAATTTCTTAGTTTCACCTTCTCAGGAGTAGGTTTATCCCTAGTTCTCTCATTCACTAAGAATAGAAACACTTCTATGTAGACTCCTATTGGACTCCTACTTAGGGTGAAATCCCTAGGTTTTTCTCCTGTCCTTTGTATGCCAGGTGGCAGTGGAAACAGAAACTGATGTCACCAGTTTTTAAAACCAGCCTTGAAGCAAAAAATTAACTGCTTTCTTAGGTCTCAAGACCAGCAATTTAAATTTGCATTTATTTTCTGAGAGTCCCTTAGTTTTTACCCACTCAGCTCTACATATAAAATTTTATCCTGCATACTTAGTTTTCTGAATGCAAGATTACCATGCAGGATATCTAGATTCACATAATGTCAGAAATAGAAACACCCTTATAGCTTATATTGGTTATATCAAACTATATATCATTATAAGCTCTTCATAGTAGTATCCTTTCTTTTTTCCCTTCATTAGCATGCATAGTCACTTTTAATAATCCATTCCAAAAGAAGAGTACAGATATTACAAGTATGTGTAAAATGTCAGTACTTATAACATGAACACAGGGGCCAGTGCGTGTACCAATAATAAGTATTCTTTTCCAGCTGCGATCTTTTATTTTCATTTAATTTGCTTTAATTCACCAAAACATCATTAACTTATCTCCCTTTGGCTACTGTAAGCATCTATAAATGAGATAAAATGACATCCATAATACTAGGTTGCTAAAAATAACCAGGTAGTTGCTTTGTGTATCTTATCGACAAAACTACACTACACATTACTTTGACACATTACAGTTTATTTAGTGATTGACATAAAAATATCAGTGCTGATGGATTTTCATATTCTGTGATATACAGATTGGAACATAATGGAAGTGTAGATCTGTAATCTTATGTTTCCTGACCAAACACAACAAATAGCAAAAAATGTTAAAGGAGTCAAACCAGCAGTCAATTATTTAGCATAAGTTTGAGTTGTCTGTCTAATCCTAAAATGGATTAGCTTTTTACAGCAACAAAGCTTAACATTTTTCACATTAACTTTTAAAATATTCAACTCTGCTTAAACAGTCAATCTTAAACAGACTTAATCTTTTTAATCCTTGATATAGAGGGGTCTCTTTAGATGTTTACATTGAGCCCCTAAGGATTGAGAACTGTCATTCTCTCCTGTGAAGGATATGTGCTGGGAATCTTCATCTTGCTCCTTTGGTTTTACCCTTCATTCCCATTCTGCTCTCTGCCCAAGGAGATTCCCCTGTATGAAAGAGATCAATGAGCCTTCCTGCCTCTTGGATTCCAGGTGGATTCCATTAATGAGAGCCCTAGGAGAAAACTGTAGGGAGAAAGGAGGTGGTGATTAGCGTGTTTATTTCCCTAGTTCACTCCTTGTAGGGTGGCCCTAGGCTTGAAGCATCCTGCCACTAAAAGTTACTGCTCCATGCACAGTGGCCTTCTCCACATGCTCCTGTTTTCTGGTTCCATTAACTGTTCTCTTCTCCAACCCTTTTAAGAAAGAATAGTAGTAGTCTATGCATTATTGCATGTGATTTCTCTTGACTTTGTGCACACTTTATATTAGCTCCTTCGTTAAACTCTCTTTAAATTATTGTAATTAGAATGTAGCCTTTGCTTCTTTTTGAGAACTATGCATAAGGGATGTATGGCTAGAACTAGTAGTGTCCATGGGGATAAAAATAGTATTGTTCAAAGATGGTGAAGTAGGAAAACCCTGAGCTCACCTCCTTCCACGGGCACACCAAGTTTACAATTATATACAGAGCAACTATCAATGAGAATGACCTGAAGATCAGCAAAAAAGATTTACAACTAAAGATGTAAAGAAGAAATCACAACAAGATGGATAGGAGAGTTGGAGATACAATAGAGTCAAGACCCACACACCCTGGTGGGTGACCCAAAAAAGTGTAGAATAAATAAAATTACAGAGGTTGTTTCCAAGAAGTGAGAGGTCTAAGCCCCATATTGAGCTCCTCAGCTCAGGTGTCCTGCACCAGGAAAACAAGCTCCAGAACATTTGGTTTGAAGGTCAATGGAGATCACTGTTGGGAGAGTCAAAGGGCTATAGGAAATAGAGACTCTACTCTTAAAAGGAATACACAAAATTTCACATGTTCTAGGATCTAGGGTAGAATCAGTAATTTAAAAGGAGCTTGGGTCAAATCCACTTGCTAACTTGGAGAGCCTCCCAGAAAGACAGAATACTAGGACTCACTTGGGGGACATAGACATTGGTGGCAGACACTTTTGGGATCTCATGCTACCACAAGGACACTGATGTTGACAAGCGCCATTTTGGAATCCTCCCTCTGGCTGTTAGTATCAGGACCTGCCTGTACACACCAACTATTCAATACCAGTCCTGGGACCCCCTCCTGAAAAACCAATCAGCTATCCAGGTT
This sequence comes from Balaenoptera physalus, assembly GCF_965194825.1. Classification (NCBI taxonomy): domain Eukaryota; kingdom Metazoa; phylum Chordata; class Mammalia; order Artiodactyla; family Balaenopteridae; genus Balaenoptera; species Balaenoptera physalus. The sequence goes on from NC_138888.1 coordinate 104,357,008, forward strand.
GGACATAGCCCCATGCATGAGCAGATCAGCTGCTGTAGGATCTCCTAAGCATCCAGAAGCCATGGGACCTGACTTCAACCACAAGGGGCCCAGGACTCAGCTCCACCCACCAGTGGGCTGACACAAACACTGTGACTTCCAGAACCCTGACACTAGAGACCTCAGGACGTGGCACTGCAAATCAGTGGGTCAGCACCAGCTCTTCAGGATCCCCAGGGTCCCAACTTGGCCCACCAGTAATCCAAACCCAACTTTGAGGCCCCTTAGGCCCTACAGCCAAAGACCACAGAAAGCATATCCACTAGTGGGTGAGCACTAGCCCTGTGACCTACTAGGCCCCAACCCCACCTACATATGTGGCAGCACCAGCTACTAGACCCCACCAGATCCCACAACCAGCCATGTCGGAAAATATCCCCACACACCAGCAGGCTAACACTAGTTCCAGGACCCCTGGCTCCATAGCCAGCCACCTTGGGACCTGGCACCACCCACCAGTGGGCTGACACCAGCCTAGGACTCCCTGGGCCATGGAGCCAAATGTGCTAGGAACCAGCCCCCCACCCCCTCCAACTAGGAGATGGCAGTTATGCAATAGGCAGATCCTGGTAACCGGATGGATTGTGAACCAGCTATGCTTACTACTGCACACATAATACTCAGCCCACCACAGTAGAAGGGCCTACACAGCCCACATAGAGGGCAACCTTACAGCATATAGCTATGGTGACCAGAAAGGAGTATGCTGCTGGGATGTATATGATGTCTATACAGATATCTGTGTTGGTTCTATACACTAACAGTGAAGTATCAGAAAGAGAAATTAAGAAAATAATCCCATTTAATATCACATCAAAAAGAATAAAATACTTAGGAATAAATCTAACTAAGGATGTAAAATTCCTGTACTCAGAAAACTCTGAGACACAGATGAAAGAAATTGAAGACAAAACAAATGGATTGGAGGATATGCTGTGCTCATGGATTGGAAGAATTAATATTGTTAAAATGACCATACTACCCAAGGCAATCTACAGATTTCATGCAATCCTACCCAAACACCATGGTGTTTTTCACAAAACTATAATAAATATTTCTAAAGTTTGTACAGTATCACAATAGACCCTGAATATCTAAAACAATCTTGAGAAAGAATAACAAAGCTGGAAGTATCACACTCCCAGATTTCAAACTATACTACAAAGCTACAGTAATCAAAACAGTATGTTACTGACACAAACAGACACATAGATCAATGGAACAGAATAGAGAGTGCAGATATGCACCCACATATATATGGACAATTAATCTATGACAAAGGGGGCAAGAATATACAATGGGGAAAAGACAGCCTCTTCAATAGATGGTGTTGAGAAAACTGGACAGCAACATGCAAAAGAATCAAACTGAACTACTTTCTCACACCATATTAAAAAAAAAAGAAAAAAAAAAAAACTCAAATTGGATCAGAGACTTAAATGAAAGACCTGAAACCATAAAATTTCTATAAGAAAACATAAGCAGTTCACTCTTTGATGTCTGTCTCAACAATACTTTTATGCATCTCTCTCCTTAGCAAAGGAAACAAAAGCAGAAATAAACAAATGGGACTACATCAAACTGAAAAGCTTTTGCACATTGAAGGGAACTATCAACAAAATGGAAAGTCCACTTACTGAATAGAAGAGGATGTTTGCAAATGATGCATCCAATAAAGGGTTAATATCCAAAATATACAAATAAGTCATGCAACTCAACATAAAAACAATGTTAAAAATGGGCAGAGGACCCAAATAGACATTTTCTAAAGAAGACATACAGATGGCCAACAGGCACAGGAAAAGATGCTCCACATCACTAATCATTAGGGAATGAATATCAAAACCACAATGAACTATCTCCTAGCACCTGTCAGAATGGCTATCAACTAAAAGACAACAAATAATCAGTGTTGGTGAGGATGTGGAAAAAGGGAACCCTTGGGCACTCTTTGTGGCAGTGTAAATTGGTTCAGACACTATTGAAAACGATATGGAGATTCCCCACAAAATTTAAAAAAACAGAATGACTATATGATCCAGCACATCCACTCCTGGATATTTATCAAAGAAAACAAAAATGCTAATTCAAAAAGATATATACACCCCTATGTTCATTGCAGCAATATTTACAATAGCCAATGTTTGAAAGCAACCTAAGTGTCCATCAATAGATGAATGGGTAAAGAAGATGTATATATACAATGAAATACTACTCAGCCATTAATAAGAATGAACTTTTGTCATTTGAAACAACTTGGATGGACCTAGACGGTATTATGCTTAGTGAAATAAGACAAACAGAAAAACAAATACTGTTTGCTATCACTTATATGTGGAACCTAAAATCAAAACAAATGAACAAACTTAAAAGAAGAGAAACAGAGTTAAAGATGCAGAGAATAAACAGGTGTTGCCAGATGGGAGGGGTGCGGGGGAGGAAAGAAATAGGTGAGGGAGATTGAGAGGCACAAAGTTCCAGTTACAAAATACGAGTCACAAGTATAAAATGTACAGTGTGGAGAATTTTGTCAATAACTATGTAATATCTTTGGTGACAGATGATTACTAGACTTATCTTAGTGATCATTTTGAAATGTATAGAAATATCAAATCACTATGTTATACCAAGAACTAGTGCTATAGGTCAATTATACTTCAAAAACAAACAAGCAAACTCATAGTAAAAGGGTCCAAATTTGTGGTTATCAGAGGCTTGTTGTGGGGGGAGGGGGAACTGGATGAAGGTGGTCAAAAGGTACTAATTTCTAGTACACGATAAATATTGACAAGTACTAGGGATGCAATGCACAACATGATAGATATAATAACACAGCTTTATGTTATACATGAAAGTTAAGAGAGTAAATCTTAAGATTTCTCATCACAATGGAAAAATAATTTTTTCTACTTCTTTAATTTTGTATGTACTGAAATGATGGATGTTCACTAACCTTACAGTGGTGCCCATTTCATGATATGTGTAAGTCAAATCACTATGCTATATACCTTAAATATACACAGTGCTATATGTTAGTTATATCCTAATAAAACTGGAAGAAAAAATAATATAATGTCACTATATAAACCTTTTTCTGGGTCCATAATACTATATCTTAGACAGTGGATTTCAGAGTTTTGGTTTTAATATCATTAGTACACTTTCTTCAAACAAAAGCTTTACTCAGAAGCCCAATATATAAAATCAGTGGAAGCAAAGCTACTCTGGTTGGAGCAGCCCTCCAAACCTGGCTGGCCCATCACAGCTGACTTCCATCATCAGCTAAAGCACTGAGGACCATGGTCTAAAATAACGGCGCTACCACTGTTTACTTCCTAGGTGTGTGTGTTTTATTGAAGGTATTAATTTTTGTCTATTACACTATGAAATATTTATCAAATAAATGTTTGCCTCCCATTAAAAAAAGTGAGAGTGTAAACGTTTTTCTTTTCTTTTTTTATGTTAAATACACGTGCACTTGATATCTTGTTTACTGTGGGAAGTCAAAGAAAAAGGAATAAGAGAAGAATTTAAGATTTAAAGGCTCAGAGAAGTCTTATTTGAGTTTGCATAAAATAAATATTATTTTCTCATATAATGTGAGAAAAACGTACACTTTGTACACAGAAACACAGACACACACACACGCACACATTCTAAAGAGAAAGTACCGACTATTTGAAGATACCTAGGAAAAAGAAAACATAAATCATACAATTATGATTTTCCAGTATGGCTAATTTTTTCATGAGGCAGAACAGAGGCAGGGGGAAAGAGATCAATGGCAGATTCCAGAGGCGGAGAAGCTGGGTTCCAATGCAGGCTCTGCCACTTAGTAACTGTGTGATTGTGGCCAAGTTACTTTCTTGCTCTGTGCTTCCTCTGCTGTCTACATGGAAATAATAGCAGTGCCTACAAAGGGTAGGTCTTTGGAAAACATTTAGAACAGTACCTGATACATAATAAGCATTACGAAAAGTGTATACTATATAAATATATGGTAAGGAATGAAGCAGGAGAGGCCACTGGGACAGAATCAGGATGACCTTAATATAAAGATAAATTTTATTCAGAAGAAAATGGAACAGCCCTTCAAGATGTTTACTGATGTAAGTAGTATTATTGATCTGAAAATGTTTGAAGAATCACTTGTGACTCACGGGGTCAATGAATCTGAAGCAGGAGAAATTTTAAAACGTTCCCCATTTGGGAGATTATTACAGAAAGCGGGTGGACATGAGGGATGGATTTTAAATACATTTAGAGAGCAGAGTATGTGATCTAGTAATCGAGTAGCCATAGGAGGTGGAGGAGAAAGGGATGTGGGTCGTCTAAGATGTTCATAGGGATGCTGGTGTGAGTGCCTCAGTAGATGGTGGCAGGACACATTGACATAGAGACTGCGAGAGTCAGAGCAAGCACAGCCTACCTAGGGAGTATGCCAGTGTACTGGGCCGCCAAATAAAAAGGCAAATCTTCACCTGTATTAATTTATTCAAATTTATGGAATTAAAGCTTTATTATAAGTAAATTGTTTATTTTCAAAGGTGGGCATTTTCATGGAAAATACTGCATATGAAATAGTTTAAGATGAACAAATTATAAATAGAGTGCATTAAGTTCAGATATTTAAGCATTGAAATAATGAGTAAAAAGAGATTGTTTTAATTGGTCGTTGTTTTAAGCTATAGCAGATATTTTAAAGTAATTTTCTTTTGCTGTACTCTCAAATTTTCGTGGTCTTTGTTCATAGAAATGGCAACTAGAAAAGTCATAGTTTTGAGATCACAATTTCTGACAAGCCAGGTAAAAAATTAAAAGAACAATTAATGTTAATAAGGCTTGTGAATATAGCATTACTTAAAAAAAAACAACTAAACCGAGTTCCAGATGTAGAGGTAAGAAACAGAATTAATATTTAACTTTGATTAATATTCCAACCTCTAGGTAGCAGCATTACAAAAGAATTTCTTGTAGACCCTATTCAGATATTCTCTTTGCATTGAAGCACTCCACCTTTTTTTTTTTTTTCTTTCTGTTAAGATTTCTTATTCTTCACGTTGGCAGTTCTCAAAAAAAGTGTGTGCAATCAGACTGTTATATCAAACACTTCTTGACAAAGATCCTGGTTACATGACATGATTATTTCTATAAACTTTTAATTAATTAATTAATTAATTTGGCTGTATGTATGGCATGTGGGATCTTGGTTCCCTGACCAGGGATCGAACCCACATCCCCTGCATTGGAAGCATGGAGTCTTAACCACTGGACCTCCAGGGAAGTCCCTTCTGTAAACCTATTTAAAAACCTTATAGAATGTGCAGAATTCTTGTAAGAAGAAATCTGTAATAAATATATATATATATGTTATATATATATATAGTATATATAAACTAAGGTATAATAAATACACACTAACATTAACATCTAATTTATCTAAAATATAAAAGTGTAAGGATTGGGATCATGTGGCCACTGTTTTATGGTAACTGTGAATGGGGAGTAATCTTTGGGAATTGTATAAAAATTAAAAATAAAAGAGTGGTGGTGGATGTAGCCACGTGAAACATATCCAAGAATGTGTATGGCAGTTTAAAAGATTTATTTTTCCTTTAAACAATAGTGTATTTTCAAGCGGCAACAGATACACTTCACTATTAAGTACACTTAATGTCATTGAATGTCATTAGAATAGCTTCTGTTAGAAACCATATAGCTGGTGAGTCTATAGGTCCAAGGACACATTATATGGGATATAGCCAGTTCTCAAAATATTGCGTATGACCCAAACTACTGGGGACATTCTGTGCATATGGTGAAAACAGATATATTAGAAAAGATATTTCTTAAATGGAGTCAGATTTCACAAATCAAGTGACTTAATATTAGAATAAATTTGCAATTCTAGTAGTCTTTAAGAAAGTATATCTGACATCATTACACGTTTTGATAGTCACTGAATACCCTTTACATTATTCTATGATAAGCATGGCACTGAAATAAAGATATAAAGAAAGCATTAGAGAGGTTAAACTCCTCCTTCATATAATATGTATACTCTGCACCCTCAATTCAAAAGAGAAAATTATGGTCTTAAAAAAGGACATTTATATGTATATATGTATATATATATAGATATATATATATATCTGTAATTCTGGTCAAAATAATAGTGAATAATTTATGCAGAAATCCACGCATAACAGCAGCTATAAAATATAAAGAAAACTCTCTCTGTGGACCTTAAATGAAACAAACAGATAAAGCAGATTGTGGAGGTAGAAGCCAGAATAGGAAGTAGACAATGGTGTCTGGAAGTTTAACTCCTGTGAAGGGAAGAGAATTTAATGCTTGTGTGTGTGGCTGAGGAGTGGACCCAGTTTATCACCTGGGCCAAAGATTTACAAAATGTGCCCACTACTTGAGACTGTTCCTTTCTACTTGTGACCAGATTGTGCACAGCCCCACACAATGGGATAACAGAGCACTGGCTTGTGGAATAAATATGCAATAGCCCTACATGATATTACAATTAACTTACCAATATATGAATATTTTTCTCCTTAAGACTTGATAGGAAGGGCAGAGAGAAAGGAAGACTAAGAATGAAGTTGTTATAGAATCAGGTGCCACTGCTCGCTGCATACAAAATCAATACTCACAAATGTTGATAGAAAGGAAAGATGCCTTTAATCAGAGTGCTGGCAATCTGGGGAGACGGTGGATTCAGAGTCCTCCCAAAACCACCTCCGAAAATTCTGCTCAGCCATGAACGCTTTTAAAGGGAAACAGGGAAGTAATTTCAGTTATCATTGAGATAGAGTGTCAGAGTTGTCACCGTCCCCTACCATGTGCAGTCATGTGTGCCGGCTTGTCAACTCCTCATGATCTTTCTTTAGATGCTATCTTGTTCACACAGTTTGTTCATGAGATGACTGAAGGGGAAGCTAGGGAAGAGATCTGGTCTTCTGTTAATTGATTATTCTTTATTTCTACTCCTTTGATCTATGGAAAAAAACAAGAAGTTAGGCAAAGTATTGTGTGATCAAAAGAACTGAAAGGTGTGACAGGGTCATAGATGAGTAGAGCATGTGGGTGCCTGGTTTAAGTTTAGTGACAAGACAAAGGGCCTCTGGCAGAGAGTTCCTGACCAAAAAAGCTTTTTCCTGCCAAAAGCTGCTTACAAAGTCACCAAAAACAGAGGAATAGGTAGAGGGAGAGTGGGGAAAAAAAAGAAACTACCAGAAAAGATAAATTTGCAAGCTAAAATTTTAAGAAAAATAAAACAAAAAAACCTGTTATTAATTCCAACAAAGTCAATAAAGAATTCATTCCTGAGACAATTACAATTATAATACAATTTTATAAGGGCAGTTTATAAGTGTGTTTAAGTCATTCAAAACTAAAGAAAATAATTACATCCATGACTAAAGACAGGAGCTTATGAACAAAACAAACAGTATAAATAGGAAACATATGAATATGAAAAATATATAAATAAAAATGAAAATCATAAAATACATCAACAAGTGAGCTATACCGTAGAGTGCATTCAGTAAATTAAGCTTCAAGTACACATTTCATACCAATTCTAGAAGTAAAACATATAGGAAATGATGAAAAGGTAATATTCAAACAGGTATTATCTGGAATTTCTCTTAAATTAAGAAAGATATGTGTACTTAAAAAAATACATAAAGGAAAATAAGTATGAAAAAATTTAAACAAACATTACAAAGAACTGAAAGACAAAGCAAATGAGAAAATACTACAGGCAAATAAAAAGAAAATTTAGAACTGTTTATGAAAAATGACAATAGATTTTTAAAAACTTCTACATTCAAAAATAGTTTCCACAAGTCATTAAAATACCAGCTTCAATTCTTAGGGAAAATAAGATATATATCTTTCAAGACCTAAAGAAGTATATGAAAATATTTTTTGGCATACTCATACAAATATACATCTCCTCTGAAAGTGTTGCTGAAACAAAAGTGATCAAAGAAAGCATGCGTAGCAAATACTTAATAAAATATGATAACAAATCTATTAATTTTAAATGGTAATGATAAATTTACAGTTGGATTAAGAATGGCAAATCTAAAATACTATTCAACAATATACTCAACAATAACAAATAAGATCCAGGAAAGCATCAACCTAAATGCCCATTGACATATAAGTGGATAAAGAAGATGTGGCATGTATATATATGTACACACACACAATGGAATATTACTCAGCCATAAAAGAATTAAATACTGCCATTCACAGCAACATGGATCGACATAGAGATCACCATACTAAGTGAAGTAAGTCAGAAAGAGAAAGACAAATACCATATGATGTCACTTATATGTGAAATCTAAAATATGATACAAATGAACTTATTTACAAAACAGAAACAGACCCACAGACATAGAAAACAAACTTATGGTTACTAAAGTGTAACTGAATCACTTTGTTGTACATCAGAAACTAACACAACAGTGTAAATCAACTATACTTCAACTTTTAGAAAACTCCAGGAAAGGATAGATAAGTTAAACATCTTTTGGTGTAAAAAATAGTTCAGGTAAATTATTAAAGAAGAAAAATCATCATAGGAAAAAGCATATATTAACATATAATAATTACAGAGAAAACACTGTAAACAAATACAAAACAATACTTAGAAATGGTTCAAATATATTGTCATAGTAATTTTTAATAAATTAGTAACACATTAAAAGCAGAGACACCAAGATTTTAAAAGAACTTATAACTGACTTATTTCACTCTTAGAAGAGAAAAATAAGAAACAGTAAAATTTGAGCAATAACTCATAAAGAAATGTACAGGCTTACAAAGCCTAAGATTGTAATATATTTTAGTGTCTTGTTATTTTATTTATTGCAGAAATTTACTGTATGTGTGTGCTTGTACATCGTGCTACAAACCTAATTGCTTAATTTCTCTAACTCCACCTCAGCTTATCTTGAACAGGGAGTGTTATTAACTAAATTAATAATTTAAGAATCATAGAAAACATAATTAGAAATTTCCAATGTCAATTTTAATTTATTGCTGTCTCTTTGAAGTTAACCAGTTATTTAGGTCATATTGTTCCCTTGACTCATCTTATCTTTAACATAATGTTTAGGGGAAAATTAGAAAAGCTAAGTAATACCATTTTTTTTTAAGAAAAGAAATACAAGTGTAAACATCCAGTCTGGATGGAAATTAAAAGAAAAAGTAAAATTTGAACAATAGCTTATAAAGAAATGTACAGTTTTATAAAGCCTAAGTTTGTAACATATTTTAGTGTCTTGATACTTTATTCATTGCAAAAATTTACTGTATGTGTCAGCTACAACTTCATTTAAAACTATGGTCACAACATTAATATCTCCACAGGAAGAATACTAGTCATAATATTGATTTTTATCTTGCAGCATAGCTTACCATGGTATGTTTCATTTATTTTCTAACTTATATTAATTGCCCTATTTATCGTGTGAAAATGTCGCTTTTATGAAGTATTCTGGTGGCCTAAGGGTCCATATTGTTTTTCTGATAATGCTATTAAGCTGCAAATGGCAATGTAATATGTTACAATTTTTCAGTATGTCAAACTTATGCAGAATTATATGTTACCTTAAACAATTGGATTCTATTTGCAGGTGTCTGTATGTCTTCAAATAATGAAAGTTTTGTAAAATGACATAAAATATGCACATAAATTGGGAGTCATACTCAAATTATTGATTTATAGTATATCTCATGCTTGTTCTCCTGAAAGTACAAATATGTCTGTGCTCAGTTTAAACAATTTATATCATATAATATATATTAACAAATAGTAGAAGTGCCATGTAATGTACAAATGCATAAAGCTATATGAATCAAGGCCAACTAATTGGATCTAAAGTGTTAGTATCTTTTTCAAAATTAGTATGCTAGCAATATTTATACTATGGCTTATAGAACTAATCCACAGAAGGTAATCTCCAGACCAGAAGCATCAGCACCACTTGGGACATTATTATAAATGCAAATTCTTAGGCTCCACCCCAGACTTAGTGATTCAGAAACTCTGAAAGTGAGACCTAACAATCTGTATTTTTACAAGTTTTCCAGGTAATTCTGGTATGTGCTAAAATCTGAGAAACAATCCTTTATTCATTTGCTGGGCTTACATTAGTATAAATATAACCCTAGGTGCAGCTAGAGAGATCTTAGAAATGAAAGATACTAGAAAGCCTCGTATCTGACTACATCAAATGAAACAAAACTACAGTATGCGACATTTCAAGGTTGTACAGCCAAAGGACTGTTTCTCACAAGACAATCTTTTTACTGGGAAATGTTTTCCAATTAAGATCATTACAGCTAAATAAGTGAATAGAAGTCCTGTTTCTATTTTCTCAAATAACGTTGGCAGATAGTTCACTTGAAATCAAGATTCACTTTAAACTTGAGTTCTGAAAATACAGCCTACAAAATGAGCCAGGGTAGAAGCAGGGACATAGTATATTAATAGATCCTCATGTATCTAGATGCTCTTTTTGGTGACAGAGATCTTTATTAACCCTTTGATTCCATGTTTTCTCACTTCCTCTTACCTTTAAATATATCTTTTCTTTACCTATTTACACTTTTCTGTGCTATCCTCTTGCTTGTGTATACCTAAACAAAAGCCTTTTCATGTACTCCAGCTACTCACAGTGGAGTCTTGGAATAACCACTACAAGCCAGATAAACACACATACAGCATGAAGTTTAAAGCTCCCCAAATGAATAGGCAATATTTTCTTGTCAATTATTTGGCTTCAAGTTTTCCTATTTAAACTTGAAATTATGAAGACTTGGTTACTGCATTTTATGCCATTAAATTAGTCATTAGCATTTATGATACCTTATGAAATTATTTCCCTTTACTTAAATTAAATTTCCTAATTGATTAATAATCATTTTCTACCCACATCTTGGCCTATGGATTTTAGAAATGGACATAGTAAATCCATAAATTCTGATTCTTGCTTAGTCTTATTTGACTTGCTGACTTAGTCTCCACTTATTTATTGAGCTTTGTTAAAATCCATTTATAGCTTCCAAAGAGTATCTCCATCTCTCCTTTCCTGCGTCCACAATATGAAAGTGAATAAGATGAATATGATAACAGCACATAGCATATCTACATGACCAGAAGAAAGTAAAAGACTCTTCTGGAAATGTATTATCTATGATACAAAGTTCATTATGCTTACTTTACAGGTGATTGTATTAGACTCTAAGTGTCTCTGTTTCATGACCCCTGGGATTGCAAACAAGGTAATGCAATAGACTGGAAAGTTTCCTTTTTAATCTGAAAGTTATCTTGCAGTAATAGGGTTTTCTTTTAGGATATTAAAATGTGTTAAAAAGCATGCCTGCAGAGACCACGCTGTGCATAGAATGAGCCACATCATCCTATTCTATTCAATTAGATATGGTAAGAAACATAAACATAACAAATGAGACTGTGGAATATGCAAACAGCTTCAAGGAGAAAAATAGGAATGAGAAAACTGCTAATGGAAAACAAGCACTGGAACTTCTGCAGAAGATCTAATCAAGTGGTAATAATGTTATTATTTAAAAAGTAGTATCAAATAGAGTCAAACCTTCAACTTTCTCAAAATGTAATGAATATCTTTTTTTCTTGTTAGGTGTTTAAAGAATCATTTTCATAGCCTTAAGTGTCACTTCACTTAATGATATGTTTTGTGTATCTTCTCTTGACCCACTCATGTTTAGGTTATCTTAACTTTAGTAGAGATGAAGCAGTATATATTGTTAGTATAAAAGAAGTAGAAAAGCAGTGTGCTCTGCAGAATTTCACTGAAAGATTGCTGTAAAAAATGTGGTGATTAGAACAAGACAAGAAGGCCTACTCTCATAACTTCTATTCAACATAGTACTGGAAGTCCTAGCTACAGCAGTTAGGCAAGAAAGAAAAGTAAAAGGCATCCAAATCAGAAAGGAAGAGGTAAAATTGTCACTGTTTGCAGATGACATGATCTCATATCGAAAAACCCCTAAAGACTCCACTAAAACTGTTAGAACTGATAAATGGATTAGGTAAACTTGCAGGATGCAAAATCAACATAAAAAAATAATTTGGGTTTCTATACAATAACAATGAACTATTTGACAGAGAAACCACAAAAGCAATCCTATTTTGCATAGTATCTAAAACAATAAAATACCTAAGAATAAATTTACCCAAGGAGACAAAAGTCTTGGACACTGAAAACTATGAGGTGTTGATCAAAGAAATTGAAAATGACACAAAAAAATGAAAAGAATTCCTGAGTTCTTGGATTGGAAAAATTAATATTGTGAACATTTCCATACTACCCAAGGTGATCTACAGATTAAATGTGATCTCTATCAAAATTCCAGTGTTTTTTTTTTTTTTAACATGTTTATTGGAGTATAATTTACAATGGTGTGTTAGTTTCTGCTTTATAACAAAGTGAATCAGCTATACATATACATATACATATATCCCCATATCTCCTACCTCTTGAGTCTCCTTCCCAACGTCCCTATCCCACCCCTCTAGGTGCTCACATAGCACTGAGCTGATCTCCCTGTGCTATGTGGCTACTTCCCACTAGCTATCTATTTTACATTTGGTAGTATATATAAGTCCATGCCACTCTCTCACTTCATCCCAGTGGTACGTTTTTACAGAAATAGAAAAAAAAGTTGTTAAATTTTTTATGTAGTCATGAAAGACTCTGAAAAGTCAAAGCAATCTTGAGAAAGAAGAACAAAACAGAAGGCATCACACTTCCTGATTTCAAACTATATTATAAAATTATAGTAATCAAAACAGTATTATATTGGAATAAAAACAGACACACAGATCAATAAAACAGAATCAAAAGCTCAGAAACGAACCAATGCATATATTACAACAATATTTAAATATTATATGAAAATTTACTAAAATGCATAATTTAGATGGAGGATGGAAAGTAGCAATAATATCTGTCGGTTGTTCTTGTTCAGTTTACACACATTTCGTCCAACACAAAATATTATCTCATGTGAAGAGAAGTCCTGATTTTGGACATAGATTCAGAGATCTGTGTCATTAAGTTTGAAGTATCCCTGTATATTTTATCTATGGCTTCAATAATCAAGAGTCAGCAAACTTTGATACAACTAAGGAAACAATGTAAATACTTCTCAGTTAAATTCAGAAAATATGTTTTATGTTAGTCATCTGGATCTCAGTAAATTATGATCACTTTTTCTACAGTAAAATCTCTGATAGGTCTGATGAATCTTCTATAGAGAAATGGGAAATCATATAATTCTGGCACAATAAAGTCATATATATGTGGCAATAGGTAAATCTGTGAGGGCTGCTTCTTATATCCCCCATTTGAACTGAGCACAAGAGTCCTAGCCCATGACTCTGTCCTTTTCTAACTTGGATGGTTTCTTATCTCAAACGGTCATGAGCTGGTCCATCCTCAGAAGCACAGGCACCTTTTCAAGACAGGATTACAGTGCTTATCTAAACTGCTCTGACTCTAGCAACAGCCAGAAGTTTTTACTTCAAATGCATGGCTTTTATGTCTACAGATAAAATTTTCAACACTGGTCTTGATTTGGTTCTAAATCAATGAAATGAGAGTGGAAGCATGATAGAGTGTATTTGGATGAGGTTTTAGAAAGAAATCATTTTCTTCCAACTGTACATCTAATAAAACCATGTAATAAATTCTTTCTTTGCCTTGCTGACAGGGTCATCTTCCAGAAAATTGGGAACATAACCAAGGAACTTCAATTTTTACTTAATTTTAACAAAAAGAAATACTGCTTACTGAAGAATAGGGATGAGAAATTTGGGGAAAAAGTATTAACTTTCTTTGTATAGTCATAAGAACTATTGTACTACTATAGTAATAACAGTATTCTACTATTCTTTTCTTCAGAAAAGGAGATTTTTTTAAGTTTTAAGAAGATAATGAAATAGTTCTGTGGTAATAGAATAAAATAATACATAGGATTATCAGAGGTTAGAGGCAACATGGAAAAGTGATTAAGAGCACCTTATCATAGCCATACCATTTAATTTACTAATGATATAACTTTCTGCATTACTTTTAAACTATGAGTAATAATATTACATATCCCAAGGAATTGCTGGGAGGCTTAAATAGATTGAAATACGTAAAGTGCTTAGAACAGTACCTGGCAAAGAATCTTATCGAGAGATTTTGATAATGAAATTCTATTATTTCAATAAATCAATAAATAAGTAGAAGATAAAGGAGGAGTACAATAACAAGCAGTATAGCAGCTCAGATATGTCCCTAATAAGGATATTTCTATTTTGTTTTAATGTGTGAAAAAAGGATACTTAACTATGGGTAAATACATCAATAGAATAAAAGTGTAATAGTCCCAGTGTGTCTATTATGAAAAATAAGCTGGTACCTGTAAAATATATCAAAAAGAACAAGGACACATATGAATATGGATACACTCACTATTTTAAGCAAATCTTAAAAAGAAATAAAAAAGACTACTAAATGTAATATTTTTTTTTTCTTCTTTCAAAGAGAACAATTTATAAACTGGAAAGTGTTAGTGATTTATAGTTGAGGTACCTTTTCTTGTGACAAATTCATTTAAATGAGTTAAAATTTCTAGACACTGGGGATTTTAAATATGACTTGATAAATAATTTAAAGTGTGGTTGTGCAGTCATTGCTGGCTATCTATGAAGTATTACAAATAACAGGATTAGGTCCAAAATTTAAAACCAGAAAAATACTACTTCACTTTTCATAAATGAGAAAATGATGTATTCTGGAACCTACAGGCAAAGTGCACTAAAAGTTTTTCCTGGCAAAATTTGAGTATTAATTATAAAACAGAGTGTTTGTAAGCAAATTTATAGTTGACAAAGAGCCATAATGTCAAGATTATAAACCTTATCTTTCAATTTCCTTATTCTTTAACCGTAATCAAGATACCTCATTTTCTTGATTTATGTTTCATCACATAAAAAGTGAAAAACTATGTTAGACACTACTTGAGTTCTCTTTTAACAAGAACATTTTATAAAACTATGACTATGTGATTCTGTCATTAGCAAGGGTGAAACATTTCAAAAAAAAAAAACACACTTCATGTGTATGCAAATAAAACATGAATAAAATTAAGAGAACCTATGAACATCAGTATTGTCAAACAAAAACTAATCTAGACTTAGGAAAAAAGAGACTTTCATTGAATTGATTATTGCAATAAGAGGAAGAGAATTTTACCATAGGGAGAGGGGGACCATTACAATGGGCAGAATATTCCTGACTATGAGGTCTGGAAAACCTCACTGCAAACAGAAAAGGACATTTCTTTTATAGGGAAAAGTAAACAAAGTGACAAGGAAAGGATATGAGGAAATGAGAAGAGTGAGTGCAGGTGATATGGTAGGACAATTGATCAGAGAATGTTTTATCCTGAGGTCAGCCAATTCTCTCTCTGGTAGGTGTTGTTAAGGAGAATTTGTATGCTGGCTCAAGCTGAGGGTGAGTCAAAAATCTGGAGCCCATGGGTAAAGAGAGAAATTTAAAATTTGAACAAGTCAGATTTACAGGCTTTTTTTTTTTTTTCTTTCTGCAATTGATGACCAGGAACAAATAGTTTAGCAATCATTTATGAAACACAGAAAGGCATTTTGGAGAGTTCCTGGCCTTGTCATAGTTAAATAGGAGGGAATCTGTGAGCCATAGAGGAAAGAGAGGTTAGTAAGCTTTTTCCTGGAACTTGAAAGGGATTTTTTTAACTTACTTGTTTTCCACAGGCCTTGGTAAAGCTCAACATTGTCAATGTACATGTTTCAGTGTTTTTTTGTTTGTTTGTTTGTTTTTTCTCTGATAAATGACTAGGAATGGAATCTCTGTGTGAAATAATGTCAAAGAAAAATTGCACCAGACAAAGTTAAATGAGCAAAAGTAGATTTTATTTGAGATTACTGCAATAGGGAGAGAGATTAAACTCAACTCTATTGAAATAAAAGGCAGGAGGGGTTTTAATCACTGGGGTGAGCTAATGGAAAACTACTGGGGGAGGTTAGCGGGGAGGTTGGTCAATGTGAATAGGCCATCTGTATTTGCTAATAGGCTTTTATTAAAGTTAGATGACTACTCTTCCACAGAGACTGAGCTTTATCTTTCTTGATGATTAAAATTAAAAGGGATGACCCCATATCTTAGAGAAAAACTTTCTCTGCTTTCTAAAACTGGCAAGAGTCTAAGCAAAGATCTACCTCTTAAAGGGCAGAGGAAGAATTTTCAATTGAAGTTTTCCTAAAACAAATGTTCTAAGAGTTAGGGGCCTATATCAAGAAGAATCCTGTCTAAAGTTTAGTCAAGCTGAGGGGAATATTAAAGCCATCTTAGTCAATAAAAGTTGATGTTAACTTATAAGAAACTCTCAAATTGTTTTCTAACATAGTTGCACCATTTTGCATTTCTACTTTATTTTGACAAAAAACTAGAAACAACCCAAATGTTCATCATCAGGTGAGAGGATAAACAAATTGTGGTCTATCTAAATGATGGGATAATGCTCAGCATTAGAAAGATATGATTGGTGGTACATGCAGAAACACAGGTGAATCTCACACACATGATATGGATTGATAAATGCCATACAGCGAAGAGTGGTTACTATATGATTCCACTTATATAAAAGGCTGAAAGGACAAATCAAACCTCCAGTGACAGAAAGTAGATCAGTGGTTTCCTGCTGCTAGGAGTAGGGTTGAGTTATAAGTCACAATTGTATTACTAAACTGTTAGGTAGGAAGAAAAATCACATATTAATTACTTTCCACTTTCAATGTACAAGGTAATAATTAGACTCTGGTTAGGATAAGGGAAAAGAGAGTGTAGGTAAGATAACTATGACCTCAGGCAATTATAGAACAAAAGGAACAGAAGGATGGGAGAAAGACTTTATTGAAATTTAAATTTATTTACCTTCTCTTGTTATGATTATTTGAAAGGAGCACAAATTTTCCTAAGATATTCGTAAGTAATAACAAAATTTTCCCTGAGCTATTTAGTACATGGTTCTTTTTAAAATCTCCCTATAAACAACCTGTATGTAAAACATTGCTGTGTTCAAATAAACTAGAGAATGTTTATTTTAGGGAAAGGGATTTTTTCTTCTACCTAAGTAGTAAATGAACTTGAATAGCCTTGCATTTACCTATACTCTCATTACATAAATTGTCTACTTTCTTTTGCTATTCTGATAAAAATCTCAGAAACCATATACCTACTCTTTCTCCCAGTATGCTTGCAAGATAAACATAACTATTTAAGATTTGAACAGGAACACAAGTGAAAACTGATTTCTTCCCTAAGGGTTACTGGTCTACTTGTTGAATAAATAGCTACAGATTACATGTCTTAGTTTCTGTTGCAAAATTTCCATTTATATCATGAGTTCTTGTGGGCAAGATGAAGAAATGTCCTATGAAACAAGGGTTGGGATTAACTGGTTAATCACTTTGATGCAAGGTTCATAATAGCGATAAAAATATCAGCATACCATGGGGCCTGGTCTTTAACTCTGTAGTTAACAATTATTGTCACTGACTTCACTAAAAATCTTGGTGGTGTGTCTGTCATTAACGGGTTTGTCTAAGACCCTTCAGTTTCCCTTCCTCCAGTTCTCTCCTGCTTCTCAGAAGGCTGGCTTGTCCAACTACATTTGCCAGACTCCTGACCATGAGATGATACCGGCAGAAGAGTGCAAAAAAGGAGAAAGGAAAAAAGAAAGAAGCCAGGATATGTGTTCTATTCTTCTATGTTGTAGGCAGCGTTTTCTTTTTACTTTTTTTTTCTTTTTGAATTTTTGAATTTTATTTTATTTATTTTTATACAACAGGTTCTTATTAGTTATCTATTTTATACATATTAGTGTATATATGTAGGCAGCATTTTCTTGATATTTCAGTTTCTTCTTAACAGCACCTCTTTCTGTGTTGGCAGCTCCTGTTGGAAAGGCCCCTCCTTGTCTCTAGCTCCCTCCGTTCAGCTCCCACTAGAGCTCAAGGATTCCACCTGTCTCTCAAGTGCTTCCTAAGGTTGCTCATCTCTGAGTTTCCTCACTGCTGCTTGCTTGGCTTTTATCTCTTTCTTGCTTTGTAATTATTCCCTGTTATTAATTTCACTCCAATGAACTGCTTGCCATGGGCTGTTCTCTGACTTCCCCTTGATGCTCACTGGTACATTTTCCATGCTCATTATAATTCTAGGTGGCAGGAAAGTAGGAGAGTCAAAGAGGGTAGGATTAAAAAGCATCTTGGCAAATGTTTTTTTTTTTTCCATTTTATCCAGTTATAATTCTATTTTCCATGGTCTACTAAGATTTAATTCTTATATTTGTGCCTAAGAATTTTTGTATTTGTAGAATAAGGGCTATAACTATATACCACATAAGACGCCTTAATAGTGGTTTGTGAATTCAAGCTCAGGATAAGATGGCTTATGTTACAGGTTAAATATTCTGGATGAAGACCCAAAGATGAAGTTTGGGGTGCACAGGAATCAACACTTGTGAGGGAAAGAGGGAAGAGCAGGTTTGGGCAGAGAAATAATTCAAATTCAATGTAGTGTCCACAAAGCATCAACAATTTGGAAGGGAACTCTGAAGCGATATTGTCCTTCAGAATGTTCTACATGTGGCCTAAGTGGCCTGGTATTTATACCCAGATCTTACTCAACAGATGCAGGCTTCCCTAGGAATGGTGAAAGGGTTTCCTTTAGCTGAGGCAGACCCAAAGAAATTGGAAACTGAAGGCTACCTGTTTACTGACTGCATTGTCCTCACCTCCCTCTGTTCTCCCATACCTCATGACCCATCTCCAACACACCTGAGTAGCAAGTCTTTTGTGAAGGGAAACTGGGCTGTGCATCTCCAGGTAGTCCACAGCCTAGCTCTGAGCCTTAGATACTGCTTTTATCTATTTTATGATCTTGGACAAAGTTTCAATTAATTTTTTGCCTCAGTTTAATCCTCTCTAAAATGAAATAATGGTAGTACCTACCAGTAATGGTTAACTTAATGTGTCCACTTGGCTAGGCTATGTTGCCCAGTTATATGGGCAAACATCAGTCAAGATGTTAATGTGATTGTTTTCCTTCTGCTAACTTTGGGTTTTGTTTGTTCTTCTTTCTCTAGTTGCTTTAGGTATAAGATTAGGTTGTTTATACCCAGAGAAAACCATAATTCAAAAGGAGTCATGTACCACAGTGTTCATTGCAGCTCTACTTACAATAGCCAGGACATGGAAGTAACCTAAGTGTCCATCAACAGAGGGATGGATAAAGATGTGGTACATGTATACAATGGAATATTATTCAGCCATAAAAAGGAATGAAATTGGGTCATTTGTAGAGATATGGATGACCTAGAGACTGTCATACAGAGTGAAGTAAGTCAGAAAGAGAAAAACAAATATCGTGTATTAACGCATATGTGTGGAATCTGAAAAAAATTGGTATAGACCATCTTATTTACAAAGCAGAAATAGAGACACAGACGTAGAGAACAGGTGTATGGACACCAAGGTGGGGGGATGGGATGAATTGGGAGATTGGGATTGACATATATACACTACTGATACTATGTATAAAATCGATAACTAATGAGAACCTACTGTATAGCACAGGGAACTCTACTCCATGCTCTGTGGTGACCTAAACGAGAAAGAAATCCAAAAAGGAGCGGATATATGTATACGTAGAGCTGATTCACTTTGCCATACAGTAGAAACTAACACACCATTGTAAAGCAACTCTACTCCAATTAAAAAGAAAAAAAATGTTAATGTGAAGCTGTTTTTGGATGTGATTAACATTGAAATCAGTAGACTTTGAGTAAACCAAATTACCTTCGATAAGGTGAGTGGGTCTCATACAATCAATTGAAGACCTTCAGAGAAAATACCTAAAGAGGAAGGAATTCTGTCTTCAGACTGCCTTCAGACTCAAGACTGTAGCATCAGCTCGTGCTGGAATCTCCATTCTGCAGCCCTGCCCTGTCCATATCGGACTTGCTAGTCCCCACAACCACATGAGCCAATTCCTTAAAATAAATCATTCTCAGTATATTGTCTATACTTCCTATTGATTCTGTTTCTCTGCAGAATGCTGACTAATACACTATCTATCTCACAGGACCCTTATATGGCTTAAATATATTGGGCTATAGCACAGGGCTTGACAAATAGTAAGGACACTGTAAGTTAATTGTCTCCTACTGATTACTATAAGGTTTCTCTTCATTACCAGCTTAAAATTTATGAATTCATTATCTTAACTATAAAAATAATTATATGTATTATTATATACATATATGAATCAAAGCAGATTTAGATATTAATCATTCTTGAATATTTTAGAGTTCTGCTAAAAATTAAACATACTCTCTTATACCTGAAAGAATATGTTCAATTTTACTATTTTTTATTATGGTCCCCAGATACTTTGTTTTTCCCAGCAAGTTTCTGAAAATTTATCATGCAGATTACAGTCTACTATTAACCACCTTTGAGTACTGGAAGGCTGTAAAATGCACTCCGTGGTGTTTCAATGCATGAAGGTACTTTCAGAGTGTTTTATGGAGCATAATCCATTTGCTAAAACTTCAGTGCCCCTTGTTTTGTGAGGTTCTGCAAAGATGACAGAAGTTTCTTAATGTTTCATCTGGGAATTGTCTCTCAAATAAAGTTGTCTACGTAGGAAACTATGAATATAGAGTCACTTGTTTAGAGGATGGATATACTCCAATTATAACACTATTTATTATGAATTTCACAAAAATATTTGAACTAAAACAAAATGTACTAGAGTAAGATGAGTAACTCAAACTGTCTCTTAATCGTCATGCAAAAAAGTTATGACAAATTTGTTTTTCATTGCATGGGTATAAATGTCTGGCCGCCTGTGTAGGGATGATATGGAGGGATTGTTCTGATACAGATTTCTCTATTTTATCCATACTTACTGGATCAGAATCCATGGGAAGAAAGACCCCCACATCTCCATTTTAACAATGGATTGTATTTCTCATCCATTCTAGATTAAGATCCATTAGACCATATTGTTACACAATGAGTTTAAAAATTAGGAAAATTTCAGAATCAACTTAGAAATATAATTGAGTAAAATAGCTATTTGACTTTAAACACCAAATTCTCTGTTTTGTTTTTGTTAAAAAACATAGTAGTTGTGTGTGTTGCTCATATTTTCACGTAGACATAGTGTCAAAAAGCAAATAATTTATTTTACAGCAAGAAGTTTATGTCGGGCTTCCCTGGTGGCTCAGTGGTTGAGAATCTGCCTGCCAATGCAGGGGACACGGGTTCGAGCCCTGGTCTGGGAAGATCCCACATGCCACGGAGCGACTGGGCCCGTGAGCCACAATTGCTGAGCCTGCGCGTCTGGAGCCTGTGCTCCGCAACAAGAGAGGCCGCGATGGTGAGAGGCCCGCACACCGCGATGAAGAGTGGTCCCCACTTGCCGCAACTGAAGAAAGCCCTCGCACGGAAACGAAGACTCAACACAGTCATAAATAAATAAATAAATAAATAAATGAACGTGAATTTCTTTAAAAAAAAAAAAAAAGCAAACTGGGCTATTCATTTCAGTAACAGTCAAGTGGTCTTAGTTTGCATTCAATTTCCAATCAGTTTCTAAAAAAAAAAAAAAAAAAAAAGAAGTTTATGTCACCTTACTATATTTATATCAGTAGATTTTGAACTAAGGCAAATCTAGATCAACAAGAGAGAGGTGCTTTCTTTTGGAAATTATTGAAAAATGTCATATTTCAGACTCAATAAACAAGTAATTAATTTTGAAATTTGATTATTATGATGTAAGCATGTAGATTTCCCAAAGCATTTTCATTTCCTTGTATAATATTCATTAATCTAAACAATTAGCTATTGTATACCTGCAGAACTGCAAATCAACAGAAAAATATGATTCAATGTTACATTAGGGTAATGGATGAGGAAATAACTGTTGTTTTCTTTTTCAAAACCCTTTCTTTTTTAGTGCATGCAATAAGACAGAAGCTGAAATCCATTATAGTTTATAAAATATTTATTCAATACCTACCATGGACTAGCTACGATTTTTCAGTATCAGCCACATAGATTAATAAACTCATTCTTCTCTTGAAGGGATTCATAATATTAAATTAAAATAATTTATTCTTACTTTCTTCACAATCTCATTTGTGCTGTATTATTCCACCTACAATTATGAATTATTATGTTCACCTACAAATAGCAAGGACCCTGTATTAGTTTTCTATTGCTGCTGTAACAAATTACCGCAAACTTGTGAGCTAAAAAAACACAAATTAATTTTCTTATAGTTCTGGAGGACAGAAGTCTGAAATCAGTTTCCCTTGGCTCAAGTCAAGATGTTGGCAGAGCTGTGCTCCTTTTGGTGACTCTAGGGGAGAACTTGTTTCCTTGCCTTACCCTGGCCTCTAGAACTGCATTCCTTGGCTCATGGCCCCTTCCTTCATCTTCAAACCAGCGGCTCCTTTGTAGCATCCATCTGAGCAATCAAGTCTCCTTTACCTCTCTTTTTAAAGGATCCTTTCAATTTAACTAAACCCATCCAGACCATCCAGACTAACCTCCCTTCTCAAAATCATTCATTTGATCACATCTACAACGTTATTTTTGCCATATGTAAGGTAATATTCACAGGTTCTAGAGATTAGGACCTGGTTACCTACAGCGACCAATATTCAGGCTACCACATACCCAAAACAGTGGCTTAAACAAAAAAGAAGTCCATTTTAACATCCTAAAATTAAAAGTCCAGAGTAGAATATAAAGGCTAGAATGACAGCCTTATAGCATTGCTGGGAATCACCTCTCTTCTACACCACCCAGAGTGCATGACACTTGTCCAAATGCCTGTAAGATGACTTCTGGAGTTCTACACATTGCATTCATATTCCATGCATCAGAAAGAAATAAGGGTGGAAGAGCAAAGAAATATAAATCAGCTGTCTCCTCCTTTTTTGGAGGGCCTTCTCAGAAATCTCAGCCAAGAACTTCAGGTCCTTACCATTGGCTAGATCTCAGTCACATGGTCCTGTCTAGCTGTATCGGAGGCTAGGAATAAAATTGTTTAGCTAAGTACATTGCTGCCCATATAAAATTGGATTTTGGAAATGAAAAATGGGAATTCAATATTAGGATCAGCTGTTATACATCAACATTTATTATAAATCTATATTTTGGTACATCTATATGAAAATTCATGCAATATTAAGTCGGTAACTGTATCATCTCTTAGACCATCGCTTACAGAGCAAAATACAAACTCTTGCTTTTGAAATATATCATCTTTAAAAATAGAAGTCTTGCTGTCGGGGGTGTCTGGGAAAAAAATGAGATCGAATAGGTGTCAGTCATGCTGTATAAGAAATACATAGCAGTTATTGTGTCATGTAATGTAGTCTACAAACACTAAAATTAGAATGAAAGTGCTGGAAATGAAAATGTTGGAGAAACTGTACATGACTATGACTCATTTTACTTGTTCTTCTAAAAGAAGAGAAAATTATTCTGCCAGGATTTCTGGCAGAAATTTGAAAATAGTCTATCTTACTTAGTTCTGTCTCTTAATAATGTGGCTAAGACCTGAGTAACAACTCTAGCATAGAGACATTTCCAATATATTTATTGTTTCTAATAAAAACATAGTATTAGCATGGAAATATATTAAGAAATTATGTTTAGGAAATAAACAAAAACTTCAAGTAAATTCTAAAAAATATTAACTTTTGGTATTTAGGGGTTTTTCTTAAGACAGTCCAAAACTACTTTGCTTTCCTTCTCACATCATCAGTGCTACTTATCTTGAGTCAGACCTAAGTATACTCTTGTTTTTATATTTTTAATCTTCTAGAGCTGTTTACACTAAAAATTTCAACTAAACAGAGTTGCTTCCTGGTGGCACAAACCACATTGTTTTACTTTGAGGTTTCAAACATCAGAGATAACTAAATTATTTCACTAAGTGCCTTGCACTCAATAATGTGACACGATTCTCTCCTGGCTCTTATGTACCTCACTTGCTGCTCCTTTTCAGGTGCTTTTGTGACATCCTTTCCTCTGATTCTTCTTAAATGATGACTTTTATTACAGTCAGGTATTTTCTGCTCCCTCTACATGTTCTCCCTGGGAGACTGCATTGTCCTTGTCTTGTTTATGACTTCCACATCTGTATCCCCACTCCAAATCTCTCCTGTACGCTCCAGCCCTGTAGGTTTAAATGTCTACTAAAGTTTTCCACTTAAATGCTTCACAGGTACCTACAACAAAGCCCGTTCAAAGCTAAACACCCCCTCACTCACTACAAATCTACCCTTTTTCTATTGTTCCTTTTATTAATGAAAGGCAACATTACCCACTTGATGGCTGAGGTAGGAAACCATGGATTACTCTATGTCTTCTCATTTGTGTCCTTATTACTCATCACAGGGTATCAAATCACCATGCTCTGCAAACCTTCATTCCAAAATATCTCTGGAATCTCTCCACTCTACACATCCAAAAGCACTATGATGACTGCTATTTTGCATTAAGCAACAGCTTTGCAACTGGAATCAAGACCAATTGGATGGATACACCTCTTCCTAGTCCCCTCCCTGCATGGCAAACACACACTCCTCTGAAAGTTTATATCTGACCATATATATGCTCTCTTAAAAACCCTTGGGATAATGTCTGGAAGCCTATAGAAGTTCTTTGTAATTCAGGTTCTGTTTTTTTCTCTCCAGGCACATCTCTTTCTTCTCACTCTAAGCTCCAGATTTACAAACATTAAAAAGAACAAAAACAAAAAACTAAATATTCCATGTGCTTTTTTAATTATATGTATTTAATATAAACATAAGATCTGTTCTTTCACTTGAACATTCCTTTAATTAAAATGCTTACCAGTGCTTTGGTCTCATTTTAATTGTTTCATCCCTTCCTAATTTCTACAACCTGGTAAAAATTAATACACACACACACACATACACACACACACACACACACACTACTCCAGTCATGCTCCTTTAGCTTTTCTGTTCTGCTCTCAGACATAACACTTTCAGACACAGCTTCTGCATGCTAGTATAAATGAATACAGTAAACTTATGCTTATCTCTCATACTTTTAAGAGATGGTTAGTTTCTGATCAAGTCTGAATAAAGTTGATTAAAAAAATTAACCTCCAGTGCCTGAGATTTGAGGTGCATATTAGGGAAGAGTAATCATAAATGGAGGCAATATAAAAATTCGTCAGAGTCTTCCTTCACCTTCTTTCTTAAAAGTGGCCTGAGAAGGCAAAAATGACGGGGAAGGCGAAGCTCCTCAGACTTACGGTTTCTTTGATTCAGGAAACACACAGAATAACCTTGAATATGCTCTTTCACTTTCTAACTAATCCGTATGGGGTAGAGATCTCCCCCATATTGATTAGTTTATCTATCTTAGATATATTTGGAATCTTAATTTGTTTTTTTCATTATCCCCAGGGATTTTTGAATGCTGTTTGAACCTCTTTTACACACTTTTCTGATTCAGTCCTCATAACATACATTCTCTTTGTCTTTTGTCTTATATTTGGAATACCTTTCTTTTTTTTTTTGTCACTTATAACTTCTTAAATGTAAGAAAGCATTTTCACATATTAACCTCTATTAGGTCAAAAAGTGACTATTGTGAAAGAAATTTAACAGATTAAAAGGGACAAGATTCCAGGGATTGGACTGGAATGAATGCACCTCAGGAAGCCTAGATTAAGGGAATCATGGAGAGCTGTTTTCTTAAGGCTGAAGTAATAACAATAATAACAACAACAATGATAATGATAAGAGAGGTAAAATTCTCTATCTTTTATCTTGCTGTTTACAATTCTTTCAGAAGGCCCAGAGCATGCTAAAATATGGAAATATTCAGTGAGATTTGTCTCTCAACACACACCAGAAATGTGGACAGATTGCATAAAGGAAGACCACATGGATCACTGTGAGATACTCAATATATCACAGATGAGTTTCAAGTGGCACAATTATTATAGGTGAAAATTCAGTTCCAGTAGTAAGCTGAGCACACATGCCCTAGAAACTCATATTCTAGACTTACAAATAAAGCAACAGAAAAGAGTGAATATACTAAAAGCGAGCCAAACAGGACAATAATAATTTAAATCCAAGTCTGGGAGAATAAGGAAAAATACCTTCTAGGTAGGAGTATTCAACTAAAAGAGTTAAACATGGACTTATTTTTACATACTGTTTTCTGAACTCAATGATTTAATATCTCTTGCTAAAGGGTATCATAAAAAGCAAAACCATTACATTAATAATTAATTCAGCCAAGAAAAACAAATCAAAGGATGTTAAAACTAATGGATAAAAGTTTGATGAGTAATGAAATATTTATATAGTTTTCCCACAAAATACTTACTGATTATAAAAGGAAAATGTAGATGACTACAGTGGAGTCATCAGATACATCCTTAGTCAAGTGATCAATGTTAATGTCACCAATAATGGGGGAAATTAAATCATGTGTCATGTAATGGATACAATGAGAAGAATGCATCATTACTTCTTACTTCTATGATATTTTTCAAAAAAAATCATTATCAGAATTGAATCATGAGGAAACACCAAACAAAGCCAAATAGAGACCCATTCTTCAAAATAATGGCTGGTAATCATCAAAATTTCAAGGTCATCAGTGTCAATGCTAGACTGTGGAGCTGTTCTACATTGAAGGAAGCTGGAAGAATGAGTAACAGAATGGGATACGTTACCCTGGATAAAATCATTTTGTTATAAATGACATTTTTTGGAAGAATGGGTAAATCATAAATGGTGAGTATAAATTGTTATAATATCACACAAATAATGTTAACCAAGAATTCCAAGAATGGAGACCTGGTTGAGGCAAAAAGAAATTTTATGTGACATAGTAGGCCAAATCCAGAGAGACCCTCAGTGGTAAATTGAGGCTTCTTCAAATACATGAATGGTACATGCATGCACCCACTGTGTCCAGCCTTCTCTTCATTTGTGTCTGGGCTACAGGGTAAGTCCCTGCTTGGATTCAAACCTCCCTTTGAGGTTCAAATCTTTATTTGGATATTTCTAGATGTCTACTTTTGTCCTCTCTTCATCTGGGGAAGAGGATTCTGTCTCTAACATTTGGTAGGAGATCTAGCTTTGTTTGAGGATTTCCATCTCTACCACTTAATAGGAGATTTGAGTTTCAAGTTTTTGTCCGGGTTGAGTCCTCAAACAATGGGAAGTTCTTATAGTAAAAATATAGTAAAATTTCCACGGGACATGAAACCCCCTCATAAAGAGCCAGCTTTATGTTTAACACCTATGGTACTCATTCTATAAATATGTATCTAAATAGGTCCAACTAACCTGGGGTGATTTAAGATTACGTTGGTCAAAAACGGGAAACTTTCAAAATCTCCAAATTAATTCACCTCTGTGCTCAAAAGAAGTGTATAAAATTAGGCAAGGGAGTGGGCAAGATGGTGGAAGAGTAAGACGCGGAGATCACCTTCCTCCCCACAGATACATTAGAAATACATCTACACGTGGAACTGCTCCTACAGAACACCCACTGAACGCTGGCAGAAGATGTCAAACCTCCCAAAAGGCAAGAAAATCCCCATGTACTTGGGTAGGGCAAAAGAAAAAAGAAAAAACAGAGACAAAAGAAGAGGGACGGGACCTGCACCAGTGGGAGGGAGCCATGAAGGAGGAAAGGTTTCCACACACTAGGCGCTCCTTCATGGTCAGAGACTGCGGGTGGCAGAGGGGGGGAGGTTCATAGCCACGGAGGAGAGCACAGCCACGGGGGTGCGGAGGGCAAAGCGGAGAGATTCCCACATGGAGGATCGGTGCCGACCAGCACTCACCAGCCCGAGAGGCTTGTCTGCTCACCCACCGGGGCTGGCGGGGGCTGGGAGCTGAGGCTCGGGCTTCGGTCGGATCGCAGGGAGAGGACTGGGGTTGGTGGCGTGAACACAGCCTGAAGGGGTTAGCGCGCCACAGCTAGCAGGGAGGGAGTCCGGGAAACAGTCTGCAGCTGCAGAAGAGGCAAGAGACTTTTTCTTGCCTCTTTGTTTCCTGGTGCGCGAGGAGAGGGGATTCAGAGCGCCGCCTAAAAGAGCTCCAGAGACGGGCATGAGCCGCGGCTACCAGCGCGGACCCCAGAGATGGGCATGAGATGCTAAGGCTGCTGCTGCCGCCACCAAGAAACCTGTGTGCAAGCACAGGTCACTCTCCACACCTCCCCTCCCGGGAGCCTGTGCAGCCCGCCACTGCCAGGGTCCCGTGATCCAGGGACAACTTCCCCAGGAGAACGCACGGCATGCCTCGGGCTGCTGCAATGTCATGCTGGCCTCTGCCGCCACAGGCTCGCCCAGCATCTGTACCCCTCCCTCCCCCCGGCCCAAGTGAGCCAGAGCCCCCAAAGCAGCTGCTCCTTTAACCCCGTCCTGTGTGAGCAAGGAACAGAT
Source organism: Balaenoptera physalus (assembly GCF_965194825.1). Classification (NCBI taxonomy): domain Eukaryota; kingdom Metazoa; phylum Chordata; class Mammalia; order Artiodactyla; family Balaenopteridae; genus Balaenoptera; species Balaenoptera physalus. The sequence continues at coordinate 104,385,684 of NC_138888.1, forward strand.
GCCCTCAGGCGACCTACACGCAGAGGCGAGTCCAAATCCAAAGCTGAACCCCGGGAGCTGTACGAACAAAGAAGAGAAAGGGAAATTTCTCCCAGCAGCCTCAGAAGCAGTGGATTAAAGCTCCACAAACAACTTGATGTACCTGCATCTGTTGAATACCTGAATAGACAACGATCATTCCAAATTGAGGAGGTGGACTTTCGGAGCAGGATATATTATTTTTTCCCCTTTTCCTTTTTTTGTGAGTGTATATGTGTATGCTTCTGCGTGAGATTTTGTCTGTATAGCTTTGCTTTCACGATTTGTCCTAGGGTTCGGTCCGTCCGTTTTTGTTTTTTTCTTTTTGCTTAAAAAATTTTTTTTTCTTAATAATTTTTTTCTTATTTATTTTAAAAAATTAAATTTTTTTCTTAATAAATTTTTTCTTAATTTTTTATCTTTTATTATAAAAAATTAACAAATTAATTTTAAAAAATTAAAAAATTTTGTTTCTTAATAATTTTTTTCTTAATAATTTTTTCTTATTGTTTATTATAATAGCTTCATTTTATTTTATTTTATTTTATCCTCTTTCTTTCTTTCTATTTTTTCTCACTTTTATTCTGAGCCGTGTGGATGAAAGGTTCTTGGTGCTACAGCCAGGCATCAGGGTGTGCCTCTGAGGTGGGAGAGTCAAGTCCAGGGCACTGGTGCACAAGAGACATCCCGGCTCCATGTAATACCAAATGGTGAAAATCTCTCAGAGATCTCCATCTCAACATCAAGACCCAGCTTCACTCAACGACCAGCAAGCTACAGTGCTGGACACCCTATGCCAAACAACTAGCAAGACAGGAACACAGCCCCATCCATTAGCAGAGAGGCTGCCTAAAATCATAATAAGGCCACAGACACCCCAAAACACACCACCAGACATGGACCTGCCCACCAGAAAGACAAGATCCAGCCTCATTCACCAGAACACAGGCACTAGTCCACTCCACCAGGAAGCCTACACAACCCACTGAACCAACTTAGCCACTGGGGACAGATACCAAAAACAACAGGAACTACGAACAGGAAGCCTGTGAAAAGGAGACCCCAAACACAGTAAGATAAGCAAAATGAGAAGACAGAAAAACACACAGCAGATGAAGGAGCAGGGTCAAAACACACCAGACCTAACAAATGAAGAGGAAATAGGCAGTCTACCTGAAAAAGAATTCAGAATAATGATAGTAAAGATGATCCAAAATCTTGGAAATAGAATAGACAAAATGCAAGAAACATTTAAAAAGGATGTAGAAGAACTAAAGAGGTACCAAGCAACGATGAAAAACACAATAAATGAAATTAAAAATACTCTAGAAGGGATCAATAGCAGAATAACTGAGGCAGAAGAACTGATAAGTGACCTGGAAGATAAAATAGTGGAAATAAGTACTGCAGGGCAGAATAAAGAAAAAAGAATGAAAAGAACTGAGGACAGTCTCAGAGATCTCTGGGACAACATTAAAAGCACCAACATTCGAAATATAGGGGTCCCTGAAGAAGAAGAGAAAAAGAAAGGGACTGAGAAAATATTTGAAGAGATTATAGTTGAAAACTTCCCTAATATGGGAAAGGAAATAGTCAATCAAGTTCAGGAAGTGCAGAGAGTGCCATATAGGATAAATCCAAGGAGAAACACGCCAAGACACATATTAATCAAACTATCAAAAATTAAATATAAAGAAAACATATTAAAAGCAGCAAGGGAAAAACAACAAATAGCACACAAGGGAATCCCCATAAGGTTAACAGCTGATCTTTCAACAGAAACTCTGAAAGCCAGAAGGGAGTGGCAGGATATACTTAAAGTGATGAAGGAGAAAAATCTACAACCAAGATTACTCTACCCAGCAAGGATCTCATTCAGATTTGCAGGAGAAATTAAAACCTTTACAGAACAGCAAGAGCTGAGAGAGTTCAGCACCACCAAACCAGCTTTACAACAAATGCTAAAGGAACTTCGCTAGGCAAGAAACACAAGAGAAGGAAAACACCTACAATAACAAACCCAAAACATTTAAGAAAATGGGAATAGGAACATACATATCGATAATTACCTTAAATGTAAATGGATTAAATGCTCCCACCAAAAGACACAGACTGGCTGAATTGATACAAAAACAAGATCCATATATATGCTGCCTACAAGAGACCCACTTCAGACCTAGGGACACTTACAGACTGAAAGTGAGGGGATGGAAAAAGATATTCCATGCAAATGGAAATCAAAAGAAAGCTGGAGTAGCAATTCTCATATCAGACAAAATAGACTTTAAAATAAAGACTATTACAAGAGACAAAGAAGGACACTATATAATGATCAAGGGGTCGATCCAAGAAGAAGGTATAACAATTGTAAATATTTATGCACCCAACATAGGAGCACCTCAATACATAAGGCAAATACTAACAGCCATAAAAGGGGAAATCGACAGTAACACAATCATAGTAGGGGACTTTAACACCCCACTTTCACCAATGGACAGATCATCCAAAATGAAACTAAATAAGGAAACACAAGCTTTAAATGATACATTAAACAAGATTGACTTAATTGATATTTATAGGACACTCCACCCAAAAACAACAGAATACACATTCTTCTCAAGTGCTCATGGAACATTCTCCAGGATAGATCATATCTTGGGTCACAAATCAAGCCTTGGTAAATTTAAGAAAATTGACGTCATATCAAGGATCTTTTCAGACCACAACGCTATGAGACTAGATATCAATTACAGGAAAAGATCTGTAAAAAATACAAACACATGGAGGCTACACAATACACTACTTAATAACGAAGTGATCACTGAAGAAATCAAAGGGAAAATCAAAAAATACCCAGAAACAAATGACAATGGAGACACGACAACCCAAAACCTATGGGATGCAGAAAAACAGTTCTAAGAGGGAAGTTTATAGCAATACAAGCCTACATCAAGAAACAGGAAACATCTCGAATAAACAACCTAACCTTGCACCTAAAGCAATTAGAGAAAGAAGAACAAGAAAACCCCAAAGATAGCAGAAGGAAACAAATCGTAAAGATCAGATCAGAGATAAATGAAAAAGAAATGAAGGTGACAATAGCAAAGATCAATAAAACTAAAAGCTGGTTCTTAAAAAGTTAAAAAAAAATTGATAAACCATTAGCCAGACTCATCAAGAGAAAAAGGGAGAAGACTCAAATCAAAAGAATTAGAAATGAAAAAGGAGAAGTAACCACTGGCACTGCAGAAATATTAACCTTCATGAGAGATTACTACAAGGAACTCTATACCAATAAAATAGACAACCTGGAAGAAACGGACAAATTATTAGAAATGCACAACCTGCCGAGACTGAACCAGGAAGAAATAGAAAATATGAACAGACAAATCACAAGCACTGAAATTGAAACTGTGATTAAAAATCTTCCAACAAACAAAACCCCAGGACCAGATGGCTTCACAGGAGAATTCTATCAAACATTTAGAGAAGAGCTAACACCTATCCTTCTCAAACTCTTCCAAAATATTGCAGAGGGAGGAACACTCCCAAACTCATTCTATGAGGCCACCGTCACCCTGATACCAAAACCAGACAGAGATGTCACAAAGAAAGAAAACTACAGGCCAATATCACTGATGAACATAGATGCAAAAATCCTCAACAAAATACTAACAAACAGAATCCAACAGCACATTAAAAGGATCATAAACCATGATCAAGTGGGGTTTATCCCAGGAATGCAAGGATTCTTCAATATACGCAAATCAATCAATGTGATACATCATATTAACAAATTGAAGGAGAAAAACCATATGATCATCTCAATAGGTGCAGAGAAAGCTTTTGACAAAATTCAACACCCATTTATGATAAAAGCCCTGCAGAAAGTAGGCATAGAGGGAAATTTCCTCAACACAATAAAGGCCATATATGACAAACCCACAGCCAACATTGTCCTCAATGGTGAAAAACTGAAACCATTTCCACTAAGATCATGAACAAGACAAGGTTGCCCACTCTCACCACTATTATTCAACATAGTTTTGGAAGTGTTAGCCACAGCAATCAGAGAAGAAAAAGAAATAAAAGGAATCCAAACCGGAAAAGAAGAAGAAAAGCTGTCACTGTTTGCAGATGACATGATACTATACATACAGAATCCTAAATATGCTACCATAAAACTACTAGAGCTAATCAATGAATTTGGTAAAGTAGCAGGATACAAAATTAATGCACAGATAACTCTTGCATTCTTTTTTTTTTTTTTTAATTTATTTATTTATTTTTGGCTGTGCTGGGTCTTCGTTTCTGTGCGAGGGCTTTCTATAGTTGCGGCAAGCGGGGGCCACTCTTCATCACGGTGTACGGGCCTCTCACTATTTTGGCCTCTCTTGTTGCGGAGCACAGGCTCCAGACGCGCAGGCTCAGTAGTTGTGGCTCACGGGCGCAGCCGCTCTGCGGCATGTGGGATCCTCCCAGACCAGGGCTCGAACCTGCGTTCTCTGCATTAGCAGGCAGATTCTCAACCACTGTGCCACCAGGGAAGCCCAACTCTTGCATTCGTATACACTAATGATGAAAAATCTGAAACTGAAATTAAGAAAACACTCCCATTTACCATTGCAACAAAAAGAATAAAATATGTAGGAATAAACCTACCTAAGGAGAAAAAAGACCTGTATGTAGGAAATTATGACACTCATGAAAGAAATTAAAGATGATACAAATAGATGGAGAGATATACTATGTTCTTGGATTGGAAGAATCAACATTGTGAAAATGACTCTACTACCCAAAGCAATCTACAGATTCAATGCAATCCCTATCAAACTACCACTGGCATTTTTCACAGAACTAGAACAAAACATTTTGCAATTTGTATGGAAACACAAAAGACCCTGAATAGCCAAAGCAATCTTGAGAACGAAAAATGGAGCTGGAGGAATCAGGATCCCTGACTTCAGACTATATTACAAAGCTACAGTAATCAAGACAGTTTGGTACTGGCACAAAAACAGAAAAATAGATCAATGGATCAGGATAGAAAACCCAGAGATAAACCCACACACATATGGTCACCTTTTCTTTGATAAAGGAGCAAGCATATACAGTGGAGAAAAGACAGCCTCTTCAATAAGTGGTGCTGGGATAAGTGGACAGGTACATGTAAAAGTATGAAATTAGAACACTCCTTAACACCATACACAAAAATAAACTCAAAATGGATTAAAGACCTAAATGTAAGGCCAGACACTATCAAACTCTTAGAGGAAAACAGAGGTAGAACACTCTATGACATAAATCACAGCAAGATCCTTTTTGACCCAACTCCTAGAGAAATGGAAATAAAAATACAAATAAACAAATGGGACCTAATGAAACTTAACAGCTTTTGCACAGCAAAGGAAACCATAAATAAGACCAAAAGACAACCCTCAGAATGGAAGAAAATATTTGCAAATGAAGCAACTGACAAAGGATTAATCTCTAAGATTTACAAGCAGCTCATGCAACTCAATAACAAAAAAACAAACAACCCAATCCAAAAATGGGCAGAAGACCTAAATAGACATTTTTCCAAAGAAGAGATGCAGATTGCCAACAGACACATGAAAGAATGCTCAACACCATTAATCATTAGAGAAATGCAAATGAGATTTGCATTTACAATGAGATATCATCTCACACCTGTCATTATGGCCATCATCAAAAAATCTAGAAACAATAAATCCTGGAGAGGGTGTGGAGAAAAGGGAACACTCTTGCACTGTTGGTGGGAATGTAAATTGATACAGCCAATATGGAAAACAGTATGGAGGTTCCTTAAAAAACTAAAAATAGAACTACCATACGACCCGGCAATCCCACTACTGGGCTTATACCCTGAGAAAACCATAATTCAAAAAGAGTCATGTACCAAAATGTTCATTGCAGCTCTATTTACAATAGCCTGGACATGGAAGCAACCTAAGTGTCCATCATTGGGTGAATGGATAAAGAAGATGTGGCACATATATATAATGGAATATTACTCAGCCATAAAAAAAATTAAATGGAGGTATTTGTAGTGAGGTGCATGGAGTTAGAGTCTGTCATACAGAGTGAAGTAAGTCATAAAGAGAAAAACAAATACAGTATGCTAACACATATATATGGAATCTAAGGAAAAAAAAAAAGTCATGAAAAACCTAGTGGCAAGATGGGAATAAAGACACAGACCTACTAGAGAATGGACTTGAGGATATGGGGAGGGGGAGGGGTAAGATGTGACAGGGTGAGAGAGTGGCATGGACAAATATACACTATCAAATGTAAAATAGATAGCTAGTGGGAAGCAGCCACCTATCACAGGGAGATCAGCTCGGTGCTTTGTGACCATCCAGAGTGGTGGGATAGAGAGGGTTGGAGGGAGGGAGACACAAGAGGGAAGAGATATGGGAATATATGTATATGTATAACTGATTCACTTTGTTATAAAGCAGAAACTAACACACCATTGTAAAGCAATTATACTCCAATAAAGATGTTAAAAAAATAATAAAAAACTAGGCAAAATGAATGGAAGCGTTATTTTAATAGATATTGAGAAGCACCTAAACATAACACTGAGGAAGTCATCTCCCTCCAGACTGTAAATGAAAAAATGACTCAAACTGTTTCCAAACTCGAAAAATTCAGAGAAACTTTCTCGCTTCCCTCATGTTCCTTCCCAGGAAGTGCCTCATCCTTGCCTTTTTTCTCTCTAAGGTTCTGTCCCTCCTTCATCTTTTTACCCTCCTCTTTCTGAACTCCTCCTTTCCCCACTGTTGGCTCTTCCTCATCCTTCACCATTAATTGATTCCTCTGGACCTGAAACCCCTATCAAAGTCCTTGTCCTAAAAGCCCCTTTAAAAACCAAATCCCCTGGACGAGGAGAACCCTGTATTGTCTATGTCCCTCGGGCTAAAACCGAGCTAAGAGCCACAGCTAAACAATATCCTGACCCTTTTCTAGACCCTATCTCTTTTGGTAAAAAAAAAAATTTGATATAGTTATCCAGACTTACCGATCCAGCCATTCTGACTTCATACCTCATACACATGTCAGTGACAGAAGGCAGAGCAAAGGAATTGCTTAATAAGGCAGGTTGGGAAAACCCTACAGAAGATTTCCAAAAGAATACTCCAAAAGAGTTAGCTAAAACCCTTCCCTGGGTCATTCCAGAAGTCTGCCCTAAAATCGTTGGTTGGAAAAAAATTAATTATGCACCGAAAAGCTTGATAAACCTATTCTCCAATTTTCTTAGATGTTTAAGAAAACTTTCAAATAATATTCAGGGATGGAAGATATTAATTATCATAAACCCTCTTTAACTTTTTCTTTCCAAATGGCCTTGATAAAGAACTTGCCCCCTTAGTTAAAAGGCACCAATTAAATTGGCCAACCATGGATGCCAATGACTTAGTTAATCTGGAAGACCAACTTTCTAAAGCTATACAAAAAATTGTCAAAAAGGATCTACTCAAATAATGAATTTACAACTTCAATAATTAAAAAGTCAAGCTAAATCAACTCAATCCCCAATATATAAAAAACGAACCTCTAACCCACAAGACTCCCAGGGGAATATTTGCTTTTATTGCAAAAATCTTGGACATTTCAGAAGAGATTTCCCTAGATTAAAAGGAACAAAACCTTTCTCATTTTCCCTCAAATTATGAACTTAAACCACACTAACTCTGTCCAACTTCATTTCCTTCTCCTTTAGTGTTGCTCTGAGGAAATATCTAGGATCTTTTATTTTCTCCTCACTAATGTCTTGGGAGAAATTGAATTTATTATTGTGAAACAGACTAAAGCTTTAATTGATATGGGTTGACATCAAGACTTAATTGATAACTCTTTCTGTTCTCAACTCACTGTTTTAAAGCATCCCCTTCCTCAGAGTACTAAAACAATTTCAATGGTAGGGTTTTCTAATTGCCTTATGACAGTTTTTAAATCTCAACCCATGCTTCTTCCACTTGGCCTGCCATATAGAAATACATTCTTTTCTTCTTGTTCCTTCCTCTGCTATACACCTTGTTGGAAGAGATGTTTTAGAAGTCCATGATACACATATTTCCTTAACTTAAAAAGGGAAAATGTGTTTAAATCTAAAGGATAATCCAAATAAACAAAATTATGAATCTAATAATTTAAAGTTTAATCCTTTGCTTGGAGATAGCATTCTTTTCCTTATACCCATTGCAACCCAAACAAAAGATGGACTTCTACAAACTTTGCCACACCACCTATGCGCTCAGTCTTCTATGGATATAGGGAAAATTCATTTACCAACCCCAATTAAAATAGAAATAGACTCATTTAAACCCCTTCCAAATATTAAACAATATCCCCTCAGAAAGGAAGCTACAGGGATCCAGCCTACTGTAGAAGAGTATATTAAACAAGGTCTGGTAGTTTCTTGTACCAGTCCATGTAATACTCCCATCCTCCCAGTTTAAAAACCCAATGGAAGAGGATGGGTTTGTCTAGGACCTAAGAGGCATTAACAATGTCATCATACCTTTCCACCTAATCCTCATAACCTCTTATCTACAGTCCCTGCAAGAAGTAAAATTTTCACAATGACTGATTTATGTAGTGTTTTCTTTAACATCCCCGTGGATTCAGACAGTCAATACTTGTTTTGTTTTCACTTGAAATGACCAACAATATACCTGGATGGTAATGCCCCAGGGATATACTGAAAGCCCTACTTATTATTCCCAAGTCCTAAAATCAGATCTTGCAGATATTGTTTATCCAAAAGACTATACTTTACTATAATAGGTAGAATACTATAATAGGTAGAATATCTACTTCTTTGTTCCCCAAATATTCAGACTTTTCAAGGGACAGACTCAATCTTCTCAAACATTTAATTATAAAGGGATCATAAATTATCCAAAGATAAGTGATAATTTTGTCAGCCTCAAGTTAAATACCTAGGACATCTGATATCAGCTGAGTAATTATTAATTCACCTAAATAGAATTAAAGGAATCTTAGCCTTTTCAGTTCCTAAGACTTAAAAACAACGTAAGGGATTTTTAGGATTAATTTGTTACTATAAAAACTGGATTCCAAACTTTTGTCTTATGGCTCAGCCATTATAATCATTACTAAAATTGGATAAATGAGATCCCCTTCAATGGACTGAAGATGCCATTTAGGCTTTAGACAATTAACAGAACAGCTTATTGAAGTCCCAGCCTTAAAGCATCCTAACTCAAAGATGCCTTTTTTTAACTAAATGTGCACAAGCAATAGGGATTAGATATAATAGTACTAATTCAAAAACATGGTGATCAAAATAGATCAGTAAGCTATTATAGTCAGAAATTAGATTTTGTCTCCAAAGGCTTGCCCCTGCTGCATGAGAGCAGTTTCCAGTACAGCAGCCGTACTCAAAATGTCAATTTTATTAGCCTTACTAACAAAATTGTCATGGGGTCTCCCCTAACCATTTACACACACCACTCTGTTGAAGCTCTTTTAAATTCTCATCATATTCAATACCTTTGCTCTAGTAGATTTACTTCCTATAAAATTCTTCTTTTGTCTCCTTCAAATGTCACTATATCTCTTAACCCTGTTACCCTTCTTCCTTTGCCTTTGGACTAAATACCTCATGACTGCCTTCATTTGCTAACTTCTAGACTGGATTTACCAGAAACTCATTTGCATAATCCTGATTTGATGCTGTTTACTTATGGTTCTTATTTGAAGGCTGATCAAGGACAATACTGAGATAGATATGCTACTGTGTCTCTCCATGAAATCATTGAGGAAGGCCCTCTTCCTTTGGTCATGGCAGCCCAACAAGCTGAATTAATGACTTTAACACAGGCTTGCATTATAGCAAAAGATCAAACTGGTAATATTTAAACTGATAGCTGATATGTTTTCAGTGTTGCTCGTGATTATTACATGCTATGGAAACAAAGAGGGATTTTGACCTCCACAGAGCAACCAATTAAAAATAACCAATATGTCTTAGACCTGCTGGAAGACATTAAAAAACCAAAACTTTTGGCCATTATAAAAATCTCAGGCCATTCAAAATTAAACTCAGAGGAAAGTAAAGAAAATAATCTGGCTGATACAGCGGCAAGAACTGCTGCTCTTTGCATTTGTTCTACTTTAAGGAAAACCTCAGTTTTGATCACTAAACCTTCTATTAGCATGCAAGACTTATTGGCAGAAACCCCAAAAATGTATTCCAGGAGGAACAAAACAAACTGCTATATAACAGTTGTAAATTCTGGGAAATCATAACTTATGGTATGGATCCAACAATAACCCTGCCTCAATGCCTGAAAGAATATTTTCTATCAAATGTCCGTTGACTCACTCATTGTGGTCCAGACAAAATTATATTATGGGGAAGCAATACTATTGGAAATTAACCCACAAAATAGCAAGTGAAATGTATCTAAAATGTCACCTTTGCCCAACACATAATCCTGGTAAACCTATTCATTCTTCCAAAGGCCATTTCCCTTTAACTTTGGGACCCTTTGAAGTAAGGCAAATGGGTTTTAACCAACTGTCACCATCTTGAGGATATAAATATGTACTTGTATTGATATGCATGTTTTCTCATGGGGTTGAGGCATTTCCATGTTGCAGGGCTATCACATTTACAGTGGGTACAATTAGAAAAATTCATCCCTACATGGGGTATTCTCTTTGAGATTAACAGCAATTGAGGGACCCATTTTACTGGACAAATTATTCAGTCTGTAATTTGACCTATTTTTCAACATTTTCACTGCTGAATTAGTGTAACATACCAATTGAACAATTAAGACTCAATTGGCTAAGTTGGTTGAATCTTTCAATCCCCCTTGGCCAAAATCCTTGACCTTGGTATTGCTTTATCTAAAGTCTACTCCTTTTGGAAAACACTTACTTTCTCTTTTTGAAATAATTACTGGAAGACCAGTGAAAATATACAGTAGGTTACATGAGCCCAATTTGATTAAAGGGGAAATGTTAATGTACTGACATGAAATGCTCAAACTGATAAGGATTAATAATTCATTTGTAGAGGAATCTTTTAATAACAAGCTCCTGGGAGATGAAGACCTCAAAGAACATGATCTATAACCAAGTGACTCTGTTTACCAGAAAAGACACCTTCACAAAGATGCCTGGCAACCTCAGTGGAAAGGACCATATCAGGAATTATTAACTAAACCGTGTGCAGTGAAACTTGCTCCCATCGACTCATGGATCCATATACCTTATTTTAAAAGTTTTCACAGTCCTGACTGGATCTCTCACCCTATTGGTGACTTCCAACTGAAGCTAACTGGAAACAAACAAACAAACAAAAGCTTTCCTGGGTCAGAAGCAGACAACACCTGAAGTAAACAACTCTCCCAAGAATACAGACCAGGCCAGAGTGCTTCATGCCTGACAGCTATGACATTGGGGAATTCTGTCTAATTTATGTGAGGATATGCTCCTAGCCCTATTACATACTGTGGGATTGCTACAGTGGTGGTTTTGGTGAAACTTTCACAGGTGTTATAATTTTAGCAATTACCCAAGTGGCTGTTACTTTATTTTCCTTAATTTTCCTCATGTATAATCTACTATTAGTTACAGTGATCCTACAAATTCTCAATATAGTTAAATATTATCATTTTAAAAAAGTATATTCCTGCCACGAGAAGAACTCACAGAAGACATCTGGCATTTTCCTGATCCTTTTATAGCCCTAGCCCACTGGTCCCCAATATAATCTAATCACCATCATGTGACCTTTAAAATCCTTCCTGACTGTTCTATTGTTTCCTGTCTCTACCATTCATTCATGTACCTGGAAAGACAATGTTATTTTCCAAATATCTGTTTCTTGCCACTTAAGGAAATTTACCTGAGTGTTGGATACGTCATCATTTACCTACTGGGTCCTTTGCAAAAATAATGACTCCATCACTGTGACCAATTTCACCAATGTACCTAACTTTACCATGGGTCATAAAAGAGAACTCTCAGAGATTGCTTATTGAGTTCAAGTCTGTACCCAGTCCTAGCCCGTCCCAACCCCATGGGAAATAATTCCAAGGGACACTGGGGAACCTAGTTGTAACCAGTCTAATGCTTATGACTATGATAAGTGTCAAAACATTTTTGCAAAAGAAAATATTACCATTTGAAAGGTAAATACCATTTACTTCTCTTCCCTGCCCTCTATACCATACTTACTGACCACCTGCTATAATAAGGTCAATATAATATTATATATAAAATATATAATTCTCCTTTTTATATGGGAATTAGAATCCAACCTACTTGGGTTAATGGAGGACTCACTCCTCTTTCTACCTGCATGCTCAGTTTGACTGATTGGAAACTTCCATGTACTGGTGCATGATTAGAAAATGTGGTCACCCACCTTTTAAAAAAAAACCCTCAAAACCTGGAGTACTATGTGCCCCCCAAAGCATTTATACTTGTTCATGGCTACAACAACCAACCTTGAGCACATGAATATTTAGATAGTTGGAGAATAAGAGGAAATTGCGTGCTGGGACATTTGACCACTCTAATCAGTATTTTAAAACTACTCATTAGCTTAAATTCTAACAAACACTAATAGTTACAACCCAAAGAAAAGTTCCCTGTCAATAACTGATGACTACCCTGAAGATGATCTCTCTGAATATGAAGATAATAGCTGTGCTCATTCTCCAGAATGTGACCTCCCTGCAGGATATTCAGGGGATCAGTTAAGTTGCCTCCTCAGGATTTGGGGTTCCTGCTTTGGAACAGGTACCACTGATCTAGAGGTAATGATGAGGAATCTTACTCATACTGTCAATAGAATTGCTAGAGCTCTGCAAGAGCTATTAGGGCTCAACAGAGATCCTTTTCTTGCTCCCATAGCACTTGATAACCATATTGCATTAGATTATCTCCTTGCTGCCCAATGAAACATCTGCGTTACTGTTAATACTTCTTGTTGTTATTGGATCAATACCTCATCGCAGGTATTGAAACTTGAAACATGTAAACTCTCTAAACATGCCAAAACTCTTAAAGGATATTCTAACTTTGTACCCATATGGCTTAATCTTAAGTTTTCTGACAGTTTTAGCTGGCATCTTTCAAGTATTGGAGCTCTCCTGCAATCTGGACTACAGATCATCCTTCTATTGATTTTCATTATCGGTTGTGTCTTAATGATATTCAAACTGTTAATGTTCTATGTAACCTGTTGGCTTGAGACTAAAACTTCCACGAAAATTTAACCTGCTGGCTTGAGACTAAAACTTCCACCAAAATTATGACTGCACAGTGATTTGAATCTTCAACACATCTTTCTTCCTGGGGAACAGTCAACTCATGCTGAAACACTGATTGAGATATGACCTGCCTGAGACCATATCCCTGAATCCTCTCTGTTGCTCAAATGTGACCCAATTTTGTAATCTACTTCTCTTGTTCTTGCCTCCAACACTTATCTCCTGGGGCAAATCCATCTTAGATCCAAGAGAGAGACCATGAATTCAGAGCAGGTTATTAGTCACTCAGGCAACAAACGGGACATAATAAGACCAAAATTGATCATCAATGCTTTCCAAAGGGAAGATTTTGATCAAAAGTGGGAAATTATGACATATTTAAGATGATTTAAAAATAAAAATGGAGTAACTATGTTTCAGGCATCCAAAATGGAATCTGGTGGCCATTGTGGTTGTGGTTTCAGGTATGTTCCTTCATCACTGAGAATATGAAATTTCTTTGAACTCTATCAAACTCAAGGACATCACCAGCTATTTTCGAAACAAATCTGCTAGTGGCTGCCAGCTGCAACTTCATAGTTTCAAAGCTCCCTGCTTCACAACTGTGTAATCATTTTAAACCCTGACCAATCCTTGCTTAACAAACACCCTTATTTCTTGCCAGTTCCAATCCTAATTTTTGACCAAAAAGACTTATGTTTACCTTTTACCTTTTTGTCTTTATAAGCCTCCCCCATTTTGTAGTCCAGCAGAACACAATTCAAGCATTTTCCTGGATTTGTACTTTCCATGATGCAGTCTTGACAAACCCCAAATAAAAGTACTTTTTGCCTCAACCAAGTCTCCAGTCTTAGAATTTTGGGTTAACAGTATAACTTATAACATTATAATATATAATTGTTGATTTCCTGATTTTATGTTTGTATTTTTAGTAGGAAATGTTCACTGAAGATTTAAGGATGATGGACATCTTGTCAGCAACTTGTTATCAAATGTCTTAGAAAAAAATTATCTTATTATACTTGCTGCTTTATTGTAAATTTGAAATTACCTCAAAATAAATATGAAAGATAAACTGTTTATTTTTATTTTTAGAAATGTCATATGTTCCTATTTTAATAAATATTAACTATTTATTAATAATGTTTATTAGTTATTATTTTTAGTAATTAACTTGGTATCTGTTTTAATTTTTATGATATACACAAATAGTCATCTGTAATATTTAAAATATTTTTCCACAGTGTCTCAATTTACTTGTGGCTGTTAATCATAAAAACAGAGTTCCCCCAAATTAAACTATTAAATGCTCTTTGGTTCCAGTTATTTTTTATAAAAATTAGAACAGTGCATGCCCACAATGCACCCAAGGATACAATATAATTGGTCTGAGTGATACACGAGCATTACCATTTTCTCTAGTAGTCAAGGAGAGAAACATGGACACCACCAGAGGTGAGAAACACTAGGCCAGAGAAGTTTGTAATGATGGTCAGTCAATTTCTTGCTTTCTGTTCTAGGATCAATTGTGAGACTTACTGAGCAAGGAATATTTAGGGATCAATAATGTGTCTCCTGTTCTTGGTGAATAAATAGCACCTTCTTTTTATACAAGGGAATTAATAGTAATACAAATATAATAACTATTTTGTCTAAAACATTGTTTTAGATATTGTTGACTTCTGTATTTTTAGGCAAGCAAGCTTACCTACTAAGTTTTGTATAAAATTTGTGAAACATGGGCATGTTCTGTGAAATGCCTTGTAATAGTTCATGTTCAACAGAACCTATCACAAACCAAAATGATATATAATATTCCAAATAATTTAGAGCTTATTACCAAAATAATTTCTCAATGATTACTTCTGATTTATTAAAATCCAGATGATCACTTTGTTTTATATTTCAGTCTTTGTTGACAAAAATATTATTAATCGTATTCTTACAGCTATTATCAGATCACTTCAGATGATTTGATCAGAAGCCTTAAGGTCAGAGTTTAGGTTCTATTCATGCCCATATCCCCAGGTTCAAAGAGAGTGCATGATCAAGCCAAGTTAATAAATGAATGAATGAATGAGATGCTCAAATGAGAGTAGACATTCTTGGTTCTCATAGATTGTTTCTCCAAATTATTGTGTGACTTTTTCCCCCACATATAAAGTTATTCCAGCTGCTATATGTTGTATTTTACATTTTTCTACAAAATTTGTTAAATAAATTCCCAAACTATTCAGATGAAAAGATAGCAAAGCAAAAGTTCTTGAGGATGCTGCTAATACGTTGCAGTTGGATGCTTCTATAATGAAAAATTTCAAAAGGTGGCCTGTCTTAATAGAGAGTGTTTACGTATGAAATGAAGCTTAAGTAAATTACTCTATATCAAGGTGCACTTAACATGTTGTTGGAAGAAGATCATTCTATTTAATCGGTTCCATTTTTATCTGTGTAAATAAAAATGAGTAAGCACAAGTTATGAATGAAAGCCCTTTGCCCTATAGCATTAGCTGTCTTCTGATGTTGGTGTCTTACTCACCTTCCTCTTTTATAAAGGAGACTAAGTTGGTCAATTACAGTGCATTGCAGTCTTTGGTTTTATATCTCTCCTTGTCCTTGGCATTCTCTTTGCCACTTTATGGTAATGAGGCTAATCCTCTCTTCAATGGGCTCCTGTGGGGATGTAGCATCAAGGCTTTCAATAAAAAGCTGAACAGTTCAATAATTTTAATTGAGTCTTGATTGAACAGTCCTTAGGGAGCTAAACACAGAAAAGAAGAGGTGGGGAAAGTAGTCGAGAATTGTAGTAGGGTCAGTCTAAGTATCTAAAGCACCCGTCCAACAGACCTGGCTATGCCTACAATTTAACAGCTTGGCATCACTGCATATCTCCCAGTGCCAAACAAAGAGAGCTGAAATAAAAGTGGCATTGAAGTTACATTTTTCTTTTCTTTTCATTGTGAAACACCTGAAATTACAGCAGAATTGTTAATGGTTAAAAGTCAACATTTGTTTGTTTCTTTTCAGTGAAATATTAATTTTCAAAAAATAAGAAACCATGTTACGTAATAGAGATTGGAAAATCTTCTGGTATTGCTGAAGTTTTTTCACCATCTCTTGGCTTTTCTCAGGCCCTTGCAGTCCTGCTCTCATACCACTCACACTTCCTCTGTCCAAGTGAATGAGAAAAAAATAACATGGAAATGAAATAGAGTGGTTCCACCCACAGAAGAGGAAAGAAAGCTATAAAGGTGGACATAATTCTCCAAAAAATGTGTCTAGTAGTTACTAGACAGCAGAATCTGGAAACTAGCAATATTCATTATTCCTTGAGGAGTCAAAAGAAAGCATGTTGAGGGCTCTTGTTTGTTTGCTGTTGTTCCCCAAGATATATAATATATGTTGTATAAAGCTGTTAAGTAAAATAGTTCTCTATGGTCGAATAACTTGGTGGAACACCGAGTGGAAAAAAGTAATACTGAGTGTTATTAAAAGTTACATGGTGTTGTAAATTTTTAAGCAAGGAAAAATATAAAACATTTCCCAAATTTTGTATTTGCTCCTCAAACATTTTAAAGGTAGAGCATTGAAAATGGTAGAGAATGGAAAGTTAGATTTATCTCAAATAACTCATTAAAGAGCACAATATGTTCCTATTATATTATTAACATATATATATATTATTAACTTAATTTTAATATATATAATTAACATAATTTTAATAATGGCCTTGTGAATGAAATCAGACAATTATTATGCCCCCCATGATATAGTAGTTATTTCTAAAAGATGAGGAAACTGAAGCTAAGAATAGTGATCAAATGAATGGTATCATTGTATCAAAGACAAAAGTATAAACATATTTAGATTTCTTCCTTTGACTTCAAGTTTTCAGGAGAAACAGCTCTTAGAGTTCCATTGGAGGATAAGTCCCCTCAGGATTTATTCTTTTGACGATTCAGCTTGGCGCTGTCTTTCCTCAATATAGGTATAAGGTATCACTCAACTCTGCTGCCTAGGGAGTGACACCAATGTCTCTACACCTGGGGATCTACACCCTATTAAATCAGAAATACTGAGTCTGAAAGTTAACCTTACACACATATACACACACATACACTCACACACATTATATATATATATATGCTGGCAGGAACCTGGGTCACCTTGTTCAGATATCAGAATTAAGGCAGCACACAGAATAAGTTGGCAGGGCATGTCCCCCATGACAACACCCTGCAGGTGGTGTGATGAGAGCCGGATATCATTAACTACAGGTACCGTAGGGAAGGATCACACTCTAGGATAGTGACATAGAAATATGAACGTCTTCACGTACATGGGAGTGGAAATGTCACCCTCCTAAGAGAGGGGGAAGAGCCCTGGGGCTTTAGGTTGTAAATACATTTCTGCCAGGGGAAGATGAAACTGTCTCTGAGTTTGCAATTCAAGATGCTCTCCCTTTTGAAATTGTTATGTTCTATATTCTTGAAGGTCTGTGAGCTATTCAGCCATCATTTTTCTTAACTCAGTATTTTAAAAATATATAGGCATGTGAAAAAAAAGAACCCCACATTAAATTAGGTCTTTTTCTCTAGTCATATAATGAGTCCATACTCACTCTTTCTTCTCTGAGGGAAATTGCAAGGAGATAAATATAAATTGTCTAGTTAATAATAGATTGGAAAGTACAAGATAATTCCTGTGGGTGCCATACAGAAAATGCCATGGCATTAACAATCTAATTGAAATAATTATTGATGAATCAGACACAAGATGGCCATGTTGTTTTCAATCAGTTTTGTATCCAACAGAGAGTAAGTACAATTTATGTCAATGGCATACCCAGGGGACTCAAAAAGATATTCAGTACTTTCTCCTGTGACACAGGAAGAAGAAGCTGCCAATTGATTTAAAGCAATAAAGCAAAACAATTATCCTGCTGTGACTCCCTGGGTTTTGGTGTGTCACTAGGAACAATACAGGCTAATTTAGGTTGACCTGCTGAAGCCTCTCACACAAATTATGGGGTAAGAGAGTTTGCATCTGGTCCTAAGTGCAAGAAAAACACAAAACCATTCTGGATGTGCATGAAGGATGTCATAAAATGCCTTTCACAGAATATACATTGATGTGTAAAATAGATCAATAAACTCTAAGATCAGAAAGTTAGTAGGATATTTTTATTTTCTTTTAAAGAAAGCAATATTTTTTTCTATTTTTATAAATTTATTTATTATTTATTTATTTATTTTTGGCTGCATTGGGTCTTCGTTGCTGTGTGCGGGCTCTCTCTAGTTGCGGCGAGTGGGGGATACTCTTCATTGCTGTCCATAGGTTTCTCATTGCTTTGGCTTCTCTTTTTGCGGAGCACAGACTCTAGGCACGTGAGCTTCGGTAGTTGTGGCATGTGGGCTCAGTAGTTGTGGCACATGAGCTTAGTTGCTCCACAGCATGTGGGATCTTCCCAGACCAGGATTCGAATCCGTGTCCCCTGCATTGGCAGGTGGATTCTTAACCACTGTGCCACCAGGGAAATCACAGTAGGATATTTTTCAGTTAAGAAAGGGTAAGTTCATGAATAAAGGAGATAAAAGGCTAGTTCTTTTGTTTATTTGATGTGTACCATTTTAATTTGATTTTTAAAATTTTCAATTGAAAAGTAACTCCATTGCGTCTTCTGCTTTATTCCTTCCTATGCAAAGTGAGAGCAAGAGATGTTATTAAAAATATAGAAATTGAAAATAAATAAGAGAATAATGAGAAAGGAACATTCAGTCATTTTCTTTCACCATTTCAAATTTTCTCACCTTTAGAAATGGAAAAAATAAATGAATTATTCTTGTCTAAGCTCCTAAACAGTACTTAGATCTTTTGTCAGATCTTTACGAAATTACATTAGGGGACTACAAATCCAGGAAAGTCAGCCAGCCGAGCAGGGGATTAAACACTTGAAAGATTCCTGTATATAGTTTTATTAGAATAATATATTGGGTTCAACATTATCCAGACATCCAAGTGTATCAAATGTCCTTTCATCTTTATTTCTTGCTAATGCCAAAATGACACAGAGTCTTATATTTTTCTGTCTTTTTTCTCTTGTTGATAATATTTTTCTTGTCTTTTCAGAGAGAGCAATCCAAATTATAAATCTGAAGTCTAGTTTACAACACATGAGATGAAATAGAATAAGTTAAATTATATTTCTGATTGAATTAGAACAAGGTTATTCTAAAGAATTCATCTTAATCCAAGTAGTTATCTATGAGAAATATATTGATTTATATTGACTTTTAAATCTTTTAAATTAAATTCACAGTTTTGAATTTATGGAGATTCATGTGAGATCAAAATCTAATTCATTTTATGGATGGAAAGCCAAGCAAACTGGAACTAATGAAAACTTGTTACAGAAAGTTCAAACTTGGTAGACTTTTTTCCATTTCATCTTATTTTACAGATGTTTAACTTTCATCCTCTCATCTCCTTACAAATCATAATCACGAATATTAAGATACAAGCTAATATTTCCACATAAATAATTCTCAAAGTTTCATACCAAAGATGTGAAAGTTTCAATAGGTGTTCCATTTCTGAATTTAATTTTAATGTTCAAGAAAATTAAAATTATGGTAAAAGTTAGGAAAAACTTGATATATTTTAAGTGGTTGTGTCTCCTTTACCTGGATATATTTGGGCGCTGGACATTGGATCTGACTGGGGAATTACTCCTGTGAAACAGAAAGCATGTAAACCTGACCTTCAAGCACGAGTATTTGGGCATGCTAAATGGAGACCGGTAAGTTTGTCTTAGATCACACAGTGTGGAATAGAAACTGATGTGGACAAATTCTCTGTTTCATAGCCTTATGTGGACAGAGACTGGTGCCTATGAAAAAACCCAAGGACACCTCCAAAGACAGCAACTGGGATTTGGATTAGAAATTTGCCATTTGAGGGGCAATTTCTAGCTTGATATCAGACATTAATTAAAACTGTCCTTATGACTGAAAGTCATAAAACAATTTTGAAAACTAAACCCTCCTGATATCTTGGAAGATAAACATTCAGAAAAACATTCTAATGAGGAAGGCAATGCCCAGAAGAGTTCCCCAATAAAGCAGAAGTAGTTTATGTAAGATCATGCTACTGCAGGAATGCAAGGAAAAGATACTTATGAGTATGGAGCCTCTTTTCCCCTAGGACTGACTTTGGAACTGCATGAGGAGTTGCCAGATTCTAGCATCACTTGGAAAGGGCCCTACAAACATCTTTCAATTGACCAAGAAAGAGCTATTTGGTTTGTGGACAGCAGCTCTGAGGTAAATGGACAACAAAATTTTTGGAAGGCTGCTACTATGATTAAACAACATGAAAATAAATCAGCTCAGTGGGCTGAACTGAATGCTTCTTGACATGGTGTTTTGGTTTTTACCAGCTCATGGTAAGTGACCAAGGACCTGGACATATGGTCAGGCAGAAGTGCAATGGAAACCTTGCTAATAAACTGATGTCCATGTAGAACACAACTGTATGGAAATCACTATGGAGATTTGAAGGGGGCATTAAAGTAGGACATGTCAACATCCATCAAGAACCCCTTCCAGAATTGGAAGGTGATTGGAATGATACAAATTATAGTTAGTATATAAACAGTTCCCAAATGTATGTACCAAAGATATGAAAGTTTTGATAGTAATATTCCATTTCTGAATTTAGTTTCAATATTCAAAAAAAATTAATTATCATGTTTAAGTATTAATTTTGTTCTAAATTTATACCTCTACATCGATTGATTGATTTGAAAGCAATTGGCTATAGAGATATAAATATGGAGACAAGAGACCCATCAGAGGGCTAATAAAGTACTTCGGTTATGAGTCTCAAGGTAGCCTCAGGAGGAAAGCAAGGTTTAGGAAAACTAAGCAATTTCATATTATGTACCAGGCACCATTCTTGGCACTAGTGACTCATCATTAAATAAAAGAAAGAATATTATTTTCCTAGAGCTTACACTGTAGTGAGAAAGATTTAAAAAATTAAGAAATAAGGAAATTAAAACATATTTTGAATTAAGGAAGTGACAAAGAGCTGTATACAGCAAGGGAGTTTTTTTCAGAGATTGGAGAGGGGTTGTAATTTGAATGGCATGGCCAAGAAAGTTCTCATTCAAAATATTTGAGTAAGGACACAAAGAGCCGAGGGGATAAATCCTGCAGATATCTAAAGGGAGAGCATTCCAAACTGAGGAACCAATGCAAAGGCCCAGAGGCAGAAGTATACCTTAGGTTTGATAAACAGTGGCCAATGTGTGAGCCTGGAGAAGAGTAAAGCCAGAGTAACAGAAGAAGTCAGAAAGGTCACAAAGAGACAGATTGGCTGTGGTAAGTTTTAGATTTTATAATTAGTGATACATTGTGCAACTGGGGAGACTTCAGTAAAGGGGTTAGTTATGTCTGTTGTAATAGGACCATGATAGCTACTGGTTTATGAAAAGCATATACGTGGAAAGTAACGGAAGCAAGAGGCTATTCCAATAGTCTTGCCACAGGACAATTGGACCACAGTGGTATCCATGGATAGAACAAGTGCTTTGAGGGAATTCCCTGGTGGTCCAGTGGTTAGGACTCCACTCTTTACTGCTGAGGGCGCGAGTTCCATCCCTGGTCAGGGAACTAACATCCCGCAAGCTGTGTGGCACGGCCGAAAAAAAAAAAAAAGAACAGGTGCTTTAATCCTGGAATTTAAAAGCTAAATAAATAAAGCTGACCCTATTTCCTGACTAATTCGCTGTAGGATTGAAGATAAATTTTCATTTTAATTCAACATTTTTTGAGTACCTACATTAAGCATCTTTCTATATCTTACAGATACATTGGTGAATAAAAGAGACCAAATATCTGCCCTGTTGGAGCTTATATTCTAGAAAAAGAGGATCAATTTTAACTTACGAGCTACTTGTCCTGAGTAACAGGACATCGGGAAGCTCTGCTAAGTGAAACTAGGAAGATTGTAGGTAGAGATCATTTGGAGAAGACGCTTGGGATATTGTTTTCAGATTTAATAATTCTGAGATGCTGTGAGATGAGGAAGAGACAGCTCAGTATAAACGCTAGAAGCTTGAGTTCAGGAAAGAAGACTAAGTAAAAGATTTAAAGTCATGGATCATTACCTGTCATCTATGCAAATAAGACCGTCGGCCAGACTACAAATACCAAGGAAGTGCATATAGAAAGAGAAAAGAGGTTAATTCACTGAGCCATGAGAAACTGCAACATCAGAGGTCTGGAAATGAGGATTCACCAGTAAAAACGGAAAGAAAGAAAGACCAGTGGTAGCAGAAAGAATAGGAGAGTTCTAGTTTCTAGTAGCCAAAGGAAGAAAATTTTTCTGGATAGTGAGTGATGAAATGTATGAAATGTATCTGTGAAGTTAAGTAAAATGAAGACTGACTATGGAGTGAATGGGTTTCAGAGAAAATGGGAAGAGAGGAATTACAGATAATGAGAATAGACAATTCCTTCAAACAGTTTTGTGGTAAAATATATGAGGTGGGTAGAAGGGGAAGCAGGAAACAGTCCTTGACTTATCTTTATTTTGTATCATGTTTTAAAGATGAAATGTCAAGATATTGTAATGGAAATAATCCAGTAAAAAGGGAAAACATGATGATACACAGGAAAGATGGGAGGATTGCTGTCAATCACGTATTATTGTTGTCCGTTCTACTAGACTGTTTCACAGAGCAATCGTCTCTCTCCCTAAGAATGCTGTTTTAATTGAGATCCTTGCATTTCTCACAAGGATTGCTAAGAAGGGCTCTTAAATTGTTTAAATGATTCCAAGCTTTGCCCTCCAACTCACTGTCTAAACCTCTGCCCTGTTCTCCTGGTCACATGTACACCTCTCCAGTATTCTTCCTCATTTATAATACTCTTCATAACCTCCCTAAATAATTCATTGCCTTCTGGAGCTTATCACAATACATCCACTGCACATTTCTCTGGTTTCATGTCTTTCTATCCAATCCCACCACACCCCACGCCACCCTCACCATCAACATTTCATGTACTACATTCAACAAAATTATTAGCAAGTGCCTGTCTTTTTCATTCCTCAATGTACTTGCTCATACTGTTTTTTTCAACAAAAATATTATTTCTCTCCCTTTTTGGATTAGACTAACTCAGCTTCAGTTTTTCAGAATAGTTGAAGAACAAGTAATGTTCTCAGCCCCTCAATATTAAATTTCCTCTTATGTGAGGTTATAACACCCCATGCATATTTCAAAATAATGAAACTTTCCCTCCGGGTTTAACATCTCTTAGTAAATCATTGATTCATTGATGAAAATGGCAATAATTGTTTGATGAATGGATGAATGAGGAGAGCTAAAAACTACTGAAGAAATCATTCCAGAAAGAATCTGGGCCTCTGGCTACCCTACAACCTCAATGATATGCCCCAGAGCAGGAGAGATGGACTTGGACAGAATTCAAGGTCAGTGAGAATAAGTTATTGCTCATCAAAGTCTGTGCCTAACATCATATCAAAATATGGTGGGTGGAACTTGTAGATTAAAGGGTACAATCTTATCAAGACACATTTGTTTTGAAGTTCACTTTAATATTTATAATATAAAACAACACATATATGTATATACAGACATACCTATATAATTTTCAGCATTCTATGCATATTTTCCTAAAGAGTTATGATCAATAGAAGAAAAAGAAAACAGATCAGAACTGTAATGTGTACCTTAAAATGTACATAGTAGGAAGGATGGAACAGAACTTAGATTACAAATGTAGTAGTTCAGTGGGAAAAAGTATGATTTTATTTAAACTGAGATAAAATTTTCCAGACAGATTAATAATCTGGTGACATTCAGAACCAATATTTTTTCAGCAAAATTTTGATTTTTGTTTACATAGCTTACTTTTGCTCCTTTTGAAGTTTCCCCAAACGTCAATGTGTTAAATTGCACAATAAAATATTTAAAATTTTTAAAAGAAAATAAATCACTCATTTACAGTAAGCATCATTAAACGATGAAATATTCTTTGCCAGAATTATGGTGAACTGGGAGCTATAAGCTCTCAAGCTTCTTGGGACTTCTTATAATTACACCAAGCTTTAGCATAGGTGATGAGAGATTATTGGGGGGTTTTGTGGCTGTTATTATTGTTTTTAATTTTAGAAAACATTGCTTCTTTCAGTAGCATCAAGCCCACATAGAAATTTCTAGTCATGTGAGGATCTGTATGTTGTAACCTGAGAGTACCTTAAACTTGCTCCTTGTTCTTATCATTGTTGTTGAGGGCTGTCTCCTATCTCAACACCTCAGGCAACTACCTGTCTTGCCCAGAATGAAATGTTTTAAAAAGGAATCATAATCAAATGTTAGACAAAAAATAAGTGGAAAGTACAATGCCTGCAGAGCAAAGAGGGCTGAAACGTTGATGAGAAAAAGAAAAGAAAGTTAGAGAAAAGCAAAGCCTAAGGGGAAAAGGTATACATTTGAAAGAAAGAGAAGGGGTGAGAGTAGATTTCTTTCAAAATGTCCTAGGCCCAGGCCTTCTGGGATTCCATCCCTTTTGTAATAGATTATGTTTCAAGTGTGAAGATCCCTGGAAGGACTTGAAACAACTTGGGTGAGGTTAAAAGGACTATCGACCTTTTAAGAGGGAATTTTTAATAGAAAAAGGTTGATTTATAAAGCATTATTCAAGTAATAAATTTTATTGTAAAATACACAACATTTTAGCGAGGCATAAAAAACAAAATTTACACATTAGCATTTTGATATGTAATGTCTAACTACTGTGTTAACTCAGACGAGAAAAAGAAATATGAATGCAAATATATTCAGCTTGATTTTTAAAAGGTTAAAATAATTAAAAGACTATACACCATATAACCTTGTATTGGATAAAAGTTACTTTTTTCAACTTGATTAATTCTATCTCTTCAGAATAATATATGAGAAAAAAATTCTATCTTCCAATTTGGTGTATGGAATTGGCTTAGAGCAACTGCTCATTTAGTGTTGCAACCCCGTCTTTCATCTGAAACAACTGAGAGCAATTAACATGTAGACATCCATAAGCATGTGTGAGATTATGCAATAGCTGTGTTAACACTGGTCTGCTTCTCTTTTCTGGTTAAAGAATATGTCAAGTCTCAGTGCGTAGCTCACGATGCACAGAAATAGAGAAAGGAGTGTGTACAGGACCCTTGAACACCCCCTTGTTATCCCCTGGGTGATGAATGCAGCACTGGCTTGAATATCCCATGTCCTCAATAGCATCTGTAAGCATCATTATCAGTTAATTTTGCACATCTGTGCAAGCTACGCAGAAGTAATATGCCACAGATTTATCTTTCTTCTTCAGAAGGATTAATCTCCTTGAAATAAAACCCACAGTGACCCATGGCAAAATAGGCTTTCTGTAGTAAAATAAGCCAAAGCCATGGCTCTTTTATGCAGTTGCATTCATTCAGAAAAGGCCAGTGGCCTCTGCTCATCCATCAGAGGGAAAATAAAGATGTTAAAATTACTTGTATCAACAATGAGTGCATTTGATTTACTGCCTGTGATATGTGTGGCTGAGAGGCTGGGCCCTCACTGGTGCTGGACTCGAGATGTTTCCTCAAGTGTGAGGTTCTAAACAGACAGGCAGGAAATATTCTGAGGACAGGAGGGAACAATCAGTGCCTTTTTTGTGTACATTTATTGTGCCTGTTAGTGAGAGATGAAGAGAGTAATCAGAGAGCAAATTAGTTGTAACTCTCCCTGCCATTTGTCCATTGGTTCTATCTTCTATGTATATCTATCAATTAGCATCTATCACCAGTCTATCTATCTGTCTATCATCTATCTCTACCTATACTATCTAATTACCTATAATCATCTATTTATCTATTATCTACCATCTATATCTATCATCTATCTATCATCTATCATCTAGCTCTCAACTGTTATCATATGTATCCTGCTGTCTCTTTTTTCCCATCCCAATTTTCTCCCTTTTCATTTTTCCCTTTGTATGTATTTTAATATGACATCATATTAAATGTGCTAAGAGCACAGACTGACTAGGTGGTCTAGGAGTCACTCTAAGTCCTATTTTAATAGATATGTTTCATTGTGTAAGTTACCTAACTTCATTCCCCCTGGCTTTCTTTCCTTTAAATTGGTACTACACTGCTATACTTAAAATAGAAAACCAACAAAGACCTACTGTATAGCATAGGGGATGCTGCTTAATACTCTGTAATAAGCTAAATGGGAAAAGAATTTTAAAAAGAATAGATAGGGCTCACAAGTAAAAAAGTTGTGTAAAGTATGCAGCAGCTCTTTGCATGAAGAAACCATGAGAGATTGGAAGCTCATAATTTGAGTTCATTGGTGCACAACTGCAGAAACACAGCTAATCATTTATTAAGACCACATTGACCTTTCCCTCAGCTAAGTGAAAAAAACTGGATATCCAAAGTCCCACGTGATGCCCTTGACACACATCTCACTGGACAGAGGACCTAGGAACCAAACCTCTGAAATATAATCATCAAAGAAGGTAGCACCCATATTTCCCAGTTTCTGTGAGAGCCCAACCATGACCAAGTTGAAAAACTACCACCTGTCATACAGCCATGCGGATGACAGGCTCTTGTTGCTCCAGCCAGGTGTCAGACCTGTGCCTCTGAGGTGGGAGAGCCAAGTTCAGGACATTGGTCCACCAGAGACCTCCCAGCGCCACGTAATATCAAATGGTGAAAATCACCCAGAGATCTCCATCTCAATGCCAAGACCCAGCTCCACTCAATGACCAGCAAGATACAGTGCTGGACACCATACACCAAACAACTAGCAAGACAGGAACACAAGCCAATCCATTAGCAGAGAGGTTGCCTAAAATCATAATAAGGTCACAGACACCCCAAACCACACCACCAGATGTGGACGTGCCCACCAGAAAACCAAGGTCCAGCCTCATCCACCAGAACACAGGCACTAGTCCCCTCTACCAGGAAGCCTACACAACACACTGAACCAACCTTAGCCACTGGGGGCAGACACCAAAAACAATGGGAACTACGAACCTGCATTCTGAAAAAAGAAGACCCCAAACACAGTAAGTTAAGCAAAATGAGAAGACAAAGAAACACACAGCAGATGAAGGAGCAAGGTAAAAACCCACCAGACCTAACAAATGAAGAGCAAAAAGGCAGTCTACCTGAAAAAGAATTCAGAATAATGATAGTAAAGATAATCCAAAATCTTGGAAAGAGAATGGAGAAAGTACAAGAAACGTTTAACAAGGACCTAGAAGAACTAAAGAGCAAAGAAACAATCATGAACAACACAATAAATGAAAATAAAAATTCTCTAGAAGGGATCAATAGCAGAATAACTGAGGCAGAAGAAAGGATAACTGACCTGGAAGATAAAATAGTGAAAATAACTACTACAGAGCAGAATAAAGAAAAAAGAATGAAAAGAATTGAGGACAGTCTCAGAGACCTCTGGGACAATATTAAACACACCAACATTCAAATTTTAGGGGTCCCTGAAAAAGAAGAGAAAAAGAAAGGGACTGAGAAAATATCTGAACAGATTATATTTGAAAACTTCCCTAATATGGGTAAGGAAATAGTTAATCAAGTCCAGGAAGCACAGAGAGTCCCATACAGGATAAATCCAAGAAGAAACATGTCAAGACACATATTAATCAAACTATCAAAACTTAAATACAAAAAAAATATTAAAAGCAGCATGGGAAAAACAACAAATAATGTACAACGGAGTGCCCATAAGGCTAACAGATGATCTTTCAGCAGAAACTCTGCAAGCCAGAAGAGAGTTGCAGGACATATTTAAAGTGATGAAAGGGAAAAACCTACAACAAAGATTACTCTATCCAGCAAGGATCTCATTCAGATTTGACAGAGAAATTAAAACCTTTACAGACAAGCAAAAGCTAAGAGAATTCAGCACAAACAAACCAGCTTTACAACAAATGCTAAAGGAAGTTCTCTAGGCAGGAAACACAAGAGAAGGAAAAGACCTACAATAACAAACCAAAAACAATTAAGAAAATGGTAATAGGAACATACATATCGATAATTACCTTAAATGTAAATGGTTTCAATGTTCCAACCAAAAGACATAGACTGGCTGAATGGTTAGAAAAACAAGACCCATATATATGCTGTCTACAAGAGACCCACTTCAGACCTAGGGACACATACAGACTGAAAGTGAGGGGATGGAAAAAGATATTCCATGCAAATGAAATTCAAAAAAAGCTGGAGTATCAATTCTCATATCAGACAAAATAGACTTTAAAACAAAGGCTATTACAAGAGACAAAGAAGGACACTACATAATGATCAAGGGATCAATCCAAGAAGAAGATATAACATTCTATATATTTATGCACCCAACATAGGAGCACCTCAATACATAGGCAAATACTAACAGCCATAAAAGGGGTAATTGACAGTACACAATCATAGTAGGGGACATTAACACCTCACGTTCACCAATGGACAGATCGTCCAAAATGAAAATAAATAAGGAAACACAAGCTTTAAATGATACATTAAACAAGATAGACTTAATTGATATTTATACAACATTCCATCCAAAACAGCAGAATAAAGGTTTTTCTCAAGTGCTCATGGAACATTCTCCAGGATAGACCATATCATGGGTCACAAGTCAAGCCTTGGTAAATTTAAGAAAACTGAAATCATATCAAGTATCTTTTCTGACCACAACACTATGAAACTAGATATCAATTACAGGAAAAAATCTGTAAAAAATACAAACATATGGAGGCTAAACAATACACTACTTAATAACCAAGAGATCACTGAGGAAGTCAAAGAGGAAACCAAAAAATACCTAGAAACAAATGACAATGAAGACACCATGACCCAAAACCTATGGAATGCAGCAAAAGCAGTTCTAAGAGGGAAGTTTATAGCAATACAGTGCTACCTTAAGGAACAAGAAACATCTCAAAAAAAAACCTAACCTTACACCTAAAGCAATTAGAGAAAGAAGAAGGAAAAAAAAAAAAGCCCCAAAGTTAACAGAAGGAAAGAAATCATAAAGATCAGATGAGAAATAAAGTAAAAAGAAATGAAGGAAATGATAGCAAAGTTCAATAAAACTAAAAGCTGGTTCTTTGAGAAGATAAACAAACTTGATAAACCTTTAGCCAGACTCATTAAGAAAAAAAGGGAGAAGACTCAGATCAATAGAATTAGAAATGAAAAAGGAGAAATAACAACTGACACTGAAGAAATACAAAGGATCATGAAAGATTACTACAAGCAAATATATGCCAATAAAATGGACAACCTAGAAGAAATGGACAAATTCTTAGAAATGCACAACCTTCAGAGACTGAACCAGGAAGAAATAGACAATATGAACAGACCAATCACAAGCGCTGAAATTGAAACTGTGATTAAAATCTTCTACAAACAAAGGCCCAGGACCAGATGGCTTCACAGGCGAATTCTATCAAACATTTAGAGAAGAGTTAGCACCTATCTTTCTCAAATTCTTCCAAAATATAGCAGAGCAAGGAAAACTCCCAAACTCATTCTACTAGGCCACCATCACCATGATACCCAAACCAGACAAAGATGTCACAAAAAAGAAAACCAGAGACCAATATCACTGATGCATATAGATGAAAAATCCTCAACAACTACTAGCAAACAGAATCCAACAACACATTAAAAGGATCTTACACCATGATTAAGTGGGGTTTATCCCAGGAATGAAAGGATTCTTCAATATATGCAAATCCATCAATGTGATATACCATACTAACAAATTGAAGGAGAAGAACCATATGATCATCTTTATAGATGCAGAGAAAACTTTTGACAAATTTCAACACCCATTTAGAATAACCCCCCCCAGAAAGTAGGCATAGAGGGAACTTGCCTCAACATAATAAAGGCCATATATGAAAAACCCACAGCCAACACCATCCTCAATTGTGAAAAACTGAAACCATTTCCACTATTATCAGGAACAAGACAAGGTTGCCCACTCTCACCACTAGTATTGAACATAGTTTTGGAAGTTTTAGCCACAGCAATCAGAGAAGAAAAAGAAATAAAAATAATCCAAATCAGAAAAGAAGAAGTAATGCTGTCACTCTTTGCAGATGACATGATAGTATACAGAGAGAATCCTAAAGATGCTACCAAAAAACTACTAGAGCTAATCAATGAATTTGATAAAGTAGCAGGATACAAAATTAATGCACAGAAACCTCTTCCATTCTTATACACTAATGATGAAAAATCTGAAACTGAAATTAAGAAAACACTCCCATTTACCATTGCAACAAAAAGAATAAAATACCTAGGAAAAAACATACCTGAGGAGATAAAAGACCTGTATGCAGAAAATTATAAGACACTGATGAAAGAAATTAAAGATGATACAAATAGATGGAGAGGTATACCATGTTCTTGGATTAGAAGAATCAATATTGTGAAAATGACTATACCATCCAAAGCAATCTACAGATTCAATGCAATCCCTATCGTATTACCACTGGCATTTTTCACAGAACTAGAACAAAATATTTTGCTATTTGTATGAAAACACAAATGACCCCGAATAGCTAAAGCAATCTTGAGAAAGAAAAACGGAGCTGCAGGAATCAGATTCTCTGACTTCAGACTATACTACAAAGCTACAGTAATCAAGACAGCACAAAAACAGACATATAGATCAATGGAACAGGATAGAAAGCCCAGAGATAAACCCATGCACATATGGTCACCTTATCTTTAATATAGGAGGCAAGAATATACTATGGAGAAAAGACAGCCTCTTCAATAAGTGGTGCTGGGAA
Source organism: Balaenoptera physalus (assembly GCF_965194825.1). Classification (NCBI taxonomy): domain Eukaryota; kingdom Metazoa; phylum Chordata; class Mammalia; order Artiodactyla; family Balaenopteridae; genus Balaenoptera; species Balaenoptera physalus. Next base: position 104,416,885 of record NC_138888.1, read on the forward strand.
AACTGGACAGCTACATGTAAAAGAATGAAATTAGAACATTCCATAACACCATACACAAAAATAAACTCAAAATGGATTAAAGACCTAAATGTAAGGCCAGACACTAGAAAACTCTTAGAGGAAAACAGAGGCAGAACACTCTATGACATAAATCACAGCAAAATCTTTTGTGACCCACCTCCTAGAGAAATGGAAATAAAAACAAAAATAAACAAATGAGACCTAATGAAACTTAAAAGCTTTTGCACAGCAAAGGAAACCATAAACAAGACGAAAAGACAACCCTCAGAATGGGAGAAAATACTTGCAAATGAAGCAACTGACAGAGGATTAATCTCCAAAATTTACAAGCAGCTCATGCAGCTCAATATCAAAACAACAAACAACCCAATCCAAAAATGGGCAGAAGACCTAAATAGACCTTTCTACAAAGAAGATATACAGATTGCCAACAAACACAAGAAAGAATGCTCAACATCACAAATCATTAGAGAAATGTAAATCAAAACTACAATGTGATATTATCTCACTGCAGTCAGAATAGCCATCATCAAAAAATCTAAAATAATAAATGCTGGAGAGGTTGTGGAGAAAAGGGAACCCTCATACACTGTTGGTAGGTATGTAAATTTATACAGCCATTATGGAGAACAGTATGGAGGTTCCTTTAAAAACTAAAAATAGAACTACCATACAACCCAGCAATCCCACGACTGGGCATATACCCTGAGAAAACCATAATTCAAAAAGAGTCATGTACCGCAATGTTCATTAAAGCTCTATTTACAATAGCCAGGATATGGAAGCAACCTAAGTGTCCATTGACAGATGAATGGATAAAGAAGATGTGGCACATATACACAATGGAATATTACTCAGCCATAAAAATAAACGGAATTGAGTCATTTGTAGTGAGGTGGATGGACCTAGAGTCTGTCATACAGAGTGAAGTAAGTCAGAAAGAGAAAAACAAATACTGTATGCTAACACATATATATGAAATCTAAAAAAAAAAAAAAAAAGTTCATGAAGAACCCAGGGGCAAGATGGGAGTAAAGACGCAGACATATTAGAGAATGGACTTGAGGACACGAGGAGGGGGAAGGGTAAGCTGGGACAAAGTGAGAGAGTGGTAGTGTATATATGGACGTATAAACACTGCCAAATGTAAAATAGATAGCTAGTGGGAAGCAGTCGCATAGCACAGGGAGATCAGCTCAGTGCTTTTTGACCAGCTAGAAGGGTGGCATAGAGAGGGTGGGAGGGAGGGAGATGCAAGAGGGAAGAGATATGGGGATACATGTATATGTGTAACTGATTCACTTTGTTATAAAGCAGAAACTAACACATCATAGTAAAGCAATTATACTCCAATAAAAACGTTAAAAAAATAAAAATATATACATGTATATGTATAATTGAATCACTTTACTGTACACCTGAAACTAACACCACATTGTTAATCAACTGTACTCCAGTGTAAAATAAAAATTAAAAAAAAATAAATTGGTACTAATTAAGAGATTTAAGTAAACACATTAGGTGCTTAGAGTTTTGTTAAGAGCTATAGAAGCGTTTGCTAAAATAAAGAGCTATAGAAGTGCAAACTAAACTCCAGTACTCATTGATACACCATAAGTTATTAGTTCTCTTGTCATTTTGCCATAGTATTATTACAATAAAATTCAACCTTTATATATGGAACAAATAATATCAAAATTATTATTAAATTTTGAGGACTACATTTTGCAAGTAAAATGATGTATCACTAATGACTTATTTAATTATATGCGAGTTATTATTAGATGTGGATAATTCTGTTTCCATAAATGACTGTAACCTTTTTTACAAAATTTTAAAAAGAACTTTTTAAGTACCAGAAATAGAATTTAGGAACATTGTTGGATCCACAGTCCTTTTCTTTCTACCCAACTCAATCCGTGGATCCCCAAACCTTGATTTTGCCCCTAGGTAGTCATCTTTATTGATCTAGTACAAAATTAGGAAGGCTATGAGGAAGGCATATTGAAAAGAAAGGGCAGATATGGAAATAGGTAGAACATCAGGTTATGCTCTAAATTGCAATTATCAGTGATTCCATGTAATTAACTCTATCTTTCTCAATCTGTAGTTTATCACCATATATAACACATTATCTTTTTTTTTCTTTTTACTCACAGCTTTTTTTCCCTTAAGCAGTTTTATTTTCCTTATATATTTTGTCTTTCTTTAAATATTATGGTATCCCAGATGCATTGAAAAAATATAAATAGATGATAACAATAAAGATTATCATAAAATACACTTTTTAAATAATAAATACATAAAAGGTATATTTTATTATGTTACTATCTCAATATTTACCTTTAAAATTCCATTGGTAAGTGTGAGACAGAAACTATTAGAGAAATTTTGATCATTCTTATCTAGGATTTTATGGTTATTATTCCTTTTGTTAAAAACAAGTTACCAAATGGTTTTAGATGTCTTTTACTGTATGAAATAAATAGCTATTTTAATTTATTCTGAAATGTATGACTTCTTGAAAGCAGCAATCATATATTAATCACACTTTATGTTTTACATCTGTTACAGTTAATTCATCTACTCTATACATACACTAAAGACTGATATGGGAATTCCAGTGTTTACTTAACAGTAATACGTGGTTTGGGATATGTCAAATAAAATTCTGGGGACAAGACATGGAAGCAAGCCATGACCTAACACTTTAAAGTTTTGTGCCCTGTTTTGTATTTTCTTTTCTTCCTTCTGCATTACACAGAGATGTAACAAATTCTTCAGCTGTAAACATTAAAGAATCTTGGAAATTAAAAAAAAGTCAACAAAAATGAAGAAAAGCATGATCAAACAATGTAATTTTATTCAACATTCATTGCACAATCCAAAGACTATGTATGGACTCGTTTTTTTGTTTATTTCAGTGTCAGAATATATTTGACCAGAGCTGAAAAAGTGAGAACCGGTTATTGAAACATTAACTAAAAGTGTTTTTCTTCTTGTTCTTTTATTTGATGATTTGTACTTTAAAAACAGTGATTTTTCCATCAAAGTGAATAAGAAATTTTAGATAAATGATTCTTATTCCTACTCAGAATACTAAAAAAAGATAAGTTTTTGGTTTTTGTTTTTGGTGTTTTTTGCAACAGTTTTATTACATATAACTTTAGAATATTTATACTTTCTCAGTGGAAAAATTGACTATTGCCATCTGAAAGTGACATCACTGCTTTCATATATAACATACAAGTATGACAGTTTAGATATGCCCTTATTAGATATTCTTTGCTACACAATGAGAATTTGAAACTGAAAATGATTTTTTGTTGAAAGGAAAGTAAAAATAGTAACTATAGTAACCACCAATGAGATGGCTTTATTCTTTCAGTAAAAAGCCCATTGTGAAGTTAGTAGAGGTAGTTTTTGCTACTTAAATAGCTCAGACTTTGCTCTTTAAAAACACCTTTTGGCAGAGAATTCTGTAATATTAAGATAAACTCTAGGTGCTCGTCAACTTTTCTTTTTTTTAACTTACTATTCATCTCCTAAAACTATAACTCTGTTATAAGCACATTTTTAATATATATTGTAAAACAACATTGAGTGAAAACTACTGACATATCAGTTTAGCATATCTGATTTATTAGAGTCTGTATATTAGCACTTAATTATCATATGTGATTTTATTAAGACTATTTCTGACAATTAAATCATCACAACATGATTTTTGAATAAATTTTACTTTTACTTAAAATTTACAACACAATGGCTATGTTTTGTAGGCTAACAAATATTGTTTCTGAATGATAATTTAATAAACTATGTGATCCCTGCATATATTTTAAAAAATCATTAACATTAATCTGTATCCCCATTAATTAGAAAGATAAGAAATGTAAAGAACTAAAAGTTTTTTCATGAAATTTTAGTTTATGTGTTATTATGCACATGGATGGAAATAAATAACAATACCAAAGTCTTTAGCCAAATCTTTATTAAATCATTGCAACCTGACAACAACTCTGAAATCACTATTTTGTAGGGAGCAAAGAATGTAAAAGTTTTGTTGCACACATAGGGCAAACTCAATCAGAATACACCTTGTTCTGAAAATTGTTTGTTGTTGAATTTCTCAGAAGATAGAGGGAAGATGAGTTTGTATCTGGTGTGAGACGGAATATAGAGACATCAAGACGAGGGTCTCAGTTTAGTAGACATTGCTCAGACAGTATGAGGTTAACACAGTATTATGGATGAATAGCTGGGAGCCGCTAAATACTGAATATTTGTACCTCTCTCCAAATTCATACGTAGAAAGCTAATCAGTAAGATGGTATTCGGAGGTGGACCTTTGGGAGGTGATTAGGTCATGAGGTGAGCCTTCCTAATGGGATTAGTGCTCTTATCCTCGAGACCCCAGGGAGCTGGATTTCTCCCTCTGCCCTCTTCCCTGTGAGGAAACAAGGAGGCCATATGTGGATCAGGACGTTAGCTCTTATCAGACACCACATCTGACAGCACCTGGATCTTGGACTTTCCAGTCTCCAGAACTGTGAAAAATAAATCCCTGTTATTTAAGCCACCAAGTCAATGCTACTTTCGTGATAACCGACCAAACTGACTAAGACAGAGCTAAGATTTTCCAAGGCTCAGTGGGGAATTGTTTTTCCTTCAACGTCTTTCTCAGTCCTTCTTTTCAACCTGCAGTGGCTTCAGGGCCAACAAGCTTAAGCAAAGGTCGGAGTCCAGACTTACACTGCTGTGTGATAGTTCTCAGTCTGAAAAAATAATGGGGTCCATAACTTAGGAGACAGTTGAGTTGCGAGTGGGACCATTATTTTCTTGTGTGATTTTGTGTGTATGTGTGTGTGTGTGTGTTGACTTCAATCATTTATTGAGTTAGTGGGTTTATAGAAGCTTCTAACAGAATACAGTATAGGACTAAGATGCCAAAGATAGCAGAAAGGTGATTTGCTAAAATGCTCTAAAATGCTTCTCTCAGTCACCCACCTACATAATGTGTTCCTAACAAAGAAAACCAAGTCCATCTTTCATATGAATTTCCTAAGCCCAATGACCTAGAGATTGACACAGTGGCCAGTTTTTGCAAGCTTAATTATATTTTTCATCTCAGTCTTCATCCTGTCAGATGTTGACAAAACATCAAGGATTAAACCTTGAAAACCAGATTACCAGAAATAAAGGTTAAGAAAAAAAAAAAAAAACTGAAAGTTTCTATTTTATCCTTGAAAATTAATAGTCTATAAATCTAAACTAGAGAAAAATTTAAAGATACCTATAGAAGGGAGGAGATAGAGACAAAGAAATCATGTGACATATACTGGCTCTTAATATTGAAACATCTCTGTCTGGGAATCCTAGATGGAAGCTGGCTGCATATGGCAAACTGCTTCTTAATTTGAAGTTCTTGGGAATGTGCCTTCTTCCTGATGCCATCTGTTCTTGAGAGATCTTCAGTAGTAAATTTGTAAGAAATGAAGACATTACGTCATTGGATCATGTGTGGATGCAGGGATCTATGTTTTTTATAATTCAAACACTTAATACTTGAGAGTTCCTGATATGGTTTATTCCAATACAGTTCAACAGCAGTCTCTCATTAGAGTCATCTCACAAGTCAGTGCTAAGAGCTGATAACATGCAGGAGTTTCTGTACTTAAATATGGAACAAGGTGCCTACATCTGCAAAAGAAAAATTGTGTATGTTGCCTTAATACTTTGTAATAACTCTTTAAATAAACTTGCAATTTGATTTTATGGAATCATTTGTTCTTTCAATTTTTATTAATGACCTACAGTGATAAAAGCAATTCATTTTTGCATGGTGAGTGGTATCTTACAAAGGTTATTGATCATAGTTTCTATCATTAGGCAACTCTCTTACATGATACGTTAGTTGGTACTGTAGACCTAAATAAAGAAGTAAACTGAAGCAAGCTCTAAGAGATCAGTTTATTCGAGAATTGCAGAGGAATTGAAAGCTGGGACATGCAAACTGTAGCCGACCGCAAACAAGTCCACTAAGGTTTTGAGGTAGGCTGTATATATGGGCAGAGGATGTAAAGAAGGGAAATTTCAGTTAGAGTCTGTTAAAACAAAACAGGGACCTGCTTTGAAAATTCCTCGAGCAGAGAAAACTAGGCAGTCATACAAACAAATCTGAATTCAGGTCACTTTGCAAGATCAACCTGACCTAGGTAAATTCTTACTCACATCTCTAGAAACCATAACCAAAATTTCCAAGTTGATATGAGGCAACCTCTGGACAACTCTGCATCATTTAAGAAGGTCCAACGTTATCAGTTTTCTGTAAATCAGACATTTATGGGAAATCAGTCTCTCGGTCCTTAAGTTTTATTTTCCTGAGGGCACATGCATGAGATTTTCCATTTTGTACCTTCCTGCTTGATTTTAGATTGAAATTATTTCATGGTATAATAAAAATTGGAGACACAAATTCTAGAATATTTTTTAAAAATTTTGTTTGCCATGTTTAGTTGTTTCTTTTTCTACTGATTATACAGTTGCTATTTGCCAGGGAAAATCTTCTAGCCATCCAGAATATAGACAGACAATGGCAAGAACATTCATATCCATTTGAAGAGGTAACTGTAAAAAAATCCACCTGCAAATGTTTACATAGATTTTAAGGATTTAGTTCTTACCCATGTCCCACTTTTACAGTTTGGTCAGGGTTATGAGTTTGGCACATGAGACCTGAGCTAGAAATATCCTTAGCAAATTTGGGTAAAGTAGGTTTAAATTTGATGTCAATTAATCTCTTCTATGGAGATAAAAATTAACAGTCCTGGACAATAAATTATTTAATCCAAAATTATTAGTATGCAAGTGAGTGGAATACCTTCATGAAGCTTAACACAGTCAATGTGTAAGGATTGAGTTAATGATTACCTAGAGAGGATATTAGTGTTTTTCAGTTATATCTGATTTATATTGTAAAGCATACCACAATTTTCTCTTATTAATTGACAAGTGTATTAAAATACAGAAACAAAGACAATATGTAAACAGTTATTGTACTTGCAGACAATTATTTGTTACCTTAATATATGTACATATTTTTAATTTAGAAATAGGAAATTGTATCTATATGCATATATGTATTATATATGTATACTGAAACTACAAAGACTGAACTTCCAATATGTCATTTTTATAATTTTTATTTTATTTTGATAAACAAAGAATATTCACAATAGTAATGAATTAATTATAATTTGGTGAATACCACAAAACATAATTATTTTATTGTCCTTCCTTCTAAAAAATGAAGCAGCAATTATTGTGTTGATTGGTAACCATTCCATGAAGCACAAAGGCAGTCTTAGCAAAAAAGACATCTTAATTTTATGATTAGAACTGGAAACATTAATTTTAGCTTTTTAGTTGGAGCTAATTTTAGACTTACAGTAGAGTAAAAAAAATAGAGCACAGTGTTCCTGTATAATATTCACCCAGGTTCCCCTTTAGCATTTTACATAACAATAGACTAATCGCTAAAATCAGGAAATTAACCATAGTACAACATGTAAAAGTAAACAAAAAATTTATTCAGATTTTACTGGTTTTTCAACAAATTTCCTATTTTTATTCCAAGATTGGGGTCTGAATTTCAGTAAAGCAAAATCAAGAGGAATTCATAGACAAGATAAGTATAAATAAAAGTAATTATTTTTCAAAGTAAAAAAAAAACAGTTAATAGAAAACTACAGCAATCAAGAACAACTATTAGTAGAAATATAACTTTAAAAAAAATGGAACATTTTTATCTGGGCAGGAAATAATTTGCTTATTCCATGGAAATAATTCAGATTCCAATTTTTAAAAATATTTTTATATTTAAATTTTCTTTCTATTTTTTTTTTTAATTTATTTTTATTTATTTATTTATGGCTGTGTTGGGTCTTCGTTTCTGTGTGAGGGCTTTCTCTAGTTGTGGCAAGCGGGGGCCACTCTTCATCACGGTGCGTGGGCCTCTCACTATTGTGGCCTCTCTTGTTGCGGAGCACAGGCTCCAAACGCGCAGGCTCAGTAATTGTGACGCACGGGCCCAGTTGCTCCACGGCATGTGGGATCTTCCCAGACCAGGGCTCGAACCCATGTCCCCTGCATTGGCAGGCAGATTCTCAACCACTGCGCCACCAGAGAAGCCCTCTTTGTATTTTTGATGCAATATTTTGTAAATAAATTATAAAGTTTGATCTTTATGAATAAATTGACAGTCTATTTTTTTAAAGTGTAACATTTTGTTATCTCTTTGATATGTACTTTATTATTCATAAGCTTCATAATCTTAGAACAATTTATGAGTATGTTGTTAAGGATACATAAATATATACATATAAAAATAGATGGAAATGAAACTTTTTATTTTACCTTTAAATAGAATTAACTTTATAAGTATATTTAACAAAACTGTAAATTATATGTAGAAATTCCTATCTTAATAAACTGATTACTGATTTCCTTAAGAAACTAATCATATCCATCATTTCATGTATATTCATATATCTCATATATTATACCTTGAGTAATTTCAATCACTTTTACAAATTTTAAGGTAGCAGAAAAAAAAATACTATAAAATTACCCAAAGGTTTTGCACATGCTATTAATCTTAACACAATTGATAATGATAAAAATACTGTAAATTAAAACTAGATGTAATGACCAAAGTTTGTATATTTTTTATACTTTAAAATTGTCCAGGTATCAAAAGTTTTTTTTTTTTTTTAACATAATTTAACACTATTTTAAGATCTTAAATAATATATTGAAATTGTAGTCGATAGATTAAGCCCTCATTATTGTAACATTATAAGTATTCATAGCCCTTTAAAAGACATCATGCCATCACAAATTAATTTAGTTAAACATAATTTTATTTATTTGAAATATTAAACAATTTAGAAAACAATGATGGCTTATTTGACTTGTAAAATCAATGTAGAAAATTGCCCACTAGCAGCAAATTTGTACAAAGGTTTTCTATATGCTTATAGAAAATAACTGAGGTCTTTGTCATTGGTCTAAATCTCCTACAAAAAATCCAACTGTGCTTTATTTTTTGAGCGACAATTGAAATACTATCAAGCTTATTCTAAAATGTGTGTGGAATAATAAGCAAACAGAAATAGCCAAGAAAATGCTGGAAAGGGAAAGCAAAAGGAGATGGAAGAATCTAAATCTACCAGATAATAAAATACATTACAAAATTGTATTAATTAAAACATGTGGTACTGGAAATTGAATAGACAATTGATACGTAAGAATACACCCAGAAATTGATCCCAATAAATATGACTGTATGCACTATAATAAGAATAGCATAACAAATTGCCAGGAAAAAATGAAATCTTCAAACTGGATGTCTCTGTAGCCATTTAGATATATATCTCACACTTAATATCAAGAACAATTCCAAATGGATTGCATATTAATTGCAAACAAAATTAAACCATAACATACTAGAAGAAAGAAGAAATAAAGACCTTTTCTAACTATGATGTAAAACCCAGAAGCCATAAAAGTAAAATTAGTAAATTCCCTTGTTTATATCAAATATAAAATGTAAAAATCTATTAAATATGTATGAATAAATGTATAAATATATGGAATCATAAATAAACTTATTTATAAAAATTAAGCCAGCCTTAAGAAAATAAGAGAAAATCTGAAGACCAATAACAAACTGGGAAAAAAAATTGTTAACTCATATCTCCAAATGCTAACCTCCTTAATATATAAAGAACTCACAGAAAAAAGTTATTTTAGTCATCTCTTCATCAATTAAAGATTAAAAGTCTTTAACACTCTAGAATTCTATAGGACACTACCGGCTCCTAACATATTGGAATATTACGAGGTGTTAGAGTTCATGGATTCAGTCTCAAAAACTTCATACTTCAGAGGAGAATTTGAGAATGTAAAGTATCTCCCCAATGTTAATCAAGGCAGTGAAGAGACTTGTGACTTGAACGCATGATTTTTATTCACAGCCTAGTGCTCTTTATACTTCTCAGTGTTATTTTAAGGAGATCAACACTATCTTTTGGAGTTCCTCCTTCAAAATGTAAACTGAACTTTGGATTTTACAATGACTGTAGCCTAAGAGACTGTGCACCAGTCAACTATGTTCCTCCAAGTCTCACAACAGTGCCTGTCACATAATAGGTACTCAGCCCACTTCCCCAGTGCCATTCTTTGAGCATTACTGAAGACCAGAGTGCTTTGCATAATCACTCTTCCTATAAGCAGAGAATGTATCATGATATTACATGTCCATTATACTTTGCTAAAATCTCAGAACACCGTAATAATAAAACATTGTACAATGTAATATAGTTTGTTGTTAATTACAACAATGTTCTCTAATATTATCTATATTTTAGTTACTGAGAAAAGAAAAAATAAAAAAGAGATTTTGAAAGCAATGTGATAAAATATTGATAGGGGCTTCCCTGGTGGTGCAGTGGTTGAGAATCTGCCTGCCAATGCAGGGGACACGGGTTCAAACCCTGGTCTGGGAAGATCCCACATGCCGCGGGGCAACTAGGCCCATGAGCCACAACTACTGAGCCTGTGCGTCTGGAGCCTGTGCTCCGCAACAAGAGAGGCCATGATAGTGAGAGACCCATGCACCACGATGAAGAGTGGCCCCCGCTCGCCACAACTAGAGAAAGCCCTTGCACAGAAACGAAGACCCAACACAGCCAAAAATAAATAAATAAATTTATTTTTTAAAAAAGTATTGATACATGTAAAATATGTAAAATTGAAATGTATAAATTTTATAGTGTAATAAATTTTCCTTCCAGGTTTTTTGAGATATAGTTGGCATAAAGCACTGTATAAGTTTGAGGTGTACAGCATAATTATTTGACTTGCATAAAACAAGAAATTATTAACACGATAATTTTAATGAACATCCATCATCTTATGTGAATACAAAATTAAAGAAATAGAAATTTTTTCCTATGATGAAAACTCTTAGGATTTATTATCTTAAATTTCACATATAAAATACAACAGTGTTAATTATATTTATCATGTTATATATTACCTCCCTGGTAGTTATTTATCTTATAACTGGAAGTTTGTACATTTGACAACCTTCATTCACCTCTCCACAAACCCTGACCCTGGTAACCACAAATCTGATCTTTTTCTATGAGATATTTGTTTATTTGTTTGTCTCTGAAATATAATTGACCTACAACACTATGCCATTTCTTGGTATACATCATATAGATTCAATATTTCATACATTTCAAAATGATAAGCATGATAAACTCTAGTTTCCACTTGTCACCACACAAAGACATTACATAATTATTGACTACATTTCCCACAGCTTTTCACCATTGAATATGATGTTAGGTGTGGGCTTGTCACATATGACCTTCAGTATGTTGAGGTAAGTTTTGTCTATACTAACTTTTATGAGACTTTTATTATGACTCAATGTTGAATTTTGTCAAAAGCTTTTTCTGCACCTATTGAGATTATCATATGATTTTTATTCTTCAATTTGTTAATGCAGTGTAACAAATTGATTAATTCACAAATATTGAACCATCCTGGCATCCTTGGGATAAATCCTACTTGATTATGGTGTATGATCTTTGTAATGTATTATTAAAATTGGTCTGTTAATATTTGGTTGAGCATTTTTACATCTAAGGTCATCAGGGATATTGGCCTGTAATTTTCTCTTTTTGTGGTATCTTTGTCTGGGTTTGGTATCAGGGTGATCCTGGACTCATGGAATGAGTTTGAAAGCATTCCTCTGTAACCTTTTGAATTAGTTTGAGAAGAATAGGCGTTAACTCTTCTTAAATGTTTGTTATAAATCACCTGTGAGGCCATCTGGCCCTGAACTTTTGGTTTGGGGGTGTTATTTTTCAATGAATTATTTAATTTTATTACTGTTAATTGGCCTTTTCTATTTTTTTCCTGATTTTGTCTTGGGAGATCTTACATTTCTAGGATTTTTCCATTTTTAATAGGTTGTCCATTTTATTGGCATGTAATTGCTTGTAATAATCTCTTATGATCCTTTATATTTCTGTGGCATTGGTTGTAACTTCTCTTCCATTCCTGATTTTATTTAATGAGCCTCTCCCTTCCTTTCCTGATGTCTTGCTAAAAGTTTATCAATTTTGTTTACCTTTTTAAAGAACCAGCTCTTAGATACATTGTTTTTTTCTATTGTTTTTTAAGACCCTACATCAATTATTTCTACTCTGACTTTTATTATTCCTTTCCTTTGACTAACTTTAGGTTTTGTTTGTTCTTCTTTTTCTAATAGTTCCTTTAAGTGTAGTACTAGGTTATTTACTTGAGATTTGTCTTGTTTTCTTAGGTAGGCTTTTTATAATTATAAACTTTCATTTGAGAACTAATTTTGTGTCCCATTGATTTTTGATCAATTTAAGTTTTTCATTTTTCTCCAGTTATTTTTTCATTTTTATTTTTCTCAAGGTATATTTTGATTTCCTCTTTGATTTCTTGAGTGACATATTGATTGTTTAGTAGTATATTGTTTAACCTCCATGTGTTTGTTTTTGAGGGTTTTCTTTTTGTAGTTGATTTCTAGTCTCATAATATTGTGCTTGGAAATATGTCCTTCCTTTGTTGGAAACAATTTCCTTTTTTTTTTTTCTTCTGGGTGTTTTTTTAACATTTTCCAGCCCAGGACACAGGTAAATTCAGTTAGGTGGCTTATTTTTTACTATTCCATAAAATCTTTTATGTTTTATTAAATTTGAAATATAAATAATGGCATCATCAATAAAAAGATATTGAGTTCCATTGAACAGTTTTGTTCTCCCTTTAAAATTTTTTATTTTACAAAACATTTGCATATGTGACAACTCAATTACAAGTATTGTGTGAGCACTCTTCATTTATGATCATATATTTAGTAAATGTTACAAAATGGGATTTACCCAAGAATTATTGATTAAAAGATGGCTAAGAAATAATCTTTGTCTTAATGTTGCTAACAGAAAAAACATATAAAGATTTATAAAGAGCATTAAGAATGTCAATATTGATAAGAATATGTCCTATGAGAGATGTGAGTGAAGTGATAAAGTATGATTCATGCAGTCTTCATGCTGCAATAGAAAAGTGGCCCAGTCCTATAAAAGGAAATGTCCCCTCAAAAACTTTAAGTTTATTTCCCCATAGACCAGAGGAATGGGAGCTCAGGAAAATAATTAAATTTAATTGATATAAAGGCAAAAAAAAAATGATATTTCTTGCATACCTGAACTTTCTTACTAAAATACATATCCACTTCTTAATCAATATTAGAGATCAAGATTTTTCAGAGCATGTCTTTTCTTTCTTTTACCTTTTGGTTCTCTGAATTACTTTTCATATATTTCACTACATATCTGAAGAAGTATTCTATTAATCTGGTTGTATTTTTTGTTCTTCAGACACTGAATCAAAAGTAATCACTGAAATATTTCCCTAAAATCTTACAATATGTTTCATTAAGGTTCAGGTCCAGAGCAAAAATGACATGGAAATTTTTTTTTTAACTTTATTTGAAAAACAATATTGACTTTAATGGCCCTGATAATATCTGAAATCTCCCCATGTAAATCACCCTAATCACTAACACTGCACCCTCCTTATGACCTATAGAGGAAAGGAAAATAAAAATTATAAGCACAGGCACCCATAGCTCATTCCAACCCTTCACAGCTTTGTATTATGCTCTGGGGGCACAAAAGAAGTACACTTATTCCTTATCCTTGAACAGACACACCAGGACTCCTCAGTTGTTACTGATGTAAACCGTGAACTTCTCAAGTTCCACAATGCGTAAGACTCCAATAGCAGTAGAACAAACGGGAAAATCTGATTTATACTACAATGTCTAAAATTTTGCAATTCAAACATAGCTACTTCAGCTGTAAGTCTTCTAGATGGTGTTTAGCAAAATGTGACAAAAATGTTGAAGTAAAATACTCTTTAATCAAATATGTTTTGAAAATATGAAGTTAGGGTAGGAATCAAGATGGTGGAATAGGAGGATGCAGAATTCATCTCTCCTTACAAGTGCATCAAGAATACATCTACAAATTGAACAATTCTCACAGAGCAGCTGCTGAACATTATTGGAAGACTTTGGACAGCTAAAAGGACAAGAAAAATCCTCTACCAACAGGGTAGGACAAAAGAAAGAAAACAGGAATCAAAAAAGGGACCAGAAACCCTGGGGAGAAGCTGAAGGTGAGAAGAAGTTCCTGCCCTCAGAAAAAAACCCTCACGGTGGGGAAATCAGCTGGGACAGAAAGGGACCTTCAGGAAATTGAAGGAGAACACAGAGGATGGTCTGTGAAAGGCAGGACAAAGTAAGAACTGTGTGTGTGATCTGTGCCACATACCTGTGCACCCCAGCTTGAACTGTGTGTTTCCTGTTGCAGAGTGGATGGGTGCTGGAAAGTGGAGTTTTGAGCATGGACCCAGGGAGGGAATAGCTGTTGGTTGTGAAAAGACAGCCTGAAGGGACAGGAGTAAGGAGCTCCACAACTGGGAAAGTTTGCAGAAAAAGCTCAGGACATGATAGAAAAAATGTGTCATTGCTGAGAGGTGCACAAGGGGTGGGGCTGCCATTGCAACCCCCTTCCCCACTTGCCAGCTTCAGCCTCTGTGGTCACTGGGAGGGGCACCCATCTGAGCAGGCTTGACCACCCCTCAAGTCAAGGCCTCCTCCACCCACATAGGCTCCAGAGTCCTGAGTGCTGCCCATCCCAAAGCCTCCTCGGGAATCAGTCCTGGGCACCCCTGCCTGAGATGGGAATCCACCAGTGCTGGCAGGGGCTGAGTGCCAAAGCATGAGGTTAAGAGAGCAGATCCAGGGAGAAGACTGCTGTTGGCTGTGGAATACAACAGAGGGGAGAGGAGTGAGGGGTTCTGTGGCCAGGAATACCCCTAGAGAAAGTGTGGTCTGCCTAGGAAATGAGACACTCTTGTTAAGTGGCATGCAAGGGGCACTGCCCCCACATGCCAGCCCCTGCCTTTGTGGGCACTGGGAGAGACTCCCACCTGAGTGAGTGTACCTCCATCTCTTGCAACTACTGGCTGGTCCCTACTGCAGCAGGCACATTGCACACACCCCAGTTATGACCACCGTACCACTCTCTGGCATGAGTAAGTGATCCCCAATCAGCCACTGCTTTTTTCCCCACTTGCCTGGGCGGGGAACAGACACCTGAGGGTGACAGACAGGGGTGGGGCCAAAACCAAAGCAGATACCAGGGGCTGTGGGATTAAAGAAGAGGAATAGAAATCGCTCTGCACAGCTGGCATGAGCCACAGATTGAATCTCTGCAGAAGGCTTGGTAAATCCTTCGCCTATGGAAGATTTGAATAGACAATAAGTGTTCCCACAACAGAGACCGGTCTAGCTTTAGCAGCAGTGGGCTTTGGGCAAGTGCTCGCAGAAATTAAGACAGGTGAGGGTCTGAACTGGCCTCAGAATGCCCACAGCAGGTCCAAAGACCTAACTAGAGGTATTGGAGGGTCTCCTGGAGAGGCGGGGGTTGGCTGTGGCTCACTGTGGGAACAAAGACACTGACAGAGGAAAAACCAGGACAATATCCTTATTACTATTATTCTTTTTTGTTCATTTCATTTTTTGTTGGTATTGTTGTTTTTATTATTTTTGTAATTTTTAATATATTTTTAATTTTCCTATTTTTACTTTACTTTTTTGTTTTGTGTTTTTTTCTTGTTTTTGTTCTTTTTTGTCATATTAATGTGTTTGTTTTATGTTTGCTTTTCTTTTCTGTTTTTGTTTTGTTTTTCATTTTTTGTTTTTGTTAGTTTAGTCTTTAATGATTGTTTTCATTTTTGAGTTCCTTGGTTTGTTTGTTCTCTTGTTTTTTGTTTTTGTTTTTTTTCCCTTTTCTGTCTGTTTCTTTGTTTCTGTTTGTTTGGTTTTGTTTTCATCATTTGTTTTGGGTTTTGGATTGTCTGTTTGTTTTCTTTCTTCCTTTTTTTTGTGTGTGCTGTTGTTGATGTTTGATTGTTTTTCTTTTTGCTCTTTGTCTTGGGTTTTGTTTGTTTGTTTGATTTCTTTGCCTTTTTTTGTTTTTTTTTCCTTTTTCTCTGGCCGTGTTGCATGGCTTGCGGGTTCCTGGTTCCCCAGCCAGGGGTTGGGCCTGGGCCTACAGGGTGAGAGCTCCGAGTCCAGGACAGTGGACCACCAGAGAATTCCTGGCCCCAGGGGATATTAATTGGCATGCATTCTCCTGAAGGAATCCATATCAATAAAAAGACTCGGCACCACCCAACTGCCTGCAGGTTCCAGTGGTGGACACCTCACGACAGACAACCAGCAAGAAAGGAACAGGCCCACTCAGCAGACAGGCTGCCTAAAGTTTTACTAAGCAACTTTAGTCACAGACACTCCCAAATACACTCCCTGACGTGGCCCTGCCCATCAGAAGGAAAAGGCTCAGCTTTACCCACCAGAGTGCAGGCACCAGTCCCTCCCACCAGGAAGCCTACACAAGCCCCTGAACCAACCTCACCCACCAGGGGACAGATAACAGAAACAAGAAGAACTATGACCCTGCAGCCTGCAGAAAGGAACCATAAACACAGTAAGTTAGACAAAGTAAGACAACAGAGAAATATGTTGCAGATGAAGGAGCAAGGTAAAAACCCACAAGACTAAATAAATGAAGAGGAACTAGGCAAATTACCTGAAAAAGAATTCAGAGTAATGATAGTAAAGATGATCCAAGATCTCAGAAACAGGATGGAAGCATGAATTGAGAAGATATAAGAAATGTTTAACAAGGACCTAGAAGAAGTAAAGAACAAACAGTGATGAACAACACAAAAACTGAAGTGAAAAATACACAAGAATGAATCAAGAGCAGAATAAAGACAGAAGGACAGATAAGTGAGCTGGAAGATAGAAAGTTGTAAATAACTGCCATGGAACAGAATGAAAAAAAAATAAATGAAAAGAAATCAGTACAGTCTCAGAGACCTCTGGGACAACATTAAACACACCAGCATTTGAATTATAGGGGTTCCAGAAGAAGAAGAGAAAGAGAAAGGGTCTGAGAAAATATTTGAAGAGATTATAGTCAAAAATGTCCCTAACATGGTAAAGGAAATAGTCAATCAAGTCCAGTAAGTGCAGCGAGTCCAAAACAGGATAAACCAAGGAGAAACACCCTGAGACATATATTAATCAAACTAAAAAAATTAAACACAAAGAAAAAATATTAAAAGCAGCAAGGGAAAAGCAACAAATAACAGACAAGGGAATTCTCATAAAGTTATCAGCTGATTTTTCAGCGGAAACTCTTCAGGCCAGAAGGGAGAGAAAGGATATATTACAAGTGATGAAAGGGAAAAAGCTACAACCAAGATTACTCTACCCAGCAGGGAGCTTATTCAGATTTGACAGAGAAATCAAGAGCTTTACAGACAAGCAAAAACTGAGAGAATTCAGCACCAACAAATGAGCTTTACAACAAATGCTAAAGAAACTTCTCTAGGCTGGAAACACAAGGAAGAAAAAGGCCTATAAAAACAAACCTAATCAATTAAGAAAATGGTAATAGGAACATACATATTGATTATTACCTTAAATGTAAATGGATTAGAAACTCCAACCAAAAGACATGGACTGGCTGAATGGATACAAAAACAAGACCCATATATATGCTACCTACAAGAGGGAAGTTTATAGCTGTACAATCCTACCTCAAGAAACAAGAAAAAAAATATCAAATAGAAAACGTCACCTTACACCTAAAGCAACTAGAGAAAGAAGAAGAAGAAGAACAACAAAAATGTACAAAGTTAGTAGAAGGAAAAAATCCTAAAGATCAGAGCAGAAGTAAATGAAATAGAAATGATGAAAACAATAGTGAATATCAATGAAATTAAAAGCTGGTTCTTTGAGAAGATAAACAAACTTGATAAACCTTTAGCCAGACTCATCAAGGAAAAAAAGGGAGAGGACTCAAATCAATAAAATTAGAAATGAAAAAGAAGCTACAACTGACACTTCATAAATATAAAGGATCATAAGAGACTATTACAAGCCAAAAAATTATGTGTCAATAAAATGGACAACCTGGAAGCAATGGACAAATTCTTAGAAAAGTACAACCTTCCAAGACTAAGCCTGGAAGAAATAGAAAATATGAACAGACCAATCACAAGTACTGGAATTGAAACTGCTATTACAAAACTTCCAGCAAACAAAAGTCCAGGACCAGATGGCTTCACAGGCAAATTCTAACATTTAGAGAAGAGCTAACACCTATCCTTCTCAAACTCTCCCGAAACATTGCATAGAGAGAAACACTACCAAGCTCATTCTATGAGGCCACCATCACCCTGATACCAAAACCAGGCAAAGATATCACAGAAATAGAAAATTACACACCAGTATCACTGATGAACATAGATGTAAAAGTTCTCATCAAAATCCTAGCAGACTGAATCCAACAGCACATTAAAAGGATCATACAACATAATCAAGTAGGATTGATGTCAGGGATGCAAAGAGTCTTCAATATATGTAAATCAATCAATGTGATACACCATATTAACAAACAGAAGAATAAAAAATATATGATAATCTCAATATATGCAGAAAAAGGTTTTGACAAAGTCCAACACTCATTTATGATAAAAAAAAGTCTTCAGAATGTGGGCATAGAGGGAACCTACTTTAACATAATAAAGGCCATATATGACAAACCCACAGCAAACATCATTCTCAATGGTGAAAAACTGAAACCATTTCCACTAAGATCAGGAACAAGACAAGGATGTCCACTCTTGCCACTATTATTCAACATAGTTTTGGCAGTTCTAGCCATGGCAATCAGAGAATAAAAAGAAATAAAAGGAACCCAAATTGGAAAAAAGTAAAACTCTCACTGTTTGAGATGACATGATACTATACATAGAGAATCCTAAAGATGCTACCAGAAAAATACTAGAGCTAAACAATGAGTTTGGTAAAGTAGCAGGATACAAAATTAATGCACAGAAATCTCTTGCATTCCTATACACTAATGATGAAAACTCTGAAAGAGGGATTAAGGAAACACTCCCACTTACCACTGAAACAAAAAGAATAAAATACCTAGGAATAAACCTACCTAAGGAGGCAAAAGAACTGTATGCAGAAAACTATAAGATACTGATGAAAGAAATCAAAGATGACACAAACAGGTGGAGAGATATACTATGTTCTTGGATTGGAAGAATCAATATTGTCAAAATAACTATACTACCCAAAGCAATCTACAGATTCAATGTGATCCCTATCAAATTACCAATGGCAATTTTCATGGAATTAGAACAAAAAATTGTACAATTTGTATGGAAACACAAAAGACCCTGAATAGTGAAAGCAATCTTGAGAAAGAAAAACGGAACTAGAGGAATCAGGCTCCCTGACTTCCAACTGTACTACAAAGCTACAGTCATTGAAACAGTATGGCACTGGCACAGAACCAGAAATATATACCAATGGAACAGAATAAAATGTCCAGAGAAAAACCCATGCACCTATGGTCACCTAATCTATGACAAAGGAGACAAGAATATACAATGGAGAAAAGACAGTCTCTTCAATACATGGCACTGGGAAAACTGGACAGCTAGATGTAAAAGAATGTAATTAGAACACTCCCTAACATTATACAAAAAAATAAACTCAAAATGGATTAAAGACCTAAATGTAAGGTCAGACACTATAAAACTTTTAGAGGAAAAAATAGGCAGAACACTCTTTGACATAAATCACAGCAAGATCTTTTTTGACCCACCTCCTA
Organism: Balaenoptera physalus; assembly: GCF_965194825.1. Lineage (NCBI taxonomy): Eukaryota > Metazoa > Chordata > Mammalia > Artiodactyla > Balaenopteridae > Balaenoptera > Balaenoptera physalus. Next base: position 104,436,789 of record NC_138888.1, read on the forward strand.
GAGTAATGAAAATAAAAACAAAACTAAACAAATGAGACCTAATTAAACTTAAAACTTTTCCACAGCAAAGGAAACAATAAACAACCAGAAAAGGCAACTCTCAGAATGGGAGAAAATATTTGCAAACAAAGCAACGGACAAAGGATTAATCTCCAAATTATACAAACAGCTCATGCTGCTCAATATGAAAAAAACAAACAACCCAATCCAAAAATGGTCAGAAGACCTAAATAGACATTTCTCCAAACAAGAAATAAAGATGCCCAAGAGGCACATGAAAAGTTGCTCAACATCTTAGTTATTAGAGATATGCAAATCAAAACTTCCATGAGGTATCACCTCACACCATTCAGAATGGCTATCATCAAAAAATCCACAAATAATAAATGCTGGAGAGGGTGTGGAGAAAAGCCAACTCTCTTATACTGTTTGTGAGAATGTAAATTTATACAGCCACTATGGATAACGTATGGAGGTTCCTTAAAAACCTAAAAATAGAAGTACCATATGACCCAGCAACAAGACTCCTTGGAATATACCCAGACAAAACCATAATTCAAAAAGATATATGCACCCCAATGTTCATTGGAGCACTATTTACAATAGCCAGGTCATGGAAGCAACCTAACCATCCATTTACAGTGGAATGGATAAAGAAGTTGTGGTACATTACAATGGAATATAAGTCAGCCATAAAAAGGAACAAACATTGTATATTAAGGCATACATGTGGAATCTAGAAAGAAATGTATAGATGATCTTATTTGGAAGCAGAAATAGAGACACAGATATAGAGAACATATGTATGGATATCAAGGGGGAAGGAGAGGTTTGATGAATTGGGAGACTGGGATTGACATATATACACTACTATGTATAAATTAGCTAACTAATGAGAACTTACTGTATAGCACAGGGAACTCTACTTGGTACTCTGTGTTGACCTAAACAGGAAGGAAAACCAAAAAAGAGGGAATATATGTATATGTATGGCTGATTCACTTTGCTGTACAGCAGAAACTGACACAGTAGTGTAAAGCACCTATAATGCAATAAAAAAAGAATAGTAACAGAAAACAAAAAAAAAAAAAAGGAAGAAAATATCAGGTTAGACAAAACTAAACAAATGTTTTTTTAAATTAATTTAATTACTTCCTTACAAAGAAATACACTTATTTGATGCTAAAGGGACAATGCCAGGGTTGCTTCATCCACATTGCTTGTTTGTTTGTATTTTGTTAACTTTTTATCTTGAGATAATTGTAAATTTACATTCACTGTAAGAAATAATACATATAACATCTATTTAACCTTTATAAGTCTCCTGCAATGGTAACATACTACATAAGTTTAACCTAATATGCAACAAAGAAATTGATGTAATAGGTTTATTTTCAAAGATGGCTAGGGACTTTGACATTCCAACTATTCTTGTAATGCTCTGGGAAAAGGACAGTGGTGTACAAATGTCCCATCTTACTTGCCTATATAATCTTTCATAATTATGTCATTTTTTCCTTCAGTTAACCATGTCATGGTATCTGTACTCTATGGAACATGCTCTATAAATAGTCTCCCTAGGAATATAGTAATGAGGTTCTATGTCTACACTCATGCCCCACAACTGACCAAATATGAGTGACAGTTTAAGCTTTCTGAATTAAAATGCAAGAAATTGTCTAGAAAAAAAGAGAGGTTGTTCAGACACAAAAGAAATAAAATACATATTTAAAATAAAAAGAAATAAACAAGAAGAGGTATATTAGTTTACAAGGAAACACCTGATTATGGTGAGTAAATACATATTTAATTATATGTGTGTATATATACATATTTTTATGTGTATATGTATAATCAAAAATGTGAGGAATGGGGCTTCCCTGGTGGCGCAGTGGTTGAGAATCTGCCTGCCAATGCAGGGGACACGGGTTCGAGCCCTGGTCTGGGAAGATCCCACATGCCACGGAGCAACTGGGCCCGTGAGCCACAATTACTTAGCCTGCACATCTGGAGCCTGTGCTCCGCAACAAGAGAGGCCACGATGGTGATAGGCCCGCACACCGCGATGAAGAGTGGTCCCCACTTGCCGCAACTAGAGGAAGCCCTCACACAGAAACGAAAACTCAACACAGTCATAAATAAATAAATAAATAAATAAAGAACGTGAATTTCTAAAAAAAAAAAAATGTGAGGAATGTGCTGCTTCTAAGAATGATCATGTTCTTTAAGAGGAAAATAATTTTTGAACCTATTACAACTTCATTAAAATATCCTTTGATAAATAGAATTCAAAATTATCTGTTTCCTTGTATTCATGTATATATTTGACAAACAATTTTTAAGTACCTGAAACGGTGTGAAATTCCCCCCTCTTTGCTAGGGGCCAATGATACAACAATGAAAAATTCTTAATCTTTGTCTTGAAAACACTCACAGGCTAAATCAATAGTCAATCAAAAGGATTGCTTTAACAGTTGCAGAGATATTGTGGAATTATTTTTTTCTATAAAAAATTCTATCTTTTAAAAAAAACTTCAGTGTGTAGTGATTATTTGACAATTTGCCAGAATAGATTATGTTTAGTAATCTCAATGACATCAGGGACTATTGTATAAAAAAGAATTAAAGAGAGCTTGAGTAATGAAGTGAAGAATTAGTGAAGCATAGGTCACATCTACAGTAGAAATCCAGTGACAAATTTATTGATATGCTGGTGGATATATAAATAGTTAAATGACCTTAGTGATGTATTTTCATAGTACAGAGGAGATAGTTTGAAGATGACTTCTATCAGAAACAAATCTATGCTAACAAAAACTTTGCTAATTTGTGAACAATCCTATTATATTCAGGTCCTGCCTTATAAGCATTTTTTTTCATAACTTTATTGATATATAATTCACATTCTACAAATTTCACCCTTTTAAAGTGTATAGTTCAGTGTTTTTTTGCAACTGTCATCACTATCTGATTTAGAAAATTCTGTCACCCCCAAAAGAAACCCTGTATCCATTAACAGTGATGGCTCATACTGTAAGATTTTGTGACTGGCTTCTTATACTTAACACACTGTTTTCAAGTTTTATCCAGGTAGTAACATGTAACAGTATGTCATTCCTTTTATGTTGAATAATATTCCATTGTATAGATATACCATATTGTATTTACCTATTCATCAATTGATGGACTTTTGAGTTGTTTGCACTTGTTGGCACACAAGTGCCACAATCTTTTTAATGCATCTTCACCGAGGGGTTTTTCCCTAATGCTTCAAATTTGAAACGCTAGATTTCTCTCTCTCTCTCTCTCTCACACACACACACACACGCAAAATTCCTATAAAACAGTCTGTGAGAGGAGGTGCTGGTGTGATATGGTGCTTGTCTGATGGAGTGTGTTCTGTTGTTCCAATATCTATGATTTAAAGTTTATGTGGTCCTTCCAAGCCTGATTTCCTTTTTAATTGTCATACCACTGTGCATTTTAGACAAGCATGTCTATTTAATTGCATGCACATCTCTACAACTGGCAAATTATCAAGAAATATGCAGTCTAATCTACACTGAAGAAAAAAATGCTATTTGAAAAATGGAGGTGACTTCCTCTTTCTTATATGCTGTAAATGCCAAATTTGTGAAGTATGTTTTGATGGCTTTTTGGTATAAATTTGGGACCTCAGGATCAGTACAAAAACACGATTACCTTTTAGTGGCTCTTCCGTTTGTTGGTCAGGTTAGTCCAAGGAAGCCCATGCAAAAATGGCAGAAGGAAAGAGTTCGATATGGTCCCAAATTCTTCCAGTTACATTTTAATAGTATGCAAGTCTAATTGCTCAATGAATTTTTGAGTTAAAATGATTATAGAGTTTGTTTTATTAATCTTTATCCAATAATTAAACTTGCACTATTGTATCTCTAACAATATATTTGTTTACTCATTTAATTTTTTGTTTTTTGCTATGTAAATATACACTCACCCACCTGATGTAGGTAATAAGATCACAACACAAATATGGTTCTTGCCTTCACAAAATGTGCATTTCTGTGGGGAAAAATTAATTAAGTTAATAAATAAATTGCTGGTTTTGATAAATGTTTTTAAGGAATGGAGAATGACAGCATGACCAGGAAATGCACAAGGAGGGAATTTTTAAGCTGATACCGAACGATGAGTAGGAATATCCAGGGGAAACGAACACCTGACAGCAGGTCATCTCAGTGGCCTACACCAGGAGGAAATGGGCACATCGATGGTACAGAGAAGTTCAGGGTGGCAGGTAGAAAAGGAGAGTGTGGCCCAGGATGAAGATGTGGAAATGGGAGACCATCACACAGGGTCTGGTAGGGAGTCCGGGTTTCCTTCTAAGTGCACTTGAAAACACTGAATTACTTTTAAAGAGGTATAAAAATGACCCAACAACTTTGTAAAAGGCCATTCTTGCTGCTATGCAATGCACTGTTTAGATGATGGGATGTGTTTTGTGGCTTTTAGAGTCTTCCAAGAAGAAGGTAATAATGGTTAGGGGTAGGGGAGATGGAAAGTAATAACTGCCAGCCCTACTTGAATACTCCTGGAAAAAACAGTGCCTCCAAAGTTTTCCTTTCCATTTTGAGGTGGTTGTGTTCTTAAAAGGCTTTTCCAGAGAATGTCAGTTTTTTGCCTTGTAATAAACACTTTCAAAATCTCAGTGGCAAATCCTTCTTTCTTTCTTACTGGTAAGTAGGTCAGCTGTGACTTTGCTGCATTTGGATGGATTTGGCTCAAGACTTTGGGCTGGGACCAGGTCTGCTCACTATGTATCCCAGTCTCTTTGGAACAGTGGCCACTCAAGGAATGTTCTTCTTATGGCAGTTGAGGAAAGTGTTATAGGCAAAGGCAAATGATGCAAATGTGTTTGAATGTCTCCTTGGAACTGGTACCCTGTCCCTTCAAACCACATATTTTCGAAAGCAAGTCAAAAGGACACACGCACATCAGTGTATCAGGGAATATACCATCTATTTTAGGTGGAAGGGCCGCATGGACACACAGCTAGGGGTATGGATGTATAATTCTAATACAGAGAGAAAGTAAAGAATTGGGAACAATATCCATACCTACCATATCTAAGTGCTCTAACTTTTACCTACTAGTTCCTAAATTTTCCTCTACAGCGACACAAAAAAGACCTATTTCTTTAAGACAATATTTAAACATTTACAGTCAGCTATCCATACACAACCCCCTACATATTTGAACCATTCCTCCTCTGGTGTAAGAATAATATTAAAATAGTTGATGTCCTGGCCTCAATTATCCTTTCAAGTCTTATCTTCTGCAACACCCAAGCTTTTCCCCAGTTCTTTAATCAGACAACAGGTTTGTGACTTCTTAAATACATCATGAACTTTCAACTTTCCGTGCATTTATTCTAGCTATTTCTTTTTTAAAAAACATCTTTATTGGAGTATAATTGCTTTACAATGGTGTGTTACTTTCACAGAGCTGATCTCCCTGTGCTACGGGGCTGCTTCCCACTAGCTATCTATTTTACATTTGGTAGTGGATATATGTCCATGCCACTCTCTCACTTCATCCCAGCCTACCCTCCCTACTCCCCCTGTCCTCAAGTCCATTCTCTGTGTCTGGGTCTTTACTCCAGTCCTGCTCCTAGGTTCTTCACAACCATTTTTTTTTTTTTATACGGTATTTGTTTTTCTCTTTCTGACTTACTTCACTCTGCATGACAGTCTCTAGGTCCATCCACCTGATTACAAATAACTGAATTTCGTTTCTTTTTATGGCTGGGGAATATTCCATTGTATATGTGTGCCATCATATCTTCTTTATCCATTCATTTGTCAATGGATACATAGGTTGCTTCCATGTCCTGGCTATTGTAAATAGAGCTGCAATGAACATGTGGTACATGACTCTTTTTGAATTATGGTTTCCTCAGCGTATATGCTCAGTAGTGGGATTGCTGGGTCAAATGGTATTTCTATTTTTCGTTTCTAAAAGAAGTTCCATACAGTTCTCCATAGTGGCTGTATCAATTTACATTCCCACCAACAGTGCAAGAGGGTTCCATTTTCTCCAAACCCTCTCCATCATTTATTGTTTGTAGATTTTTTGATGATGGCCATTCTGACCAGTGTGAGGTGATAACTCATTGTAGTTTTGATTTGCATTTCTCTAATGATTAATGATGTTGAGAATCCGTCCATGTGTTTGTCGGCAATCTCTATATCTTCTTTGGAGAAATGTCTATTTAGATCTTCTGCACATTTGGGGATTGGGTTTTTGTTTTTTGATATTGAGCTGCATGAGCTATCTGTATATTATTGGGGATTAATCTTTAGTCAGTTGCTTCATTTGAAAATATTTTCTCCTATTCTAAGGGTTGTTTTTTCATCTTGTTTATGGTTTCCTTTGCTGTGCAAAAGCTTTTAAGTTTCATTAGGTCCCATTTGTTTATTTGTGTTTTTATTTCCATTTTTCTAGGAGGTGGGTCAAAAAGGATCTTGCTGTGATGTATGTCATAGAGTGTTCTGCCTAAGTTTTCCTCTAAGAGTTTGATAGTATCTGGCCTTACATTTAGGTCGTTAATCCATTTTGAGTTTATTTTTGTATATGGTGTTAGGGAGTGTTCTAATTTCATACTTTTACATGGACCTGTCCAGTTTTCCCAGCACCACTTATTGAAGAGGCCGTCTTTTCTCCATTGAATATTTTTGCCCCCTTTATCAAAGATAAGGTGACCATATATGTGTAGGTTTATCTCTGGGCTTTCTATCCTGTTCAATTAATCTATATTTCTATTTCTGTGCTAGTACAATACTGTCTTGATTACTGTAGGTTTGTAGTATAGTCTGAAGTCCAGGAGCCTGATTCCTCCAGCTCCGTTTTCCTTTCTCAAGATTGCTTTGGCTATTTGAGGTCATTTGTGTTTCCATAGAAACTGAAATTTTTTGTTCTAGTTCTGTGAAAAATGCCAGTGGTAGTTTGATAGGGATTGCATTGAATCTGTAGATTGCTTTGGCAGTATAGTCATTTTCACAATGTTTATTCTTCCAATACAAGTACATGGTATATCTCTCCATCTGTTTGTATCATTTTAATTTCTTTCATCAGTGTCTTATAGTTTTCTGCATAAAGGTCTTTTACATTTTTAGGTAGGTTTATTCCTAGGTATTTTATTCTTTTTGTTGCAATGGTAAATGAGGGTGTTTCCTTAATTTCTCCTTCAGATTTTTCATCATTAGTGTATAGGAATGCAAGAGATTTCTGTCCATTAATTTTGTATCCTGCTACTTTATCAAATTCATTGATTGGCTCTAGTAGTTTTCTGGTAGAGTCTTTCGGATTCTCTATGTATAATATCATCATGTCATCTGCAAACAGTGACAACTTTACTTCTTTTCCGATTTGGATTCCTTTTATTTCTTTTTCTTCTCTGATTGCTGTGGCTAAAACTTCCAAAATTATGTTGAATAATAGTGGTGAGAGTGGGCAACCTTTTCTTGTTCCTGATCTTAGTGGAAATGGTTTCAGTTTTTCACCATTGAGAATGATGTTGGCTGTGGGTTTGTCATATATGGCCTTTATTATGTTGAGGTAAGTTCCCTCTATTTCTGCTTTCTGGAGAGTTTTTATCATAAATGGGTGTTGAATTTTGTCAGAAGTGTTTTCTGCATCTATTGAGATGATCATATGGTTTTTATCCTTCAATTTGTCAATATGGTGTATCACATTGATTCATTTGCATATATTGAAGAATCCTTGCATTTCTGGGAAAAACCCCGCTAGATCATGGTGTATGATCCTTTTAATGTGCTGATGGATTCTCTTTGCTAGTATTTTGTTGAGGATTTTTACATCTATGTTCATCAGGGATATTGGCCTGTAGTTTACTTTCTTTGTGACATCTTTGTCTGGTTTTGGTATCAGGGTGATGTTGGCCTCGTAGAATGAGTTTGGGAGGATTCCTCCCTCTTCTATGTTTTGGAAGAGTTTGAGAAAGATAGGTGCTAGCTCGTCTCTAAATGTTTGATAGAATACGCCTGTGAATTGACATAGTCCTGGGCTTTTGTTTGTTGGAAGATTTTTAATCACGGCTTGAATTTCAGTGCTTATGAATGATCTGTTTATATTTTCTATTTCTTCCTGGTTCCGTCTCGGGAGGTTGTTCTTTTCTAAGAATTTGTCCATTTCTTCCAGGTTGTCCATTTTATTGCCATATAATTGCTTGTAGTAATCTCTCATGTTCCTTTGTATTTCTGCAGTGTCAGTTGTTACTTCTCCTTTTTCATATCTAATTGTATTGATTTGAATCATCTCCCTTTCTTTCTTGATGAGTCTGGCCAGTGGTTTATCAATGTTGTTTATCTTCTGAAACAAACAGATTTTAGTTTTATTGATCTTAGCTATTGTTTCCTTCATTTCTTTTTCATTTATTTCTGATCTGATCTTTATGATTTCTTTCCTTCTGGTAACTTTGGGGTTTTTTGTTCTTCTTTCTCTAATTGCTTTAGGTGTAAGTTTAGGTTGTTTATTTGAGATGTTCCTTGTTTCTTGAGGTAGGATTGTATTGCTATAACTTCCCTCTTAGAACTGCTTTTGCTGCATCTCATAGGTTTTAGGTCACCATATTTTCCTTGTCATTTGTTTCTAAGTATTCTTTGATTTTCTCTTTGATTTCTTCAGTGATCTCTTGATTATTTAGTAGTGTATTGTTTAACCTCTATCTGTTTGTATTTTTTACAGTTTGTTTCCTGTAATTGATATCTAGTCTCATAGCGTTGTGGTCAGAAAAGATACTTGATACAATTTCAATTTTCTTAAATTTACCAAGGCTTGATTTCTGACCCAAGATATGATCTATCCTGGAGAACGTTCCATGAACACTTGAGAAGTGTATTCTGTTGTTTTTGGATGAAATGTCCTCTAAATATCATTTAGGTCCATCTTGCTTAATGTATCATTTAAAACTTGTATTTCCTTATTTATTTTCATTTTGGATGATCTGTTCATTGGTGAAAGAAGGGTGTTAAAGTCCCCTACTATGATTGTGTTACTGTTGATGTCCTCTTTTAAGGCTTTAGCTTTTGCCTTATTTACTGAGGTGCTCCTATGTTGGGTGCATAAATATTTACAATTGTTATATCTTCTTCTTGATTGATCCCTTGATCATTATGTAGGGTTCTTTTTTGTCTCTTGTAATAGTGTTTATTTTAAAGTCTATTTTGTCTGATATGAGAATTGCTACTCCAGCTTTCTTTTGATTTCCATTTGCATGGAATATCTTTTTCCATCCCCTCACTTTCAGTCTGTATGTGTCCCTAGGTCTGAAATGGTCTCTTGTAGACAGCACATATTCGGGTCTTGTTTTTGTATCCATTCAACCAGTCTATGTCTTTTGGTTGGAGCATTTAATCCATTTACATTTAAGGTAGTTATCGATATGTGTGTTCCTATTACCATTTTCTTAATTGTTTTGGGTTTGTTATGGTAGGTATTTTCCTTCTCTTGTGTTTCCTGCCTAGAGAAGTTCCTTTAGTATTTGTTGTATATCTTGTTTGGTGGTGCTGAATTCTCTTAGCTTTTGCTTTTCTGTAAAGTTTTTAATTTCTCCATGAAATCTGAATGAGATCCTTGCTAGGTATAGTAACCTTGATTGTAGGTTTTTCTCTTTCTTTTCATCACTTTAAATATGTCCTGCCACTCCCTTCTGGATTGCAGAGTTTCTGCCAAAAGATCAGCTGTTAAACTTTTGGGGATTCCCTTGTATGTTATTGTTGTTTTTCTGTTGCTCCTCTTAATATTTTTTCTTTATATTTAGTTTCTGATAGTTTGATTAATATGTGTTTTGGTGTGTTTCTCTTTGGATTTTTCCTGTTTGGGACTCTCTGTTCTTCTTTAACTTGATTGACTATTTCCTTTCCCATATTAGGGATGTTTTCAACTATAATCACTTCAAATATTTTCTCAGTCCCTTTCTTTTTCTCTTCTTCTTCTGGGACCCCTATAATTCGAATGTTGAGGTGTTTAATGTTGCCCCAGAGCTCTCTAAGACTGTCCTCAATTTTTTTCATTCTTTTTTTTTTTTTTTTAATTCTGCTCAGTGGTAGTTATTTCCACTATTTTATCTTCCAGGTCACTTATCCATTCTTCTTCCTCAGTTATTCTGCTATTGATTCCTTCTAGAGAATTTTTACTTTCATTTATTGTGCTGTTCATCATAGTTTGTTTGCTCTTTAGTTCTTCTAGGTCCGTGTTAAACATTTCTTGTATTTTCTACATTCTATTTCTAAGATTTTGGATTATCTTTCCTATCATTACGCTGAACAGTTTTTCAGGTAGACTGCCTATTTCCTCTACATTTGTTTGGTCTGGTGATTTTTACCTTGCTCCTTCATCTGCTGTGTATTTCTCTGTCTTCTCATTTTGCTTAACTTACTGTGTTTGGGGTCTCCTTTTCACAGGCTGCAGGTTCGTAGTTCCCGTTGTTTTTGGTGTCTGCTCCCAGGGGGGAAAGTTGGTTCAGTGGGTTTTGTAGGCTTCCTGGTGGAGGGGACTCATGCTTGTGTTCTGGTGGATGAGGCTGGATCTTGTCTTTCTGTTGGGCAGGACCAAGCCCGGTGGTGTATTTAGGGGTGTCTGTGAACTTAGTATTATTTTAGGCAGTCTCTGCTAATGGGTAGTGTTGTGTTACTGTCTTGCTTGTTGTTTGACATAGGGTGTCCAGCGCTGTATCTTGCTGGTCGTTGAGTGGAGCTGTTTCTTAACATTGAAATGGATACCTCTGAGAGAGGTTTCTGAGAGAGCTTTTGCCATTTGATATTACATGGGGTTGGGATGTCTCTGGTGGACAAATGTCCTGATCTCCACATCTTACTCGTCTGCCATCTTGAACCTATTCCTTAGCTATTTCTTTTAGCTAAAATATCCCACTTCCACCATGTCATCCTGATAAAATCCTTTTTCTTTTTTTAATAGCACATTCCAATGTCAGATCTACTGTAGTAGCCTCTCACCCTGGAGCCATGATTAATAGCATCTTCCTCTGGGTGTCATTGTATTTTTTAAATGCCATTTGTAATATAATACTTAGAGGTAGAATGTCTTTTTTTCTCTAAACCTCTAAACTGCTCAAAATTTAGAAATTTCTTCCCATGGCATCAGGGAGTATCCATCTCTCAAATCACTATCATTTAACATTCACTGAAGAAAACAGAAACTACTAATATTTCAGATAGAAAATAGCTGTATGGAGAGTATTAGATGCTTAAAAATTTTTAGGCGTGCTGGTGGAGGGTGATTGATAAGGTCTCACCGTAGGATCCCCAGAACACTGTGGAACTAACCACACAGGGGCTGTATGCCCTCTGCCCTCTCAGAAGGGAGGGGAATCAGGAAGTTGCCACAGGATCCCTTAGCTTGAGAATGCCCTGTTGCAGCCGGGGTTCAATGATCAGGAGTGTTGTCAGGAGGTTGTCAGCTGTTCCTTCAGCACACACACACTGGAACTTGAATACAGCAATGCTCCCACAATAACTTTCACATTGCCACTACCTGGCTTGGTAGCAGAAAACTACAAAAAGCAGCAGGAATATTTTTTTCACCTAAGTTCCAACTTTCAAATGCATCAGTGCATTTGGTTGTGACAGTCACTTTATATTCATATACCTAATCACAAAGGAGTCAGAAAAATCTTTCTAGCTATGGGGATTGATGCTGGGTGCCAAATGCAGCATATACATGATAGTTTATTCCACTCTTTTGTCTCTCTTCACTTTAAGAGGAACAGGCAGTAATCTGATGGATGAGCTAGGTCAAACCTGACAGACATTTGTCCACATTTATCTGTCTGTGTACACTTAAGGTATTAAAACAGTGAGGAAATGAAACACCCCTATTTTGTGCTCATGAGTCTTCTTCACTTAACAGGGCATGAGGCAGCTACTGTCCAGCTAACATTTTCCCTCTATATATGCCTCTTTCTTTCATCTTTCTCCAAATTCAGTTTCAAAAGAGAGTATTCCAGAAACCAATCTTATTTTGTATCAAATTTATATAATTTTGTTTCAATCCTGGCTTTTGGGGAGAAAAAGACAAAGAGAAAAAATAAAACAAACAAAACAAATTCAAAGGGTGGAAAGGATTATATTATCATTCCTTAATTCCAGGATTTATATGTTTGGAAGTCAGTCTGCAGGGTAAGATCCTGAGCTCTTAAAAAGTATTTGCAGGATGTAGAACCTGATAAGCTTTCAAATATTTCATTAAAAGTAAACAAATATGAAGCACCTTTAACATTCTTTACTTTTATCTAGTAAAGGGACACCTTAATAATGTCAATAACATAGTTGTTGACAATCAGACAGATATAAATTCAAACTGGCTTTAGCTCTTACCAAATCTGTGACCATGGTTGGTAATCTCAGCTTTGTATATCTCTGCTTTTTTTTAACCTATAAATAAGATACAGTATTACCTATCATGTAGGGTATAAGCAAAATTTAAATGGAATTATGTTGATGAGAAAATATGGTAATGAGTATATAACCAATGCATGTTAGTTTTTTGGGTTTTTCCCTTTCCTTTCCTTGTCTCTATCCTCCTTATGATTCTTGTCACCAGTCTTCACAAGATCACTACATCATACCTCCTCTCAATGTGTCCTGCCCAGAACTGAACACAAGGCTCCAGGTGTGGTTCGTCTAATGTGTCTATAGAGGAGAGGCCTCCACAATAATTCTAATTACAAATACCTGACACATCATTAGATTATTTGAAAAATAATTTATGCCATTGAGTTACATTGCATTTAATCAATTCCTTAGGTTTTGCTCATACAAGCTATTTTAGAAGAATGTCTACATTCTTACCGTACTCAAAGCAAAGAATATATGTTAATCTCTGTTATGTTTTATTTTTTAAATTTGACCTAGTGCCAGATTTTCATTTATGTTGATTCTCTACTTGTATATATATATGTGATATTTCAAAACCTTGTCATTTATAATCCATTCACACACTACAACTATCCTCATCAAGGTATATAAATATTTTTGGTTAGAAAAAGCCTGAGGCAGCACTTGGATTGTCCACTAGGGACCACTTCCCAGGTTGATGTTGACTATAACGTTACTTGATTACCTAGTTCATCAAATTATCAATTCCTTTAATTATGCACATTCACTTCACATCCTTCAACCTATCTCACAAGGATGTCATGATATACTTTGTTTTATAATTTGAAAAAATAAAGATGTAGTTGACATAAAATACAGCTATCATCCTGTTTGGAGGAAAGAAAAAAAAACTATAACATCTCAATCAACAGAATACTGATTTGAATTTTTTATTCACATAGCTTGCATTTTTTGAAGTAGTAGAGCTTGCATCTTCATGAGCCAACTATAATAATGTAATAATCAGAGTTTTCCCCTTGATACATATTGTGCTTCTAGAATTGAATTATTCAGCTGCTTTCTTTGCTATCTTTTGACCTTTTGAACTTTTTGATGTAACTCAAGCTATTAATTACGTAGAGCCACTTTTGTCATTAGTTATCATTATTTGAAAATTACTCAGCTATATTAAACTTTGAAGGGCTTGGATTTTTAAAGTTAAACAGAGCAAAATATTTACCAAAAGTAGTTTGCTACCAATACTTAATCCTGTATAACAGTATGGAGAAAATCAATAATGATTTAAAGTAAAATGTAAATTTCCTAATCATTTTTAAATTAACCTAATTTTATACTATAAGTCCAAGTTTAGTCTACTGATCAAATTCAAACATCATAATGTATATTTGATAAACTTAGGGTACAGGTAAATCATGAAATATCTATTTCAGTAAATTAATTGTAAGAGTTTAAAGGTCTGTGCCCTGGGAGAAGTAAAGAGAAAGGCAGAGATTGTTTATCACATTTGTCACATCCCAAACCCAGCTCTAAGACTCATAACAGCCTCAGGAGAATGAGCTATCCACTTAAAATAGCTTTTGTCACATTACACCCTTTTGGTTGCTCTGCTACTTTCCCATGTGAGTATATGAGGATGGTCCATCTACTTTTGAACAGACCCAGCAGAGATTGAACATACTGAGTACTCCAAAAAAATGCAGTGACAATCTGGTACTTTCAGAGGTACCAGTGTTATGTGCATGGAGACACACCACATTTGTGTACCCATCCCTGTTTATAAAATTGACAAAAGTTGCCGTTAAAGAGGTGAAGACATTCCAGGCAATGAACTTAAAAGAAGGACTGGAGCAAGAGATTAAGACTATGTTATACACTGTGCCATAATCAGAATCGTTCTCTGTGTGCACAAGAGAAAACACTGGAGAATGTTCAGAAATAAGTAGGTAAGATTTTGAGGGCATCTGGAGATAATATTTAAGTAGCTGCAGCCAGAAACCAGTGACTTTTTTTTTTTAATTAATTAATTTATTTATTTATTTTTGGCTGTGTTGGGTCTTCTTTTCTGTGCGAGGGCTTTCTCTAGTTGCGGCGAGCGGGGGCCACTCTTCATCGCGGTGCATGGGCCTCTCACTGTCACGGCCTCTCTTGTTGTGGAGCACAGGCTCCGGACACGCAGGCTCAGTAGTTGTGGCTCACGGGCCTAGTTGCTCCGCGGCATGTGGGATCTTCCCAGACCAGGGCTCAAACCCGTGTCCCCTGCGTTGGCAGGCAGATTCTCAACCACTGCGCCACCAGGGAAACCCCAAAGTGACATTTTGAATATGTCTGTTAACATGATCTATTATTTATCCACAGCAAGAGCAGGGGAAACCAGATTTCAATTGTAAATTATTATTTACCCTAAAATAAAATTACTATACTGTTTGTTTTTCCTTTTATGTTATATCTTCTGGTTCAGCCTCCACTGCCAGTAAAATACTTAACACATTTTGAATAAATGTAATGCAGGCTGACATTCATTTTTGATCTTCTTCAGGGCAGGGACCATATTTTGTTCACATTTGTTTCAGCCCTTATCATATTGTGAAATATAGTATATGCTCAGTAACAGTGTTTCAATTGTAAATATTGAATTTATGACATAAACTGTTTGAATTCTTAAACTATTGTGCTTTGGTTGAATTTCAGTAAATAACTCCATCCAGAATAAGCTAGTGCCTCTTTTCTCTGAGCCTATTTTGTGAGAGACTACATTTGAAATATTAGAGAATTTAACCCATAGGCAACAAAAGAGTAGAAATCCAAGCTTTTTCACATCACATAATTATCATATTTTAGAGATTATAAATGTGTTTAGTCAAAACTCATTTAGAAACAAGTCTATGGAAACTGACTTGCCAATAACACACAGCTTAAGTTTGAAGGTTTACATTTCATAAAATAATTTTGTATGCTATAAAAATAAATGTGAGTCTATTATGCTGAAATAAAAATACTGGAGATAAATAAAAGCAAATAAGGCCTTAGCATTTAATAACAGGTTTTTAGTCTGATGGATATATCAGTAGTGAAAACCAGAATGGCTCCTATTTGGGAATGTTCTGGTATGCTGGGTCAATTCCTATGATCCTTTGCCTAGATGTCTAGAAACAGATAATTCCTCATGTTCATACATGCCTACATTTCTCCACTGATGTCTTTATTGGTTTCCTCTTTTTCTTACTAAATCAAAACACACAAACAAAACATGCTTCTTCTAATTCTTTGTTTGTTTCTTCTGTTACTTATGAAATCACATATGCTGTCATTTTGCTGAGCAACATTTTCCCAACTGGGAAAAACATGGTAACTCTAGACTAAATGACAAAAAATCATCAATCCTTTATTTCCTTTTCCTGCAGTTTTGCAAGCAAGGTGACTAACCGAAAACAAAAACTAAAAACTTAATATCCCAGATAGATGATGCTCTCTCAATGTAACTTCTGCTTAGAATAACCCTTTTAAAAATTAAACATCTTCTTACATAATTTCAAACCATTTAAAATATATCTCAGTCATAACAATATATTTTAAATGATACTTCAGCTATTTCAATTAAATTTCTTGATAGAAAAAAATACAGAAAAATGGTTTCTGAAAGCTACTCTTTCAAGCCAGAGAGGGCTCTGAAGAAATTAAAGTTCTGACAGTGAGTCTAGTTAATGAAATATACTATCAGTGAGGCAACAATGAGCAAAAGGAGTTGAAAGAGAGAAAAGATTTGGAAATCAAGACAGCAGTTGAGAGTATGTCTTTGGTTCACCTCATAGGTCTGTAAACACTTTATATGTGTGAGGATGATGTGTTCAAACAATCAATACACCTTTTTATACGTAATTTCACTGTTTAGTGAGGAATATGAAACTTTAAATTAGTCCTAACTTATCTAATTGAATTTTAATATTGCTATAGAAATTCTCTAGGAGATACAGTTTTTAAGAGTAAAAGACAATACCTTCTAAAGTATGATAAATTATGCAATTGTTATAATCAATATTGTGATGTCAATAGAAAAATATGATTCAAGGAGATGTCCTTATAGATGGAGTTTGCAATCATGAAGAAACATATTAATGGTTTAATTTGTTGTTTAAGCAGTTCACTCTGCCCAGAAGCTAATTAATAGAGAAAACAAGAAAAGTAAACAAAATGAATATTTTCCTGTCATTTAAAAAATTATACATTGAATTTTGTCTATCTATCCAAGCCAAAGGAATATTTTTGTAAAACATACATGCCAGCAAGTAATATTTTTGAATGTTCCACATACTTAATTTTTATTTAAACAGGATCCAAATTATTCAAATTGATCCAATATACTTGTTTGGTATAAATATTACAAGACCACCACTTTTTAATGTCTTGAAGCTGTATTTAAGATATATGGAAAATGATTAAAACATGAAAAAGTTGCTGTTTATATGGCACCTAAGTCTGATGCCAGAAATTGTGAAGTCCAACTTCTAAAAAAGTATTAAGAGCTGTAAGGGAAAAAATTACATAAATTTTTGAGTCAGGTATAAGCCTTAAGACAAATGGTTCTTGATGTTTCAATGCCAATACACTTTATCAATGTTGTCTCACAAATGTGCTGTGCTTCAAAGGTGACACAGAGAGATTTGTAAATGAATTTAAAGAAAGCCAAAAATGACTTTGCTGCTTGGAAATCTAATAAGGTAAATGTGTTCCTAACTTTTCATAATTGCCAGTGATTCATGACTTACAGAGTATGCTCAATGAAAAACTAACAATAATGAAAGTTTTAAGAAATAATAATTAAGAAACTAACAGAAAAGATGTGCAAAAGCAGAAATTTTTATCTAGTTTCAAAGTACTTGTTTCAGAAACTAGTCTTTCAGGACAAGGGATCTTGACTCATGGCCTCCCCAGATTCACGGGGCCATAGTTTTCTGCTCAATGCTACTGGTGACCCTTGTCAAGCATAAACAAAGCTGGACACTAGTTAGAGTGATCAGGACAGATTTTAGTCTGCAATATATTATTGTGTTATGGAATGCAAGTTTCTGTGCCCTATGCACAGTGATGCCAAATACCAAAACGTCGGAGTTTGGAGCAGAGAAAGGTTTATCACAGGGCTATGCAAGGAGACAGGTGGCTCATGTCCCCAAAACCCCAAACTCCTCAAAGGGTATCAAAAAAGCACTTTTAAAGGTAAGGTGGGCGAGGGGCACCGTTAGTTGTTGCAAACTTCTGAGTGTCGAATCCTTTTTTCTTGCAGCTGTTCACGTAGGTCAGGTCAGGATGTTCCTGCAAACCTCCAACAAGATAAATGTTATTTTCTGTTCTGCAACTTTCTGTCTCTATATGGATGGACTCTTAAAGGTCAGAGCCCTGAGGATACATATCTTGCACATTTCAGTCTACAGGCAACATTCTTTTACAAAAGGTGCAGAGCCAGCATGACTAAGCAAAGGCAACGGAGTCCAAGGGTGAAAATAAAGAGAACAGATCTGATATGGAGTCAGATTTGTTCTTCTCTATTACAATTTTAATAGGGAACAAAGTTCAACATGAACTGAATTCAACTTTGATTTGTACAGAAGTGACTGGGCATTATAAAGAAAGGATGAAGGACTAGGGAAGCGGGAGAGTGGGGTCTCTGTAGAGTCAGGGAAGTGAAAATTTTAAAAAAGCAGGAAGTGAGGGTTGGTCATGGGAAACCCATCTGGGTTTGTCAAGTGGCACTTATGGAAGTTAGGCTCCTCCCTTCCCAGAGAAGCTGGAGCCAGGCCCCATCTCCTGGCATGGGCTGGAACAAACAGTAAATTCTTCTGGCAGCCCTGAGTTTTCTCTGGCAGGCACTTTAAGGGGGTGTAGGGTTATCCTCGGGATGTAGCTATAAATAAACTTTTAAGTCTTTATAGCCCAAGTTTAAGGCCTAGGGGAGTAATTTCTAATTACTAGTACTACTACTTGGCTAAGGTAACAAACCAATTATTTGATTGTGGGTTAATTGGGACCACTCAGTATCTTTAAACCTCAGCTCCTTTCAGAGATGTTCCTTTTGGACAAACTATACTTGATGTTTCTAACCATTTAAATAAAGTTAACAAAAAATAAATATTAATTCTATTCCATAATTTTAAGTTATTTTCAATAGATTATATAACATTTTGATTAATATTTTAAAAATATTAAGTAATTTAACAATTTAGATGTGTGTAAAATATTGTTAATGGGCCAAAATCTATTTATGTTAACTTCAAAAGGGTAGATTATTTATCTTATGAAAAGGTGTAAAAATATATCTTTCTGGAAAAAAGATAATGGAGAAATGCCCGTTTGGACCAACATCTGTAAGAAAGTAAAAAAAGGTTTCAAAATTTGCACTAAATTACTTAAATAATACATATATACTATGGTTAGTCTTGATTCTCTTGATGCGCAAGGCTCTGTCAATATGAAAGACATATTTTACAAATGAATTCCTTTTGGCCAAAAGCAAGTGAATGTGTAAAATCAATGGGTAAATAATAAGGTTATGTGATGAACTGGCTGCATAAGTTCTCTATCCTTGCTGGTTAAGGAACCTCTAGCTAGACCACCATGTTTTCAGAATTGTACCTCTACTCTCATCCTCTTGCTCAAGATCATTCTTGCTACACCAGTTTCAATTTCTAAATGTATAATTTGTGATTCTATAATCAGAGTCTGGGATGGGAATTTAAAAAAGACGGTCTTTAAAAATTATCTGCACATTATCTCTTGCATTCAAAATATTTCCTATATAAAACGTTGCTAATATCCTTCTTTTCTAGCTCATTTGAAAGACACACTTCTTACTTTTTTTCCACCCAGCATTTTGGTGCCAAGAAATATTGGCATGCCATTTAGTGATTTAAAATTAGTGGATTGTATTTGTTTTGTTGGGACCTGGAATAAAATCAGGAAAAATGAGCTCTAATATCAGTCACAACTAAATAGGTTGCACCTTGGGCTAGTGCCTTAACTTCTATGGGCTTTGGTTTTCTATTAATTTAAACCATGGAGATCTTATTATTGTGATACTATTTTGTAATCGGATGATCAAAATTCCTGATAAACTGAGCAAATCTTTTCCTTCATAAAAGATATATTATCAAGTGAACAGGATATTTTAAAGAAAAATAAACTAACAAAACTCAAATTTTATCTGGGTCACCCAAATTCAATACTCAAATTACCTGGCAAGAGTCTTCTGCTCAATACATAGTTTTTTTAGTGAAATGTATACTTGTCCAGGTAGTATGTAGAATAAATCTTACAGAGAATTGGAGATTTATATAAATGTTGAAGGGCTAGAAGTGACAGGATTACAGATGTTGACTTTAATGGACTTAGTACCTACAGGACTAAGAAGGGTGATTCTCAGCAGATTTAAAAGCCATAAGCAAAACTCCAGGTCTTCATGTATACGCTTCCAGTTGATAGCAGATAGCCAGAACCCTGATTCCAAGTGGCTTCTGGGAAATCAAATTTCTAGATTTTGGCACCTGAGGTCCAGGGAAGAATAAGGAGAAAATAAAAATCCAGTAGATTCCATAACTTTGGATATTCATTGTTCATGTGTTCTTTTCTCTGCCTATTTACCTTCCAAGCAACCACAAAAATAGTGTTATCTTGCCTCTCTGGCTAACATTATGCATCCATCCTTCTTCCAAATACTTTCTCAATTTCTCCCCCAAAATGGAAGACTCTAAGTTCTTTATTTAAATTATTTTTTAAAAAAAATTATTGGAGTAGAGTTGATTTACCATATTGAGTTAGTTTCAGTTGTACAACAAAATTAATCAGTTATACATATACATATATTCACTCTTTTTAAAATTATTTTCCCATATAGGCCATTACATAGTATTGAGTAGAGTTCCCTGTGCTATACAGCAGGTCCTTATTAGTTATCTATTGTACATATAGTAGTGTGTATATGTCAATCCCAATCTCCCAATTTATCCCTCCCCCCCTTACTCCCTGGTAACTATAACTTTGTTTTCTACATCTGTAGCTCAATTTCTGTTTTGTAGATAAGTTCATTTGTACCCTTTTTTTAGAATCCACATATAAGTGATATCATATAATATTTGTCTTTCTCTGCCTGACTTACTTCACTCAGTATGACAATCTCTAGGTCCATCCATGTTACTGCAAATGGTATTATTTCATTCCATTTTATGGCTGAGTAATATTCCATTGTGTATTTATACTGCATCTTCTTTATCCATTCCTCTGTTGATGGACATTTTGGTTACTTCCATGTTTTGGCTATTTTAAATAGTGCTGCAATGAACATTGGAGTGCATGTATCTTTTAGAATTATGGTTATATGCCCAGGAGTGGGATTACTGGATCATATGATAACTCTATTTTTAGTTTTTAAAGGAACCTCTATACTGTTCTCCATAGTGGCTGCACCAGTTTACATTCCAACTAACAGTGTAAGAGGGTTTCCTTTTCTCCACACCCTCTATAGCAGTTATTGTTTGCAGATTTTTTGATGATAGCCATTCTGACCAGGGTGAAGTGATACCTCATTGTTGGAGTTTTGATTTGTATTTGTCTAATAATTAGTGATGTTGAGCACATTTTCATGTGCTTTGTAACTGTCTTTATGTCTTCTTTGGAGAAATGTCTATTTAGACTTTCTGCACATTTTTGTATTGGGTTGTTTGTTTTTTGGACATTGAGCCACATGAGCTGTTTGTATATTTTGGAGGTTAACCCCTTGTTGGTTGCTTCATTTGCAAACATTTTCTCCCATTCTGAGTGTTGTCTTTTTGTTCGGTTTATGGCTTCCTTCTTTGTGCAAAAGCTCACATTAAAAGGATCATACACCATGATCAAGTGGGATTGATTCCAGGTATGCAAAGATCCTTCAATATATGCAAGTCAATCAATGTGATACACCATATTGAAGAATAAAAACCATATGATCATCTCAATAGATGCAGAAAAATCTTTTGACAAAATTCAACACCAATTATAGGGAACCTACCTCAACATAATAAAGGCCATATATGACAAACCCACAGCAAACATCATTTTCAATGGTGAAAAAGTGAAAGCATTTCCTCTAAGATCAAGAACAGGACAAGGATGTCCACTCTTGCCACTTTTATTCAACATAGATTTGGAAGTCATAACCATGGCAATCAGTGAAGAAAAAAATAAATAAATAAGGGAATCCAAATTGGAAAAGAAGTAAAATTATCACTGTTTGCAGATGACATGATGTTATACATAGAAAATCCTACAGAGGCTACCAGAAAACTAGAGCTCATCAGTGAATCTAGTAAAGTTGCAAGGTATAAAATTAATATACAGAAATCTCTTGTTTTCTTATCCACTAACAATGAAAGATTAGAAAGGGCGATACCATTACATCAAAAAGAATAAAATACCTAGGAATAAACCTACCTAAGGAGGCAAAAGAACTATACTCAGAAAACTATAAGATATTTATCAAAGAAATCAAAGATGACACAAACAGATGGAGAGATATACCATGTTCTTAGATTGGAAGAATCAATATTGTCAAAATGACTATATTACCCAAAGCAATCTACAGATTCAGTGCAATCCCTATCAAATAACCAATGGCATTTTTCACAGAATTAGAACAAAAGAATTATAATTTGTATGGAAACACAGAAGACACTGACTATCCAAAGCAATCTTGAGAAACAAAAACAGAGCTAGAAGAATCAGGATCCCTGACTTCAGACTATACTACAAAGCTACAGTCATCAAAACAGTATGGTACTGGCACAAAAACAGAAATATAGATCAATGGAACAGGATAGAAAGTTCAGAAATAAACTCATGCACCTATGGTCACCTAATCTATGACACAGGAGGCAAGAATACACAATGGAGAAAAGCCATCTCTTCAATAAGTGGTGCTGGGAAAACTGGACAGCTACAAGCAAGCAAATGAAATTAGAATACTCCCTAACACCATACACAAAAATAAACTCAAAATGGATTAAAGATCTAAATGTAAAGCCAGGTACTATAAAACTCTTAGAGGAAAACATAGGCAGAACACTCTTTGATATAAATTGCAGCAAAGTCTTTTTTGGATCCATCTCCTAGAATAATGAAAATTAAAACAACAATTAAAAAATAGGAGTTAATCAAAGTTCTATATCTATATATATTTTTCTCTGAGTGATAGTTGTTGCTCTTCTAATTTGTACTTTTCCTTTGATATCTTATAATTTAAGGATTAAGTCAGTATCACCACCATCAGTGTACTTTATATAATATTCTGGGAAAGAGTAGAGAGAAAAGGAGTTAACATACCAAAATACATTAATAAAAGTATTCATAGCCATTACACTCTTATTTCTGCAACTGGACAAGAATCTGTAATAATTGTTAAGTGAAATATTCTTCCAGTACCTAATCCCTATTTCCTTTGGTTTCAGTCAACACCACAGCTAGACATGGTTCTTGTGCCCAAATAATGACAAATTTTCATTCCTGTAAGATCTGATCCACAAGTTATCTTTCTCACTCATGTTGCCATGATCATTTTTAGGATTTACCTGCAAACATAGAAGTACTGATAGGCAACCCAGAAAATCCTCTGAGTTCCAGACATACTCCATCTTATTATTATGTTGTAACACTGTAGACAGGAAATATATATCCAGATTCTGAGAAAATGTCCGTTCTATGATGGAAGATTTTGATGTAATCAACCTACCAACAGTGATGCCTGGTTTGCCAGAGAATGGTGTCAGAGCAGAGGCACAGTATCCGTCTCTTAAGTTCACAGGTTAGGAGCACAGCCCTGGAGGTAGACTGGTCAGACATGTTCAAGAGGAACCTTTGTTTGTTGAGCTCTTCCATAACATTCATCTCATAATTCCATTATTATTTAGTCCATGAGTCCTTTTTCAAGCATTGGGGTGGCCCAGAGAAAAGACTGTCTGGCAGTCACACAATGAATCACCTTATCCATCTGATAATTATAAGCTTCCTTTGCTGTGGATGCCCTTTATTGAACATTCATGTGAGTCATAGATATTCTTATATGTTGTGCCATTCTTTTCTCCAGAACTCCTTGTCATTAATCCTCTAAATCCTGCTTTTCTTGTTCTACACTCTTTGCCTTTGTATTCACCATTCTCACTCAGAGATTCTAGTGCAAAAACAACTTGCTATCACATAGTGTTGCTTTCTATAGGAACTTTATACCAGATAATTACAGGAGATAATTTACTTAACTATTTTTCCATTTGCATACACAAGACATCCAGGGTTCCATTTTCCATAATCAGTATGACCATTACATCCTTTAAATCTGGCCATCTTACAACAAATTCCGTTAACTAATACCGCACTGGCTGGTCAGGAAAACAGAAGGCTCTTAAGCTATTAAAATAGGAAGAGGTTTAACTCGGGGAAATATAGGCTCACACAGAAGTCAAAAGGCTGAGATGTAAATATCATGGGATTCTGCTTTCAGAGAATACTGGGTACTGAGGGAGACCATCTCTTAGGTTCTCACATGCCCAGAAGTAACAAAATGATACTTAAGTGGTGCTCAAAAATGGATTGAAATCACTTCCAGAGAATAATGGCATCTCTTTTTCCTCTACCTTCCATATGTAACACGTATGATGTATATATGAGTATTTGAGTGATTTTATTGGAGGATATCAAGTTAATCCTGCTGGCAATGAGTATATGAGAATTGTAGTTTCCAGAATGCACTTCCCTGGGTTACAGGGGAAAACACAGAATGGTAGGGATGAATCCAAACATTTGCAAACTGTATCTGACAACCATGATAAATCTAGCCCAACTACCTCACCGTCCTCAACATGTATTTACCAGGATCTTAGGCAAATATCTATTTGAAAATTAGTTTTCATATTAAAACCCTACTTTATTGGTCTTTAAACTAGATATTAAAAAATATATTTCAAAATTAAGCCATGATGAAAATATACTAAAATTGTGTCCATGAAAATTTCTATTTTCATTTCTTTATTAAATTCTAAACATTCTCAGAAAAAATCTTCTTATTTTCCTTTATACATTATATAACCAGAATACATTGCCAACTAAAGAAAGGAATTATTTTTCCTTTTCTTTAAACTATTTTTAATTTTTAATGTACAATATAATAAAGTATTTAAATGTACCACATTCTTTGCTTTAAAAAAAGTTGAAAATTAGGATAGTTTGTGAATAGAGTAACATTACTCTTCCTGTGATATAATATAATTTTAAGACGATTAAGATAATATTTACAGCAGTATTTCACTATTATTGATGCTAGGTTTTATGATGTGCTTTAGGAGATATCGGTCTGGTTTCTCAATTTCAATAATTTATTTCCCTTTGTAATTAATGAGAAAATTTGTTATATGCTTTGAGACTATGTGACTATCATTTTCCCAAACAACTCTTTATCCAGTGATTTTAGCATCAGATGATATTTCTTGACTGGAGAGTCAATTGACGATTCTTGGTGGATTCAAATTGGCATTTCTTTGTTTTCTGAAACAATAACATGTGACAGGCTCATCTTGAACTTTCCCTGCTCCAAAAGCGGGGTCATTTAATAGGGAGTATTGTGTAAAAACCAAATTTTGGCCATTAATGCACCTGAGGCAGTTTGAATTTCATGGCTTTTAATTCCTTTCAGTAGATAGAGTTGAATTATATGTATATTTGTCATGAAATAAATCTGATAATTCTGCTAAAACCCATTATCACATGGATCTTCCTCACCATTCTTTATTTCATATTGATGTCTCTTCAACATATCTTGCTCTTTGAAGTAATGCAATGGGAAAAACAATATATATTTTAGTATCTTTACCTATAACTTGAATCTAGTCCTTAGGATATAATACAGATATGTGGCCTGAACTCTACGATATCAATAGCAAGAACCGCCAAAAAGAAAAAACAAAAACAAAAAACTGTGAGTTTGTTCTATATTAAAGGAATCTAAAGAGCTCTGATATCAAATGCAGT
The DNA here is from genome assembly GCF_965194825.1 of Balaenoptera physalus. Classification (NCBI taxonomy): domain Eukaryota; kingdom Metazoa; phylum Chordata; class Mammalia; order Artiodactyla; family Balaenopteridae; genus Balaenoptera; species Balaenoptera physalus. The sequence goes on from NC_138888.1 coordinate 104,462,240, forward strand.
AAAGAATCCTTGAGAGAAACATGGATTGCAAAAGATAAAAATTAAAGAAACAGATTTGACTGTGATAGAAAACAAAATTCAAATATGAGTCTATACCAGAAAATATTAGTTTATCTTTGTAGTAATAATGGTATAAGATTATATAGAAAAATTCCCTTTTTCCTGATACTTCATAATACACATGCTTAAGTAATTGGGAGTAAAGTGTCATGATGTCTACAACTTTCATTCAAATTGTTCAGCAAACACACACATACACACATATTTTATAAGAAGAAATAAAGCAAATGTAACAAATGTCAACAATTGTTAAATATAGGTTATAGTTATGCTGCTGATCTTTGTTCTAAGCTTTCAAGTTTTCTGTAGGTGTTATTTTTTTCAAAATAAAAAGTTGGAGAAAAAATGACTCATTGCTTTATGTACTAAGGTAAAAAGATACACAATATGTATATTTTAGTGAAAGATGCATGCTTTAGAAGAGAGTGTACAATATGCCACTATTAGTTTAGCAACTTGAAATATTTTAATGAATATATGTTTCCATATGAATTAGGTATAATCCCTGCTTTCAAAGAACATATACATAAACTGAATACATAAACTGAAAAATAAATATATCAAAATCACAAGGCGGCACATTTATTTAGAATTGAATTAGTAATATAGTTGGTAAATTTAAGAAAAAAATGTCATTCCACTGTTAGGTTAAAAGAGGTAAGCAAGGCTTTAATTCTAGAAATTAGTGTTTGGGGGAAATAGAGTTTTTATATTCTAAATCTAGAATAATAATAATAAAAGCAAAATCATAGGAGTTAAGTATTATATGCTCACTAATTTCAGATGAGGAAACTGAGCACATGGAATTAAATAACTTGTTCAAAATCACACAGCAGCATGATGATTCTGGTTCAAGAGTTTGCCTATGAAGTCAGTTCTAAACCAGTAATCTTAAACGGCTACATTAACTATTTGCTTTACAACCAACTCACAAATTATATATGATTCAATAGATTCCATTTAAACTATATTTTTAAAGAGAAATCTAAGATTGTTATAACTCCAGTGAATGAAAGCATTTTCTACGATTGGCACACGAAAGTGAAATAAGACATGTGAAGATCTTAGGTGTTTATTGGAAATTATATATATAATGTAGAATGAACTAGATAATATGCTTCAAATTATGTGTCATTCATCCTTCAAAGATGTCAGTTTTTATAATGTAAATGGCATGTACACAGTGAGTTCAGTATCTCTCCCTGATGCTTCTATTATTGAAATTACATGAGTGTGAAAGAAGACATTTATCACATAAAACCTGCTTCTTTTACAATGCTATCTTTAAATCATCATGTTAAACAACTTTCTTAATCACTTTGACCACTAATTAATTAATGGCCAAAGTTTAGAAGAAAACTCAAAATCTGAGCAGCAGTATGTATAGCTACTAAGAAAGGAAGTCTTCAAAATAGATCCACCCAATATAAACAAACTCTAGGGTGTGAAGCTTGAATGTTTATGACATTGAAATTATGACAGTTGCTAATTGTTTACTCAAAAACCAACCTCCCTTTCTTCCTGCATGCAAGGTAGAGACCACATCTATGAGTCTCTCTTGAATTTTGATGTGTTCATAATAATACAGTTTGTCAATGTTCAGGAAATCAGGAACACTCAACTAGCACTTAGTTGGAGACAGGGCAAAAGTTGCCTTGGTGTGAAGCTTGAGTCTGTGCTTTATACAGTCTGCAGTCTTCCTTACATAAACCTTGAAACCAGATGCTGAGATGAGACATGTTTTTTTAGTGGTGCATTGTATGGAATGATGGTAAATTCAACCTCACATATATTCCATAAGTTTGCTGAGAGAAAGTTCTATGGATTGTGAATAAATATTAGGAAGATCATGAGATACTCCAGAGCTGCGAACATCAAGTTAAAAGATCCAGCAAAGAAATCCTAATAGAGGGAATGTAGAATATAAAGCAATTGACTTAATATCACCCAAAGAGATAAAGAGAAAAATATATTTAAGAGGTCATGAAATAAATATGTGAAAATGAGAAAAAGAATAAATCTGAAATTTTAAGAATAAAAATATGGACATGACATTTTTCAGTAAATTGAATAGTTTATTGAAAACTATAGACTGGATGAAACTGAAGAGAGAATATCTAACTATAAGACAAGATTATGGAAAATTTCTCAAACTTGGTAGAGAAAAAAGAGATAAAAGATTTGACGGTTAATAAAATAAATCATTGATAAATGATCTCCAATATATGTATAATTGGCCTCCATAAGGACAGCAGATAGAAAATCTTGCTATAAAACCTCTGGTATGAATAGAATTGATGAATGTCCTTAATTTTCCAAAGTTTCAGTTTTATTAACTTTACAATGTATCTTGAATGACAGATGCCTCACTAGATACTAAGGGTTTTATACAATGACTGACAATCTTACCAACTCTTCCATTTCTGACATCAGAGAAGCTTTTCAGAAGTAACAAAGTCCTCTTTATCCACACTTAACCTATGTAAAATGGAAATTTAAATTTAAAATTTTTGGTGTAGTTAGAAACATATATGTTTATCTTCAGGTTGTTGCAATTCTAAATCAAGACATTTGACTAATAGTTTATAATTCTTATGTTGTTGTTTCCCAAACATTAAAATATAGTACTCCTTTTTCTCCCCCTGCCCCTAACTCTTACACTCAGGAATGTAGGCATGTATTAGGTTACACTCAAATCTTGCAAATTTTACCACTTATGGTCCTAACTACTGGGAGGACACTGCCAATTTGGGTTTACATTGTGGGTGTTTCAGAGATATGGACTAAGCAGAGTCTCTTCAAATTATTTCAGAAAACTCAAAACCACAAGCATCCTTAGAATGTGTCCTAAGTGGATTGTGTCTGGCTCTTGTGAATGAGATGGGTGGTTTACAAACTATTGTTCGTGTTTAAGAATTGAAAAGTAACTGCACTTTAGCTACAAAATTTAGCTGAGAGTATAGTTTTTTAAAAAGTAAAAACATTATGCTCTTGTTATATCATTTAGTACAAAATAATTAACATGTAAACTACAATGTAATCTTTATTCTCAAGATTTTAAGATATCTCTCTTGAATTCTTGAATATGCATTAATCAATTGCCTAATACATTTTGAGATATTGGAAAAAATACTTAAATTTCATGATAGGTCAGCCTCCCTTACAGATGTGCCAGAGTAAATCATAAAATGATATTCTTTCTGGAAAACTCACAGGGAGCCCCTTAGTCTCCCCATTTCTCTCCATCTGCCTTTCTAGCCATATTACTCTTGCTGCTCTCTGTTCACCAGCATTTATGGAATTTCTGTCCACCTGCTGCTAAGTCCACCCTGACTGCTTCCTCTATTTGGCCCATGGGGGTCTATGCAATGTGCTCCACAAGCATGCAGGACACATTCCACAGTGCCTAGAGTGTCTGCTTTTGCTCTTTTGTGTGTGTTTATTTGTTTGTCTTTGTTTCGGAGTGACTGTGATATTCTTGAGGTAAAGTCTTCACCACATAGACAATTCTCTGTGACTTCTTGGAAAATATTTAAGTTTTTAATGAGGAGCATGTGGCTGGGCCTGACTTGGTTTTACTGGTTTTTCTTTCTGTGCTTTGTTTGTTTGATATCATGTTTCTTTGATCTGACATTCTTGTTCAACTTCTGTTCTCAATTAAATAGAAAGATTGAATAGATAAGACTCTAGGTCACATATTTGGCTCATTTAGCACCAGTGTATAGTAAATGATACTCCCATAAATGACAGTAAAAATAGAACTGAGTTTTCACTTTATTACAATTAATAAGACTAATTAAGTCATTCATAAATCTCCTTCCAAATTGAACTCTATGTCTGTTGTCTGTGAATATGAAATATCATGTGGTCTGCCTTTGGCCCTTCCAAATTGAACTCTATGTCTGTTGTCTGTGAATATGAAATATCATGTGGTCTGCCTTTGGGGAAAAAATAGAAATGTGTCAAGAATAAGAATATTTTGGAAGAAAGAATAGTCTTAAAAAAATCATGTGTCAAAGTTGTTGACATTCTCATAAAGGAAAGAGTGGCATGAAACAGATCACTGAGATCAACAAGAGAGATTCTTGACAGATTAAAGAGTTCTGATTGATTAAACTCCAGACTTTCTAATACAAGTATATTTTATAATCCTTACTGTGTATGCCAGAAGATTTATGATTTAAATATTCTTCTGCTTAACTGACTTTGGATTTTCAGAGTCATTTATTTGTCAAAAGAAGTAGAATGTACTTACTTACCTATCTTTAATACATTTCTATGCTAGAACCTGAATTTTTTTCTGCTGGAACCACATCAAAATTTACCATCCTCTAACATCAATTTTCTTTCTCTCTTTTCCTTTTATAATACATAAATTGAGATACTAATGGAATCTTTGTTCCAAAAATAGACTCATGCAATTATATAAAATGAAAGAATTTTCCCTTCCTATCCCCAATATTGCTACCAAGTGCTTCCAGTTTAAAGAAGTGTGAGTTTCCTTGACTATTAGGTGTCAGATAGATCTTTACATGTGGCAGGTGTATCTGGTGCAAAACTTGGCTGTACATTCAAAAATTTAATCAAGTATTTTATATGTTTTATTGGCTAATTATGCAATCATAAAATTCACAACTCATTTTTAGTCTTACATTTAAAAAATGAAGTAAACTGAAAGATAGAAAAGGTAGGGTGGTAAACAAGGCCAGTGCTCTCAACATTGTTGGATCTTTGCACACAGAGTGTTTTTAGTGGGTAAACTTTCATTAATGAGGAAAATTTGCCCCAAGAATTTATTCATTTTTTAAAATTAATTAATTAATTAATTTATTTTGGCTGTGTTGGGTCTTCGTTGCTGTGTGCAGGTTATCTCTAGCTGTGGCGAGTGGGGGGCCACCCTTCATTGTGGTGCACGGGTTTCTCATTGCAGTGGCTTCTCTTGTTGCAGAGCACGGTCTCTAGGCATGCGGGCTTCAGAAGTTGTGGCATGCGGGCTCAGTAGTTGTGGCTCACGGGCTCTAGAGCACAGGCTCAGTAGTCGTGGCGTACAGGCTTAGTTGCTCCGTGGCATGTAGGATCCTCCCGGACCAGGGCTCGAACCCGTGTCCCCTGCATTGGCAGGCGGACTCTTAACCACTGCACTCCGAAGGAAGTCCCTATTCATTTTTTAAAGCATACACATTTTCTGAGAGAAAAGGTTTGTTGTACTTCACTAAAAATATGCGCTCTTAATGTATCCTGCAATGAGCAACAATGCTATTGAACTTGGCAGAGTTCACAATTAATTAACAAAATTTTCCATTCCCCTCCTTGGAGATTGTGTTGGTATTAAACAGTTTTCACTGACATTGGAGGAATTTTTCAATACCTAATATTTTTGAAAAGCAAGTGAAATTCAATCTTAGAAAAAAATAGCAAGCTAAAAATCAGCATATATTTCATATTAACTTTTGCTCTGGAAGGAAAGCAGATGGTTGGAAAATTAAGGACTTATTCATATCTGTTCACTGGAAGAGCTCAAAGCAAATTCTGAGTAAATGTACCAGCAACCCCATCCTTCAGTGTAATAACAGCTTTAGGAGACTGATTCAGAGACCTGAGGGAGGTGAACCAAAGATCCTTTTGACTTTTATTTTTTGCACAGCAGAGAATGACCACAGATGGAAAAGAGAAACATGTCTTTCCTGCAGGGTAAAGAATGAAAAAGCCAGAGAATTTATTAGTATTCCAGAAGACCAAGAGCTAGCAATTAAATTTGGCCAAAGTGAAAATGAAAATCTTAATATAAGAAATAAATAGTTCACTTAACAAAAGTATATATATGCACACACATGTATGCAGACAAATACACACACACACACACACACACACACAACTGAGCAAGACTAAAAGCTTCCCATTTATTCAGAAAGCTCCATGTTTTGCTGAAGTAAGGTTTTTTTTGAGTTAACAAACTTTGAGTACATAACTGCATTTATAAATTGAAAGTAAGATGCTTATGGTATAAAAGATCCAGCTTTCTTTTTAGAGACACCATGTGTAAGCATTTTGTACCTCAGTTTCCAAACGTAAACATGTTCAACAATTTTTAATACATTTAAAAAAGAATCAACTCATGGCTTACCCTGTGTTACCAATGCACATGTTTATAAAGGTTTTAAAATCAGATATTTTTAGACATTGGCATCCCAGGGGTCTGGCATGGTTTGCGTCTTAATGAAGCTATGAATGGGTAAACCCATTGTTCTATTTCATTGCTCCACCCTCTTCTTATCTGAAATGGCTATTCTTCTGCATCATGTGTCTCTTCAGATAGAGGCTCTGTGCTTATTTGGAGTCGTCATAGGGACATAAGACTCAATTGTGAGTCTGAGACATTCAGTGCCTAGAATACATTTTTCTTGGGTGTTAAATTTAGCCAGTACCCTCTGAGAACTTGGCATCTCCCAAGACACTGTCTAGATGTGCTGCCTGGTCTTCTGGAGCTTATGGGACTCACTGTCTTCTGTCTTCCAGTTTGGGAGTCCTCTAAACAGCATCAACACCTCAGAACATCTTCTAAATTAAGATGCCTAGCCTTTTGTGTGCCATAGACCTGTGTGACATTCTGATGATGCCCATGGATCCATTCGCTTAATATTGTTATAAATTTATTTAAAGAAAAACAAAAAGACCAATTATATTAAAATACATTATCAAATATAATAGACAAATTTGTGGTATAACATCTGAGTACCTTCATTAGCACATTAACAAATGTGATAGATATAGTGGTAGATCTTTCAACTACAGTGATCTTGAAGTAGTGATAATCATCAAGATTATTTTGAGGTATCTACAACAGCTGTAATATGACATAAATATCTGTAATTTTTTATTGACATATAGTTGATATACAATATTATGTAAGTTACAGGTGTACAATATAGTGATTCACAATTTTTAAAGGTTATACTCCATTTATAATTATTATAAAATATTGTCTGTGTCCCTGTGTTGTACAATATAACCTTGTAGTTTATTTTATACATAAGCGGAGGTTTTTTAGAAGTAAAAATCTGTAATTTCTACTGGTAAAAAACTCCCATGTACTGTTACTTTTGTTGAGATTTGTTTTTACATTCTTATTGAAAAAATGCTAAAGTATAGTTAGGGCTTATTGAGAAAAAATGATGTAATGTTTTGCGTTTATGCTCACAGAGCTCCTAAATTCTCACCTGTGGGCTCCAAGTTAAGAATTTCCTATTAATATGATTTAGGCTTTTACAAAATGCAAGAAGTATCAGAAAGCTCCTCTTACTTCATTTTGTCACCCTGAAAATACTACCTGAGACAAGATATCACAAAGCCTGATTTTCTGATTAATCTGTAAAAAGAGAAAATTTCAATGAAGACAAAAGCCATTTAATAGTTCACTATATATATTTTCATTGGAATAATATCCAATCCACCGTTACCGCCACAAAAAATAATCTTTCTGCTGTGTAGCACTAAATTCTGAAAAACGCCAGACACATAGAGGAAAAATATGTCTTTAGAAATGGTTGAGGAAACAAACAATATTAAACAATCTTCAATCAGCACAGCACTGTTGGCATAAATCCTCAAAAGTCTCGTGGGTCTCCAATTTCTTTAAGTTCTTATTTTTCACATGGTTTCACACATAGCTTTTGTAAGCTATGCTTTGTCTCTGCTGTCAGAATCCTTGTCACCTGCTCCATCATATTCTCTCTGTACCTGTATGCTTCTCTGACCATAGACAGGTACCAACGGAGGAAGACTACAACTCCCACTAGGGGTTTGGCATTAGCAAGACCCAGATATACAATCAGGGAGGCCCTTGCATTTTAGTCTTCTCCTTCTGGTTACACCTCAACTGCCTGCAAATTCAGATTAGTTTCTAAAATGCACTGCAAGGTCCTACAATAAAAACGGCCTTTGGAGTTCAATTTGTGGCTTGCATTATACGCATGGTAATAGCTTTGAATGTTCAGAAGCCTGAACCATACCATAAGCCTGAGCCATACCAAGAATTTCCATCTTGGTATTCTACATTCCCTATAAAAATCAATGTGGCTCTTCTTCCCCACTTAGCAGCATGGAAGGACCATCGTCACCATCTGGCTTTAAATTTGTAGAGTTCTCACTGAGAGTTCTACACATCCACCTTCTAACCTAGATGAAATGTTATTCTAATTTTCTGTTTAAATTAGCATTCCATGAGAACCTGTATGATTTTCTCTGAAATGTAGATGGGAGTTGGTCTTGCTGTGCAGTGGAGTGAAGTGTGAGCTATGGATTGGGGTTAGATAGAGAGAATAAAGATGTCAGAAATAAGAATTCTCAAGCCAAGATCGCTTCTCTCCACTGAATATTAATGTGAAGAAATAGAGAATTGATGTTGGGGATATTTTTTAGTGATTAGATATTGACTCATTTTTTGTCATATTAATTGGTTTGAAAACATCACCGAATCAACAGTGGAGGGATTTTTAAAGAACATTTTAAGTGCTTTGCCCAATAGACAATGGAAAGTTTTTCCAAAGATAAAAGTAGAACCAAAGAATGTTCATGTCACCGTCACTGAACTGTCACTGAATGAGGAAAATGAATTTGATTATAGAAGTACTAAATAAGAAAAAATAAAACAAATGGAGATCATTTTACACAGTACTAACTGTTTTACACAAAGTAAGCCAAGTCCAATATCTTAGCCTTTAGTCACTTTCTTTTTATTTTCTATAGAATAATTCTCTTTTTCACCCTCAGACTTTTACCAATTTTTAACCCAGGTATAAAGGAACTTCCTTTTACATACAAACGTCATTACCTCTAGTCCAAACTGCAAAGAGGTGATGCTGAGCCTATCACAGATGTATTTGATGGTTGATTAAATAGTGTTTCCATGATATATGTGAAATGCTACAAGCTAATCTGCCAATGGGGCATAAAACAGTCTGCACTTTTGCTACATAAAAGCAGACATGATGGATGTGGACAATTTCATTTTCAAATTGTGGCTTTGAATTTTTTAATACCAAAAAAATGGAAATAGGATGAAGGGAAACGCAACAGAGCACTATTTTCAGGCAAATGTGAGATGTTCTGAGGTGATTATGATTCAGCAGTCATAAAGGAAGGTGTCCAAGAAACTACAACAACTAATAACAGAATCATATGGAAATAGGTCTCTAGAGTTCAAAGTCACATCCTCTACCCCCAAGTAGTTTCTCCACTCAGCTGGCAATTGTTCCCTCAATCAGTATGTGACTAAACAAAGCTAAAGAATGAAAGTTTTAAAAGGCTCAATTTATAGCTATTTAAATTGTTAGAAGTAATAACATTTAAAAATTATGGCGATGATACTGCAACATTTTTAAAAATTTGTTATTTCTTCTTAGATAAAACAACCAGAGCTAACAGAAGGATATTAAGAACAATTTCATCATCAGTCAATGCATTTTGAAAGATAAGAAAATTAAAGAAAGTTATCACTGTGAGTGAAAAATGAAATACTTCATAAGTCCTACATAGATACTTTTGAATTAAATTGAAAGGAAAAATAGAGTGGATTAAAATTTCTATCAGTAATTTTTTTAATAAGTTCTGGACATCACACCTAACATTAATTAATAAATGGCTATAGTACATCTGAAATGGACATGTGTAGTAGCAGATAAAGCATAAAAAGATTTCACTGATATTAAAATAATTTTCATCAGTTATATTCACAAGTAACATTGTCAAGTGTGATAATTTTCAAAATATAGTCATGATATTTTGCAAATAAATCTGTGAGAGGTGCAATGTAAGAACTAAGTACATGTTAAAGATATGATAGTATAGAATCCAACATACATTCTGTTTCTTTTCATTCCTTCTTCCTTCTTTCCTTCCTTCCTCTCTCATTTTCTTTTCTTCCATTCTCCCCATTGCTTCTCTCTCTCTCTCTTTCTATTTAATCCAGAGCTGCTCGATCAGTTTTATTAGTCTAGGCTCAGTTTTCTGGACTAGTGGTTCAGTGCAATATAAGATAGAGTCTCTACCTGTGAATAACTCAATATTGTGGTGGAGAAAGACTTACAGAGGAATATTTCTAAAATTCTGTGTGCTATATCATGACAATCTACAGGAAGTTCTTAGGCACAGAAGATGGAAGACTGATAAGGTCTGAAGGGCTCAGCAAATGATTATTTTAGGTAATGATTAAAACACTGGTTTGAGATGTCTCTAGGTAGGCAGAGGTTTGAAGTAAGACTACTTTATTCAGAGAATTACCAGGAGTTCAGCATTTCCAAAATATCGTGTAAATAAGGACTGATGTTCAACAAAGATGAAAAAGGAGAGAGGCTGCAGAGTATCTGGAAGACAATGGAATAACTCTGACGTGTTTTAGAAAGAGAAATGCATCCATTGACTGAATTAAGTAAAGGATTCCAGTGGAAACTCAATTTATTCAAGATGATTATGAGACCCTGTTACATCCTTTCCTGTTCTTTTCTTTTATAAAATGTGGTTATTTGTTCAATACCCATCTGCTTGTTAAATGATAGACTATAAACTCAAAAAAAAAATGGAAATAACGTATCTATATTATGATCATTGTATCACCAATGACAATCACAGTGCCTATCACAGGGTAGGTGCTCCATAATTATTTACTAAATGAATAAACAGATTACTTTAGTCTGAGCATATGAGGAATCTATAGTTAAATACTACATAGTTATTTTCATAAGACCTATTGTATCTAAAGTGTTGGCTATCTGGTTGACAATAATTATGCTGAAGGCAGACTCATAGAGATATCCTCCCAATAGTCTCTTCTCCTGGTTATTCAGTCAAACACAAATCTAGAAAATTCTGTAAAAGGACTTTGCAGATATAATTAGGTAACTAATTAGCTGACCTTAAGATAGGGAGATTATTCGATGTTATACAATGGAGCTAAATGTAACACGTGGAACCTTAAAAACACAAGAGGAAAGCAGCAGAGTTGATCAGAGACATGCAGCAGAAGGAGAAATCTGGGAGATTCAAAGCTTGAAGGGGACTTGACCCACAAGTGTTAGAGCTAGGCCACACGGAAAACATGAGAAATAACATGGCCACTGCCCAGGATCAAAGCCTGGCCCTGGTGGACGGCCTACAGGGAAACTGAGATCTCAGTCTTACAATTGCAAGGCACTCAATAGGGCCATCAACCCAAATGTGCCTGAAAGAAGATTCATTTCCAGAGTCTCCAGAAAGGAACACAGCCCTGCAAACATCTTGATTTTGGTCTTGTGAAATCCAGAGCAGAGGAGCCAGCTAAGCTATGCTATGCCCAGACATGTGAATCAGAGAAACTGTGAGATAATAAATGGGTGTTATTTTACACTGTTAAATGTGTGGTAATTTGTTATAGCAGCAATAGAAAATTAAAACAAGTGGTTATAATACTTGTTCCTTAAAAAATTATGGAAAAGCAAGCTTCTAATGAAGTCCCAGATATTCAAGTGTTATTCTATTGCAACACATATTAAATAAAGACCTAATATATTTCTGACAAGACACTTTTGAAAGTGAGAGAAGAGAAAATATTGGAGTGAGAGTTATACATTGTCAGAACCGCAGGGTCATTACTACCATCCCCCTTAAGCATCCTGAGCTCCACATTGGATCACAGGTTAACAAGCAAGATGACTATTGAAAAAGAAAGTGTGGGGAGGGTATCTCTCCATTTTGGAGAAGCGTGTGAAGGAGGGGATTTCTGTCTGTAGGTCTCAGTGGTAACGGTGAAGTGTAAGATTTTCTGCTGAGCATGAAGCAGTCAGGAATGAAGTGTGGAATTTGAGCTGAATCTGTGGAAATAATTGAACCATGACAAGAAATAAAGGTTGCTGAGAGTTCCAGAGAACAAGATTGTGACAAAGATTTACCTGTTATACATGCTGGACCTCTATCCACCCAGAAAATACAGGTAGGGTCATTTAAAGAATCTTCTGCAAAACATAAGTATTTTTTTAATTTGTTTTTATTTTGTTTTGCTTAGGCAAGGGAGAAAGAAAATTACTTAGATCTTTTTTTGGTAATTTAAATTATTTAGATCAATAAATAGCCTGAATAGTCCTGAAACTAGGATTCAATTCCTAATGCTTAACATATTAAAAATTATGGAACCAGATCAAATTTATAAAAATCTATAAGAATTATATAACACAAATAAAATGTACACTAAAGGCAACACTTTAATGTGACTAATCATGTTGTTTGCTGAATGAAGTAATGTATTGAAAAACGACCCCAGCACCTTTGCTCTCTGACTGGAGTTTTGGTGTTGTTCTGCCTGTGTGCTGGGCACCTGCATGTGTGAACCCTTCCACAACTCTTTCCAAACCTGTGCACAAGCTCTGTGGTCCTACACTTGACCAACATATACCTTTTACAAGTTATGTTATCCTCTTCTTCTTCTTTTTTAATTTTTACTTATATTTATTTACTTATTTTTAGTTTTTATTACAATATAGTTGATTTACAGTGTTGTGTTAGCTTCAGGTATACAGCAAAGTGAATCTGTTATACATATACCTATAGCCATTCTTTTTAGACTCTTTTCCCATATAGGTCATTACAGAGCATTGAGTAGTGTTCCCTGTGCTATACAGTAGGTCCTTATTGGTTATCTATTTTATATATAGTAGTGTGTATATGTCAACCCCAATCTTCCAATTTATCCTTTCCCCTCCCTTACTTCCTGGTAAGATACATGCACCCCAATGTTCATTGCAGCACTAGTCACAATAGCTAGGACATGGAAGCAACCAAAATGTCCATCAACAGAGGAATGGATAAAGAAGATGTGATACATGTATACAGTGGAATATTACTCAGTCCAAAAAAAGAATGAAATAATACCATTTTCAGCAACATAGATGAACCTAGAGATTGTCATACTGAGTGAGATAAGTCAGACAGAGAAAGACAAATATCATATGATATCACCAATATGTGGAATCTTAAACAAAAATGGGTACAAATCAACTTATCTACAAAACAGAAATAGCGTTACAGATGTAGAAAATAAACGTCTTATTCTTCTCTTACTATCCTATCATAATTAAATTCAGACTACGTTATACCAACATGTTTGTTAAGGTGCAGGCATTGTATCATCCACATATTCTAAATATGCTTATATTAATTTTTAATCAAATACTGTATACTTTTATTTTTAAAAAATGAGTACATGATTAAACAAGCATGAAAAACAAACGAACATTGCAAAGACTATAGCATTCCTCCTGAGGGTGATCCCTTTGTCCCTCATCCCCTGCACAGCCAACCATGGTTACCATTTCTTGTGACCATTCTAGAAACCATTTGCTTATGTATGTGTAAGTGAGCACATGCATGTATAATTACACTTACACATGCTTTTAGTATTCCTGTGAAAGCTGCTCTGTGCCTTGCTGGCTCCACATAATGTCTTGATTTTTTTTTCCTTATTCCTTTATTGCTTTAGTGACTACACAGTATTCCATTTTTAAGGATATGTCATAATTTCTTTAATCCCCTATTGATAATCATTAGTTGTTTATCACTACAAACAGTGCTGCATTGGATATTTAAATACATATATTTAATATTTCACATTTTCCTTTACCCAATAATACTTTTTAAAATAGACTTTGTTTTTTTGAATAATTTTAACTTCAGGCAAAATTTAGTGCAAAGTGTAGAGATTTCCCATATGCCCCTTGCCTGACTCATGCACAGTCTCCCCCATTATCAGCATTTTCCACCAAAGTGGTACATTTGTTACAATTGATGAACCTACTTTCATGCATTATTATCACCCAAAGTCCATGGTTTACATTACAGTTCACTTTTAATGTACATTCTATGGGTTTGGACAAATGTATAATTATGTATCTCCTGTTATGGTATCATACAGAGTATTTTTACTGCCCTAAAAGTACTTGGTACTCCATGTATTCATTCTATATTAATTTTTAGTTCATCCATAGAATGCAAAAAAGTATAGAACATTAAGGTAGTGTCCTGGGAAAGAGTTTGTGAAATACCTTTGTACAGGTTCTTCAAAGAGTGAGGTGAAATCTCAGTTTCGATTTAGCAGATTCAGGTTGCTACCAAACAAAGTAACATTCCTGACAATCAGTTTGATAGCTTACTCAGCTGGGAGAGAGCTGAGAGAAATGGAAATGTAAAATTGGCACTAGGACCCTGGGCTTCCCCACAGACTGATGGACCCTGGTTAGGTGCCAGAGTCCACAATAGTCAAGAAGAAGAAAAGGAAGTATGTAAAACTTCTCCTTCCTGGAAAACACCACTGAAGACAGAAAGTTATTTACTTAGAGGCTTTTATTTAACGTAAAAGATGAAAAAAAGAGATGGAAGAAGACTGTAATGAATGGAGGATAAAGAGCGGTGATTTTTTTTTTTTTTTAAAGCTAATGGTAGGAGAAAGGTGGAAATTAAAAATGAAATAAGAGGAGGACCACAAAAACTGGATAAGAACATTAAATTCAAAGTAGTCTTCGAATCAGATGGTAATGAAAAAAGAAGCAATAGGAAAACATTGGCCAGAGTTTAATATTCAGACAGTATCAAGACAGTTTCAACTTACACTTTTCATAAAAGTTATAGTTTGAATTCAATATCTTCTATAATTTGTCTGCAACAGTTCTGAGTTCTTAAATTTCCATTTAATTTACAGGTTTTTAAAGTTGGCTGATAAAATCTGTTCCCAAACAAAACTCAGACCTACCAAAAGAATTAAACAAATTTTATGTACTGTCAAGACAGTTTTATCTCTCCTCAAAAAAAGTAAATAAAAAAAAAGTACAGTATTACCAACCTCCTACATGCTTAAGATGGGAAAACATTTTGAATTCAAGTGTCATGTATGCCATTTGCCCTTCAGTAAAATAAAGTAAGCCTTTAACCAGATTGGGATACTGATGTTTCTAAAGAGCTTCATATATGCTGATATTTTAGGTGTTTTTTATGATGTATTCATAAATACTGGTTCTATAACATGCAAATATACTGTTGAAGATTATTTCTAACATGCTTGGAAAGAGATGCTGTGCTTCTAAAACATGTGCTGTGAATTGTATTAACAATATCTAACATATGGCTAACCATTTATTTTCTTTGTAGAGGGCACTTCCTAGAGATATTTTATTCTTAATTTATATTCACATAAAAATTAACAGTTTGTGCACATGAAAGAGTGTAGCACGGCATCCTATATTATTAATGCTGAATTAAAATTAAAATTCATGATATTTAAGAAAAAATAAAGATAAGTATAGATAGATAGCAGGTAGACAAAAGACATAGATTTATGTAAGTATTGATCAATATATACAGTATATGGTTCAAATTAAACAAAATATACTGCAGTTGATCATGTTTAGCAATGAACATTCAAATAAATACTGTGATTCAACAGTGTTTTATTAAAACAATTATGATTAACTTGTAATTACCTTTACAATAGGGATTTTACAAGTCTGTATCTTTGCAAAGCTTCTGAAGTA
Organism: Balaenoptera physalus; assembly: GCF_965194825.1. Classification (NCBI taxonomy): domain Eukaryota; kingdom Metazoa; phylum Chordata; class Mammalia; order Artiodactyla; family Balaenopteridae; genus Balaenoptera; species Balaenoptera physalus. Next base: position 104,477,848 of record NC_138888.1, read on the forward strand.
TAGTAGGAACTCAATAAATAAATTTCTAAAAATTGAAATTTATAGTTTAAAAATATAGCTTAAAAATAAACTGTATTCTAATAGTTAACTCTCTCATTATACCATCCTTGCTAATGCATAAACCACTTATGCAATAGAGCCTAACTGCCTGGCAAATGAATTTTTCACTGTTGGAGAAATAGATAATTATAAAATAACACATATCATTAAGTCACGATGTCCTTAATACATAGATTCAATATAATTAATATTCTTTACTATTTTCATTATGTAGAATATCTGTTAAATTATAACATGTAAATTAATTAAATAAATTTCATATTTTAATTAATGTTTTGTATTTTACTTCATCAACTGGGACAATATTTTATAGGTACATTTAGCTCACTGATTTTAGCTAACCATAGTAACTATATGACTTGGTTTATATGTGATTAAATGTATAGATTCAAAAATTGCAGTAAAATAACAGAAAATTAGGAATCCTTTTCAGCTACTTTTCATTGATTTTAAAGTACGTTTGTCTCCTCTCCCTTTGGTTCATTTAAGCAAGGGAGTATTTACTCCAAAAAATGAGGAGTTTGAGTTACCTCAGCTAGGGTAACTCTTCCACTCCTGCTGGCTTACATGCGCTAATTCAGTATTTACCAAGTACAGTTTTGTATCCTCTTTGGTAAACAAACAAAAAAATTTATAAGGATAAATATTCTTTGTTATGAATAACTATGTATACATTTATAGATTTAAAATCTATATTGACCAAATTGACCAAATTTTGAAAAGTTCTGCTTTAATAATTCAAAGCAAAATAATGTCCTATGTGATCTTTAAACAGAGGTGTATTCCTTTATTTTTAAAAATCTATTCATAATCAAGTCCAATTCAAATATAAACAGTTGTATATTTCAAAGATTATTTTTCTTTATTTTTATTACAAAAATATGCATAAGTAGCATACAAACTATGTAAAATCCAAAAATAAAAACAAAAATTTAGAAAGAAAAAAAGAAAGTCACAGCCTACCAAAACCCAAATACTATTAACGTTTTGGTCATATGTACTTCCTGTTTATGTGTTTCTGCATAGTTTTTAATAAGGTTGAAGTGACTGTTTTTGACAATGTGTAATTCTTTTGATTTCACATAATGAAAGCAGAGGAACTTTTTCAATGACACAAAATTAACAAAATATTTTTATTTTAGAATATTAGTAGAGATACGTAAAATTAGAATATCTCAAACAATGATTATATACTAAAGTTTCATATGTGACATCTCCAGAATTAAGTAAACTTGCATATTTTACAGTTTTCTGATTTGATTAATTAGGGAAAACTGTACCTTACTGCAATTTCAAAACAGTTTTTTAATTTGAATGACATAAATAATTGCCTATGGTCTTTAACCAGAGGTATTTATCCTATGTGACTTGCTCACATGGTTTTTGCCAAAGTATTTTTGGAAAAAAAAAAATGGACAAAGGAATACACATGAAAAATTGCTCAATATCACTAATAATCAGGGAAATGTGAATCAAAATCAAAATAAGTGGTCACCTCATACGTGTTAGGTGGCTATGATTTGAATAAAGCTGAAAGAGCAAGTATTGGTGAGGATGTGGAAAACTGAACCCTTGTGCCCTGTTTGTGGGAATGTAAATTGGTGTGGTCACTTTGGAAAACAGTATGGCAGACCCTCAAAAAAAAAAAAAAAAAATAGAACTATTACATGATCTAGCAATCCCACTTCTGGGGGTATGTACTTTTTAGATTGTATTTATTTATTTATAATATTTTTTAATTTTCCAGGGAACACATATTAATTGAAGAAAAATACTATCTCACATGATTAATAATTTAAAAATAGCTTATCCATAATATAATTCTAAAGACAAAATTATTATTTTTTACTGAGGCCTTAGACTAATTCCAATTGTTGGCAGGATATACCTGTATCATTATGATCCTTTTTAAAAATTGAGTTAGAGATACTTGTTACATAATAAATAATTAGGTGATAATAAATTCATAGTTATTTTTGGTTATATTAATTTTTATAATTATTTGGAGTTCATAACATAATCAACACTTTATTAAATTAGAGTTGTTTCATTGAAAAAAATGTTATTTGATGTTTTCTCATCAATCTTGATTAAAAGTTAGTTTTCTAAAGTATCTCAGTAATATTGTTTTCTTAATTTTATATATATAATAATTTTGCTGTTTTGTGATCCTTTTTATTTTTATAAGTTCTGTTTGATTATTATCACCATACAGAAATATAATTGATTTTGTGTACTTATTTCTTAACCAGCCACTTATTGAACTTACTTATTAGCTTCAATATATTTTGTTTTCCTACTAGAAAATCACATCATTACTAAAAATGATAAAATTAGCTCTTATTTTACATTATTTTATAATTCACAAGTATATATCTTAACTTACTGAATTATCTAGAGCTCTATCAAATTGTGAAATAGTAATGTTGATAAGAAATTTTCATATTCTCATTTTATCTAATGCTGACTACATCTAGGTGTTCAACATTAAATATGACCCTAGAGTGTGATTTTTAAATAATATATATCATGTTGAAGAAATATATATTTCAATTACTAATTTTCTAAAAAAAATCCTTTTTCAAATCATGAGAGAATAAAACTTTTTTATTAAATACATTTTGTCATCTATTACAAACGGTCAATTTGTTTTATTCATTTAACCAGTACATGTAAGGTATTATGTTATTAGATTCCCCAGTGCTTATTTTAGGGGTGAAATGTTATATCTGTGGTATTACTCCTGGTGTCTTACACCTGCTGTTATTGCTGGTACAGTATTGTATTGTTATTTTTCACATGTGATTTTTATAATATTTTATTTGTTTTACTCGTCTATATTAATAAAGATTTCCTCATAAATGTATTTCCTCACATTCTTCATATGCCATGATATATGTGTCATGAATTTTTAATATATAATATTCAAATTACTTATTTCATTATGATCTCTAAGTATTTTAGCATATATTTTTATTTAGTTCTTCATCATTTTCTGTTCACATTTGTATAATACCTATGTGGTTCTTAATTTAGATCTTTACGTTTTCTCTGTTTTCTCAATTTTTTCACTTTCTATGAATCTGGTGTATGTTTATTAGTATTATCTAAGAACAATCACACTCTATGATTCATATTCACATGATCTCTTTATTTTTTTTAAGTGGGAAAGGAATTGTCTAGAATATAATTTTAAATTTACTTGTTATTACATAAGCATAGTTAAGCAGACATCGTGCAGGTCTCCTAATAACACGTGTAGCTCTCATTAAGATACAGGACAGAGATGACCTTTCTAAGACGTGTGCCGAAATCAGAATATGAACTTAGATCCCCTGGGTCCACTGGGTCACACACTTCTGAATCCATGTTCTGCAACAATCCTTCCATCCTTTTAAATGAGCCACTAAAACTGAATTTCATAGTCTCTTCTATTATGTCTTCAAAATTGCCCTCATATTTATTTAAAATTCCTGTTTATAATAAATTTAATATTTTGGACCAATTTCCTTCTTTCCTCAGGTTTTGATACCTAGATAAGTGGAGGGAAATAAGAGAGAACCTTTGTGGTAAAAGGAAGTATTTCTTGAACCTCTGTGAGGTGGGAGGAGCACTATTCTCAGATGGTGGTTGAATCCATTTCTGTGAAGGATTTGCTTTTCTTGGAGTCTAGAGACAGAAAGGCCCACACACCTACGCCAGTGCCAGGGAAACCCGGCCAGTGATACTGGTGCCCTAGAAGATGACTTTATGTGGCATAAATAGGACCAAGAAAAAGCTGAGTAATCTGGTGACATCCAGATCCCTGATTGTCTTTGCAGAGACAGCTTCCAGATCCTTAAGCTGTCTTTCAGGCATTTTCAGTTCTTTCTCCTATAAGTTTTTCCACAGAAATAATACATGACTAAGTTTAGTAAACAATTAGGGAGCCCAAATACTTGGTGTCATTGTGCATTTGACCAAGTCTAAACCCAAGTTTTCGTATTTTCCTTTTCTCCGTGGGCTGGGCAAAGATATATTGCTGAAATTCAGCCAAAAAAAAAAAAAAGAAAGCTCCAATTTCCTATTTCAAACATCTTATTAGATACCTCCACCTGGAACATAACAGAGACTCCAGAAATAGACCAACATGTATATGGTCAACTGATTTTCAACAAGGGTAGTAAGATAATTCAGTGGGGGAAAGGAAAACCTTTTCAACAAATTCTGCTGAAACAACTACAAACCCACTGCGGAAAAAATGACCCTTACTTCACATAATACACAAGAATTAACTCAAAATGAATGATAAACCTAAATGTGAAACATAAAACTAGAAAAGGCCTAGAGTTAATCAGACGAAAAAAATCTATTCAATATTGAAGGAGGCAAAAGTGTCTTACAAGGGACACAAAAACAAAATTTCATGCAAAAGAAGATTGATAAACTGAACTTTATCAAAACTTAAAATTTGCTCTTAGAAAGATATTGTTAAGGAAATGAAAAGATAATGCATAGAATGGAAAATATTTACAATACATAAATGTGATAAAGGGCTGGTATCCAGAATATACATAGTCACATGATCTCTTGCATCTTACTTTTAAGTAAATGTTTATATTTTTCTGAAGTTTTATAATATTTGCTATAAATATCACTTTAGTAAATTTATTTCTTCTTAAATTTATCTTTATTATAGCATACCTATGCATATATAAAGTGTTTTATGTTTGATTTTTGTAGGATTTACATTTTATTAAGATAAAAAATATAGAATGAACAGTAGTCTATATAAGTCTACTGTGAATTTATTGTTTTTCTTTTAGATAAATTAATCGAAGTATACATATGACCTAATTATAATAGTGAACAGTATTAAAGGTCTTGATACAGATTCCAAACTGACGTCTACAAAAGTTAAATAAATTTTATCTTACACAAGCAAAGCATAAGAGTTTCCCGCAAATCATTTTGTCACATTTTATTACTATTTATAACAATTTTTGCAAATTGAAGAGGTCAAGGAGATAAGTTTTGTTCTAGTTAGTATTACTTGAATTATAAATGAAATCAAAAATAGTTTATTAAAATTTTCTATTTATTCCTTTTTGAATTTTCATTTTGCACCTTAGTTGTCTTTTTGTTAGTGTACCTTCTTTAGGAACTAACCCATTCTCTTTCGGGTAGCATTTACAGAAACTTCAAGGTGGACAGATCCATGCCCCAGTTCTGCTAACATATGCACTACCTTGTGTAGTAGAAAGAGTAGGGACGTGTTATGAAACAAAGCTAATCAAAACTGATCCTGATATTAACATAATGATGATAAAAACAGGATTTCCCAGAGGTTACTAAGCCCAAAGAATGTACAATTTTGTTCTTTTGATGGCCATGTTTCAAAGTCAAATGGAGAAAGCTAAATGTACAATGAATAAGTCAGGGCTACAGAGAGAAGGGAGCCGAGCTGAGAGGGGGAAGGGGAGAGGCTGGAAGAGAAGGTAGGGTGGAAGAGAGAAGAGGAAGAGATGAAAGCATGATTCCATTATTCACGCTTTGTAGAATTCTGTTTATGATGCTACATCCACTGCTGCCATTGCAGTTGAAAGAACCAATAAAGAGAGAAGTTCCTCCTGTCTTGAACGAGTTCGACCTGAGTGCCTTATATGTGTAGCAACCAGTGTCCAGAAACTTACAGAAATTGATAACAGAGCAGAATATTGTAAGAGCAAACTGTAAATTGTAGAAAACAGATTTAAGCTCTGGAAAGTAGGAAAAAAAAAAGGTTTTTCCTATCTGGCTGAAATACTTTTTTTGCAGCAGCAAACAAGCTGGATAAATCTTTACCTTTTGCATCTTTAAATTTAGATGATACTAGAGGTTTGGGGTGGTGAGAATGAGAGAATAAAAGGCTTAGAATTTGAGGATGTACTGTTTTTTGTTTTTTATTATGATTTCAAACTAAATTGGCCAGTATGAAAGCAGAGAAAAAAACATGCATGTATGTTAAAAGAAGTCCCTTCTCCCTTCACCCAACAATAAAAAGTGGCTGGAAGTCAAATAATCATGAATTTTGCAGAAATGAAAAAAATCTGACTTCTTTATGCAAAACTGCATCTATTACAAAGGCAGTTTATAGAGAAGCTGAGCATAAGCGAAGAATAATCATTAGGACCAGAGAAGTGGAAGATGCCTGGCCTCTGAGAGGCCTCATGAACCACAGCTACAGAACATTTTTGGCTATAGCCTGGAGGAACATAGTTCATATTACCCTCAGGCATTTACAAAGACAGAAGCCATAATTTTGAGGGCTAGAGATCTGAGTGTTACCCTGCTGTTGAATTATGAATTTTTCAGGACAATGTCAACATTCAAATATCATATGAAGATAAGATTACTTGCTTAGTTTATGAATCCATAGAGTTGCTAGTAACTTCATAATCTGTCAATCAACATAATAACATAACCCAGCTAAGCTACAACTCTCAGTAGCAGCCATGTAAGACAGTGAATGGGCATGGTTGATATGGTCAGTGGGCACAGTTTAGGGCAAATAGACTAACGAAAGACTCACTTGACTTCTTGGGAAATTCTTGCTATTCCTGTTGAAGAAAAATGTCAACCAAGTGTATTTGCCTTTTTTTTCTCTTTCCAAGTGAGAATTGTTATTTTGGTGATTCTGTTTTCATTCAACTATTTTACACTGGATGGATTAATTATTGTTAAGAAGAGTAATAACTGGATACTTAAAGAGGAATTAGAATTTGATTTCTAGACATAACTTTGAGGTGTATATTTTTGGAGAGTGGTACATTTTAATCTTTTTCTTTTTTAAGAAAGAAGGGAATGGCTTTGTGATAGACATTTCTAAAATTCTATTTAAGGGAAAAAGAGTCCATTGCCAAAGGAAAGAATTTTTTGAGAAGAGACTCTCCGCAACTCTATGTGACCCTGCCAGAATTTTCACCATATAAAAACCTTGCTCTGTACTCAAAATTGGGGGTGTACTTATAACTGACATTTTCCCCACTATAGTACCCCATACCCCTGGCAAGGGTGATTTTTTTTTTTTTAACATCTTTATTTGAGTATAATTGCTTTACAATAGTGTGTTAGTTTCTGCTTTAAAACAAAGTGAATCAGTTATACATATACATATATTCCCATATCTCTTCCGTCTTGCGTCTCCCTCCCTCCCATCCTCCCTATCCCACCCCTCTAGGTGGTCACAAAGTACCGAACTGATCTCCCTTTGCTAAGCGGCTGCTTCCCACTAGCTATCTATTTTACATTTGGTAGTGTATATATTTCTATGCCACTCTCTCACTTTGTCCCAGTTTACCCTTCCCCCTCCCCATATCCTCAATTCCATTCTCTAGTAGGTCTGCGTCTTTATTCCCATCTTGCCCCTAGATTCTTCATGACCTTTATTTTTCTTAGATTCCATATATATGTGTTAGCATACGGTATTTGTTTTTCTCTTTCTGACTTACTTCACTCTGTATGACAGACTCTAGGTCCATCCACTTCACTACAAATAACTCAATTTTGTTTCTTTTTTTTATTATTATTATTTTAAATTTATTTATTTATTTATTTATTTTTGGCTGTGTTGGGTCTTCGTTTCTGTGTGAGGGCTTTCTCTAGTTGTGGCAAGTGGGGGTCACTCTTCATCACGGTGTGTGGGCCTTTCACTGTCGCAGCCTCTCTTGTTGCAGGGCACAGGCTCCAGACGCGCAGGCTCAGTAGTTGTGGCTCATGGGCCTAGTTGCTCTGTGGCATGTGGGATCTTCCCAGACCAGGGCTTGAACCCGTGTCCCCTGCATTGGCAGGCAGATTCTCAACCACTGCACCACCAGGGAAGTCCCTCGTTTCTTTTAATGGCTGAGTAATATTCCATTGTATATATGTGCCACATCTTCTTTATCCATTCATCTGTCAATGGACACTTAGGTTGATTCCATGTCCTGGCTATTGTAAATACAGCTGCAGTGAACATTGTGGTACATGACTCTTTTTGAATTATGGTTTTCTCAGGGTATATGTCCAGTAGTGGGATTGATGGGTTGTATGGTAGTTCTATTTTTAGTGTTTTAAGGAACCTCCATACTGTTCTCCATAGTGGCTGTATCAATTTACGTTCCCACCAACAGTGCAAGAGGGTTTCCTTTTCTCCACACCCTCTCCAGCATTTTTTGTTTGTAGATTTTTTGATGATGGTCATTCTAACTGGTGTGAGATGATTGTTTTTAACATTGATCACAGGACATGGCAGAATCTTTCACCAAAATATACAAAAATTAGAATTCAAAGGGATCGCTTTGCTGGTGATCTAAAACTGGCTCTCATACCTAATGCATTATCCTCATGTTTTACTGGTGCATTCATCTCGTTATTATGATTTCATGTGAACTTTATATTCTCTAACAGAAAACTTTATTTTTTTGTATTTTTCTTTGTTCCATCTCTCAAGAGTTATTTTGGAAAACTTTATAAAGTATCAAAATTTTTCAAATTTTATTTTATTTTTTCCAAAATTTTAAATTAACATATTCATATATAATTTCATGTTCAATTACAATCATATAATCATACACTTTATGATCAACTTATATATAAATTTCTCATCTTGAAAGGTGAACTTTCCTTTAAAACACAGTAAAATTTATGTGCTCCTTATGTAAATATGAAGTTCCATCCATTAGAAACAAAACCTTTATATTAGCAAGTAATACATTTTCAAATTAAATCAAAATTGTCTCATTCCCTTATCTCACTGCTATCATACTACTCCAAGTCCTTATAATCTCTTGTCTGGACCACCACCATGATCTTCTTTCTTTGATTCTTGCCCTCCTACATTATTTTCCTATTTTTCCCAGGGTTATTTATTTTTTTTTTACTTATAGTCTTCCACTGATTTTATACTTAGAAAATAATTATATGGCCCCATTTTCCTCTATGACCTCATATTTAACATTCACCTCACCCACTACTCTAGAACCACTGCTTGCCCTATTCCCCAGCACCTTTGCATGTCATTTTCTTTGCCTGAAATACTGCATCTCTACCACCACACATATCCCTGCACTTCTACTAAGCAGCTATCCTGTCATCAATCAGGTCAAATATTATTTCCAGAAAGAAGCCTCCTCTGACTTACTAGTCCACTGATTCCCCCCTGTCTCATAACATATAATTATTTAAATCAGAAATTTCAGGGTCCCTGTTATAGCAAACATTTTCTCACCCAGAACTGCTAAAAAAGTATCACCTCTTGCTACTCATTTCACTAAAATTCACACTCGTTAAACTTCTCAATAATTCCCATCCAATCCATGTAGACTTCCAGATTTTTTCACATAAATACACACACACAAACCCACACACACATACACTGTTATCTTCAGACTAGGTTACTTGCTCTCTGACTGTGATCGTTATATACCATATGTGTAATCAACGTATGTTTTGTTTCAATTCATCAGTGTATGTGTTTACATGCTTATGCTCATTCTACTCATTCTTTGATTTTTACCAATTCACAATGTTTGAACAAGGTGGTTGGTTGGATGGATGAATGTTTAGTTCTATTTAACAAGGTGTTAGTAAACAGTCTTGGAATGAAATGTAATACAAAAATTTTAAAATAACAATAAAGTAGATAATTATTAGTATTAACAAATTAGTTGGCAATGTCTTATGGGTCATTACAACATATTGATGAGTTATAAATCCTACACTTGAGAATTTCTAGTATATATGTTGAATTTAAAAATAATACTTGATAAATTTATTAAAGAACTAGAGACTTTGGATGTTTTAAGTATAATATATATGTGTGTTTGTGTGTATATATATATATATATTTTTTTTTTAATATTTACTTAACACAGTATGGCTATTATTTGCTTGCATAGAATTATAGAGCTGGAAGAGACCACTGATATTATCTACCTCAACTGTATCAGTTTAGAAATGTGGAAACCAAAGCTCAGAGATGCTCATCTAAAATTCACAGCTTTGTCTTATGCAATTGTTTTTCAACAATTTGGATCAAAATAAAGAAGATATATTTATCAATTTTGTAGATGACAGAAGGCAGAAAAAGAAATAATATGATGGATGACAAAATTAAGATTCAAGAAGTTCTTGACAGAATAGACTGATGCACAGAATTCAAGAGGATTGTGTTTAACAAGAATAGATATAAACGAACATATTTAGGTTAAAAAATTCTGCATGTACAAGAATTGGTAAGAACTGGGTCCACGGTATTACCTGTTAAAGGCTTTTTATTTGATAAATTTTTATTTTTATTTTTTACAAACTAATTAATTAACTAATTTATTTATTTAATTTTGGCTGCATTGGGTCTTCGTTGCTGTGCATGGGCTTTATCTAGTTGCAGTGAGTCGGGGCTACTCTTCTTTGCGGTGTGCAGGCTTCTCATCACGGTAGCTTCTCTTGTTGCAGAGCATGGGCTTTAGGTACATGGGCTTCAGTCGTTGCAGCATTCAGGCTCAAAAGTTGTGGCTCGTGGACCCTAGAACACAGGCTCAGTAGTTGCAGCACACGGGCTTAGTTGCTCCGTGGCATGTGAGGTCTTCCCGGACCAGGGCTTGAACCCGTGTCTCCTGCATTGGCAGACAGATTCTTAACCACTGCACCACCAGGGAAGTACCTGTTGAAGGCTTTTTATTATCCTTTGCTGAATACTAACTAGTAAAGTTATGTGACTTTTAAATAGTGAATGTACTAATTGAAATTCAGTGTCCAATACAAGAAAGATAACCACTGGAAATTGTCCTGTATAGACTATATTAGGTAGTGCGCATTTCTTGATCAGTATGACCAGTATGATCACTATGACCAGGATGACAGAAACTTCTACATACTGGTTATCTTTCTGAGAGGAGTATCAAGAGGAGTATCATGAAAAATCTGGTAACTTAAGGATACTCAGATAATTAAAGGAATAATGCACACTAGGTCTTGAAAACCAGCATTGTAGAGCTACCATGAGAAATGCTGTCAAATAAAGGGGATTCACATGCAAAGAAACTTTAATGTAATCTCTTTTATCAAAACAACAACAACAACAACAACAAAGTTTGAAAAGGCTAATGGGGAATTTGGCTGTAGGGTAGGGGATAAAATGAGTCCTGATTAGAAATCAGAAGGACTGGGGTTGTATTTGAGCTCTCAGTTATTGGATATAACATCTTTAAAAGTTATAATATCTGTCAACTATGATTCCAGCTACAAACTGGAGATACCAATATCTACCTTGTCTATTTCATAGGTCATGATGAAAGTAAAATAAAATCACAGGTAGAAGTGTGTTGTAAGTATAATGCAGGTACAACCAATAAGTCTGTAGTAACTTTGATGTAAGAAAAGGGAAATGAGAATTGCTGTCTTTAATACAACACCATGGTGAGGCAGAAGCCAAAAATCACATGCTTAGGATGTTCTAAAAGGGGAATCTTTTTCAGATAAATAAATATACAATATTAAGGGGTAACTGAGATCATTGCCAAGTCTAAGATTCTAATTCCTGAAGGGCAGAATTACACATTCCAAAAATATCAAAAGATATTTGATTGTAGATGAATTATTCTTTCAATAAGTGGCCTTAGGCAATTACCTAGACTTCTTATGTCAAATGCATTTGATTGTTCTCCACATTTTGTGACAGTGTAATAGTACTTATGATATCATAATTCTGTGTTTATTTGTGAAGACTGGTGTTAATATATATCCAGTTGCTAATCTTAGTAATAAAATGAATATGGATAGAAAAGTTATTTCTTTGAAATGAGTGACCCTTAGCTACCAAAATCATTTGGATTGAGAGGTTATCAAATGTGGAGTTGGTAATTTCTTATAATGTAAATAGATCAATCATATTTTCTATTCAGAAACAATCAGACATAGCAGTTTCTCAAAATTTTTTTTCTGTGCATCCTCAAACATTTCAGAGTCTGTGTTGTTATTTATTAAATGTAACTTTTTTAAAGTCTGGGACATATTTCCTAAGAAATGTCAAAGTATATCTTATTTTAGAACTATAAGCAGAAATTTCATCCAATATGTCTCTACATATTCCCACAGTGGGTTTTTTGTTGTTGTTCACTTACATTAAGTGTGAATCTATAACTGATATTTTAAAATTTGTTCACCATTCCTTGAAATACATGATATGTATCTCAGCTGAAATTTTGAGCATTTATACTTTTTAAGTTACTGGTCATAATGTACTATATTTTAACAGAAGTGAAGTATTCAACTATGCAAAAAAGTAAAACAGAAAGTTAAAAAACTGTGCAGCAGACTTAGTATAAATTCAATGAGCCATAAAAATGAATTCTACTGATTCTTCTACTGAAATGTGTTGACCTTCTGAAAGGGACAAAGTAGGGGATTGTAGTAAAGAAAATAGTATGGGAGACCCCTGTAAGTTAATGGTCATTCAAGAAAGCACGTTTGGGCTTCCCTGGTGGCGCAGTGGTTGAGAATCTGCCTGCCAATGCAGGGGACACGGGTTCGAGCCCTGCTCTGGAAAGATCCCACATGCCGCGGAGCAACTGGGCCCGTGAGCCGCAACTACTGAGCCTGCGCGTCTGGAGCCTGTGCCCTGCAACAAGAGAGGCCACGATAGTGAGAGGCCTGCACACCGCGATGAAGAGTGGCCCCCACTTGCCGCAACTAGAGAAAGCCCTCGCATAGAAACGAAGACCCAACACAGCCAAATAAATAAATAAATAAATAAATAAATAAGTCAGGAGCTCTTTAAAAAAAGAAAGCACATTTGCTTAACTACAAAATCAAGCAAGCTTGATTAGCAACAAAACCATGCAACAGAAGCATGAGGTAAATCCTAAAACAATGGTGGCATGAGACCCACCTCCTGCCCAGTGAGCTCAGTAAGTTAATGATTCCTAGGTTGTGCTACTCTGCACACACTAAAAACAAAAATAGAAGACAAAGGTGACATTATACAGAAACCTGAGATGATTTACCATTTTTAGTATATGATACCACCTTTTTGCTCATTTCCATTGTATCATGACAGTCCTGGCTTGACCATGTAGGGACAAACTCCCCCACCTGACGTGGAGGAGGAGCTGATGATAGAAGCTTGACATCTACTCAAGAACGAAGAAGAAGGTCGTCTTCTCCCCCTCCTCACTTTTTCTTTAATTATAAACTGTAGCCCACTAAGTCCTTGGGGCAGCACACTCTCTCCCACCCACTTGTAAGCCTCACAAGTGTTCTATTCTAACAAATCAATTCTTATTTATCACTTTCCCTCTCACTGAGTTCTTTCTGCTCTAAGATATAAAGAACTGGAGCTATTTGGAGCCCCCAAAAATGCCACCTAGCAGTTTCACTTCTGCAGTTATTGAGAGCAACAATGTACTCTATGTGAATTTCAAAAAAAAAAAATAATAATAATAAAAATAATTTCATGATCAATAAGAATCAATGTAAAGTCATTGGGCCTCTTATAACCAAATTATTAGTGCAAGTTAAAATGTGGCTTCCTGTAAGTCTCATTAGAGACATTTCCACATTTTTGGACTTTTTAATGGTGAATGTTTCATCTTCGTAAGAAAAGTATACTATTATACGAAAATGATTTATTCTGCTTCTATTTTCCCTGCCACCGTATGCTATATACTTTTTCTTTCTTTTTTCTTTCCTTCCTTCCTTCCTCGCTCCTTCCCTCTCCTGAAGCCACCAAATTACAATAATATAATTTTGTCACCTGTACCTGAGGCAGCTCAGACTAGATTATTGAAACTTTAAGAAGACAGTTTCTTTTCCTTCTTTTTTCCTCCTTATGAAATAATTCAGATTTGATCTTATATATATAATCAAGTTATTCTAAATTCACCTCTCAGAAATAGGTTTTTGTTGGGACGACATAATTTTGATATAAAAAGATAAAATAATATTTACAAAGCAACTTACTACAAGTAAATTGGTTATGTAACAATTATTACTTTGCTTGTAAATATTGAGCTATCTATTTATTTACATATTTATTTTGGCTGCTTTCGGTCTCTGTTGCTGCGTGCAGGCTTTCTCTAGTTGCAGCGAGTCGGGGCTACTCTTCGTTGCGGTGTGTGGGCTTCTCATTGTGGTGGCTTCTCTTGTTGTAGAGCATGGGCTCTAGGTGCACGGGCTTCAGTAGCTGTGGCTCATGGGCTCTAGAGCACAGGCTCAGTAGTTGTGGCACACAGGCTTAGTTGCTCCATGGCATGTGAGATCTTCCCAGACCTGGGCTCAAACCCATGTCCAATGCATTTGCAGGCACATTCTTAACCACTGCGCCACCAGGGAAATCCCATATTGAGCAATTTTTAGGATGGTTTTCATGTAGTAGATTCACTTAGTGATTTGGCTTTTTCTAGATGCGAAGAGTGACACTTGTTCCATATGTGATTTCATAAACTATGGTCATTGTATGTTATACTTCCAACTAAAATATGAAAAAAAAAAATACCACAGACAATATTTTAGCAGGATCTGCAAAAAATATGACTTTCAGAAAATTTAATATTTTGGACAAACTTAAAAATAAAACAAGTTATGTTTTCCTTTTATATCTAGAAAAGTGTTATCAACTACTTCACATTTTGAAACACACATGCAAACTCATGAAGAAAATAACTAAAATGTCCTTAATTATTTGAGTAAAATGTATATATATTTAAAATATTATGCCACTTATTCTTTCTTTACAGACTCATCTGTATTATTTGCCCTTTGTTGTTGATATATATATATGCAATGTTTGTCTTCAAAAAGTGTAAATATTGCTGCAAAAAAGGAACATTTATTAATGATATAATACATATGTCAATATTGACAAACAAACAAAACATTGTCAAATTTTAGATAAAATGTGGTGAGCTAATTTTGTTCTTCCTCCAATACATAATTGAAAACATAGACAGAAGACTATACATATATTTTTTGAGTTGAATGAAACCAAAATGAAAAACAGGTTCCATTCAAGATCAAAGATTAAGGGTTCTAAACCATTTAGAGAAAGTGGCAATAGGTGAATAATATGGGTTCTGGGGAAATAAACATATGGGTCACGGGGAAAAGAAGAGAATAGGGGAAAAGATATAGAAAACATTAAGAAGAGGGACTTCCTGGTGGCACAGTGTTTAAGAATCTGCCTGCCAATTCAGGGGACACGGGTTCGAGCTCTGGTCCAGGAAGATACTACATGCCACTGAGCAACTAAGCCTGTGTGCCGCACCTACTGAGCCTGCGCTCTAGAGCCTGCGAGCCACAACTACTGAGTCTGCGTGGCACAACTACTGAAGCCCGTGTGCCTAGAGCCCGTGCTCAGCAGCAAGCCACTGCAATGAGAAGCCCGCGCACCGCAACAAAGAGTAGCCCCTGCTCGCTGCAACTAGAGAAAGCCCATGTGCAGTAATGAAGACCCAATGCAGCCAAACAAAATAAATAAATAAATAAATAAAAGAAAATATTAAAAAAAAGAAAACATTAAGAAGAAATAGTGCCTTGTCATACTTTAAAGGTGTTTATTTATATGAGCACATTTCATCCTTTAGTCAAATCACAAGTACATTACATTCCCTTCTGACAACAGCACTCAACCAAAATAAAACCATTCATTTCTTATCAGCTTATATTGCTCGATGTACTTCCCATGTATATAGAAGTGGTGTATTTAAGAAAAGGTAAAAATGAAATAAAAACTTTGAAATTTCTCTTTATCTATCATGTATCTAATCTTCCTATGACAATGGCTAATACTTGATATTTAGCACTACACTAAGACTCAATCTAATTTTACAGAAATCTATTTGGTAAATTTTGCTATTATCTTCACTCTGTGGTTGGAAAAATTGACCTTTAATAGACAGTTACCAAAATTTACAGAACTGGTTAGATTCATGGATTTGGAACACGAAGCCAGGTTTTTTGGTTTGCAGACCTGTGTACTGTTCTTTACAGTCTATAAATAGCCCAAAGCCATTTCAGCTCAGGAAAGATGTTGCAGGAGAACTGTTGAAATCTATAGTTTAACAGTAGTATATAAATTGTTCCATCAGTTTCTGGCTATTACAACAGGCCAGTGGAGATGTGTTCGAAGGTGGGGCTTGAGCATGTAGCTTCCAATTTGACTATTTTGCTTCGAAACCTGGCTCCCCAACTTACTAGCAAATTGATTTATTTTTCTGTGTCTCATCTCCTCATGTATAAAATGAGGTAAAATAGTGTCTGTGGCTGAAAATAACTGAGTGAATGTAAAGAATTAATATATGTAAAGCAACTTCTAGCCTGGAATTCCATAATATTTTCAATATTATGCACATGCTAAATAACCAACAGGTCTTAATCTTAAAAATTGGGCCCTGGGCAACTATTGGTATAGATAAATCTGAGAAAAAAAATATTAAAAAAGACAATGCAATTACTCAAATATGTGTAAGCATTACAGTTTGACCCCCACCCCATTCCAAGTAACTAGTCTGTTTGAGTTGTCTAAATGATAATGGTGCCAAGAAATAACTAGTCAATTCAACACTCGCATGTTATTTTAATTTAGTAGTGCAATTTCATTCCTGGCTTTCATCTGGCTTCATTCCCTACAATCAATAATATCCCTGGGGATATAGAACACATTAAAATTTTAAACACTTGTACTCAATTGTGCTTAGTTTTGTAAGTTGGTAGATAATGATACAATTTATCTTTACTAAAAGTCTTGTTTGATCATAATGTGTCAGTGTAATAACCACTTAATGTATAAAATAATAGTTAAAGTATATAAAACCTTGATGTTCAAGATTAGAATAGAATCTATTTCCTAGGTTTATACACTGAAGCCTACAAGGTTTAATGGTCCAATCTCTGGATGTCAGTCTTGTTCCATTCTATAATTATTAAACATGTCTTTGTTGCATAGTCACAAAATATGCTCTTAAGAAAGGTCAATGGAAGTTAAGATTTAACATGTCCAAAATTTCCTTTTGAGTCTCATAAAACTATTTACCACTATTAAAAGATAGTATTTAATTGACTTTATGAGATATTTATAAGGCATAAACATGATAATGATAAATCAAATAAACTATTTTTAAGCATTTTTAAAGTTTGAACCAAATGAAATATTAAAAAAATGAGGAGAAGGCACTAAAACATAAAGGAGATAAAGAAATAAGATAAAAGTCCTTCCTATGGCAGTGGAAGTATTTCAGCCTCCAAAATGCAAAATAAAATGTATAGTCAAAAAGATTTTGTTTTCATTTTAAACCCACTCTAACCTCAAGTTCTGGACATTTATGCTGATTATAAATTGCTTAAAATGTGAATTATTAATTTCTGATATTTAATATCTTATGATACTTGGCAAATAATTTGTGCATAAAAATTGCTTAGCAATCATTAATTAAATTGAATTCAAAGATTTTCGACTAGTAATGATAATAATATCTGCTCATTTATCAAATTTACTTTTTGAAAATCATAACTCTATAACTTCTTGTAACCTCTGTGCTTTCATGTGAATAGAAGCATGAGTTAGCATACCTGCTGCTGGATATCAGAAGTTTCCTGTGAATACATGAGGGGTTCAGTAGCCTGCTTAACCTGTCAGAAAAAAGCATTAATGAGAAACCCTTCATTTTCTGTTTCTAATCACAATCTTTTCCAACTCTTGTGATGGAGATTCCTGAAAATATACATGAAAGCATTGTAAAATTAAAGTCTAAATTGTTTTTTATTTTCAAAATTATGTTTCTCAGGTATTCAGTCTAATTACTGTGTGTCTGGATTGTATTAATTGTTCAACCACTACTAATAGTATAAAGTATTTATGATATAAATGTTGTGAATATAGTGTCATTATTGTTGCTGGTGCTATTATTATTATTACTACTATTGACAAAGGAAAAAATGATTATGGCATTTTTCCTAGAAAAATTATATATATCCTTTGTTTATGAGAGATTATTTCCAGAAATGAGGAAATGAAGTGGTGTATTTATTGTAAGTTGTCTTATACCCATCTCTACAAAATAATATATCAACACAAACTAACAACAAAGTAAAACAACATTAACTAATTTTTACAATTTTGTTATAGAGAAGTAATACTTGTATTTACTTTTCTTCTAAGATTTGGGTCTGTTAGAATAAAATTGTCTAAACCTCCTCATGGTCATTGTCAAACATAATATTTATGTTTTCTTACTGGGTTTGTACAATTTAAATACTAGCATGATTAAGGGAATCACTAACTTTCTACCTTTAGCAAATAACATTTTGGTGTTATATTAATGCAAACTAGATATACACTTTTTTAAGCCAATGAAATGATTAAACAGGAGCACTGCATACTAATTTACTAGGAGTCCTCTTTTTGGAATATTCATTTACTAAATAATAGAATAACAAGAACAATGGGTCCATTCTTAATTAAGACACAGATTTTACGTAATACCTGCTTGAAAAATATTTAAAATTCACAAAATATTTCTACATGTAATACTTTGTTCTGTCCTTAAAACAAATCTATGAGGTATGCTTTATTACATCTTTGCAATGTGAACTCTTACAGAGACTGCAAGTTTTTCAATGAGGAAATAACAAACTTCTTCTGGGTTCATATATCCTACCATGAAAGTTCTATTTCATAACTTGAAGGACTCATAATACAAAAAGAATACCTCAGGAAAAAAATAAGTGATGAGAAAACAAAAAGTATCTTAAATGTTGGATGGAAAGTTAGTATCAGCAAAATTGTTATAGGTGTATTAAAGGATGATTGCTACTTGTATGAAGTCTTTATAAAGCTGTTGTAGCAAAGAAGAAAAAATAACCTTAAATTTTAATAATAAATATAATTCCCATAATGAAAAATAATGAAGATGTAACCTTATGAATTATATAATATTCAAAATTTGAAGGTGGTAATCAATTGTCATACTAATATTAGAAAATAGTAGACATGTTAAAGAGAGTTTGAGAGCCCCACTGACTTTGTTCATATATATATAATTTCCACAGTCTAATTATAATTAATAGAAAACTGTGATAACTACACTTACAGCTCTATATCTTTAGTTTTTCCATTTTCGGGAGAAAAGAGTACTATGTTTGTCCCTCCAAAGAAAATTAAAATTTCACTTTTAGTAAAGGCTGTTCACATTATGTTTTTCATTAAGTTAATGTCCAAGAATCCAAAAAAGTTGATTAATGAGCAAGACAAACTAGCCAGGAAAATGAATTTGAATTAACATCAAGGCATAAGACCAAAAATGCGATTCACCATTTTTTCTTCACTTACTAAATGTCATTGCTTCCGAGGGCATTTTAAAGTGCTCTACACTAAAACTAAAACAAACAAAATTCAGCCAAATATAGCTAATACTTTCTGAGTGTTTCTTATTTAAAATAAGAAGTGAAAGTACCACATTTTCTGAATATGTATACTATTATAACTAATTAGATATTATAGGTACACATAGTACTTTATTCTCTAATCTTTGTTTCTGAAATTGGACTACCCTCATTCCAGTGAGTTCCGTGTTGAGCTTATGTTTTCTTATTTCTCCCAATGTCACGTTCCCCATAAGCATCACCATCTTGGTACTGGAAATACTCACAGAGGTAGTAGGAAAATGGATTACATTCTCACACTGGAAAAACTAGATTTAAGAAAATGACAGAGCTTTATTTAGACTCAGAATCTCTGGACATTAATTCTCAAATCTTTCAGTGCCCATTTAGTGATCCAGCAGTTCCTTAAACTCATGCCATTTGTATTTAACTTTATCCTTTCTATCATCATTTTATGCAAGTATAACTTTTCATTGTATATAATATTTTTTAAAATATACTTTTCTGAAAAGAGTCAGTAGGAATATGTGACAGGTAAATCATTCCTGTAAATAATCATAACAAACAGTAGTTGCAATTGCAATAATTTTCATTTTACAAATGACATTCATAGATGATAGAAATAAATTTAATTTGCTATACACTTTTTTTATATTTAAAGTTTTGAAGTCCCAATTACTTACAACAAATTTAGATCATTTTGAAGGTTTAAAGTATACTTGAAATATTAAAACTATTATATAAAATATCTACATTTAATCCTGTAAATCAGGGACAGCAGATTATTAATTTTTTTTGGTAAGGAGCCAATAGAAAATATTTTAGGCTTTGCTGGCTGTAAGGTTTCTGTCACAAATACTCAACTTTGCTGTTGTAAGGCAAAACAGGCATAGACTACAAATAAATGAATGGAGGGGCAGCTTTGGTCCACAGGCTATGGCTTGCCAACCTCTGCTTTAAATTATACATGCAGTTGAGACATATATAAGATTTTAAACCAACATTCCCAACAAACTATTTTCTTTGCATAAAAATATACTCTCACAAAATCTTAGGCAAGTATTATTAATCATAGCTGTTTCAAGTACTCTTTTGTGAGTACCTCAGTGTATTTTATACTCTGAATTGTGTATAAAATAGCATTGCATTTATTTTTTTAAGAACTTTGTTTAAATGTAAGTGGTTTATTGTCCCATACTAGAAATTTATTTCTTTTTTCTTTTCTATAATAGTGAGAAATTGTGCAGTTAAAATATTTATATTTAGAGTTAACAGTTGCACGCTCACAAAACAAGCACCATCAATAATTTTCACTTTGATGCTTTTTATGATAATGCACAGTAATTGGATTCAGCAGTAAATCCAAACACAGCTCTGATGCATTGATTTTCCAAAGAGCTCTGTCAAAATGATGCAGGAAGAAATGAAGCAGTGGCTTGTTGAGGCATATCATGGAATGATCTTAAAACACACTTGAGCAAAATACACCAGGATGTAGATAGTTTGTTTCTTTCAACAATCTTGGCAGTAATACCAGGATTTTAACAAGAATAGTTGTCATTTCTTTATTGATCATGATCTGGATTTACCAGGTCAAAATTTAAACAAAAAAAATGATCAAACTATATTACCTGAAAATTACAACTTACCCTGAGTTTTGTTTAACATGTTATCTTTTTACTTTACATCCACAGCATACACTATTTCATGCACAGTGTAAAACTAACATAGTTAATCTCTTGAATTAAAAAAAAAACATTGTCAAGATTGTGGGTGCTCAAGGGTCCTGTGAGCAAGGGCAGGTCACTGCCTACACCTTCCCTGGAGCCTGTGCAGCCTGCTAATACTGAGGGTCCCACAATCCGGGGGTCAACGCCCCTGGGAGAGCACATGCCATGCCTCAAGCTGTAGCAACTTCCTACCAACCTCTGCTGCCCCAGGCACTCCCCACACATCCCAATTGTGACTGCCATATCCCTCCCCCTCCCCAGCCTAAGTGAGCAAGTGAGCCCTAATCAGCTGCTGCTTTTGCCCCCTCTTGAATGGGTGAGGAACAGACACTGGAGGGTGGCCCACAAGCAGAGGTGTGGCCAAAGCCAAAGCTGAGCCCCACAGTCAGTGCGACCAAAGAATATAAAGGGAAATCTCTCCATTAAGCCACAGGAGCAGTGGATTAAATCCCCATAATCAGCTTGGTAAATCCTGCATATGTGAAATATCTAAATAGATGAGTGTTCACACAATCGAGGCTGTGGACTTTGGGGGCAACTGTGGACTTTGGAGGCAAGTACACATGGGAGTAAGGCCTGGTCAGAGTCTGAGCTGGCCACGCAGAGCCCACAGCAGGTCCAGAGACCTACCAAGAAGTACTGGAGGACTTCCTGAGCAGGCAGGGATTCACTGTGGCTCACTGTAGGGGAAGGACACTGACAGCTGAGGCCACAGGAAAAAAATTATTATTATTTCTACTAGATTTTTTCTTTTTTTTTTTTTCTTTTTTTGGTGTTTTTTTTTTAATTGGTGTTTTTTGTATTATTCTTTTAATTTTTATTTTATCTACTTTTTTGTTTCTTTTTTATGCTTTCATTTTTAATATACTTTTAATTATTTCCTATTTCTACTGTATTTTTTGATCATTCTGTGTATTTTCCTTGTTTTTGATTTTTTTCCTTTGTTTTTATCTTATTTTTAACTATATTTCATATCTTTCTATTTTTACTTTGCTTCTTTGTTGCTTAGTATTTTTTCCCTTTGTTTTCATCTTTCTTTTGTTTTTACATTAATTTTTTGATTTTTGTGTGTTTTTGTTTTATGCTTTCATTTCCCTTTTTTAGTTTGCTATCTGTGTTTGATTTGTCTTTGGTTTTTTTGATTTAATTAGTTTAGTTTTTACTGTTTGCTTTCTTATTTGGGTTTGTTTATTGTTTTTGTTCTCTCTTCTTTTTTTGTTTCCCTCTTGTTTTATCTTTTCTTTTTGTGAGTGTGTGTGAGATTCCTGTGTGTTTTTGTCTGTTTAGTTTTGCTTTTACCACTTCTCTTGGGGTGTTGTTTGTCAGTTCATTTTCTTCTTTCTTTTTACTGTTTTCCTTTTCTTCTGTGCCATAAAACTAGCAGGGTCTTGGTGCTCCAGCCAGGGCTCAGGCCTAAGTATCTGAGATGGGCGAGCTGAATCCAGGACAATGGACCACCAGAGAACTACTGACTCCATGGAATATTAATTGGTGAGAGCTCTCCATCTAAACACTAAGACCTGGCTTCACCCAAAGGCCAGCAAACTCCAGTGATGGACACTTCACGCCAAGCAACTAGCAAGGCAGGAACACAAACCCATCCATTAACAGACAGGCTGCCTAAAGTTATACTAAGCTCACAGACACCTGAAAACACACCACCAGATATGACCCTGTCCATCAGAGGGACAAGATCCAGCTCCACACGCTAGAATGCAGGCACCAGTCCTGCCCACCAAGAAGCCTACACAAGCTCTGGGCAAAGCCCACCCACTTCAGACAGACACCAAAAGTAAGAGGAACTGTGACCCTGCAGCCTGCAGAAAGGAGACACCAAACACAGTAAGTTAAGCAAAATGAGAATACATAGAAATATGCAGCAGATGAAGGAACAAGGTAAAAACCCACAAGACCAGACAAATGAAGAGAAAATAGGCAGTCTATCTGAAAAAGGATTGAGAGGAAAGATAGTAAGGATGATCCAAAATCTCAGAAATAGAATGGAGAAAATAAAAGAAACATTTAACAAAGACATAGAAGAAATAAAGAGCAAACACTGATGAACAACACAATAAAATACTCTAGAAGGAATCAATAGCATAATAACGGATGCAGAAGAATGGATAAGTGAGCTGGAAGACAGAATGGTGGAAATAACTACTGCAGAGCAGAATAAAGAAAAAAGAGTGAAAAGAGAGGAAGGCAGTCTCGGAGACATCTGGGACAACATTAAATGCACCAACATTCTAATTATAGGGGTCCCAGAAGAAGAAGAGAAAGAGAAAGGGTCTGAGAAAATATTTGAAGAGATTATAGTTGAAAACTCCCTAACATGGGAAAGGAAATAGTCAATAAAGTCCAGAAAGCACAGAGAGTCCCATACAGCATAAACCAAAGGAACAAGATGCCAAGACACATATTAATCAAAATAACAAAAATTAAATACAAAGAAGAAATACTAAAAGCAGCAAGGGAAAGCAACAAATAATATACAAGGGAATCTCCCTTAAGGTTACCAGCTGATTTTTCAGCATAAACTCTTCAGCACAGAAGGGAGTGGCAGGATATAGTTAAAGTTAGGGAAGGGAAAAAAATTACAACCAAGACTGCACTACCCAGCAGGGATCTCATGCAGATTTGATGAAGAAATCAAAAGATTTACAGACAAGCCAAAGCTAAAAGAATTCATCACAAACAAAGCAGCTCTACAACAAATGCTAAAGGAATTTCTCTAAGTGGGAAATACAAGAGGATAAAAGGACCTACAACAAAAAACCCAAAACAATTATGAACATAGTAATAAGAACATGCATATCAATAATTACCTTAAATGTTAATGGATTAAATGCTCCAACCAAAAGACATACACTGGCTGAATGGATACAAAAACAAGACCTGTATATATGCTGTCTACAAGAGACCCACTACAGACCTAGGGACACATACAGACTGAAAGTGAGGGGATGGAAAAAGGTATTCCACGCAAATGGAAATCAAAAGAAAGCTGGAGTAGCAATACTCATATCAGACAAAATAGACTTTAAAAGACAGACTATTACAAGAGACAAAGAAGGACACTACAAAATGTTTAAGGGATCAATCCAAGAAGAAAACATAACAATTGAAAATATTTATGCACCCGACATAGGAGCACCTCAATACATGAGGGAAATGTTAACAAGCATAAAAGGGGAAATCAAGAGTAACACAAAAATAGTAGGGGACTTTAACACCCTACTTT
This sequence comes from Balaenoptera physalus, assembly GCF_965194825.1. NCBI lineage: Eukaryota > Metazoa > Chordata > Mammalia > Artiodactyla > Balaenopteridae > Balaenoptera > Balaenoptera physalus. The sequence goes on from NC_138888.1 coordinate 104,502,253, forward strand.
CACCAATGGAAAGATCATCCAAAATGAAAATAAATAAGGAAACACAAGCTTTAAAAGACATATTAGACAAGATTCACTTAATTGATATTTATAGGACATTCCATTGAAAAACAACAGAATACAGTTTCTTCTCACATTTCCATGGAACATTCTCCAGATATATATAGATATATATAGATTATATAGATTATATCTTGGGTCACAAATCAAACCTCGGTAAATTTAAGAAAATTGAAATTGTATCAGGTATCTTTTCCAACCACAACGCTACGAGACTAGTTATCAATTACATGAAAAAAAAAAAAAAACTGGAAAAAATACAAACACATGGAGGCTAAACAATATGCTACTAAATAACCAAGATATCATTGAAGAAATCAAAAGAGGAAATCAAAAAAATATCTAGAGACAAATGACAACAAAAATAGGACCACCCAAAACCTATGGGATGCAACAAAAGCAGTTCTAAGAAGGAAGTTTATAACAATACCTCTAGAAACATGAAAAAATCTCAAATAAAAAACCTAACCTTACACCTAAAGCAACTAGAGAAAGAAGAACAAACAAAACCCAAAGTTAGTAGAAGGAAAGAAATCATAAAGATCAAAGCAGAAATAAATGAAATGGAAACAAAGAAAACAATAGTAAAGATCAATAAAACTAAAAGCTGGTTCTTTGAGAAGATAAAAAAAATGATAAACATTTAGCCAGACTCATCAAGAAAAAGAGGGCAAGGACTCAAGTCAATAAAATTAGAAATGAAAAAGGAGAAGTTACAAAAGACAACGCAGAAATACAAAGCATCATAAGAGGCTACTACAAGAAGCTACATGCTAATAAAATAGACAACCTGGAAGAAATGGAAAAATTCTTAGAAAGGTATAACCTTCCAAGACTGAACCAGGAAGAAATAGAAAATATGAACAGACCAATCACAAATAATGAAATTGAAACCATGATTTAAAATCTTCCAACAAACAAAAGTCCAGAACCAGATGGCTTCACAGGTGACTTCTATCAGACATTTAGAAAAGAGCTAACATCCATCCTTCTCAAACTCTTCCGAAAACTTGCAGAGGAAGAAATACTCCCCAACACATTCTACAAGGCCACCATCATCCTGATACCAAAATCAGACAAAGATATTACAGAAAAAGAAAATTACAGACCAATATCACTGATAAATATAGGTGCAAAAATCCTCAACAAAATACTAGCAAACAGAATCCAACAACACATTAAAAAGACCATACACCATAACAAAGTAGGATTGATCCCAGGGATATACAGATTCTTCAATATACACAAATTAATCAATGTGATACACCATATTAAAAAATTGAAGAATAAAAATCATGTGATCAACTCAATAGATGCAGAAAACGTTTTGATATAATTCATCATACATTTATGGTAAAAACTCTTCAGAAATTGGGCATAAAGGGGACCTACCTCAACATAATAAAGGCCATATATGACAAACCCACATGAAACATCATTCTCAATGGTGAAAAACTGAAAGCATTTCCTGTAAGATTAGTGATGAGACAAGGATGTCTACTCTTGCCACTATTACTCAACATAGTTTTGGAAGTCATAGCCACAGCAGTCAGAGAAGAAAAAGAAATGAAAAGAATACAAATTACAAAAGAAGTAAAATTGTCACTGTTTGCAGATGGCATGATACTATACATAGAAAATCCTAAAGATGCCACCTGAAAACTACTAGATTTCATCAGTGCATTTGGTAAAGTTGCAGGATAAAAAGTTAATGCACAGAAATCTCTTGCATTCCTATACACTAACAACAAAAGATCAGAAAGATAAATTAAGGAAACAACCCCCTTCACCACTGCAACAAAAAAGAATAAAGTACCCTGAAATAAACCTACCTAAGGAGGTAAAAACCTGTACTCAGGAAACTATAAGACACTGATTAAAGAAATCAAAGATGACACAAACAGATGGAGAGATATACTAAGTTCTTGGATTGGAAGAATCAATATTGTGAAAATGAATATACTACCCAAAACAAGCTACAAAATGAAATCCTTATCAAATTGCCACTGTCATTTTTCACAGAAGTAGAACAGAAAAGAATCTTAAAATTTGTATGGAGATACAAAAACCCTGAATAGCCAAAACAAACTTGAGAAAGAAAAACAGAGCTGAAGGAATCAGGCTTCCTGACTTCAGACTTTACTACAAATCTACAGTAATCAAGACAGTATGGTACTGGCACAAATAAAGAAACATGGATCAATGGAACAGGATAGAACGCCCAGAGATAAACCCACACACCTGTGGTCAACTAATCTGTGACAAAAGAGGCAAGAATATACAATGGAGTAAAGCCATCTCTTCAATAAGTGGTGCTGGGAAAACTGGACAGCTACATGTAAAAGAATGAAATTAGAACACTACCTAACACCATACACAAAAATAAACTCAAAATGGATTAAAGACCTAAATGTAAGGCCAGACACTATAAAACTCTTACAGGAAAACATAGGCAGAACACTATAGGACATAAATTGCAACAAGATCTTTTTTGACCCACCTCTTAAAGTCATAAAAATAAAAACAAAAGTAAATAAATGGACCTAATGAAACTTAAATGCTTTTGCACAGCAAAGGAAACCATAAAAAAGACAAAAAGACAACCCTCAGAATGGGAGAAAATATTTGCAAACCAAGCAACTGACAAGGGATTAATCTCCAAAATATATAAGGAGCTCATGCAGCTCAATATCAAAAAAACAACCCAATCAAAAAATGGGTGGAAGACCTAAATAAACATTTCTCCAAAGAAGACATACAGATGACCAATAAACAGAGGAAAAGATGTTCAACATCACTAATTATTAGAGAAATGCAGATCAAAACTACCGTGAGATATCACCTCACACTGATGGGCATCATCAAAAAATCTACAAACAATAAATGCTGGAGAGGGTGTGGAGAAAAGGAAACCCTCTTGCACTGTTGGTAGGAATGTAAATTGATACAGCCACTGTGGAGAACTGTATGGAGGTTCCTTAAAAAACTAAAAATAGAACTACCATATGACCCCACAATCCCACTAATGGGCATATACCCAGAGGAAGCCATAATTCAAAAAGACACATGCCCCCAATGTTCACTGCAACACTATTTATAATAGCCAGATCATGGAAGTGACCTAAATGTCTATTGACAGATGTATGGAAAAGAAGATGTCATACATATGTACAATTGAATATTACTCAGCCATAAAAAGGAATGAAATGGGGTCATTTGTAGAGGTGTGGATGGGCCCAGAGACTGTCATACAGAGTGAATTAAATCAGAAAGAGGAAAACAAACATCATATATTAATGCATACCTGTGGAATCTAGAAAAATGGTTCAGATGAACTGCTTTGCAAGGTAGAAATAGAGACACAGATGTAGAGAGCAAATGTATGGAAACTAAGGGGGAAAGGGGCGGTGGGATGAATTTGGATATCGGGATTGACATATATACACTAATATATGTAAAATAGATAACTAATGAGAACTGCTGTGTAGCACAGGGAACTCAACCTCACTTTTCTGTACAGTTGAAACTAATACAACATTGTAAAACAACAATAACCCAATTAAAAAAAAAGAAAAGAAAAGAAAAGAAAAAAGATTGAGTTTGCTTCGTCAATTGGCTCACTCTTTTGCTATCTTTGGTACAGGAACGTGACTACTTAACATCTCAATTATTCTTAAGAGATGTTTGAAAACCACCTGGTGAACTCAATTAAGTAACTAATATCTGTCAGGTACTACTTAAATTTTTGTTAAAACAAGCAGAATTTTTTAAAGATGACCTATATTGTCTGAATTTAATTTCATGGACTCTCTTATGCTCTAAAAAATAAAAATAAAACAGGTAAACATCAAAATTTTATTTGATCATCCTAAGCAAACAATTACATTATTTAAGAATATAAGTTAAAAATTATATTTCCATGACATTTAGCCTCAAGGAGATTCATTATAATCTTACTTATAACATTGAAAAGTTGAAAAGAATCACATTATCAGAAATAAACAATTGATTAAATAACATGACTTCCTTGTATTCCATTCTTTACTAATACTAAAGATGAAAATTCAATGGCATGAAAAATGTTAAGGATGTAATATAAAGCAAAACATTACAAAATAGCATGATGGGATAGAGGGCAATATTTTACATAATACATTGTTAGAAGAAAAAAATTCTGAGTTATTTAAGTTTATGTAGTTGGCACCTCATAAGTTCTAAACCCAATGTCCAGCATTTGTGGTCTTAAAAGGTGGGAAAAGGGAGTTATTAAAAGTCTCCAATCTTCTATAACAAACTCTGAAGCTAGGATATCATAATGAAAAGTAACAAATATTTGTGTACTTGTTATTAATAATCATGTAATCATTTCTTTAACCATTTGAAAATTACTGTTTTCTATATTGTATAAAAGAGGGAACTAAATCTGAGAGATGTTACCAAACATGACAAAAGTCTCCTGACAGTAAAATCGGAGCCTAGAGTTAAATTTGCAGAAGGTAGCAATTGAAAAACAAAGAGCCACATACAAGAGGACCCCCATAAAGATATCAGCTGATTTTTCTGTGGAAAATTTGCAGGCTAGAAGGGAGTGGCACGATGTATTCAACATACTGAAATGGAGAAGTCTGCAACCTAGGATACTCTACCCAGCAAGCTTATCACTCAGAATTGAAGGAGAGATCAAAACTTAGACAAGAAAAAAACTTAAATAGTTTGTCAATAGTAAACTGATCCTAAGAGAAGTGTTAAAGGGTCTTCTCTATGTGGAAAAGAAAAAGCTACAAAAAAAGTAAGAATTTATAGAAAGTGAAATATCCCACTGGTAAAGGCAAATAGATAATAAAGGCTCAGGATTAACCATTTAAATTAGCTAGTACAAAGATTAAAAGACAAAAAATATAAAAACCGACTATAACTATAATAAATAGTCAAGGAATGAAAAGGAAGTTTCAAAATATGACAACAAAGACACAAAATGTAAGGTAGGGGAGTAAAAAATGTAGATATTTTAGGATGTGTTTAAACTTTGATGAATATCAGCTTAAAACATGTTGTAGGTTAGTTATATAGTTATAGGTTAACATATGTAAACCCCATATTAACAACAAATCAAAAAAACACAATAGATAAACAAAAACTAGAGAGAAAGGAACACAAGCATACTGTTAAAGAAAGTAATCAAACCACAAGGCAATAAACTAAAATAATAAAAGAACCAAGAAGAACTACAAAAACAATCAGAAAACAAATAATAAAATGTCTATACATACCTATCAATAATCACTTTAAATATCAATGGACTAAATTCTCCAATCAAAATCTATAAGATGGCTAATTGAATGACTTTAAAATAAAGTCTATAACAAAAGACAAAGAGGGGCATTATATAATAACAAAGGGATCAGTGCAAGAAGAGGATATAACAATTGTTAACATATATGCACCCAGTACAGGAGCACCTAAATTTATAAAGCAAATATGCATAGACATAATGGAAGAAATTGACAATAATACATTAACAGTAGGTGACTTTAACACCCCACTTACATCAAGGGACAAATCAAACAGCACAGAAAGTTAATAAGGAGCAGTGGGACTTCCCTGGTAGCACAGTGGTTAAGAATCCGCCTGCCAATGCAGGGGACACGGGTTCAATCCCTGTTCCAGGAAGATCCCGCATGCCATGCAGCAACTAAGCCTGTGTGCCACAACTACTGAACCTGCGCTCTAGAGCCTGCAAGCCATAAATACTGAGCCCGCGTGCTACAACTACTGAAACCTGCTCACCAAGAGCCCAGGTTCCACAACAAGACAAGCCATCGCAATGAGAAGCCTGTGCACTGCAATGAAGAGTAGCCCCTGCTCGCCGCAACTAGAGAAAGCCTGCATGCAGCAACGAAGACCCAATGCAGCAAAAATTAAACATAAAAATGAATAAATTTATACAAAAAAAAAATAAGGGGCAGTGGTCTTAAGTGACACATTAGACCAATTGGACTTGATAGATATCTATAAGACATTCCATCCAAAAACAGCAGAATACACATTCTTTTCAAGTGCACAAGAAATCTTCATGAGGATAAATCACATGCTAGGTCACAAAACAAGTTTCAACATATGTAAGAGGATAGAAATTATATCAAGCATTTTTTCCAAACACAATGGTATGAAACCAGAAATCAATTAGAGAAAGAAAAATGGGAAAAGAACAAACACATGGAGACTAAACAACATGTTACTAAAAAACCAATGGGTCAATGAATAAATCAAACATAAAATCAGAAAATTCCTTGAGACAAATGAAGATAAAAACAAAATTTTCCATAATCTATGGGATGCAGCAAAAGCAGTTTTAAGAAGAAAGTTTATAGTGATACAGGCCTACCTCAAAAAACAAGAAAAATCTTAAATAAACAACCTCACTTACCATCTAAAGGAATTAGAAAAAGAATAACAAACAAAGGCCAAAGTCAGTAGAAGGAAGGAAACAATAAAAATTAGAAAGGTTATATCTAGAGACCAAAAAAAAACAATTGAAAGAATCAGGGAAACCAAGAGCTGATTTTTTTTTCACAAGATAAACAAAACTGGTAAGTCTTTAGCTAGGCTCATCAAGAAATAAAGATAGGGTCCAATTAAATAAAACAAAAAATTAAAGAGGAGAAATAACAAATGATATCACAGAGATACAAAAAAATATGAAAATATTACCAAAAATGTCTATATGCCAAAGTAATTAGACAACATAGAAGAAATGAACAAATTTCTAGAAACATACAATTTTCCAGGACAGAATCAGGAAGAAATAGACAATCAAACAGATTGAACACTAGTAGTGAAATTGAATTACTAATCAAAAAACTCTCAGCAAACAGAAATCAAGGACTGGATGGCTTCACAGAGGAATTCCACCAAAGTATGAGAAGAGCTAAAACCTATCCTTCTCAAACTATTCCAAAAAATGAAGAAGGAACACACCTAGATTTATTCTGTGAGGCCACCATTATCCTATTACTAAAAGCAGACAAAGACCTAACAAAAACAAATAAATAAAAATAAAAACCATGTTAATATTTCTGACAAATTTAAATGCAAAATCCTCAACAAAATATTAGTGGTCATCATCTGAAGATAGAAAAATTTTGATAAATGAAAAAAGCCTGTTTATCCCAGTACTATGTATGTATACTCCTGGTATTCAAAAGACATGTTGATATTACTTCCTGGGTGTTTCCTGAACTTTTGATCCCATGCTGCTTCAACAGTAATAGCCAGGGGCAGGGGCAAGCTCTCTAACTATTTCTCTCTATTTTTATATCCCCACCCATCTGAGGGTCCCATTCAACTCATGGTATCTATCCCTCCATATCCTTTGCAATATATAACTATGTCTTTATCCCTCTGGTTTGGTTCCCACCATCCTTCCACAGCATGTCTGTGTCCTATTTAACCTACCATTCTTTATGCCTCACTTCCTCCATCCTTAAGGTCTCACTGCCAGGTCCTTCTTCCTGACATTTAACTTATCCTGATCTCATTGCTCCTTTATTATTACTTCAGCCCCTACCTCTACTGTCTTTCCTAAAGATCCTGAGCTCAAAAGAGCCCTGTGCTTAGGGTTTAATGCTCTGTGGTTGCTGTTGTGAAATTCTTAATAATTTAAGTTTTGCATTGGTATTTTCTAAGTGGAGTCTGAAGACACCATGGAGTATGCACCAGGGGCTGGGAGCCTCCATTCTTGGGCAGGTGGAAAGTCTCCTGCCACCATCATGAGACCTATTCTGGGCTACGTACATCCCCACACCTTGGTAGCTCAGACCCAACAAGGCCTTTTTCTCCCTCCTCTGACCCAGGGGCCAGGGCCACACTCCCCTGCCTAAGCATGTGTGTGGTCAGGGTTAGGGTAATATTAGTGCACTACTTCTAGTCTTTTTTGGAGGAGGTCATTCAGAGGACATGACTGCTGTTTGACCAGCAAACTGGAACCAGGCAATTGGAGACACCCCCACCCCTCTTCCGTGCTTGGAATGTATGTTCTGTATGATGCCATAAGAGGCCTTAAATAAAATGGCACAAATAATGGCTCTATTTTCTGCTTTCGTAGCATTCTTTCAGTCACCAGACATCCAAAATGCCTAGGTAGAGGCCATTTTGCCTTTTGAACCAAGTTGGTGGCTCTGATGATCTCTGAGTTGACTACACAATAGCTTTTCCCTTTTGAAGAATATCTTTTTCAGGTATTCAGTCCTGTCAAATCCAAGAAGTCCTGCAGTCTTCCTTCATTTTGCCCCATTTCCCCCTTCAGTTAAAGGTGGCAGTGTTTCCATTCATATAATCCCACAAACTCTTTATTAAGTGGTTTTGAGCCACATTTTTATTCTGCTTTTCAAATTAAGCTGTCTTACTTTTTGCAACATAGATAGACTAAGAATTTTCCAGGTCTTCAAGTTCTGGTTCTGTTTTTCCTTAACAATTCCGTCTTCAATTTATTCTCTCTTTTCAGATTTTACTTTAAGAAGTCAAGACGAACCAAGCCACTCTGTCAACACTTTGCTTAGAAATATTTTTAACTAAATAATCTCATTTCATCACCCATAAGTTCTACCTTCCACAAAACACAAGAATACAGATCAGCCAAATTCTTTGCCACTTTATGACAAGAATTTTCTTTTCTCCAGTTTCCAGTGATATCTTCCTCATTTCCACTGCAGACTTCACCAGAATCACCCTTAAAGTCCATATTTTTAGTATGCACTCAAACCCATTTCCCAGTTCCAAAGTAACTTCCACATGTTAGATATTTGATAAAGCATCACCCCACTTTTTAATACCACAACTTGGGATGGCATAACAAAACACCATAGACTGGGTAGCTTAAGCAATAAAAATTTATTTTCTCATGATTCTGGAGTGTGGAAATCCTAAGTCAGTATGCCAGCATGGCTGGGTTCTGGTGAGAGTTCTTTTCCTGGCTTGCAGAGGCCATCTTCTCACTGTGTCCTCACATGACAGAGAGAGAGAGAGACAGAGAAAGAGACAGAGCTTAGTTAGTTAGTTAGTTGGTGTTTCTTCTTATAAGACCACTAAGTCAATCAGAAGGACCCCACCATCATGACCTTATCTGAACCTAATTATCTTCCCAAAGACCTAGATAGATACTTTATTGAAGTATAGTTGATTTACAATATTATAGTCATTTTGGGTGTACAAAATTCTTTCTAGATTATACTATAATTAATGTTATTACAAAATAATGGCTATATTTCCTGATACTGTACAATACATCCTTGTTGATTATTTATTTTATACATGGTAGTTTTTGTCTTTTAATCTCATACCATTATCTTGCTCCCCTCTTTCCTCTCCCCACTAATAACTGCTAGTTTGTCTCTCTTTTCTTACGTATATTTATTTGTTTTTTTCTTTTTTAAGATTTCCAACAGAAGGGATAATATATAGTAGTTGTCTTTTTCTGTCTGACATATTTCACTAGGCATAATAACCTCCAGGCCCATCCATGTTGTAGCAAATGGCAAAATTTTATTCTACATTATGGCTGATTAGTATTCCATTGTATATATATGCCACATATTCTTTATCAGTTCATCTGTTGATGGGCACTTAGGTGGCTTCCATATATTGGCTATTGTAAATAATGCTGTTGAACATTAGGGTGCACATTTCTTTTTGAACTAGCATTTTCATGTTTTCTGGATATACACCCAGCAGTGGAATTGCTGAATCATAGAGCAGATCTATTTTTATTTTTTTGAGGAATATCCATACTGTTTACCACAGTGGCTGAACCAATGTACATTTCCACCAATAGTGTACTAGTTTTTTTAAAATTTTTTCTTCACATTCTCGCCAACATTTGTTATTTATAGACTTTTTGTCTATAGCCATTCTGACAGATGTGAGGTGATACCTCATTGGAGTTTTGATTTGCATTTCTCCAACAATTAGCAATGCTGAACATCTTTTCATGTGTCTGTTGGCTATCTGCATGTCTTCTTTGGGAAAATGTTTATTCAAGTCTTCTGCCCATTCCATCCAACAGCAGAATGCATATTCTTTTCAAGTGCACACTGAACATTCTCCAGAGCAGATTGCATGCTAGGCCACAAAAAGGTCTCAGCAAATTTAAGAGGATAGAAATTATATCAAGCATTTTTTGAGACCACAACAGTATGAAACTAGAAATCAGTTACAGGAAGAAAAGTACACTGAATTTTTCTTGTGTCTATAAATACAAAATAAGATTTCAAATAAATGTACTTTATATTCTGCATAGCACAGTAACCCCAGAGAATTGTTTATATTCTCACCCACCATCTAAACCAAACAAAAACTGGAAAATCGAAAGCAAATATGATCTTAGCACAAATAACTGACAAAATATTCCACTTTTTACCCTATTGTTAATTACAGTGTTCATGAACACTGAGCATATATGCACATCTGCTGACTCCCTTTGCATGGACAGTTCATTACTCTTCCTAGTGAAGCAGGGGGTAGTTGTTAGATTGTTTGCACATATGAACTCCTTAGAAATCCAGTCCCACTCCTTTATATATAGGATAATACATTTATTTGATCCTCCTATTATTCACTCAATTAGATTGGTTTTGATTATTCATTTAACTAGCAATAGCTAATGTACTATAAGTTTATGCTTGGGTTTGGAGAAATTCTTTTCTGTGAAGACACAGATAGTGAATGTGAGTCTCTGATTGTTCAAGTTTCCACATGCAGTCTTTGTTCATATGGAGGAAGATTGCCATATATATATATATATATATATATATATATATATATATAGCAACCTCCAAACTTTTAAACATCTTTATAAATCCTTAATTTTTTCCCTTCCACTTTTTACTTGAGTGAAACATTAGATCAATTTTTAAAAATTCACAATTGTTATAATGGTTTCATTCTGAAACACAAGCTATATAAGAAAGTGTTTAATGAAGTCAACTGTTTAAATTTTAATTCTGCCTCCTTGATATACATCTTGAGGATTTGTGATAGCCATGTCCAAGCTCACACTGTTCCCTGCACAACAGGCCAATAAATCAAGAGATGAGGTGTTGGGGCAAGAAATAGCAACTTTATTTGGAAAGCCAGTAGACTGAGAAGGTGGTGCACTAGTGTCCCAAAGAACCAACTTACCCAAGTTAGAATATAGGTTTCTTTTATAGTAAAAGGGAAGGGGTGTGGTTGGTTGATGCAAATTTCTTGGTACTGGCCAGACCCCAGAGAGGATGTGATAATCCTTTTTTCTTGCAGCTGTCCATGTAAGTCTGTTCACAATGTTTATTCTATGTTTTGTGACTTTTTATCTATCTATGAATAAAAAGGATTATACCTTTAAAGGTCAAGCCTGGGCATGTATATCTCAGGCTATAGACAACATTTATTTACAAAAGTGCAGAGCCAGCATGACTAACCACAGGCAGCATGTTAGGGAAAAAATGGTTAGAACTAAAGGAACAGATCCAATAAGGAGTCAGGTTTTTTCTTCTCTGACACAGTTCTGCACGGTCAATGTCCATTTCACAATCTTGTGGGAAAGGAGCAATGACTGCTCTGGCTACTTCCTGCTGAAGGGAGATGATGAGGGGTTGGAATGGAATTGATCAACTTGGGACTGGAAGTATTCCAAGTCCAAGACTGGGCATAAAAATGTTTGTTTATGGCTGTATTTCAACACTTAGACACCACTTGAACATACACAGAAACTTCAGCTCTTGGTATGAGGATCCCCTGGATGTTCTGCCTTATATTTATATCCAAACTTGGAGATAACTTGATTAAAGTACTCCTTCCAAACGAGTGTCTGTCACCAGTGTAGTGAAACAAAAGAGAAGTGCATAAGTCTTCGTTACTTATGTGGTAAGAGGCTTGGCTCAAAACAGCAACTTAAGACCTTCTAATGAGGCACGAACTAAATCTGCTTTTTTTCATTCTGTCTGGTTTCTGGTGGAGTGAGTTTTTTGGGGTGTGGTGAATCCATGGTTTTATCCAGGCTAGCTATTTTAACAGAGGAGTGAGTGTTCAGCAGCACCTCCTATGGTCCTGTCCATGCATTGGCAAGTTGATGTTCAGGTCTTTGTTCTCTCCAGTGTTGATGAGGACTCAATCACCAGGCTGGAAGGGGTGCAGGACCACATCAGCTGGTTAAGCAGACCTATTAAGAGCAAACTACTGAACAGAAGTTAGTATAGTGCTGGCAACTGCCAAGTCCTTTAAGACATCTACAGATTCTTCTGTCCAGCAGACACTTAGAAGCCATCTCTTCGTTTTATTGACCTTTTCTTTTTCTTTCTTTTTCTTGGACTTTATTCCATTTATTTCTGCTCTTATATTATTTCCTTTCTTCTATTAACTTTGGGCTTTGTTTCTCATTTTCTTATCCTTTTAGGTGGAAAGTTAGGTTGTTTATTTGAGATTTTTCTTGTTTCTTGTGGTAAGCATGAATCACTATAAATCCCTCTTAGAACTGCTTTTGCTACATCCTATAGAGTTTGAAAAGTTGTGTTACTATTTTCATTTGTCTCAAGATGTTTTTTTATTTCCTCTGATTTATTCCTTGATCCATTTTTTTAGTAGCGTGTTGTTTAGTCTTTATGTGTTTGTGTTTTTTCCAGTTTTCTTCATGTAATTTATCTCTAATTTTACACTGTTTTGGTTTTAAAAGATGCTTGATATTATTTCAATCATCTTACATTTACTGAGATTTGTTTTGTGTTCTACATATGATCTCTCCTGGGGAATGTTCCATGTGTACTTGAAAACAATGTGTATTCTGACAGTTTTTGGGTTTTTTTTTATGGAATATCCTATAGAAATCTATTAAATCTATCTGGTCTAATGTGTCATTTAAGGTCAATGTTTCCTTATTGATTTGCTGTCTTGAAGATCTATCCATTGAGGTAAGTAAGAGTATTAAAGTTTCTTACTATAATTGCATTATTGTTGATTTCTTGCTTTATGTGTGTTAATATTTTCTTTATGTATTTAGGTGGTCCTATGTTGAGTACATATATGTTTACAATTGTTATACCTTCTTGTTGGATTGATTTATTTATCATTATGTAATGTCCATTTTGTCTTTTGTTATAGTTTTTGTTTAATGTCTATTTTGACTGACATGAGTCTTCTTCTAAGACACCTTATAATGAGAATGTTGGTATACCCTTGATGCTGTTTCAGAGGCCCCTTAATCCTCATTTTTAAAAATTCTTTTTGTTTTTTGGGGTTTTTTTTTTGCTGTTCTGATTGGGTAATTTCCACTATTCTGTCTTTTAGGTCACTTATGTGTTCTTCTGTATGACCTAGTCTGCTGTGGATTCCCTTTAGTGTATTTTTCATTTCAGTCATTGTATTCTTAAATTCTGATTGGTTCTTTTTTCACATTTTCTAACTCTTTGCTGAAGTTCTCACTGTGTTCCTCTATTTTTCTCCCTTGTTTAACAAACATTTTTTATGACTTTAAATGATCAAATATTGCTTCAAACTCTTTATCAGGTAAATTATTTTTCTCTATTTCTTTAGTATGTTATTTTTCCCCTGGGATTTTATCTTGTTCTTTCCTACTGAACATATTCCTCTGTCTTCTAATTTTGTTTGATTTTCTGTGTTTGCCCCTTGAATTAGGTGAATGAATAACCTTATTTTTTTCAAAGGAGTGTTTTTGGGTAGGAGTATCCCTATACAGACTGCATGTGCCTGGTGGCTTTGGTGGGAGGACTGGAGCTGATGTGAGGATGGGCTGGGGATTCTCCCTGTGTGCATTGAAAGCTGATGCCTCTGTGGGGGAAGGCTGGAGCTGGAGGGGAATGAGTGGAGCCTGGCATTGGCAGTGGCTTTTCCCAGGGTGAGCTTCAGGCCACCACCTTAGTGGGGATGTTGGAGCTGAAGCCAGCTGAGGGCTGGGGACATGGTGGAGTTGGCCTGGGAGGCTGGTTAGAATGCCAGAAGCTTTTCAATCTGTGACATTTGTGCTGGAACTTGTAGTGAGTAAATTTGTGCATGTGCCCTTTGAGTGGAGTCTTGATTTTCTACAGACATCCAGATCTCCGAGTCACAAGTCTGGCTCTTTTCCAAAATTGATTAAGGGGGCTCATCTTCCTGGTGCTGTCTCCAGGACTCGGGTGCCCAATGTGGAGATTGAACCCCTTGCTTCTTAAGGAAGACCTCGTAGTTTTTGATAGTTTCTTCCTCTTTTGGGTTTCCTGCAAGGAGTTGGGTCCATATTAGGTTACTTCTCTTTCCCTCCAACCCATCTTGGCGTGCTTTTTTTTTTTTTTTTCTCTTCTTCTTTATATCCTTAATTGTAGAAGAGTTATATTCTTAGTTGTAGAACAGACCTGATAGTCTTCAGGTTTTTCTCAGAGATTTATTCCATTTGTAGTTGTAGTTTTGGTGTCATTGTGGTTGGAGTTGAGCACAGGGTCTTCCTACTCTGCCATCTTTTTTTTTTTTTTTTTTTTTTTTAGCAAAGAGGTCTCACTAGAAACCAGCCGTGCCAGCTCCTTGATCTTTTTTTTTTTTTTTAAAACTTTGGGTTTATTTATTTATTTATGGCCGTGTTGGGTCTTCGTTTCTGTGCGAGGGCTTTCTCTAGTTGCGGCAAGTGGGGGCCACTCTTCATCGCAGTGCGCGGGCCTCTCATTATCGCGGCCTCTCTTGTTGTGGAGCACAGGCTCCAGACGCGCAGGCTCAGTAATTGTGGCTCACAGGCCCAGTTGCTCCGCGGCATGTGGGATCTTCCCAGACCAGGGCTCGAACCCATGTTCCCTGCATTGGCAGGCAGATTCTCAACCAGTGCGCCACCAGGGAAGCCCCTACTCTGCCATCTTGATAATATATCAATATTATCAATAATACCTTATTTTATTGTTAAAATTCATAGCCAAAATTAGGTTCCAACTAGTTCACAGAAGGAACCAAATTTCTCCATGGGTTATCACAAGAAAAAAATATCGTAAGTTGTCACACGTTTTAAAGCAGTCTTTCTTTCAGTATCATATGCATTTTAACTGCCAATCAAAAAACAGAATCAATTCCAGTACATGAACTTCTCATGGAGAAAACTTGGCATCAAATTTTGACTAGTTGCGTGGATGTTGAGAAAGCTTGTTAAAAATGCAGTCTCAGGTTCCATCAAGATCCTCAAGTACTTTATAGACATGCTAATGTTTGAGAGGCGTTCTTTTAAAATCACCTTGAGGAAAAATTTTTCTACCTCATCTCTAACTAAGATGAGGACTAATGAATCTTTTTACTTAGTCAACATACATGGAAATAAGCATGTAAAAAAAAAAGTTGATTTGATTTGTAAAGGTGATCTTTCTTTCAATAAACTTTTTTTTGATAATGTATATTCAAATTATTAACAAATGAAGAGTTGAAAACACATTCTTATACTTTATGTATACTTGTGTTTAAGATGATATAATACTTGGAGTTCACACTGATTTAATAAAGCTTTAAAAGAGATTATACTATTCAAATGACTTATAATTTAGATTAAAAATATCATCTAAAAAATTGTGTTCATAAAATAAGATTGATTATCTCAATGGTGAATCTCAAAAAAATGGTTAGCTATAATTAGGAAGAAAAATTTAAATATTCCATCTTGACCATCACACTATCTTTTCCAGCTTTTCATTATTCAGACCAAGTATCATCATGAAAATGAATTCATCAATGTAACAGAGATAAATGAGCCGACACAGAACAGACAGAACTATCTTCCGGTCTTAGGAGGGAAATTGTCTCATTGCCCTATTATATCAGTGACAAAGATGTCTGGACTTTATGATCATAGCTTTCCATTTAGTCTTCTTAAAATATTAATGACAAAATGATTTAACCTCAAAAGTAGGTTCAAGGAAGTGCTTAGAAAGTACTTCCAAGGTTGAAGACTGAAGATAAAACTAATCAAATTATCTAAAAGACTTGGATAGTTGATGCATGCTAAAGGATATTATTAATGTTAATTTGAAAAAAATTTAATTTAAATAAAGCATTTAATAAGTCACAGTATTCATATTTTACATATAAAATACATACTTGGGAAACATTGAGTAGCATAATCAAACATGTACTATCTGATACACATAATGCATTATAGAGAGTATCCTAGCTTGAGGCCAAACTGTATAAATCTTTCAGATTCAGGCATGTATGGGCATAACTGAGAAATGGTACATTGAGACCTTACAGAGTATACTTTCATAAAGGATTGATATTCTTTCTGGGAGAAAACTTACTTTAAAGGATGTTGAACACACATTCAAAGAGTCTGTTTCATTATCCTAACCTTGGTTGTCAGAAGGGAGAGTGATTCTTGGTATAGCAAGGCACCTGCCATTAGTATATGTCACCTGTCTAGCTTATGGAATTATGTTTAGATCATATAGAATGGTCTTTTTAGAAAGCTGTTTAAGTAGAAAATTAATAAAACACTAAAAGAAAAGCAGCAATGAATTGCAACCCATATAACTGAGTGTATTTCAAAAGTAAGGGAACCACAGAACACCTTGGTAGTTGGGTGGTCAGAAGTTTCCAGAACATTTCCAGTGAAGAATGGTGAGAGACTGTGGTGAAAAGCTTAAAAAGTCACTGTTCCTCGTGAGAAGGAGATCATTATAATTGCAGTGTCTGAGAGAAAGCTCTGTGGTAGCTGTCTCTACTTGCATATCAGAGCCAGTAAGAAAGGTGGTTGATTGTGTTTGGTTTGAGGAAGTGTAAGAAAGTGAATAAAATATAATAATTATTAATAATATGATTAAAATGTGCCCACAGATTGGTTAGACCATTAGAAATATTTTTTAATCATACTATTAAGAAATAAATGGATTCCTAGTTCATGAATGAAAAAGAGTATTACATTGTTTCTGAGTGGATCACTATTGTTACTCTGGTGATAGCTGACTAAAAGGAAACAGAGAGATAAATTGTCACTTGTACATGCTTGTTATTTATGATCATGTCTCTAACACACAGCCCTGAACACCCATACACACAGAGAGAGACATAAATACAGAGTGAGCAAATCAACAGACAGTACAATTCTCAAGGTAAATGTGAGCTATATCTATACTCCGTGCCTTACTGAAATACATTGAATAAAGTGACAGGGTTCAGATTTTTTTAAATAACAAATGGCACATTTTTGAAAACCCATGCAAAATATGAGACATCCAGTAGTTTGGGCATGACCACAGAGAAGGTACAAAAACCGGCTCAGTGAATTTCACATTCAGAATGTCAGAGGAGAAGTGGTTAAGACAGCATCTTTTTTGCTTTTTCCTCTTAGCCTACCTTCCTAAACTAAAGAGTTTTCTGCTATTGGCCTGTTGTAACTGAGTAAAGACATGCACATTTTTTAAAAGTCATATACTTATACTTAACCTCACAATGAGTTATGAAAACTGCTTGCTCAACCCTAAAAGGTAAAAGCTGAAAACTGAGGGACACCGTGTATCACCAAGATTAGCAAATAAAGCTAATGTGTGATAGAAAATGGTTTTCAAAATTGTATTAAAGCTTCTGGCTTCTTTAGCTCATTTCTCTTATTTTTCACACCATGTTTTTCAGCACATCGAAGGCCAGGATTGAACCATTCCCATCAAAAAAACAAACTCTCAGTGCCAGATACTTTACACATACAGAGTATCCCCAAAATAAACATACAAAAATGTAAGAAGTGTATTATACTTCAGAATAAGAAATTCCCTGTACTCAGTAAATTAAATGAAAAAACAGACCCTGAAAAAATAATTCCAAATTGAGATACAAGAGAGCTAAAGATAGATGAAATTTAACTCCAATTAGCTAAAGCATTAGCTAAAGCTAATCATATTTTTCATTTTCTTTTATTCTTCAGAAAATAAATGGAAGATAAGACAGGACAGAATCGAAAGTCACGTAGAAGAAACAAAATTGAATATTGTGTACTGAGAACACACTCTTTCATATGAGAAAAATCAGACAATATTTTCTAGATAATAAAAAAGAGCATAGAGATTAGGAAGAAGAGCACGTCATCACATACACTTTATTTCTTCAGGTGGGAAAGGCAAGCTAAGAAGGAAGGGTCCTAGGAAGTTGAATTGTCATCAAGTGCTTTTTTAACTCCTCAAGGAATACTCTAATACTGGAGATGCAGTGTTGGTCTCCTTTCAGAGGCCATCCAGAGGTAGTAGTAAAAAGACCCTATTGGTAAGTGAGTCCATGCTATTGGACTCATACATAGCCTCGATCTGCCGCCATGACTCCTCTGTCCATTATATCAATTCAGAGGTGGATGATTAAGAGACGAAGTCATTTAGTCTATTTGATTGTTCAGTGCTCCTTTCATGATGGGAGCTTTCTGGTCAGAAATAACAAGTGATTAAAAAAAAAAAATCTCCACTCTTCATGCACATTTCTTTATGTCCATTGACACACTTCTACTCAGACCTTTGTGTCTTCAACCTTCCAGATCATTTCTTTCTAGAACACTGATCAGATGATTAGACCATTGGCATTGCCTTGGAACCAATATGAATTTTTTCTACAGGCCTTTTTTTTTTTTTTTTCTGAACAAAGTGGATGGCAAACTGTCCTATTTGTAGGCAAGAAGATTTTTCTCTCTTCACTGTCTTAAAGTCACCCTTGAATGTGGCTACGATGCAGGCACTGTCCATTTTAACTTTGTAATTATATCCATGCACCCATCTCCAGTATTTTCCTCCTTATTCAGCTTGTTATACAGGACCTTCTGTAGGGCATTATGTATGAGCTGGGTTAAGGGTGTGTATTAGTTTCCTGTGGCAGATGTAACAAATTACCACAGAGTTGGTTCGTTAAAACAACAGAAGTGTATTCTCTCACCGTTTTGGAGACCAGAAGCCCAAAATCAATTTCACTAGGATGAAAACAAGTTATAAGCAGGGTTATACTTCAAGTGGAAGCTCTAGAGGAGACTCTTCTCCACTCCTTCCAGCTTCTAGTGGCCACTGCTGTTCCTTGACTCATGGCCACATCACTCCAATATCTGCCTCGATGGTCAAACTGCCTTCTCCTATTCTTTGTCGAATCTTTCTCTGCATCTCTCTTCTAAGGACATGCTATACACAATATAACAATGTGTTTTCATCTCTTCATTTGCTAATAATTGGAATGTATATTACAAAAATACAGTTTATCGAGAGAAAGTTTACCTTTATAAAAACAAATAATTTGGACTTCCCTGATGGTCCAGTGGTAGAGAATCCGCCTGCCAATGCAGGGGACACGGGTTCGAGCCCTGGTCCAGGAAGATCCCAGGTGCCACAGAGCAACTAAGCCCATGTGCCACAACTACAGAGCCTGTGCTCTAGAGCCCGTGAGCCACAACTACTGAAGCCTGTGAGCCTAGAGCCCATGCTCTGCAACAAGAGAAGTCACCACAATGAGAAGCCCGCGCACCACAACAAAGAGTAGCCCCCGCTCGTCTCAACTAGAGAAAAGTCCGCGTGCAGCAACGAAGACCCAATGCAGCCAAAAATAAATACAAATAAATAAATAAATAATTTTTATTACATGCTCCTTTACACATATGCTCACCAGTTTGATAAATTTGTCAGCCCTGTTCTTAGAAGTGAGGTAGACAATTGTATATAAAAGCATAGAAAGTACAAGATGAAAAACAATTACAAAAATTAGACTAGTTTTCTAGGAGCAGAATTATGTGTGCTTTATTCAATAATTGCTTATTGAGAGTCTGCTACTAAAAAAAGGTACAGTTCTAAGTACAAGAACACACAAAGGTGAATAACATACATATATCACTTGCCTTTAAATAATTTATTGGAATTGATTATATATCAGGGAATAATAGTATTAAAAAATGGTTCCTGATGTTTTGAATGATCCTGAATACTATAATTTTTAAGCAGACAACAAAACCACCACTATAGAATAGAAATTAAGCAGTGAATTTCTTTCTAAGCACATACTATATACTTATTTTTATATCAGCTATGTTAAAATCTTAATCATACATATATCCTAACTTTGACATTATTAGGACCTCTGCTTACCCCACAGGACACTCCCTCTCAACAGTAGTTCTGAGCTTAGTGACCAAAATAGTGTGTGTGTGTGTGCGCACATGTGTGTGCGTGTGTATGTGTGTGTAAACAGAGAAAAAGAATAAAAGACAATGTCAGGGAGTCTTAGAAAACTTAAAACAATTTTTAAATCTACTATTTATTTTAAAAAACAAACCAACTGGTAAACTGTTAGTTAGTACTCTGAATTAAGACGTGATCTTTTAATTCCTGTTTATTTGGTCATTATTTAAAGTATTTTAAATATGAAAATAACTTCAATAATATGTAAGAAATAGTATTAGAAAAAATGTTATCCAAATAGTTATTAATCCAATTATTATAAATGCAAATAGTTATTAATAACTTGTTATGGTATGCAACTTGGCAATAACTCAGAAAAATACTTTATATTTTTGTTTCAAAAACACAATCATAGTTTTGCTTTTTTTTGACTGGGGAGTATTTAAAACCAAACATATGAAATGATTCATAACCCCAATAAGTATAGTGCTGTAAGTTTAATGCGTTCTTTATATTGCTAGTCACTTCCCACCAAGGAGAATGAAAAAGAAAGACAATGAATTATTTTAATTTTTGGTTGACAGTGATGTGTACTGCACAAGTTAAGCATTTAATATTGCTTCAGAGATATTTGACATATATTTCAGGTAGAGTTACCAAGATCTGTTTATTGTTGTTTGAATTCATTTGTTCATTTATCATTTATTGAACAATTTCTGACACCACAGCACTTGGAGAAGCCAGTCAAACATTGAATTAAAGAAAATGTTACATTCTGTACCTCTTAATAATGGGTAATAAAGAAACAAAGAAATTCTCTAAGTTTTATTACATATATCTGGCAAGAACATAACAGAAATTATTTTCATAATATTCACCAAGGATGGGGTTGCTCTAAGGGTTTTGATTACGTGATTTCTATTTGTGTACCTTGAAGCCATATGTGTAAGGGACATTTCCTACAGCATAAAAAGCACACAATTAATATATTTATAATTATAATTAATTATATTTAATCTTAATTGAAAGGGTATTATGCACCTGATAGATGCTTAATATTTCACATGTGTTATCACTAACAGTTGCAGCAACTTTACAGAACAGATATTATCATGCATATTTAATACTTTTATTTTAAAAAGGTCCAAAATAAACAAATTTCCAAAACATGTATATATTTCACTGCTGGAGATAGGATTTAAACATAGGCCTAGGGACAAACCTTATGTTATTGCTATTATCCATACAGCTTCCAGCATGATGAAGATTACATGTATAATTGTGTTTGTATGTGTATGTACATATAAACAAATAATGTTTTAAATTAATTCCTTCCAGATTGAATATCTGAAAGAATAGCTCAAAGAAAGCAAACATTGATCTGTGAAATATGTTGTTTATTTCAAATGTGCATTAGAAATCCAAAGTTTAGTCCTGTTACAGATTAATTAAAATAGCAAGAAAAATTACTGAAATTCTTTTGTACTTACATGTTGATTTTTTGTATTTATTATGAAATAAACTTTTCCTAGTGAATTAACCAGATTTGTTTATGATTGAGGATAATTGATTTTATAATATGCATAATTCTTCATATACATTAAGCATTTATGCTAAAATCTATCAATGACATGCCATTGAGTCTGTATTCAAATATTTGCTCACATTAAGTTATATACGTATGCTTTCTTTTCATTTTATCTTTTTAAAATTAGTTTTTAAATCATATTTTCTCAGATTAGATTTATTTATTAAAATTTTACTAAACTTAAAAAAAATCATCTTTGAAACAAAATAAGAAACTCAAAAATAAAGCTTCAATATTTCAGGATCAATGGATAGCAATTTGATATGATAGCTGCTCCTCCCAATGAATATATATATATATATATATATATATATATATATATATATATAGTAAACTATGTAAATATAAAAAACAAAAATCAACACAAACTCAGTGTGTTAGCAACCACCTTGTTCGTAGACATTAAGGCAGGATCATGGTGACTAATCCAAATCACGAACATCTTTCTTCTCCATTTTTCTGCAAGTCTGATACTGGCTTCTTTGTGTTTCTTGCAATCTCCAAGTATTCTCCAGTCTCAGGACTTAGGGATTTGCTACCTTCTTTGACTGACACATTCTTATCTTGGATTTCCACGTAACTTGTTTCCTCATTTACTTCAGCTTCCTGCTTGTGCTACCTTTTAAGAGAGTATAACAACCCCCTTCCCAACTCTCTCCAGGATCCTCTATTACTCTCAGTCTTTTTTATCATAGCACATGTAACTACATGACATATTGCATATTTACATTTTCATTGTTTTACTGTCCGGTTCCCTACACATGAAAGTGAGCTTAAAGCAGGTATTCTACTGTGTAGTCACTGCTACATAGCCACTGTCTTCCATAGTGTCTAGTTTATAGTACAAAGCCATTATATATTTTTAATCAACTAATTAATTGCCTACATATATTTTAATTTTTTAATTTTACCACTTGTACTTATTAACTTCTGAAGATTTCAATTCTCCCAAAACTAGATATTTTTGTAAATAATACCTAATTGTGATGCACGCAGAATTTATCAAAATTTAATATACACACATACACACAATGTGTTAATTTCTAAGCCTTTGTGGCTTTCAAAGTAACCTTGTCTTTTTCATTTTTGAAAACTTGATGTGAAACTAGAGAATTAGATGCAGTATTTTCCATAGCATAAAAACAAGTTTATCCTGAGTACATTTTTCTTTCAGATCACCTTCAAACAAATTGATTTTTTTATTCTCTTTTAAAATATGAAGAATATCTTCCTAATTGCATCATTATTTTATTTTGGCACACTAATAAAATATTTATTTTAGTGGCTCTTAAGTAAGGCTAAGTTGATAATGATTTATGCTAAATTAACTTTCTTAAAAAAACGATTAATTTTTATAGTTTAGTCATAAATTACCAATTAATACATAAATGCTTTACACGAGTGACACTTCATTGATGTAGAAGAGAAAATTATGGATCGTTGTAAGTTTAAAGATAAAAATTTTCAGTTTCCTCATAATTGTTGTGTAATTACTTTTTATATTTGAGAGAAAAAAAGTTTCTACTTTAAATTGTTAATAATTTATCCTGTTGCTCTAACTTTAAGTTTTTATATTTGAGTTGACAATGTATCTCATTTTATCTGATGTATTTTCCTATTCTCTTATATCAGAATGTTTGGAAAACAACAGGAGTTACAGGGAAGCACAGTTCAGATGACAGAGTCCATGATATGAAAGAAGCATAATGTCCAACCCAGTTCTTAGGTTACTGACCATGGCAAAAGCTTTCAAACCTCATAGCCAGGCTTTTTCTCCTCTGCTGAATCCTGACAGTAGAGACATAAGGTTCTGACTTGATGATACTATAGTCGGAAGACAAATTGAATTGGTTGGAATGTATCCTGTAGAATATCAGGTTGTAACTTATAATGAATAAGGTTAGTAAGTTTTCAGTTAAATTTCCATTCTAAATTGTATTACCAAATATCAGAACAGATTGCATGGCCCAGATTTCGAAGGAATTATGTTTTACTGATTACATACTTACTGGCACAGATTTTTATATGTAAACCTTGCTCAAGTAAATGATATTTAAAAACATTTTAAGGCATTTTGGTATCTCTTTGTAATAGTGAAGTTTGTTAAGTATATATATAGAGAGAGAGAGAAAGAGAGAGAGAGAGGGAGACAGAGAGAGAGAGAAGGAGACAGAGAGAGAGAGAAGGAGACAGGCAGATAGGCAGAAACCATATTGATGAAGAAAGAAGGGAATTTAGTACACATAGAATATCCTGGCTAGAAAGTCAGATATTTAGTGGAAGATATTTTGAAAATTTTGTGACAAACACAACAAAGAATATAGAGTTGTAAAGAGAGAAGTCAAGAATAAATGACAGAAAGATTTTTTGGATACAGTACCCTTTTTTTCCTTGCTATAACAATATGGGAGGTGATGGCATTGTTAGCTAAGATAAGCAAAGTTACCTCATTTTACTTTATTTTATAGCTCTAAGTGTAAAGCTTGAACAATTTCATGTATCTTAAAGACGAGCTAACGTGAACAGAATCATCAAAATGATTGTGTAATTTAGCTGTGTGTAGAACCCTTTGTCACTTGTTATTTTGAGAGATGCAATGGCACTTTACAAATCTATTTATGGATTCTGATTATCAAGGGCTATGACATGAATTTGAGTTTAAAGACAGCTTTCTTAATATAAATATTGGTCATGCCCTCCATCATCATGGGGCCCAAGCCATGAGAATAAGGAATTGCATCAAGAAAAGTTTTATGTTATCCCAAAGAACAAATGCATTTTCCGTGTTCTGAATGGAGAGTGTGACTTCAGAATTGGGAATAAGGTATTTTTAAAAATTACTTTTGCAAATTAATACAATACAAATACCTACATAAATTTAAATACACAAACCAGGTGTATTCTACTTAGTACAAATTAATTAATTTAAGTCATTAACAAGCATACACTGTTACATGACTATGCCTTTCCAGTATGTAGCATAGGTCCAAGATTTCCCAGAAGAAACTTGTTGTTTTGTACTGCAGCCTGTGTTTCAACACCTCTCCACAGAAGTGCTTTCCAGCTCAGGTTATATTGTGTGTTGATATATTCTTTATTGAGGTTCACAGGAATGAGAGAAATGAAGAAAGGGTGGAGGGACTGTTATCACCAAATAACTGGCTGGATGTGGGTCCTGTTCCAGATCATAAATTATTTGCCTGACAAATCGTAGGAATTTAGTTTTGGAAAA
Organism: Balaenoptera physalus; assembly: GCF_965194825.1. NCBI lineage: Eukaryota > Metazoa > Chordata > Mammalia > Artiodactyla > Balaenopteridae > Balaenoptera > Balaenoptera physalus. The sequence continues at coordinate 104,527,250 of NC_138888.1, forward strand.
TTGATCTTAGATTCCAGAAGACAATATTCTTGGAGATATGGACATTGTATATCCAAACTGCACTTAAAGACCTGCCTGATTCACAGCCTATTCTTCCCTGGAAAACCATGTAAACTGAAAATCTTACTTCGTTATTGTAAGGCGATCTTAATCCATCTATTTTTGTGTGGATTTTTTGATGTGTATAATATCTTAGTAAAAATATACATTAGTTTATAAATGAAGATAGTGTATGCTCAAAATGTTTATACTGAGTATATGGGGTACATTGGGCACAATACAGATAGTATCTAATCAGGAAACAGAAACACACTTAATACTTAAAGGGATTTTTTTTTTTTTTTTTTTTTTTTTTTTTGAGCAAAGAAAGGTTTAGTGCAGGGCAAGTAAGGAGAATGGTGGCTTGTGCTCAAAAGTCCTAAACTCCCCGAAGGTTTTTGTAGAGAAGTTTTTAAAGGCAGAATTTGGGGTGAGGGCTGCAGGGTGTGTGACTTTCTACTGATTGGCTGGTGGTAAGGTAACAGGGCAATGCTCCAGGAATCTTGTGTTGAAGTTACCATCCTCCACCTGGGTGGGACCCTTAGTTCCTTCTGATGGAACCGGGCCTTGATCCTTTCCAAGTGCTTCCAGGGTCCTCGTTCTCCCCAGACCCCCACCCACATGGCTCCTGTTGGTGCCAGTCTACATGGGACTTTGGGAATCTCCTCTGCCTGGGGAGAACTTCCAATAGCAGGTGCAGGTGATGCATCCTTTTTCTTAGCAGGTGGCAGCCCTCTGACTCCTACAGGCATTTTGCTCTTACAAGTAACGGAAACATTTATGATCTAGACAAGAAACAGTAAGGCAACTCAGAAATAAGCAACATGTAATCACCTACCACCACTAGGAGAGAAGGTCAAAGGAAAGAGCTATTATAGTTGGATCCCAAAGGCTGCATTTCCTAAGATGAACGTGTAAGACTAGGGAGTCTGAGGAAAGCAGGTGGCATGTGGAAGCTTCAGCCACTGCCAGAGATGCTGCCCCACATATAGAGGGCCACATATTGCCTTGCAATCTTCCATTGGTTCTTCCTATAGTAAAATCTAGCTGGAAGCCAACTGACAAGGGTACCTGGGAAATATTCCTATTGCAGTCAGCCCCTCTGCAATAAGGAGCAGAGGAATGGCAGGAAACCATCATAGGACACACAAGTCCAGAAATGGCACAGACCATCTCCATTTCTACTCTGCGTACATTTTCCTTTCTTTATTGTGTGCATAGTTGTCACAGTACTAACATTTGAAACTGAATACAGAGTTGCACTTGATGTTTATCATTTCCTTTTTTCACCCCCCCAACATTATTTTAACTCTGTTTTTCATTAATATCTCAGTTCACTGTCTTGTTCCATTTTTTAATCTGGTAGTAAAATGTTATTCTTAAGGTATCTGCGTTATTAGTGATTCTGCATTTATTATACTGTTCTAGTGTTCCAGCCACCTTTATTGCAGAAAATGAACGTGCAGAGTAGTATTCCCAGATTGTCTGAGTTCCAGACATTAATTTCCTTGCAAGTGGTTTGGAGCAGCAACTAGATTTTTTCTTGGTAAATAGTATATATTTCCTGACCAGTAGAGTATAGTGACTTGAGAAGTCTAAAGTATGCTAGAAACAGTATCAACTCTCAATTTAATAAGAAAAAAAATCACTATTAATCCCTTGAGGGAAATATTCTTGTTTGGAAACTAAGAAGTATGGAACATCAGAGCAAGGTTGCAGTGACAAGAAGCCAAAACTCTCCAAGTGGATTATTAGGTGTAGTAGTAAGAGGGATAATATTCACATACATCTTTGATTTTCTGATATGTATACCCTGGCTTATGATAGAAACAGTACCTTAGACTTGTAACTGATTCAAAAAAGTAGAAGGACAACTCACCAACCTAATTGGATATTGTTTACCATTTGACACTGTAACTGATTCAGTTAGCCAATCAAATCCTGTTAAGCCAGCTTCTTCTGTATCATGATGTATCAATATGTTGTAGAATGATCTGATTATCCACCTGCTCAATACCCAGCCTTCCAAGGGCAGAAGCCAACAGTAACCTAAACACTCAACTTGGCACCATTGTTCAGAAAAAAAACCAAAAAACAAACAAACAAAAAAAACAAACCCAGCCAGCTCCCTGGTGGCAGGTTAATTATAGTACATCCTTCCATCACTGAACGTTAGTGATCTGCCATCATTGGAAGAGATGTCACTTGAGGTAGAAAGGTAGGAAAAGAGATACATTGGCTTTTATAATCCAGCTTTTCAATCACTTGCTAAAACCTCGCCTTGGTAAAACTCAGTTGGAAACAATGTGTCACATACAGAAGGCATCCTTAATTCTATATGAAACAAACTTCACAGATATTATTCAATTCTTGTCGTGGTCCAGAGAAATGTCCTTCTCTCTTTTATTTTCACTTAAAAAATAACAGGTTTATTGAGATGCAATTCACACATCATAAAATTCACCTTTTTAAAGTCTAAAATTCAGTGTTTTTCAGTGTGCTTTTCAAATTGGGTGATTATCATCGCTATGTAATTTTAGAACATTTCATCATCCCCTAAAGAAACTTTGCAACCATTAGAAGTCATCCCCCCATTTTTCTTCTCCTAACCCCATGTAACTACTGACCCTATGAGTTTTTCTATTCTGGACATTTCATAAAATGAATTCATAGAACATGTATGTAGATTTTTGTGAAATATTTCTTTCGTTTAGCATAATGTGTTCATGTTTCACTCATACTGTAGGCACTTGGGTTGTTCTATGTTGTTGTTATCATTAATAATGCTATGATATGAAGTTTTTGTGAGGAAATACATTCTAATTTCTCTTAGGTTTATATACATAAAAATAGAATTGATGGGTCATATGGTATTTTAGTCCTTTTGGGCTGCTATAACAAACTATCACAGTCTGGGTAGCTTAAAAACAACAGACATTTATTTCTCATGGTTCTGGAGGCTAAGAAGTCAAAGATCATGGTGCCAGCATGACCAAGTTCTGTTGAGGGCCGTCTTCTGGGTTGCAGGTTGCTTACTCATCTTGGGTCTCACATAACAGAAAGGGTTTAGGGACCTCTCTAGAGCCTCTTTTTTAAAAGGTACTGATACACTGAGGAAGGCTCTGCCCTCATGATCTAATCATTTCTCAAAGGCCTCAACTCCTTGGTCATTAGGTTTTTAACTTATGAATCTGGCGGGAACACAAATATTCAGATTATAGCATATGGTAACTCATTTAATATTTTGAGGAACTGCCAAATTGTTTTCCAAAGCATTTGCACCAGTTTACAATCCCACCAGTAATAAATGAAGATGCCAATTTCTCCACATCCTCTCTAACAGTATCTGCTTTTTTGTTTGCTTGTTTGGTTGTTTCTGTGTTTTTTGTTGTTTTTGTTGTGTTTCTGGTTTTGCTTTTATATATATTTATGTTTATTTTTATTTTTGCCAATCTAGTGAGTGTAAAGTAGTTCTCAATGTGCTTTTGACTTCCATTTCCCAAATGACTGATGAAGCTGAGTATCTTTTTATGTCCTTCTTGGACGTTTGTATACCTTATTCAGAAAAATGTCTATTCAAATTCAATTTACTAAAATTTAAAAATTGAATTGTCACTTTTTGTTAGGTTGCAAGGGGTCTTTACATATGTTGGATGCAGTTCACTTCTAAGATATATGATTTACAAACATTTCCTTTCATACTGTATGTTATTTCACTTCCTCATGATGTACAATGAAGCACAAAAGTTTCTAATTTTTATGAAGTCCTATTTATCTGTTTTTCTTTTGTTTCTTGTTCTTTTGCTGCCCTATATAAGAAGCCACTGATTAACACAAGATCTTGAAGATCTACTTCTTAGTTTTCTTCTAAGTGTTTTATACTTTTTGCTCTTACAGTAGGTTTATGACTCATTTTTGAGCTGGTTTTTCTAAATAGACTGCTTTTTTGTTTGATGTTTTTGTTTTCTTTTTTTGTTTCTTTGCATTTGGATATCTTTTCACACCATTTGCTGAAAAGGCTATCCTTTCCTCATTAAATTTTCTTTGCCTTTTATCAAAAATTAATTAATAATAAAATGAAGTTTTAGTTCTAAACTATCAATTATATTCTATTGATTTCCATGTCTATCCTTGTGTCATGACCACACTATCTTGATTATTGTAGCTTTGTGGCTTGTTTTAAAATCAGCAAATGTGAGTTCTCCAAATTTATTCTCCTCTTTAATAGTTTTGGGTGTGCTGGATTCCTTGCATTTATATGTCTTTTAGGATCAGTTTGTCAAATTCAGCAAGTTGGGATTTTGATAGGTATTGCATTGAATCTGTAGATCATTTTGAGAAGTGTTGCCAATGCCATCTTAACAAAGTTAAGTCTTCCTAGAAATATTTTCCCATTTATTTGGGGCTTCTACAATGTTTTGTAGCTTTCAGTGCACAAACTATTTTATTTTTTAATACTGTTTTAATGGATTTGTTAATTTTATATTCAGATTTTTAATTGCTAGCATATAGAAATGCAGTTGATTTTTGTATATTGAATCTTGGATCCTACCACCTGGCTTAGTCTCTTTATTAGTTTTGTGAGTTGTATATATGCTCTATACTAGTATAAATTTATATTTATAATATAAATTTCCCTCTGAGCACTCCTTTTGCCACATCTCATAAATTGGTTTGTTGTGTGTATATTTTCATTCATCTCAAAGTATTCTCTATTTTCTACTGTAGTTTTTCTTTGACCAGTTGGTTACTGAAGAGTGTTTTGCTTCATTTTCATAAATATCCTTCCCTTCTATATTTTAAATTTCATTCCATTGTGGTCAGAGAAACAATTTGTTTGATTTCAATAATTTAAATGTACTGTGACTTTTCTTTTTTATGAATTAACATATAGTCTCCTTTGGAAAATGCTCCCTGTACACCAGAGAAAAAAATATATTCTGCAGTTACTGGATAGCAGTGAAGCATTTTACAGATGTCTGTTAAGTCTGGTTGGTTTATACTGTTGTTCCTGCCTTATCTGTCCGTGCTGGTCTTCTCTCTAGTTGTTCTGTACATTTTGACAGTGGAGTATTTAAGTCTGCAACTATTATTGTCAACTTGTCCATTTCTCCCTTCAACTGTGTCAATTTTGCTTCAAGTATTCAAGATTTCTGTATTTAGGTGTATATAAATGAATGCCTTCTTGATGGATTTACACTTTTATCATTACAAAATGTCTATCTTGTCTCTAATTACAATTTTGTCTTAAAGTTTATCTTATCTGGTACTATTATAGCAACTCAAGCTCTCTTTTTTTACTATTTCCCTACTGTATTATTTTATATCCTTTAACTTTGACTTAATGTATGTCTTTCAAGGGGTAACTTTGAATTTATCCTACTTCATTGAATAACAAAGTTCTTTGAGATCCTCAGATTTGTAGATTAATGTTTTTCATACGATTTGGAAAGTTTTCAGCTATTGTGTCTCAAGTATTCTTTTTTATCTGTTTATTTTTCTCTGGAAAAAGAGCTGGGGAAATGGAGATGGGCATAAGTCTAAGTAAAACCACAAAGTTCTCTGTTCTTTCAGAGATTCAGCTGTCTTGGTTTATTCCTTCTATCTGCTAAAGTAACTTCAATTCATTTTAAGCTGTTTTTCAATGCTGTCCAATATTTGTGTAATAAAAAATAAGGAAACAGGGACTTTCCTGGTGGTCCAGTGGTTAAGACTTCATGCTCCCAATGCAGGGGTCCCAGGTTTGATCCCTGGTCGGGGAACTAGATCCCACATGCCCACATGCTGCCACTTAAGACACAGAGCAGCCAAATAAATAAATAAATAAACACTTAAAAAAATAGTTTTAAAGAAAGGGAAACAATTTTTTTTTTCCAAAAGAGGATAAGTTAGAAAAAAAGTAACATCCAAAGATATAGAGAGTTATACAGAAATAATGTTTTTCATCCATTTACATAAAATGTGTTTTTTTAAAAATCAGAGATTATATTAATTTATAAAAAATAAATTTAAGTTGTTTATATAAAAATTACAAGTATGGAAAAATTATACTTCCTATTTTTTCAGGTTTTTTTTTTTTACATCTTTATGGGAGTATAATTGCTTTACATTGTTGTGTTAGTTGCTGTTGTATAACAAAGTGAATCAGTTATGCATATACATATATCCTCATATCCCCTCCCTCCTGTGTTTCCCTCCCACCCTCCCTATCCCACCCCTTAGGCGGTCACAAAGCACTGAGCTGATCTCCCTGTGCTATGTGGCTGCTTCCCACTAGCTTTCTATTTTACATTTGGTAATGTGTATATGTCAATGTCACTCTCTCACTTCATCCCAGCTTACCCTTCCCCCTCCCTGTGTCCTCAAGTCCATTCTCTACGTCTGCATCTCAAAGCTTTTTTTTTAAGTTAGCTTTTGATAGCAAACAATATTAAACAACAACAAACAGCAACATTTGTTAGTATACTAAATCTCTTTCACACAGAGAGATCTTCATGTTTATTGTCTTAGTTTTTATATATTGAAATATTTTCTTTGCCTTTCTAGTCAAGCTGTATGAATCATTAATTAGGTTTTAAAAACATGAAACACACACATACAATTCTCAATTGGCATACATTTACTATTACTTTGCTTATGTCACATAAGTCCTTATTGCTTCATACTGTTATTCTTGTAATTTGTGTAAGCCAGGAATTGAATGAAAATTAATTTGAAATTTCAAAACAGTCCATCACCCTAACCAAATGCCTAAGAAATAGAGAAGAATATTTAAAACAAAGTGCTATTTTACAACCCTACAAAGCACTATAAATAAAATGACAGTAATATGGTGATATTAATATTTGGACCAGATGTTGACTTTAATCAAATAGACAGTTAAATTAATTTTGAAATATTATTTTGCAAAAGATTTTCAGGCAAACTTCTCTGCCTTTTTATTATTGTTAATCAAAATGCTATTTTTCCCCAATTTTTATATTATTTTCAGTGAAATAAATTATTCTCTGTCCCATTTGCTGCACTTCCTATAGAATTATGTTTATATAGAGTATTCACAACATTAAAAAAAAATCAGCAACTATTACACGTAGCCGTCAACTTGTATTTTGACTTCTTATGTTATAACTAAAATTAATTTATAAATCTAGTTTCGTGTCTTAAGAAAGAACTAATGTCTTTCAAATAGTTATGCTTAAATATAAACTTACAAACAAGATGTTGGAGTCAGGGTTCTCCAGAGAACCAGAACTAACAGGGTAAGTGTCCCTCTCTGCCCTCCTTCTCTCTCATCTGTATCTCTTATCTATCTATCACCCACCTATCTATCTGTCCATCTAACTATTTATCCATCCATCATCTAACCATCTATCATCTATCTGTCTACCTATCTATACATCTATCCATCTTTCTATCATCTATCTATCCATCTATCATTTATCTATCTATCATGTATCTAGTTAGCTAGCTATCAATCCATCTATCTATCATCTATATATCTATCCATCTATCTCTATATCTGTCATCTATCATCTACCTATCATTTATCTGTCTATCTATCCACCCATCAACTATTATCTATCTATCTATCTATTTACCTATCATCTATCATCTATCTCTGTATCATCTGTCTATCTATCTATCTCTCATCTATCTATCTAGAGAAATTTATTACAAGGGATTGGCTCATGTAATTGTGGAGACTGGCAAATCCAAAATCTGCAAGGTAAGTCAACTCAGGAAAGAGCTGATGGTACAGCTTAAGTTTGAAAGCAGTCTGCTGGCAGAATTCCCTCTTCTTTGGAAGAGTTTATTCTTTTTCTTTAGGCTTTTAACTGAATAGATGACACATGCCCACATTAAGGTCGATGATCTGCATTACTCAAAATCTATTGATTCAAATGTTAATATCATCAAATAAAATAGCTTCACAACAATGTCCAGAGACGTTTGTCCAAATATCTGGGTTCTATTGCCTGGCCAAGTTGACAAGTAAAATTAACCTTCACATAGGGCAAAAAAAAATTGTTTTAGACTCTATAAGTGCTTTTATTTCTCTGGATTATTTTACAAACTCTTCCTTCTAAATGGTTTGATCCCTCTTTATTATTGTCTTTCTCATTTCTAGTCTCCTCTGAAAAAGCACTGAGGGGTCCTTTGAAATCTAGTCTCCCACTGAAACTCAGTGCTCAGTTTCATTATCTATGAAGAGGGTTAAAAAAAAAAAGAAAGAAAAGGAAAGAAAAAAAAATGTGATCTCTACAAGAAAACTTTTCCAGATCACAAATCATTCTTCATCATGTACCTATTGCCGTCTGTTAAAAATCATATAAACTGATGTATATTATTGCTGGGATTTTTCTTATATCTTCATCATTCATTCATTAAGTAATTTTACTGACTATGTAACAAGTGTCAAGTTTTGGGAAAGTAGAGATGAATAAGAAAAGTTTTATTCCTTCAAGGAGCTGACAATCAAGTGAGGGATAGAGGAAAATGCAAACACTATAATACAACATGCTACTGCAGTGTAAGAATATTTGAAGAACATAGAAAAGGAGCATATAATGCAGCGTTAAGGTGTCCATAAAGGTATTACTTCCATAAGAAGAGGCTAAAAGAATGGTTAGAGATATTCAAAGAGTAAGGCATCACACAGTCCTAGAGACTGGATTTTCAAGAGGAAATATAGATTTACCGGGAATAATACAGGAAAGTGATACATTTAAATGAGGGCGTAGAAACTGGTTTTTAAGCTTGGTACATAGTAGAGCCATTTTATTGGATAACTGAAAGAGGCTGGTGTCATAATGAATTTAACAGAGAAATACCTGAAATATATAGTGTATACCAGTCATGAAAAAAAATTCCTTTGAACACAAGGGATGAAACGGTGATCATAGAAATCATATATTGGATTAGGTTAGTTTTTCATTTGGAAAATGGCTTGTGGGCCTTTGATGACTTAGAGCATTCAATCAAGGCAAATAAAGGAGCTTTTTCAGGTTCAGAAGAAAAACAATGATTAAAAAATTTACTGCTCTGTGATTCCAGAATTTGTAACATTATTTTTATAACTTTGCAGATATCTCACTGTGATCTTAATATTTAACTCTCATTGGCTGCTCATATGACACAAGGATTTCATACACTGCTATCCTAGTCTAAATTTAGCTAATGTTTAGTTAAGTGGGTGCAGTTCATTTTGACAAAAGTATTTTCACGAATTTTACATTAACAAGTTAACAACAATCAAAAACTTTACAGTTTTTGATGTCATTATTTTACTGTTATATTCTTAATAGACACAATTTATCTGGAATAAAGGAGATTCACTGAAAACAAAGTATCAAAACTATACATATTGCAATGGACATATAATATTCATTTATTTAAAAATAATGATTAAGCTACTATCTGCTTATTTTTCTAGTAATAGTAAAGAGGAATCTAATAAGATGATAAAAGGAGATTTTAGTTGTACTAAAAAAATCTGCTATGGTGAAGGTTCATACAAGCAACCGAAATTAAAGAGTATTTTAAAAGTCTGGACTTTATTAATTTTGTTTGACTGGTGATTATTTTGCACCTAATTCTCACTGCATTGTATATTTTTTAATTGGGGTCAAATATAAATACAGTGAAATGAACACATCTTAGGTGTACTATTTGTTTAGTTTTGATGTTTGTATGCACGTATGTAACCAGTACCCCAATAAACATATCAAACATGTTCATCATCCCAGAGAATTTCCTTCTGACCCTTCCTGTCATTCTTTGTCTCTAGTAAGAAACCAGTGCTCTGACTTATACCACCATAAGTTTGTTTCACTTGGTTTGATCTTCATAAAAACAGAATAATTCGTATAAATGAAATAACCATATTGTTCCTGGCTTTTTTTGCAAACTCAGTATAATTTTGAGATTCATCTCCATTGTTGTGAAGGTCGGTAGTGATTTTTTGTATTTTGTTGAGTAGTATTCCATTGATTGTACAGACTAAATTTGTTTGTCAGTTATGCTGTTGAGGGACAAAATTGTTTGTCAGTTATCCAGTTGGAGTGTTTGTTTTTTGGTCTGTTATAAAACTGATATAAATATTCTTGTTATATATTTTTTGAAAATAATTTTCATATCTTCTGTGTAAGTATTTAGGAATGGAACTGGGTAAAAAGATACATGTGTATTTAATTTTATAAAGCTGTCTAATAGTTTTCCAAGGTGTTGTATAATTTCACAGCCCTCTGGCAAACAATAAAAGTTCCAGTAGTTCTGCATTCTCACCAACATTTGATTTGCCAATGATTTTACTATTAGCCATTTAGGTTATTGCCAAATTTAATTTGACAACTAATTTCCCAGACAACAAATGTTATTGAACAATATTCATTTTTCAAATGATGCCTACAAAGTTGCATAAAATTTTAATTTTGATGAAGCCTAAATAACACTTTTTCTCTTACGGATGGTGCTTTTTTCTTCTTGTCTAGAAAACTTTGCTTACTCCAATGCTGTGAATATATTACCTTATGTTTCTTTAATACGTTGGGTTAATTTTTGTGTTTGATACAAATGTTGAAGTTCCCTTTTTCCATATTTATCCAGTAATTTCCACACTATCTGCTGAAAATACTTTCCATTCCCTATTAAATTGTCTTGGTGCCTCTGTGGAAAATTAATTCATGCTATATGTGTGAGTCTACTTCTGGACTCTATATTCTGTTTTATTCCTTATTTTTGTTTGTTTTTCTAGCAGTCTGCAGTGTTCTGAATTTCTGTAGCTTTATAGTAGGCTTCAAAACCAGGTAATAGTAGTGTACTTCCTCCAACTTTCTTCTTTTTTAAGAGATATGAATGCATATATGTTTTAATTTTGACTGTTCTATTACTTTGCATTTATATATTAGTTTTACAATAAACTGAATAAATTACCCACAAATTTCCACCCCCAAAAGTCTGTTATAGATTTTGATTTTGATTACACTTAAGTCTATAGATTAGGTAAGAATTTATGTCTTCCCAAAGACTGTAATATTAACTCTTCCAATCCATCCTGATGGAATATATATACATATATACATATACATACATTTCTTTAAGAACTTCTTTAATTTCTTTTGACATTTTTACAGTTTTCAGTTTAGCAATCTTGCACATTTTCTATTATTCATCAGTTTTTAATGTTTTAAAACGTATGTATGCTATTTTATCTATTAGGACAATCAAAGGTAAATTTTTTGAGTACAAAACTGATAGTTTTACCTCCAGAAGAGGAAAAACAATGAAAACTATAGAATCTTTTTAAAATATGGTAGTCTTAGAAGCAAAACCAGATATAAGTTTCATTAATTTTGAGATGTTAAATGTTAAAATCTATATAAAGAAAAATTTGCCAGAGACAAAATTTCTTCCTCAGACTATATTAATTAATGTCACATGACACCAAAGACATATACTGTGGAAAAGTAAGCATTAGATATTATATGAGCAAGGATGTAAGCAATGATCTGCTGTAATAAATGTAGCTGTGGACGTATTATTGTGTGTGTGTGTCTGTGTCTGTGTCTGTGTGTATTCGTGCACTTGGGCACATGTGTGTAAATTACGCTATGAGTGGTTATCATACTTAGAGCAGACGAGACTAGAAAAGATGTGTCGGGGCTGATATTCAAGGATATCCATCTGAGTACTTTCAAGGAAGGTAATTTATATTCAAATAGAGATTGAACATACAAGGCAACCCACACTCTGCTTTATTAGAGTGAATTATTGTAGTGAAGATGTGACTATTAATTATATGCTGACTGAGTTTGATTTAGTGTTGACTTAAGATTTCAAAATTGTGACTTTGGTTAAATCTCCATCTGTGGGTACACAACTTAGTGCTGTGTGATATTTAATAAAAATCATTCATTTTAATATTACTTTTCCACACCTAAGTAGTTGTTAAAGGGAAGCTACTTTCATGACTTTTGGCTGTTGCTGTTGTTTTTATTTTATTATTTTATTATTGTTTTATTTTATTATTTTCTATATATTGTACACATACTATATATATTGTTCTATATATTTTGTTCTATATATTTGTTCTGTATATCATTCTATATATTTACATATGATTAGATTTCATGACACCAATAAAGTCAATAAAGGGAAAATTTAATCACTAAATCAAATTAGATGACTAAACTAAAATAGTTTGGTGATATGTGTCTTATGAATATACCTCAAGAAAAAATGTCAGGATATATAATATTAAGAATGACATTTCAGTGTTTCTTGGGAAATCCAAACTATTATAGATGAGAATTTAGCACTGCCTTAACACTTGAGATGTTGTTATGATTTGGAAAGCAAATAGATAAAATGTCATTGGCAAATGTAATAACTCTATCCATAAAATTTAAAAAGTGTTTTTCAGAGTTTTATTTAACCAAAAGTAGGCATCCAATTACCACTAGCAAAACAAATTTTCTTTATATTTGAAAACAGTGATGCATCTCCTAGAGCACTGAACACATTCTGCGTGTAATAATAGAGATTAAAAATATTAAGTAATTTGACTCAGCTTTTCTAAAATTATAGTTGAAACTATAGGGAGAAAGTTTCAATATCTCCAAATAAGACGCCTTTGAGCATATGAAAGCACAAGTATTTTGAGTACACATTTATATTTTAAGGAAAACATAAAGTAGAAAGCTGAAGAAAATTTACAAATTAGATATATGTAGAACCTAAAATGTTAATATAACCCAGATAGGGGTTACCATTAAGTTATATTAATGGCATAACTACATAATCAAAACAAATTTAGTTAGTTTATTTACAAGAAACACTCCTTTGACATTCTTGCATTTAACTGTAAAATTCTTGCATTTAACTGTAAACTGTAAAATGTTTAGAGTTTTAGTGTGGCTTTTCAAATTTCTGCTTATTTAAATATTTATCACGGACATTTCAATTTATTATAAATTTTTGTAGAAAATTTTATTGAAATACGATTTATTATAATACTCATTATAAAGGATCATATGAATTTCATTTGGCTACCTTACTTGTATATGAATGCCTTGACTTTATAGTCAGTAAAAGTAAGTGTTTTGTGTTGTAAAGTTATCCTTCCTTACATGCCTTTTGGGGAATTTCAGTGTTGTTACTCTAACAAATTCATTTATAAGAAGCAACATAGAGTAAGATTTATTTGGCAAATGAGAAGTCTTTTCATAGTGTCTGGGTCCATGTTCAATCCAACTATCTTAAATTGCCTGACAAAACTGTCAAACTCTTCCTGCCATTCCATATGAATGATAATTGTAAGTTAGAATATTATAATTTACTATATATAATGAGTAAGCGAAGAAACCTAATAAAGGTCAAACCAGATGAATGTTTGAAGTTATTCATCAACAATGTAGATAAAGAAAGCTTGGAAAAGATTACAAATATTATTAACCTCCTCTTCCATTGAAGCTATTAACAGTTCTTTTGATTTTCAATTGTTATATTTTATTTTTACAATTTAAACACCGGGAAGGTATTTTTAATTTACATGAAATTTGTATTCTGCTTTTGAGTGACATCCATGATAGACTGAGATTTGCAGAGATTTTGCAAAATAATATAGGGTAAACAAATAATTATAAGATGAAGCTGAAGTAGACCTAAACATATTTACAAGTTGAGAGAAATGGTCATTAAAGGCAAGAGGGAGTCTGAAGACAGAGACAAGACATATAAGTATTGTTGTAATTCCTGAGATCAGAATTCACCACGGATGAGAATGGAATGCACTTGATTTTGAGAGAGTTTCTTGTTGATTGAATATTCTGTTAGTTTGTGTTCTGAGCTACAGGTAAGTGGTAAAATAGAGCAAAATGGAAGAGCTGTGGTTATTTGGAAAAGCTGTGGAGAAGGCTGGTGTTGAAGGTTGTCAAACAAAGACTAATAGACAGTGCTAAGGCACAGGGAGGTTAGAGATACTGTGAGGTTTTGTCTACCATTCATCAGGCCAAAGGGTGAAGGAGAAGAAAAAGCAGAGGGAGCCCTGATTTAGGATTTAGGGAGTTTTGTGAAAAAACCCAAAACAAATTGTGAATTATCTTTCAAAACATTTTTGTGAGTTTTCCTTATTATTAGTGATTTTTTTTTTTTTTTCTTTTTGGCCACATGGTATGTGGGATCTTATTTCCCTGACCAAGGATCGAACCTGGGCCTGTTGCATTGGAAGTACAGAGTCTTAAACACTGGACCACCAGGGAAGTCCCTATCACTAGTGATTTTTAATTTAGTGCATTTCGAGGCCAGATTAAACATGAATAATAAACCAAATGAATTGTCCATACTGAATATTTAACTTCTGTTTATATTCCACTGACAGAAAACTATGTATTAAAAGAAATTCATTAAAATTAAGCCTATCAAGCACATTTTAGTAAGTTTATCAGTCAGCAGGATTATTCTTTTGTAGATAATAAATTATTATATAAATATTTGTGTTCTGTATGAGTCTAATCTTTGACCTCAATTACGATACAAAGCATTAAATTAGCTTAAAATAGTGTTTCCTTAGTGAACATTAAAAAGATTTTCAAGTAGTTAAACCCAGGAGAAGCTGATTTCATGTGACTAATGGATTTTTGTTTATTAGGTATTGAAATAAATCATACAAATTTTAATATTTATCTATATAAAACTAATTAATAGCATTGAATGACTGTGTTTAGTTGAACAGAGTAGGATTTGGGTATAACAAATTTTTTATTTGGGACTACTATATGCATGTAAATTTTGAAGCTGATAGATATATAACTATACAACTGATTCTATCATTAAAATAATTAAAATTAATCAATTTTGAAATGACTTTGTATTTATTATTAAACACAGTTCATGCAATTTACCAAAGTGCTTATTGAGATTCTGATCTCAGATTGTATATACATACTGTTTTTATATTTCATGAACAAAATGAATTATACCAGATTATAAATTCCTGGAGAGAAAGAAGTATGTTCTTATATCATTATATCCATTAGAATTTTACATTATAATGCCCAGCACATAGAAGCTGCTAAAAAATATGGGAATTAAAATTCAATTATGGTTCTTACCTATCACATTTGATATACATTTGCACCATTAAAATTAATAATAATGATAAAAACATAAGTATTTCCCAAAGTTCTAAGTTATTTTAGCAAATTGGAAATCACCCCCTGTTATTTTATCTCTAAAAGAAGGTATGGGAAAAATTCCAGTGAGAAGATTTGTACGGTATATACTTCCCTATATCTGTTACCTAACCTAGTTTAATTATTTTTTTAAAGTAGCCTTTGATTCTTCTTCAGACAATCTAACAGCCTTTGATAAATTACTACCACTTAGGGTCTCCTCATTTCTATGGAAGCATGATTCACTCCTCCAATTAAACCTTTGGAGCTGCTGCTTCTGCTGTTGGAAACCAACAAAGTTGGAAATATTGTGGAGGTAAAAATAATGTGACTATTTTTTCTTCAAAACTGAGAAAATAGGAAAAGGATTAAGACAAATATGCATGACTGGGAGAAAGTAGGCAAGGAAATAGGTTGTATTCAAAGTTCACTGCACTACTATAAAAAAATAGCCACTGTGACAGTAATTCGGGGGAAAAAGAGATTAGAAAAGTCATTAGAAAATGACAGTAAGTTTCTATTAAAGTCTTTACAAGTTCTTAGCAACATTGTGAGCTAGGATGGTGCTTTGGAGAATGAACAGGGAAATCTGATTCCATTTACTCTGGCATCTTATGGTTGAATTAATTTCACATCTCAGTGCAGTTAATGTCTATGACCAATGTCTTGCTGACTTTGTCTGGCACACACTAGCTTTTCAGTTAATAGTGCTGTAGGGATATATGATTTAATTATGTTAATACCAGCGTCCAGTGTGTTTTGGCATTATTTAGATGCTAGAGATATAGGTATCAATAAAATAAAATTTCTTTTAAAAAGACACAGACTGCATGATTTTCTAAGACTCTGAACTGATGCACAGATTCACAACATGGCTAATATGGAATCCCTAGAATCACAGAAATGTCAGACCATCTAACTTATCTCTACATTTAAATTTTCTAGATAATTTAAGTTGAGAACATTTAAATAAGTTATTGCATATTCATTATATTATGTGTTAGCTACCTTAAACATCTAAATGGCTCCTCATAGAAAGAATACAGCTAGAAATAATGATTCAAAGTGAGAAAGTCTTCTACCTCTCAACATAAGAAAAAATTCTTCAAAATTTGAATTTAACTTCTGTTCCAAAAATATAGCAGAGTAGATAACCTACAAACACTTGAAAAGCTTAAAATATTTAACAACATCTGTTTAAATGCAAAACTAAACTTGATGTTACCTGGCCAATGAGAGCTGCTTAAGAAGGGGTTTGACAATGAAAAAAAAATACAAAGTATTAGAAAATGTCCAAAATGAAAAAGCTATTGAAAAACCAGAATAATGAATAACAATGTATTTAAATGTAAAATATACAGATATATTTGTGTTAACGTCTAGCATCATGATAGCAAAAAATAATTTAGTTAAATACAATCTGTTTTGTAAGATAGCATTAGTGGATGCCATGTCCATTCTAGATATTTTCTCACAGGTACTATGAGAGTGTTATTGAATGGCTTGATATATTTCCCATTAAAGACATTTGACTGTGGTGGTTTGTACCCAGGAGTACAGAAAGCATTTCTGAAATCATAATTGCCCAATGGTCTCTTTTCTATCTTTATAATTTCCAATCTAGAGAATTTGCTCAGTATCACCTATGGTTTCTATGTAACTGATTGTCAAGTCAGTATTTCCAGGCTTTTCCTATCACTCAAGAACCAACTACAAAAGCCTAGCTGCTTTGTTATTGTATCAAGACCATGGACTCTGTAAATGTTGTTATCTAGCTCCAGTACATAAACACCAGGAGTATGTTGATGAATCCTGAATTATATCAACAGCTTTGTTCCATATTCTGATCGCCAGATGTGGATATGTAACAACAAGAGGCATATCATTAACCTGTTGAAAGTGAAACTCCCGATTTGCTCCTTCAAACTTTCTCCTTTCCAGTGTAGTTCATTTAGCTAAAGGGCAATTCCACCTTTTCAGTTAAGCTACAAGCCCTAGAACTATCATTGTATCTCTTTTACTTTACAACACATATCCAATTATTTAGCTAATAGTTAATTTTACATTCCGTGTATATACAAAATAAAACCATTTCTCACAACACTGCCCACACCTTGGCCCAAGCTGTGTCTTTACTTCTTACCTAGTTTACTGCAATAACCTCCTACATTGTCTCTTTATCTACTTGTGTGTGCTGTTAGTCTATTCTCACAATAACTGTCCTTTAAAAATGAAAGTTGGATCCTGTCATTCTTTGCTCAAAATCCTCCATTGGTTTTCCATCTGACTCAGGTGAAATTCCTATGCTCTGCCTACCTTTATGACTTTTCCCTCATACCCTCCCATTTTCTCTTCCCCAGTTACAGTGGTTTCCTTGATATTCTTCTAAATCTCTAGTCTCTCTCTCTCTCTCTTTTTTTTTTTTTTTTTAAGTTCCCAGACCAGGGACCAAACCTGGGCCCTGGCAGTGAAAGTGCCTACCCCTAACCACTGGACCGCCAGGGAATTCCCTAGTCATTCTCTTCTTAAAAGAGTTTTGCATGTGCCCTTTTCTCCAATATTCTTTGCCAATTTCTTGCAGGGCTTGGCCCAAATGTTATCTCATCAGAGATACCTTTCTTCATTACTGTATTTAAAATATCAGTCCCATGTCACCTCCATCAGAAGCTGATTATTCTATTTGGATTTTCTCTGAAGCCCATATGGCCATTCAACATATTATTAAAGTTCTTTCCACCATTTTCTCTAATAAGAATATAATCTCCACTGGGACAAAGTCTTTGTTTTTATCACTAATGTATCATCATCAGCAATCACAGAGCCTGTTGTGTTGCAGAACCTCAATAAATATCTGTTTGAATAAGTTAATTATGAATATTTTTTAAAAAAATTTATTAGAGTGCAGTTGACTTACAATGTTGTGTTAGTTTCAGGTGTACAGCAAAGTGACTCAGTTATACATATACATATATCCACTCTGTTTTAGATTCTTTTCCCATATAAGCCATTACAGAGCATTGAGTAGAGTTCCCTGTGCTACAGAGTAGGTCTTATTATTATCTATTTTTTATATAGTAGTGTGTATATGTCAATCCCAATCTCCCAATTTATCCTTCCCTCCATTACCCCCAGTAACCATAAGTTTGTTTTCTACACCTGTGACTCTATTTCTGTTTTGTAAGTGAGTTCATTTTTACCTCTTTTTTAGATTCCACATAAAAATGATATCATATGATATTTGTGTTTCTCTGTCTGACTTACTTCACTCAGTATGAGAATATCTAGGTCCATCCCTTTTGCTGCAAATGGCATTATTTTGTTCTTTTTTATGGCTGAGTAATATTCCATTGCATATATGTACCACATCTTCTTTATCCATTTTTCTGTTGATGGACATTTAGGTGCTTCCATGCCCTGGCTATTGTAAATAGTGCTGCAATGAACATTGAGGTGTATGTATCCTTTCGAATTATGGTTTTATTTGGATATACACCCAGGAGTGGGATTACTGAATCATATGGTAGCCCTATTTTCAGTTTTTAAAGGAACCTCCATGCTGTTTTCCATAGTGGCTGCACCAATTTATGTTCCCACCAACAGTGTAGGAGGGTTCCCTTTTCTCCATGCCCTCTCCAGCATTTATTGTTTGTAGATTTTTTGATGATGGCCACCCTGACAGGTATGAGGTGATACCTCATTGCAATTTTGATTTACATTTCTCTGATAATTAGTGATGTTGAGCATCTTTTCATGTGCTTTTTGGCCATCTGTATGTCTTCTTTGGAGAAATGTCTATTTAGATCTTATGCCCATTTTTT
This sequence comes from Balaenoptera physalus, assembly GCF_965194825.1. Lineage (NCBI taxonomy): Eukaryota > Metazoa > Chordata > Mammalia > Artiodactyla > Balaenopteridae > Balaenoptera > Balaenoptera physalus. The sequence continues at coordinate 104,546,277 of NC_138888.1, forward strand.
GATTGGGTTGTTTGTTTTAAAAATAAATTATCTATGAGCAGATATAAGAATGGGTGCCAGTTTTAGGTGTTATTATTAATATGCTTTAATTTTCATCTCACATTCAACTCATTCTATGAAAAGTATATCTTTCTCTGATACTCCCTCTATCAGTTCCACTGTTACTATCAGAGATAGTCCAGAGCCCTCCAAATTTAATCTCAGAAGGTCGGAAAAACACCAATTGTTTAGGCATTCACTGTCAGTTCACTTCAGGAGAGTAGGGCTAGTCACATAATTAATAAAAGTTGTATTTTATTTAATTAATTAATTTATTTTTAACCCCACGTTTGTTTATTTTTATTTATTTATTTTTGGCTGCGTTGGGTCTTCATTTCTGTGTGAGGGCTTTCTCTAGTTGTGGCAAGTGGGGGCCACTCTTCATCGCGGTGCGCGGGCCTCTCATTATCGCGGCCTCTCTTGTTGCGGAGCACAGGCTCCAGACGCGCAGGCTCAGTAGTTGTGGCTCACGGGCCTAGTTGCTCTGCGGCATGTGAGATCTTCCCAGACCAGGGCTCGAACCCGTGTCCCCTGCATTAGCAGACAGATTCTCAACCACTGCACCACCAGGGAAGCCCAGAAGTTGTATTTTAAATGAGTGCTTTAAGTCAGGCTGTGCAATCTCCTACCCAGAGCAAACACATGTTGTACAGACCCCTGCACAGAATGTTCAGTTATGGAGGACTGGCTATTGCTCTTCATTAATCATTAGCAAGCGTTTGTTGAATTTCTATCAAGCACCAGGATTGTTCTAATCTGTGTGGTCTCACTTCTAGATGAGAGAAAGGAGGGAACTGTTTCTTGGAGCTAATATGATACTGGGAAAAGACAAAAATTAAGCATATAACAATAAATAGATAATTTTAGATTGTTGGTATGGAATGATAAGGAGAAATGAATAATTAACTTTAGAACAGTTGTTAGGACAGGGCTGTCTGAGACTGTGACTTATGAGTTGAGAATTAAGTAAGAAGATGAAACAAGCCATGAGAGATTTGGGAGAAAAGCATTCTAGTCAATGTGTAAAGAGGGTGCCAATGTTCAATATATTAATGCAACAACAAAAAGTGTCCAGTATACCTGGAACAAAGTAGGAATGAAAAATGAGCTTGCTGAGCTGGAGTTTGAGCTGGTGATAGAATATGGTTAGATCCAGTGTCATGCTAAACCCTACTGGAGACTGAGGCAAAAGGAAAATCATCAGCAAAATTGAACTTGTTTTATTTAAAGTTTTGGTACTTTGTTCATCTTGAAGTTTTACATTAATTTGATTTTTTCAAATATTGAATAAATTATTTTTTATCTCAATTACTAATCTATTTGGTGAATCCATAAATTTTCACCTGAGGCAACTGCTTCACTGGCCTTACCCTAGTTCTGCCTACCTACATCTTTGTCAGTATTTAGAACTGTGTTCTAATATCACCTCTTTAGTGTGTTTTTTTCCCAACAAGCTTATGCAGCCAATGCATAACCATCAGCCCCTCCACTTTCTGAAAGGGTTTAGATAGATCTACTACTTAATATTTCAATTTCATTTTTGGCAACTAATTTTATTTTTAAATAAAATTTTTATTTACATTATCTAATTTAAGATATTCTATATTATTACTATTATTATTATTATTGATATTATGGTTTAAAATGGAAACCTCAAAAAATTATAATCCTTTTTTCACTGAGTCAAATGTGATTTCAAAAGGTTTCCTAGATGCATTCTGGATCAGTAGGGCTAAATACAGATTTTGGGGAAACTGAAGCTTTTATAATTTGGTGTCCTTCTTTTCAGGAAAAAAGCATATAAAATTACAAATAAAAATCTACCATGAAAGGAGATAATTATTTAAGATGAGAAAAAAAAGTAAATCCAAATACCTGAGCTTTAGAGATATAGGTCTCTTTCTTCTGAAATTTCTTCAGGCCATTTTTCAGAAATCTTATAAAATAATTCTTCTTGATTACCACTTTCTTTGCTTCCTCACCTAGCATAGCTTACAATGTCCAGTAACTGCAGGGCTCCTAGGGGCTTGTGCAGGTTTAGGCCCTGAAGCTTAAACATAATTTGTTTAATGGTAAATCCACTTCAGTGTGTCAAATCGTGCTCCAGCAGGAAGTGGATGGAGACGACTCAATATACCAAACCAGAGATTAGGACAGGGCTCATGGCCCACGAAAGGTTGTGAGGCATCCAGGGATCAGTAAAACAAGGGGCCAAAGCCATCACCACTCTCACATAGGTGAGGGAAGGACAAAGTTCTACAGAGGCTCAGAAGGGTAGATCCTGGTGAGACTGAGTGGAGGAGGGGCTGGTTCTCTGATCCCAGGACACGACCTCCTCTAGACAAACCCCAAAGAAAGTGGAGGACAAGGGAGTCTGGGTGATGCAGTGCACCGAGATCAGCTTTGTTGCCTAAATCAGAGCTAAGAAGAGTGAAGAATGAATCTGGAAGGAAGAACAGGGAGCAAACCAGCCCATGCTGTGGTTGACTCTTCACATGTGCTGCTTTCAATTATTCTTCGTATTGTCTAGAGTGTTGTCTCTGGCATTTTACCTCTTAGCTGGGAAGAAATTATCTGACAATAGGAGGTGATTTAAAAGTAAATTTTATGAAAGAATCCAAAACTATTGAGTTAAATTTCCTGACTTGAAGAAGAGAGTTTATGGGGGGTTTCTCTACAGACTTAGCATAGAATAGATATAATTAGAAAGTAATAAAATTTATAAGAACAAAAGTATTTTATTTATACACCACATTATTTTCACATGTGATATTATATAACACATTTTCATTCTTTCTGTTCTTTCTAAGACTGGCTACATAGAAGTTTTAGTTCTTCATTTTCTTATTCTTTCTGTGATTCAGTCTAGAAATCCTTGACCACATGAAGCGTTATTATTGCTGTGCAATTTATCACTGATTATATAACGGTGGTTTGGGGCTATCCAAGTCATTCAGAAGTTTGTACTAAGTAGTTTCAATTATTTGAATTTACCTGTGAAACCCTTAATTTCCTCATTATCACACAGGCTTTGCTTACTTTTGACAGGGGTGAAAGACTATCATATAAAATAATCAAATTTTTATTAACTTAAAAAAATGTCTTCCTGGAAACTGAGCATCAAGTCCATGCCTTCTTCAAAGTTTAAGATAAAAATCACAAACACACCAATTATAAAAAATAAGATTTCTGAAAGGTAATATTAAATTTCCTACATTATTAAAGAGCATTCACTGGGCAGAATGTATTGGTAGCATAGGAAGGTCAATTAATAATTAGGGCAAGGACTTATGTGTAAGTGGAAATAGATAACGTGGTAGCCTCTCCCTCCCTTTTGTCCACCTCAAATCACCAGAGGATATTTTGTCTTCTCCGTCAGTTTTAAGGTTGCCAAATGTTAAAATAGTCACTAATAGACCTTAACTGCACCAAAATGATCAATTAAGGACATGACTCAGTTTTGGAGGAAGCCCCAAATCCTAACCTCTGGAACACCAAAGAACATGAGTTCTGTAGAGTACTGGGTCTAAATTTGAGTATGGAAGCTTCACAGAGAGATACACCTGAGCAAAATTAAGAGAGATTTGATGCAATCCTTTAATTTTGAAAAAAAAAATAGAGTAAATAAATTAGAAAAAATCAAGGAAAAATTTAAGAATCTAGGAGTAGAGCATTTATTGACTCTTTTGGCTCAGTGAGAGGTGGATAAAGAGGAGTGGTGACTCTGCTTATTAATGAAACTGAACCAATCACGTTGTGACTCAGATGAAAAATACTTAGAAGAGAAACTTGTTGCAGGAGAGGTGGTGTTTAGCTTTGTGTGGTATTGGGCAAATTAAAACAAAATCTCCCAACCCAGAAAACCTCTCTACAAAGGTAGAGGAGAAAGAAAACAAATTCTTTTTTGAATAAGAATTAAACCAGAATATGAAGCACATCACAGGCAATCTGCTCAAAGCTGGGAGAGAAAAAGAAATCTCACTCTTTTATACAGCCAGGAAGATACAACCCATCACAAACATCTCCTGATAAACAATAACTTGTCCTCGAGTAAGAGGACTTCAGGGCACCATTTATCACACAAAGTTCATTCTAATTTCACCTGGTAATTGAAGTGACCATCTGTGTTAGCTAATTGGCTTTATCCAAAGGAAAAATCAATTCATATATTTCTGAAAAGAGATAAAAAACATGTAGCTCCTAAATTCCCACAGAAGCTGGGAGATAGAGGTGCTACCTTCTTTGATGATTTCATTTCAAAGAGATGTTTCCCAGGTTCCTGAGGAAGACATTCCTGGGTCTTAAAGCTGTCGAGCAGCTTATTTAGTTTGTAAAAACATTTACATACATTTCAGAGACAAAGAACTTACAACACAAGTTGTCTAAAGCAAATTCTCTAAGAAAAGGAAAGGGAAAGTCTTTTCCTTTATTTTCAGCAGGGAGAATTAAACCTCTTAAAAACTTTTTTTTTACTCCTTACAGTGGAAATATCTGTATTGCTGTTCATCTACTGCTAGAAATATTTTTTTCTAGATAGTGAGATGGGTGATTTGGGGGAGAGAGCTCTCATATTTCTAAAATAAACATATATCATTTTATTGAAAAACAGGTGCTTCAAAATTGTGGCAATCCAGTCCTCATCTGAAATTTATAGAATCTCAAAGAGAAATTCTGGAAATCTGCTTTTTCAAAAAGCTTCAAAGATGTTTGTTTTGTACCCTAACCTTTGAGACTCATGATATCATATTTTATTAATTGATTATTAGTTAAATCATTTATTTATTGAACATTTTTAAAATCTATATTACAGGAACTACACTAGATGGTAGATGTCTAATAATAAAATTAAAAGACCAGTTTCCAGACTTCAAAGCACCCACAATCTGATAATGGAAATAGGCATAGAAAGGGGACTTTACAATATACCCACTGAAATTATGATAAATATTGGAAGATATTCCCCAAGGGAATATAGAGTAATTTACTCTGGGAAAGTAAAGAAAAGAGCACCTTTGGATTCTCAGAAGTGGGGAGAAGTTTGCCCATATGTATAGAAGGAAGGAGCAAGAACATACTTAGAAGGAAATTCAGACCCGAAGAGGATCTTAGGATACTATCTTTTTCTCTCATTTATTAATTACCAACATAAGATCCAAGAATGAGACAAAGCAGGTCAAATGAGAGTCTTCACCTTTTAATTCCATAAAAAAGTATTTTTAAGATATAACTAATCACATTTATATAAGCTTAAGTTATTTTAATTAGAAATTCACTTTGGGGATCTGAATAGTTCTCTGTCATTTCTCAAACCTTCGAGTATAAGAACCCCTGTAAGTGTTGTAGAACTGATGAGATTCCGTCAAATGAACTCAGCAAATCCTGTGGTTATGGTTCTGGTTTTACACAGGAGCAAAATCCATTTTGAGTGTGTTACATTAAGAAATACATACAACAAGACAAAGCTTTAACTGAGCATCACTGTTTGATGGTTTTAGATGTGTATCTGGTGGCATGTCACATATTTGGGATGATACATTGAATGAGTCTTCTCTTTTTCTTTTTTCCCTACCTTCTTTCTTTACACTTTCTTTCCTTCCTTCCTAGTTTTGAAAAATATTTTCATTTTTGTTAAAATAGTTCAAGAAAATATATTTTCTATTTGTTATTTGGGGAAATAAATTAAAATACTACTTATGTAATAATTCATTTAAGAAATGATCCTTTGGATGTTCACTAAACTTATTGTGGTAAACACTTCATCATATATGTAAATCAAATCATTATGCCGTATACTTTAAATTTACCTTGTGCTGTATGCCAGTTATATCGCAATAAAGCTGGAAGAAAAAAAAAAAAAAAAAGAGAGAGACAGTCCTAAGAAAAGATTTTTCTTTCCCAGTAATATCACAATCTCAGTAAGAAGAAATATCTATTAAAATTTCTGATTTCTTTCCCATAAACTAGAATATATATTTTTATTTCCTGTAGTGCACCACAGAATAATATATTTTATAGCAGATATAAATGAGGCAAACAAAAAATAGTTGATATCTGGCTAATACATGGAATGATTTACTAGTGTCTTACATATCACTTATGTTCACATATTTCCTTTTTTTTAAATTTTTTACTGGGGTATAGTTGTTTTACAATGTTGCATTAGTTTCTACTGTACAGTGAAGTAAAGTAGAGTTCCCTGTGCTATACAGCAAGTTCTCATTAGTTGTCTGTTTTATACATGTTAGTGTATATATGTCAACCCCAATATCCAATTCATCCCACTCCCCTGCTTCACCCCCTTGTGTTCACATATTTCTTTTTTTTTCACATATTTCTTATTTCTTTAGAGTATTTAAATTTTTGAACCAATTTTACCAAATTGCTTGCCACCTTTAACAAAAAAATAATAAATTAATGTATCAAGAGGAAATTTGGATGAAAAACTAAAAGGTATTATCATAATGCATTAAAATTTTCAAGAGGAAAAGATCATTTCAATCACTCTTCTTGATAAAATTTGATAACAATCAAACATTGAGGTGAATTGATATTGAAATTTTCAGATAAAAATTAGTTCTTTGAAGCTTCACAACATTACTGTAGAAAACACTGAGAATGGCTTATTTCTGCACATGGAAATAAGAAATTTGAAGTGTTAAAATATTTTTATGTTTGAATATAATTTTATTGTTTAAATACATTTTGATGTATTCTAATGTAGAAGGTTTCATTGCATATTGACTTTTCTATCTAAAATTAAAATGCATACATTCAAAAATAAGGTTTGAATTATTCAGGGAGATATCATCCAATTCAATTATTATTTTTTTAACTTTTTATTTTATATTGGAGTATAATTGATTAACAATGTAGTTTAAGTTTCAAGTGTACAACAAAGTGATTCAGTTATACATATACATGTATCTATTCTTTTTCAAATTCTTTTCCCAATTAGGTTATTATAGAATATTGAACAGAGTTCCCTGTGCTATACAGTAGGTTCTTGTTGGTTATCCATTTTAAATATAGCAGTATGTACGTGTCAATCCCAAATTCCCTAACTATCCCTTCCCCCCCCCCAACCCCAACCCCCCGCCCTCGGAAACCATAAGTTCGTTCTCTAAGTCTGTGAGTCTGTTTCTGTTTTGTAAATAAGTTCATTATGTATCTTTTTTTTTTTTTAGATTCTTCATATAAGTGATATCATATGATATTTCTCTTTCTCTGTCTGACTTACTTCACTCACTATGACAATCTCTAGGTCCATCCATGTTGCTGCAAATGGCAATTCAATTATCGATTCAGCTTTCAATTCATCTTGTACTTTAAGTTTTTTTCTTCTGCCCATTATATATCTTAGAATCTGAACCCATGGGTGTGATTATAAAATAGAACCAGATAGCAGTTCAAATTTTGTTTCTATCTGGGTACATAATTTCATGACATTTCTAATTCTTTCATATACTTCACCTAGGAATGTGAGAGGAAGTGAGGTATGACACTTTTAGACAAAGGCTTTTTTTTTTATCTTTTTTTTAACATCTTTATTGAAGTATAATTGCTTTACAATGGTGTGTTAGTTTCTGCTTTAAAACAAAGTGAATCAGTTATACATATACTTATGTTCCCATATCTCTTCCCTCTTGCATCTCCCTCCATCCCACCCTCCCTATCCCACCCCTCTAGGTGGTCACAAAGCACCGAGCTGATCACTCTGTGCTATGCGGCTACTTCCCACTAGCTATCTATTTTACATTTGGTAGTGTATATATGTCCATGACACTCTCTCACCCTGTCACATCTCACCCCTCCCCCTAGTGGCAAGATGGGAATAAAGACACAGACAGAGGCTTTTAATGAAGATTTTTACCTCAGCTAAAACCACATTCCCCTTCAGCTGACCAGATGTGGAAGACCCAGTGGCCAAGGGAATGGTGAAAATGTAAGATGGAAAAGTAGGCTAGGTCCTTGACCCACTAGTTGGAAGGGGACCATCTACCAATAGCAAACAACATCCATCTTCATCTACTGCCTGAGTGAGGAATAAACTTATATTATATGTGGGCCATTTTACATTTGTGGATTGCTTTAATTTACCCTACTATAGATAGAAACCTAAATGGATCAACTTTGAATTATTTAGCAATTGTCAAAAAAAATGTATAGGTGAGATAATTCGATGAAGACTTTTAGATAATTGCTTGATTCAATTATCTATATTCTCCCTCCCTCTGATAATATTAGAAATAGAGAAATTAAATACCCAGACAAAACTATAAAGTGAAAAGATACATGCACCCCGATGTTCATAGCAGCACTATTTACAATAGCCAAGACATGGAAACAACCTAAATGTCCAACAATAGAGGAATGGATAAAGAAGATGTGATATATATATATAATGGAATATTACTCAGCCATAAAGATAATAATTTCATTAAAAATAATGAAATAATGCCACTTGCAGGAACATGGATGGACATACAGATTATCATACCAAAGTAAGTCAGAAAGAGAAAGACAAATACCATATGATATCACTTATATGTGAAATCTAAAATATGACACAAATGAATTTACAAAACAGAAACAGACTCACAGACATAGAGAATAGACTTATAGTAGCCAAGAGGGAGTGGGGTAAAGGAGGAATGGATTGGAAGTTTGGGATTAGCCGATGCAAACTATTATATAGAGGATGGATATACAACAAGGTCTTACTGTATAGCACAGGGAACTATATTCAATATCCTGTGATAAACCATAATAGAAAAGAATATGAAAAAGAATGTATATATATGTATAACTGAATCACTTTTCTGTACAGCAGAAATTAACACAACATTGTAAATCAACTATACTTTATTAAAATTTAAAATAATAATAATTAAAAAATAGAGAAATTAGAATTTATTCTCCAAAGATGAGATCTTTAGAAAATATATTTTTACAAAATAGCCTTAAGACATGTATATTTGGGAAACAAACAAACAAGCATGTGGTAACTCTGAGAAAACACTTCTCATCACATTCACCCATATGAGAAATTGTTCTTTGTACTCTATGAGTACTTTTATGATTTGTAAATAATGAAGCTAAGAGCCCTAGAGAAATAACATGAAAACAAACTCATTCGTTTAAATGAAGGATTTTGTTTACAAGACATACATTATCAAAGATGCATTATTATTGCTCATGTTGGTTAGCTAAGGTTCAGTTAACTGAAATAAATAATCTTTGTTATCAAAAGAAAAGTGAAAGATATCACTTGTGGCTGGCAGCGTTTGGAACTTTTTGTGATGACTAATGACAGTTACAATATTTCATTAGGAAATACAGCTTGAACATAACTGTTTCTATTTCATTCAGGCTCCCAGTAAGGAAAGACAAGTAAAGGGAAGATAAAGAAAAACGTGAAAAAAATTCTATAGTAAAATATGTTTCAAATCATAGTTTTAATTTTAAAAAAGGTGAGTCTGTGTTGAATGTGAAATTAATTTAATCTAGAGAGCAATGTAGAAAATTTCTTTATCAACAATTAAAACTGTGTCATAGGCAGGAAGTCCTTTTTAAGTTAGCCTTATAATGACAAAGAAGCTACAAGTTACAAATAGAGCTAATCCAAAATTTCCACTATAAAGTTACCATACATTATTATATTTCCATGAAGTAAATATGATAGTTGAGATTTTATAATACTCGATAAAAAAATTTCTGTTAAGAAGTCAATTTTTTAACAAAATCTGACAGTCAGTTGGATTTATTTATACTAACTTTATTAAATGGATTGATTTTGTGTGTGTGGGCTACAGACTTAACTGTGGTGTCGAGTCACATTCACTACAACTTAAAAATGTTCTCACTTTCAAATGTTTTAAGTGATTTTGTTTCTGATACAGAATAAAATAACCATAGGAAGATATATTAAATCTGATTTTATTCAATGAAGTGAAATAAAGAGATTATTAGTGAAAACCTGCAAATCAGTATGAAGGTAGCGACTATGCTAATTTCAGTTATTTTCCAGAGAACATTTCCCCCCGCATTCCATGCTCAGCACAGAATCCAAGCAAATTATTTCAAGATTGGAGGCATGCACATGTGCAAGAGAATAGCATAGAATATGCCCTTTCATTTCCATGTAATTTAAAGGATCAGATATGGCACCACCTTAAGGCTCACTTCACGATGTGGAATCCAGTGGTACATAATAAATCTGAAAAAAGAAAAAAAAAGTGAGTTCAGCACAGAAAAGTAAAGTAATATGCTACAGTTAAAAATTGGGAATTTAAGGCTCAATCTGGCCAAAGTACATGAATGTGCCTTAGTAGTAAGACTGGGAGTCCAGTTCAGAGTAGTAATATACCATATATAATGCAGATTTTTCAAAACTTTTTCACATGCTATTTGATTTCCCTAGTCATTTTTTAGAGTTAGACAAATATTATTTGCTTTGAAATTGGATCCAGAAGACAGGTTATAGTTTAAAATATTAGGGCAATTAAAGACATAATAACAACAAAAATCCTACTTGTCCACCATTCTTATAGTCCAAGCTTTCATTTACAATATTAAAAACGTTGTAGTTATATGTTGGATTCACTGGCCACCCAATTTCAAATTACAAAGGAGTCTAAGGTATTTGTAGTGTTCATCAGTAGAACAGAAAATAGCATTTACTCTTTTTTATCCCTCTGTCAGTCTAATGAAAGTATGTTTATGTACACTTGGGTATACACATATGCGAATATGCATGCACATAACCTACAGAGTATCTTTAAGAAAAATGGAAAAGGGTGATCCCTTTTAATGGGTCCAGGTCAGAAAAAGCGTGCCTTAGTGAATAGATTAAGCCTTTTTGCAAAGAAGATAATGTCCCTGCCCTCATAGACATAGTGTATATGCCAGTCCTCCACCATCCCTTCAGCTGGGTACCTCTGTAAAGTACACAAATTGCACTATCATAGGTGGACTCACAGATAGGAAGATCAGTCAATTCCTTATCTTAGGGTCAATGATAGCATCCCAACTGTAAAGAAAGGTCCGGGCAGAGTGGGGAATGGTAAGTCAAGATATTTTGCTCCTCCAGCTAACTTATACTTGCACAGGAACAATTACTCTTCAGACACTGTTGTGCTCCTGTCCAGTTCCCGTGGTGAGAAGGAAGGCCTTGGCTACATCAGCAGCTCTCTCCCCATGCCCTCCTGACTTGACAGCTGGGCTCTGGCTTTGTCAATTGGCCTTGTATTTCTTTGTCCTTACACACCTATTCCCCCACCTTATTTCCTTGCCCATTTTAACTGTTCCCTGTTGGGTAAGAGGAGGAGGGGGCTTTTGATCACCATGCTGGAAAAGAAGAGAGATCAAGGTGATCTGTCATCAAGCTGGTGCTTTACTTCTTATTTGAAGGGGGAATCACTCTAAAACACAGATAGAGGGGGACCTTCAAGAAGGCAGAGGTGTAAGACGTGGAAATCACCTTCCTCCCCACAAATACATCAAAAATACATCTACATGTGTATCAACTGTAACAGAACACCTACTGAATGCTGGCAGAAGACCTCAGACTTCCCAAAAGGCGAGAAACTCCCCACGTACCTGGGTAGGGCAAAAGAAAAAAGGAAAAACAGAGTCAAAAGAATAGGGATGGGACCTGCACCTCTGGGAGGGAGCTGTGAAGGAGGAAAGGTTTCCACACACTAGGAAGCCCCTTCACGGGCGGAGACTGCGGGTGGTGGAGGGGGGACCTTTGGAGCCATGGAGGAGAGCACAGCCACAGGGGTGTGGAGGGCAAAGCAGAGAGATTCCCGCACAGAGGATCATGCCGACCAGCACTCATCAGCCTGAGAGGCTTGTCTGTTCACCTGCTGGGGTGGGTGGGAGCTGGAAGTTGAGGTTCGGGCTTTGGAGGTCAGATCCCAGGGAGAGGACTGGGGTTGTCTGCATGAACACAGCCTGAAGTGAGCTGGTGTGCCACAAATAGCTGGGAGGGAGTCTGGGAAAAATTCTGGAGCTGCCAAAGCGGCAAGAGACCATTGTTTCAGGGTGCACAAGGAGAGGGGATTCAGAGCACCACTTAAACGAGCTCCAGAGACTGTAGCGAGCCACGGCTATCAGCACAGGCACCAGAGACGGGCATGAAACACTAACGTTGCTGCTGCAGCCACCAAGAAACCTGTGTGCAAGCACAGGTCACTAACCACACCTCCCCTCCCAGGAGGCTGTGCAGTCTGCCACTGCCAGGGTCCCATGATCCAGGGACAACTTCCCTGGGAGAACACACAGCATGCTTCAGGCTTGTGCAATGACACATCGGCCTCTGCTGCCACAGGCTCGCCCCACATTCCGTACCCCTCCCTTCCCCCGGCCTGAGTGAGCCAGAGCCCCGGAATCAGCTGCTCCTTTAACCCTGTCCTGTGTGAGCGAAGAACAGACGCCCTCAGGCGACCTACATGCAGAGGCAGAGCCAAATCCAAAGCTGAACCCCAGGAGCTGTGTGAACAAAGAAGATACAAGAGAAACCACATAAGGTTAACAGCTGACCTTTCAGCAGAAACACTGAAAGCCAGAAGGGTGTGGCAGGGCATATTTAAAGTGATAAAGGGGAAAAATCTACAACCAAGATTACTCTACCCAGCAAGGATCTCATTCAGATTCCAACGAGAAATTAAAATCTTTACAAATATGCAAAAGCTAAGAAAATTCAGCACCACCAAACCAGCTTTACAACAAATGCTAAAGGAACTTTGCTAGGCAGGAAACAGAAGAGAAGGAAAAGACCTACAATAACAAGCCCAAATCAATTAAGAAAATGGGAATAGGAACATAAATATTGATAACTACCTTAAATGTAAATGGATTAAATGTTCTAACCAAAAGACATACACTGGCTGAATGGATACAAAAACAGCACCATATATATGCTGTCTACAGGAGACCATTTCAGACCTAGGGACACAAAGAAACTGAAAGTGAGAGGATGGAAAAATATATTCCATGCAAATGGAAACCAAAGAAAGCTGGAGTAGCAATTCACATATCAAACAAAATAGACTTTAAAATAAAGACTATTACAAGAGACAAAGAAGGACACTACATAATGATCAAGGGAACAATTGAAGAAGAAGATATAAAAATTGTAAATATTTATGCACCAAGATAGGAGCACATCAATACATAAGGCAAATGCTAACAGCCATAAAAGGGGAAATAGACAGTAACACAATAATAGTAGGGGACGTAAACACCCCACTTTCAACAATGGACAGATCATCCAAAAAGAAAATTAAAAAGGAAACACAACCTTTAAATGGTACATTAAACAAGATGGACTTAATTGATATTTATAGGACATTCCATTCAGAAGCTACAGAATACATTTCTTCTCAAGTTCTCATGGAAAATTCTGCAGGATAGATCATATCCTGGGGCACAAATCAAGCCTAGGTAAATTTAAGAAAATTGAAATTGTATCAAGTAACTTTTCTGACCACAACACTATGAGAATAGATATCAATTACAGGAAAAATCCTGTAAAAAAATAAAAACACATGGAGGCTAAACAATACACTGCTAAATAACCAGAGATCACTGAAGAAATCAAAGAGGAAATAAAAAAATACTTAGAAACAAATGACAATGAAAACACGATGACCCAAACCTATGGGATGCAGCAAAGGCAGTTCCAAGAGGGAAGTTTATAGCAATAAAATCCTACCTCAAGAAACAAGACACATCTCAGCTAAACAACCTAACCTTACACCTAAAGCAATCAGAGGAAGATGAACAAAAAAACCCAAAGTTAGCAGAAGGAAAGAAATTATAAAGATCATATCCAAAATAGGTGAAAAATAAATGAAGGAAATGATAGCAAAGATCAATAAAACTACAAGCTGGTTCTTTGAGAAGATAAACAAAATTGATAAACCATTAACCAGACTCATCAAGAAAAAAAGGGAGAAGACTCAAATCAACAGAATTAGAAATGAAAATGGAGAAGTAAAAACTGATGTTGCAGAAATACAAAGGATCGTGAGGGATTACTACAAACAACTATACACCAGTAAAATGGAAAACCTGGAAGAAATGGACAAATTCTTAGAAAAGCACAACCTTCCAAGACTGAACCAGGAAGAAATAGAAAATATAAACAGACCAATCACGAGCACTGAAATTGTAACTGTGATTAAAAATCTTCCAACAAACAAAAGTCCAAGACCAGATGGCTTCACAGGCGAATTCTATCAAACATTTAGAGAATAGCTAACACCTATCCTTCTCAAAGTCTTCCAAAATATAGCAGAGGGAGGAACACTCCCAAACTCATTCTATGAGGCCACCATCACCCTTATACCAAAACCAGACAAAGATGTCACAAAAAAAGAAAACAACAGGCCAATATCACTGATGAACATAGATGCAAAAATCCTCAGCAAAATACTAGCAAACAGAATCCAACAGCACATTAAAAGGATCATACACTATGATCAAGTGGGGTTTATCCCAGGAATGCAGAAATTCTTCAACATACACAAATCAATCAATGTGATAAACCATATTAACAAATTAAAAGATAAAAGCCATATGATCATCTCAAGAGATGTAGAAAAAGCTTTTGACAAATTTCTACACCCATTTATGATAAAAAAAAAAAAAAACCTCCAGAAAGTAGGCGTAGATGGAACTTACCTCCACATATAAAGGCCATATATGACAAACCCACAGCCAACTTCATTTTCAATGGTGAAACAATCAAACCATTTCCACTAAAATCAGGCACAAGACAAAGTTGCCCACTCTCACCACTATTAGTAAACATAGTTTTGGAAGTTTCTGTCACAGCAATCAGAGAAGAAAAAGAAACAAAAGGAATCCAAATTATAAAGGAAGAAGTGAAACTGTCACTGTTTGCAAATGACATGATACTATACATAGAGAATCCTAAAGATGTTACCAGAAAACTACTAGGATTAATCAATGAATTTGGTAAAGTAGCAGGATACAAAATTAATGCACAGAAATCTCATACATTTCTATACACTAATGATGAAAAATCTGTAATAGAAATTAAGGAAACACTCCCATTTACCACTGCAACAAAAAGAATAAAATACATAGGAATAAGCCTAAATAAGGAGACAAAAGATCTGTATGCAGAAAACTATAAGACAATGATTAAAGAAATGAAGGATGATACAAACAGAGAGATATACCATGTTCTTGGATTGGAAGAATCAGCATTGTGAAAATGACTATACAATCCAAAGCAATCTACAGATTTAACGTAATCCCTATCAAACTACCAATGGCATTTTCACAGAACTAGAACAAAAAAATTCACAATTTGTATGGAAAAACAAAAGAACCTGAATAGCAAAAGCAATCTTCAGAAAGAAAAACAGAGGTGGAGGAATCATGTTCCCTGATTTCAGACAATACTACAAAGCTACATTAATCAAGACAGTATGGTACTGGCACAAAAAACAGAAATATAGAAAACTGGAACAGGATAGAAAGCCCAGAGATAAACCACACACATATGGTCACCTTACCTTTGATAAATAAGGCAAGAATATACAATGGAGAAAAGACATCCTCTTCAATAAGCGGAGCTGGGGAAACTGGACGGCTACATGTAAAAGAATGAAATTAGAACACTCCCTAACACCATACACAGAAATAAACTCAAAATGGATTAAAGACTTAAATGTAAGACCAGACACTATAAAACTCTTAGAGGAAAATATACGCACAGCACTCTTTGACATAAATCACAGCAAGATCCTTTTTGACCCATCTCCTAGAGAAATGGAAATAAAAACAAAAATAAACAGATGGGACGTAATGAAACCTAAAAGCTTTTGCACAGCAAAGGACGCCATAAACAAGATGCAAAGACAACCCTCAGAATATGAGAAAATATTTGCAAATGAAGCAACTGACAAAGGATTAATCTCCAAAATTTACAAGCAGCTCATGCAGCTCAATATCAAAAAAACAAACAACCCAATCCAAAAATGGGCAGAATACCTAAATAGACTTTTCTCCAAAGAAGATATACAGATTGACAACAAACACATGAAAGGATGCTCAACATCACCAATCATTAAAGAAATGCAAATCAAAACTACAATGAGGTATCACCTCACACTGGTCAGAATGGCCATCATCAAAAAATCTACAAACAATAGATGCTGGAGAGGGTGTGGAGAAAAGGGAACCCTCTTGCACTGTTGGTGGGAATGTAAATTGATACAGCCACTCTGGAGAACAGTATGGAGGTTCCTTAAAAAACTAAAAATAGAACTACCATATGACCCAACAATCCCACTCCTGGGCATATACCCTGAGAGAAGCATAATTCAAAAAGAGTCATGTAACACAATATTCATTGCAGCTCTATTACAATAGCCAGAACATGGAAGCAACCTTAGTGTCCATTGACAGATGAATGGATAAAGATGTGGCACATATATACAGTGGAATATTACTCAGCCATAAGAAGAAAGGAAATTGAGTTATTTGTAGTGAGGTGGATGGACCTTGAGAGTGTCATACAGAGTGAAGTATGTCAGAAAGAGAAAAACAAATATTGTATGCTAACACATATATATGGAATCAAAATAAATGGTTCTGAAGCACCTACGGGCAAGACAGGAATGTAGAGATGTAGAGACTGGACTTGAGGACACAGGAAGGGGGAAGGGTAAGCTGAGATGAAGAGAGAGAGTGGCATGGACATATATACACTACCAGATGTAAAATAGATAGCTAGTGGGAAGCAGCCGCATAACACAGGGAGACCAGCTCACTGCTTTGTGTCCACCTAAAAGGGTGGGATAGGGAGTGTGGGAGGGAGACACAAGAGGGAAGGTATAAGGGGCTATATGTATATGTATAGCTGATTCACTTTGTTATACAGCAGAAACTAACAGACCAATGTAAAGCATTTATACTCCAATAAAAATGTTTTTAAAAAGTCTATTTTTAAAGTTATCTTTAAAACAACCAAATATTTTCATTTCCCCAGTTAGAATGGCAAGTTTATGATGTTCAAATGTTTACAACTGCAAGCACCAGAATAGAATATTGGAAAGGTATGCCTGGCAAAATAGGAGGAATGTCTGTAATCAACTTACTCCATTAACATTTAAATCTACCCTAAATCAAGTGTGTAGCCTAAGAAATATTTTAACTCATCCTTAGTGACTGGATGGACATTTCAGAAGTTATCAGAGCCTTACAAGTGCTTTATGTTCTACCATTCTATTTATTTGCCCCACTTCTCACTACTCAACCACTCTCCCTATATATCTGGCTACACGTTCTTCACATGATATATGGACAATGACATTCTCTTATGCTCCTCAATTTTGGATCTTCATTGAGAACTTCATTTTTGTACTTCTATATTCCACCTTGATCAATGGCAAAATGTTTTTTGTTTGTTTGTTTTTTTCTTGATAATATTATGGCAATTGACCAGAGATCGTGAACTTCCTATATGTAAGGGTTTACAGTTCAGGTCTCATGTTTCAGGTTTCTAGTGGCTAACATATCATTTAGCAATTTGCTTTTACTTCTTTTGCTATTTCTTATCTGAATTATTACAGCATTGTTCTGTAAAATACAGCATAAGAAGATGGTAAAACGTCACTTACAATTTCTTTACACTTTTCCCATTTGAAAAGAATGATAATAATAAACTGTTCTCTCTGATTGCCAAAAGAGGAACAGTCAATAAAACCAAAACTAATGACTACCAAGCTCTTAATCTTGATGAAGCAATTTCCTCTAGTCAGGCCAGTCAATTTAGATTAGGAATGTCACTTTCAACATTGCTTTCCTGGTGTCACCTTCTATGTTAGCTAGACTCCTTGTTGCTCGTGATACATAGCCAGCCAACTTAAACAAAGGCAGGCTAAATTTGCATCTGGGAAATACATGCAAACATGAAACTCATGTAGCTAGTTAAGCTCTGGGTAATCATAGCTGTTGTCTCTGACCTGCAAGTTTCATGTCTTTGGCCAGCATCCATGAAACTGTGGCAGGCAAGCTTTTAGCTTGAAATTAGGGCAAAAATTCTTTCCATTTCTTGAGACCATTCACCTTTTGATGGGTATTTAAATTGTCTCCAGTTTGGAACTATTAAAAATAGACGTAAAAACATTTGTGTACATGTTTTATATGGATATTTTCTTTCTTTCCTCTCCAGTAAATGTCTAGGATAGAATGCCTAGATTGTAAAGTGCAGGCATGTTTAACCTATTTTAAAAACTGACAAAATATTTCCAAAGTGGTTGTACCTTTTCACCTTCTCACAAAAAATGTATGGGAGAAGTGGTTCCTCCACATCTTGCCATTTGTTATCATTAAGCAAACTTTTTCTAATGACATATTGTGAATCTTTTCCTGTAGTTATCTTTGTAGATGTTAGTTATTTGTATATCTTCTTTGGTACAATGCCTGTTCAAATATTTGACTCTTTTTTTTTTTTTAATTTATTTATTTATTTTTGGCTGTGTTGGGTCTTCGTTTCTGTGCGAGGGCTTTCTCCAGTTGCGGCAAGAGGGGGCCACTCTTCGTCACGGTGCGCGGGCCTCTCACTGTCGCGGCCTCTCCCGTTGCGGAGCACAGGCTCCAGACGCGCAGGCTCAGTGGTTGTGGCTCACGGGTTTAGTTGCCCCGTGGCATGTGGGATCTTCCCAGACCAGGGCTCGAACCCGTGTCCCCTGCATTGGCAGGCAGATTCTTAACCACTGCGCCACAAGGGAAGCACTGACATTTTTATGTTGGGGTATTTATTAGTATTGCTTACTTTGGGGAGTTCTTTCATGTATTTTGGAGAAAAGTTGTCAGGTATATAATTTGAAAATATTTTCTTTCACTTTATAATTTTTCTACCCCTTCCCTTAACAGTGTGTCTTGAAGGGTAGATTTTTTTTGTTTTATTTTCATGAAGTCAACTCTTCCTGATTTTGATGTCACAGTTAAGTAACTTTTGCTTAATCCAATGTCACAAAGATTTTCTCTGAATGCATTTTATTTCTATTTTTGTGACTAATGGCTCTGGCTAGAACTTCAAATACAGTGTTGAATAACAGTGGTAAAAGATCCTTGTCTGGTTCCTTATATTAGGGAGAGCATGATATTAGCTGTGGGTTTTTCATAAATGCCTTTTATCTGTTTGAGGAAGTTTCTATCTCTTCTTACGTTTCTAAGTGTTTTTATCAAGAAAAGGTATCCTATTTTGTCAAATGCCTTTTCTGCATCGATTGGATGACCATGCGGTTTCTTTTCTTCATTATAATAAAGTGTGTTATACTGATTGATTATCTTACTTAGAACTACAGGGTTTCTGAATTCCAGTGCTGGGATATATCTAACTCAGTTATGGTATATAATCATTTTAATATGCTGTTGGATTCAGTTTGTTAGTGTTGTTTTGAAGATGTTTTCACTTATTTTAATAAGAACTATTAATTTGTAGTTTTATTTCCTTGTGATATCTTTGGCTTTGGTATTAGAGTAATAATAGCTTCATAAAATAAGTTAGGAAGATTTTCTTCTATTTTTTTGGAAGAGTTTCAGTAAGGTTAGTGTTTATTTTTTAAATATTTGGTATAATTTACTAGTAAAGCCATCTTACCATGAGATATACTTTATTGGGAGATTTTTGATTACTGATTCAATTTCTTTACTTGTTTTAGGTCTTCTTGATATCTTCCATTTCTTCTTAAGTCAGTTTGGTAATCTATGTGTCTCTAAGAATTTGTCCATGTAATCTAGATTGTCCAGTTTGTTGGCATAAAATTGTGCATAGAATTATCTAACAATCCTTTTGATTTCTGGAGGTTGGTGGTTAAATACCCACTATAATTTCTGACTTTACTTAACTCACATACTTTCTCTATTTTTCTTAGTCAGTACTAAGTATTGGTACTCAATTTCTCAAGTTGAAAAGCCTAGTAGGTCCATGTAGAGAACACTAGAAGCCTGGACCATTTTTCTTTCTACCTTAAGACTGGCCTGTATTCCAAGTAGGTCACCTCCCCAGTGACTAGTTGGTGGCTGGATAGTCCACGCAGCACACAGTAGAACTGGCAGAGAAAGGTGTGTCTGTTTGAAGATTTTCAGGGGACCCATTAGAAAAGTAAAGGGGATGCTTCTCCTCAAAAGCAAACCACAATCAAATAAGAATTGGGAAGAAGAAGTTCTGCATAGTTCCTCTGAAGGCTATGAAAAGAAGAGCTTTATTGTGAAGCACAAGTTCAGGAAGAGACACTTTTATCCTAATGAGGCTACACTGGCAAATTAAATTTCCAGCAGTTCACATTTACTGAGTAAAATGTCTCTAAGCACAAAAACTGCTATATCAAAAGCTATAGCTCAATCTGTGTTATATATATTTTTTATTTTATTCATTTTTTAACATCTTTATTGGAGTATAAATACTTTACAATGGTGTGTTAGTTTCTGCTTTATAACAAAGTGAGTCAGCTATACATATACATATATCTCCATATACCCTCCCTCTTGCATCTCCCTCCCATGCCCCCATCCCACCCCTCTAGATGGACACAAAACAGGGAGCTGGTCTGCCTGTGCTATGCGGCAGCTTCTCACTAGCCATCCATTTTACACTTGGTAGTGTATATAAATCCATGCCACTCTCTCACTTTGTCCCAACTTACCCTTCCCCCTTCCCTGTGTCCTCAAGTCCATTCTTTACATCTGCGTCTTTATTCTTGTCCTGGCCCTAGGTTCTTCAGAAACTTTTTTTCTTTTTAATCCCATATATATGTGTTAGCATATGGTATTTGTCTTTCTCTTTCTGACTTACTTCACTCTGTATGACAGACTCTAGGTCCATCCACCTCACTACAAATAACTCAATTTCCTTTTTTTAATGGCTGAGTAATATTCCATTGTATATATGTGCTACAACTTCTTTACCCATTCATCTGTCAATGGACACTTAGGTTGCTTCCATGTCCTGGCTATTGTAAATAGAGCTGCAATGAACATTGTGGTACATGACTCTTTTTGAATTATGGTTTTCTCAGGGTATATGCCCAGTAGTGGGATCACTGGGTCGTATGGTAGTTCTATTTTTACTTTTTTTTAGGAACCTCCATACCATACTCCATAGTGGCTGTATCAATTTACATTCCCACCAACAGTGCAAGAGGGTTCCCTTTTCTCCACACCCTCTCCAGCATTTATTGTTTGTAGATTTTTTGATGATGGCCATTCTGACCAGTGTGAGGTGATACCTCATTGTAGTTTTGATTTGCATTTCTCTAATGACTGGTGATGCTGAGCATTCTTTCATGTGTTTGTTGTCAATATGTGTATCTTCTTTGGAGAATGTTTATTTAGGTCTTCTGTCCATTTTTGGATTGGGTTGTTTGTTTTTTTTTTTTTGATATTGAGCTGCATGAGCTGCTTGTAAATTTTGGAGATTAATCCTTTGTCAGTTGCTTCATTTGCAAATATTTTCTCATATTCTGAGGGTTGTCTTTGCATCTTGTTTATGGTGTCCTTTGCTGTGCAAAAGCTTTTAGGTTTCATTAGGTCCCATCTGTTAATTTTTGTTTTTATTTCCATTTCTCTAGGAGATGGGTCAAAAAGGATCTTGCTGTGATTTATGTCAAAGAGTGTTGTGCGTATATTTTCCTCTAAGAGTTTTATAGTGTCTGGTCTTACATTTAAGTCTTTAATCCATTTTGAGTTTATTTCTGTGTATGGTGTTAGGAGTGTTCTAATTTCATTCTTTTACATGTAGCTGTCTAGTTTCCCCAGCACTGCTTATTGAAGAGGATGTCTTTTCTCCATTGTATATTCTTACCTCTTTATGAAAGATAAGGTGACCATATGTGTGTGCATTTATCTCTGGGCATTCTATTCTGTTCCATTGATCTATATTTATGTTTTTGTGCCAGTGTCATACTGTCTTGATTACTGTAGCTGTGTAGTATCATCTGAAATCAGAGAGCCTAATTCCTCCAGCTCTGTTTTTCTTTCTGAAGATTGCTTTTGCTATTCGGGTTCTTTGTGTTTCCATACAAATTGTGAAATTTTTTGTTCTAGTTCTGTGAAAAATGCCATTGGTAGTTTGATAAGGACTCCATTAAATCTGTAGATTGCTTTGGATAGTATAGTCCTTTTCACAACTTTGATTCTTCCAATCCAAGAACATGGTATATCTCTCCATCTGTTTGTATAATCTTTAATTTCTTTCATCAGTGTCTCATAGTTTTCTGTATATAAGTCTTTGTCTCCTTAGGTAGGTTTATTCCTAGGTATTTTATTCTTTTTGTTTCAATGGTAAATGGGATTGTTTCCTTAATTTCTCTTTCAGATTTTTCATCATTAGTGTATAGGAATGCAAGAAATTTCTGTGCATTAATTTTGTATCCTGCTACTTTACCAAATTCATTGATTAGCTCTAGTCGTTTTCTGGTAGAATCTTTAGGATTCTATATGTATAGTATCATGTCATCTGCAAAGAGTGACAGCTTTACTTCTTCTTTTCCAACTTGGATTCCTTTTATTTCTTTTTCTTCTCTGATTGCTGCAGCTAACACTTCCAAAACTGTGTTGAATAGTAATGGTGAGAGTGGGCAACCTTGCCTTTTTTCTGATCTTAGTGGAAATGGTTTCAGTGTTTCACCATTGAAAACAATGTTTGCTGTGGGTTTGTCATATATGACGTTTATTATGTAGAGCTAAGTTCTCTCTGTGCTTACTTTCTGGAGGGTTTTTGTCATAAATTAGTGTTGAATTTGGTTGAAAGCTTTTTCTGCATCTATTGAGATGATTATATGGTTTTTCTCCTTCAGTTTGTTAATATAGTGTATCACATTGATGGATATGCATACATTGAAGAATTCTTGCATTCCTGGGATAAACCCAACTTGATCATGGTGTGTGATACTTTTAATGTGCTGTTGGATTGTGTTTGCTAGTATTTAAAATGTTGAGGATTTTTGCATCTATGTTCATCAGTGTTACTGGCCTGTAGTTTTCTTTTTTGTGTGACGTCTTTGTCTGGTTTTGGTATAATGGTGATGGTGGCCTCGTAGAATGAGTTTGGGAGTGTTCCTCCCTCTGCTATATTTTGGAAGACTTTGAGAAGGATAGGTGTTAGCTCTTCTCTAAATGTTTGATAAGATTTGCCTGTGAAACCCTCTGGTCCTGGGCTTTTGTTTGTTTGAAGATTTGTAATCACAGTTTAAATTTCCATGCTTGTGACTGGTCTGTTTATATTTTCTATTTCTTCCTTGTTCAGTCTCAGAAGGTTGTGCTTTTTTAAGAATTTATCCATTTCTTCCAGGTTTTCCATTTTCCTGGCATAGAGTTGCTTGTAGTAACCTCTCATGATACTTTGTATTTCTGCAGTGTCAGTTGTTACTTCTCCTTTTTCATTTCTAATTCTGTTGATTTGAGTCTTCTCCCCTTTTTTCTTGATGTGTCTGGCTAGTGATTTATCAATTTTGTTTATCTTCTCAAACAACCAGCTTTTAGTTTTATTGATCTTTGCTATCATTTCTTTCATTTCTTTTTCATTTGTTTCTGATCTGATCTTTATAATTTCTTTCTTTCTGCTAACTTTAGGGTTTTTTGTTCTTCTAATTTCTTTAGGTGTAAGATTATGTTGTTTATTTGAGATATTTCTTGTTTCTTGAGGTAGGACTGTATTGCTATAAACTTCTCTCTTAGAACTGCTTGTACTTCATCCCATAGGTTTTGGGTCATTGTGTTTTCATTATCATTTGCCTAAGTGTTCTTTGATTTCTTCAGTGATCTCTTGGTTATTTAGCAGTGTATTGTTTAACCTATATTTGTTTGTATTTTTTACTGATTTTTTCCTGTAATTGATATCTAGTCTCATAGTGTGGTGGTCGGAAAAGATACTTGACACGATTTCCATTTTCTTAAATTTACCAAGGCTTGATTTGTGACCTAAGATATAATCTATCCTGCAGAATGTTCCATGAGCACTTGAGAAGAAAGTGTATTCTGATTTTTTTGATGGAATGTCCTATAAATATCAATTAAGTCTACCTTGTTTAATATGTCTTTTAAAGATTGTATTTCCTTTCTTATTTTCCTTTTGTATGATCTATCCATTGGTGAAAGTGGGGTGTTTAAGTCCCCTACTATTATTGTGATACTGTCAATTTCCATTTTATGGCTTTAGCATTTGCCTTATGTATTGAGGTGCTCCTATGTTGGGTGCATAAATATTTACAATTGTTACATTCTTGGATTGATCCCTTGATCATTATGTAGTGTCCTTCCTTGGCACTTGTTTTAGTCTTTATTTTAAAGTCTATTTTGTCTGATATGAGAATTGCTACTCCAGCTTTCTTTAGATTTTCGTTTGCGTAGAATATATTTTTCTATCCCCTAACTTTCAATCTTTTTGTGGCCCTAGGTCTGAAGTGTGTCTCTTGTAGACAGCATATATACAGGTCTTGTTTTGGTGTCCATTCAGCCAGTGTATGTCTTTTGGTTGGAGTATTTATTCTATTTACATTTAAGTTAATTATTGATGTGTATGTTCCTATTACCATTTTCGTAATTGCTTTGGGTTTGTTATTGTAGGTCTTTTCCTCCTCTTGTGTTTCCTGCCAGTAAAAATTCCTTTAGCGTTTGTTGTAAGGATGGTTTGGTGGTGCTGTACTCTCGTAGCTTTTGCTTCTCTCTAAAGGTTTTAATTTCTCCATGGAATCTGAATGAGATCCTTGCTGGGTAGAATAATCTTGGTTGTAGTTTTTTACCTTTCATCACTTTAAATATGTCGTGCCACACCCTTCTGGCTTGCAGAGTGTCTTCTGAAAGATCAGCTGTTAACCTTATAGGGATTCCCGTGTATGTTATTTTTTGCTTTTCCCGTGATGCTTTTAATATTTTTTCTTTGTATTTAATTTTTATTAGTTTCATTAATATGTGTCTTGGCGTGTTTCTCCTTGGATTTATCCTGTATGGGTCTCTCTGCGCTTCCTGGACTTGATTGACTATTTCCTTTCCATATTAGGGAAGTTTTCAACTATAATCTCTTCATATATTTTATCAGACCCTTCCTTTTTCTCTTCTTCTTCTGGCACTCCTATAATTCGAATGTTGGTGCATTTAATGTCCCAGAAGTCTCTGAGATTGTCTTCAATTCTTTTCATTCTTTTATCTTTATTCTGCTCAGTGGTAGTTATTTCCACTATTTTATTTTCCAGGTCACTTATCCTTTCCTCTGCCTCAGTTATTCTGCTATTGATTCCTCTAGAGAATTTTAAATTTCATTTATTGTGTTGTTCATCATTGTTTGCTTGCTCTTTAGTTCTTCTAGGTCCTTGTTAAACATTTCTTACATTTTCTCCATTCTATTCACGAGATTTTGGATCATCTTTACTATCATTACTCTGAATTTTTTTCAGGTAGACTGCCTATTTCCTCTTCCTTGTTTGGTCTGGTGGGTTTTTTATCTTGCTTCTTCATCTGCTGTGTATTTCTCTGTCTTCTCATTTTTCTTAACTTACTGTGTTTTGGGTCTCCTTTTTACAGGGTGCAATATCATCATTCCCATTGTTTTTTGTGTCTGCTCCCAGTGGGTAAGGTTGATTCAGTGGGTTGTGTAGGCTTCCTGGTGGAGGAGACTGGTGCCTGTTTTCTGGTGGATGAGGCTGGATCTTGTCTTTCTGTTGGGCAGGACAGTGTTTGCTGGTGTGTTTTGGGGTGAACTTAGTTTGATTTTAGGCAGCCTCTCTGCTAATGGTTTGGTTTGCATTCCTGTTTTCCTAGTTGTTTGCCATGTGTTGTCCAGCACTCTAGCTTGCTGGTTGTTGAGTGGAGCTTGGTCTTAGCATTGAGACAGAGATCTCTGGGAGAGCTCACGCCAACTGATATTATGTGGGACCAGGTGGTCTCTGGTGGACCAATGTCCTGAACTTGGCTCTCCCACCTCAGAAGCTCAGGCCTGATACCCAACTGGAGCACCAAGACCCTGTCAGCCACAGGCTCAGAAGAAAAGGGAGAAAAAAGTAAAGAAAGAAATAAAATAAAATAAATTTATTAAAATAAAAAATAAGAAAAAATATTATTAAAATAAAAAAGTAAAAAAAAAAAAGAAGAAAAGAAAGAAGAGATTAACCAAACCAACAAACAAATCCATGAATGATAACAAGTGTTAAAAATATATATTAAAAAAATAAATAAATAAAGACTCAAAAAGAAGGATAAAGGTAATGTTCAGATATGATAGCATCTGCAAAGCACTGGCAAAGACGTATGTAACTCTCAATTTTTCAGTAGAAGGATCCACAGTTATATTATTTAAATGTATTATATGCAGTTCAAAGCATAGTTGTTTTACCAATCAATTCTTGCTTAGGATTTTGCAGTAATTAATTTATATTTTCTTAAACCACACAGACTGACAGGAGATGTGCTTTGGAAGCATATTGGATGAGATCTTAGGAATCTTTTGTTAGACTGAATATTTACTGTAAAATAATGTTTTTACAGCTTTTTGGTGTATATTGATCTATAAACATAGGATGATGATTTTATGTGGGTCTACCTTAATGCACTTAAAACAATTGAAATGATTTTCATAAGATTAAATCACATGGTTCTCCCTGAGGCTGATATATTTATGGAGAGCTGCCATAGGTAGAAAATGAAAGAACAGGAAAAGTAGAACAGAAGATTGCATTCGATGTGCATGTAAGCCTTATATTTTATTTTGAAAATGCACTCTCATTAGTAAAATTCCTTGATATCACCATCATTCCCTTTCATGAGCTCAATACAAATGATGTAACTTTGTTTCTTCTCAGATTTTTATAGTTCCCCTATTTGCTTTTTCCTATCTTCTGTTTCCCTACACCCCTCAGCTTTCACCAGTTCAATCATACTGCCCACACATCCTGCTTCTAATTCTGCATCTGGACAGCTGCTACCTTGGTCCATGCTCTCATTATTACACAGCCAGGAAAGTATTTCAACTCTGTTCCATTGTTCCAAATTCTCCTGTCTTCCAAATCTGGCTGTCAGATACCTTTTTGGACTTATTCCCTACTGCTTTTTCCTTAATATACTTGTAAATTCTAGCCACATGTAGTTAAAAATAATCTTTTTAATTTTTTTTAAACAGTAATAGTAAGGTCTAGGTACCTGTTAATAGATAGTGATAATGAAAAATGTTTCTCCAAGGTGGTGTAGAAATGTATTGCACAAAATTATATCAAAAGTTTTGTAAACTTTATACATTTTTATGTTCACCTTTACACTCTCCTTACATGATATTCATATAATTTTTTATAAACTCAAAAATTTTATATCTTCATACATGTTTGTGAGAACTGTGATTTCAACACAAATCCCCTACCAAAGTCATTACCATGGCCTTGCTTCTGTCTTGTTTGGTTAGCATGGATGCAACTACCTGCCTTTTTATTGATTTCTGTATTCAAGTAGCCCTTTAAGTAGCCCTGGGTTGAAACACTTGAGAGGCTAACTTGCCTGAGGTTTACATGTCACTTCTCCTTCCCAAATTGATTCTCAGGAACAAAGTGTCAACACAATCTCTATAGAATATGTAACAAGAGTACAGAAATAGATGAAATACTT
The DNA here is from genome assembly GCF_965194825.1 of Balaenoptera physalus. NCBI lineage: Eukaryota > Metazoa > Chordata > Mammalia > Artiodactyla > Balaenopteridae > Balaenoptera > Balaenoptera physalus. Next base: position 104,573,949 of record NC_138888.1, read on the forward strand.
TAAAAGTCATAGTTGTTATTTTCATTTCTGTATTATTTTCAATTTATTTTTTTTAAAAGTAGCTGAAGGATAAGCCACTTGCATTGTGGTTTCCTCCATTGATCTATTATTTTTTAATAATTTTTATCCGTAAATAAATCTATATTGTGAATTTTTAAAAGTTAAAACTCATGAAAAACATTCTTATTGTCCCCAATTGATATTTTATACATTATAAAATGAACATAGAATAAAAATCCACATCTATCTACTTTTAATCTGCTGTGGGCTAGAAAAAGCTAAATATCTGACACTCTCATAGATGAAGACAAAAAGAAAAACATTAAAATAACATGGTCAAGGATGGTACCTTAGAAGCAGACTGAAGAAAAGATTTGAGGAAAAAATCTATTTTCAAAAGATGAAATTACATCATACTTTGCTAAATTAGAATAGAGACTTGGAGTATAAGGGGAAAACATTGCAATTATTTCATATATTTTGAATTTCTCTACCATGTCACTGATATAATTTGACAAAATATCAACAAAAGTTAGCATTCTGGCAGATGGTTTTTGTATCAATCTCACAAATATATGCTGGACCATTTGCACCATCTGCTATGTAATCTTCTGCAAAGAGAAGGACAATAGACATTTCTGGACATTGTGTTAAAATGCAGTTCAAGGGGATATACTGTATCAAGGAGAAAGGAACCAAAATATACAGAGCAACAAGAAGATTATAGTTCAGAACAGGGCAGAGAATGAATGAAGGCTGAATCCTTTCATCATATCTTGTCTTACATGTGTTTGGAAATATTTATATAGAAACTTTGCTCATACACTTACTGATTCCTTACTCAGATCCAGTAATATAAATCTTCATCAAACTATTATTAAAAGTGACTAATAAAAAGAAATGTATTGTTGGGCTACATCCATTAATTAAATGTGTTGTGGATTTTCCACATGGTAGGAAATGAAAACATATAAAAAGAATTTTTCTGTTAATTAATTTAGATGTTTGTAGAAAACAAACCGTTTATAAGTATCAAACTGTTATTTTATAAAATATGTTCTATGTTCTCCTCAAAATATAGACATTTTGTTATTAAGTTATTTATGGCATGAGTACAGGGATGGTTTTAGATGACTGTGTAGTTATAACATTCTGGTTTTAGAAACTGTCTGTTGCCTAATGAATTCAACTCTCTTTCTTAGGAATATGTCAATTTCTAGGTCAGTAAATAACACACACACACACACACACACACACACACACACACCTTCTTCAGAAGGAAGATCTATTGTTTCTTTCTCATTTCCAGGAAAGGACTTTTTCTTAGATTATCCCTCAGTTGACGACTTCAGTACATGACTTTAAAACTCATCTGGAAGAGTCACAAGATCTGTAGCTGAGCTTATCATCTCTTACACTGGACTCATGAATTTCAATGTTCTCTCAAGGAAACTAGGAATTCATGTCTTCAATTTCTTAATTAGATGTTTTAATTTAAGAAAACTATATAAATATGAATTTCTTCTGTCATATGAACATAAAAAGTATAAAAATGTTTTAATAATTTGTGTTAAAATACTCTTGCTTCCACCATCCAGAGATTTGTAGTGTTTGTTTTAATTATTCTCCAAAGTGCATTAGACTTTTATTTTTAACTCTGAATATTTGTACACACAGATATATATATATATATATATATGTACCGGTAATGGGTATAAAGGTAGCCCTACAAAAGATATTTCTACACGTAATTCCAAGGATCTGTGAATATTATCTTAGATGGCAAAAGATGTGATTAAGAATTCTGAGAGGAGGAGATTATCCTGGCATTATGCAGATAGGACCTAAATCCAGTGACCCTCCTTTTTAGTGAGGCAGAGGCTGATTTCATAGAGACACACAGAGCAGGAAGACATATGACCACAAGGTTAGAAATTGGAGTGACATGGCAACAAGAAAAGGAATGCCAGCAGGCACTAGAAGCTGGAAGAGGCAAAGAACAAATTCTTCCTTACATCCCTCATGAGGGAGTTGGTCCTGTCAAATTTCAGAACTCTAGCATCCAGACTTGTGAGAGAATAAATTTCTGTTGTTTAAAGTCACCAAGTTTATGATAATTTGTTATAGCAACCTCAGGAAAGTAATACTTGGAAAATAAAAATGAAAAAATAAAAAAGACTATGGAATTGTCACACACTTGGAAATAGTAGTATAGAAGTAAAGAGGAAAAGAGTACTAAAATGTTCAACACTTAGTATTTGCAACCCACAAACATATATTAACAAGTATTATGTGCCAAGCTCTGTGACAGCTACCTCAAGGATAAATAAACTTGATCTCTCCTCTTCAGGATCTCATGATATAGCACGTGCCCCATCTATATCTTATGTAAGAAATATCTAGAAGGCCAAACTCCAAGCTTTAATAGAATAAGAAGCCAGCAAAAATATAGGCAAATCTGTTGTAATGGGCTTCTGGACTGTCTGGTGTGATGGAAAAAGTATAGAATTTACATCCAAGTTCTTCTCCTTATATCTGGCTGACCAAGGGTAAGTAAAGTATTTTTTTTTAGCTTGTGTATCCTCATCTATAAAAATGATTAAAATAGTACTTAGGTCTAAAATTGGTTTGAGGCAAAATGGGTTAATCTATATAACTCAAATATATTTTGCCTCAATATCCCCTATTCATGCAATACCAGACCATTATACCTCCCATCTGCAAACTCTCCAATGGTTGCTTTATTTTTCGATGGCCAGTTCATTTCACTTTTCCTAGAAATATCCCAGTTTTAACACTGAAAAATCCCATGTCCAGGGAACTCCCTTAGTCTTAGAAAAACCAGAACATTTGGTTCACTCTGTATTTTATGGTCACTAAAGACATGGCCCTCCATGATGATCGTCCTGGCACTTATGCTGCTGTGCCATCCTCATTGAATCTGGTCCAGCTCCTGACTTAGCTCACCAATAGAAGGCAATCAAAGAAATGTTCTAGGACTTCCAAGCCCAAGCATTTAGAGCCTGTAAGCACTTTTATTTGTGTTTTCTGGGAACCCAGAGTGGCCCAGAAATCTGGACACTCTGCTGGGGAAACTATAAGGAAAGAGTTCATGAAAGATATATAGTCAGAGAGGCCTTGAGACCATATGAACAATGAGGAAATTCCAATCAATCCAGTGTTTCTGTTGAGTCTTCAGATGATTCCAGTCTGAGCAACCATTTGACTACAAGTAGCTAAGAAATCCCAAGTGATATCAGCTGAATCCATTTAACACACAGAAGAGGTAAGAGACAATAAAATGAACGTTGTTTTTAGCCATGAAGTTATGTGATTATTTGTTTTGCAGCAGTAGATAAGTAAAATATTCACCATTGGTTTGTTTTACGCTTGCCCACAAACCAATACACCTATGAGAATCCTCCTATAACAATGGTTCTTTGTTTTTCCTCTCCATACTAGCTGCCAAATTGAATTCAAACTAGTTGCCCATAGTTGAGTTAAAAAAGTCTTTATTGTTGTTTTCTGATGTTTTTGCAGAAGATATACCATTGACTCTGAACATCTTGAAAACAGCATCTGATCTTTGCTTGATGGGCCAGAAGAGACCTGAGTTTTGAGCAGAGCGAGGGGAAAGTCTTCTCTCCTATTCCATGGGGTATAATAATGCCTGAGAACTCAAAGATCTGTGGCTTGGCTTGGGACAAACCTTTATTCAAGTTCCCTTCCCTACAGGAGCTCAGTCCAGTCCACCAGATCCATCAGGAAACAGATACCACACCATACATTCTAGATTTGTCATTTTTTCCCTCCCAAATATTCTACCCACCAAAAGTCCTCTACATTTCAAAAGTAACAGAAGGAAAGCTCCTAAACACAAGGAAAGGAAACAGTGTGATTATGTAACTGTGGTTGAATAATAGTCCCCCAAATATGTGTATGTCCTAATCCCTTCGAACCTAAGAATATTACCTCATATGGTAAAAAGGACTATACATGATTAAGTCAAGGATCCTGAGATGAGAGATTATCCCTGTGTGCCTGATATAGTCATAATGGTCCTTGTAAAAGGGATGCAGGAGCATCAGAGTCAGAGGCGAAAGGGACGTGATGATGGATGAGAATGATAAGCTTTGAAGATGAAGGAAGGAGCCACAAGCTGTTAGAAGCTGAAAAAGGCAAGGGGGATGGATTCTCCCCCACAAAGCCTCAGGAAAAAGTAGCCCTGCTGACACCTTGATTTTAGCCCAGTAAAAATAATTTCAGATTTCTGCTGTCCAGAACTATAAGGGAATACATTTGTGTTGTTTTCAGTTCGTAGTAATTTGTTACAGCAGCAACAGTACACTAATACAGTAATGGTAGGAATGACAACAGGTTGATGATTACACCACCAGAAGCAAACCTAAAGATGTTCGGCTACACCTACATAAGAGTACCTGACCCAGAACACAGAGTAAGGAGCCAATAATTTTTAATATTAAATTTCATCTCTTTGGCAGCTACTAAAAGAAACCTGATGGTCTGTGATGAAGATCTTTGCTTCCTTGAGTCAACATATGGCAGGGTAATTGTTCCTCATTTGCAAAGGTAAGCTGAGTATTAACGTTTTTATTTTTTGCCTCACTTCCTTGGTGTAAGAAATTAGCTCCGTTACTCAATAAGGAGTCAGTCTATATAACTCTGACTCAAATAATCAGCCACATATATATTTTCCTCAGACTTTGCCTACCCCTTGCTTACAACTCTTGAGGGGGGGTAGTGTTTGAGTTCTTTATATTCAGTTTTGGCTGTCTCAAATGATAGGCAAGTAGCCAGTATCTCAGAAATATGTTGCTCAGTGTCCTGGCAGGGAACTTCACATCTTTAAAGAAGCCCAAGAAGCCTGTTGTGTTTTTCATAAGTAAGCCTGGTTGTAGAAGAACACTATAGTTTGATAGTGTTTGATAGTGCCTCTTTCCAGGAAGACCAGCTTATCTTATGCAAAGGAGAGAATATAGTTCATTCTTCTTCATATGTTAATTGAAATTAATTTTAAAAATATATTTTAAATGATAATCCTATCCAGCTGCAGTCAACATTATTACACTGTTTATCAAGTTTTCTCTTCTATTAGACCCTGAGTTAAGCTTAGACACATGCTATGTAATGCATGCAGATTTTCACAAGTCAGAAGCTAGTCTAGATAACAAATATATGTAGATCTTCTAAAGTCCCTTCCAAGTAGAAACAGAGGAAGCAGAGGGTATTGGTTAAATCCCTGAATCTGGATGCCTAGGGTTAACTCTTCACTACCATGGATTCACTGTGTGCTCTTCAGCAATCTGCTTCACCAGGGTCTTAGTTCTTCATTTGTAATATCAGGCCAATAATACTACTTGTTTCATAGGATTGTTATCATATTTATATTCATTCATGTTTGGAAATGGCTTAGAAGAGTGTCTGGACCTTAGGAAGTGCTGAAATGTACATTAAAAATAAAGACTGAAAAAATAAAAATGATAAGGTGGAAATTACAAAAAGATATTAGAATTATAGAGGTTGTTAGTTGTAATCAAAAACAGAGATGGCTATCAGTCAGAATAATTTGGTTACAATAAGTATAAACCATTATTTAACTACTTCAACCCACATGGAGATATTCCACAAAATCAAATGGCAAAAACTATAGTCATCAGTTGTTGGACAATAATTGTAAGATTAGGAGTCAAAATTTTTCTTTCCGAATGTTCATGAACTTTTATCTTTGGTTCTTTCAGCTTGTTTTATAATTTTCCCTCAGCAGACTATCTTTGCTTTGTCATATCCTTTACAGAAAATTACTACTCAATTTTCACTCTGTACGGCACTAAAGTACCCAAACAAAGTAACTGAAGTAATCATGTTGTAGGGAAAAACTTGTATAACTGCAGTTTTGGTCAGATTTTCACTTCAGTTTCATTAGAGTCTGTGTGCGTTGGGAAGATAGACAGGAAAGGCATCCCTGGGCTGTCCACAATAAGTGATTATTCACTTTCATAAGGGTAGGCTTTTGAATGTAACTTCTGACTGTTATAAGGAAACTTCTAACTTGATTCTCTAAGCTGGAGGAGAATTTTAAAATGTGAAGCTTTCCATGGATTTAATATATTTAATAATCTCCAACTCATGTAAAATAATTTAGGTGTTTTAAATGACAATGTAGAAGGAAGGACGTGCAATCTATGGTATATTTAAATAAGAATAATATATTTTCAATTTCTAAAAAAATGATCATCGTGAAATCAAATATCAATTATGTATACTAACAAAAAAGGAGGAAATTGAAAAAAATGGCTAATATGACATTATTAAGTATGGCCCTGGAGTCTACATATCAGGATATTTGATGTCTCAACAAAGTGGGTATAGAGGGAACATATCTCAACATAATAAAGCCCATATACAACAAACTCACAACTAACGTCATACTCAATGGTGAAAAACTGAAAGGCATTTCCTATAATATCAGGGACAAGACAAGATCCCTACTCTTGCTGCTTTTATTCAGCATAGAATTTGAACATAGCCACATAGCCACAATAATCAGACAACAAAAAGAAATAAAAGGGATCCATATAAGACGTAAAACTGTCACTCTTTGCAGATGACATGATACTATACATAGAAAATCTTAAAGACTCCACTAAAATACTATTAGAATTAATAAATGAATCCAGTAAAGTTGCAGGATACATAATTACTATACATAAATCTGTTGTGTTTCTATACACTAATAATTAACTATCATTAAAAAAATGAAAAAAACAATCCAATTTACAATTACATTTAAAAAAACTAGGAATTAACTTGACAATTGAGGTAAAAGATCTGTACTCTGGAAACTATAAGGCATTTATGAAAGAAACTGAAGATGATGTAAATGAATTGAAAGATATATTGTGTTCATGGACTGGAAGAATAAATTCTTAAAACAACCATACTACCCATGGCAATTTACAGATTCAATGCAAACCCTATCATTATGCCAAAGGCATTTTTCACTGAACTAGAACAAGTAAACCACAAATTTATACAGAACAAGACCTCAAAATAGCCAAAGCAATCTTGAGAAAAAAGAAGAAAACTGGAGGTATTACACTCCATGACTTCAGACTATATTGCAAAGCTACAGTAATCAAGAGTATGGTACTGGCACAAAAACAAACACACAGAAAAAGGAACAAAATAGAGAGCCCAGAAATAAACTTATGTACCTATGGTCAATTAATCTATGACAAATGAGGCAAGAACATACTATGGGGAAAATACAGCTTTTTCAATAAATGGTGTTAGGAAAACAGGACAGCTACAAGCCAAAGAATGAAACTGGACAACTTTCTCACACCTTATACAAAAATAAACTCAAAATGAATTAAAGATTCGAATGTAAGACCTGAAACTGTAAACTTCTAGAAGAAAACATAGGCAGTACATGTTTTGACATGGGTCTTAGTAATATATATATATATATATATATATATATATATATATATATTTTTTTTTTGATCTGTTTCCTCAGGCAAGGGAAAAAAAAAGCAACAATAAACAAATGGGTCTCATCAAACTAAAAAGCTTTTGCACAGCAAAGGAAACCATCAACAAAACTAAAAGGCAGAACACTGAATGGGAGGAAATATTTGTGAATGATATATTAGATAAGGGGTTAGTACCCAAAATATACAAAGTACTCATACAACTCAAACAACAAATAACCCAATCAAAAATTTGGGAAGAGAGCCTGGAGAGACACCTTTTCTAAAGAAGCCACACAGGTGGGCAACAGACACATTAAAAGATGCTCCATATCCCTAATCATCAGGGAAATGCAAATCAAAACCACAATGATATACTACCTCACACCTGTCAGAATGAGTATTGTCAAAAAGACAACAAATCACAAGTGTGGTGAGGATGTGGTGAAAAGGGAATCCTCGTGCTCTGTTGATGGGAATATAAATTGGTGCAGTCACTATTGAAAACATTATGGAGGTTTCTCAAAAAATTAAAAGTAGAACTACCATATGATCCAGGAATATCACTTCTGGGTATTCACCTGAAGAAAACAAAAAACTATTTCAAAAAGATATATGCACCCCATTGTTCATTGTAGCATTTTACAACAGCCACAATATGGAAGCAGATGAAATGTACATGGATAAAAGATGTGACACACACACACACACACACACACACACACAGAGGAATATTACTTAGCCATAAAAAAAATCTTGCCCTTTGTGAAAATGTAGACGGATCTAGGGAGTCTTATGCTGAGTGAAACAGAGAAACACAAATACCAATGATCTCACTTATATTTGGAACTTAAAAAATAAAACAAACACACAAACAAACAAAACAAAATGAAATCAGACTCAGAGATACAGAGAACAAACAGATAGTTGTTGTCGGGGAGGGAGGTGGTGGTTGGGCTAAATGAGCAAAGGGGATTAAGAGGTACAAACTTCCAATTACAAAATAAATAAGCCATGGATAAGTAACCTACAGCATAAGGCCATAATATCATAATAACAGTGTATGGGCACAGATAATTATTAGACTTGTTGTGGTGATCATATCATAATGTATGTAACTGTTGAATCACTGTGTAGTTCACCTAAAGCTAAGATATCTTGTACAGCAACCATATTTAAATTAAAAAAAGATGTTTAATGTTCTTGGGGCCTTCATTATTTGCTAAAATAGAAGGCCTTATCAGCTTGCCAAAATCTGCCTCTTTCTGTCTTACTAATTTTCCCCTTCTTCTCCAAACTGAGTTGTTTGAAGGAAATATCTCACTATCTGCCCTTGGTCTCAGTACAGATCTCACTAGATGACTCATGTTTTACATGGAATAGGAAAAGGAATTTGTTATTGTTATTATATTCAAAAAGTACTTTTATAAATAGTATGGCAAGTATATTCGTTCATCAGCAAACATCTATGGAGTGGTACTGTGTTCTGGATACTGGTCCATAAAATTGAGTATCTGTGATTTCTGCCCTTAAAGATTTCACAGATGACTAAGATAAAAAATTCAAAGCATTTCCAGATGGAGGTCAGTAATGGCTACGTGTGATTCAGCATCTAAACGACCACATTCAGATTCTCTGATGGAAGAATTATCCCACTTAGAGGGCATAGAAATGGTATAAGGTGTTGTAAGAGAGGAAAAATAAAGCTAGAGAACATGCTATTGATAGTCTAGCATGATTGAGATACTGAATACAATGGGCAGGAAGTGACGGGAATAAACCTAGGAAACAAGCAGGAGCAGGCCAAGGATGGTCTTATTTCAGGAAAGAGAGTGGGGCGTGAGAGGGTGGTCATGTCTCAAGTCTCAAACGAATCCCTGGCACAGCCGTAAAGTGTGGGTTCTTGTCTTCACATGGGAAAGAATTCAAGAGTGAGCCATAGTAAAGCGAAAGAAGGTTTATTCAGGGATATACACACTCCATAGGATGTGGGCCATCTTGGAAGGTTACAGGCACCATGGTATGGGGTTGTCAGTTTTAATAGGGGTGGGTAATTTCATAGGCTGATGAGTGGGAGGAGTATTCCAGCTATTTTGGGGAAGGGGTGGGGATTTCCAGGAATTGGGCCACTGCCCCCTTGTTGGCCTTTTATGGGCGTCCTTGGAACTGTCATGGCACATGTAGGTGTGTCATTTAGGGTCCTGATGTATTATAATGAGCGTATACTGAGGTTCAAAATCCCCTGGAAGTTGACTTGTCCGCCATCTTGGACCAATTTTGTTCTAACCAGTTTATGTAGTATCCTCAATAGCTATGTCATTCCCTTAAAGGTTGTGCCCTGCCCCTTTCCTATTTCAGTCTTAGCTATTAAGGATTTTAGGTTTCAGGCAATAGACAGTAAAGCTTTGGAAAGACTCCAAACAGAAAATTGACAAAATTAGATTTCATTTTATAAGTGACCCCCTAGAAATTTCTGGTTTAGTACTGTCAACAGGGTAGCTTTCGTGTGGCTAGTGATGAGAATGTGAGGTTAGGACACAGAAGGTGGTGTTAGGAAACGTTTTTGGACCAGATCATGGGATTAGGGGTGGGTATGATGGGGTCATTTGCCAAAGTGAGGTTTAGAGAATATGAAGCAGTTTTAAGGGAAGAGATACTTTTGTTTGTTTGTTTGTTTGCTTTATTTTTTTTAGTATGGACACACTGAGTTTGACATAATTGTATTCCATGCTTAGGACAGGCAGACTGGGACGCAAGAGCAATAGCTTTCATAGAAGGAAGTTCTCCTGTCTCCCTCCTGTTAGATTGCAGGGTGTTTCTTGTATCAGAAAACATGGGAGAGGACAGTGTCAACAAATTTGCATGCCACATTAACACTTGTCTTCTTTCAAAAATTATGGATAAGAAAATACATTCTTCCTGTAGAGAAAACTTGTTAAAAGTTATACCTCTGTATTTCCTATAGAAGTCTTGAAATACCTTTATATGTTGCTCCCTTGTTCTTTCCATATAGTATACATAAGGTAAATGTGTATTGTCTAGCATTCATTTATCAGTGAAAGTACATCACCTGATTTCACAGGCACTCTGTATACACCTGAAATGTGGGAACAGGTGCTTATGAATTTCAGTTGCAGGCAGTAGTGTAGAAGGAAAAATTTAACAACCAGTTGTCCAGAGGGAACAAATTCTGATTTCTAGCATTTGCCAGTCTCTGAGGGGTAAATGCCCCACCATTGTTGACTTCAAGCTTCCAATGAGATGTCACTGCACACAGACTTGGGAAACAATGTGTACATGCCTGCTCCAACATTGCATAGGTTTTAGGTCAGTGACAATCTCTTGGACAGAAAATCAAGTTATACTGAAAAAAAAGCATAAAAGGAAGAAGTCTCCTATCTTGCAGACAAGCAATATGAATTCCCAGGGCCAAAACGAAAAATGAACAAGAGTTATATAATAAGAGCAAATGAAATTTGCAAAAATGCACATATATCCTCTAAGACATCTAATTTTACTTTTAATACATGGATAAACATCCATGTATTAAACCACCCATGTATTAAAGGTAAAATTAAATGCCTCAGTATATTTAGTCTAGTATATATATAACCTATACATTTATTTTAAAATGCTTATAGTTGAATATAAATCAAGCTTATACTTTTCTCCCAGTAATATAGTTTAACAAATTAATAAGAATATAAATTACTTCAGACTCTTGATAAAATATAATTGATATTAGTTATATTGAATAGATGTATATAGTCTGTGAGTCTCCCTCAACTATTTTAGCTTAAAACAAAAGGGACAGAACTACTACCATAACAACAAAAAAGTATTGTTTATAATTCTAATGCCACTTATATTTGAATAAAACTTTATAGTCTACAAAGACTTTCACTTATATTGCATTATGATGCCACCAAGAACTCTCAAAGCAGTCAGGCTATATAATTAATATTAAATGGCGCCTTACACTTATGCCAAAGAGCATTTTCAATGTTCTCGAAACTAAAATTAACAGTTTGTACCAAATAGTTTCTGTAAGCTTTTTAGAATGTTTTATGCATTTTGTATTATTAATTCTCTCAAAATATTTGGAGGTTGGAAGAAAATTCTATCATCCTTACATATTGGAATAATAAGCTCAAAGAAGAGTTGTGACTAACTGTGGATTGATGTCATGATACTCAAAATAGGGTCCTCAGTACCTTTGCCAGAATTTAGGGGCTTTAGTTGGTGCCAGGAAAAGATGGAACCCATAGAGGGAAAGACAAAATGAGAATACGTCCTCTAAAGTGAATGCATGGCATCAGGGGGTCAGGTAAGTGCTGAGTGAGCACTCATTGTTACAGGAGAGAATGATAGTAGCTTTCAGGAATCCTAGATAATCTGTTCAGAAAAAAATTTGAAAATTATTAGATGAAATTAAATATTCAATTCAGATTTTGGTTTTAGCAGTTAAAAATGTTCATTTTGCAAAGAATAGAACAAGTTTTTTTTTTCTTCCAAATACATTCGTTACAGATAAAAGTACATTTATCTACTAATTGCAGGATATCTATCAATCTACCTACCTACCTGACTACTTACCTATCCTCTATCTCTATCACCTGATGAAAAACAACACTGGAATAGTTTTCCCTTATTATCCCAAATAGATAAGAAGGCAAGCAAGCAGGCAAATAACAAACAAAAACCCATTCTGTCATTTTTAAATATGAATCACTCAGTCCACACTTTACAATCATCCCACCATATCTTTTAACCAGCAGCCAGAAGTTTTTCTAAGGAGAAAATAGAAGCATCTACCCAACAGCATTCTAACTTGAAAAGCATGCCACACATGTGGCAGGTATTCAGTGACATTATGCATCTGAGAATTCCCTCACTAAATATTGCATTTATATTTTTGAGCCTGAATTATAGAAGTTTCAACTAGAAGATACGTGAAAGCACTTATTCCAAATTATATGTTTTTTTTTTCAAAAATGAGATATTAAGTGCATCCTGCCCAGTATTGTTAAATATTCGCTCCTATTTCTTAAAGGAAAGGTATTTAAATTAAAATGTTCTTTCTAAAATGCCATTACTGAAGAATTTTGTCCCTCTTATATTAACCTTTTCAAAATAAGTCTAAGATTTAATTCCATACAGAGTTGACTTCTCTTTGATTTAATGAGGGGAATGATAGATATTTAAATGTAAAATCGGGTAGCAGTGCTTATGAAGTAACAGCTTTTGGTGACAATTGTAGCAATGAACACAGTAAATCCTCTAGAGCTGTCATACTTCACTAGGTAAATAATCTGCTTTTGATGCCTCCCCAAATAAATGTGTACATGAATGATTGCAATGGCTATGAAGAGGCAATTATATCAAGGAAGTCAATAATATACTTTTGTAGGAGTCTTAATCTGTTAGAATGTATTATGTCAGTTTCCAAATGACAACTTTCAATGATGCTTCAAATAGAAAATTTTCTAAATTTGAAAAGATAAACCGAAGAGACCATTAGTTGTTTAGTTATGTCAGATGTATTAATAACAATTCATTATCTAGGACAAAAAAAAACTGTTTGTTGTTTTATTAATGCCCCATAGTTAGTTTAGATTATCACACCTGTTATCTATTTTACTTTGCCTTTGTAATTTATAGTTTAAGTGATATTTTGACTAATAAAGGTGAGGGAATATAAAAATAATGTTAAATCAGTTCATATCTTAAAGCCACAAAAAGAGCTCCAGAATTAATATATCGACTGGATGAATGAGTGGATGAATGGATTTATAGACCTATAATTGGAAACGTGTATGCTTTGAGTCTGCTTTTAATCTTCTTAAAAATAACACCCTGGGACCCAGCCTGCTTCTATATATTGCAGGAAGCACATGATAAATATGGGCCCTGTGTTTGGAAGGAAAATAAGGCAGACTGCACTGCACTTAGCTTTGCCTGTTATGAACATATTTGCACATATATATTTGGCAACTGAAGCTAAACCTCAGACTTCTTATCTCCATATCTATTACAGATTCTGAAACACTTGTATTATGTTAGCCAACAGTATACTAAAACAAAACATACGGAACACTAAAAATATATCTTCAAAGTGAAAATATTAACCTTTACTACTGTTACTAATAATGAAAACTAAAAGCAATCCATATCATAAAATCCCAATAAACTTGTGACATGACATCATTATCTCCTTTCATACATGAAGAAGTGAGAGCTCAGGGGCTGAGGTAAATGATGTACATCAAGTAGCCAGGAAGGAAGTTGTAATTTCAACTGAGGCCTTTTGACTTCCAAATGCTTCCTCTTCCAAGCTTGTCCAATCTGACAAACAACCAAGAACTTTTTCAATTTAATAATTTATGCTAATATCTAAATTAAATGATCTCATCCAAGTAAAGTGATGAGTTCTATCCCTGACAAAGTCATATCGTCACAATCTGATCAGCTGATTTTTTTTCTTTCTCATCTTTCCCAGATCAACTTTATTTTTCTATACTGTACAGTCATAAGTCCTTTCCTAAATGACTTTTACTACTCATAAATTATTAAGATTAAACAATTTTGTCTTTATTCATCATCATTTTCATTTGATAGTTGGCCTGAATCAACCAGTTTAAAAGAAGAAAAGTAATAACAATTTCAAGGTAGTTGAGCCCATTGTAAAGCTGTCCTGCAAAACCGCTGAGAACATTTGTAAACTTGAATATAGTTTTAACCCTTTAGAGATGAACAAACCACAAAATAGTTCTCAAAGCTCAGTAAAAAATTAATTATACTTACCTAAATATAATTATTCCCCAAATAGCTATTTGTCATCTTATAGTGGCCTGCCATATACCAATATATACAGTTTATGTGAAAGTAATATTTTTCAGTGAACTCTTGAAAGCAAATATTTGTGTCAGGAATATTCCTTTTGAATGTCTTTTTGTCATTCACAAATAAATGTTGAAGCAATCATCATCCTTTGGTTTGGAATTCTACTTGATTTGGGTGGAGTCATGTTATCGTAAAATGTAGTTCTGAAACTGGAAATCCTTTCTGGTTAGTGCTTTTCCAAATAAGCTGTCATTTGTAATCATTTTCACACTTGGCAGTTTTGCATACTGCCTTGCTGAAAGTCTTCATTCAGAATTTTCCTGGCTTTATCCAGGGAGGAAAAAAAAATCTAATTCTTGTTCTAATTTCAATGCTTCCCCTCATATACATGCGTGTCTGTAATAGTCAATAGGTCTGAATTCCACTTCCTAGGCCAATGAGCTGAGCCTCTGTGCGTTGGATCCATTAAAATTTGGGAAATGCTGATCAACACAGTGGACACACCCATGTGATGTTTTTCCATGCTGCTAATACTCAGCTTTTAACTGACATCAGCATCATGTGGCAAAATTGCTTCCAATCTCATTTAAGCAGCTGCACATTGGAATAGGGCTAAATGATGGGCTTTAGTAAGTTGGTGAAGCTTAAGTTTTGGAGATGTATAAATTAACCTGGGCACAAGCCAGCTTTCAGTAACTTGATTCCTGTTTGTCCTCCTGAACATATATATTGTTTCTCAGGATGAAGACAATGGGTTAAAAATGGAGACTAATGAACGATGCACAATATGCTTTTGTTCGACCCTGTGGCTTGGACCTATATGGGCTCTCAGCCATTGTGCTGACCTCTGCAGGGCCAGGCACTTGAAAGAACTCTGTGCCACACTATTCTTATTTCTAGAGCTATGCAGTGACAGGGAATATCCACTGCTGCTTCCTTTCCATTGAGGTACAACTGTCCCTCTTTTTGCCTTTCTTTTATCCTTTTCATGAGGGCCACCTAATACAGACTCTATTATCATTGTTAAAAATTGTCATTTTCTAATGTTAATGGTAGCAGTATTTCTTCGTCCTCAAAACCTCACAAACACACTTTGATGTTGGCACATGTATCAGATCAGAGGAAATGAAGAATGCCACTGAAAAGTCAATTTACAACATCATTGCCATTTTTCTTTTGATAAAGTCTAATCTGTCACCTTGCATATCAATTTGGGTAGCCTAAAAATAATTTTTGGCTATAAAACAATCATATATTATTGAGATGACTTTGTCAATAAAAGTGTAGGAAAATGTTATTTGTCACACTTTTTATATCTTTCCCCTTTAAAATCTATTAAAGTAAACCAAACCAAACCAAAACAAAACCCATGAATTTAATTCAAGAGCTCTCTGTAGTGCTAAATGCGCCATCTAGTGGCATAATTGAGCCCTGGGAAAATGTATTACACTTAAAATACCGTGTTTGTTTACTTCTTCTCAGTGAGGCTTATTGATGAGACAAAAGTGATCAGAAACAGAGGACTCAAAATATATGAAATGTATCTCTCTTCACTTATCAATATTTTGCTTGAAATATTCTAACATTTACATTTAAAAAATTAAACTATATATGTATTTAATATTTTTAAGAAGAGTCATCATATATTTCTACTGGTAATTTAAATAACTCTTATAATCAAGGTAGTGGGTAATGTATAACATTTATGTAGAATTAAAATCTAAGAATGAATTAATCCAAACATTTTAAGAATGACAGGTAACATATTTGCCACCTATATTTATCCTTCTATAAACTACATTTTTCATAAAATATAAAAGTAAATCTAAATTAATTGCTATCAATCTTGTTCATGACTCTGATGTATAATTATCTAAATTGGGGGTCAACAAAACTATTTTACAAACAGTAAAATTTTTTGACTTGTGTGTTACACACAGCTTAGTCCTTATTTTTTCCCTGTGGTTGTTGTCTTACAACACTTTAAAATAGATACAGATATTTTTTAAAAAACTGTTTTAACTTTAGATTATAAAAAACAGACAGTGGACTCAATTTGGTCCCCAGGCTGTAGTTTGCTAACTCCTAATCTAAATTATTACATTTAGAATATAAGCACTTTTGTGATTCTTAAAACAAATAATGATAAAGTGACATAATCTTAGTCTTTCATTTAGTTACTATCTGGAAAATCATTGTTTGGATGAATAGTAGTCAGTGACCTTATGAAAGAAAATTATTAAATTACATTCAACAGGACCTCTAAATTTTTAAATTTAGAGTACCATGGTATTATGTTGAGTAGCATGACAGAAAGCTGTCAAACTTGAGAGAAAACTGAAGTAGCTCTAAATAAAGCTTAAAATAATACCATGATATTAGAACAGAAGTCTTGTGACCAAAAACCAAGTTTAAGTTTTTGTTTCAGAAATGGTTGCAGTTTTGTGAGAGTCACAATGAGAGGGTATTTCATCTCTTCTTAAATATAGAATTTGTTTACACATTTTGTTGTGAATGCCATAAAGGAAGTAACAATTGGACCACTGGGGATGGCATTTTCCTGACCTTGAGGTCAAGCATGGCCATACAAATTGCTTTGTCCAATGAAACATGAGCAGAATTGAAATACGCAAGTTCTTAATAGAAGCTGTCAAATAAAAAAGCAAGCCCAGATTCAGTAAGGAAAGACTTAATAAGAAAGGCTTATGCAAGCGGGTAGAAGGGCCATGACAATAGGGGAAAGGGAATTATTACAATAGGGAAGACATTCAGACCCTAAGAGATGCAAGTATCTCAAGGGTTAGGCAAAAGGATTAAGTTTGTTTTATAGGGAAGAGTAAACAGGAAGGGAAAGTGGGGAGGTGGGATGAATGACAGGGACAAGGTAAGATAGCAGCCCAGAGAATGCTTTACCCTGAGGCTAGCTTCCTCTCCCTGTGGATTTAAGGAGGTTCTGAATCTTGGCTGAGGCTGATGATGGGCCAAGTTCAGGAGCCTGGAGGGAGGAGAGAATTTTAACTAAAGTTTGATTAACAAGAATTTTGTTCCAGTTGATCAGTGGGACAAACAGTTCAGCTATTCATTTATGAGGTGAAGAATGGGAATTTGGAGAGTCCATGTTATAAACAAGGGGGTATCCATGAATCTTATCTAAATCATTCGGGAAGGGTATTTCTTTGCAGTAAGCTGTTTTCTGGAACACAAGGTAAAGGGGCTTTCTTCAATTGTACATGTTTTCTAGGATCCCAGGGCTTGGATGAAATTCAGCATTGTTCAAGAGTCTAACTGCTAGTGCCATAATCATCGTTAAAGGAAAAATTTCCACAATTTACTGACCTAGTAGGCTTTTATTCAAGGATTCATGAATTGGGTGGCATCCAATATAGCAGATAGAAAAGAGCTCCAAAGACTTGTACAAAGTGAGAGATTTTTACAGACCAAAGTAAGCAGGAGCAAGGAATTTGTACTAGGTACTTGCTGTTGGTTAAGGCAGGGTTACTTTCCTTACACTGGAGCAAAGGGAAGTCTTAGATCCTGGTTAGGTAACTTGTACTGAGCAGGAGGACCTAAGCCTTCCTTTTCAGGAAGAGCAGAGCGTAAAAACTTAGCTAAGTTTTGGTTTGCTGAACAAGGGCCTTAGCATGAGGGACTCCATCTAGTGGGTAGTCTGGTTACTTTAACATAATCATGGAAGCGCCTTTGTTACAGTGGCTCTTGAAGATTGTAGAGTCTTATATGCTGAGGCCACAGCTGAAGGCGTATGTCTGGGTTAGTTCTCCAGGCTAGAAACAGGTTCTAAGTGAGGGCAGTATACTGTTACTGTCCCCAGCTGCTGAAATTTGGGGTCTTTCTCCTTATCCTTAGATTTACGTATGTCAGGTTTATGTAATTTAATATAATCTAACTGATACACTCTGTTCCAGTTTTTAACAGTCAATTAGGAAACCATCAGGGGCTATTTGGTATTACTGCTATTATGATTATGATCATTATTTGATGTTTAACTAGTTGACTGGCCATTCTACCCAACCTTCTTATTCTTGGATCAGAGAGAATTTTCTTGTAAATCAAGAAAAGGAAGCACTTAGATCCCAAAATACGTTAGGTAGGCTGGAGAATAAAATCTGAAAATAAATAGAAGGTGCTCAACTATTTCTTTTGTCTTTCTTTCTTTCTTTCTTTCTTTCTTTCTTTCTTTCTTTCTTTCTTTCTTTCTTTCTTTCTTTCTTTCTTTCTTTCTTTTTTTTCCTTTGGAGGTGAGGGGTTAGAACACCTACCCTATTAAAAGAGGCAAGTATAATGCTTTTGACAGAAGTTGTGATTATCAGGCAAAGCATAGCAAAAAATTTAACAATTATTCACTGTGATAACATGTGGAGATTATAACATAAAATTTGAAAAACAAAAGAGAGTTGAAGTCTCTATTCTGTTTACTTTTGCATTGGTAGGCATACTCTAATATTTTTTTTTTAATGCAACATTTACAAATAAGGTTATGTATAATACTAATGAGGAATGTATAATAATTTTAAGAGTAAGAAATGTAAGCACTCTAACCTTCTGAAAAGGAAGGATTTGGTGGCCAAAACACAGTTCTACAATATCTTTCTTTTTATGGGAGAACATAAGTATAAAACTCTATGTTTATTGTTCATGAAATAGGAGGATTTTTAGAATGTATATTTTATATGAGAAAGTTGAATACCGTTTAGGCATAATTTAATATTTAGGTTCTTTGGATGATACTTCTTGACTCAAAAGATATAAACCTAGAGTCTGTCATAGAGAGTGAAGTAAGTCAGAAAGAGAAAAACAAATAACCGTATGCTAACACATATATACGGAATCTAAAAAAAAAAAAAAAAAAAAAAGAAAAAATGGTTCTGAAGAACCTAGGGACAGGACAGGAATAAAGGCACAGACGTAGAGAATGGACTTGAGGACATGGGGAGGGGGAAGGTTAAGCTGGGACGAACTGAGAGAGTGATATGGACATATATACACTACCAAATGTAAAATAGATAGCTAGTGGGAAGTAGCCACATAGCACAGGGAGATCAGCTCGGTGCTTTTTGCCCACCTAGAGGGGTGGGATAGGGAGGGTGGGAAGGAGACGCAAGAGGGAGGAGGTATGGGGATATATGTATATGTATAGCTGATTCACTTTGTTATAAAGCAGAAACTAACACACCATTGTAAAGCAATTTTACTCCAATAAAGATGTTTAAAAAAAAAAAGATATACACAATGGCTCTACATTTTGAAAATGAAGCAATTGATTACGTGTGAGAGTAAAGGTGCCTGAACATGTTACAAATCATTTATTGTGTCTATATAGGTTATGTAATCCAAGAACCCTCACATGTATTTACCTAAGAAGTTAATAAAATGTTAATGTTTTAAATTAGGAAATATATTTTAAATATCAAGTAAATTAAAAGTAATGCACTAAGATGTTATAATAAATGTGTGTGATGTAAGCATGCGTTTTTATTCTTTAATAAGATAAACTGGAAAATAATACAGTGAAATAAAAAATACTAAAATACTTCTTTTAGAAAATACTTGATAAATGCACTTTCAAAATTATACAGAGAGCTTGGCCTAGATAGGAAACTGTACCACATTTTTTTTTCCATAAGCAGTGATAGTTTGAACCTTAAGTACTTTCCATTATGATCCAGAGCAGATATTTGAGATATAGCTGCTCAGGATTATGGCCAAGTGCAATTTATGGCACTAGGACACTGTGTGAAGCTAACTGGTCTCCCGTAGAGATTTAAATCAGAACTTTGACCTCGTTAACTCTGCACACAAATCAACAAAATTAACTGGTTCAGATATGCCAAATAAGATTAACTCTCACATTACTTATTAAAAATGTAGAAATCTACACATAGCACAGTTAATATTTTCACTGATTTTGATGTATCTCCTACAACATTTGACAAACATGGAAACACAGTTCATGAAAACAAAGTAGTAGGTAGTCTCCCCAGTGTCACCTGCTTGGAACAGAGTTAGGACAGAGTCTTGGTCTTGATAGTTTTCCCATGATTGCTTACATATTCTGGCAATGAATTTGACCATAAATTACTGTATTAAATTCATTTCTATCTTCTGTGTGTCTAACAGAGCTATTTATTAAAGGGCACCATAAAAGACTTTCTTTCAGGATTTAGTAGCAAGTATGTGCTGTGATTTATTGTTCATGAGTGAGGTCTGTTTTCTGCCATGTACTCTGGCTTGTTTTGTGTAGGCAGAAATTTCATGCACCTTGTGCCAGGACATAGCTTTGTCTTCTGGAGTGTGAATTGTCACAAAAGAATAATGATTCTGTAATTCCATGTAGATATGAATTAGTTCCCAGACACATAAAATGAGTCGACACATTGAACTCGCCAGAGTCTGTATGCTTAGAGGCTGAAGTTTTGCAAATGATTGCTCAGAGAAAAGTATGATTTTAAAAGATTTTATCTTTAATTGGTCTTCTCAACAATTTACATATTATAAGGCAGATGTCAAGCTGCCTTACAGATGTACTGAAGAGTCCAGAACTTTCCCAGGTGTAGAATCTAAAACTTTTTGCACATAAAAGATTTTAAAGTGGTTGATGTTTTATATTGGAAACTACAGGCATGTCTTTAGGATTTACCTAACATAAAATGCATAGAATCTGAGGACAAAAGAACTGACTGATTAAAATCTTTGAAAGATACATCAGATGAACTTTTACAGCAAAATATTTAATCATATAAAGTCAGGTCAATATTTTACTTTATTTTTTTAATAAAATGTCTTCTGAACCATACTAGAGATTATACTAACATGTTAGAAGTAAGGCTTCACCTTCAAGTATTGTTTCTAGCTAACTAAGGAAACAATACAGATTCCCACCAAAAGACAATACAGATCACCATCACCAATGTGCTTAAAACTCATCAATGGATTACTATGCCAGATAAATCTAAATTTTGAAACAAGTCATTCGAGGTGCAAAAGAAAGAAAAATAAGTGAAAGATAAAGGGAGATGACTTTAGGAGAGTGTTCTAATTTTCAGTGTATTTACACTGAGGAAGTGGTGAATTCAGTCACTGCAGATACTCAACATTAGCTGGACAACAGCAGTCACAGCGTCCATAGACAGGACTCGAGCATATGCTGATGTTTGAAGTAACTGACATTAAAAGTATATTATTGAACCCTGATATTACCGGCTGTTTTTCATGCTTTTCTCACCTATTTTGTTATCCAAAGGAATAGCATAAGGATAACAGGTTGTTTGTTGAAGCATAGTAATCCTGTGGTCCTTTCAAAGATTTTTAATGGAAGATGTCTCCCAGAATGTTAGTATCTTTTTTTGAAGTGCATCTTGTTCAATACTCAATAGTCTACACGTTATGGAAAATATGAGGGTTGTCATGACAACTGGATGGGAAATTTAGTCAATATAATTCATTTCACATAATGCAGTATTCTCTTCCTTCTTATTTGTTAAAAAATATAATTCTATGTCAAATCCATATTCTGCACTGAAATAGCCTGAAATATGTCTGATGATATACACTGCAGATACTTATATAAATAAGAACTTATAGAAAGTATATTTTGTCCTGTCAGATTCTGCCATTTCTGTCTTGATCCCACCTTTTCCTCCACCAGTCAAGTCAGTGCCTGGACATTGAATGGACAACACTCAGGCTTAAATTGAGCTCAGGAAAAATTCTCTCTTGACTTAGAGTTTGGTGAGCGTTAAAAATAGGCTAATCCTAAAGAAAAGGTTCAGAAGCAAATTTGATATATCAAAGTGAAGCATGTAATTCAATTTTCAATGCACATACAGAGCAGACTGAGGCACCAGGCAATGGGATGAAAGCCTGGAGTGTGAGACCACAGCGAGAAGGATCACAGAGGATATCTGCTTTTGAAAGTATTTAATGAAATAAATAATCTGGCATTCAGTTTCAGATAATCTCATTCTACTTGTTCCATAGCAAAAGAATGTACCAGATATCATCCCTATCATATCACCTTCCATAAATATAAGCGACTCTATTATTGGAGTCACCATTATTTTGTAAATTTTTCTGGCACTATTAAACTTTCAATAATGGAAATGTGCAGAAACCTAGGTAATGGCCATATATAATTTCTACTGTACAGGCAATCATTTTACGTCTTCCTCCAGTGAGTGAAATATAAAAATTCAGGAAACCAGGAATGCACATGTGCTGACATATGTCTCAGTATTTCCTTAGAAAATGTCAAATTTAATAAACAGAAACTTCAATTAAAATAATATCAGGAGGGTGTGGCTGGGATGGCTCACATCTTCCCAGAGGCACACCAAACTTACAACTATTTACAAAGCAACTATTGAGAAATATTGGAAGACTAGAAGAAAAGATCTTCTACAACTAAAGACATAAAGAAGGAACCACAAGGAGAGGGGGGCAGAGATGCAGTATAGTCAAGTCCCACACCTCTGGATATGTGTTTCACAAAGAGGAGGGTAAATACAATTGAGGAGAAACTCCCCAAGGAGTGAGGGGTCTGAGCCCCACATCAGGCTCCATAGTCCAGGGGTCCTACACTGGGAAGACGAGCCCTCAGAACATTTTGCTTTGAAGTCCAGTGGGGCTTACTTTTGGGAGAGCCAGGAGGCTGTGGGAAATAGAGACTCCACTCCTCAAGAGTGCATACATATATCTCACATCCTCCAGGATATAGGGCAGAGCAGTAATTTGAAAGGAGCCTAGGTCAGACCTACCTGCTGATCTTGGAGAGACTCCTGGCGAGGCAGGAGGAGACTGCTGCTCACCTGGGGACAAGGACACTGGTAGCACTCATGTTTGGGAGCTTGATCTACCATGTGGACACTGATGTTTGCAAGGACAATTTTGGAACCCTCTCTCTAGCTTATTAGCACAGGGCTCCAGCCCTGCCCCTACTCACCAGCCTATAGTCTGAGATGCCACAGGTCAAACAACTAGTAGTCTAGGTGGAGACACAACCCTGCCCACCAGCAAGCCTGCTGCTTGAAGACCTCCTGAGACCACAGCTGCCTGTTGCATAGCCCTGTCCAACAGAAGGTGCAGGACCTGGCCTTGCACCCCAGTGATGGCACTAGACCCAGGAACCCCAGGGCCCTGCAGCCAGAGACCCTGAGAACCAACCTCACCACCAGTGGGCCAGCACTAGTCCTAGGACAAGTCTCATCCACCAGTTCATAGGCCTCAGCTAAAGGACATCCTAACCCCCAGCCCAAACCACCATTAGGCCAAAACATCAACTCTGGGAACCCAGGGCTCTGCAGCCAGAGATCCATGGACCCAGCTCTGCACAACAGTAGGACAACACCAGACCCAAGAGCAACCTCACCCACCAATGGGTAGGCACCAGCCCAAGGACCTCCAGGGCCCACCAGCAGACCAAAACATAAACTCTGGAAACCCAAGGGCCATGAAACCAGAAGCCTTGGTCCCTGACCCACACACCAGCAGGTGGATGCAAGCCCCAGGACCACAACAGCCCTGCAGCCTGCCTTATCAGGACCCAGCCCACCCATCAGCAGGCTGGAACCAGCCACAGGACCTCTTGGTCCTGGGCCTGTCCAACAGCAGGCCAACATCAGCTCTGAAACACATTAGACCCCTCAGTCAGCTGTACTGGGACACAATCTTATCCACTAGGAGGTCAATACCAGTTTTGGGATATGCTAGACCCAGAAGTGAGTCATGTCAAAACAGGATCTGCCCACCAACAGGCCAACAACAGCTCCAGGTCCCCCAGGGCCCTGGAAACAACCCCAGGAACCTGGCTCTGCCCACCATTGAACCAACTCTATCCCTGGGACACCGAAATCCAGGTCCCATACACCAGCAGGCTGAAACCAGCTCCAGAACACCTTGGAACCCTCTGCAAGTCACCAATGGATCCAGCCCCACTCACCAGTGGGCCAACACAAGCTTTGGAAGACCACAGACTCTGCAATCATCCATGTCAAGAATAGGCCCTGACCACCAGCAGGCGGAAACTAGATCTGGGACCCCAGCCCCACAATCACCCACCTCAGAACTAAGCTCCATCCCAATCACAATTACATGAAAATGAATAAAATATCTAGGAATAAATCTAAGAAGGTAAAAGGCCTGTACTTGGAAAACTATAAGACACTGATAAAAGAAATTGAAGACCACACAAACAGACAGAAAGATATACCATGTTCATGGATTGGAAGAATTAGTATGGTTAAAATGAGCACACTACCCAAAGCAATTTACAGATTCACTGCAAACCCTATCAAGATACCAATGGCATTTTTCACTGAACTGGAAAAAAATAATTCTAAAGTGTGTATGGTAACACAAAAGACCAAAAAAATCTTAAGAAAGAGCAAAGCTAGAGAAATCATGCTCCCTGATTTCAAACTATACTATAAAGCTACAGTAATCAAAACATTATGATATTGGCACACAATCAGACACATAGATCAAAGAAACAGAATAGATAGGCCAGAAATAAACCTACATTTATAAGGGCAGTTAATCTACAACAAAGGAGGCAAGAATATACAATGAGGAAAAGACAACCTCTTCAATAAAAGGTGTTGGAAAAACTGGACAGCTGCATGCAAAACAATCAAACTGGACTACTTACTCACACCATGCACAAAAATAAATTCTAAATGGATTAAAGACCTAAATGTAAGACATGATATCACAAAATTTCTAGAAGAAAACATAGGCAGTATGCTCTTTGCTATTGGTCTTAGTAATATTTTTTTTTTGGATATGTCTCATCAGGCAAGAGAAACAAAAGCAAAAATAAACAAATGAGACTTACTCAAACCTAAAAGCTTTTGCACAATGAAGAAAGCTATCAACAAAACAAAAATGATGCCTATTGAATGGGAAAAGATATTTGCAAACAATATATCTGATAAGGAGTTAATATCCAAAATATAAAAATAACTCATACAACTCAAAATCAAGAAACAATTAATCCAATTAAAAATGGGCAGAGGATCTAAACAAACATTATTTTCAAAGAAGACACACAGATGACCAATGGGCACATGAAAAGATGCTCATCACACTAATCATCAGGGAAAGGCAAATCAAAACCTCAATGAGATATCATCTCACAGCTCTCAGAATGGCTGTCTTCAAAAAGATAACAAATAACAAGTGTTGGTGAGGATGTGGAGAGACGAGATCAATTTTGCACTGTTGGTGGGAATGTGAATTGGTGCAGCCTCTATGAAAAACAGTATGGGGGTTCCTCAAAAAATTAAAAAATGAATTACCATATGAACCAGCAATTCCACTCCTGGGTATATATCTGAAGAAAACAAAACCACTAATTTAACAAAAATATGTGCACACTGAAACCAAGCAGGACCCTGTAGTGCTCCTGGACATGGAAGAATTTCTGTCCCCCATTTCTTGTTTGTAAGGAATAGACTCCAGCCTCCATGACCTTCCCTGTGTTCCAAAGGGCAGATTTGAACAGTTGCTAAGCAGAGAAAGGAGGGGATGCAGAAATAAGGGAGGAGTAGCCAAGAAACAATAGTGTCACCTTGGTGCAGGGTCCTGGTTCTGCCTTAAATATTACACATAACAATATCTTTAAGCTCTTTATAGAAATACAACCTCCAACAAATGGAAAATGTCAGCATTCTTCATTCCAGATTAAAGGAACCACAGAAACTCATCAGATTGCCTGAGACCAGATTAAAGCAGTGCAGGCCCTGCACACACCCTAATCTTGTCAGCAACCCCACCCTTGAACTATTGCTATAAAACACCTCACCAAATCCCCCTGGGTTGGGAAACAGTTTTGAGAAGTAGGAGCCTGTGTGTCCCCCTTTGCCTGGGAAAGCAATAAAGCTATTATTTTCTACTTCAGCTAAAACTCAGTCTCCAAGATTCGATTTGGCACTGAAAACTCAGAATTTTTGACATCAACCCGAGTGTTCATTGTGGCATTATTTACAATAGCCAAGATATGGAAGCAACCTAAGTGTCCATAAACTGATGAGTGGATAAAGAAGATGCAGTATATATTCACAATGGAATATTACTCAGCCATTAAAAATATGAAATTCTGCCATTTGCAACAATGTGGTTGGACCAAGAGCATATTATGTTGAGTGAAATAAGTCAGACAGAGAAAGCAAACACTGTGTGATTTCTCATATGTATGGAATCTAATAAAACAAAACAAACAAACAAACACACAAAAAAGAAACACAGTCACAGATACAGAGAAGAAACATGTTGTTGGCAGCCAGGAAGGTGGTGGGCAGATGAAAGAATTTAGTGAGGGAGATTAAGAGCTACAAATTTTCAGTTACAAAATAAATGAATCACAGGTATGAAATGTACCGTATGGGGAATATAGTTAATAACTATGTAATGTCTTTGTATTATGACATATCATATCTAGAATTATTGTGGTTATTATTTTGAACTGTATAGAAATACCAAATCACCATGTTATGTAAGAAGAACTAACATAGTATTGTAGGCCAGTTATACTTCAAACATATCAAACAAATGAACTCACAGATAAAAAGGTCAGATGTGTGGTTATCAGCGGCAGGGGGAGGAAGGAAGAGTAATCGAATGATGGTTGTCAAATGCACAAACTTCCAGTTATATGATGATAAGTACTAGGGATGTATTGTACAACACAATAGTTATAATACCACTCTATATTATATATGCAATTTGTTGACAGTTATCCTAAGAGCTCTCATCACAAGAAAAAAATTCTTTTTCTATTTCTTTAACTTTGTTAATATTTTTATGTGAAATGACGGATGTTCAAGAAACTTTCTGTGATAATCATAAGTCCAGCTATTGTGCTGTACACCTTAAACTTACACAGTGCTATACGTCAATTAAATATGTAACCAGGAAACCAGAAGGGGGAGTATGCCCTACAATGATAGCAGAGCCCAAAAGGAAAAAGAAAGACTCCCTCTTCTTTCCTGGCAAAAGCTCATCCAATGAGATAGTTACAGCTCAGCCAATGAAAAACCATAGACTCTTGGTTTACTGTAGCCCTCCCACTTCCTTTCCCCTCTGTAAAAGTGTTCTCCTCTATATTTTTGCAGGGGATTTGTACATGGCTCACCATGATTGCAGACCTTGAACAGCAATTCTTTGCTGATACTGAATAAACCCATTTTTGCTGGAGAAATAACTGACAGTCTATTTGTTTTAGGTCAACTTTATGGTGGCCTGTATGGGGACCAGAGAGGACCCCCAAGGAATCTGAGGCTGGTGAGCAAATAGGTGCAGTACCTACACTGAGCCCACTGTGCTCACTGCTTTTCTCACTGACCTTGGGACTTGTGGGTAAGTTTTCCTCCTGAATCTGACCTTCTGCCATTTTTACAGTTTGACTTTCTCCAAGGTTTTATTTGGGATCTTTTTAAGGGTTTATTCTTTCTGGCTAAGACTTTGTTCCGTATGTGAGTATTTGTTTGGCACTTTGGCATGATTTTTGAAATAAGGCTGTTCCATCTGAATCTGGCTTGCCTTCCGCCCATACCTTTTGAAATAGGAGTTGTTTAATTGGAACTGTGCCAGTTCAACCTTCAGTCCATTCCTTTGGAATAGGGGCTGTTCTATTGTAACTGTGATGAGCAGCCTTTGGCCTGGCTGGTCTGGGACCAGATTGTTCTCTTAGAACTGGCTGGTATTAAGGCTGCAGGATATTTGAGCTGTTTCAGCTGTTTGGGCTGTTTGATAATTATTCTTTTATGCTAGGGAAAAACCTGAGGAGAAGGATGCCAGTTATATAAATATTTTGAGGGCATGTCTGCTACAGAGACCCCAACCCATTTTATGTTTGAAAATCATGGTGCATTTCTAACTAAATAGACTGACCTGACCAAAGGCAATTTAGAATATCAATGGCCCTTGTGAGGAACTTACTTTTATTGCAACCAAATTGGACAACCATAGCTCTAAAATTTCCAAAACTGAATGGAATGCCTGCTTCAATTGATATTCTGAGGCTTGACATATTATCAGGAGTCTAAAATTACTGAAAAATAAGATCTTAACGTTAACTAGGGGAAAATAGTTAATGATCAAAGAGAGAAAGCATCTCTGAAGCCTCAGACTCTTCCTCTCTGGTTTCTTTGTCTCAAGACCCCTCCAGCACCATCCTCCTCTCTCCCTTCTATGCTGCGTACATCTCCTCTAGACCCTCAGTTCCCACATACTAATTCTTGCACCGGACTTCACTTTTTCTCTGAAATTCTTCCCACCCCCTTTTCCTCTGAACCTATCAGAACCTGCAGATCCAAAGACTACACCCTTCATTTCTTATGTTCCCTGGACCAATGCTGAACCATGAGCCATACTCAAAGATTTTCCCAAAGTAATTGGAGATCCTTACAGGTTTGCTGAGGAATGTAATATAGTCATTCAAACATATCAACATGGTTTCTTTAACTTATATCAGCTACTTCATATGCTTATCAGTAAAAGTCAGGCCCAGCACTGGATGAAAACTGTTAATTGCGAAAATCCTGAAAGCTCTCTAGAATGATAATTGGGAGACCATAATATAAGGACTTCATCGAGCAATTCCTAGGGCTTTGCAAGGCCTGCTGATTAGAACAAAGTTCAGGTTTGCACACAAAAATCTCATGAAACTGTCCCTTCTAATAAGATGGAATCAGAAACTATATCTACTCCAGATTTAATCTGGCAAACCAGACTCTAGATGAGCACAATGGAAGACCGCCAAAATTCTTAATCTCCAACTCCAGCAAATGGAGACCCCTAAATGAAACCAAAACACTTCCATTTCTGCTATTATTGCAAAGAACCAGGACACTGGAAAAGAGATTGTTACAAATTCAAGCACTTTTGGCACCTTCAGCCCTTTAACCAGACTCTCCAAAGTCCCCCCAATCCTCAGTGATGGACTCCAAGGAATTGCAGGGTCTCTTCACAATACTCCTTCATAATTGGCATGGAGGAACATTTCTCCAGATAGGGGATGAATTTCTTCTAGTCCTAATTGACACCAGTGACACACCCTTGGTTCTCAATCCCACTACTATAAAATAGCCCCTGCCTCAGAGTTCAAATAGTGGGGATCTGTCCACCTATTCCTTTTTGTTTAGGTCCTTTGAAAGATACACACCCTTTCCTCCTTAGTTCCTCCAACCCTATCCATCTAGGCCAAGACTTCTCAGGGAAGTATCATTCAGAAATGTCTTTCTCCCAAAAGAGGGAAATAATTCTAGAACTTGAAAGTAATCATCAAAGTAATCAACTAGGTGAATTAAATGACCCTTTGATGTTTATTATTCCCTCTCTCTCTCTCTGATGGTACTAGAGTCGATTCAGGAACAATGATCATTTGTTTCTATTGAGTCAGCTACCAACATCCTTACGGGCAAAATTTCCAACTGCTATTGACAAAATTCACAGCACGCCTCCAATCAAGAGGTAAAAAAGTCCTTCAAGGCATAAGGCCCATAATAGAAATTACAAGGTTCAAGGTTTCGTCATCTCCTGTACTACTCCCTGTAATATTCCCATTTTACCAGTGAGAAAACCAAAGGCCTGAGGGAGGACATTTGTCCAGAACCTCGAACAATAAACATTTTTATCCCTCAACACCATGTTGTCCCTAAGCCTTGTGGATGCTACTAACATCCATTCCCAACAAAAGCAAATTCTCTATTGTAATTGATTTATGCAGTGCATTCTTTAGTGTTCCAGCTGATGAAGCTAATCAATACCTTTTTGCCTTTACATTAGAAGAAAAACAATTCACCTGGATAGTAATGTCCCAGGGTTTTACCGAGAGTCCTTATTTCCTAAAGATCCTGAATGCTGATCTGGATTATGCAAAGTTCCCTAGGGGTTCTACTTTTTTGCAGTATGTGAATGACTTCTTTAAGCTCCTTGCCAAGCCTCCTCACTTGCTAAAGCTTTTAGCCTTAAAGGGACATAAAGCTGGCAAAGAAAAATGGCAGTTTTTCCAAACCCATGTTTAAAATTGAGGGCATGTGGTATTAGAACAAAGGCTACCCCTAGATCCAGATAGACTTCATGGTGTCCTGTTAACCAAAACCCAAAACTAAGCCCTAACTGCAAGGTTTTCTCTGGCTGTTGGTTATTGCTGAAACAGAATCCCAAATTTCAGTCTTATGGCCAAACCGCTGTATATTTTACTAAAGAAAAACAACCTGACACAATTTTATGTGAAGAACCTGATGACATAGACTTTAAGGAGTTGAAGTAGAATTTGTGAACCCACCTGCTGTTGGGCATCCCAATTATCAGATCCACTTTTTTTCTTTTTTGTATATGAAAAAGAAGGGAATGCCCTTGGGTTAACTCACCTCGAATCATAGAGATCACCATCAACCTGGACCCTGTGGCACAACGATACCCCCTTTGCCTTAGAGCCATTACAGCCATTGCCTTTTTGGTTAAGGTCACTGAGAGAATCACTGTGGAATTCCCTTTAATTATTTTTGTACCTCATGCAGTAGAAACCCTACTGCATCCTGAGCACACGCAACACTTCTCAGCCAGCAACCTTACCTTTTGCTAACTGCTTCTCACATAACTCTTTAATTTCACTGATGATTCTTATTTAAAAGGCGACTAACAAATATTGTGTTGTGTATGCTACTGCAACTCCTTTCAATGTTGTTCAGACAGCATCTTTAACTATAGTTGTTACTTTGGCCCTACAAGCTGAATTATACACTCTTACACAGGCCTGTACTTTAACCAGGGGCAAAGGTGCCAGTATCTATACTGATAGTAGATATGCTTTTGAAGCAGCTCATAATCTTGGAATGTTTTGGAAGCAACCTGGCTTTCTTACTTCCAGAAGAAATAAAATTTAAAATGGTCCTTATGTTAAGGAACTATTTGATGCAATACTTTTGCCTTTCAGAGCCCAAGTCTATCAACAGGTGGCTACAAAAAGGCATCAGAACACACACAAATATCCAAACAGAAAATGGCACCACAAAAATACAGCCTCCCTTTAGCCACTCTTTATTAATGGGAAAGCAAGTCTTCCTAGAAAGTACCAGAAGAAATGTTACATCACATTACCAGATGGTATGCAACAACCCATACAACTTTAGACAGATGATGATTTGAGAGCTAATAAGTGATTTAACTTCTTTAAGATCAAGAGATCTCCACCTGTTTCTTAAACAAAATCAAGGCATTTTTAGCAGGAAAGAGGAGAAAATGGTCACGGGGTAAGCAGATAACATCCACTGCATCAGCAGACTGACCTGCAGGTTCCTGCCTCTGGTACTACACTTTTGTAGGGTCCCACCATTCTTTTAAGCCCATATATATTGAAGTACTTCTACTTACTGTGGCAACACTGGAAAGAATATTTTAAGAGGACAATCTTTTAGTGTAAAAATAATGCTCAGTATTTTAAACTGTAATGGATTTCTTGTGTTTGATATGAAAACAATGCCTCAGAGAGGTCTGGTCAGAAAAAAAAAAAAGAATGAGAGAGAAAGTAAACTGGGTTAAAGATTGTCACTCATTTTACCCATTTCTCTCAATCAATTACATATAGTGTTTTTGTTGTTGTTGTTGTTGTTATTGTTGTTGTTTTAGATATTCAGTTCAAGTTAACTTTTTACTCTAAAAAAATAGCCTCTTAATCATAAATTTTAAAATTGCATAGTAATAATAAGCACTCTGGAATCAAGTAGGTGTCAGGAAGTTAGAGAGTCCATGGCAATAGTTTTCAACTTGTATGCTACACATCCCTGGTAATTCTGCCAGAGGCAGATCTGTTGTGTACAATTTATTTTTGTTTCAGCTGAATAGATATACACTTATGGCACTGTTGGTCAAATGATATTTTTAAATGAGTTGTTTTGAGATGAGGTTTGCTACATGCATACAGCTTATGACATAATATTATGAGTTATTCATTGTGCGCATGTGTATGTGTATTGTATTCTGGTTGCTGAAGGGAAAAGGGAAATCTCTGGCTCACTCAAATAAGAGCTGGTCCCAAGTCCATACCTACATAGCAGTCTGGGTAAGAAATAGAAACCATAGCTAGGAAGACAGTTTCCAAAACAACTGCATATTAAAGAAAGGGCAGTATAAGCTTTGTAGTACCATAGCTATTTTGTCACACAATCCATGTCCAAGTGTCTTCATCCAATGTACTGGTAATTGTCACTGGAGAACTTTTTAGACAGCTATGTACCATTAGTTCCAGACTTGATGTGACTCTTCATATGCTTCATATGCTTCATACCCACATATGCATGTGACTCCCACTTGATGTGACTCTCCCTTGTGAACACAAGGTAAGCTTTCATAAATTCAACAAATCCATTGAGTATTCATTATGTGTCAAGCATGTATTAGGCTAAGTATATCACAGTATATATGTCATGATGTCCAAGAACTTACAGTCCAGTCCAGGGAATGACAAACTTGCTGTGACTGGCCAGGTAGTAAATATTTTAGGCTCTGTGGGCCACATATGAACTTTGTTGCATCTTCTTTGTTTTATGGTTTTTTGCTTAGTGGTTTATTTTTTAAACAACCTTTAAAAAATGTAAAATATATTCTTAGCTTGAGATCTATACAAAAAACATGTGAGAAAGCTTTGGATCTGTGCTTTCTATTTTGCTGACCCCTGGTCTAGTTAAGAAGTCTAGAGGAAGGTGAGACTGGACAAAATGCAGAAACATAAAGACAAACAGTGATTGACTAAAGGCTCCTCACTGCTTAAAAACAAACACAGGTTTTTTTAAGTTGTTTTTTTTATTTATATTTGGTTCTTTTTAGAATAGTTCATTATGCAGGTCAAAACTTTATATCATTAATAAAACATCACACTACTTAAAATAATAATACTCTAATTTTGGCTTAATTTCTTTATTATTCTGATACTATAATGTTTAGTGGAATTACCTAGCATTTTAATATTTCAAGGAAGAAAATATATAACTTCTACTCTCATTTTGTTTCAGTGTCAGTGAAATTGAAAATCTGAATAATACATTATCATTATATTAGTTTGAAAAGCACCATAGAATTTTAGTGCTGAATCAATTTAACTTTATCTTTCGTGATCCTTAATGGGCATTAAATAGGTGTGAAAAAATGTAAGATAAACTTTGGATTCTGTTTCTTGCACTTGGGTTTTACAAAGTACTCTCATACCACATTAGGTGTGTAATTTTGATTAAACTTTGTATCATTGTTTTCTGTTACAGAACAAAGTCACCTTTTTTTGAAAAAGTATGCACTTTATGATCCCTCTAGACAGTTTGTGATTACTTCTGCTAAAAATATTTTAATGATATTATGGTTTCTACATGACTGTACTGGAATTATCCTTTAAAGACATGAAAGAATTATCAGAAAAAAAAAAATCCAGATTTAAAAAAAAAAAAAAATCGAAGTGGATACAGAGTGCTCAAATCCTAATATAGTTCAGAAATACACTCAGCAGCATGTTTTTCTTTCCTGAATATAATCGTTGATTTAGTAACATATTTTTTAAGGAATATAATAGCTCACATTAGTACACTGATATAGTTAATCCTCAGGATTTTATATTTCATGGTTCTTTTTAGAGCAAATATAGGCTTTTACAATAACTCTTTTTAAAATTCCATTGACCAATATATGTTCTCTTACTCATTGTTGTGGACCTACCTGCACTGGGTCAACTGAGCAGAGCTGGTACTAGGTTTTCCAGTTCCTTTTTTTAGATCACATGTGCCACAAGGTACACTTTGTGTGGGATATGGAAGGCAAAAGGGAAGCAGCAGCCAAGTTGTTTTTAGGCTCAGAAGGGCAGTGCAGGGCCCGGTGCTGTTGTACTTAACACATATTTTTGCAGATTTGCTGGCTTACCTTGTTGGCCTGGGACACAGCCAGGCCCATAGGTCCTTCATCTTCCATCAGATCTTCATTTTGTGCAAATCCTGGGCACCAGTTTCTCTAACATGTCACCTGATCATCAAAATTGGAAATTGAGAGACCAGTGCATATTCTAGCTGTTCTTCGTGGGTTCCAGTTTGCCCTTTTTGTCCTCCATTTTATATCCATCTTTCTTTCCTGAAACTCTGCCCTGTTCTCCAGACCCAAAACTAAAAGCAAAAACAACAGGTGTCTATAAAGTGTTATCGGCACCTTACAGTTATATAAGTTCTTTTGTATAAATTCCATACCTCTATCATTTCTAGTGGTTCTATTTCTACGATTGACTCCTGCATGATAAACTCACTATGTTGAATAGTAATTATTATACAGTAACAGTTATTATACAGTAACATTTAAATTTGCCTCATATGTTGCAAAACATAATTTTGCTTTACAGTGTTTTTCTTTAGCTCTACTTCTTACACTGAAGAGCAAATAAATGAATAGTTCATTAGTCAATGTGTGAATGTTTCACAGCATAAACTTTTGAAAAATACAGTGCAATACATTTTGCATTTCAAAATGTAAGATGTGTAATGGAAAGCCTAAGAAGCTACTTTTAATAGTTTTTATTATATTAAGTGTGAACTAAGAGAGTCAGAAAAATACTTTTCAAAAAGTAATGTGAATATAGTGGACTCTGGAAAGATGCAGCCTGAACATACATTCCTAAATCATTCTCATACTGTGTCTCCCTCTTTGAAACAACAAGCAAAAGATGTAAGCATGCTTGTTTTTAGCTTAGATAATAATCCTAATGCCTCTTTTATTCTGATAAATTCCAGGGGATGGCCCTCATTCTTTACAGTACAATGAGAGAACTGGAAAACCACACACACACACAAAAAATGGTTTCCCTCTCCTTTAAATTATGAAGTGAGATCTGTATATTTCATCACAAATTAAGGAGGTCCATCTGTATCATCCCCTTGAATGATCTGTGGAGGTAATCCTCAACCCTGCTGTGATTAGGATCCAAAGGAACCCAGGCACTGATAAACTTAATTATTCAGTCCATGAGAAGTGAAGCAGATAGCCTCTTACATCCAGAGAGGACTGTTAACATGGGGTTTTGTCTACATATCTCAGCTCAGAGGCAAATATTTCCCAGCAACCTAATGCTGCACTTCCCAGCATTGAAAGATTATTAAACAGAGAGAGAGATAAGGATATTAATAATAAAAATGACAGTCCTCAAGGAGTTGCTATTGAAGGATTTTAAAAAAATATCTTTCAGAACTAAAACTCAGTCTCCAAATTGAAAAAAACAAAACAAAACAAATTCATGATAATTAATAGTTTACTATTTTTGAGAAATAAAATCAAATACATTATTTCACAAAACAGAGATACCGAGAGGAATAGTAATCTCAGACAAAGAAAAATGAGATATTGAAGAACACCTAATCCAATAATAAACAGTAGGTAAGTTAAAAACATCACAGGCTGGGAATCCAGACTGCCTGGCTCTACCATTCACCAGCTGTGTCAATCTCTAAAATTGGTAAAATCATATCAACAGTACCTATCTTGTGCATTGTTAATCTTTAGCCATGATGATTAAGTATATATGTTATAGTTTGCAAAATACTTAGAACAGTACTGGGTACTAAATTTATGAAATATAGGCATAGGCAATTCTTCTTATTAAGCAAGGTTTAAAAGCTAATGAGATGTTATTATTAGTGTGTCATTAAACTTGAAAACATACATGAAACTGAAATTTCCTAGAAAATAAAATAGAAATTACAAAAATGACTTGAGAAGTTAGAAATCTTGAACTGTCCTACTTTAAAAATTACAGTAAGGTACTCTTTATCTTGATATGTAGTAATCAATTATTAATTAGGAAATTCCCCAAACCAGGTAATAGACATACAAGAAAATGGCAAGGTTCATGACTCACAGAGTGACTCAAAAAGAGAGACATCCATATACCCAAATTTAACAAAAAACTCATCAGGTGACAAGGAGCCTGACTGAGAGTTTATCAGATAGCTATGGGCTGACTTAAAATCCCACAGGCAAGTGTAGAAATACTTGCATGTACTGGTTACTAATTAAAGGAACATTATAGCCAATAAAATACATATATCATGGACTTCAGCATAATGTATCAGTTAGAACATAACAATTGCTATTAATAGACAAAACTGGAGATCTAAATTATTGATGCTTGCCCAGTTCAGGGTAGAATAAAATAAACATAAATCACCTTGCCTTTCCACTGAAGGTAACCATAAAATCTGGACAGAATGCACGAATAAGTTATTTGAGTACTCTGAAAAATAAATAATAGCAGGAAGTTTGGAGCAAAACACTAGAATTCTAAATGTCCCAGAACCAGTGGTAAATTTACCATTCTTTGTCCACTGGTGTTCCCTAGCTAGTATATGAAACAATCTGAAATTCTGACGTCTGTATGATCATGGACAGAGAAAGCTCCAGGAGAAGCCAGCTAGGAGAAAGTGCAGGAATGACCCCACCACCATGTTTTTCTTCTCTCTGATCTCCCATGGCAATGTTGGCAGAAGCTTAGATGCAATTGAAGTCTATAGGAGCTGAAACCCTGAGGGAGATAACCCTTCCTCCCACAAGTGGTACTCATGAATGTAGGACAAATACCTAAGTTTTTGTTTTTCTCTCTCTGTATCCCACTGCTTGATCTTTAATGCAGGGGACATTCCAGAAGTGTGTCACAGAGTGGAATAATTAAACCTTCAGATTTCTGGCTGGAGAAACAAAAAGGGAGCTGCAGGGAACTGGAAACCAAAGAAAGGGGCGGTATTTGGAATAAAATCCCATGATATTTTTCATGAAATCTTAGAGGTCATCCCCAAGCTATGCATGTATGAATCTGCCCCTAACTAGCACGCCAAAGACAGAGAACTGAACTAACAGAGACGACCACTCAGGCTCAGAGTCATTGGCAGTGCATGCAAAGGACAGATCCAAATGGCACTGCAAAGTCTTTGAAAACTGAACCGACATTGTGATTACAGTCTATAGAAGTTGGGTTGTGATTTGCAGCCTGAAACTAACCAGGTCAATTACAAAGAGAGGAGAAAGGCTCCAATAATACTTGAAGAAATAATACCAGAAGATTCCTAAGTTTGGGGAAAACACACAACCAACAGATTCAAAGAGCTCAGAAAACTTCAAACGGGGGGAGGAGTCAAGATGGTGGAATAGGAGGACACAGAACTTGTGTCTCCTCACAGGTACATCAAGAATCCATCTACAAATGGAACAATTCTCACAGAGCAGCTGCTGAACATTAGTGGACGATTCCAGATACCTAAGAGGACAAGAAAAATCCCCTTGTAACAGGGTATTATGAAAGAAAAAAAAAAAAGAAATAAAAGAGGAATCAAAAAAGGGACCAGCAACCATGGCAGGAATCTGAAGGGCAGGAGAGGTCCCCACACTCAGAAAACCCCCTCTCACGTAGGGGAAATCATCTGGGAGAGAAAGGTACCTTTGGGAGATCAAATGCAGTGAATGGTCTATGGAAGGCCAGACAAAGTAAGAACTGTGTGCATTGTCTGTGCCGCAGCCCTGTGCACCCCAACCTGAGTTGTTTGTCACCTACTGTGGAGGGGGAGTTATGTGTTGGAAAGTGGAGCTTGAAACATGGACCCAGGGAGGGGACAGCTGTTGGCTGTGCAAAGACAGTCTGAAGGGACAGGAGTAAGGAGTTCCACAACAGGGAAAGTTTGTGGAAAAAGCCTGGGACACCATAGAAGCAAGGTATCAACGTTGAGTGGCACGCAAGAAGTAGGGCTGCCATTGCAACCCTTTTCCCCACCTGCCAGCTTCTTTGGTCTCTGCAGGCAGCGGGAGGGATGCCCACCAGAAAGAGTGCACCCCAGTCTATTACAATTGCCTGCTGGTCCCCACTGCAGCAGGCACTTCTAGCACACCCCAGTTGTGGCCGCCATAACCCTCCTGGACCTGAGTGAGTAAGTGTGCCCCAATCAGCTGCTGCTTTTACTCCCTCTCACCTGGGTGGGAAACAAACACCTGAGGGTGACACACAGGCAGAGGTGGGGCAAAAAGCTAAGCTGAGTCCCAGGGGCAGTGAAATTAAGGAAGAGGATGGAAATCTCTCCATGCAGCTGCACAGGCCTCAGATTAAATCCCCACGATTGGCTTGGTAAATCCTGTGTCTGTGGAAGATCTGAATAGACAGTGGGTGCTCCCAAACGGACACTGGTCTAACTTTAGCAGCAGGGGACTTTGGGGGCAAGTGCAGGAGGGAGTTGGGCCAGGTCAGAGTCTGAGCTGACCCTGCAGTGCCCACAGCAGGTCCAGACACCTACCTAGAGGTATTGGAGGGTCTCCTGGAGAGGAAGCGTTTGACTGTGGCTCACTGTGGGAGGAAGGACACTGACAGAGGAGGTACCAGGAAAATATATTTATTACTATTATTCGTTTTTTGTTTGTTTCATTTTGTTCAGTTTTTGGTGTTGTTCTTTTTAATACTATTTTATTTTCATTATTTATGTTTTTATTTTTTTAATATCCATTCTTTTCTATTTTACTTTACATTTTTGTTGTTTTGTGCTTTTTCTTGTTTTTGTTCTTTTTTATCATTTTAATGTGTTTTATGTTTTGCCTTTTTTTTTTAGTTTGCTTTCTGTTTTTGTTTTATTTTTCATTTTTCTTTTGTTTTTGTTAGTTTAGTCCTTATCTGTTGTTCTCATTTTTGAGTTCTTTTGTTTGTTCTCTTGGGTTTGTTTGTTTGTTTTTTTTTTTCTTTTTCTTTTCTGTCTACTTTGTGTGTTTCTGTTAACTTGTTTTTGTTGTTATCATTTGTCTTGGATTTGGTGTGTTTGTTTTCTTTCTTTGTGTGTGTGTGTTGTGTTGTTGTTGCTGTTTGTTCTTAGTTTTGCTATTTGTCTTGGGTTTTTTTGTGTGTTTTCTTTTCCTTTCTTTTTTCTTTTCTTTCTTTTTTCTCTGGCCATACTACATGCCTAGTGGGCTCTTGGTTCCCCAGCCAGACGTTGGGCCTGGGCCTCTGGCCTCAGGGTTGCGAGTGTGGAGTCCAGGACACTGGACCACCAGAGAATTCCTGGGCACAGGGAATATTAATTGGCATGTGCTCTCTCAGAAGTAGCCATCTTGACACCAAGACCCGGCTCCAACCAACTGACTTCAGGTTCCAGTGCTGGAAACCTCATGCCAAACAACTAGCAAGACAGGAACACAGCCCCACCAATTAGCAGACAGGCTGCCTAAAATTGTACTAAGCAACTTTAGTCATAAACACACCACCTTATGTGGCCCTGTCCATCAGAAGGAAAAGACTCAGCTTCACCCCTCAGAGTGCAGGCACCAGTCCTTCCCACCAGGAAGCCTACAAAAGCCCCTGGACCAACCTCAGTCACCAGGTGTCAGTCAACAGGAAAAAGAGGAACTAGGACCCTGCAGCCTGCAGAGAGGAGACCATAAACACAGTAAGATAGACAAAGTGAGATGACAGAGAAATATGTTGCAGACGAAGGAGCAAGGTAAAAACCCACAAGACCAAGTAAATGAAGAGGAAATAGGGAGCCTATCTGAAAAAAAATCAGAGTAATGATAGTAAAGATGATCCAAGATCTCTGAAATAGAATGGAGACATGGACCAAGAAGACAAAAAAAAAAAAAAAATGTTTAACAAGGACCTAGAAGAACTAAAGAACAAACAATCAGTGATGAACAACGTAATAACAGAAATGAAAAATACACTCGAGGGAATCAATTGCTGAACAACTGAGGCAGAAGATTGGATAAGTGAGCTGGAAAATACAATGGAGGAAATAACTGCTGTGGAGCAGAATAAAGAAAAAAGAATAAAAAGAAATGAGGACAGTCTCAGAGACCTCTGAGACAACATCAAATGCACCAACATTTGAATTATAGGGGTCCCAGAAGAAGAGAAAGAGAAAGGGTCTGAGAAAATATTTGAAGATTATTGTTGAAAACGTCCATAATGTGGGAAAGGAAATAGTCAATCAAGTCCAGGAAGGTCAGAGAGTCCCATATAGGATAAACCCAAGGAGAAACATGAAGAGACACATATTAATCAAACTATCAAAAATTAAATACAATGAAAATATTAAAAGCATCAAGGGAAAAGCAACAAATAACATACAAGGGAATCCCCGTAAGGTTATCAGATGATTTTTCAGCAGAAACTCTGCAGGGCAATAGGGAGTGGCAAGACATATTTAAAGTGATGAAAGAGAAAAACCTACAACCAAGATTACTCTACACAGCAAGAATCTCTTCAGATTCCACAGAGAAATTTAAAGCTTTACAGACGAGCAAAAGCTAAGAGAATTCAGCACCACAAAACCAGTTTTACAACAAATGCTAAAGGAACTTCTCTAGGCAGGAAACACAAGAGAAGAAAAAGGCCTACAAAATCAAACCCAAAACAATTAAATAAATGGTAATAGGAAAATACATATCAATAATTACCTTAAATGTAAATGGATTAAATACTCCAACCAAAAGACACAGACTGGCTGAATGGATACAAAAACAAGACCCGTATATATGCTGTCTACAAGAGACCCACTTCAGACATAGGGACACATACAGACTGAAAGTGAGGGATGGAAAAAGATATTCCAGGCAAATGGAAATCAAAGAAAGCTGGTGTAGCAATACTCATATCAGACAATAAGACTTTAAAATAAAGACTATTACAAGAGATAAGGAAGGACACTGCATAATGATCAAGGGATCAGTCCCAGAAGAAGATACAACAACTGTAAATATTTATGCACCCAACATAGGAGCACCTCCATACATACGGCAAATGTAAACAGCCATAAATGGGGAAATCAATAGTAATAAAATAATAGTGGGGGATTTTAACATTCTGATTACACCAATGGGTAGATTATCCAGACAGAAAATGAATAAGGAAACACAAGCCTTAAATGACACATTAGACCAGATAGACTTAATTGATATTTATAGGACATTCAGTACGAAAAGAGCAGAACACACATTCCTCTCAAGTGCACATGGAACATTCTCCAAGATAGATCACATTTTCAGTCACAAATTGAGCCTTGATAAATTTAAGAGAATTGAAATCGTTTCAAGCATCTTTTTGGACCACAACACTATGAGATTAGAAATGAATTACAGGAAAATAAAAAACTGTAAAATACGCAAATACATGGAGGCTGAACAATATGCCACTAAATAACCAAGTGATCACTGAAGAACTCAAAGAGGAAATTTTAAAAAATACCTAGAAAAAATGATTCAAAGCAGTGAAATTAGAAATGAAAAAGTAGAAGTTACAACTGACAGTACAGAAGTACAAAGGATCATAAAAGACTACTACAAGAAACTAGATGCCAATAACCTAGACAAACTGTAAGAAATGGACAAATTCTTAGAAAATGACAGCCTCCCAAGACTCAACCAGGAATAAACAGAAAATATGAACAGATGAATCACAAGTAATGAAACTCAAACTATGATTAAAAATCTTCCAACAAACAGAAGTCCAGGACCAGATGGCTTCACAGGTGAATTCTATCAAACATTTAGAGAAGAGCTAACACATATCCTTCTCAAACGCTTCAAGAAAATTGCAGTGGGGGGAACACTCCCAAGCTCATTCTACAAGGCCATCATCACTTTGATACCAAAATCAGACAAAGATATCACAAAAAAAGAAAATTACCAGCCAATATCACTGATGAACATAGACGCAAGAATCCTCAACAAAATACTAGCAAAACAAATCCAACAACACTTTAAAAGGATCATACACCATTATCAAGTGGGATTTATCCCAGGGATGCAAGAATTCTTCAATATATGCTAATCAATCAATGTGATACACCATATTAACAAACAGAAGAATAAAAACCATATGATCATCTCAATATATGCAGAAAAAATTCTGACAAAATTCAACACATATTTATGATAAAAACTCTACAGAAAGTTGGCATAGAGGGGACTTACCTCAACATAATAAAGGCCATATACAACAAACACACCGCAAACATCATTCTCAATAGTGAAAATCTGCAACCATTTCCACTAACATGAGGCATAAAACAAGTGTCCACTCTCACCAATATTATTCAACATAGTTTTGGAAGTCCTAGCCACTGCAATCAGAGAAGAAAAAGAAATAAAAGGAATCCAAATTGGAAAAGAAGAAATAAAACTGTAACCCTTTGCAGATGACATGATACTATACA
Source organism: Balaenoptera physalus (assembly GCF_965194825.1). Classification (NCBI taxonomy): domain Eukaryota; kingdom Metazoa; phylum Chordata; class Mammalia; order Artiodactyla; family Balaenopteridae; genus Balaenoptera; species Balaenoptera physalus. The sequence continues at coordinate 104,616,496 of NC_138888.1, forward strand.
TAGAAAATCCTAAATATGCTACCAGAGAGGACCTTCAAGATGGCAGAGGAGTAAGACGTGGAGATCACCTACCTCCCAACAAATACATCAAAATACATCTACATGTGGGTCAACTCCTACAGGACACATACTGAACACTGGCAGAAGACCTCAGACTTCACAAAAGGCAAGAAAATCCTGATGAACCTGGGTCGGTCAAAAGAAAAAAGAAAAACCAGAGACAACAGGATAGGAACGGGACCTGCACCTCTGAGAGGGAACTGTGAAGGAGGAAAAGTTTTCACACTCTAGGAAGCCCCTTCACTGGCGGAGACAAGGGATGGGTGACAGGAGAAGCTTCAGAACCACAGAGGAGATCACAGGAACAGGGGTGCAGAGGGCAAAGCAGAGAGATTCCTGCACAGAGAATCAGTGCCAACAAGCACTCACCAGACTGAGAGGCTTGTTTGCTCATCTGCTGGGGCAGGTGGGGACTGGGAGCTGAGGCTCAGGCATTGGAGGTCAGATCCCAGGGAGAGGACTAGGGTTGGCTGCGTGAACACAGCCTGAAGGGGGATAGTGTGCCACAGCTAGCCAGGAGGGAGTCCAAGAAAAGGTCTGGAACTGCCTAAGTCTGGAGACCACTGTTTTGGGTGGAATGAGGAGAGGGGATTCAGAGCACCACCTAAACCAGCTTCAGAGACAGGTGCAAGCCATGGCTATCAGCAGAGACACCAGAGATGGGCATAAAATGCTAACACTGCTGCTGCAGCCACAAAGAATCCTTTGTGCAAGCTCAGATCACTATCCACACATCCCCTCCCAGAAACCTGTACAGCTTCCCACTGCCAGGTTCCCGTGATCCAGGGACAACTTCCCCTGGAAAACACAGGGCACAACTCAGGCTGTTGCAACATCATGCCGGCCTGTGCCACTGCAGACTCGCCCCACATTCTGTACCTCTCCCTCTGCCCCAGCCTGAGTGAGCCACAGCCCCCTAATCAGCCACTCCTTTAACTCCCGCGTGTCTGGGCAAAGAACAGATGCCAGAGGATGACCTACATGCAGAGACAGTGCCAAATCCAAAGCTGAATTCCAGGAGCAGTGCAAACAAAGAAGAAAAAGGGAAATTTCTCCATGCAGCCTCAGAAACAGAGGATTAAATCTCCACAATCAACTTGATGTACACTGCATCTGTGAAATACCTGAATACACAACAAATCATCCCAAAATTGAGGCGGTGGACTTTGGGAGCACTGTAGACTTGGGGTTTGCTGAATGCAACTGACAAGTTTCAGATTCATATGGTTATTTTAGTTTAGCTTTTAGTGCTTGTTATCATTGGTAGATCTGTTTATTGGTTTGGTTGCTCTCTTCTTTTATTTATTATTTTTTAATTTCTTTATTTAAATAATATTTTTAATTTTTTTTTATTTTAATAAGTTTATTTTTTTATTTCTTTCTTTTTTTTCTCCCTTTTCTTCTGAGCCATGTGGCTGACAGGGTCTTGGTGCTCCAGCTGCATGTCAGGCCTGAGCCTCTGAGGTGGGAGAGCCGAGTACAGGACATTGGACCACCAGAGACCTCCTAGCCCCACATAATATCACTCGGCAAGATCTCTCCCTGAAATCTCCACCTCAAGGCTAAGACCCAGCTCCACACAATGACGAGCAAACTCCAGTGCTGGACAACCCATGCCAAACAACTAGAAAGACAGGAACACAACCCCATCCATTAGCAGAGAGGCTGCCTAAAGTCATACTAAGTTCACAGACACCTCAAAACACACCACCAAATGCGGTCCTGCCCACCACAAAGACAAGATCCAGCCTCACCCACCAGAACACAGGCACTAGTCCCCTCCACACCAGGAAGCCTACACAACCAACAGAACCAACCTTAGCCACTGGGGACAGACACCAAAACAACAGGAATTATGAACCTGAAGCCTGGGAAAAGGAGACCCCAAACACAGTAAGTTAAGCAAAAAAAGAAGACAGAGAAATATATAATAGATGAAGGAGCAAGAAAAACCCCACCAGACCAAACAAATGAAGAGGAAATAGACAGTTTACCTGAAAAAGAATTCAGAGTAATGATAGGAAAGATGATCCAAAATCTTGAAAATAGAATATGGAAAATACAAGAAACACTTAACAAAGACCCAGAAGAACTAAAGAGCAAACAAACAATGATGAAAAACACAATAAATGAAATTAAAAATTCTCTAGAAGTAATCAATAGCAGAATAACTGAGGTAGAAGAACAGATAAGTGACATGGAAGATAAAATAGTGAAAATAACTAACACAGAGCAGAATAAAGAAAAAAGAATGAAAAGAGTTGAGGACAGGCTGAGATACCTCTAGGACAACATTAAACACACGAAACTTCGAATTATAGCGGTTCCAGAAGAAGAAGAGAAAAAGAAAGGGTCTGAGAATATATTTCAAAAGATTATAGTTGAAAACATCCCTAATATGGGAAAGGAAATAGTTAATCAAGTCCTGGAAGCACAGAGAGTCCCATAAAGGATAAATCCAAGGAGAAACACAGCAAGACACATATACGTCAAACTATCAAAGAAAAAATATTAAAAGCAGCAAGGGAAAAGCAACAAACAACATACAAGGGAATCCCCATAAGGTTAACAGCTGATCTTTCAGCAGAAACTCTGCAAACCAGAAGGGAGTGTCAGGACATATTTAAAGTGATGAAAGGGAAAAACCTACAACTAAGATTACTTTACCCAGTAAAGATCTCATTCATATTCTATGGAGAAATTTAAAACTTTACAGACAAGCAAAAGCTAAGAGGATTCAGCATCATCAAACCACCTTTACACCTAACGCTAAAGGAACTTCTCTAGGCAGGAAACACAAGAAAAGAAAAGACCTACAGTAACAAACTCAAAACAATTAAGAAAATGGTAATATGAACATACATATTGATAATTACCTTAGATGAAAATGGATTAAATGTTCCAATTAATAGACATAGACTGGCTGAATGGATGCAAAAATCAAGTTGAATATATATGCTGTTTACAAGAGACCCACTTCAGACCCAGGGACACATACAGGCTGAAAATGAGGGGATGGAAAAAGATATTCCATGCAAATGGAAATCAAAAGAAAGCTGGAGTAGCAATTCTCATATCAGACAAAATAGACTTTAAAATAAAGACTATTACAAGAGCCAAGAAGGACACTTTATAATGATCAAGGGATCAATTCAAGAGAAGATATAACAATTGTAAATATTTATGCACCCAACATAGGAACACCTTAATATATAAGGCAAATGCTAACAGCCATAAAATGGGAAATCGACAGTGACACAATGATAGTAGGGGACTTAAACACCCCACTTTCACCAATGGACAGGTCATCCAAAAGGAAAGTAAATAAGGAAACACAGTTTTAAATGATACATTAAAAAAGTTGGACTTAATTGGTATTTATAGGAAATTCCATCCAAAAACAACAGAATACACTTTCTTCTCAAGAGCTCATGGAATATTCTCCAGGATAGCTCATATCTTGGGTCACAAATCAAGCCCTGGTAAATTTAAGAAAATTGAAATTGTATCAAGTACCTCTTCTGACCACAATGCTATGAGACTAGGTATCAATTACAGGAAAAAATATGTAAAATATACAGACACATGGGGGCTAAACTATACACTATTAAATAACCAAGAGATCAGTGAAGAAATCAAAGGGGAAATCAGAAAATACCTAGAAACAAATGACAATGAAAACATGATGACCCAAAACTATGGGATGCAGCAAAAGCAGTTTGAAGAGGGAAGTATATAGCAGTAAAATCCTACCTCAAGAAACAAGAAAAATCTCAAACAACCTAACCTTACACCTAAAGCAGTTAGAGAAAGAAGAACAAAAAAAAAAAAAAAAAAGCTGAAGATAGCAGAAGGAAAGAAATCATAAAGTTCAAATCAGAAATAAATGAAAAAGAAATGTAGGAAATGATAGCAAAGATCAATAAAACTAAAAGCTGGTACTTTGAGAAGATAAACAAAAGTGATAAACCATTAGCCAGACTCATCAAGAGAAAAAGGGAGAAGACTCAAATCAAAAGAATTAGAAATGAAAAAGGAGAAGTACCAACTGACACTGCAAAAATACAAAAGATCATGTGAGATTAATACAAGAAATGATACACCAATAAAATAGACAACCTGGAAGAAATGGACAAATTCATAGACAAGCACAACCTTCATAGACTGAACCAGGATGAAATAGAAAATATAAACATATGAATCACAAGCACTGAAATCGAAATTAGGATTAAAAGTCTTACAACAAACAAAACCTAGGACCAGATGGGTTCACAGGCAAATTCTATCAAACACTGGGAGAATAGCTAACACCTATCCTTCTCAAACTCTTCACAAATATGGCAGAGGGAGGAGTACTCCCAAACTCATATGATGAGACCACCATCACCCTGATACAAAAATTAGACAAAGATGTCACAATAAAAGAAAACCTACCTAAGGAGACAAAATACCTGTATGAAGAAGACTATAAGACACTGATGAAAGAAATTAAAGATGATACAAATAGATGGAGAGATATACCATGTTCTTGGATTGGAGGAATCAACATTGTGAAAATCACTGTACTACCCAAAGCAAGCTACAGATTCAATGCAATCCCTATCAAACTACCAATGGCATTTTTCACAGAACTAGAACAAAAAATTTCGCAATTTGTATGGAAACACAGAAGACCCCAATAGCCAAAGCAATCTTGAGAAAGAAAAATGGAGCTGGAGGAATCAGGCTCCCCGACTACAGACTATACCACAAAGCTATAGTAATCAAGACAATATGGTACTGGCACAAAAACAGAAATATAGATCAATGGAACAGGATAGAAAGCCCAGAGATAAACCCATGCACATATGGTCACCTTATCTTTGATAAAGGAGGCAAGCATATACAATGGAGAAAAGACAGCCTGTTCAATAAGTGGTGCTGGGAAAACTGGACAGGTACATGTAAAAATATGAAATTAGAACACTCCCTAACACCATGCACAAAATTAAACTCAAAATGGATTAAAGACCTAAATGTAAGGCCAGACACTATCAAACTCTTAGAGGAAAACATAGACAGAACACTGTATGACATAAATCACAGCAAGATCCTTTTTGACCCAACTCCTAGAGAAATGGAAATAAAAACACAAACAAATGGGACCTAAGGAAACTTAAAAGCTTTTGCACAGCAAAGGAAACCATAAACAAGACCAAAAGGCAGCCCTCAGAATGGGAGAAAATATTTGCCAATGAAGCAACTGACAAAGGATTAATCTCCAAGATTTACAAGCAGCTCATGCAGCTCAATATCAAAAAAACAAAACCCAATCCAAAAATGGGCAGAAGACCTAAATAGACATTTCTCCAAAGAAGATATACAGATTGCCAACAGACACATGAAAGAACGCTCAACATCATTAATCATTAGAGAAATGCAAATCAAAACTATAATGAGATATCATCTCACACCGGTCAGAATGGCCATCATCAAAAAATCTAGAAACAATAAATGCTGGAGGGGGTGTGGAGAAAAGAGAACCCTCCTGCACTTTTGGTGGGAATGTAAATTGATACAGCCACTATGGAGAACAGTATGGAGGTTCCCTAAAAAACTAAAAAGAGAACTACCATATGACCCAGCAATCCCACTACTGGGCATATACCCTGAGAAAACCATAATTCAAAAAGAGTCATGTACGAAAATGTTCATAGCAGCTTTATTTACAATAGCCAGGATATGGAAGCAACCTAAGTGTCCATCATGGGATGAATGGATAAAGAAGATGTGGTACATATATACAGTGGAATATTACTCAGCCATAAAAAGAAATGAAATGGAGGTATTTGTAGTGAGGTGGATGGAGTTAGAGTCTGTCATACAGAGTGAAGTAAGTCAGAAAGAGAAAAACAAATACAGTATGCTAACACATATATATGGAATCTAAGGGAATAAAAAAAAAAAAGGTCATGAAGAACCTAGTGGCAAGACGGGAATAAAGATACAGACCTACTAGAGAATGGACGTGAGGATATGGGGAGGGGGAGGGGTATGATATGACAGGGTGAGAGAGTGGCATGGGCATGTATACACTACCAAATGTAAAATAGATAGTGGGAAGCAGCTGCATAGCACAGGGAGATCAGCTCGGTGCTTTGTGACCACCTACAGGGGTGTGATAGGGAGGGTGGGAGGGAGGGAGACGCAAGAGGGAAGAGATATGGGAACATATGTATATGTATAACTGATTCACTTTGTTATAAAGCAGAAACTAACACACCATTGTAAAGCAATTATACTCCAATAAAGATTTTTTTAAAATATATATTTTCATTTAAAGATACATATTACTAAATGTACAAAAATAATAAAATACATTGAAACCTCAAAAAAAAAAAAAAGAAATGCTTATATGTTCAATTTATTATACTGAAATCTACTAAGCTAGAATTTTCTTATTGTGCACTAGGGTTTATGCAATTCATTCACAAAGCATCTTATGAATAGAAAAGTTGATGGTGGGGTCATATTTTATCCTTATTTCAGGATGAAAAATAAATTTAGGTGCAGAAAATGCAAATAACTGGCACAAAATGACACAGCTTGTTAATGAAGAAGTCTTCTGGTTACCAGTAAGATGATGTAGCTCAGCCTTGGATACATTGCATCACTGATTCCTCACCTGGGAGAATTTTAAGCAAACACATATCTCAGTTTTTTTTTTTTCTTTTAAAAGTACCATTTTTATTTTACTTAGAATTGCTTAAGGAAATACCAATGTCTTGGAATGCCTTACTGAAATTGTAACTGTATATGTGTGTTTATGACATGCTGTTAAGTAAAATAATATAAATAATAAAAATGTTTTTATTGGAAAATATTTTCAGTTTATCCTTCAGAACATATTCTATATGACAATTGGATTACAAAGTATTTTTGACAAGGGCATGTTCAGCTTCATTTTTGAAAATAATATGAAAGGATGGGGATAGAAACAAAGATCTTACTAGTTAATTATATGATACCTTCCTGGCATGAATCAAACTTGTCTGGGGGCTATTTGTATAGCTAATGTGTTTGTACAATCTGACTCTTCTGGGTGCATTGAATTAGATATGTATTATGGAAAAAAAAATCAAACATCCAAGGAGAAAAAAGTGGCAAGAAACATAGTTTTAAAAGATAAGATACTTTTGTATCCATATTTATTATCCATTTATGCATTTTCATAGTCACTTTTAGTAAATCTTTTTCTTTCCATATATTTTATTAATTCCTGTTTTGCTTGGCACTTTAAAGGCAACTGCATAAAATCATCAGATTGAATTTTCTACTTAAAATATTAATAGTGGGATTCACTTTATGCCTGAGTTTACTGTTTGAGAGTAAACTATATTGAAATCAGGCCCACCATCCTGAAAAGCTTCTGACCAAAGATGCTGTGCTTGTCCCCAATAGGAAGATTTCAAGTTCATGTGGTGTGTTCCATTTCCATCACTCCCTTAAATCTCCCCCATAACCTGCATCTTTCAGGGTAGGTTGTGGCATGTAGAGAGAAAGAAATATCACATTTTTACTGAAGAATAACACAAAAACAAGAAAATATGCAACATTCAGGTAGATGGAACTCAGAGAAATAGAACTTTATCAGCACCCACAAAACCCTGTCATCTTTATATACATTGAATCTTACAATATTTACTTTCTGTGTCTGGCTTCTTTTGTTCAAACTTATGTTTGTTAGTTCCATTCACATTCTTGCATATAATTCTAGACTGTGAATATACTATATAGCAATGTGTGAATATACTATGATTATTTTATCTATTTAATTGATGATTGGAATAGAGGCAGTCTCTACCTAGGAACTAATACAAATAGTGTTGTTATCAATATTCTTATAAATGTGATTGTGTGCACATATGCAAATTTTATTGGTTTGCTAGGAGTAGTTTTGCTGGGTCATATGATATACATACTGACAGTTATTCAAAGTAGTTGTGACAATTTAGACACCCTCATCAAGTATAAGAGTTATTTTTATTCCATATCCTTGCCAATACTTGCTAATTCCAGAGAATTTAATGTTAGTCATCCTAGTGGATATTTTGTGGTATCTTAATATTATTTCAATTTGCATTTCCTTAATGACTAATGATATAAGATACCTTTCATATATGAATTGGTCATTTGCCACAACTTGTTCGTAAAATCTATTCAAGATTTTTGTTCATTTTTCTATTGAATTTCCTATCGTTTCCTTACTGATTTATAAAAGTTCTTTTTATATTTGAATATTCAAATATATGTTTTATATGTTGGATTCTATTGTTAGATATACAAATTGTGAATACGTTTTCCTAATCTGTGGTTGCTTTTTCACTCTTTCAGTGATCTATTTACATTTAAGAATGAAAAAGTTATGGAGAGTTGTATGCATGAGCAAGTCTTATTAAGTGGCTAAATTCTTTGTATGATAGTCAGTTTCATAAAAAAAAAATCTTCAATCTCTGCTTTGGTAGTGAGGATATAAGCTTGGCTTACAATCAGATAGTAAGGGTGCAAGCTTAGCTTACAATCACACTGAAATCTCCATAAGATAAGAATATGATGTAAATAGAAGTTTGCCAAGAATTAACCTTGTGTTAATGATCACTAAGAATAGGACAGTGTGTGGAAATCATACAGGTAATTGTAATAGAGACTCTTTCATTTCTTGGTTTCAAGAAAGCATCCCAAATGTGCCTTGTGTCTCTAAAGGCAGAGGAGTCCCTCTACTCCAACAACTTCAAAATAAAAACATATTCTTCTCTTATGGGTGACTAGTGTTCTAATAGCAGCATGTGTTTGGAGGAAAAGGATCTGGGTTTCAACAAGAAATTCTAATCTCTACCTTCACCATTCTTTCCAACTTTTAATGTGCCTGAATGTACTAATTTTGTAAACCTAGAGTCCGATACGTAAATGCTTTTTTGGTTTCCGTTTTGCAGCAATGAGATTCAGCTTTTTCCACAGAGAAAATACATGTTTTTTTTGATGAGAAGAGAAAATTAACTTCTTTTTATCTTTAAATTTCTGTTGTCTTCTCTCCATGCTCTTGTCTCCTTTATTATTTGTTTATTTATTTATTTTTTTGTAGTTTTGTGCCTGCTTTATTTATTTATTTTAAGAATTTAACTAAGGCTTTAAGAGGAAAGGAGGCATTCCCATTGTGCTTTGTGATCATATTTCCATCAACAGGAAGTTTGCCATTTCTTAACTGTGTCTCATTCAGACCTGGATACCTAAACCGTTATGTTCTTTGGTAACAGACATTTCTTATTGTACCGATATGTACATATTGTCATTATGATACATGCAATTTTTCATACAAATTGTAGAATGTTCCCATGAAATTGTAAGAAGACCTTGGCCTCTTCCTTTTATATTAAGATGGTCAGAGTATCTTTGCTCATCAATCTCCTCCATGAAACCTTATAAATTATCCTGTTTCAAAGATAATTCTTCAAATGTTCTCTAAGAATTAATTTCAGTATATAATATAATTTTCAAAAGATATTATATAATCCAGACTGACAAACATTTTGATGACTGTGATATTATAGAAAGATACATAAATGTACTACATTAGAAGAAATTATTTTAATGAAGAAGTAGCTCTAAAGATTCATCTGAAAGAATGTTAAACATTTTATATCAAAGAGATTTCTTTGGGGACTTCTTATCAGCACAGTAATTAACATGAAACTTTATTTATAAATGCAGTGAGTGCAAAAGGCAAAATAGAGGTATAATTTAAGTTCTTATTTATATTTATTCTAATAGTCACTTTGAGGTCATTTCAAAATTCTGCATACCTCCTATGAGGTACAAAACGTTTTTTGTTTTTTTTTTTAAATGACTACTTAAAAATGTCTTTGAGACACTACATATGCTCCTGTGCATAACTGAAAGCAGTGTCACCATACCTTCATAAGTGACAAATCAGTTTTTATTCATTCACACTAATTCTTTGCACATGTTAATATTAATAATTATGGATATGCATTACATTTGGTTACTGTATGCATTTTATATGTTTCTTATGGCCATTTTCCTTGCCCTTCCAGAACTATTACGATACAATTGCTGACAAGGTAGGTTAGATGAATCCTAAAGTGGAATAAAGAGGTGTAAAAGGAAGATCACGTGACTAAGTGGGTACTTGAATTCAGTCCTGGATCCGCCATGTTTTCGTGCATCATACACTGTAAGCTAAAATCATCTCTCCTGCCCCCCAAAAAGGAGTGAGTCAACATGAGCCCTAGGGTTTTGTAATTCTGAACAGCGTCACCACTCTGAACACAGATACAATGGAAGGTACCTGCGGAAGACATGGTTCTTTTAAAACTTTCATCTACAATAAGTGTGGAGAGAAATAGAGACAAGAAAGAGTATAGATAGGATATATATCATTGTCAATACAACATAGGCTATAACTAGGATGCCTGCAAGGAAAATAGGAAGGAAATATAGAAATAATAGATATCATGAAGAAAGTATCAACACCTTTGCATAATCACAGAAAACAATAAAAGTTATAAAGAAGGTCATCTTTGCCAATGTAGTTTATACTCTGAAAGTTGTCATATTCCTTTGTGCTATAGTTTGGACTCTCCTTAAGAATTCATCATCCTAAATCAAAGTGCAGTTTTGAGCTTGCATTTTCTAGTTGACAATATTGTAACATTTCCAAATCAATTTTTGAGTTATTTTTCTTGTTTTTGGAAGGAGCATTACATGAGAATGCTTCATTTTTGGTGTTTTTAACACAGTGCCAGGTTTATGCATACCTAATGGTTTCTAATAGATGTAAAGTATTAATCTAAAAAAATATTTTCTGTGAAATCTACATACATTCCCCTTTCAAGTTCAGCATTTGGAGACGATGTATGTTTACCTTCCCAGATAACTATGTGACTTTGCGCCTGTCACTTTAGTTCTCATAGCATTAGTTTCTTCCCCATGAAAATAGAAACAACAGTAAATTATTTCTCAGTACTATTAGGTGCATTGTATAAAGTAATCTATATAAAGTATTCAACACATCATCTTGCACATAACAAATGCTTATTAATTACATAGATAGTTTATTACTATTGATTATATATGTATATATATATTCCATAGCAACATTTTTAAAAGGGTTTTAACACAATGTATTGATACAAATTTAAGAATGTGATTAATAAAAAAATTACATAGTCAAATAATTTTGATTTAAGTACAGTTAAAATTAAAAAAAACAACAAAATAAACCAACTAAGAGCATTTCCAGAATCACTAATATGCTTACGGTAACATGATCATCATGGAGGAATTTTTATTTGCTGTGTTTCCTAAACGTATTTGACCACTTAACATTGGTGAAGGAGGAAGGGGACATACTAGAAAAGTTGCCTTCTGTGGATTCATACTTCAAGAATGCTGCTTCATAGTCACTATCCTACCCCTTAGTCCTAGTGTTACAGAGGCCAAGCTCACCACATGGCAGGCCAATAAATCGAGGGACGAGTTGTTGGGACAAGGAATAGTGACTTTATTCAGAAAGCTAACAGACCAAGAAGTTGGTGGACTAGTGTCCCAAAGAACCATCTTACCTGAGGTAGAATTCAGGCTTCTTTTAAATTAATACTATATATATTATATATTAATACTAAAATGGGGGGGAGTGTAGCTGGTTGTTTCAAACTTCTTGGTGTCGAATCCTTTGTTCTTGCAGCTGTCCACATATGTCTGGTCACAATGTTCCTGTAAACTTCCAACAAAACTAATGTTATTCTCTGTTCTGTAACTTTTTATCTCTATATAAATGAAAAAGTGTGAAACTTTAAAGGTCAGAGCCTTGGAAATGAGCTATCCTGTATATTTCAGGCTACAGGTGACATTCTTTTACAAAGATGCAGAGCCAGAATGACTAATCACAGGCAACAGAACACAAAGGTTAGAGCTAAAGGAAGAGATCCAATATGGAATCAAGTTTGTTACACTAAGTATATTTCCAAATTCAGTTTTAATTAAGTGTAATTTCAACTCATGACGTCTAATAAGATATGCCTATTTAATTCATCATATGAATTTAATCAACATTAGATTATTTTATATGTAACACTTTTAGTCATTTTGTTCATATAAAAATTATTTCTATAAAGAAAAAACTTAAAAAGATGTCATTGTTCACTTTAAAAATCTTACTTATTTACTAAATGTCTTCCTTCATAATATGATCAACATTTTAACTTTTCAGGCTTATTTCAAAGCTCAAAGACATTTATTTTTTACATGAGCACTGAGAGAACAGCAATGAAATCAGACCATTAAAACCAAGACCCACTAATAAATTCCGAAGTGCTTAATTTGTCAAATAAAAGCAGTCATTTAACCTATAAAAGCATAACTAAACAAAGATGAATTTACTTAGTTTTGAAGAAGTTTCTTGGGGACAAGAAAGTGATTATGATGTTAAATCAGCGTTTCAAATATAAATGATTTATGGGAATCTCCCAGAAAAAAATAAAAAATAAGTCCATCCTCAAGAAAAACGTGCAGTTTAAAAAATGTTAATACAATGTTTCATACTTAGTCCAAAATTGTTCCCTAGGGAGAGATTTTTTTTATTTCATTGCCAAACCCGTGCTTAAAAAAAAGAAAAAAAGGAAATTAAAAGAAACTGGTTTTGATCGTATGTTTTCCACCATTTATAAATCCATGTGTCCTTGGCATTATATCTAATCTCTAAAAGCTGTAGTTTTTAATTTCTAAGGTAGGAAGTCTAAAACCATGTACCTTGTAGGGTGGTTAAGAGTTAAACCCAACGTAACTCATTTAAACATGAGATAATCCAGAAAAATGCCTAACAAATTTCTCATACTGTGTCTCAAAAAACAAAAGGATCTTTGGGAAAAGATTAAAAATAAACATTTCAATTTTTAATGTGTTTAATTATTTATACCTTTGACTAGAAAATTGTGTTGATGAAGAGGTCAGTTCTTTAAAAGGGATTGAATTACTGTTTATATAAGTGAAAATTAAATTTAGATTTGTTTTGTTGGCTAGATACTAGATTTTGTTTGAAAAGTGTAAGTCGTCAACCTTAAAGGAAGTTTTATTTGTGTTAACTGATTTTTTAGAAGAATATATTCAAGTATTTACTTGATACTGTATATCACCTATACCTTAATAAAAACGTATTTACTAAGCTAATATTTTTCATGGATAGATTTGTCTTTGAACTGTTTTTCACAGAGTGGAGTTGAATGCTTTATAATTTGTGTCAGAGAGCATGCTTGATTAAGTCAGAGCCCAGAAGATTAGATTGAAGAACAAATATTCATATTTACTTTTCCTTTTTTGGTTGAATATATTCTATACCTACACTGCTCATTTTGAGTTTATTACAAATTTTCTATTTCTAAAAATAATAAGTAATATTACTAAGTAAAAATTAACTGTAAATGTTTAAACAAATTATATACTGTATTAATAAGTGCTATTTTTCAAAAGAGAAAATTATGCGAATTCACCAAACTGATAATATGTTTATGCTGGTTGTATTTTTATTTAAAGTACATTTAATTAAGTAAGAAACATTTTTATTTTGAATTGTGTAATACCTTTTGTCTCATTTACTCAGCAAGTTAGCCAAAGAGGAGTGTAATAATTGTTTTGGGTTTTGTTTTTTCCATTAAGGAAGATTATGCTGCAAACCCATTTTCTTGAGATTCCATACTCTATTTTTAAATATATTTATAATTTTCTATAAAAAAGAGGACGGGGCTTCCCTGGTGGCGCAGTGGTTGAGAGTCTGCCTGCCAATGCAGGGGACACGGGTTTGAGCCCTGGTCTGGGAAGATCCCACATGCCGCGAAGCGACTAGGCCCATGAGCCACAATTGCTGAGCCTGCGCGTCTGGAGCCTGTGCTCCGCAACAAGAGAGGCCGCTATAGTGAGTGGTCCACGCACCGCGATGAAGAGTGGCCCCACTTGCTGCAACTAGAGAAAGCCCTCGCACAGAAACGAAGACCCAACACGGCCATAAATGTATAAATAAATAAATTAAATTAAAAAAAGAGGACGTATATTTTAATATGATGATGTATGCATTATCAGTTTTTTACTTGTGTTCTTCCTTCTTGATGCAACTAAATTTTAATGCATATTGTTTCTTAAATGTTGGTAATTTAATAATTGCATTTTAAATCATGTTACAAATGCTAGCACTATATCATTCACATCTGAGTCCTTTAATGGAGAAAGAAGAACTATTATGCATATTTAGTTTTTATGTGCATGTCTGAAATTCAAGACATAATCTTAGTTCTTTTAGATCTGTATTTAGTAGAATATGCACATTCTCCTGATCAGAAACAATCATAGACACTGTTTTTTATATCTTTGAAGTCACAATATCTCAGAAAGAAGCACCTTAAATATTTCAGTTATAATCTCTCGTATTCAATCATAATATATTGTGGTTCAAAACTAACTTTCAATATGACTCATGGTTTCTTTTGGTACTCACATATGTTTGAGAATTGGAAGTTTTACTAATCTTAAAGGAGTTAAAACTTTAATAAAAGTTCTCATTGACTGCAACTTTTTAAATCTGTATTTTTAAATTCTTCAATATAATCTTACCTATGTTGAATCTTTTACTCAGAAGCAAAAACAAATAAAAGAAAGTCAGACCACCATTTGCCCTCAGCAATGGCTGCTCTCTCAGTAAATAATGGATGAATAAAACAAAATAAAATTTAAAATATCTCCAGAACACTGTAGTTCAGTAGAAGAGATCTCTGTGGCTTTGAGGAAATGAATAGGAAAACAAAGTTTGATGCATTGAAATCCCGGTGCCTTAAAAAATCCAAAGTAGAGGCTGCCTTCATGAACACTCTGGTTCAAATTCTCTGCACATTTGGAAATCTCTTAGAGATTAAGTTCTGAACCCTCTAAGAGGGCTACATGTTCACTACTCCTGTGGCTTTTCTAAAAAAATCAATTCATATTTCTGTATGGTTTGTTAACTCTCTTTGTGGAATTACATTTTCCTCAGTACTCTTTCTCTGACTGGGAACCTCTTCGTTACCTTTACAGCTCATTTCTGATATAACTTCCCCTGGAGCTCCTACCCCACAATCCTCTTACATATTTAGCCTCCTTCAATATTTTTCTTAGCATTTTGTTCTTAACTACTGTACTTAGCACATTGAATAGTAATTATCTGTTTTATAGGTCTATCTCCCACTCACACGTCCTAATTTTGTTTGCATTGAAAATACAGATTGCTCTTTGCACCTTATTTATTTTCATATTTATACCATTTACCATTGCACAATTTGCAGTTGAACTCTATATTTGCTGAAGAAGAAATCAAGTATTCACATATTCTCTGATGCTCACTTTGTATTATTTCTATTTTAAGTGGAATCCATCAAAGGGATTCTTTTTTTTTCAATCAGTTTGATGATATTCTCCACAACTTTTTTTTTTTTTTTCTTTTCTTCAATGAAGATCTGCAGAAAGGTCAATTGCAATGTAAACTGAATCTTGCTCCTAACGGCATCAGAAATCAAACTCTTCACTTTCTGACAGTTAACAGGACAAAAAAAAAAAAAAATCTTGATGTTGTTAACTAATAAACAACCCAAAGGAGAAAAGGAAGTAAAAAATGACAAATACTTAGACATCATAATTTTCAACAAAATAGTATAAAGACAATAGACATAATCATATTAATTCATAAATATGAATAGTTTCAGGGAATAATCTTATTTAGTATTACTTAAATGGCAATGAAAACTCCAGAAAAATGCCTCATATTTGTGAGTATTTACACTGCCTTTCTTCTTAGAGTCCTTTATACTCAGCCACTTCTAGGACACTTTACTGGGTTACACTAATGTAAAACATCAGAATGGACTACTGCTAATGCTCCATTACCCTCCGTAATCTCATAGAGCAATAAGTCATTCATGGCATTCCTAAAGAATTCCAACCTGGATATCAATTCTTACAATGGTTATGTGGATGTAGAATACAAGAATCTGATAACAGCTGTACAGTTTGAGATCAGCTTTAGGTTTTGGAGTTTCTAATTTCTTTCTTTCTTTCTTTCATTTGTTGTTGCTATACTTCTGGGTAATAACATTCACGTTCCTTTAAAATACGTGACAACTTTTCAGTCAATTCAGTCACCTCTGAGACTGTAATCAAAAGAGAACTTAGGTTTCTGTAATTCGTTTACATAAAACGCCCCTCAAATTTTTCCCCTTTCTTCACTGCCTGAAAAGTGAGTGGCCTCAAATCTATTTTATTTCTCAAAATTTAAAAGCATCGCGAATTTTATGGATGCGCTAGCAGCGTTTATAATCACAATTCTAAAACATTCGTAGTATCTTGTCTTAGCGGCTACATAGAAGATAAGAACACAGTTCTTTTTAATTTCACTGCTTGTTTCTTGGTCCAATGCTTCCTTGTATCATCAGCAAACTAAATGTATTGACAACTGGTACATTCTTATATTAATTAAATTATAAAGAACAGATCATTTAGCATAGAAAACATGAACATTATTTAGTGTTTCTTTAGCCCAACATAATGTCTTATGGATTCAGTTTAAATATATTTTATTGGATAATTTCATTCACTCTATGAGACTTACCAGTGATAGTGCAATGTGTAATTTTGATCTAGAATATATAGTATAGAAACTTCATTTGTTGAATTAATCTTTATTATCAATTTGTTGACACTTTATATCCAATATCATGAGAAATACACTCTCTCACTATTAATGTGGCCGTGATGTACTTTTCATCTATATTATGTTTAGAGATTTCAGAGCAATTTTTATTCTAGAGCTTTGATGAGATTTACTTAAGAGAGTTGTTGAACAATATTTATCAAGGGCCCACTCTATGTAGCACTGTACTGGGTGAAAAATAGTGCTCAATACAGTAGAATATTCAGAAATGAGTTGGTATAATTAGGCAAGAATATGAAAAAAAAATCAAGGAATAGTTTATTTTGCTGAGTTTAAAACCTGTGGAATAGGAAATATATAAGGACAAAGGAATTACCTTCCACTTCCCCTCATTTTTAGAATTTTCCTTGGAGACAGAGTAAATCTTGAGTTTTTATTTTAACTTTTGAAAAAAAAATAGATATCTCTAGGAATAAACTTAGTTTCGAGTTCTTGCAATGAAGACATATCTCCAAGGGCTATCTAATATTCTAGAGGCTGTCTCACCCTCTAGATTTGTAAAAGCATACCTTTGGAATTAGCTCAGGGGGTCTTTCAGAAGACTTACAGAATATTGTCACAAGAGGGAGCCCCTTTTGTTTGTCAAGGATAAAGAAATCATTGTTCTTTCTTCTGCTTTGCTGTATGATACCTGTGACATTTTGTCTTAACTTCATGGCCACATTCATGCTAATTTATATGCATGCATGTCTGTTAAAGCCAATCGAGTAATAAGTTGTGTTTTCTCTCTCTCCCATATTGATGAGAAAGGGTCTTCAGTTGGCAGAATTGTTTTTTTCTCTAGCATACACACTAATGCACACACATGTATGCACACACGCACACATAGAAGGGCATAAAGAGAGATTCGGGGCAAATTTTCAAACCAAATATTATAAACTGCACGTGTAATTGATAAAGGAATAGAGATTCGGTCTGTGTAGATTTAAATGAGCAATTCCCAAATTGTGTGCCTTGGTATAAAGAGAGTTGAAGTATCTCCATAGTCAAATTATTTTGGGAAAAGCTACTTGTTTTCTTCCCTTCCTTCTATTTAAATGTTCACTATGTATGTTAGCATATTAATATCTTTGTAATAAAGAAAAATACTTGTTCATTTTTTATAATTATAAATATAGATACCTACTGACAATTTTTTTTTTAGCAAATTTGCACATTCTAGATATAACTTCCCCTAGAATACTTTTTTGTGAAAAGCTGATATTGCTAGATTAAATGAAGGAGACAAGGGACTGCAGGGAAACTCTGGAGAGTTTAAATATAGGAAAAGTTATGATGACAATGAATGGATGTGAAAGGGACTTGCAGGCAGACATAACATTCTTGCTATCATTGGGAGAGTGCACCAAGTAATGTGCAAGCCTATGTACACAGTGGGTATTGCATTATATTGTATATTATAAAAAATAAAGTTATCCAGGAAGGAATCAGATTAACTTAACCAGTGAAAAAAATAGGAAGAGGGAAATTCAAAGAATGTTGTCAAGAAAAGAACAATCAAAATAACTTACACACTGATGACTGTAAAACAAACAATAATGAAGAGAAATTCCACCTTGAATAGCACTGCTGATGACAATGCCACCAGTCACTGAAATAGAGAAATTCTATGATAGGCTTAGATAACACTCACATAAAATACATTTTATTAACAAATCCATGTTAAGCATGATGTCATTTTTTCAATCATAGTGTAACTGTAACTTTTACCCCATGTTTTTTTTCTGGGAGTTTTCAGTTATAATTCTTACATTTGAGTCTTTATTTTGAGTTGATATTTGTGTGTAGTGTATTCTTCTGTATTTCGAACACCATTTGTTAACAAGACTATCCTTTCCCCATTGTGTATTCTTACCGCCTCCTCAAATACCAGACTGCATATACACATGGACTTATTTCTGGGCTCTCTATTCTGTTCCAATGGTTTATATGTCTGTTTTATGCCAGTGTCATACTGTTTTTATTAATATAACTTCGTATTATACTTTGAAATCAGGAAGTATGATGCCACTTCTTTTTCAAGTTTGCTTTGACTATCCAGGACCTTTTGTGGTTTCCTATGATTTTTAGGATTTCTTTTTCTATTTACATAAAAAATGTCATTGGGATTTTGATAGGGATTGCATTTAATCTGTAGATTTCTTTCTATGGATATTTTAACGCAGTTATATTATATCTCCTAATCTGGGAATATGGGATGTCTTTCCATTTATGTGTGTCTAATCTATGTCATCAATATCATGTAGTTTTCAGTGCACAAGTCTTTCACCTCTTTGGCTAAGTTTAGTTCTAAGTATTTTATTCTTATTTATACTACTGTAAATGAGATTATTTTTGTTAATTTCCTTTTCAGATAGTTTGTTGTTAGTGTATAGAAATACCATTAATTTTTGTATGTTGATTTTATATCCTGCACCTTTATAGAGTTTTCTAGGTATAGAATAAATTTATCTCAATATAATAAAGTCCATAAATGAAAAGCCCACAACTAACATCATACTCAGTGGTAAAAATATGATAAATCTTTCTCTAAGATCAGGAAGAAGTCAAGGATGATCACTCTTGCTACTTCTATTCAACATAGTACCGGAAGTTCTAGCCAGAGGCAAGAAAAATAAATAAAAGACATCTAAACAGAAAGGAAGAAATAGAATTATGTCTGTTGACTGGTGATATATTATATGTAGAAAGCCTTATTGATTACACACACACACACACACACACACACACAAACTGTTAGAAAGAATAAGATACCTCTTATTTGCTTGTTTTCATATTTTATGTTACACAAATAGGGAGGAAATGTAGTGTGGATGAGTCAGTTCAAAGGGCAGACAGCTCATAAGTATTAGACAACTATTATGACAAAAATCTCTAATTGTAAAGGTCTCTAAGTTTTAAGTTATATTCACAGTGACTACCAAAACAAATGAAATAGAAAGTAAGTCATCATATGACACACAAAAAAATGTAAACTAGAGAGTAAAAAATTAAAGAACAGTTATCAATACATTTAATTAGATCATTTTTACCTTTTAATAAATGTTTCACTCATTAAAATAAATAACAGTTAATATGATTTTTTCTAACAGATTACTTGCTTCTTAATATTACACAAGAAATAATTTTCAAAATTAAAATATATGTCTCTCAAAACAATTTCGCAATTTGAATTGACTTTCAATTGGTAATCACTAAATTTTGCAAAAGTACATTTGATTTTAATATGGACTATTATATTTAAAGTAATTTAAATTCATATAAACTTTAAATCTTAATATTTGTATCTTTCTTTTACCATATACTCAATAAATTTCTGTAATTATAAAATTATGTATTAGTAAAATTATTTTTTATTTAAATTAATTAAAGTGGGAATAGTATGGTGCTTTTAATGCTTTCAATCAGTCAATCAATATTCAATAAAAATTGTTTTCAATTACATTAATACAAGGTAAATATTATATACTTAAAATCTTATTGGTTAGTATTAAAATGCATTTTTAATCTGTTTAAAATGATTGCTCAGTAATGGCTGTTATTATTCACTTGTGAAGAGTGCTTTGAGCAAAGTCTTAAAAAAGTTAAAATTTTAATTCAATTTCCAAGTCCACTCATTTTGTAATTTACTGTCCTTGCCCCCTTTGCCCAGCTCACCAATGTCGCTCTTAATTCTTGTTGTCAAACCAATTCATTCCACATTGAGTTGCTATGTATTCTATTCTTCTCAAGATTATTTCTCCGATAAAACCTGCCCAGCAGTGGGGTGGCATGGAATAACTTAAGGAGTAAGAAGAAGAAACTTATAAATGGTAAAATTGAAAATATCAATGGCAGGCTATTGAAAAAGATTTTTGGAGATATATCTATATATCTATATCTATATCTATATCTATCTATATCTAAAATATATATATATATATATATATATATATATATATATATATATATATATATCAAGCTTTCTAGTTCCTTTTTGATTATTGGATGCAGAATACCACCAAATCTTCTAGGATTTATAAGTCTGTTTTTTGACTCTGGAGGAAAATGGAAACTATAGCCAAATCAACCACATTTTAGGTGGCCTAATCCTCATGTTGAAATGCGTAGAAAGTTCCTACCTGCTAGAAATTTCCTTTCACAGTAGCTATGCACCATTGCCTTTGATTACCTCTTCTAAAATTCTTTGATTAGAATTACTCCTCAGCACTAAAGCATGAATACCTACCCCCATGTAGTTGTTAAAAACTACCAAAAACAAACAAATAAGCAAAGCAAGCAACTTACTTGCTCATAGTAGAAGAATTGTGCCAGAACTTTGCTAAATAACTCTCCAACTATGAGGATATGACCACAGATATTCCGCAAACAATATCACTTTATAAATGCCCTTAAGACTAATTCACATCTGACAGACAGCCTTAACATGGACTGCTTAATTAGAAACTGAATGTCTTCTTCATATGCATGTTTCTATATACAAGTCATAGTAGTAGTCTAAAGCAATTAGTGTGAAGCTGTACTACAGACACACTCATTAAATTCTTGAAAACTATGTGCAAGTTTTTTTCAGAGAGGTCAGAATGATTAAAAGAACAAGCAGAAATTCATTGACTGATTTAATATCATTATTTTTAGGATGAAAGTTTAAAGTGCTGTAAAAGAAAGTGATCATTTGAGTGTGATACTAACTGCAGAAGACACTTCCTGTAGAGTTCTGCCAGAATGCCTAGTACTCCAGAAAGTGTTTAGCTTTCAAACTTTGAAAGCAAAAAATGGAATAGTTCTTTATTTTCTCAAGTATTCTTTTTAACCATAGTTATGTCTTAAGAATGATTTACTTTTATCACAGAACACATTTTAGTAGCAAATTGATTGATCTGAAGAGATGTTCTCTCAATCTTAATACAACGTGGTTTATTCATTTGTTGTGGAATATTTCAGGATTCAATTGATGAGAATATTCAGAACTTATATCTAAAGACTAGTTTAGAATCATATCATATGAAAAACAGGAGATATAAGGATTTAAGCATTTCAATTCTATAATTTAATATTTAAAGGTAATAATTAAAATTACTGGCAACCTACTAAAATAAACATAGATAAAACTCTTAATTTAAGATCGGTATATTAGTAAAATGCTTGGGAATTGAAAGCACCCCATTTATAATCTCAGAGTAATGAATTAGATTATTCTTTTTAAAACTTAGATATGAGAAAGATGATATGTAGTATTACTCTTATTGTTGTCTTCAAATGAATTATACCCTGAAAATGGAGGATACATTTACAAATATTGAAGAATCTTGAGGACCGACCCCCCAATTACAGCTCCATTTTTTGCCAAACTTTAAAGATGACCTGAATATACAGCTGGATTCAGGCTTGCTGTTTTTATAAAGATATGAAAATGTAAGTTTGAAGGAATATAAAATATTTTATTTTCTCTCTTTTTTTCATTAGAATGGTTAAAAAAAATCCTTGCAGATGCAGTGTTTTGCTGCTGCACACACATTCACACACACATACACAAAGTCACATACACACTCACACACACTTCTTCAAAATATTTTCTTTGTTTTCCTTATAAAATTATTTGTAGGTCATCTTTAACACTAATCTCAGTGTAAGTTTAAGATAACATATATTGACTTTATATTCCTAAGCAATCACCAGGATAAAGTTGACCAAATTGGAAGGCATACTGATCTTGTACATATGTCTAGTAGCAATTATGCTAACAAATAAAGCCAGAGGTGTAAATGATATATTGTACAGTTAGGTTTGCAACAAGAAAAATGCATGCCCTTCCTCATGTAAATTTTCCCCAACTTAGAGTTGCAAAGGTCTCTCTTGCAACATTTTTCAAAAGTGGAAATTCAGGGGTCCCAGCAAAAGGAGAAAAGGACAATAGGGCTGGCTTTTACTAGGACTCTGTTGGAGTATATATGATCCAGTCCATTTAACCAGATCAAACTATAGGCAGGGGAGGACAATGGAAGAATGGACCAGTTGGAGATCAAGGAGGTATGGGGGCAGCTTTCTGTGCTAAGGCTTTTAAGTTTGATTAGGTCCCATTTGTTTATTTTTCCTTTTGATCCCCTTGCATGAGGGGAGAGATCCAAAAAAGTATTGCTAAGACCAACATCAATGTTAGTTTTCTTCTAGAGTTGTATGGTTTAAGGCTTTACGTTTAAGTCTTTAAGTTTATTTTTGTATATGCTGTGAGAAAGTTGTCCAGTTTCATTGTTTCTTTTTTTTTTTTAAAGATTTGATTGATTGATTGCTATGTTGGGTCTTCGTTTCTGTGCTAAGGCTTTCTCTAGTTGCGGCAAGTGGGGGCCACTCTTCATCGCAGTGCGTGGGCCTCTCACTATCGTGACCTCTCTTGTTGTGGAGCACAGGCTCCAGACGTGCAGGCTCAACAGTTGTGGCTCACGGACCCAGTTGCTCCATGGCATGTGCAATCTTCCCAGACCAGGGCTCGAACCCATGTCCCCTGCATTTGCAGGCAGACTCTCAACCATTGCACCACCAGGGAAGCCACAGTTTCATTCTTTTGAATGCATCTTTTCAGTTTTTCCAACACCATCGAACAGGCATTTTCCACATAGAAACAGACATAGAAAACAACCTTATGGTTAGTAAAATGGAAAGATGGGGGGAAGGATAAACTAAATGTATGAGATTAACAGAAACAAAATACTATACATAAAAAAGATAAGCAACAAGGATTTATTGTATAGCACAGGAAACTATATTCAATATTTTGTAATAATTTATAAAGGAAAATAATCTGAAAAATATATATAAATGAATCACCTTATTGCACAACTTAAAATAACACAATATTGTAAATCAACTATACTTCAATAAAAGAAAGAATTAAAGGTAACAAAAAAAAGAAACTAAAAAGAATAAAAAAGTCTTTGTTAACAGACAACATGATAATCTATAACAGAAAAGATGTTGTAATCTACTAAAATGCTACTAGAAACCATTGTTGTGTTTATCAAGATTGCAGAATATAAGATCAGTACACAAAAAAATAAATAACTTGTATGTTTTTCTACATGCAAGCGACAATTGGAAATTGAGTGAATAAAGTATTGTCATTTTAAGATATTATCCAAAATGTAAAATACCTAGGGATAAATCAGAACTAAGAAATGCAAGATATTTACACTGAACATTACAAAATATTGCTGAAAGAAGTTATAGGAGAATTAAATAAATTGAGAGACAAACTCTGTACATGGAATGGAAGACTCAATATAGTTTAGATGTCAATTTTCCCAAAATAATATAAAATTCAGTGTATTCCCAATCAAAATTCAAGTAATTATTTTTGATAGAAATTGATGTTGTGATTTTAAAATTTATATGAATATACAAATAAACTAGAATAGGCAAAATAATTTGAAGAAGAAAGCTGCATGACTAACACTACCTGATTTCAAGACTATTTATTAATCTATAATTACCAAGCAATTGCTACTGACACCAAAATAGATCAAGCAAGCAGAATAGAGATTCAAGAAATAGACCCATATGTATTTGGAAAATGGATTTTCAGCAAAGGTGGAAAGACAAATAATAAAACCTAATCTTTTCAAAAAATATTTCTGGAACAATTGGATATGCATATGCAAAAAAAAGGAAAAAAAAGAACTTTGTTCCTAATCTTTATGTTAGAAATAAATATATAGAAATAAATTCAGAATGAACCTGAGTCCTAAGTTTAAGAAATAATACTGTAAAAAATCTAGAAACATTTTAAGAAAATATCTGTAATATGAGTTAGAAAAATATATTTAAAATATACCAATAAAAGCACAATAGAAGTCACTGTTAAGAGAATGACTATAGATAGTATTGGCTTCTGTGACTTTCTGACAGTGAGCCTTTGTTCGGTCACACTGTTACCTGATTGATTAAATTTTGAAGCAAGACCTTTGCTAAGATTGGACTTTATGCAAAGTATCTGGTGTTGAGTTCTCAATTCAGATGAACTTCGCTGGTGAACTACTGAGAACTGGGACCCCCAAAATAATGTGGAAGCCATCCTGTGAATTTGACAAGTGAAATCCGTGTGGCTGACAGGGTCTTGGTGCTCTGGCCAGGTGTCAGGCTTGTGTCTCTGAGGCGGGAGAGCCGAGTTCAGGACATTGGTCCACCAGACACCTCCCAGCTCCATGTAATATCAAAGAGCAAAACCTCTCCCAGAGATCTCCATCTCAACGCTAAGACCCAGCTCCACTCAATGACCAGAGAGCTACAGTGCTGGACACCCTATGCCAAACAACTAGCAAGACAGGAACACAACCCCACCCATTAGCAGGGAGGCAACCTAAAATCATAATAAGGTCACAGATACCACAAAACACACCACCGGACATGGTCCTCCCCACCAGAAAGACAAGATCCAACCTCATACACCAGAACACAGGCACTAGTCCCCTCCACGAAGAAACCTACAAAACCCACTGAACCAACCTTAGCCACTGGGGGAAGACACCAAAAACAACGGGAACTACAAACCTGTAACCTGTGAAAGGAGACCCCAAACACAGTAAGTTAAACAAAATGAAAAGACAGAGAAATATGCAGCAGATGAAGGAGCAAGGTAAAAACCCACCAGACTAAACAAATGAAGAAGAAATAGGTAGTCTACCTGGAAAAGATTCAGAGTAATGATAGGAAAGATGATGCAAAACCTCGGAAATAGAATGGAGAAAATACAAGAAACATTTAACAGGGACCTAGAAGAACTAAAGAGCAAACAAACAAGGATGAACAACACAATAAATGAAATTAAAAATTCTCTAGAAGGAATCAATAGCAGAATAACTGAGGCAGAAGAACGGATAACTGACCTGGAAGATAAAATAGTGGAAATAACTACTGCAGAGCAGAATAAAGAAAAACGAATGAAAAGAATTGAGGACAGTCTCACAGACCTCTGGGACAACATTAAATGCACCAACATTCAAATAATAAGGGTCCCAGAAGAAGAAGAGAAAGAGAAACGGACTGAGAAAATATTTGAAGAGATCATAGTTGAAAACTTCCCTAATATGGGAAAGGAAATAGTGAATCAAGTCCAAGAAGCACAGAGAGTCCAATACAGGATAAATCCAAAGAGAAACATGACAAGACATAGTAATCAAACTATCAAAAATTACATACAAAGAAAAAATATTAAAAGCAACAAAGGAAAAAACCAAATAACATACAAGGGAATCCCCATAATGTTCACAGCTGATCTTTCAGGAGAAACTCTGTAAGCCAGAAGGGAGTGGCAGAACATATTTAAAGTGATGAAAGGGAAAAACCGACAACCAAGATTACACTACTTAGCAACAATCTCTTTCAGATTTGACAGAGAAATTAAAACCTTTACAGACAAGCAAAAGCTAAGAGAATTCAGCACCACAAAACCAGCTTTATGACAAATGCTAAACAAACTTCTTTAGGCAGGAAACACAAGAGAAAGAAAAGACCTACAATAACAAACCCAAAACAATTAAGAAAGTGGTAATAGGAACATACATATTGATAGCTACCTTAAATGTAAATGGATTAATGCTCCAACCAAAAGACGTAGACTGGCTGAATGGATACAAAAACAAGGCCTATATATATGCTGTCTAAAAGAGACCCACTTCAGACTTAGGGACACATACAGACTGAAAGTGAAGGGATGGAAAAAGATACTCCATGCAAATGGAAATCAAAAAAAGCTGGAGTAGCAATTCTCATATCAGACAAAATAGACTTTAAAATAAAGACTATTACAAGAGACAAAGAAGGACACTACATAGTGATCAAGGGATCAATCCAGGAAGAAGATATAAAAATTGTAAATCTTTATGCACCCAACATAGGAGCCCATCAATACATATGGTAAATGCTAACTGCCATAAAAGGGGAAATCAACAGTAACACAATCATAGCAAGGGGCATAACACACCACTTTCACCAATGGACAGATCATGCAAAATGAAAATATACAAGGAAACACAGCTTTAAATGATACATTAAACAAGATGGACTTAATTGATATGTATAGAACATACCCTCCAAAAACAACAGAATATACTTCCTTCTCAAGTGCTCATGGAACAATCTGCAGGATAGATCATATCTTGGGTCACAAATCAAGCCTTGGTAAATTTAAGAAAATTGAAATCATATCAAGTATCTTTTCCAACCACAAAGCTATGAGACTAGATATCAATTACTGGAAAATATCTGTAAAAATTATAAACACATGGAGGCTAAACAATACACTACTAAATAACCAAGAGATCACTGAAGAAATCAAAGAGGAAATCAAAAAATACCTAGAAAGAAATGACAAGGAAAACACAATGACACAAAACCTATGGGATGAAGCAGAAGCAGTTCTAAGAGGGAAGTATATAGCAATACAATCCTACCTCAACAAACAAGAAACATTTCAAATAAACAACCTAACCTTACACCTAAGCAATCAGAGAAATAAGAACAAAAAATCTCCAAAGTTAGAAGAAGGAAAGAAATCATAAAAATCAGATCAGAAATAAATTTTAAAAAATGAAGGAAACAATAGCAAAGATCAATACAACTAAAAATTGACTCTTTGAAAAGATAAACAAAAATGGTAAACCATTTGCCAGACTCATCAAGAAAAAATGGAGAAGACTGAAATCAATAGAATTAGAAATGAAAAAGGAGAAGTAACAACTGACACTGAAGAAATACAAAGGATCATGAGAGATTACTACAAGGAACTTTATGCCAATAAAATGGACAACCTGGAAGAAACGGACAAATTATTAGAAAAGCACAACCTTCTGAGACTGAAGCAGGAAGAAATAGAAAATATAAACTGAGCAGTCACAAGCACTGAAATTGAGATGGTGATTAAAAACCTTGCAACAAACAAAAGCTTCAGACCAGATGGCTTCACAGGCAAATTCTATCAAACATTTATATAAGAGCTAACACCTATTATTCTCAAGCTTTTCACAAATATAGCAGAGGGAGGAACACTCCCAAACTCATTCAACAGGCCACCATCACCCTGATACCAAAACCAGACAAAGATGTCACAAAGAAAGAAAACTACAGGCCAATAACACTGATGAACAAAGATGCAAAACTCCTCAAAAAATACTAGCGAAGAGAACCCAACAGCACATTAAAAGGATCATACACCATTATCAAGTGGGGTTTATCCCAGGAATGTAAGGATTCTTCAATATACACAAATCAATCAGTGTGATAATCCATATTAATCAACTGAAGGAGAAAAACCATATGATCAACTCAACAGATGCAGAAAAAGCTTTCTGAAAAATTCAACACCCGTTTATGATAAAAACCCTCCAGAAAGTAGGCATAGAGGGAACGTACCTCAAAATAATAAACATCATATATGGCAAACCCACAGCCAACATCGCTGTCAATGGTGAGAAACTGAAACCATTTCCACTGAGATCAGGAACAAGACAAGGTTGCCCACTCTCAGTACTATTATTCAACATAGTTTTGGAAGTTTTAGTCACAGCAATCAGAGAAGAAAAGAAATAAAAGGAATCCAAATAAGAAAAGAAGAGGTAAAACTATGACTGTTTGCAGATGACATGATACTGTGCATAGAGAATCCTAAAGATGCTACCAGAAAACTACGAGAGTTAATCAATGACTTTAGTAAAGTAGCAGGATAAAAATTAATGCACAGAAATCTCTTGCATTCCTATACACTAATGATGAAAAATCTGAAAGTGAAATTAAGAAAACACTCCCATTTACCATTGCAACAAAAAGAATGAAATATCTAGGAATAAGCCTACATAAGGAGACAAAAGACCTGTATGCAGAAAATTATAAGACACTGATGAAAGAAATTAAAGATGACACAAAGAGATGGAGAGATATACCATGTTCTTGGATTGGAAGAATCAACATTGTGAAATGACTATACTACGCAAAGCAATCTACAGAGTCAATGCAATCCCTTTCAAACTACCAATGGCATTTTTCACAGAACTAGAACAAAAAATATCACAATTTGTATGGAAACAGAAAGGACCCTGAATAGCCAAAGCAATCTTGAGAAAGAGAAACAGAGCTGGAGAAATCAGGTTCCCAGACTTCAGACTATACTACAAAGCTACAGTAATCAAGCCAGTATGGTACTGGCACAAAAACAGAAATATAGATAAGTGGAACAGGATGAAAGCCCAGAGATAAACCCACACACATATAGTCACCTTACTTTTGATAAAGGAGGCAAGAATATACAATGGAGAAAAGACAGCCACTTCAATAAGTGGTGCTGGGAAAACTAGACAGCTACATGTAAAAGAAGGA
Source organism: Balaenoptera physalus (assembly GCF_965194825.1). NCBI lineage: Eukaryota > Metazoa > Chordata > Mammalia > Artiodactyla > Balaenopteridae > Balaenoptera > Balaenoptera physalus. Next base: position 104,645,702 of record NC_138888.1, read on the forward strand.
AATTAGAACACTCCCTAACACCATACACAAAAATAAACTCAGAATGGATTAAAGACGTAATGTAAGGTCAGACACTATAAAACTCTTAGAGGAAAACATAGGCAGAACACTCTATGACATAAATCACAGCAAGGTCTTTTTTGACCTACCTCCTAGAGAAATGGAAATAAAAATAATAATAAATGGGACCTAATAAAATTAAAAGCTTTTGCACAAAGGAAATCCTAAACAAGACGAAAAGACAACACTCAGAATGGGAGAAAATATTTACAAATTAAGCAACTGACAAAGGATTAATCTCCAAAATATATAAGCAGCTCATGCAGCTCAATATCAAAAACCAAACAATCCAATCGAAAAATGGGAAGAAGACCTAAATAGACAGTTCTCCAAAGAAGATATACAGTTTGCCAACAAACACATGAAAGGATGCTCAACATCACTAATCATTAGAGAAATGCAAATCAAAACTACAATGAGGTATCACCTCACACCAGTCTGAATGGCCATCATCAAAAAATTTATAAACAATAAATGCTGGAGAGGGTGTGGAGAAAAGGGATCCCTCTTGCACTGTTTGTGAGAATGTAAATTGATACAGACTCTATGGAGAATAGTATGAAGGTTCCTTAAAAAACTAAAAATAGAACCACCATATGACCCAGCAATTCCACTCCTGGGCATATACCCTGAGAAAACCATAATTCAAAAAGAGTCATGTACCACAATATTCATTGCAGCTCTATTTACAATAGCCAGGACATGGAAGCAACCTTAGTGTCCATCAACAGATGAATGGAAAAAGAATATGTGACACATATATACAATGGAATATTACCCAGCCAGAAAGAGAAATGAAATTGAGTTATTTGTAGTGAGGTGGGTGGACCTAGAGTCTCTCATACCGAGTGAAGTAAGTCAGAAAGAGAAAAACAAATACCGCATGCTAACACATATATATGGAATCTAAAAAAAAAAGGTTCTGAAGAACCTAGGGGCAGCACAGGAATAAGGACAGAGACTTATAGAATGTACTTGAGGACATGGGACAGGGGAAAGGGTAAGCTGAGACGAAGTGAGAGAGTGACATGGGCCTGTATATACTACCAAATATAAAATAGATAGCTAGTGGGAAGCAGCCGCATAGCACAGGGAGATCAGCTGGGTGCCTGTGACCACCTAGAGGGGTGGGATAGGGAGTGTGGGAGGGAGACGCAAGAGGGAGGAGATATGGGGATATATGTATATGTATTCACTTTGTTTTAAAGCAAAAACTAACACACCATTGTAAAGCAATTATACTCCAATAAAGTCATTAAAAAAAAGAGAATGACAGTATAATTCAAAGAATATGAAAAAAAATTGTAAATTATATAGCTGATAAATTAGTTTTGTGCAGAATATTTTAAGTTTCAAAATTCAATAAAACAAATTACGAAATTAAAATGGGCAAAAGTTGTTAACAGGTATTTCATATAAGGAGATATACGGATTCAATTTAGCAGAAGGAAAGATGCTCTGTGACATTATTTATTAGAAAAATGCAAATGGAAAGCAAAATAATATGACACACCTATTAGCATGTCTAAAAGTAAAGACTGATCATGCCAAGTGTTGTCAAGGATGTGGAGTTACTGAAACTGTAACATATCAATGTGGGTGTGTAAAATGGTACAACCATAATTTGACAGTTTGAAGTTAAACATATATGTAACACGTGATTGAGATGTTTCACTCTAGGTATTTGTGGAAGTGAAAATAATGTTTATGTCCATACAAAGCCTTGTGCATAAATGTTCACAGAAACTTTCTTTATAATAGCCAAGATATGGAAACAAAACATATGTCCATCAACAGGACAATGGATAAACTGAGGTTTCTAATGTTTACTCTAAGTTTCTGTAGTAAAGTTATGGTAGAATACTAACAAGTTTTGCTTGGATCCTGTCCCACTGAATGTATTGCTTTCAGTACTATAGAGTACTCAGGATGATGGCAAGTGTAGCTTTTTATTTTTTATTTTTCTGAAACTAATCTCCATTCCTAAGATTCTCCTTAGGAATCTGTGACAGTACGCTATAAGTTTTGTTTTATCAGTATGGCATTCATGTCTGGCTGATTCACAAACCGGGCATTTGACTTGATGAACATTCATTAAACAAATATTTGTTGAAATATTAACATCACACAGTTCTTGCATGCGATATTTAATAGTATTTTTCAATAACTATCTTTTAGTAAATGAATGCGACCAGAAAGCTAAAGGATCTCCTTAAGATACTGTTAAGAGATGGAAAATGGATGACAGTGTGTTTAAAGATGGTTCGATGTAGTGTAGTAGGTTTGCTTCTCTTGAATATGTTAGAACCCTAGAGGAGCATGGCGAAAGTGCATAGAGAACACAGTGTGGATCCATCAATATTACTACAGCAAGACACATCTGTGCCATATTCTCTTTCTTATTGTGGCTTCTTGATGTGAGACAATAATCATTTCATTGCAGTGTTTCTGACTAATCATCAAGCATTGTGAAGAAGCACTGGTGTTGTAAGTATGTGTAACTGACTTGCCACCCCAGGTAGGAGTGACATAAACTTTTCAATTTCAAAATGTATAAAAGTGAATTTCTATTATTTTCTTTCCAGACAAAATATGGGTATATAAATTCATTCTTATGTCTTTTGAACAAATACAAAAAAGACATTTTCCAGTTTCCTAGAATACTGCAGTTGATTCTTAGCAAATGAGAAAAATAATAAAACCATACTAGGAAATGTGTTCAAAGGAACTTGAGGTGGAAAATGATGAACTGACACAAATAAAAAGGGTTTAAAGATGTGACTTCCCACGTGTTCTATAAATCATCCTTGATATTGATGGCCTCTCACAGTATTTTTGAAGACTGCCTTGTCTAGTACATTTCTTGAAATATGTTTTCTATGTGTCCTGAACTACAACTTTGATTCCCTATAATTCTGCTCTTTCTGCATCTTTGTATTTACAGAATCACTTTGTTGTGAGCTGACCAACAATGCAATAAAATAAACCATTTTACTGCTGTGATATTTTTCCTTTTGTCATTTTATAAAGATAATAGGTGACTTTAAAAAAATTAAAAGGATGAGACGAGTCTGTCATTTCTTCAGTTATTCTTCAAAGAGTTATATGTCATAAATAAATTAATTCCATTGACTTACTGGCAGTATCTTATGGCAAGAAGGGAATTCTAAAAAATAATTTTTTTCTATCAAGACAAATATGATATAATTCAACAAGTCTTGCCTTAATTTACAGCACTGAAACTTAGAAATTGTGGACAAATATATAATATCATGAAACTGTCATTACACATTTTACATTGCAAGTTATGTTATTAAATAACCCAATAGCATACATGCTATGTTTTAACCAGTTTCAAATTCTTCCTTGGATCGAAATAAACATAAATCCTATTATAGAAGTTGAGTAGGACAGATAGTTTGAATTATTAAATATCATCATAAATACTTCTTATTCACATACATGCATCTTATTGCAGTCATTTTTAAATATTAACGTTTAAAATCAAAGCAAAATTTGATTAGAATGACTTAGTAATTCTATAACTATTTCCAAAGTAAATATATAGTTATGGTTAAACAAACAACATTTGCATTATTAACAGGTAACATCATACAAAAGCTCTTCTGTTCATGAATGGACTGATAGGATAGATTGTGAAATGATCTAGGACATTAGTTTCCTAATTCAAAATGTATATTGCTCATTTAATAGTTTTGGGGGATGGTGTTATTTTTCCGTCTGCATTAAATTTCTCTTTTTCCACAAACCTTCCATTGTGAATCTGCATAATTGAAAATGTCTTACCTTTCACTTTATTTTTTCAGATTTTCTTCTTTCTTTAACAAATTACAGTATAATCTAAATATAATATAAATGTTTTAATTTTCAAACAAATAAAAATATAAAGATTATAATCCACTAATTATGTAAACAGTCACAAATAATAAATACAAATATGTATTATATTAGCTTCAGGCTTTTTAATAAATAGGAAAAAATAGAAATTTCCCCCATTACTCTCCTTGGTCCATTTTCACCCCTCTCTTTCCAAATATATGCTTAATGCATCTAATTATATGGAATAGTTTGCAAAATTTGTCTTTAAGCTTACATAAATTATTATTATTACATAATTCCTTTGTCTCATCTATTTTTAGGCATTTATATCCATATTGATACAGAGGGATTTCATTTACTTTAACTGCTGGATTATAATTTATTTTATTAATATACCTGTCAATAGATCTACATTGCATCAGATAGACTTTTGTTTTCCAGTTTTCTTCTTTACAAGGAGTGATCCAATATACATTCCTATAACGGTTTCCTATGGCACATTTGTAAACATTTATGTAGGTGATATATCTAGAACTGAAAGCTTATTCACACATTAGAAACATTTTAAATTCTCTTAGAAATTTTCTAACACACTATACAGTGGTTGTACTAATTTACCCTTTCCCCAACAGTGTATGGGAGTTTCCATTTCTTCAAAACCTTTCCAATATGTTGTTTACTTTCTTTTAAATTAATGTTATACTTAAGGAGTATAAATTTGTATCTCAATATGTTTCTCCCCACCCCTTCTTGTTTTTCTGATTGCTAATAAGATTGACACCTTTTAATATATTTATTTTCTGTCCCTACTTAGTTCATATAATTTGATATTTGTCTACTGGATGACTTGTTTTCAGTGATTTGTTGGGGTTTTTTATACATTGTGGATATTAATTCTCTTCATCTCATGAGACAACTATTTTAAAATTCAGCTGCTAATCTTTTAACAAAGATTCAAATGGAGTCTTCATTAAATGCATGTCAAATCCCTAGTTACTGCTTCTCCTAATATCATTCTGCAGAGATCCATGCAATGCAGAAATGTTAGGTTTGCTCTCCTTCAGGAGCTTTCATCAAAATTTCACGAATATCTCCTGGATGGACAGGAATGGACTGTCCTTGTGTGTTAAATCTCTGCTCTACATCCTGTCTTTACCCACCTCTAGGGCAGTAGTAGGAGGGATCTGAATTTAAGAGTTGTGGGAAGAAAATAACTTGGAGGTTAGCTCAAAGGAAGTATTTCCTACTGGGCAGAAGTAATTGATTCTATGTCAGCTGTTTGTGTGGACTACATAAGTTTTTTCTTCAATGATATTTCTAAGATATTTCTAAATATTTTAAATTCTTCTGTGAATGCTTGGGTTTTACTGAAGTAGGTAAACTAGTACATTTAATGGAGAATTCTCTGTGACCAATTTGCCATGTTGGTACAGTCTTTAAACTTACATAACAAAAATGAATTAAAAACATTTAATTCACTTTAATTATTGAAACTTGAGTCAACTATATAATTGTGCAAAAGAAAAAAATATAAAACACTCCTGTGTGTTTTTCTTTCACTGCTAGCACAGAACACTGCTAACACTTCCGGTGTTAAATAAATAGGATTCAACGACACCTGTTAAAGATGGTAAGGCAGACTTTGTTTAGGACCATCATGGTAGATAGGGACCACTGCAGTGGGATTTCACAGTGGCAGAAAGATTAAGCTCAGCTCCCAAAACAGCACAAGCAAATGGGAATCTACAGCCAAGGAGCAGGGTGGGGGCCAGTGAATGGAAATTTACTCAGAGGAAAAATCAGGGGTAAGGGGAATCCTGTCTACACTGACCTAACAGGATTCCTGCTGAAGCCAGGCCTGGGCGATGATGGATAATGAGGAAATTGATCAGAAATCAAATGTGATCAGATATTGAGGGTTGGGGGTTCTGGTTAAACTGACTTAACAGGATTCTTGTTAAAGCTGGATTTTACAAGGAAGTAAGTGCACTGATAGGCATAGGAAAAGGTTTGCGAGCCTGCCTAAAGTTTGGCCAAACAAAGAATCCCTGTCACTGGTAAACAAATATGTGGAGGTTTCTCCCACACCAAGCAGTTCTCTGGGATACCAGCTAGGTGTCCTATAATTCAATTCAATTTCGACACATCTACATGAAGTTAGCATCAGATCCCACAAGTTAAGGGCTCAGCCCCACAAGACTACCCTCAATTTTATCCATTTAACATTTGATCTCTTTCCCTTCTTCTATTTTACAAAGTTTTTTTTTTTTTTTTTTTTGCCAAACAATATACTATTATAAATACTAGGACAATTTCACAAAAATTACGTTTACACATTGTGAAATAACCAGAAATGTTATTTCTTATTAACTGGAGGTTCCAGGTTGTCAGCTCTATTTATGACCTACTGACTATAAGTCAGGGCTCTCATGATTCCCTTTGTGGGTTCAATAATTTGTTAAAGTAACTCACAGAATTCAGGGAAACACCTACTTATTCTTACTGGTTAGTGACACAGTAAAGGATGTGATAAAGGATGCAGATGAACAGCCACATGAAGAGATACATAGGGCAGGGTCTGGAAATGTCCTCAGTGAAAGAGCTTCTGTCCCCCCTGGAGTTGGGGTGCACCACCCTCCCAGTATGTGGATGTATTCACCAACTTGGAAGCTCCCCAAACCTGGTACTATTGGAATTTTTATGGAGGCTTCATCATCTATGGGTTTGAAAGTCCCAAGCTTCTATTCGTGGCTGGCCTTTCTGGTGACCAGCCCCCATCCAATAGCCCACCAAGAGTCACCTCATTAATACAAAGACATTCCTATCACCCTGGAATTTCCAAGGGATTTAGGAGCATGGTCCCAGATGCTCCTATCACTCAGGAAATTATAAAAGTGTTAGGATTTCTGTGTCAAGACTGAGGTCAAAGACTAGATGTTAGACAAAATGATTCTCCTAGCATGGTTATTTTCAAGGGTTTTAGGAGCTCTCTGTCAGGAACCAGATACTGAGAACTATACACACACACACACACACACACACACACACACACATATATATATATATTTATTATTTCACTATATGTAATTTTGTGACATCATTCTAATATTTATAATATTATATTGTTTGGCAAACAAAATTATTTGTAAAAGAGAAGGGAAATAGAGCAAATGTTAAATTTATAGAACACAATTTCTCAAGTTTGTTCTTTGACACATATGTAATAATTTAAAAACAGTATTAGAAAGTGTTCCTTAAGAACATTTACTAAACAAAAATTATTTATCTGCCTGGGAGAAGAAAATGTAATATGCTAGGATTGTGGAGATTACTATTTTGTTTCTCATATGGAAGTTTTGGTGAAGTTATTTGCAAAGCCTGTTTGATCCTCCATGTGTTGGCCTTTCACCTTTCCAGGAGACTCCGCATCACCATCTTCTTCTTTGTCCCAGATTTCCTGCAAAAGTCATGCTCAAACTGAATTACAACTTGAGTCAGTCAACTAAAACATGACAGTGTGGCCGCACTGGCTTCAAACAAAAGAGATAACGATATTCTGCTGTGTGTTTTGTACTGTAGAATCCAAACCAAATGTTCTAGGGAGTTAAAAATCCATAAGGAAAATGTTGGAAGGATTTGCCCTCCAAGTGCTGCTTAGCAATCTTAAACTACTTTGACATTTCACTATCCACAGAGTTATAGTGTGGTTTAGAGGGCTTTCATTCCAGAGCTTTTGTGATGAGTTTCCCACCATGCTTTGGTACATAAAATATGAAATAAAAAAAGCACATCCTATATCTTCTTTATTATGGAACAATTATTTCTGTAGGTTTTCCAATAAAGCAGGAGGTGGATGAGGATGTCACAGCCACAGCCAGTAACATTTTTGCAACAAGTTTGTATTAAAAACTACATATATCCAAATTTGGTTTCAATTTTATGATATGAAGTTAAAGTGTTTCCAACTCATTTTTGTGACAGTTATTCATTTATTCCTGAATCTCAAAATAGAATCCTGAATCTTAAAACTGCATGTGTTTTATTCATTTGTTGTTTTTCACTTACCTCACCGCTGTGTGTGGTTTTTTTAAACATCTTTACTGGAGTATAACTGCTTTACCATATTGTGTTAGTTTCTGCTGTATAACAAAGTGAATCAGCTATATGTATACATATATCCCCATATCCCCTCCCTCTTGCGTCTCCCTCCTACCCTCCCTATCCCACCCCTCTAGGTGGTCACAAAGCACTGAGCTGATCTCACTGTGCTATGTGGCTGCTTCCCACTAGCTATCTATTTTGCATTTGGTAGTGTGTATATGTCAATGCTACTCTCTCACTTCGTCCCAGATTACTCTTCCCCCTCCCCGTGTCCACAAGTCCATTCTCTACATCTGTGCCTTTACTCCTTTCCTGCCCCTAAGTTCATCAGAACCATTTTTTTTTTTTTTGGATTCCATATATTTGTGTTAGCATACGGTATTTGTTTTTCTCTTTCTGACTTACTTCACTCTGTATGACACACTCTAGGTCCAACCACCTCACTACAAATAACTCAATTTCATTTATTTTTATGGCTGAGTAATATTCCATTGTATATATGTGCCACATCTTCTTTATCCATTCATCAGTCGATGGACACTTAGGTCCTGGCTATTGTAAATAGAGCTACAATGTACATTGTGGTACATGTCACTTTTTGAAAAATGGCTTTCTTAGGGTATATGCCCAGTAGTGGGATTGCTGGGTCATATGGTAGTTCTATTTTTAGTTTTTTAAGGAACCTCTATACTCTTCTCCATAGTGACGGTATCAATTTACATTCCTACCAACAGTGCAGGAGGGTTCCCTTTTCTCCACACCCTCTCCAGCATTTATTGTTTGTAGATTTGTTGATGATGGCCATTCTGACTGGTGTAAGGTGATACCTCATTGTAGTTTTGATTTGCATTTCTCTAACGATTAGTGATATTGAGCATCCTTTCATGTGTTTGTTGGCAATCTGTATATATCTTCTTTGAAGAAATGTCTATTTAGGTCTTCTGCCCATTTTTGGATTGGGTTTTATGTTTTTTTGATATTGAGCTGCATGAGCTGCTTGTATATTTTGGAGATTAATCCTTTGTCAGTTGCTTCATTTGCAAATATTTTCTCCCATTCTGAGGGTTGTCTTTTTGTTCTGTTTATGGTTTTCTTTGCTGTGAAAAAGCTTTTAAGTTTCATGACCCACCTCCTCTGTGTGTTTTCCAGTGACTTTTTAGTTAGCATTATTTCTCTGTGCTTAGATCTACATAATGATATGTCCCTCTCTTGTCTTTCTTCAAAATCATCTTATTCTGAAAAAGATAAACAAATATGGTATCACACTGGGAATTCATCATCTGCTTAATTAATAATCTCCATAATTTAAACAGTGAGTCTAAACATTCCCAAGTATTTTGCAATTGAGCTTTAGTGTTTTTAGTTTAAAAAATAAGAAAATTAATATCTTTAATGTAAAGAGATGTTGCTCAATATAGACTGGCATATCTTCCTAATTTATATCTATAATGTTGGATGCAAAACAAATAAATAAACAATAACAGCAGGATTGCAGAAGCCTTGAGTAATAACTATTTTTAGGCTTACCTAACTTTTGTGATTGGTTCAAATAGTTAATTTGTCAGTAAATTTGAAAGTGATACTAAACAGGAAAACATAAACCATTAATATAAGAACACATGTCATTTTTTTTTAGAATTAAAATATATATGTTGATATTTAGTAACCAACCTAGTTGTGTGAGGCTATAGTTGTAACTTAGAATATGATTTGCTTAAGGAGAATTCTATTATTATCTTTCTTATGAAAAGATGTAACTTTAATATATGAAATCTATGATTTCAAGTTGAAATGTCTAAAAAATGAATTAATACTTAACTTACAAAACACATTGAATGCAGAATTCCTTTACTTTTTTTCACTTAAAAATTTTTAGTTATACTCATTCATTAGATTTTTTAGCAACTCAATTTTATCACATTCAAAACATTTTTACATAAAAGCTCTATTTTTTCTCCTTGTAATTCATTAGTTTGCATGATTCACTTAAATGCTTTAACAAGTTCAACCAGCAAAAACATGTTTGTGTATAAATACAACTGAATCTTGGTAATCTTAAATTTATGTCTTGAGGCCATATAACTGCATAGAAAAAGTGTAGGATTCTACTAGCTATGGTATGAAGTTTCCTGTAGGCATTGTCAGTATGGGACATTAAGATGTATGATAATTTGAGGGGCCAGTTGAATGGAAGTTAGTAATAATTCTTTGGGTATAATGTTCAAATAAAGAAATATATTACTAGTCTCATGAATGGTAATTTTCTCCCAATCATCAGCATTTAATGAAACTAGCATTCCCCCTTCAAATGTTTAAACAGTTTAAAATAATGACTGAAATTAGTATTTCCACCATGTCAGCAGTCCCAGGATATTTGTTCAAAAATGTTGTACTTTGTTCAAAAATTAGAAGTCTCCATTTTTTCTCCCAGGAATTGACATTGCCTGGAATACTTTGTCCCCTAGTGAGAAGTCAGAAGAATGCATGTTTGACCCAGTGAGACCAAAAGACTCTGAGGGATTTGCTCCCGAGTCCTAAAGCCCAGAATAACCAGGGTGTTACATTTCAAACTGTTGCCCTGGATCCCACATAAGGCTTTACACTGCCGTGCTTTCCTGAACTGTCCAACAATAGATGAGTTCTCCAGGGCTTATGGTAAGGGGTGGTGCTGCAGGACATATTGTCACATAAGATTAAGAATAGTAAAACATCACATGAGTCGAGTGTTTGATACAGGAAGATGTGAAGTTTTCCTTTGAAAATTAAATTATTTAAAAGTCAATTTTCCCTAGTCTTTAACAGTCAATGGATGAAATGGTGCCATATTACTAATAATAGCCTATATTTTATAGGTTGTTGCCCTAACTTGTTCATGTCCATCCTCAACAAAACACTCTCAAATCCTTCCAGGGATGCCAACAAATTCCTTACTCCTACTTATGAAGAATTCTGGTCTGTCATCAGTGAAACTAGGTCAGGCTCAACTGTGATAGTCTCTTGGCTAGAGCAACTTCCATGGTTGCACCACAACCTCCTGCCAGATATCAGCACCCCATTACCGCCCCTGACTATTATGAAAGCTGCCACCTCCCAACAAAGTTGGCTTTGGGGGAAAGTCAGGGGAGACTTTTCATTCCTACAGTTATATTCTTTTAGTTAAGCACCAACTTGACTGGATACTTGCTCCAGTATCTTGTAAAGAGGGTTTAGGGAAAAAATGTCTTTCAATTTTTACTTATAGCCTTTCTTTCTCATTAAGATGAAAACATGAATCAACTCAGAGGTCGAACATGAAGACAATCCAAATGACATGCAGCATGTCATGCTGATAGTTGGCCTTTTATAAATGGATTGGGCTACAAAGCAAAATGAGTGTCACAGAGGCAAAAATTGGTACATCCCTTTCAAACCATCAGACTATTGATATACCAGTCACATGGATAATACTGTTCCCAGTGTGAAGATAAATGCATGAGGCTCATTTATCCTGATGCCATTAAACATTCACTTTATCTCTTGTGACTTTTGCATAAGATTATTTCAAAACAAAGTGTTAAAAATTTAAAGTCTATATCATCACATACTTAGTCCTAAATATATGCTCATAAAGCAAGTTTTTAATTATATTTGGTTTTATGATAATCTACTACAGAAAGCAGAGATTTTAGTGTTCTATTTAAATACACTTTATATGTGTTCAAAGTGTATATTTCAAAGTGTCTGGTTACAAACACTGAGAGGCATTTGGGGCAGAATCCAGATTGTGCAAAATTGGGCAAAAGCCAACATGAAAGTGTTCTTGGGAGTTAACAAGTGTTCCTTTGTCAAATATTATGCATTTGTTCTGTTTATATAACTATTCCATTTAAAACCTTCTCTCTGTCCCTTCAAATTGTGAACTTAATGTAAACTTAAGTTGCTGGACATTTAGAAGTCCTACTGCTTATTTACCTACGTCTTTAATAGGATCACCCATTATGTCTCCATTTGTTGGTCCTATACATACATGGGTCTGTGAAAGGAAAAGGCTCTGCTAATTGTCATTTGCCTTTTTAAAGTTGACTGGTGACTGTGCTGCTCCCTACTTGAAAAGTCCTGAGAACCTTCTCTAGGACATTTGGGCAGGTAAGTTCCTAAATTTTAGATCTGTTTCCAATTGCTAAAAACCTTAACTTCTCCTTTCTCACTTGACTAATTTCATCTTCTGAGCAAGAACCGAATTTCCATAAAAATTATAGCTCTAACTTCCTGAATAAACTCACAATATTTATACCAAAAGAAAATCATTTTAAAAATAATTGGTCTTGATTTTAGCCCATACAAAGTCTAACAGATAATTGCTACATTTGAAGTCATGAGACCTAGGTTTCAACTGTGATACTAACAAACTGATTCTAGAAAGTGTTGACCCAAAAAAATGTACAACATGAGAGGTGTTGAGTGAAGTTTTATGTGGGGCAAAATGAGGACTATAGCCTGGGAGACAGCATTTCAGATGGCTCTGAGAAACTGCTCCAAAGAGGTAGGGGGGGAGTTTAGTAAATATGTGACATTGGTGAAGGGGGAGTACATACAATCAAACACGTATTTGTTTTGCAGAAGTTTTCTGCTAGTCACAAGGAGCAGTCGTCACCATGAAGGATTTTAGTGCTTTTCTAGATATGAGGAGATACAAGAATTGGGCTTATAAAATTGCCTCCTGAAAATATCTAACTATCTGAAGACCGGCTCTGCCAGTTTTCCCAGAGCACAGAGTGCCTATTTCTGCTCTCCACCTGAACTCCATTCAGGGGGGTTGAAAATCAGCAGCTGCAGCAGCACATGATTTAATCCTTATAGAGGTAGATGGCAAGTGCCAAAGGCAAGTGCCAATTTGTTGTTGACAAAAGTTACTTAAACTCTCTAGATCTCAGTACATTCATCTGTAGTAGGATTGGGTTGGATCAGTATTTTTCAAGTCAAATTGTATATCAGAGCAGTAAATGTTTTAAATTATATAACAGAGTCCCTAAAAGTGAAGTAGAAAAAAACGAAGAGAAGTACAATTTGTTTTGGTTGGTCCACAGACAATGGGTTGGACCATAAGGCCTATCAGTCTTTTATATGTAAATTTGAATTTTATGCCAGTACTGATCCATTGTTAGTATATCATTCTTGATACATAGCATGAATATTTACTGCTAGTTTATCCACATTCTTCCATAATGTCTTTTATTAGACAAAAGAAAGCCTTTTGAAAAAGAGCTTTTGAAGGTACCAGTAATAAAGTTTGTAACTGCATAGCAGAATAAAGTTCACATTGATTTCAAATTCATGACCTTGTTCTCCTAAACAATGTGCCTTAGATAAGTGGGTTAATAAGAGGGCAAAACTACCTTATTTGTATCGTATTACAAAGGTATTATTGAAAACCTCATTTGTCACTAATCATTTTGCTTTCAGATTGTTAAATGCAGCACAATTGAACAAATTTATTAAAATTTTACTAAAATATATCAACATTTCCACAAGATAGCATGACACAGGCATACCAGTGATTTTGAGATAAGACTGAAACTAAAACTTGGAATCACATAGTCAATGCAACAGACAATTATAGTGTTTCTGTCCTCCATCATATACTCGTGTATATATATATATATAATACACATGATAACAAATGTAATATATATAGAAATGCACATACATTTATAGTATTTTATATACATAAACATCTCTATTCACTCTCACAGCTGAGCTATTAAAATCTAGACATATTTATGCATGCTACTTTAGCTCACAGAAGTACACTTAACTTCATGAATGCTGATTTATAATCTCCTTAATTCACTGATCTTTTTTCATCTTTTCTACCTGTATCATAAAGAAAAAAGGAAGCAATATAAGCTGTAATTTTTCTCTGAAAAGAATGTATTTTGTCCAAATGTTATTGAAATTCTATGTGATTATTTCACGGTGTATGCATTCTTTCTTGGTCAAACAGACATTCATGGAAATACATCTCCAAGGAATCATTGGCATCACAGTATGAACAGGGCACTTCATTGATTGGGGCCTTTGCTAATTGGCAGGGGTGGAGATTTTGATTTTTGCATGAATCACTTTGAGTCCCTCTGTCACACAGACTATACCTATAAACATTGCCAGTCAAGTTTACTGGAGCATAGCATCACTCACAAAAGAACCGAAAAGCCCACAGGGATAGGTCAACATAAATCTATCTATACTGCTAGAAAAGAGAATGCAATGTATATAGATTTTCAGCACTGGACAGGGTTTTAGAGATTAACTACTGCCTCATTTTACGAAGGAGAATGTTCAAATCCAAAGACACTGAGATGCTCTTGGTCAGATAGTTAATTAGCAGCAACACCAAGATGAAAACCCTGGTCTTCCGATTCTTAGTCCATTGCTTTTTTCACTTCACCTGCTGTACATTCTGACAGTGGGTCAAAAGTGAAGTCTTGTTGTGTGAAATAGCACTTTATTTCCATGAGCATTACTTTTTATTTTCTTTTATTTCTTATAAATATCTCTAAAGAAAACAAAGCTTTGATGTTGTTTACAAACGGAATAACATGGAAATATTGGGACAGTCTTTTCTAATTATGTAGGCTGCCAGCTGTCAATTAATGAATACATAATTGCCTATGCATCTAGTCAAACGTGTTTCAGTGAACCTGACATAATAGTTTAGTGCAGGGCGCACCTCTTTCCCCCTCCGGCTGCATTCTACTCTTCGCTGAATCTCAGAGTCACGTTGAAATCAGGAATAATGTAGCGTTTCCCCTTCTGTCCCGTTGTCCCCTGATTTCTTGCTACCTCCCTAGCATGAAGTTTCTCCTCACTTCCTATCCTCACATTCAAGAGCAAGCATTAGAAGTGAGTCACACACGGTGAACTTCCCAAAGCTCTTTCCATTGACTCTGCTGCAAACTTTCACATGCATGTAGGTAGGGTCTGTGTCCTTTCCTGACCTCTTCACTCTGAGGAAGCACTGTTCTTGTTCCCGGTGAATTTGAGGTTCTTGCCTCCCCGAGGAAAGAATCTGGAGATGAGATAGGAAGGTCAAGAAAGTAAAGTGAGCATTTATTTAAGCAAGAACACGCTCTCAGAGGGGCAGCGAGTAGACAGGTGAGGAACTGCTACCCTGGGTTTCTTCTGCAAGCCGGTTATGAGGGGCATACAAATGAAGGGGTGGGATATTCACTGGAGAAAGAGGAGTTTGGGGGTCATGTTCCCTGATTTTCACCCCAGCTCCATCTTCCCGAGGGGAGGAGGGATTTTTGTCTTTATTTAGCTTAGATCAGACGTGTCATGGGGTCGGTGCGTGATGGGTACTTCTTATCTGCAAGGCTAATTTTACTGTAATATAATGAGCAACAGGTTACATTCACAGTCAGGAGTTTCCCGCCTTTCCCCACCTTTCCTTGTCTGCCCCCAAGACACTTATCACCCAAAATGTGTGGTTTCCTGTCGGTCTAGAGGTTCCTGCTTTTCTTTCTCTGCCCATGGACCTGTTGACAAGATGTATGATTTCCTGCCACCTGGCCCCTGCCCCCATTTCTCTGCTCTACCTGCCTGCTCTAACGTTCTCAGAAAGTACTCAGAAAGTACTTTGACCTGCTAGGCCTTTTGTCCACCACTCAAAGGATGAGCAGAAAGACCTCTTGCTTGAAGACTCTGATAGTTCTTACTTTAGTTAACACAGAATCATTTTTTTTTTGACTGAAAATTTGAAACAAAGTATTTGAAAATGATTTTTCCCAGAAAATAATTATTCCTGTTTACCTGGTAAAGAGGGATATTAAGTTGAAAAGTAAGTAACAAAGTTGTTATAGCTTTCTGAATCCAAGGCATTGCATAAGCAAGAAGCTTATCTTTTATGGTATTTTTAACTTAGTAAGATAGAGCAAACTAACAGGTTTTGCTAAATCTGTAGGGAAATTTCAGAGATATGAGCTTTTAAATTTTGTTTCCTTTCAGTTATTCTCTTGTCTTCTTTTCCTTAAGTTTTTTGTATCTATTCCAGTTTCCTTTGTGGTAAATGCACACAAAGTATCTGGAAAATTTAATACCAAGATGACTGTATTTCAAAGATAATTTATGGTGATGTTTTTCTTTCTATTTCTTTCAAGTTATTGTCTTCATATCTTTGTCACTGCATGCCCTTCTCCCAGTCTTCTCTCTTTTCTTTCACCTTATATCCTATCTGCTCTCTCTTCTACTACTTTCTTTACTTGCTTAATTCCAAGCAACTTTTTCCATAAAAAATTACAAAATTTGATTAATGTAAATGGAGGTAATAAAAACTATACTGGTTGTGAAAAATATGTACAGGCCCATCCTAGATTGCCTCTTAGGCAAAGTTATTTCATAAAGTGGATTTAGCAACAATGATTCAAGAGAAAGATTATTTCTAATAAGCCTAAAAATGAACTCTAGAATTTTGAAAATACAAGATTTTTAATAATATTCCAGTTGTTTACAAAACTGCAAATGACGTTCCTAGAAATACAGAACATACACTTCATAGGCTCTTCTAAGATGGTCAGGTAATAGTTTTCTTGTAGCAGAATGTACTGAAAACCGAACACTGTATGTACAAATACATAATATACAAACTTAAAGTAAAAAATAGAGCATGAATATCCATCTGATCAGAGATTTGTTTGCAGGAATAAGTAAATATGGTACAGTCAATAAAGTGTAAAATATCCGTAGTGAAAAAAGAGACGTGCATGTACAAGTACACACAGTGAGAGAGAAGTAATTCTCAGGAGTTTATCCTTAGGAATTTAAAAGAATTATATTTCTATTCATTCATTGCTTGACTTATTATAAATGTTCTATGGCACAGCACCCAACAGAGAAGCTATAGTTAAAGTCAGCTTATTGTTTCCTTCATAAATCCCCCATTGAATGATTTATAACTTGGTTGTATTTATTTGCTTTTCCCTAAAACTTGGCATATAGGTACTTAAACTTTGAGTCATTATTTATCTAAATTTAATTTAAATGTTTAGTCTTTTTTTTATCAACAATAGAAGCACAGAATATATCACAGGGGACATCACAAATTCTATGTTTCTGAAATAAGGCATCTGCCAACAGGAGGAAGATGATAATTATCATATGAGCATCCTTTTAAAAATCCCTGCTGGGCCAAATGAGTGTATGGAGTGTTTGGGGTAAATCAATCCTCTTTTAAAAACCAGCTTCTTATTTAAGTAAATGGAGCATATTTCTGAATAAAGTTTACAGCACTGCAACCATAATTATAATTTGACATAAAGAACTATAAAGAAAACAAATTTAATATTAATTATATCTCACAAAAAAACTGACTGAATTGCTTGCTCAAAGATCCAAAACATTGCAACTTTCTCAAAAAAACTATGGGTTGAATCTAGTATTGTTTATTTTATTTTGAAAAAGTTATTATTTTATTTTTCTCTTTGGAAAATGATATTTTACATTTAGGATCATGCAGAATCATGATCATATTTGTTAATATGAATACAGATCTTATTTTAAGTGAAGAATATGCTTTATTTTCTAAGAAAGCTCAATATTTCTGCACATACTTATCAAGTGACATAAATATATCCATGGAAGTAGGTTTTTATGTAAATAAATATACATTAATTATAATTTTAGATTAGATTTTTTTAACTTTGGAAAGTATATGTAGCATACCTTATATGCAAATAGTTTGTAGTTGTACAATGTTCTAGAAGATATGCATTCCCCCCTACCTTTCTAATCACCCCTATCCAATCTCTGTTGCCACCTGCACTTGCTGTGTCCCATCATTATATTTCTTTTCTCAGGGTTATACTATGTACGCTTCTATTTTTTTTTTTTTAATTGAAGTATAGTTAATTTAAAATGTTGTGTTAGTTTCAAGTGTACAGAAAAATGATTCAGGTTATTATAAGTTATTAAAAGATATTGAGTATAGTTCCCTGTGCTATATAGTAGGTCCTTGTTGGTTATCTATTTTATATATAGTAGAGTGTATATGTTAATCCTAAACTTTGTGCTCTTCTATTCTTAATTTAACACATCCTATTGAACCAACTATTACTGTCTCATGATTTCACTTAACATCTGTGTTGATGACTCTTGACTTTATAAATCCCCCTTGTACTCCATACCACTGTACCATGTAACCTAATAAACATATTTAGCTTAAGGTTTCTTTTTTCCCTAGTCTCAATGAAAGCCATGCTTGTTTCCTGTCTCTCAAGCCATTCACCTGGGTACACTTATTTCTGAGCACATATTCAAATCTTGGAACTTATAGGAAAACATTTGTAGAAAAAAAAATTACTGTGATCCTCTAGCACCTTGCATAAACCTTGGCATACTTCAAATTTCAACACAGTATCTTATAATTTAATCTTTAGTTATTTATATTCTTAAATCCCTGAAAAATATTCTAGGTTCTTCTAAGGAACTCAGCTCATAGAATATGTTCAAGAAATGTTTGTTGAATCAAAGCATTTAATACAAAACATCCTATTAGATAATCGTATGCTTCAAAGCTAGTCTTTGTTGTAACCATTTTTATTAGACTTAATGTTTATCTATATGATTTATCAGAATTCTTTTTATATTTTACTATATGTCAATGATATTTATATTTTATTGAGCAATGAAAAATAGGCCATGTAAGTTGACCTCCAGAATAAATTGCTTGTTTTATTCTAGGTAGCATATTACTTCAACGACTCTGGCATTTTAATTTTTTCAAAGTTTTATAGTTTTTGTGAGGTAAAATTGACACAAGTTAACTGCACTTATGTAAAATGTCCAATTTGATGAGCTTTTATACCTGCATAAACCCATAAAACCATCATCAAAATGAGGATGATGAACATACCTGTCACCACCAAAAGTTTCATTAAACTCCTAGAATCTCTCGCTCCTACCCCACTCTGCCCCATACTAGTCCCAGATAAACTAATTATAGATTAGTTGACAATTTACAGAATTTTATGTAATGAAAATCATATGTATGTACTCTATTTTGTTTTTTTTTTTTTTATTCAGTATAATTATTTTGAGATTTATCTTCGTTGTTTGTATATCAGTGTTTCAAACTGTTTTATAACTGAACAGTATTCCATTGTATGGCTATACCAGAACTGTTTTTCCATTCATCTCTGGATGGATACTTTTGCTATTTCCAGTTTTGGCTATCAAAAATAAAGCAACATGAAGATTCATGTCTTTAGCACTTGACATTCCTGCAAGGAGTGTCTGAGGGTGCTGCCAGTTGTTCAACATTCTCACAACACTTGGCAAATGGTTTTATTATAGACATTCTAATAGGTGTGTAATAAGATCTCATTATAGTTCTAAAGTACAATCATTACTCTAATCTCTAATGCTGTTTAGCATCTCTTCATATTCTAATTTGCCTTCAGTATTGTTTTTTGGTGAATTTTCTCTTTAAACACTTTGCCCATTTTTAGAAATGGCTTCTTGTCATTGAATTTTGAGAGTTGTTTTACATATTCTCATCAAAATCCTTTATTATATATTTATTTGCAAATAGTTTCTCTCTGTGTGTGAATTATATTATCATTATCTTACCAATATCTGTTGAAAAGCAAAAGTTCTCAGCTTTGATGAAGTTTATTTTATCAATGTGTTTTTAACGGAGGGTGCTTTTGGAACTGTTTGTACAAAATCTTTACCTAATGTTAGGTCACAAAATTTTCTCCTGTGAATATTATTCAGCCATAATAAAGAAGGACATCTTGCCATTTGTAACAACATGGGTGGACCTTGATGTATTATGTTAAATGATATGTCAGAGAAAAACAAATGCCATATTTTATCACTTATATGTAGAGTCTTCAAACAAACACACAAACAACCACAAAAACAAGCTCATAGATTCAAAGAACAGATTTGTGGTTGCCAGAGGTGGGTGGTTGAGTGTGGCCAAAAGGTAAAAACTTTCAGTTATAAAATAAATGTCATGGAGGACGCAACGTACAGCATGGTGACCATGGTTAATAACACTGTATCACATGTTTGAAAGTTGCTGCGAGAGTAAACCTTAAAAGTTCTCATCCCAAGAAAAAAATTTTGTAACTGTGAAAGATAATAGATGCTAACTAGATTTATTGTGGTAATTATTTCACAATATACACAAATGTTGAATCATTATGTTGTACACCTGAAACTAATAAATTGTTATAAGTGAATTATATTTCAATAAAATAAATAAATTAAACTTTCTCCTATATTTCATTATAAAAGTTTTATAGATTTAGGTTTTATATTTATTTCTATGATCCATTTTAGGTTATGTTTGTATATGTTGTGATGTAAAACAAAAAGGTTGTGGGGTTGTTTGTTTGTTTGTTTTCATATGGATATCTATTTGCTGGAGCACCAGTTTTTGAAAAGACTGTTCTTTCTCCACTGAAAGGTCTTTGCACCTTTATCAAAACCAGTTGTCCAAATATGTATGCAGCTTTCTCTAGACTTCAATTCCACTGATGTACTTATCTATATGTCTGCCAATATCCCACAGTCTTGATTACAGTATATTTTTTAAAATTTTAACCTATTTTTGTCTTTGTGTTTAAACCACATGTAGGCAACATACATTTGATTTTTGCTTTTTTAACCAATTAGACAGTATCAACTTTTAATGGGAATGTTTAGACCATTTTCATTTAATGTGATTATTGATAAAGACAGGTTAATTTTATCCTCTTGCTGTTTGCAATTTGACCCATCTGTTCTTTGGAAAATGTCAAACCCCATAGAAAAAAAGAATAACTTTCATAATTCCACCATCCAGTGAAAACTATTTTTGTAGCTTTGGTGCAATCATTTCATTCCTTGAATATATCACGTACAGGCATAATATATTTTATTTTTAGTATATTGTTAGTAGCATTATTTTTTCACACAATATTTAAGCATATTACATTATACTAAAACACTTTGAAAATATATTATGTGAAATCATAAAGTCACGCTTTTTATTTTATCATACAAAATCGGTATAAAACAATAATATATTCTTGTATTGCTGCTTAATATTTAAATTATGTCCAAATTTGCATTAGCATATATAATGTTACAAACTAACATTCATCCACATAATTTATACCTGATACATCTTCTTATTTCTGTAGGATAAATCTTCAAATGCTAAGTTACTAGTCAAAACTTTGAACTTTCTAAACTGCCCAGGGTTTTTATTCATTAAAACAAAGAAAATAACCAAAACTCTTGGGCATTTTGAGGGATAAAAAAATGTTGAATTAGCTATAAGGATTGGAGACAGGAATTAGGAAAGCAGGCCACTGCTTTGAATAAAACAAAGAGAAAAAGGGAAAGAAGTCTTTGAAGTCTCAGGTCCTGAAGCTCTCTGCACTGGACGCTGAACTTGTCATACTCCACAGTCCCTTTCTCAACATCATTCTGCTACTTATTTTCAATGTTCACGTTTCTTTAAAATACACATTTTCTCACTCTTCTTGAATCTGTAATTTAACACTAGCCTGCTTATGCCACAACATCCTCTAGAAATTGGTCTCTGCTCTTGTGCTTCTTCACTATTCGGCTCACCCCTTAGGGCTGGAGTCATTTTGTCATGAAGATGACCTATATGAAATTTTCCTCATAGTTACTTTATTTCTTCAACTCCCATGACTAATTCCCTATGGCCACATGTTTAAAAATTAGGTTAAAAGTCTAGATTTACAAAATTATTTCCACATTTTCACTTCCAAACAATTCTCTTTTGAGTCTTTTATCTAGACATGTAATCTTTTTTATTTTCTTTCATGTTATCTGCTTCTATTATATTTTCTTCCCTTTCTCCTCAGCCTACCTCCTTTTTTTATATTTCTGAAAATGTCTATTTATCCTTTTTTTTTCCTTTAAATAAATTTTTATTGGAGTAGAATTGACTTACAGTGTTGTGTTAGTTTCAGGTGTACAGCAAATTGAATCAGTTCTACATATACATATATCCCCTCTTTTTTAGAGTCTTTTTCCATATAGGTCATTATAGACCTATGCTATACAGTAGACTCTTATTAGTTATCGATTTTAAATAGAGTAGTGTGTATATGTCAATCCCAATCTCTCAGATTATCCCTCTCCCCTTGCCTCTCGGTTATCAGCCTACTTTCTGCTCTAACTTCTGACATGAATCTGCCCTGAACCAGTATCTTGGAATCACATTCTCTTCCACTCCTCTCTTCAGAAGCTGGGCAAAATCCCTACCTTGAAACCATACTAAAAGCTGCTATTGGTTTCTGGTCTTATGTGATGTAGAAATGCAGTGAAATAGGTATATTGAATCTTCCCTAAGTGTAAGGCAAGTTCTCAAACACCCACAGAACATTCAGTACTAGTCACCAACCCATCTACTTTCCATGATCAGCTACAAAGTGCTTTCTCCATGATGATTATTCTAAACTTTAAAGAATCTTCATAAGAGCCATACCCAATCTCCACTCTATCATTCACAGCAGACAACTGTGCTTCTTATTATATGGAGAAAATGAGAAATATTGATGTGTTACTCCTTAATATATCTCCTCCTACTTACAGAAAAGTATCAATTCTGCAGGCCTGCTGCTAACCTTCCCTTGCTCAGGAGGTATTTTTCTCCACTGCTTTGTTAGTAATCTATGAGGCAATGGAAATCTTATTTCTGTGCATGGTGTGAAATAGTCTGCAGTTTATGTATTTGAACTGAAATATGGAAAATAAAGTGTACAGAATATACTGCTAACAGTCATCTTACTCTCTCTGCCCTTACTTGTAGTTGGTTATATCTTTTAGGATTTCATGCTCATCTCATTTCTTCTAAATGAATGCAAAATAGATGTAATTTTGGAGATGGAGCAGCAAGGAGCAATAGATTGGCTCAGCCACACGATAGAGCTGCTCCACCAAACAGCTCAGCCCCAATACTCTTATGGCTTAACATTCAATGGGACCAATGAATGGGTGTCTTTCATGGGTCTATTGATAGGTGCTTCAAAAATTGCTTTATTCATATCTGGCTTTTATTAATTATATTAAGAGTTAGTTTCTAAGGTAATGGTGAACATTTAATCATTGTTCCTCATTTTTATTTTTTTCTTCATTTTTGCCTGTTTCTATTTAATGGTGAATGGGAGCAAACAGTCACATCCAGCTAATCGAAATCCAAACTCAGAAGTTAGGGATTTGTCTTTTATTGTAAGTTATGATAAATGAAATTAGATTCTGAAAGAAAATGCAGTTTCAGATGTACATTAACTTTTTCAGGAAGGTATTTGGATAATTCCACTTATAGACCAGATATTGTATACAGTCATATGTTATTTATAAATAAAAAGAAATGATAGTCTCATGGACTAGCAGAACCATAACTATAGTAAATATAAATAGATATTTATTTTTCTAATTTTTCTGTGGCTTTATTTTTAATCTGATTCATTTATAAAATATATAACCACAAATTTCTTATTTCATTTTCAAAGTAAACTGAAACCAACCATAACTCTTAGTTGAGGGGAAAATAATGTAACACCTTTCACAGGAATCTTGGGTCTATCTTCTGGTCTCAGCTGTATCACCAACCAGCTATTAAATTCAGTAAGTCAAATGATCTCTCAGCTCTCAGGTTCTTCACACACAAAATGAGAATATTGGCCTCGATAATCTCTGAGGTTGTATTCGGGTCTAAGATTCTATGACTACATTTATTTAAACGTCCTCTGTGTAACAGCACCATCAGTACACAAAGGACACTGCTATATATAAAACAAGCCTATTTTTACTAGAATGCCAACCAAATCCAAGGTATAACCAGTATCATTATGGAAATTTCAACTATACATAAACTTTTTTGTTTTGTTTTGTTTCAGTCTTAAAGATCCTTTTTTCTGTGACCTTTGGTGCTGTTATAGTGACATAAGCTCACATAAATAATTTATCTTGTTCTACATTACTTTAAGGAACAATTTTCTCTTTTTATTTAAGAATATAAAGGATGAAGAATACAATCCATAATACTTAAGCACCAGTAAGAAATACCTGGGGTCAAGTCACAGATACTCTATGTTTTCATTAAAATAAACTTAATATAACTCTGTCTAATTTCTCAGCATACTAATAATTTCCCGAAATTCAATTAATAATCAAAGCTCTTAGTTTGCTTAATACCAATGCAATATTTAGACTATTTGCATAACTTAATAGACATATAATTTCCAAATGACAATGTCATGGTGTTATAAGTCGCATGAATAAAAGATGCGTTCAAACTGCAAGATGGATAATTGAATTTTAATATAACAGAGTATGAAAGGTTGTGGGTGTGGTTTCAGATTCCACGTGGCAACCCAATATGACTTGTCAATATTTGTATAGTACCAAAGAAAACTATTCACAGTTATGTGAAAATGTTGAAATACACCTTCCTTTTCCTCCTTATCTGGATGAGACTGAATTTTCTTATTATTCATCATATTGAAACATATTGAAGAGAAAAACAGATATGTCATACAGCTCTTTTCATTGAGTCACACTTTAAAGAGATTTAAAAATCTTAAACCAATGTTCTAAAAAATAGAATAGGAAACCTATATTATTTATATTAACATGAATGGGATTATTATTGTTATCTCAAAATGAATTCATTAAGAATATTTTTAGCTTTGTGTTTTATTTTCTAATACAGTAAGTATCAATGTATATAATACAAAAGTTCTTTGACATTCTCAAACTTTTTTAAGAATGTAAAAAACCTTGAAACCAAAGAATTTCAGAACGACTACACTTCAGTATAAAAGAATATTTTATATAATGTGATAAAGTATTTAATATGCAGGCATAGAACAAAGAGCTTGACAGATACAAAAGAGTGCCATGTATATTAGCTATAATTATGCACCACGTATAAAAGGTATAAAAAGAAATGCCCTAAAACATTAATATTTGCAAAGAGAACTGACACAAACAAGAAGCTGTTGCTACTTGCAATGACACAAGTAACGGAGTCATCTCCGACCCAGGAGTTGCAGGGTCATGTAACTGGCAGGCTTAGTTTTAGCTTACAAATACAGCACACCCCCATGTCCTTACCCACAGCAGATCAGTCCCAAGATCTCCAATGGATGACTGAAAGTGAGATAATACCCAACCTACAGATGCAGTTGACTGTTGAACAATGGGGGTAAGGGTGCTGTACCTTGGCCCAGTCCATTTTTATCACAAAAGGGATATTAATACAACCAATCTTAACCATAGAAATAAGGGCCTTCCATGAAAATTAATGGGAAAACGTGAAAGAAAAGCCACTGCAAACACTAAGCTTTTCTATGGTAGCCAACTCACAATCCAAACTGGGAAGAATAGGCTGCAGTAGGCACTGCATTATGCACAGAATGGTGTGGTAAGTTATAGTATAAATGATTTATATAAGGTCATGTGGATGGAGGATGACATCGGGAATAGAGACCACTTTGTTTTTCTTGCCAACACCATGGCTTAACCTACTAGAGACAAACACACAAAGTTGTTTATTCTCTGAGACTGTTTGGGATGAACTATGCAAAATGACATTGCAAATTATTTTAAATTAAAAATTTGCCAAGTGAGAGCTTCACTCATTTTCCCTAAGGTGGAAAGAAGGGTAAACTAGGGGGCTTGAAGTATTGCTAAAATAGATATTGTTTATTTACAAGTATATTAATTGATGTTGCTGTGAAACAAAAAGGCACAATTTATTGTGAGTAGAAAAAAACAAGAATAGTATAGTTTTAAAGTGTACAAAGAATGTCAGTTAATTAAAAACACAAAGGGGGTATATTCTCATACATTTTATTTAATGTTATTATTACACAAATTCGATTTTAAAATCTATTATTCAATTTTTTTTTTTTTAATTTACTAACAGAACCTAAAATGGAAGAGCAAGTGTAGCGGAAAAGTCAGCTAACTGGGGAGATGGATTTCCTCCAAAATAAATATGTACATATTAATTTTTTACTTGATTTTTATTCTTATTAATGCCATAATTTTATTTCATGCTGTATTTAAATTGGCAAATATATATTACAGTTCCTATATTTTAATGTAAAATTTATTCAATTACATTAAGCTTTACTGAATAAACTTTACATTAAAATATGAAACAGGAGTAAAATATGGGGATAACTAATACCTGTTATTTATTTTTCTACATTATTCTCCTTTTGAGATATTTTAAATATGTTTTTCTGTGATATTTACTTTGTTTTGAGTGATATTTACTTTCTTTTGCACCTGCGTTTTTCATTATTTATCAATTTGCTTGCTTTAACTTATATTTTGAAAATTGTGTAATTGAATTTAAGCTTCATGGCTATGTAAAATGAGATAAGTCATTCAGATTTATTATGAATGCAGCTATGTCTTCACACTTATATGTAAAGAAAAATCTGATTTTTCAAACCTCAATTCTTCATTGATATGTGGTGAGTTTTGATTTCCCAAAGTAATATTTCCTTAAATATTTTCTGATATACAATTTTTAGGCCTGTAAAGCTAAAATAAATTATCTATGAATGTGCTTCAACCAACTGGACTGGCATTTGAAAAATTTATGGGCTAAATAATCCACTTTCTCGGTGATCCTATTAGCCAGATATCGGTCAAGTCTTTGTCTGAGTTTGAATTCTTTAGACACAGCAAAGCTGATTCATTGTTGAATGAAGAAATATTAAACACATTTCTGATGCAAAGTATTAGGATAATTAAGCCAATTATGTGCCATACAAATTAGTGCAAATAAAAATTGCCAGATGGAAGTAATACTCTACTGATTTTATTTCAGTGCATCTATGGAAGTAAAGCATTTCAATAGATTTTAGCTGCTTTACCTACAAATACTCAGAATACTTAACAGAACAAGGTGGGGTAGAAAAGGTACACTATGAATGTTAGATGAAAGTTGTCTCTGATGTGGCTGTGATCCCACTGAGCCCGTGAGGACAGGCAACCACAACCCTCAGGGGAACTGGAAGGCCATTGATACGATAGACAAGGGGCCTACTGCGTTCCCTTGATCTTCCAAGATCTTTTAGTAATGACTGAAAGTAAGAAAAATATATTGTTAATTACGATCTGATGTAATAATCAAAGCAGGAAAAAAGAAAAGCTTTTTGTTGTTTAACTAAAATGACTGAACCGAGTCAAGGCCAGATGTTATAGATTAAATACATAGCTACACTAAATCAACAATTCTTTTTGTTAAAACAACTTTTTTTTTTTTTTTTTTTCTGAGCCCTTTCGGTAATGCTTGTCAAAAACTCCCTGATGTTAAAATTGCTGGATAATAATTCTTTTCAGATTTTACACTTTAATTTATTTAGGGGATTCTGTCAGAGATGGAAGAGTTCAGAATTTGTACGAAGTTATCTTTTTGTTAATTGTTAGAAACCCAATATCTTCATTAGTTTTTTGTCTTTTTTGGTCCAAAGCAATGCCAAGACATCTAATATTTCTCTGAGAAACTGAAGATCATGGACAATAGTAATTAAGATTCAGATCATACTTCCTTCTTGGCTTAGTTAAGGACTTTAATTTCTGACGTATTTACTAAAAATTATTCTCTCTTTTAGTTCACTAATTATCAAGGACTGCTAGGCTGGCAGAGCTGAACTGTGATTGAAAGATTGCGTTCTGTGGCAATAAAAAAAAACAGGCAAGAAAAAGCTGGGGTTTGCTACAGCAGATGTTTAATTTAGCTGTCTGAGGCTTCCAGAAAACATTCCTCACTCTGTGCCATTGTAAAGATTACACTTCTAGAAACAAGATAGGGAAGGGAGGAAATTTCACTTTTGGTTGTTTAGCTTTCCACACAAAAAGGGACCTGCACTTTCCTGTCATCTGCCTTTGTTTGATTATTTGGCTCTTAAGTTAGTGGTTTAATCTAAGCGTCGATGGTTCATATTATTCATTATATTCAAGATAAACCTGTGAAGTCTATGCATTACTTTATGTAGGGAGGGACGGAAGACAGAAATCATTTCACTCTTGTAAAATAAAGTATAAGAAGCAATAAAAATATGAGGTAGATCTATATATAACCTAAGAAGCAGAATGACAAGTGCTTTCTTTAAAGGGAAGGGAATACAGACAAGATTTTATATTTCCATAGTTATATTATTATTTTACAGTTTTGAGTTCTTTGTGTGGAAAACTAAGCAACCGACAGATACATATAGTTGAAAACTCAAGCAAGAGAAGCATAAACGTGTTAGCTAGAATTGTATGCATAATGGCCAAAATAGATAAAACCAGAAATATTTAAATGATGTGGAGAGAGATAATGGGTAAAGGACAGATTTTTATACTGTAACTTTTCCTTGATCTGTATTTATTCTTTTACCAATGTCACACCATCTTAATCACTGTAGCTTTATAAAAAGACTTGAAATCAACTAGTTTGAGTCCTTCTACTTTATTATTTTTCTTTAATATTCTATTGGTTATTCAAGGTTATCTTTCCATAGGAACATTAGAATCATTTTGTCAATATTTATAAAATATTATGCTAGAATTTTGGTTGGGATTTCATTGACTCTATAGATCAATTTGGGAGGAACTGACATCTTGACAACACTGAATCTTCCAATCCATGAATGTAATATTTTTTCCATTTGTTTAGGTCTTCTTTGACTTTTTTTCATCAGAGTTCTGTAGTTTTCTGCATATCGATCCTGTACATATTGGGTAGATTTATATCCAATATTTCATATTCTTGGTGCTATTGCAATGGCATTTTTAAAAAAAAATTAAAATTCCAATTCCAGTTTTCCACTGCTGGTATATAAGAAAGACATTAACTTTTGTATACTGTTGGGCATTGAACAACAAGGGTTTGAACTGCGTGGAACCTCTCATATGTGGATTTTTTTAGTAGTAAATACTATAAGTTGGTCTGAAGTTGGTTGAATTCTCTGATAGGGAGGAACTGCAGATATGAGGAAGAACAGATACCAAGGCTGCATATAAAAAGGACAAACTATAAATTATACACATAATTTTGTATTGCATGGTGGGTCAGTGTCCCTAATCCTTGAGTTGTTCAAGGGTCAGCTGTACTAACCTGAATCCTCAAACTTTACTCTCATCGTGCTTTTTATTAATTCTTTAAGACTTTATATACAGACAATCATGTCATCTGTGAACAAAGACAGCTCTGTTTCTACTTCTCAATTTTTATACCTTTATTTCCCTTTCTTACTGCACTAGATAAGACTTCCCGTATGAAGAGCAGTAGTGAGAGGGGACATCTTTGCCTTGTTCCTGATGTTAGAGGGAAACATCCAGCTTCTTACCATTAAATATGGTGTTAGCTGTGGGCTTTTCATAGAGGTCCTTTATCTAGTTGAGGGGACTTCCCTCTACTCCTAGTTTGCTGAGGGTTTTCATTTTGAATGCATGCTGGATCTTGGCAAGACTTTTCTTTGTTAGTCTGTGGGTGTGGTGGATTGCATTGATTGGCTTTGAAATGTTGAAACAACCTAGCTGGAATAAATACCTGGAATAAATCTGTCTTGGTCAGAGTGTATACTTTTTAATACATTTTTAATATTTATTTGCTAGTTTTTGAGGATTTTTCATCTATGTTCATGAGAGATATTTGTCTTTTCTTTTTTTGTGATGTCTTTATCTGGTTTTTATATAAGAATAGTCTGGCCTCATGGATTGAGTTTGAAAGTGTTCCCTCTGCTTTTATTTTCTGGAAGTGATCATGTAGAATTGGTACCATTCCTTTTTTAAACATATAGTAGAAATCACATGTAAAATCAATGAGGACTTTTTATTTTTTCACACACAAAAACATTTTTGGTAGCTACTAATTATTGGTTTAATTTTCATAATAGATATAGATCTATTTGGATTATCTATTTTTCCTTATGTGAGTTTTGGTAGTTTGTGTCTTACACACAATTGGTCTGTTTCATTTAAGTTATCAAAGTTGTGGACATACTGTTGTTTGTAGTGTTCCTTTATTATCATTTTAATGGCAATGGAATCAGTAGAGATGACAGCTTTTTTTTCTGATAGTGGTAGTTTTTGTTTTCTCTTTATATATATATATTTTTTTAAGCTTGCCGAAAGATAATCAATTTTATTGATCTTTACAAAACCTGCTTTTGGTTTTGTTGATTTTTTTCTTTTCAATCTCATTGATTTCTGATCTAATATTTACTATTTCTTTTCCTTGGATCATTTTTGGCTTAGCTTCTTCTTCTGGTTTTCTAAGGTGAAAGCGTAGATGATTGATTTTAGATCTTATTTTTTTTCCTTTACAAGATATGCATTTATTGCTATAACTTCATCTGAGCACTGCTTTCACTAGATTTTACAAATTTTGATAAGTTGAATTTTCATTTAGTTCAAAATATTTTTAAACAATTATGTGCAGACCTTTTCTTTGACTTATGCATTGTTTATAAGTTGTGGTGTTTAATTTCCAAATATGGGGAATTTCTCAAATACCTTTGTTTTTTATTTCTATTTCATTTAATTGTGGCCTGCTAATACACTTTGATGATTTCTATTCTTATAAATCTGTTTGTTGAGATGTGTTACATATCCCAGAATATGATCTAGCTTGTGAATGTTCCATATGAGCTTGGGGAGAATGTATATTCTGATGTTATGGATGTGCTATTTCATAAATGCCATTTACATCAAGTTGACTGATAGTGTTATTCAGGTCAACTATGTTCTCACTTATTTGTTGTCCACTTGATCTATCAATTACTAAAAGAGATTGTTGAAGTCTTCATGTATAATGTGAATTTTTATTTTTTCCTTGCAGTTCTATGAGTTTTTGCATCACGTCTTTTGATGCACTGTTGTTAGGTGCACTTTCATTAAGGATGGTTGTCTTCTATAAGCTTTGTTACCTTTGACATTATACATCCCCTTCTTAATCCCTCATCATTTCCTTGTTTTGAAATATGCTTTTTCTGAAGTTAATATAGCTATTCCAGCTTACTTTTCATTAGGATTTACGTGTTATATCTTTCTAAATCTATTTATTTTTAAACTTTCAAAGTCTTTATATTTAAGGTGGATTTCTTTTAGACAATACATAGCTGGGTTTTGTTTATATTTGTGTTTCTGTTTTAATCTACTCTGAAAATTTCTGTCTTTTAATTGGTGTATTTAGAGCATTCTCATTTAAAGTGATTACTGATATAGTTGGATCATTACCTACCATGTTTTTGTAGAGATGTTTTCTATTAGTTGCATTTGTTCTTTTTTTCTCATTCTTTCTGCAATCTCATTTTAATTGAATATTCATATGATTACATTTCATCTCCTTTCATTATACTTTTTTTTTTTTTAAATAAGGTTTTCCTGGAGTTTTCAAGATGCATTTACAGCCAAACAAAGTCCTCCCTCAGGTAATACTCTACCACTTCTCACATAACAAATTTACCATACAACATGGTATTCCCAACTCCTCTGTCCCATGTTGTATGACATTGTTTTCATTCATTTTCCTTACCCATATATTGTAATTTCCCAATACACTGTTACTACTATTATTTTAAGCAAACTGTTATATTTTAAATCAATTAAGAATAAGAAAATACCACCTCACACTCATTAGTATGATTATCAAAAAAAAAAAAAAAATCCAGAAAATAACAAAGGTTGACAAGGATTGAAGAAATTGAAATCCATGTGCACTGTTGGTTGGAATGTAAAATAGTGCAGTGCTATGGAAAACTGTATGGCAATTACCCAAAAATTACAAATATAGAATTACCATATGTTCTGGTATTTCTACTTCTGGTATATACCAAAAATAATTAAAAGCATGGAAATGAGCAGATATTTGTACAACTATTTTCGTGGCAGCATTATTTACAATAGCCAAAAGGTGGAAGCAACCTGGAGTTCACTGACAGATAAATAGGTAAATCAAATGTGGTATATACATATGATGGAATATAATTCAACCTTAAAGTGGAAGGTAATTCTGACACATGTTGCAACCTTGGCGATATTATGCTAAGTGAAATAAGCCACTCACAAAGAGACAAATACTGTATGATTCCACTTATTTAGGGAACTAGCTAGATTAGTTCAAGCTCACAGAGACAAAGTAAAGTTGTGGTTGCCTGGTTGTGAGGGCAACAGCATTGGGAAATTATTGCCTAATGGGTATAGAGTTTCAGTTTTGCAAGATAAAAAGAGTTCTAAAGATTGGTTTTACGAAAATGTGAATATACTTAACAGTACCAAACTGTACACTTAAAAATGTTGAGAGTAAATTTTATGTTATGTATATTTTACCACTATTTAAAAAATATTTTTAAGAAGATTAAGAAAATAAGATGTTACTTTTCCTTCATTTATTTATTATCTGATGACATTCCTTTCTAATGTAGATCTGAGTTTTTTACCTATATCATTCTTCTACCTGAAGAATTTCTTTTAGCATTTCTTGCAGAATAGTTCTGCTGGCAATAAATTACCATAGTTTTTGTTTCACTAAGAAATTCCTTATTTCTCCTTCATTGTGAAGGGTAATTTCACTAGATATAGAATTCTAGGTGGGTGTTCTTTTTTTTAATCTTCTTTCAATGCTTCATGTATTTTATTCCATTCTGCTCTTATTTGCATGGTTTCAGATGAGAGTCCTCTGTAATTCTTGCCCTTGTTCTTTTTATAGGTTAGATTTTTTTCACACCTTTGGCTTCTTTCAAGACGTTTTTTGTTGTTGTTGCCTTTTATTTTCTGCAGTTTGAATATTATAGAGCTAGGTGTAGATTTTTAGTTTTTATCTTGCATGGTATTCTCTGAACATCTTTCTGAGATTTGGTGTCTGTCATTAATTTTGGAAACTTCTTGGTCATTAATATTTCAAATGTATCTTCTATAACCCTTTCTCCTTTTTCTCTCTCTGTTGTTTCAATTATGTATATGTTAAACCTTTTGAAATCACCCCCCAATTTTTGGATAGTCTGTTCTTTTTCTTGTTCATCCTTGTTTCTCTTGGCATTTTTGTTTGTGAAGTTTCTACTGACATATCTTCCAGCTCACTTATTATTTCCTTGTCTGTGTCCAATCTATAGATGAGCCCATCAAAGTCATTTTTCATGCATGTTACAGTTTTTTGATTGCTAGTATTATCTTTTGATTGTTTTTGAGACTTTCCCCTTTTCTTACTTTTATCCATCTGTTTTTGCATATTATTTAAATTTTCTATTAGAGCTCTTAACATATTAATCACTGTCATCTAAAAGTTTCTTTATGATATTGCCCAGATCTCTGTCATATCTGAGTCTGGTTCTGATGCTTACTTTATCTCTTCAGACTGTGTTTTTACCTGTCTTTTGGAATACCTTATAATTTTTCTGTTGTTTTTGAAAGTCAAACATGATAACAGATAGGAAATGAGGTAAATAGGCTTTTAGTGTGAGTTTTTATGTTAATTTGGCCAGGAATTGAGCTGTGTTTAATATTTGCTGTAGTCACAGGTGTTAGAGAGTTCAAATCCTTTTAGTGCCCTTATTTTTGTCTCAAAATTTCCTTTGGGATTCCCTAAGAACTCCTGCTTAGATCAAGTCTTTCTTTTAAATCTCTCAGCTGTAAACCACTGTTAATATAAAGAGCCCTATTGATGTGGCAGTATAGTGTGTGTGTGGCGGAAGTGATCTATTATTTTATGATTATATCTCATTTTTTTAGTAGACTTGTATCCCTGGGTTGTGTCCTTGCAAGTGTCTCTCAACTTGTTCCTCCTTAGGTGAGACAGGAAGGCCAGAGGAGACTGGAGCATTTCACCTAAGAGGTTAAGGTTTTGGTAAAGACCTTTTCCTGCAGTGTATGCTTCTGCTATTTCAGAATTCTCTGGGAATATTTCACAATGATTATTTTCCCCCTCCCTCTGCTGAAGCCTCATGAGAACTTGTGGAGTCCCTGGATGTAAAACCCTAAACCCATGAATATGCAGGCACCCCTATGACTACAGCCTCTGCACATTTTATACTTTCTAGTTAGTCTACACACAGTCTCCTGCAATTTATGAAAATTATCATTTAAGTGATATCATTAAGCAGTTAATGTCTCTAGCAATTTCTGTTCCAGATTCAGAGATGTTGATTGTTACTCTCTGTACTCACCTGTCTTTCCAGATTTTGGAGTGGTGGTCTGTCTTGCAAAGTCAGTTCTTTGCTACATCCAAGTCAGTGATGTCAGTTTGTTCACCTTTTGTCAAATGAATGGTAGTGATGACTGCAAAGCTCTTTACTAAGCTGAAACATGAAGTCATCATATAACTTTTCATCCTTTTGGGCTACTGGATTTGTTATGATATGCTTTGTAAGAATAAATTTGAAAGAGAATAAATGTGCCTAATGGGGAAACGGAGGATGTGACATGATGAAACAGATAATATGACAGAGAGAAAGTCATACAAAAATATATGGATCATTTCTTCCTTTGCCTCAGTTTTTCTGCATGTTACGGGAAGTACACATTCCAGTCTTAATTCTACTAGTGGCTATCTGTGAATTTCAGCAAGTTGCATAATATATCCTGGCCTCAGTTTTCTCAGTTATAAAATGAGTCAGTTGGGTTAGATAACTCTAAGATGTGTTCTAGCTATAATTCTTTTGGTGATTTAGTATATAAAAGAGTTATCACTTGTAAAGTGGATTTTCTTACTCAATCACTCATTAAGTATTTATTGATTTTCAACTCTGAGCCAAGAAGAACTTCATAGTTAAGGTTCTTGTTTACTTAGAGTATATTATTTTATTGTGGGAAGATAGCACATAAAAAAGTAAAAACTTTTTAAACATGTGAAAGTGTCAGTTACATTATTATTAAGATAGTAAATAAAAAATAAGTAGTTGAGCTTAATTGGGTTGAGGATATGGATGGTGGTTGGCAGTTCGAGCAGTCAAATCAGCTATCCCAGTGGAGGTCATATGTGGACTGAACTCTCTATAGTAAGAAAGGACCAGTCAAGCAAAGTTAGGAACAGAGCATCCCTGACAGAAAGATCAACAAGGATAAAGACTCCATATTGGGAATAAGATTAATATTTTTTTTTCATAAAACATTAAGAACAAAAACCAAGCAAGCAAACAAAAACTTAAGTGGCTGGGAATGGCAAAGAATGTGTCAAGAGGAATAAGCAGGAGCCTTTTTATGTACATATGTACATATATATAAAAGAAAAATTTGGACTTAACTTCAAGTACAGTGGGAATCCACTGGAACAGAAAAAGCAGCTAAACTACTGCAATCTGGATAAGAGAGGATAGTAGAGTGAACCAGGAGTAGAAATAGAGGCAGTAAAAGGTGACTGGTGTTGATACGTATTTTAGAATTCAAGGGTACAAAGGTTTTGAACATCAGTGGTGAGGAAAGAAGAAGTTATAAATGACTTGTAAATTTTTGTCTTGAGCAATTAGGTGATTGTGGTGTCATTTAGTGAGATAGGAAGGCAGAGAGAGGGGTAAGTTCAGGAAGAAATAGACTATTAGCTATGTTAGGTTTGTGAAAGGTGAGAGATGTGACAACAATGGCAAAGAATTAGCAGCTACTTCACGAGGCGAGAATGGGTATGGGGAAAGCATCGATGAGTAACAAAGAGAGGAGATTGTGATCAAAATGTGAGGATGCCTACCGTAAAAACATTTGAAATAAAGCAAACATGGAAAAAATTTAAAAATACATATCGCAAGAGTTCCCTTGCAGAGAAGTGAAATATAGGGCAGGAATGGTAATTATGAATGAGCACAGCAGGAATCTGTGAAAATAATACAGAAATCAGAACAGAAGTGGCTAAAATAGCTATTGAACATGAAGATGTAAAGGCTGTGTTTCCAAGCTGGGACAGATGTGTTCAAGTTTAATTCCAGTGGCATATAACCAATTCCAAACAATAAAGGAAAAGAAAGCAAGAAGAGACCAAATGAGAAAAATTTACAAAAGCAGGTATCAAGCCATTGCTTTCAGGATGTCACAGCTTTCCACTAAAGATGATTTTTTGCTTCTTGACCTGAATGAGGACGCAGGAGAAGCAGCGGCAGCCCTGGAACTCAACAGAAAGAACCACGTGAGCCGCTTATGGAGAATTAGTCCGCCTTTGTAGGGAGGACGTCTGCACCCAGAACTCGGTCGGTGTTGACTTCTGTTACATTTATATAAGAACATTTCATTACTAAAAGTAATCTTTGAGACATAATATAGTTTCTTGCTCTTTGTCATTCATTCAGACGAACATGATTTTGCTTCTTAATCATAAATGGAGTTTATGATTAAACTCATAATGTATGTTTAAGATAATTCACGGAAACATCCTCATTTTCTCACCAGCCGATGTTTAAGGAAGTAACTGTACTAAAGACACAACGCTACTTAAGGGAAATTTTTAATTTAGAATTTAGAACTTCTAATTGACAATGTTGGGATTTTTTAAAAGTTGTGTCTTTTCATTACAAGAAAATTCAGAAAGATGAAAATTATGTTTCTTTTCATTATGACCAATATATTTATATGACTCATTAACCTTGGTTTATAAATTATTTTTTATTAAAATAAAAATTTAGGTATATGTAACAATAAACCATGGGAAATGAAAGGATATTTTCTTTGATTCAATGTGAATATTTAACTTTCAAGAAAGGGACTTGAGGAAATGAGGAGCTTAATATTGTTATAAATTACTGGCAATGTACTTAATAGGGCTTTATTTTTAAAACTTCCTTGCTATGTATACTGTTATTTTAGAATGAAGCATATATTTTTCAAGTCACCTTTTTTGGATGGTGAGTAGTGAAATAAATCAATTAAAGGAGGACATTGCTGATCTCTACTTTAGGAAATTCTTTTCTTGACAGATTGTTGTTCCTTCTTCTAGATGTAATATTCATCAATAGTTTGTAAAAAGCTGTATACATTATCAAAGGCACCCAGGATGTGATGGATACAAAGCTTTTGCTGGAGCAAACAAACCAACCTCTTAAGAACAAAATATTAACGTAAGACAAATTTTTATCCTAGCTCTGTGGCAGCTAGAAAACAGGATTTTTTCATATGTATTTCACCCCACAAGGCCTGCACTACACGATTTTCATGGTTGGTAATGTAGGAAGTGATTCACCTGCCAACCCTAGAGTTATTTTCGAGAAATGGCATGCTGACATCAGCTTGTCATGTACACCATACCTAGGTATTGAAGCTATTTAATCCATGCAGCTTTTGTGTCCAAGGGGGTTTGTGAGCATGCTTTGTAAATTCTGCTTTTCGATGTTCAATATAGCAGAGGTGGAGTAATTAAATTTTCCTGTTACATATGTTTTCCTCAGGATCTGAGTCATGTTAATGTCTTTTTGTTCATTAATGAGCTACAGGCTTTCTCCTGATAAATGGGTCTCTGGTCTCCCAGAGTACTTGAGCTTGGTTAGGATAAATCTTATACAGGGCTCCCCACATTTTTAGGGAATCAGTTATTAGTATGATGGTCCAAAATACTTAGACTGATAACAATCTGTTTCATATTCCATAAAGTTTAAATGGTTTTTGGGTAATAAGGGATCCTGATATCAGTAATGTTAGTTCAAAAATTTAAGGCCTTTTATTTTCTGTGGAGTTTATAGATCTGAGTCTATATTTACATTGGCTAAATAAGTTTATTAAATATGACAATAACATGAGAATAACAGCAAAGTTGTATTCTTATTAAAACTATATGTTAATTCTATGACACTACTGTGATATCAACTTATTGCAAAAAGAATTATTGAAGAAATTCTGTAGGAAGCTACACAGAGACTGAATAGGAAAGTAAAATAGTGGAATATAGGTAAATCGACAAGTATTGCATACTAACAATGGTGTTTGTAGGTGTATTAGAGTTTTGAACACATACATCACAGAGTATTTTGTAGTTTTCAATGATATCTGATAGGTGATATTAAGCAATTAAGAAAGGAATGTTTAACTAAGTATTAGGAGACCAGATTTGAGTATTAGCCTACCATTAATTTATACTGTTCATCTACAGAATGAAAAACAAATACATAAAAGTGGGCCAGCAGATGTCTTAGGTCCATGTTTTAATTGTAAATGTTAAAATTTATACATCTTTAACTTTTAACAAACAGTGAGTTATTTTTAGAAAATTTTCATTTCCTTGAAAATAATATTTTTGGGAACTTTCATTATGCACTATATGTATAGTGGTTCTAAACAAGGGCAACGTCCCAGCTCTCAGGCAGCTTATGATCCATACTGGAAGCATCATTACATAGGTAATCAATCATCCAATTATAAGTGTGAGCAGTGCTCCTCTTTATTCTCATTCACCAAATACATAGTGAGTGTTTGTTATGTGCTAGACTCTGTGGTATGTGTGGAGGTACAGTGGTGAGCCACACACACACACACACACACACACACACACACCATGGTTCTTGTTCTCACTGAGTAGAAAGATTTGTAGATGGGAAATATGTTAGGCAGATAGTTAGACAAATATATACAAAAAGGCAAACAGAGGTAAGTGTTCTGAGTAAAAGGAACACAATTATTAATGCACATGTTAACAACAACAAAAATCAGACCCATGAAGTCTGCGGTGCTAAGGAGGTTTTCTTGAAGGAAGCAACACAGGCGGTGAATATACATTGAGAAGAAGGATGGGCAATTATCAGAGAATTCAAGAAGGCAGGAGCAAAGCTCTTGTGATGAGCAGGAACAGA
The DNA here is from genome assembly GCF_965194825.1 of Balaenoptera physalus. NCBI lineage: Eukaryota > Metazoa > Chordata > Mammalia > Artiodactyla > Balaenopteridae > Balaenoptera > Balaenoptera physalus. The sequence continues at coordinate 104,684,476 of NC_138888.1, forward strand.
GCACATTGGAGAAACTGATAAGATGACATGGGAATTAAAGGCAGAGAATTTGAAAGAATGAAATAAAAGATGTCAGAGAGTAAAACTAAATAAGTGTACTGCATTAGGAGGAAGTGACATAAAATCAGTAGGAAAATCAGTAGCAGTACAGAAAGAGCATTCCAGGAAGAAGACAATAATTTTTAAAGACTTGAGGTAGAAAAGAAAAGAAGAACAGTGTTATAGTATATAAAAAAAAAACCATGTATCTAGAGTGATGGTTCTCAGCCAGGATGATATTGACCTTAGGGGACATTTGGCAAAGTCTGGGGATGTTTTATCACATCTACAGTGATGCTACTGGTACCTAAGAAATAGAGGACAGAGATGTTGCTAAATATTCCATGATGCCAAGACAACCCCTCACAACACATAATTATCTGGTACAAGACATCAACACTTCCAGGGTTGTTCAACCGTGATCTAGAATGTTGAGAGCTAAAAGAATAAAAATATGAAGTGTGGCTAGAGACTTATGTAGTAACCAAATCATTTTAGATTTTATAATCAAGGCTATGGGCAATTTTTGAATAATTTTGTGTAAAGTAGTGACATGGTAAGAATTACATTTCTAAAATATTACTTTGACTAATGTGATGAATAGATTATAGCAAGAGAAGTTGGAGGTACAGAAATTATTGCAGAGTGTTTCAGTAATCAAGTGAAAATTAACAAAGAATTGATCAAAATTAGTTCCAGGTAAAGTGGAGGGAAGTGGACAGATTGTTGGGAAATTTATAAAGGGCTCTGTGATGGACTGGATATGTCTTTAAGGGATATCCCTTAAGGGGTATGTCTAATAAGGATATCCAATGACTTCCCTGTTCTGACTTGGGCAGCAGGTGGTGACATTTCCTGAAGAATTCTAGGAAGCTTGTATAAATGTTTCAGGGTAATTCTTCCTGCTCATGTCATCTTCCAGAACATTGGACTAATTGAGAATCCTGACATAAATGTTCCCACTTGATTATGTTATCACCCTATTTCAAGACACAGAAAACCACCAGTTTTCAGAAAAGAGGAGAATTAATTCCAGAAATGTATTAAAGAACTCATAAGCACCTTGCTTTTCTTGCTTCTTTCCACAAAAAATATTGGATTGCTGATCTCACAACTCCCAAGTTTCCACATCTATAGTTTAATAGAGGGAAAGTTTAATAAATAACTCATCCAGTCCTCACCTCAAGTACTACGGTGAGAGTAGCTCAGTCATGTAGACAGTACGTGTTTGCTGCAGTCCACACTGATTGATGTCTTGGTTGGTCTCATAGGGAAAGATTCTGGGTTGAGTAGCTTGGACAATTGTCCAGTATAACTGATTCATTGCTTTCACAGTCAACATTTTTTGACATCTAGAGATAATTTGGACTTAATTTAATCAAATTACCCTTTGTACAATTAAAACCACACTCTCTCTTCTCCATGGTCACCTCCAAATAATGTAAGTGGATTCAAAGCTGGGGAGACAGTATATTCATATCACACTTTCCCTGAATAATGTCCATTTATTCCCCAGTTGATAGATATTCAAGACAAACATGGTTATTCATGATTCTGCACTGCACGCTTTGTGTATCAGCTTCCTCTTTTGTATCATTCTGGATTATCATGCCCTCACTTGTTTTTTTATGCCCTCTAGCGCTGGGATGTACTGAGGTGACCACTCTGAGGGTACCAACCAGCCACACGAAGTTGTGAACCAGCATCACAGTCAGTCACACGCTCTCAGAATCATCAATCGGAAGAGTTGGAGCAGCATCTCTGACACTCAACTCCACATTCCTCGGAGGAAGAATTTCTGGCTTGGGTCTGTTATCCTCACCTGTGAGAGTCAACTATACACTGGGTCCTATAGTATAGCAGGACTTCTGAGGTGTCCACATTTTGGAAGCGGTGGGTAGGGGATGGTAGGGACAATACATTTATCAGAAAAAAAGGCAACTGTAGCTGAGAAGGCACCAAAGAATAAGTCTTTGATACACCAGGATATCAGAAAAGTTACAATATTTTATATAATAAGCATAAAATGATGTTTATTATATCAAATATTGAAACATGTTTTATTCTCAAATAAGTGAATACTGACTAGGAGATGTAAAGTAACCTATTTATTTTAAGAAAAAAAATTAAACCTGATTTAGGACATTTAAACAATTGTATAAGTTTCTACTTCTTTTTGAAAAATTTTCCATACTTGAAAATAAAAATTAAAATCCATTATGTGTGTCATCAATAATACCAGAATAAAGATAATGGTATATTTTTAAATCCAAAAAGGATTTCTAAGTGCCATACATTTTAGTTGTTATAAGAAAAATCTAATAAATTTCACTGAATTTCAAGAGAAATGGATGAGTGCAAAAACTGAAAAGTGTTTTTACAAGCTGGATCTTTGGCACTCTTTTACTCTCATCACTTTTATTTGCACTATTTGATGTCCATGCATAGGTCTATAATTTATAAACAGTGCTGATAAATTGTTCAGTTTTCATAAAACTAACTACTTTGTGCATATTGGTAATACACTTTTCTAATCATTTCCATAAATTTGTTTTCAAAGTCCTGGCTAAAGTAATAACAAATTGATGAAAGTTTTAGTTTCACTGTGCACACCAAATTTATTTCAATGTTTAACTGATTGAACTAGTTGTTTTATTTAATGTGAAATTTTTAAAAACAGATTCGATTTAATTGACATCCTTCAGTCAGTCAAATTCATACTCTGAAAAGTCAAATTAAAATTATATTATCAAAGCACAGCAAAAGCAACTTAGCAAATTGCTTCTAGCTTGGGATAGTTAATATAATTTTCACAATGTACTGCTTCATCCTGAATTTTGTTTTGAACTGATAATACTGAGTTTTTGTTTTGCTCCTGTAGTCTTATTACTGTTTTATAACTGAATTTGTTTTAAGCATGACACTGATTAATTTTAAATTTTATTAACATTTAAAAAAAAAGCAGCAACAGTCAAGCAAGGATGAGATGTCTTATCTGCTGAACTCAGTGAATAAGCCCAGGAGAAAAACTATCATTGGAGTAAAGGAAGAAGAAAGGATTTATATATGGCTTTGCATTTTATAAACCAGTACAAATAGCAGGATTCTTGATGATTTTACTGAGCTCTAGATTAACAAACACCAATACCTAAAAAGGCCAGTTGTGTGTTGCATCGTTAATAATGGAAAATATACATGTGAGGCAGAAATAGCTAACAGCTTCTATGGAGTTTTGGCGATCGCCAAGCTGAAGGACCAACTAGCTGTTTCCTTGCTTTTTCCACGCGTTGACTTTGGGATGTCCAGCTGTTTCAAAAAGTTTTTAAGAAAATCCAGGAATTTAAAATTTTAAGTAACAATTCTAGATTCTAAACACTGGAAGTAATTTCCTTCCCTTCTCTCCCTTCCCCTCCCCCCCCCTTCCCCTCCTCTTCCCTTCTTTATCTTTCCTTCTTTTTCTGTCTTTTCCTTCTTTTAGTTATATTGGTCTTCTTTTATTTTCCATCTCCTTCCTACTTTTCTTCTTTCCCTCTCTTCCTTCCTTCCTTTCTTTGTCTTCCTTCTCTCCTTCTTTCTTTCTTATTTTCTTTCTTTCTTTTTTTCTTTTCCTATTTTTACATGTGCTAATATTTTCCAGGCCAAACACACAAAAAATGTGGATCAAAAAGAAAGAATAATACACCACACAATTTTTTGTAATAATCATAGAGAGAATTTAATGCTGGATCATTAAAATGAGACAATTATTTAACTAATTCTTCATACAATTTAGTTAAAGGCTGCATAATGACAGTAAATACCAAAACTTTTCTTATATGGCTTGAAAGTTTAGGCATCATGTTTACCTTCAGTAAAGACACTAATAATCACTATGTATTTCACTAGGCTTGATCACCACCTTTTTCTCAAATTATCTCTTTCTCACTTTATCTTCTACTCCTACTCAAATAGGGGCAAAGTTGAATAGACAGGTGTTTTTTATCTTTATTCAAACTATTTATTTGTAAGTACCTCTGCTTACAGTCACCTTCGGAACAGACAAAGAACTCAAATTTCCAAGTCTCACCACAGGCTCACTATAGCAGAATTCCCAATGATGGTGACATGACTGGTTAGCTGTTATTTCTAAACATCATAAGGAGAATTATATGTGCAGACAGATGTGGGATCCACTATTAGAGCATCATGTTATTCTGGTTATCTGTGGAGTCATTTTACAAAATGAAAATGAACAGCAAAGAAATATTCATAGTTTAGGACTCATAAGTCTAAAAATATTAATTGAAAAATGAACACTTTTTAAAGAACACACAATAAACCACGAAATTCAGTTGCTAACAGCAACACAATGTATGTAAAATAGTTTATATACGTATATAAATGTTTAGTTTAGACATACATATGTCTCTGATTCTTAAAACTTTGGAATTATGAGCAGTCAAAATTAAATGTGAGGATCCTGAATATCCAAAACAGGTCTTAAAAAGAGAACAAAGTGGAGGTCTCACGCTTCCTAATTTAAACAATTACTACAAAGCTATAGTACAGAACAATGTGGTATTGGCATAATGACAGACATATAGACCAATGGAATAGAATACAGAGCCCAGCTATAAATCCCCACATATATGGTTAAGTAATTTTTGATAAAGGTCCTAAGGTTATTAACTGAATAGCCAAAAGAATCTTGAGAAAGAAAACAGAGCTGGAGGAATCAGGCTCCCTGACTTTAGACTATACTACAAAGTATGGTACTACCACAAAAACAGAAATATAGATCAATGGAACAGGATAGAAAGTCGAGAGATAAACCTATGCACCTATGGTCACCTAATCTATGACAAAAGATGCAAGAACATACAGTGGAAATAAGACAGTGTCTTCAATAAGTGGTGTTGAGAAAACTGGACAGATACATGTAAAAGAATGAAATTAGAACACTCCCTAACACTGTACACAAAAATGAACTCAAAATAGATTAAAGACCTAAATGTAAGGCCAGATACCATAAAACCCTTTGAGGAAAACATAAGCAGAACACTCTTTGGCATAAATTGCAGCAAGATCTGTTTTGATCTACCTCCTAATGAAAATAAAAACAAAAATAAACAAATGGGATCTAATTAAACTTAAAAACATTTGCACAGCAAAGGAAACCATAAACAGAACAAAAAGACAACCCTCAGAATGGGAGAAAATATTTGCAAATGAAGCATCTGACAAGGGATTCATCTCCAAAATATAAAAACAGTTCATGCAGCTCAATATCAAAATAACAAACAACCCAAACAAAAAATGGTGAGATGTTCTAAATAGACTTTTCTCCAAAGAAGACATACAGATGTCCAAAAAGCACATGAAAAAATGCTCAACATTATTAATTATTAGAGAAATGCAAATCAAAACTACAATGAGGTATCACCTCACACTGGCCAGAATGGCCATCATCAAAAAATCTACAAATGAGAAATGCTGGAGATGGTGTGGAAGAAAAGGAACCCTCTTACATTGTTGATGGGAATGTAAATTTGTACAACCACTATAGAGAACAGTATAGAGGTTCCTTAAAAAACTAAAAATAGAACTACCGTTTGACCCAGCAATCCCACTCCTAGGCATATATACAGAGAAAGCCATAATTTGAAAAGATACACACACACCCCAGTGTTCATTGAAGCTCCATTTACAATAGCCAGGACATGGAAGCAACCTAGATGTCCATCAACAGAGGAATGGATAAAGAAGATGTGGTACATATTTACAATGGAATATTACTCAGCCATAAAAAAGAACAAAGTAATGCCATTTGCAGCAACTTGGATGGACCTAGAGATCGTCACACTGAGTGAAGTAAGTCAGACAGAGAAAGACAAATATTGTATGATATTGCTTATATGTGGAATCTAAAAAAAGGGTACAAATGAACTTATTTACAAAACAGAAGTAGAGTCACAGATATAGAAAACAAACTTATGTTTACCAGGGAATAAGGGAGGGAGGGATAAATTGGGAAATTGGGATTTACTTATACACACTACTATATATAAAATAGATAACTAATAAGAACCTACTGTATAGCACAGGGAACTCTACTCAGTACTCTGTAATGGCCTATATGTGAAAAGAATCTAAACAAAGAGTAGAAATATGTATATGTATAACCGATTCACTTTGCTGTACACCTGAAACTAACACAACATTGTAAATCAATCATATTCCAATAAAAATTTTTAAAAAAACAATAAAATTGGGCCTTGTCATACACTGTATACAAACATTAACTCAAAATAGATAAAAGAACTAAGCATAAGAGCTAAAACTATAAAACTCCTACAACTCAACAACAAAAAAGCCACCCAATTAAAAATTAGGCAAAAATTTGAATAAAATTATCCAAAGAAGATATACAAATGACCACTAAGTACATGAAAAATATTTAACATCATTAATAATTAGGTAAATTTAAGTCAAAACCACAATAAGTTATTACCTGACACTCAATAGTATGACTGCTATCAAAAGAAAAATAACTAGAAAATAACAAGTGTTGGTAAGGAATTAGAAAACTTGTGCATTGCTGGTGGGAATGTAAAATGGTACAGCTGCTATGGAGAACAGCATGGTAGTTACTAAAAAAAAAAAAAAAATATATATATATATATATATATATATATATATATATATAATTGCCATATGATCCAGCAATACTACTTCTAGATGTATGTCCAAAATAACAGAAAGTAGAGAATTGAACAGACATTTCTACCGCCATGTTCATAGCAGCATTATTCACAGTAGCTAAAAGGTGGAAACAACCCGTGTTTCCATGGACAGATGAATGGATAAACAATGTGTGGTATATTCATACAAAGGAATGTTATTTAACTTTTAAAAGAAAGGAAATTCTGTTACATGCTACTACATGAATGAAATTGGAGCCATTATGCTAAGTGAAATGAACCAATCACAAGAGGAAAAATATTGTGTGACTTCATTTATATGAATAAGGTGACTAGAGTTGTCACAATCATAGAGACAGAAAATAGAATGGTGGTTGCCTGAGGCTGGGGGAGGAGGAGAATAGAAAATTACTGTTTAATGAATACAGAGTTTTAGTTTTGCAATAGAAAAAGAGTTCTGGAGATGAATGATGTTGATGGTTGTACAACAATGTGAGTGTCCTTAGTGTTACTGAACTCTACACTAATCAATGGTTAAAATCATAAATTTTATGTAATATGAATTTTACCAAAATTTAAAAAGTAGTAAAAAACTAAATTCAAAAATGCATATTTGACTTAAGTGCAGCAGTGCAAATGGAGCACTGCAAATAAAAGCATATGGTAAATGATAATTTCAAGTTTCAAAGCTACTTTTAGGTATGTTTACAAGTAAATATCACTTAACTTTAATTTTGTCAAAAGAATGACAGTCTATTTTTATTGAACCAAAGTATATAATTTAATAAAAGAATTATGCTAGAAAACCTGACTGTAAATCCTATTTTCAAACAACTATACGTAATTATAAGAGAACTATATGAATAAAGGTATCATGACTATAGGGCCATGTTAATTTGATAATTATAATAATTTTTAGTTTGAGACTAAATATTATTTTGTAAAGGCAAAGGTTCTCAACCTCGACTGACTCAAGTTATTTTGTTAAGAATTTTGGACAAATTTGTTGTCTGAATCCTATATTTTGTGTGTTCTAATGTCTCAAATACGTAAGATTGTCTTTCAATTAATTTTCAGTTTTAAACTGAAGAAATCTATGCATATCATTAGATCATATTCCATATAGATTTTAGCCAGAATTATGATTGATGCTGTATAATCATGTTAAATATACAATTATTACTTCAGACCATTATTATTATTTACCTTTGTTTTCAAACAGCTAGCATTCTTAAAGGTATTTTGGTAACTTATATATTGTCTTCTTTTCTTGGTAAAATATTATTACCAAGAGCTTGTTACTCATACACTGGACTCTAGTCAGCATCTTAGAATTCAAAAGACAACAAGGTAGAGAATGATAGGTAAGGTGAAAATCAAAACTTTTAATTAGCTAAATAAAGATCCTTAAAATGCACCAAAATTAAGTCAGGTCACACCTTAAGAAGAAAGTCACTTAAAGCCAGAGTTAGATATCGTGGTGGGGTCAAGTTGATATTCTTGAATAATGAGATTTTAAAAAAGAAAAAGTTGTGAAAACAGGCTCCAGAGTTCAGAATGCCAGAATAAAGGAGTAGGGAGACAATTAATTAAATATATATTTATTAAGTACCTGCCATCCTAAATAGTTTAATAGGTTATATGGGAAAAAAGACAGGACACTTGGTTATAAGGAGTTTTCACCATAATATGGAAGAAAGGCTGGATCGAGTTATTTAGCCTCTAGTTTGAGAGATACAGAGACAGAGACTATGACAGACTGACACATGACAAACAAGAGATTGGACTTGGGAGAGTCAATGGAATAAAGGGGCAGGGAGAACCTGTGAACCAGTGGAGCAAAGCATTTAGCCAATTGCTCTCCCACCCAAGACCATAAGAGGTGACGGTTAGGGGTAACTTAGGCTAAGTAAAATGTGGGTAAGTTAGATAAAATCCAATTTTTCCCCAGGAAAGCAATCGTTCACAATGTTTTTCATCTTGTTTCTTGTACACGTATTAACCAAATACATATATATATATAGCTATTATCTTCAAATACATGGGATCATTCATTCAAACTTAGATGTCAAAAGAGGTTTTTTTCTGAGATTTTATTGGAAACCTTAGAAGATAAAAGTATTTTCAGTTAATTTTTGTGTTTTGTTTTGATATGCCTTACTTCACAATATATGTCCATATTGAATTAAAAGTGTATCAATGCAATCAGCCCCTTATAGCCATCCTGGTAAATTTCCTCCTATGATATAAAATTTCCTATTTATTCATTTCTCCAATGATGAATCTCCACTCTGAAAATGATAGTTGTATATTCCAAATGAATCAGTTGAAATAAAATAAAAGAGAAATAAAATAAAATTTAAGTTAATAAACATATTATTGTTTTTCTTTTGAGGAAACAGATTTTCCATTTCTATTTAGTTTACTACTGTTTTTGAAAAATTTTCTGAAATATTAAATATATTATATACATTATATGCATTTGAAGACTTTTCTTATGCTGATATTCACCTTGTTTATGAATGTTGTTAAAAAGTTTATATATACATATATACATATACATATATTCATGTATTTTTGCTTTGCTTCAGAGTGCCGTGTTTAAGACAAAGGCTTCTGCCATCTCTGAATTCTTTGCTATCTGTGCTCCTATCTCATATACTAGGTAGCTAGTCTCCTACTTTTTTTCCTATTAGTCACAGTCAGAAAGTATTATGTTATAAGCCTTTCCAGCAAAGGCATCTTCCCAGGTATTAGTCAAATAATTCTCCAAAGGGAGTTCAAAAATAATTTGAAATCTTATTCAAAACTTTCTATTCAGCTATAACTCTATGACTTTTTATTGAAACATAAATATAAGATTGTACTAGAAAGCATTGACAAGCTCCCTTAAATTCAAGACTTTGGTGAACTCTGTCTAGCTGGAAATCAAGCCTTCTGTTATAATATCTGCCAACATGAAACCCTTTGATTTGGTTTCAGAAAACTTTCTATACCACCTTTAATATTAATATCATAACAAATTTGATGTATGCTATTTTTTACATTTTTTTTCAAATCATACAGATATGTATATATAGGTGTGTATGTATGTATATATATATATATATGTTAAATACACAGAATCAAACTAGTTTTTTTTTAAATAAATGGCATAACATAAATGGCTTCAACCACAATCTACTTAATTTTTCTCTTTTTTTTTTTTTTTTAATTTTTCTCTTTTTAAGCCCAGATTTAAATGCACTTGTAGTTAAATCTATATAAATAGACCTATACCTACCTATCAAGGTGAATATAAATTTACTAATTTTATATATCTTTAGTATATCCACATTTCTGCTAGAGTAATATTTAATATATTTAGCCATGTACATTCCAAAGATGTATGTCAAAACTTTGCATCCAAATTTATCTTCTCTTGGTCATGAACAATTTTTATAACATATGCTTATAACAAAAATGCTAATAAACTCTGATGATTTTTCAGTGAAGCACTAGAGAAAATCAACATATGTCAGAAGAAAAAAAAAGTCAGAGCACACACAATGAAGAACATTCTGTTGTGAAGAAGATAAGAATTGTATTCTTAAGAGCTTCTGGAATCTGTCCGCCTTGGAATAGTTTAGAATACAATTTAGATTCTTGAAAAGCCACCATGAATAATTTTATACTTGCTATATATATAGTCCACAGACACCATTTCATTGGGCCTCTCCACAATGTTGTGTGGCAGGAAATTCAGAATGTATTCTGGGCATTTTTAAGGTGGTGCATTGAAATTCTGTGAGGTTCTAACCTGAGAACATAAACTGATGTTAAAGCAGGACGTAGAGATAATTTTTGCATAAGTGTAGAGTGATCTTTCCATTTCTTAGGTTCTTAAAGGAGAGATAAAAAGTGTAAACACCAAAACTATTCTTCTCTTGGATTGTTCCACGTAACAAGAACTAAATAATTAGAATTTTTTGTCTATACCTTTTAATCTGGCCTCCTGAATGGCTGTTGGTTCTGCACACACCATCCCCAATTTCACTTATCTTGTAACTGTAACAAGACTACTGTAAAGTCCTCCTAACCTGACACTGGTGGTGTCTCCCTTTTCTTTAATCTATTTTCCACATTCCAGACACAATTATTTTTCAAAATGTCAATCCAATAGATGTTCTTCAGTACTGTTATGAAAAAATCCAATCGTTCCCTAAATTTCTGAAAACTTACCTGTTTTACTTCTTTTTTTCCTATTTGGATGCTTTAAATTTTTTTTTTTCTTTTTGTCTAATTGCTCTGACTAGGACTTCAAGTATTATGTTGACTGGTAAGAATAGGCATCCTTGTCTTGTTCCTGACTTTAGAGATACAGCTTTCAGTTTTTCACCATTGAGTATGATTTTAGTTGTGGTTTTGTCATAAGTGACCCTTATTATTTGAGGTACTTTCCTTCTATACCCATTTTATTGAGAGTTTTAATCATAAATGGGTGCAGAATCTTGTCAAATTTTTTTTTCTGCATCATTTGAGAAGATCATATGCTTTTCATCTTTCATACTTTTAATGTGGTGAATCACGTTGATTGATTTGTGAGTGTTGAACTGTCCTTGCGTCCCTGGAATAAACCCCACTTGATCATGGTGTATAATCCTTTTAATGTTTCGATTTGATCTGTTTAATATATTCAGTTGGCTAATATTTTGTTGAGGAATTTTGCATCTATGTTTATCAGCTATATTGACCTGTAATTTTCTTTTTGTGTGTTGTCTTTGTCTGGTTTTGTTAGCAGAGTAATGTTGGTCTTGTAAAATGAGTTAGGAAGTATCACTTCTCTTAATTTTTTTAGAGGATTTTGAGAAGGATATGTATTAAATCTTTGAATGCTTGGTAGAATTTATTTGTGAAGTTTGTCTGGTCCTGGACTTTTGGTTTTGGTGAAGTTTTTGATTACTTTTTCAAACTCTTTACTAATGTTCAGATTTATTCAGGTTTTCTACTTTGTGATTCAGTCTTGGAAAGTTGTATGATTCTAAGAATTAATCCATTTCTTGTTGTCAAATTCAATAGCATACTTCTGTTCATAATATTCTCTTATAATCCTTTGTATTTCTGTGGTATCCATTGTTATTTTTCCTCTTTTGTTTTTGATTTTATTTATCAGAGCCTTTTCCCATTTTTTTCCTAGTAAGTCTAGCTAAAGATTTGTCACTTTCCTTTTTATTTTCAAAGAACCAGCTCTTAGTTTTATTGATATTCTTAATTGTCTTTTTAGTCTCTATTTCATTTATTTCCACTCTGATCTTTATTATTTTCTTCCTTCTACTGACTTTGGGCTTTCATTGTTCTTCTTTTTTTTTTTTCCTATTTCTTTTAGGTATAAGGTTAGATTTATTTGAGATTTTTCTTGTTTATTGAGGTAGGCCTGTATTACTATAAACTATTACCTTAATACCATTTTTGCTGCATCCCATTGATTTGGGTATGTCATATTTTCATTTTTGTTTGACTTAGGTAATTTTTTATTTCTCCTTTTATTTCTTCCTTAACTCAGTTTTTGTTCAGTAGCATGTTGTTCAGTCTCCACATATTTGTGATTTGCCCAGCTTTCTTCTTGTAAATGATTTTTAGTTGTATACTATTGTGATCAGAAACTACACTTAAAATGATTTCAATCCTCTTAAATTTACTGAGGTTTGTTTTGTGTCCTACCATAAGATCTATTCTTGATAAAGTCCCATGTGCACTTGAGAAAAATGTGTATTCTACTGCATTTGGATGGAATGTTCTGTATAATTCTATTTAATCCATCTTGTCGAATGTTTCATTTAAGGCCACTGTTCTCTTGTTGACCTTCTGTCTGCATGATCTGTTGATGAAAGTGGGGTGTTAAAGTTCCCTACTATTATTGTGTTATGTCAATTTCTTCCTTTAGGTCTGTTAGTACTTAGTTTCTACATTTTGGTGCTTCTATATAAGGTACCTACATATTAATAACTGTTATGTCTTCTTGATGAATTTTCCCCTTCATTATTATATACTGTCTGTCTTTGGCTTTTGTTACATCTTTTGACTTGAAGTCTATTCTGTCTGACATGAGTATGGCTCCATGTGTTTTTGTTTGGCTGTCATTTGCTTGTAGTAACACCTTCCATCCCTTCACTTGGAGCCTATGTTTGTCTTTATAGCTGAGTTGAGTCTACTAGAGGCAGCATATATTTGGGTCTTGTCTTTGATCAATTCAGCCTCTCTGTGCCTTTTGAATTCAATCCATTTATATTTAGGGCAACTACTGATAGACGAAGCCTTAGTACTGCCATTTTATCTTTTGTTTTCTGGATGTTATGTCTCCATTGGTTCTTTTTACATGTGCTTCTCTCTGATATTTTGATTTGGTGGCTTTCTATGATGTTTTTCTCAGTTTCTTCTATTTTGTGTGTTTTCATGTCTGTGCTTTAGATTTATGTTTTGTGATTACATTGTGGTTTGTATAAATATCTCAATATCTCAGTCATTTTTCTGCTGATGGCATCTTATCTTCATTTACCTATACGTGTTCCATTCTTTTTCTTTTCTCCTTTTGTGTTTTTGTTGTCTCAAATTATCTCTTTTTATGTTGTGAATTTGTTACGAAATTGAAGTTGGTATGGTTATTTTTTCTGCTTTTTTCTCCTTTAACTTGTATACTGTAATAAAGTGTTGAAAACTCTATTCTGATATAGAATCACAATTTTCTAATTCTGTCTATTTATCACCTTGCTCAAAGTTTTGTGTACTTTTGTCTTTTTGTTTCAGAGAGAAGAGCTCCTTTCAACATTTCTTGTAAGGCACATCTAGTGGTGATGAACTTCCTCACCTTTTGTTTGTCTGGGAAAGCCTTTATTTCTCTTTTATATGTGACTGATAATTTTGCTGATTAGAGTATTCTTGTGTGTCAGTTTTTATCTTTCAGTATGTTGAAAATCACATTAAATTCCCTCCTGGCCTGTAGAGTTTCTGCTGAGAAATCTGCTGGTGGTCTAATAGGGATTACTTTGTAGGTTACCATCCACTTTTCCCTGGCTCTTTTAAAATTCTTCCTTCATCATTAACTTTAGACAGCTTTAATATACTATGTCTTAGAGAGATTCTTTTTACATTGAGGCAATTAGGTGTTCTCTTAGCTTCATGGACTTTTATATCCAGTTCCTTCTCAAAGTCTGGGAAGTTCTCAGCTACTAATTTTTTAAATGAACTCTCTGCTCCCTTCTTGCTCTCTTCTCCTTCTGGGATACCCATTACCCTAAAGTTTTTCTTCTTAAGAGAGATGGATAGCTCTTGTATAACTTCCTCATTTTTAAATATTTTGATTCTCTTTTTTCTTGTATTTCTGTAATTTCTAGATTTATATTTTCATGCTAATTAATTCTCTCCTCCATATGGTCTTCTCTATTTCCAGTGCTTTCTAATGCATTCTTCATCTCATATATTGAGTTCTTCAGCTCCAGAATTTGTTGGATCCTTTTTTAGAGTTTCAACCTCTTAGGTAAAGTATTTCTCCTGTTTGTTCATTTTATTTCTGAGCTCACTGAACTGTCTTTTTTAGTTTTCCTGTAGCTTGTTGAGTTTCTTAATGGCAGCTCTTTTTTTTGTTTGTTTTTAGTTAAAATTTTGATATTTTGTTCATTATGCATATATTTGCATTAATTTTTTAAAATAAATTTATTTATTTTATTTATTTATTTTTGGCTGCATTGGGTCTTCATTGTAGTGTGCAAGCTTCTCATTGTGGTGGCTTCTCTTGTTGCAGAGCATGGACTCTAGGCACGTGGGCTTCAGTAGTTGTGGCACACACAGGCTCTAGAGTGCAGGCTCAGTAGTTGTGGTGCATGGGCTTAGTTGCTCCGTGGCATGTGGAATCTTCCCAGACCAGGGCTCGAACCTGTGTCCCCTGCATTGGCAGGTGGATTCTTAGCCACTGCACCACCAGGGAAGCCCATGACAGCTCTCTTGAATTCTCTATCAGTTGGATCACAATATTCCATGATTTTAAGTTTTGTTTCTGGAGAATAGTCATTTTCCTTTTGTGATGCTCTGTTACTGTGGTACTTCTTGGTGCTTAATGAGTTGTTCCTCTGCTGGCACATTAGAAGTAGCAAACACCTTTCTACCAATCCTAAGGATTCAACAGGTTAGAAATTAGAGGCCTTTCTTTTGTTTTCCAGTAGGTGTTGTGATAAATCTTGGTTTCTCTTACCTGAGCTGACTCTGATATTTTCTGAGAGGTAGCACTTTCTATCCTCTACAACCTCTGTCAGAGGCATCACCCCACACCCACCTTATCACTGCTTATGCCTTCAGGGTCACTGATGCCTCATTGCTGCCACTCTTGCTGGTGTCCCCACCTGAGGCACTGAGATGGTGGACTCTTCTGCCACATCTGGGGTCTCCTGAGTTGCAGGCTCCACCACTACGGGGGAAGGTAGAGAGTTGGGGGTGTAGCTGGGGTCACATGGGCACCACTGCTGTGTCTGGTGTCATCAGGTTTGCAGTCTCTACCCAAATGGGGGCTGGGGGCTGGACTTGTGGATGTCTCCACGTCTGGAGGAATAGGACCCATGTCCTTCTGCAGCTGCTGCCCAGTTACCTGTGGCTGTGGGCACTGCTGTTGCGGGGAGGTCAGAGTCATGCAATCTCCAAGAGGTGCTACATGCTACCTGCTACTACCAGGTTCTCAGGGGTTGTGGGCTCAGCTGCCATGGCTGAAGGACTTGGGATTCAGGAACTGTCTCCACTGTTCCCCTGGTTCCACCTTCTCTGTGTGCTCCAGTCTACCCACTTTTAGATGTACAAATATGTGGAATTTTCCGGCATCCTGGTATATTGGGCAGAGGCATTTTTGTTGAGTTGTGGATGTTTTAGTGATAGTAGATTGAAGGAGAGAGACAAAAGCAGCTGACATCACCCACATTTTATTTTCTATGACTAGGGAAAAAGTAACTTAGAAAAACAGAACACTATAATTTTATATTAAATCTTAGATTTGTCAACAAAATAAAAATACTTCATAGAGAGTTAATTTTAATTACTTGTTATATTACATCACTTAGATTTATAGAATACATTTTTGCCTACTGCATAGTGCTAAATATAAACAAGAGTTAAAATTATTTAAATGGCAATTATAAAAATTTGATTATACAAAATATGTTTTACACATACAAGTATAGCAGCAATCATAAACTTGTAAATCTTTACAATTGGATTCACTGTGCAAAATAATAATTTATTATTTTTGAAAACCTAGAACAAATTATAGTTATTAATAAATTAGTTTCAACCACAAAAGAAGCAAAATGAATCTTTTTTGAATGATATAATTTATTGTTTTCCTTTAGAGACTCAAGTTAAGTTACACAAATGAAAAATTTACTGTTTTGTAGCATCTTTCTGATAGGGACCAAAACACCACTATAGTTATTAATCTGTGGATCAACACAATACAACAAAGCAGAGACTAGAGTAAAAAAATAAGATTAAACTATCTATTCCTCATGGCCTTTCTGGAATAAAGTTGCAAATAAACACACAAGCAAATGGATAATTATGTAAGTAAGACTGACTTTTCAATAGAAGAATATTTCTTATTACACCTATCCAAAGTAAACCTTGTTTGGTCTGTGGAAATAAATGGGTCAACAATTTAAGATTTATGAAAAGCAATCTGGGTTATCCCTCCTACCCCTCTTCCTTAGGAAGCTCTGTCACATAAACTTTTGTAGTGAACAATGTGATACATCAACCAGGTCACAATTCAGGAATGATGCACCCACAGGGCAGCCCTCAGCTGTTCACCTCCTTCAAACACAAGTGAAGAAAATTATGTTGCCCAAGGTGGAATCCCCTTCCTGGGATGGCTTGCATAAATAAGTGATTAATGTTGGAGAAGGAAAACCCAATACCCACACTAATTTGAGACAACTCTGCAGGGTCATCCCAGCATCAGCATTCCCAAGAAGGACCATGGAGGCCTTTGTATGTATGTACTGTTGCCATACTTCTCCCCATTCCCAAACCTGCTTCCTTAGTGTCCTGTCCAGAGGTGTTTATACCAAGAGCAGTCCCTAATAAACCGTCAACATTCTAATCTCCATCACATAGGCTGCTTTACAGGAACTCAACTAAGAAAATATCCATCTGTACATTCCATTACATGATAATCTGAGTATGTATAATTCAAAAAATATATATTTTTTAAATATATATTTTCAAAGCTAGTCCTTTACAATCTGAGATCCCTACACCCATTCAGTTATAGGTAGTTACCCCAGGGATACTAAAAGTAACAAAATATTTTTTCTATCAAGCAAAACATATGCAAGTTGCCTAAGGAACTGTCCTCCTCCTCCCCCTCCCCCTCCTCCCCCTCCTCCTCCCCCTCCCCATCCTCCTCCTCCTCCTCTTCTTCTTCCTCTTCTTCCTCTTCTTCCTCTTCTTCTTCTTCTTCTTCTTCTTCTTCTTCTTCTTCTTCTTCTTCTTCTTCTTCTTCTTCTTCTTCTTCTCTCTCCTCCTCCTCCTCCTCCTCCTCCTCCTCCTCCTCCTCCTCCTCCTCCTCCTCCTCCTCCTTCTTCTTCTTCTTCTTTTTGTCCAATACATTGTAGATCTGCTATTAAGTACCTAAAAACCAATGCAGTATTCCATTTAATATATTATCAGGATTGGTGAGATTCTAAGGAAATAAGACAAAGATGGTTTCTATTTATGGGTTTGTTACTAATTAAATGTGTTGGTACCTTGGGCAAGTGACTGAATTTCTTGGGATTACAATTTTGTCTTCAACAAAATGAGTTAACCAAGATAGTATAAGTCCCCTTTCAAGAATGGTCTAGCAGGGGAAGGATAATTCCCCCAAAAGACGTAAGTACGAAAATATGTCCACATGTTCAGTGAAATAATAGTGTTTTTCCCCAAATGGCAAAAAAAGAGAACTATGACAGTGGTGATGGGAAATAGTGAAAGTTTCTATGTGAGCCTTGTGACAGATGTTTTATAATGTAGCATCATCACTGGGAAGCATTGCCCAGATTTAGGACCAAATTCTCTGGTCATCCAGTATCTGGGTAAGCTATGGAAGTGAGATTTCTATGTGAGAAAGTGAATATTGCACTTGTGGGACCAGATTTTCAGAAGTTTTTGCACTTTCTCCTAATTCTCTCTTTCCTTCTTCTGGCTAGATGAAGAAGATGGCAAGGCAGGAAAGTGGAACCACAAGATAAAAAGAGTGAGGGATCCCTGAATCACTGTGTGGATAAAGGTAGTCTGCAAACCAGAGACACTGCCATTACATCGTTGTGTGTGTTGGAAGCAGATTTTTGTTGTCATGAAACCACTGCCAATTTGTTCTGTGTTGGTGATTGCTTCAGTAACAATCATTATTCCAATAAGGTTCAAAATTAATTTATTTCAAAACATTCACCCCTCAACTTCTACTATCCTCTAGATTATACCCTGAGACACAGTCAATTATATAAAAGAAGAAAGTCAACTCAATAATTATCTGTAAACTGCCAATATAAGTGTTTATTCTTTTCTCTTTCATTTTCTATCATTGACTTTTTTCTTCTTTTCTATTCATGACAAGAACTGGAGCCTTCTTGACTTGATTGTATCTCTTCTAAAACATATAGCTCTATGTACAATTTTGTATTTAAATTATTTCATAAATAATGTTCTACATCAACATATAAACAACTACATCATGATGAAATACTTATTTGTATGGTTTTTCTATTCTGCAGATTTATCCTTATATATTAAATGTCCTTTGAGGATGTCCATTTTCAGGCCATTTTTAATTTCCAGCTATTATACATATTGTCTTGAGATTAAGTTTCTCAAGCAGTTCTTAAACAATGTTTGGTCACAGCTGGTCAGCAGGTTAAAAGGTAATTTAAATATTAGATAAATCTGACAAATTTGACCTTGCTTTGAGTCAGAACATTCAACAACATAAACATATGTAACTTTCATTAGATAAATTATCTACCTTAAATATCTCTAGTTTGCTTTTTCCCAAGTGTTTTATTGTTTTTTAACAAATACTTTTAGCTTAGGAAAATAATATAAAAAGCCATTCAACCCTTAAACATATTTGACATATAGTCAGAGGCAAAAATTTAGCCAATTTGTTTTATTCAGTGACTTATGCTGTTAATTAATACCTGCATTTATAATGCATGGTTGCTATTAATGTTAAAGGATTTTAAGCAACTTACTATATTGAAATATCTAAATAATATATAGAATAAAACTTTATATCAGAAAACAACTTGTGAATCTAGAAAAATTTTAGAAACAAATTAATAATTTTATAAGGAGCAAAGTATGCTAAAAAATGAATTTCACATTAAATTTTTGCCTGTGTCTTTAGGTAACCACAGTAAAAAGAAAAATAACTGAATCATAATTCTCATTTTTTATTAAAAAAATAGGCCAGATTATCTAGAAGGACAATTCTCATTGTAAATTTTATTTGTATTCTTAATTTTGTTCCTGTGTAGGAATCATTGAGAAACAATAGAAAACCTCTGCTGCTCTGATATCATCTGGGGACATATATTCTTATTATGATGGTTGTGCATGATCAACACTGAAGTATATTTAAGACATTTCAACCAAATATTTTTAAATTCAAAGAGAGTAATTAGTACTCGAAGTCATATTTCAGCAAGTAATATAAAATGCTCTTTTGGGAAGATAATTTGAAGAAAAGGACCAAGGCATGGCTATCTTCTTACTTACATATTCTTCTGAGTATAGGAGTGTATACTTTACTCAAATATCACTCCCCTGCCTAATGAATAATGGAAGTAAGCTACCTCGGAAGGGATAAAGATAATGAGTAGATTACTGAGCCTCAGTATTCCATTTTAAATATATCTGCAGTCAGCTACGTAAATCTATGTGGAAATCCAAGTGGAAAAAATGAGAAAGAAGTAGGGATATTTACTTGTTTTAAAAATCATTTTGGACCTTTAAAATCAACTGGATTTTTTTTAAGTACTATAATATATAGTGCAATTAAATTTCATATCATTTATTAGCTTGTCACTTAAAAATAAGTCAAGTTAATAATATCTTGCTTTCCAAGGCTTACATTCAGTGACAAGATAAGATTATAAATATAAATTAAAGTGGATATAAATATAAATGTATAGTAAAGGTGTAAAACTCAAGGTGATAAATTATTAAACATTTAATTTAACATCAACAATGTAGAGTTATTGTGAAAAGAACACAATCAAGATTCTCATATGCAAATGTAGAGTATAAATATAGAGTCCCATGCAAGGCAATCACCCTTATCCCCTGTCAAATATTTTTCAGAGTATTCATCTTCTTCTGAGGTGCACATATTAAAAGGATGTGGTGAATTAACAGAAATAGCACTAAAAAATGTATCAAGGTTATCAAAGAGCTGAGAAATAAAATCAAGTAGAACATGCTTAAGGAATCAGATTCTGTTCTAAGTCACTGGGGGAAAATGGCTGAGAGGAAAGTAAATATAGTATCTAATGATACAATAGATTTGGTGAACATGAGTAGAAAAAGGACCTTGATTTGCTGAGCCATTGGCATCTATAAATAAAAACAGTTGTCATTGGTGTTAACTAGCTGTTTGTTAGGTTTTAGAAATCATTCATTCCTTCTTTCAACAATAGTATCAAATATACTAAACATTATGATTATCATTTCAAGAACAAAAAATATTAGACTTGGCCCTATATGTAAATAGTTCTTATTCGAAAAGGAAATACAGAATTAAGCCTACAAATTAGAACCAAGAGCTACAGGTGGTTGAAAAGATAAGCATGGGGCATCCATCCAGTCTCCTTCCTTTTACTCCATCCCCTACATGTCTCAATCCATTCTTCAGAATGACATTTTTAAAAGCTGATCACCTCATATGATACCTTTTGCATTTCATCCTCTAATTATTAGTATCTAATAATTTCTCTTTGGTTTGGAATAAATTCAATAGTGCTTTCTCTTTCCTGACAAGCTCATGAGACTTTCTCCTGCCTAAGTCTCCCTCCTTATCTGGCACTGCTCTTCCCCTTGCCCTCTAGACACATTGGGTTTCTTTTGCTGTTTCCAGATACATTGGATACACCTTAGATCTTTTGGAGTTTCCATTCCCTCTGTCTGGAACCTCCATGCCACAGAGCTTCCCATGGCTACCTGAGACTAAGGATTCAGGTGTCAACTCCAATGACACTGCACAGAAGGATTTATACAGATCATCCTCTCCCAAAGTATCCATTTTTTCTAATGATTACTATATGAAATTATGTTTGTATGCATTTATTTATTTTTTTTAGAATGGAACTTTTCCTTCAGAATCTAATTTAGATAGCTTAGACCTGATATGTTTGGTTCACTGCCTTATACCTATTATTCAATAGAATAATTTTTGGCGTGTATATTAATAGTTTAGTAAAACTCAAGGGGGGATGGATGAATGTTAAGTGAATGAGTGAAGATAAATAAGAACCCGTATTAGGCATGAGCTAAGAATTGAAGGATGAGTACAATTTAATCAAAAACACAGTCCTCTTTAGTTAATAATAATAATGGATCAATATCAGATCACTAAATGTCACAAGTGCATCATACCAACATAAAATGTTAATGACAGGGGAAACTGGATACAAGGCATATGGGGATTCCCTATACTATCTTCTCAAAGTTTCTGTATATCTAAAACTGTTCTAAAAAATAAAGTCTGTTGAAAACAAAACGCCATATAAAAACGCAAAACAGTCATGGAAACAGTGTCATGGCAAAAGATCAGATGATGTTGAGAATGTCTCCAACCATTTCAGTATAAAACCTTGTATTTTTTTCTCACAGAGATAAGGATTCTGTCTGCTTTAGGTTAGGTTCTCCAGAAGTAGATCCTGAGATAAGGGTTCATATGACAGAGAGAGAGTAGGAATTATCCCTAGAACTGGTAGGGAGGGGTGAAGTGGGACTAGGAAGGAAAGAATGAGCAAGGGTCGGGGGCCGGGGAGATGGGGCTCCCAAGCAAAGTCTGATGGAGAGTCACTGGCTGGATCTCATCAGGGAGATCTGGAGACAGTGTGAGTCATCTTTCAGAACATCTTTAGGAAAGAAAGAGAGCTGGAGCATTTACACACCTCAGTTATTCGTTAAACCTGCCAAAGGTTAAGTCAGGTGATCTAAATTTCCATAAATGACCAATTAAGTTGAAGCAGACAAATTTTGGCAGCCTGAAGGCTACCTTCAGAAAAAGACCCAGCGCTGGCTGTTGGGAGTGCACAGGTCCTGAAAGCCAGACACGGTAAAAGGTCTAAGGAGACATGGGTGGGACACTGACACTGATCTGATTGCTACAGAGTCAGATCTTGAACTACCTATTTCTACACAACGTGCGTGATTTCAGAAGAAAGGTTCCTAGTGATAGTGATCTATAGGTCCATTTTGTTTTGTTGTCTGAATTTTCTTATGTGTAACAGTAGTGGTACATTTTTCTTCTTCTACGCTTAGAGGATGTCAGATTGCTCTGCTTACCTCCTGGAATTTCTGATTCAGTAGGTCTGGAGTGGGGCTTAGAATTTGTATTTATAACAAGTTCTTGGGTGATGCTGATATTGCTAATCTGGGGAATTACTATTCTTCTGTTATGAATTACCAAAATATTAACGAGTATTTTTTAAGCTATGGATGTGCTTGTTTTGTGTAAGGAAGAATATTGGTTTTAGTAATTATGGAGTCTATGTTCTATCATATTTAAAAACTCCTCATTTGCTTTAATGGTTGGAATATATTTTACACTTTTGAAATGTACCCTATTAATAGAAATGATTGCATAGCTTTTCTGTTTGTTTTATTTTCACAGTTACCTTGCCAGTATTTAATAAACATGAGAGATTACAAATGCAGTAGCTAAATGTGTATTGAAATAAATCATATGTCCTACTGAAAAAAAGCTACTGACACGAGTTATAATTGGTTAAACAGTATACATACAACAAAATATAAAGCCAATCAGAGGATGCCACAAGAAAATGAAAGTTAAACCATTTAATTTTATATTCCTCAGTGAAATTACGCATCTCTATAGAATATGAATTTTTGGTTGCTTTAGTAGGTAATACATTTTCTGTAAATTCTTAAATTAGGAGGATTAGTGGATTAATGTAGCAGTTTATTTTCACTTGAAATATTGGGTAAAGTTCTATTTCAGGTCAAAAATAAATTAACTCAGTAAACTACTTTGTGTATTAGAAAAATATGTCTGTAAATTAAAATGCCTAAAAATAATTTGCTACAAATCCTAGGCTTCAAAGATGAGACCCAGAGTTCCTTACAAAAAAATCTGAAAATTTCTAGTTTCTTTCAAATGAAAACTAAGTGTAGTGATTGCCCATACATACTCATATAACAAAGCTGCCACTGAGCTAAATCTTATACGTTGTCTTCCATGAATATAGGGTTTTTATTAGGGTTTGGTTTAAGCATTAGAATTCTATACTCCTCATTTAAGAATGTGTTTGAAAGTAGTGTTCTTATTCTTTTATTTATCTGACTGTTTGTGACATTTGAATCTTCAGCCATTGTTCTGACTATGCGATGTACACTTCATTTGGTGGCAGTCCTTAGTTCTTTGTCTTTGTCAGAAGCAATTAAATACAGACATTTGTTCAATCCTTCAAGAATGTTTATTAATGCCCATTAAACATTAATAATATATCATTAATTCTGATGTATGCATATTAGCATATATTAGAATTGCTGTGTGGTTGCATTTTTAACAATAATTCCCAGTTCATAATGGCAACTTTAAGGAGTCCCTCTTAATTTACACTATTATCAAATAGATAGTTATTTATTCTTAGGGGGCATTGCCAGTCATTCAATATTCTTCATAGGCAGAAAGAAAGACAATTTGAGCAAAGTATCATGAACCACAAAGAATATTAGAAAAATATAAAGATCAGAAACTTAGTCACCCTACAAAAATCAACTATTTAAAATATTCATTATCTACATGCCAATCATCACATTCACTTTAGCATTTATAAAAGATGAAGCTAGGAAAACATTTAAACAGAGATCCCTGATACCCAGGTCCACTGCACTGGAAGTAACATGGTGAACCTCAGCCACCGGAAGCACATCTTGTTAAGAGCATCAGCTCATCTCCCTCAGGTGCACTCCTGACCCTGGCCCAGCACGTGAGCTGAGGCATTGCAGTATGTGTCAATCAGCAGAGGATCTTGAGGAAACTGAAACCTCCCTTAGCTGCCTGCAATCGACAGAACCTTCTTTACTGGCTTATTACCAGCAGAGTGGCTTGATTAGGACCTATACCCCCACTCAGAAGTTTCCAATCACAGGATAATATTTGTTCCCTGAAAGATGTGAATCATCTGTAACATAAAAATATACACCTAGAGATTATTATATTAAGTGAAGTAAGCCAGACAGAGAAAGACAAATATCATATGATATTGTTTATACATGGAATCTAAGAAAAAAATGATACAAATGAACTTATTTACAAAACAGAAACAGATGCACAGACATAGAAAACAAAGTTATGGTTACCAAAGGAGAAGGGAGGAAGGATAAATTAGGAGTTTGGGATTAACATATACACACTATTACATATAAAATAGATAACCAACAAGGACCTACTGTATAGCACAGGTAACTATACTTAACATTTTGTAATAACCTATAAGGGAAAAGAATCTGAAAAAAAATAGATACATATGTATGTATAACTGAATCACTGTGCTGTACACCTGCAACAAACACAACCTTGTAAATCAACTATATGTAAATAAAAATATTTTTTTAAAGTAAATACATTTTTAAAAAGAAATATACATATATATATATATATATATATATATATATATATATGGAATTCCTACATAGGGATTTACAGATAAAATCACCTCCATTCCACTTTGGCAAACATACTTCTGAACACCTTGAACTTCAATTTCCTTGATACTTTTCCACCTCAACAGTTTGACCTTAGGGTGACATTTTCTAGCAATAACCAATGGGACTACCTTTGCTATATCCCATGTCATCATTCATTTTGAATCTCTTCTTTATACTTATTGTCAATTTAAACACTCCCAGCTTTTTCTGTTACTTACCCTTCTTGTTTCTATTTTCAATATGGGCACCAAGGTCAACCTTGCTCTCCCTGACACCTGGGTTGTTCTCCCAGCCCAGCTCAGCACCCGCTAAACAACTACAAACTGCTCCCCACTAGCGTTATTGACGTGGTGTAATCTCAATCTGAGAAGAATGTGAGGATAGGACACTTCACACAGGCCCCTTCAGGGACGGGGCTCTGTGAATGCAGATTAAAAAGGAAAACAAATGGATAAAACGAAACAGAACATATAGAGAAAATATCAATGCAAAGGTGAGGTGCCCACATTTTATGGTTTTAATAATATTTCTCATTTAAATTAATCCTTCTGGAATTACCTTAAAAACATAATAGATACACATTGGAAACTTTGAAATTACTCAGAAGGCTTTGTAAGGAAAAGTAAAACTCAGCCTATTTTTTCTCATGAAAATTATTGTTAATGGCTTCTTTTGTTTCCTTGAGAAACATTATATGGGTATACCTAGATGGGTGGGATGGGGTGAGGGAGGTCCAAGAGGGAGGGGATACAGGTATGCATATAGCTGATTCACTTCACTGTACAGCAGAAGCTAACACAACATTGTAAAGCAACTATACTCCAATAAAAAATAAATAAATAAATGTGGAAAAAAATACAGTCTTTATTCTTAAAAGAGTTAATGTGATTATAACCACATACTATCAAAAAATGTTTTTTCATACCTAAAGAATATTTTAACACATAAAAAAAATAAGTGTTAATATATGAACACATAGAGATATACCTTGTCCTGTTTAACTGCTACCATGCCTTTCACTACAGTGTGATTCATAATTGTTTGCCTAGTCCCATATTAATAAAATTCGAGTGCTTCTAGATTTTTCCTCCTTCAGTACTATACAGTCTTCATTGAAGATATCTGTATTGAATATATCCATAGAATAAACTCCTAGAAGTTAATTTGCTGGGATCCTAAACTCTGTGCATGTTAAAGTCTTTATACTCACCCACCCCACTTACATTTCCTCACAGTTGGTTCCTTGACACTGAGGTCTCAGCTTGATACCATCCTCTCAGGACTTCGTGGACAAAATAGTAAGTTTCTTTCCTCTCACTCTGTTTTATTTCCATCCTTGTCCTTACTACTAAGTGCTTTAACCTCTAAATATGTTTGCCATTGTTGCTTGACTGTCTTCTGTGTTCTCTGCCTGTAGAGCACAGGTGCTGTGAGAACAGAGACCTTTGCTGATTTGTCCACCATTGTGTCCTGGGCACAAAGTAGGCAGTCAAAAAATAGTTGTTCAATTAATGAACTGACTACTATTAGTATCTTGGTGACATATCACAACATTGTATTTGTTAATAAAGGGTAATAAACAGGGATAAGCATACAGAATGCTTCGAGTCTCAGTTCTTAGGCCTCTTCCCTTTATTCACTAGGTAGGTGACCTCATGTAGTTTTGGCTTTCAATATGATTTATACACAAACGACTCCTAAATGCATATTTCCAGCCCAAATACAAACTCCAAAGTCATATAACACACTCTATAAAACAACTCCATCTGGACACTGAGTAGGCATCTCAAAATTCACATGTCTAAAAGCAAACTCCTATTTATACCCCCATCTGTTCCTCCTACAAGCTTTCCCGTCTCTGCAAACTACCACCTCATTCTTCCTGTTGCTCAGCATAAAATTCTGGGTGTTCTCCTTGTCTCCTTGTATAAAGGCCATCAGCAAATCCTGCTGGTATTCCTTCCAGGATCCATGAGGAATTCCTTGTGGAATCTACACCACCACTTCTTACCACTCCCATTACTAACATTCCTGTGCAAACCACAACCATCTTTCATTTGTGTTATCTGTAATAAATCCAGAGAATCCATTAAAGCCTCCTAACTGGTCTCCCTGCTATGCCCTTGTTCCCCTACAATCTGCTCTCAAACTAGCAGCCAGCATATCACTTTTAAACATAGGTCAGACCACATCACTCCTTTGCTAGTAATCAGGATGAACGTTCACCAGCAATATCACGTTGATGGAAACTATGCTATGAGAAGGGCACGTCATCTCTCCAGTGTGCTTCACCAAAGTCATGGCCTCCGTCTAATCCTGAGAAAACACCAGAAAAACCTCAATTGAGTGACATTTTACAAATCCCCTGCCCAGAATTTTTCAAACACGCCAAGGTCGTGAAAGAAAGTGAGGTAAGCACAAATTGTCACAGATTGCAGGAGACATAACGAACAAATGCAGCATGGTACACTGGAGAAGTCTGAATAAAGTCTGTAGTTTAATGGATGGTATTGTACCAATAATAATTCTTTTCTAACTTTGCTACAAGCACCATGGTTATTTAAGTTGATAACACTGGAGGAATGTAGGGAAAGGTTAGGGAAACACTCAGTTCTGTCTTTACAGCTCTACTGCAAATCTAAGTTTATTTCAAAATAAAACGCTTAAAAAATGCTTTGGGAGCTTCACTTGTCACTTACAAAAAGAAAAAGGTGTTTTAGTGTAGCTACACATTCTGCTTCTCGCCACTTGGCGTTCCCCAGCCCCTCTTACATCTTTTACTCATTTCTCCTTACTCATTTGGTCACTCTGCTCAATTAATATTCTTGATTAAAAACAAACAACAAACAACAACAACAAACACCAAGAAGCCCAGGCCTCAGGTCATTTGCAGTTTTGGAATTTCTTCCCTTAAATTATCCACAAGGTTTCCTTCCTCATATCCTTTAGGCAGGTTTCTGCTCAAAGGTAACCTTAAGAGTGAGTCTCCCCACCCCTGCCTATCCTTCAAAAAATACCCTTCTTCCAAAACGCCGCTAGTAGTCACTATTCTCTTCACCCCCTCTTTATTTTTTCTTCAAACACCAGTCAATATCTAAGTAGGAATTGATTTATGTGTGTATTTCCCCCGCTACTCTGTAAGACCAAGAACTTGTTTCATTCATTGCTTAGAATTTTTTCTGCCATGTAATAGATACTCAGTAATTATCTGTTGTTACTGTATGATCTCACTTGTATGCGGAATCTTTAAAAGTCGAGCTCATGGAAACAGAGAGTAGGTTGGTGGTTTCCAGGTGCTGAGGGTGGGTGAAATGGGGAAATGTTGGTCAAAGAGTTCAAACTTCCAGTTATAAAATGACTGTACAGCATGATAACTATAGTTTACAATACTGTATTATGTACCTGAAAGTTGTTAAGAGAGTAGATCTTAAAACTTCTCACCACAGAAGAAAAAAAAGTAACTATGTGATGTGATGGATTTGTTAACTAACATAATTGTGGTAATAATTTTGCAATATATACATGTATCAAATAATTACGTTGTTGTAACTTAAAGACAATATTGTATGTCATTTATATCTCAATAAAGCTGGAAAAAAATAAATATTTGTTGAATGTGTACGTGAAAGAACACATAAATTGATTTGGCAGAAAAATCATTAAGAAACGGAATAGATTTAAAACTTTGATTATTAACCTTCTCCCATTCTCTACATCTGTGTCTTTATTCCTGTCCTGCCCCTAGGTTCTTCATAACTTTTTTTTTTTTTAGATTCCATATATATGTGTTAGCATATGGTATTTGTTTTTCTCTTTCTGACTTACTTCACTCTGTATGACAGTCTCTAGGTCCATCCACCTCACTACAAATAACTCAATTTCATTTCTTTTTATGGCTGAGTAATATTCCATTGTATATATGTGACACATCTTCTTTAACCATTCATCTGTCGATAGATACTTAGGTTGTTTCCATGTCCTGGCTATTGTAAATAGAGCTGCAATGAACATTGTAGTACATGACTCTTTTTGAATTATGGTTTTCTCAGGGTATATGCCCAGTAGTGGGATTGCTGGGTCATATGGTAGTTCTATTTTTAGTTTTTTAAGGACCCTCCATACTGTTCTCCATAGTGGCTGTATCAGTTTACATTCCCACCAACAGTGCAAGAGGGTTCCCTTTTCTCCACACCCTCTCCAGCATTTTTTGTTTGTAGATTTTTTTATGATGGCCATTCAGACTGGTGTGAGGTGATACCTCTTTGTAGTTTTGATTTGCATTTCTCTAATGATTAGTGATGTTGAGCATCATTTCATGTGTTTGTTGGCAATCTGTATATCTTCTTTGGGGCAGGTTAAGCTGGGACCAAGTGAGAGAGTGGCATGTACATATATACACTACCAGCTCCCTGCTTTGTGACCACCTAGAGGAGTGGGATATGGAGGGTGAGAGGGAGACACAAGAGTGAGGAGATATGGGGATATATGTATATGTATAGCTGATTCACTTTGTTATAAAGCAGAAACTAACACAACATTGTAATGCAATTATCCTCCAATAAAGATGTTAAAAAAAAAACTTTGATTATTTATTTATTAGATTTAGTTGTTTTGTATATTTAGCATTCTAATTTATCTAGCTAATGCATACTAGGAAATAAACATTTTCCCAAATAGTTAAAATATACAGTTACAGTTATACCATATTCTTTAAGATTAATACAACTGAAGGGACCAACTTGTATCTATAGTATCATATGCCTTTAGGAATTATTTGTAGAACAATGAGTAAATGACACATGAATGAGATAAATGGGTACAATTTCTCTTGTGTTCACAAGAATTTAATTTCTGGTTCAATTATTCATCCCAAGTAGAATTCCAAATGATAGGCACATTTCAAAAGGGAGTAATTAAATTCAGTAGCAATAGAAAAAATTATCCCTCATCAGTAGATGTTTTACTTCAGGTAATCATGGGATGCTTTCAGAAGAATGCTTTTCAGGACGCTAGTAAACTTTAAGAATAATATTTGCATGTATAAAGGAACCACACATTTGGAGGTTTTACTAAATTCTCTGCATCTTGCTCTATGATTCTGCCAGGAAGTTCTGTGGTATCCTGAAGGCTAGTCATAGATCAGGATTTAAATAGTGTGATGTCACACTGTGAAGGAAAAGTATATTGTATCATTATGAAGTTTTAGTATACTCTGGAGTTACCTCAGAATCACAAAGCAATTAGCCAATAATGTTAAAAAGTTATGGTTAATTTAACTAATGGTTAATGGAGCCTAGTAAAACCTTCAGTTGATGAGCCCAGGGAGATTTTGTGCAGGAACACACATTAAAGTCAGAATCCTTTATCTCCATTTA
Organism: Balaenoptera physalus; assembly: GCF_965194825.1. Lineage (NCBI taxonomy): Eukaryota > Metazoa > Chordata > Mammalia > Artiodactyla > Balaenopteridae > Balaenoptera > Balaenoptera physalus. The sequence goes on from NC_138888.1 coordinate 104,714,519, forward strand.
GAGTTTAATCAGTATCTGGAATTATAGGCTCTCATTATAATGATATGCCAAAAAACGTGTTTTTTTTAAATTTTTTAATCTTTTGAAAATGTTAGTGTGAATAGCAAAAACAGGAAGCCAGATGTTTTCTACTGAGTATATTGTATAGGTCACAAAACCATGCTCAGACAGTCCCCAAGAAAGTGTACATTTCTAGGCCTACTAGGAGCTTTACTAGCTATAACTAAGATCCTCCTTTCATCTATAGTTTGAAAATACAGCAGTGACTATATTTGTGATTTACTGAATGACAATGAAATGCAATTAAATAAACCAGTGTTTGAAATGACATGAAAGGGGATGTAGAGGAGAGAAATTTGCAGAACCAACTCTTTCAAAAAGGTTAGAAAGAAATGAAAGTGTCTTCTAAACATCAGTTTTGAAGTACTTAGCTAAAGGGCAATGCACTTTTCTGTACGAGCTTCATGTTTTATTCATTAAATAATTCGAGTTTGTAGAAGAAGTTATGTGTTTTCACAAAGCTTATGTTATAGAATAGATCCTTTATTCCAGGAACACTCAGCTTCCTACTGTGAGAAATTCACTTGTTTCCAAAGTACCAAATTTAGGTAATGCATGAGAATGTAGACTTATATACCAAAGAGAGAGGGAAACATTCTACACAAAGAACTGAAAAGATGGTCTTTAAAGAAATGCACCAATTAGTTACAGTACTCTTTCCTCAAAATTAGGATGATTTGAGTTCCCTCTTAAAAGAAAGTTTCATCTGTCCCTTGACTTCTATTAAGAGTTTCTTATTACAGCTATCTGGACTAAAACTCCTGTGAGAAATTTATTGCAGTTAAAAATATTGGGAGTGATTGTGATAACCAGTGCATTTGAAATAACAAAAAGATCAGCTTGGTTTCCCGTTTCCACCACAAAAACACACTGCACTAAGTTCAATTCCATATATAAATGGAGACATTATCAATGACATGGCAGAAATCAAATTATCAATGGTAAATAAATAAGAATTTCTTCAAGGTTATAATAATGGGTTCCAAAATCTAATGGAGTTAGCCAAAATAATTTTCTAAATAATTCAAAATATGAATGCAATGTATTATTGATTCTCACATGAAGATTTTTTTATGTATATTTTGATAATTGAGTAGGTACAATACACAAAGTTCTATGTCAAGCATTGTGGAGAGGTAAACAAAAATGTTTTTAACTTGCAATATGGATGAGTAAAAAAATTACTTATATATATATAAACAAAGATTTTAATAAGACTTACTATAGAGTCAGATTGTAATAATTTCTAGTATCGAGTCCAAATTTGTTATAAGATTGTAGTTAAGGTGAGGTTCAGTCTAGCAAAGAGAATGTCTAATGTCTAAATGTTTGTGTCTCTTTAAAATTCATATGTTGATATCCTACCCCCGAAAGGTGATGGTGGAAGATGGGATCCCCAGGAGATGGTTGGGTCATGAAGGTGGAGCCCTCATGCAAGGGATTAGCGCTTGCTCGCTCTCTCCACCCTATGAGGACACAATGAGAAGTCTTTGACTGGAAGAGGTCCCTCACCTGACCATGCCAGCACCCTGCTCTCAGACTTCCAGCCTCCAGAACTGTAAGCAATGAATTCCTGTTGTTTATAAGCCACCCAGTCTGCTGTATTTTGTTATAGCAGCTCCAACAGACTGAGACAAGGAGGACCTGGAAAGCCAGGCAGAAGGTGAATTTGATGGGAAAGATATATTAGGCCATTTTGTTACCGCAACTCATCTATTCATGCATTTAACAAGACAGGTAGGAAATACCTATTTCCCAGACAGTATAATGTGCATTAGAGATGCAAAAACAAGTAAATTAGACAAGGTATCTCACTTAAGATGATCACAGTTTAGACAGTTTAGAGAGAATAGCAGACAAATTGAAAGTTAGCAATATAACATTTTCACTTCAGCCATGAAATTACAAACACTTTATTATTAATGGATGGTGTGAAGCTCATAGCCAAGCCTGAAGTTATCTAATTAGATTTTCAGAGGATTAGTAGGAGTTATAAAAGTTAAATAAGTTTAGTCACATACCAGGCAGAGGAAACTGTAGGTAAAGACAGTTCAGAAATAGCATGGTAGACAGTAAGCAATGTAAGAAGTTTAAGATATTCATGGAGCAGAGATTACAGGTCATGTGGCTTTGAGGCACAAGATGGGTGAAGAAGGCATGGAGAAAACCATTCCGTGGCTTCCAGCAGGTCAGCAGAATGAGATGCACAGGATACAAGTGCTCCCTGAACTTGAGAAAGGATACAATTCAGCTACTTCAGGGAAATTCTCCACTTGATGGTAAAGCACATATAATTCTCCTAGTGTCTTCTTTATCCATCAGGATGACTTTCCTGGGAATGATGAGCCTGAGTTGTCCATATGGATAAGCATGGGGCTGGACGCGAGTCCTTCCAAGATGGGTCAAATTAGAGCTTGTATTCCAGCCATTTTACTAACATCCTGGCCTCAAATTCTGCCCTTACATAGCAATGATACTACCATCCTTCCAGTTTCCTGAAACTGAAACATGAAATTATCTATCCATCTCCTCCAATATATCCCAATGTCCCCAAACACAAAGTCACCAAGTCCTAGCAATCCTGTTTCCTAAATATCTCTCTAAACTGTCCACTCACACATTAGCACCTTCATGGTTACTGCCATCTTCACTTTTCCCCTGATATACACTCACTGCTGACTCTTTTCTCTGTCTAAATCTTGGTCCTTTAAATTCATTTTACACAATATAGCCAGAGAAATCTTTCTAAGACAAAAAATTGAATATGACACTTCCCTACAGAAAACTCTTGATTAAGTGTGTCTTAATTTTAGCTGGGTCACAGAACTCCTTGAGAAGGTGTTTTAAAGGTTTGGATTATCTTCTCAACAAATAATAATAAAAAAGAATTTTAAGTCATAATTTTTCATATAAAAATTCAGGAGATTCATGGAACTGTGAGGCTCATATATTGACATATTATGAGGGGCACATAAATTCTGTATCCAAAGTCACTTCTTCAGGGACAACAGGAGAAAGCAGAGCTCCAGAGTTTGCCTTCAGAAGTGCCCAGTTCTATCCTGACTCACTCTCATTACTTTCCTCATTGTTTAAATGGGCCTTACTCCACTTTCAGAGATTTTACACATAATTTTCCCAAGCTCTGTAATTCCTTTTCTTTTTTTTTTAAGGAGGTGTTTATGTTTTATTTATTTATTTTTTAAAATCTTTATTGGAGTATAATTACTTTACAATGGTGTGTTAGTTTCTGCTGCATAACAAAGTGAATCAGCTATACATATATCCCCATACATCCTCCCTCTTGCATCTCCCTCCCACCCTCCCTATCCCACCCCTCTAGGTGGTCACAAAGCACTGAGCTGATCTCCCTGTGCTATGCGGCTGCTTCCCACTAGCTATCTATTTTACATTTGGTAGTGTATATATGTCCATGTCACTCTCTCACTTCGTCTCAGCTTACCCTTCCCCCTCCCTGTGTCCTCAAGTCCACTCTCTACATCTGTGTCTTTATTCCTGTCCCGCCCCTAGGTTCTTCAGAACCTTTTTTTTTTTTCTTTCTTAGATTCCATATATATGTGTTAACATACAGTATTTGTTTTTTCTCCTTCTGACTTCACTCTGTATGACACAATCTAGGTCCACCCAACTCACTACAAATAACTCAACTTCATTTATTTTTATGGCTGAGTAATATTCCATTGTATATATGTGCCACATCTTCTTTATCCATTCAATCTGTCGATGGATACTTAGGCTGCTTCCATTGTAAATAGAGCTGCAGTGAACATTGTGGTACATGATTCTTTTTGAATTATGGTTTTCTCAGGGTATATGCCCAATAGTGGGATTGCAGGGTCGTCAGGTAGTTCTATTTTTAGTTTTTTAAGGAACCTCCATGTTGTTCTCCATAGTGGCTGTATCAATTTACATTCCCACCAACAGTGCAAGAGGGTTCTCTTTACTCCAAACCCTCTCCAGCATTTATTGTTTGTAGATTTTTTGATGATGGCCATTCTGACTGGTGTGAGGTGATACCTCATTGTAGTTTTGATTTGCATTTCTCTAATGATTAGTAATTCCCTTTCAACATCAGAACTTCTCAGCACATTAATATGGCCTCTGTTTAAAAGTCTTTCTAGACTGGTTTCTGTTCTGCTATAACTTTCCTGTCTGAGCAACAAATCAGCTATCATTGTATTTATTTGATTATCATGTGCCTTTTAAGCCATAAGTTTTACTTCCATATCCACTGTTATGCATAGTTTCTGGTGCTGTACAGGTTCTCAATAAATATTTATTGAATAAATGAATATTGGTGAAATGCAAGGTGATATATTAATTAGTGTTACATAACAAATTGTGGCATAAACAGCAAATCCAAATTTCAGTGACCTAAAATAAAAAGTTACTTTACCACCGTGTGGCTGTCCATCAGCTATGGTTTGACTTCTCTCATGGGTCTTGGATAAGAAAACCTGGACTCCTGGCTTGAGGTTAGATTTAAATTATGCATCGTCAAGGCAAACAATATTAGCCCCAATGGGGTAAAAACTAGTTCATGATGTATGTATGCAATTTACATGTTACAATGATTTGTGTTACTCCAAAAGGTCACATTATAGAAGCAAAAGTAGTATACCTGTGGGATTAAAATTTCATGGGTGGGAGGAGGCAATTAGGGGGAAAAATGTTTTATAAGTTTCCTTACTGTATCAACATCATAGTAAGGTAAAGAGACACTAGCTTAGGTTTTTCCTCCTGTTTCATTCTGTGATTCAGAGTGAATGGACATCCGGGCACAGTTTTCCTCCAGGCAGAGGCCAGGAGCTCTGAAAAGCCAAGACAAATCACTCATGCACATCGAAAGTCTCTGTGTGCTTATTTCTGCTCACTTTCTATTGAAGAGGGCAAATCACAAGTCTGGTATTTAATAGGGCAAGAAAGTTTACTCTTGGGTATTCTGGTAGGAGACACCACAAAATTCACAAAGCAAGGGATACAGATACATAATTACATTATAACCAGGAGTGGAGAGTTAGATACAATAATCCGAGCTACTACTTAAGAATTGTGGAGTTCTAGGATGAGTATAAACAAACCACAAAATGTCAGTCTTCAGCGCAAACATTTGAGATTAGAATAGGTCAAAAAATTTAAAAAAAAAAGCAGGGTTGAATATTATATACAGAATGGATAAACAACGAGGTCCTACTGTATAGCCCAAGGAAATATATTCAGTATCCTCTGATAGACCATAATGGAAAAGAATATGACAAAATGTATATATATGCACAACTGAATTAACACAAATTTATAAATCAACTATACTTTAATAAAATAACTTTTTTTAAAAAAAGGGTTGAAATTTGCAAAACCAAAAAATAAAAAGAATTTCCTTCTGTCACTTTTATTTTCTTCTTGAACTTGCATTCTGACAGTCTGACTGTACAAAATGCTTTTTAGTTGACAGTAGACATTGTTCTGGATTTATTGAAATTTCAGGTGAAATCTGAAGTATTTGCAAAATCCCTTCATTTTAAGCTACAATAAATAATTCAGGAGTTAATTATATAAACTGAAAATAAAAGTTCACAGAGCTTAATTTCATTAGCAGTTTTATCATTTAAAAACATTAACAGAAAACTCCTATACGGTACTTTCCTATGACAGAAATAATCATGCCAGTGTACATAAATTACTAGGAAATTATAGCATAGGTAAAGTTACTGGACAGTCTAAGCTCTCCATCACTAGGGTGGAAAAAAATACTTCATACACAATAAACAAAGACCAATCAAGATTTATACACTGAAGAAAATCAGCTAATATGAAGACTCGTTAATTTTACATATTTTATAAGAATGATACTAAAGTCTGTTCTGTGAACTTGGAAAAAGTCGATTATTAAAGTGAACACTTAGAACAAGCTATTCTAAGTAATAATAATAATTAATAATAATAAGGCTACATCCAAAATACTAGAAATTAAAATGAAGCTAACAAAATTAAAAAAAAAAAAAAAAAAAAGGAAGAAAAGCTTTTGAGTCCTTCAAGTAGACAACTAAACTAAATTAACAAAGTAAAAGCATTTTGGAATTAAACATTGACTAAAAGGTAGAACGTGGTTAATCTTATAGACCCTGATGTCAGTTGCCTGACATGTATCCTAATTCTACTGAATTAGTCATGGAAAGATTCACTTTCCTCATCTAACACTCAAGAGCAAGTATAACAAGTATTATTTATTCTCTTTTAATTACTAGATTTTATCCTTTAACCTCCTGGAACAGGTTATACAAATTTTGCCGTAAAAGGGCACATAGTAAATATTTCCATCCCTGTCACAACTATTCAGCTCTGCCACTGGAGTGTGACAGCAGTCATAGACAATAAGTAATTGAATGGGTGTATTCCAATAAAGCAGATAAAGGCAGACAGTGGCTAGATCTGGCCTACAAGCCTTAGTTCACCAATTTCTGTAGTAGAAGAAGTTCAGTCCTAAAAAAAGTTTGTCAAAGTTCAGCCAGATCTATCTGATTCCATAATACATTGAATTTCACTGTAAAATGCTACCTCCAAATACCATCATTTGTTTTCAGAATTATTCACTATTTGACTAGCATCCCCTCTCCCAAACTATCTCGTTAAGGTTTAGTTATTATCATGGTGACAGTTTACAAAACAAACTATTTTAAAATATGTAGGTTTACCATATATTATGTTATCTTAACCACAGTAGGAAGAAAATAGTGATATATAAAATATTACCAACAAAATAGATCAAAATACTAAGATATGTTGCCTTTTAATAAAAGGTCTATAGTAGACTTTACATTGCCTGTCTCTATTTTCCTGTATTTTCTATATATTCTATCATGTGGATGTATATTATAATATTCAAGAAAAAATAAACTTTAATTTTTAAATGCAGCCTGGCAACCGAATTGAACAAGGAAGAATTGGAATTTCCACTGTAGCTAAAATAATAATAATAGTAATAACTTTCCTTCCTCTATAAAAATATTTCAAAATGTACTCATTTATTTTTTTAACTTGTTATTTTCCTTCATACCAACTTACAAAGTAACTAAGAAATATCTGGTTTTGTGTTTACCCTGGAAATGATTAGCATTGATATCCATTTTATCCCCCCAGTTTAGGTGGTGGGGTAAAAGTGAGGGATGAAAGAAGCAGAACCCTTGGATGAGGGCCCAGCTACGGTGAAGGGGAGCTGGCCTCAGAACAGTCCTGTGGGATTCTGTTCTAATTCCTGGATTCCTGCAAGTGGGCACTGGGCTCTCAGACAATCCAGAAACCTGGCTCCAGTACTGGCTGGTCTCCAGGTTCTGCAGGTCTATCAGCTGCTCTGGTAGGCTTGACAAGGGTTTCCTTTAAATGCAGACTCAGTGCTAGAAACTTGAAATGTTTGCTAATTTGGGGACACCCTCCATTATCATTAATAATTTACCAACTATTTTAATACCAAATATTACTATGACCAAAGCCTATTATATAGCATAACATTAGTAGTTTGTTTTAGCAAAAAGCTTAGCTGTCTTGTGTAATGTGTGTTCATGGTGAAAAAAGTTTCCTAGGAAGCAGATACCCAGACACAGATAATATTTCCTGGTCACCTGCAAGTTATATGTGGCCATATAACTGATTTTTAAGCCAATAGAATGTTGATCTAATATATGTGGTCAAGGTCTAAAGCTGACACATTATAAACTTTCTCACACACTTCCTCATAGAAGCCTGGGATAAAGAATGCTGCTGGGATACAAGAGGGTACACTGGCACATCGCAGACCCCCAGACCCCAAACTGTGAACACAGTGTCCAGCTCCCAGACAGACACATCCTTCAGTAAGGATTGGTGGTCCACTGACTACCCAATAAGTCAGCAAGATACTTCCATATCATTGATAAACTGCAGTTTGGCAGCTTGTTACTGCAGCATGTATTCAAATAACTAATAGATGATCTGGAGGTGGGCTCCATTCATAATAAAACATTAATGTATGTGGCCCTGGCTTGGAAGTCGGTGGTAGTCACTGAAGAAAAAGGTCTAACAGAATGGAAGGCTGAAAGAGCACCATGATGCCGCACAGAACACATAGTAAAACTAATGCCGACAGTAGCGTGAGAGAGCAGTGTGTGTAGCTGGAGGGGAGTGGTTGGAAGCCATAATGTTAGTATATCTTAATTGTGACCCATTAATCACAGGAAGAGATGAGCTAAGATAAAATATTTGTTAGCAGAATAGAGATAAGGTCAGAAATTTTATTTGGATAAAATGAACTTCTAGTGATAAATGCAATGGTAAAGATCTCAAACTAAATAAAGCTCAAAGATTTTTCACTTAGACAAAATGTTAAGTGCTGCTTTCTTCCAAAAGTTTATTATTTCAGGTGGCTGTTTTTAAGCTGGGTGAAAGAACTATGGGTCTGAAGTAGCAAATAAATAGTCATGTCTCAGAAAGAAGGATGTGAAGAAAATAGAACCTAAGCCTCTTTATTGTTTTAAGAACTAAGATTCAAAGAATGTTTCTTACTGAAATTTAACCAATCAATCCCTGTACACACCTTTATTCTAATAGGTAGAAAGAATAAAAGATGACATGGACACATGTAGTTTATGATGTTTGGTTGTAAGAAAATAAGGAAATACTATTTTCTCATTACTTAGGTGAGGAAATTACCTGCTGAGAGTGGAGATCAAAGTTTTTTCTTGGAACATTTGAAGAGAGTAGAAGATAAAATATGGACATTGTTACTGTGTAGAAGAGGAGACAGTTAAATAGAAATAACGGAACCATGGCCCTTTATTACTGAGTGGCTGGCTACGATTGAGGCTACAGGTTTGTGGACCTACCTTTATCTTAATGTGAGCATGTGAGTGTGCTGAGTGTTACTCATGTCCCCTGTGAGCGCAAACATTGATTTGACTGAGAATTGGTGTTTTCCCAGGTCAACATGAGGAAACAACATGAGGTCAGAGACAGAAGAGCAGGAGAGATTCCAAAACTGACAAGAAAATGGTTCAGGTGAAATCACCCTAAAATTTAAACCAGATGAGGATGGATAGAAAGATATGCAGGAATTCATAAGTAAGCACAAATCAAAGCAGTCAATTCTGTAAAAGGTAAACTGTATATTTCATATAATAGAAAAATGAAAGAATGAAAAGTTGTGATCAGAAAAGAAGTTAGGATGCTTTTAGATAAGGAACATCTGTGGAATGTTACTCAGGAGTGAAATATATGGATCTGAAAGGGGTTTTGAGCAGGGCAGAAGCTGACCCTTTCTCCCATCTCTAGGGTATGTGGGGCATGGAAAGATGGTCACCCTAAGAGCCAGCCAAACACACATGCTTTCTTATTCTCCACCCCAAGAATCCACTGACTGGACAGCATAGAATTAAGAAAGAGAATACATTTATTCTAGCACAGAAATGAATAAGAGGCATTACATCAGATGAGCAAAATCCATAAATTCATGAAATACAGAGACCTATGAGAGCTTGTTGATTGAGAGAACAGAGCATAAGATGATCTATAATAGAAGGTGCTGCAACGGAGGCCGGGCCGACCTCGCTGAGGCCTCAGTGGAGATGGGGCCAATCTTACTGAGACTTCTTGCCGACTCTGCTTTCAGATAAATAAAATGGAGATAAAATGCAGCTGTAAAGAGGGACTTAAAAATGGAGATATCTGTCTGTTATAATATAGCCAAATGATAGAACTGAAAACTATGCTTCAGAATAGTTACACCAGTTTGTCCCCTTCTCTGCCCTCCTCCTGAACACCTGAGTACACAGTGAATGGCAGCCAGGCATTTGCATTTAACCCTATAAAAAACCTGAGGGTAATTTAAAAGAACTGCCAAGAGAAAACTGGGTTTTCTTGTAAAAATTGATCACTCCATCACAAAGACATCCTGCAGGACCCAAAGGCCATCTCCCCAACAACACATCCAAAATAGGAGCCAAGGATTCAATGATCTCACCAGCATGCGTTACAGCCCTTATCAGCCTTCTCTTTAGTCAGAGAGCCATTGTGGGAAAAGATATAAGTACATAGCAGCATAGGAAATCTATAAGAATTATCTATAGTAATCAGCATAGTCTCCCATTTACCATGAAAAAAGTAACATTTAAGAAAAAAAAAAACAACCCAAAGATTATTTATTGACAATAAGTTTTAAAATCCAATTAGATTCAAAAAGATATTGCTTCCAAAAAAGTCAGGAAAATATTAACAAGAAAAATAATAGTTTAATCAGAAGAATGTAAACGTTCTTAGAAATTAAAATTATTAATGCAATAAAAAAGGTTAGTTAAATGATAGAGTCATTTTGCAAAACAGTTTTGTATAGCTAAAGAAGACAAGAATCTTCACTATAAAAGTACTCTTGAAATCCTACACAACATGAAATACTACCCAAAACAAAACAAACAAATCACATCTAGCAACTTCATTCGGATACTTCAATGATACGTCAAGAAGATAGAAAAGAGCCTTAATCTTCTAGAAATAAAAAAAAAAAGAGGCCACTTTGAAAGAAATCATAGTAGCATACACTTATCAGAATAAATGTATGTTAGAGGACAACAGAAAATGAATTCAAGTATGGGAAAATATTTATCATAGAATTCTGTACTCTTCTAAACTACCAGTACAAATAGATATTTCTGTTCATTTTCAGTAAAAATGAGCATATTTTTCATACAGAGGTAATGTCCAGTAAAATAAAAAGGGAAATATGAGAGAATAAATTATAACAGCTATGATACCCTTGTTCTAATTGATGAGCAAAGTATGACAGGTCTGTAACAGACTGAGAAAAACCTGTACAGGTTGTAGCAGAAGATTGGAAGTCTCTTGGGAGAATAACATCAGGAAGGAAACATTTATAAATACTAACAAACAAACAAAAAAAAAAGATAGAAACACTGATGAATTTTGAGGGTATGTTGAAATCTTATAGCTTGTTCATCAAGAAAAAGGAAAGTCAAATGAAAAACTCTCAAAAAACAGGAGTTGTGAAAGAATACCATAATCTGAGTAGAAAGAAAATTAAAATGTTGTGTGGTTTTGAACAAATGTTGTAGTGCCTAATTATTCAGGTTGGGCTAAACTCTGCTGCAGTCCACACACACCTGACATCTCAGAGGTTTGTACATCATCAGTCAAGGTCTGTCCTAGGCTCTGGGTCCAGAGGGTGGCTGCCTTCCACATGGTGACTTAGGGATACAGGTTGCTGACATCTCATTATTACATCATCTGGAACACATGGGGTTCAGGTCACTCAAACAGGAGAATAATGTGGTAGAGGGTCAGACAGCAATGCTGGCCCATAGAAGACACTAAACGCTTCCATTCATTGGTAAGCTCTGGTTCCACATCCCTGACTGTAAACGATCTGGGGAGTGAGGGGGCCCTCACTGGACTGTAAATGCCTTCACCACAGAGTATGGAACATGAGAATCCATATGACCCTGGCACTAGAAAATTTCTTGTTCAACTGCTACAGAGAATCTGGCTTTGGACCTGCAGAGAAGAAAATTAATCTCAGCATATTTTTTTGGATTTTTCCATAGCCAGTGATATTGTAGCCATAATAAGATGAGCATTCTTTGTTTTTACACATGTAGAAAATAGAAGAAGAGTTTATTTATCATTTCAAAGAAAAATGTGATATAAAAGTAATTTTATGATTTAAAATAAAACCATAGTTCTCAAGATGGAAATTAGTAGGGAAAAGGTAAAGTAAATAGAAAAAAAGCACGAATATCTATATCTTATATATCAGAGAATCAAGAAATACTGCTTAAATTTAATGGAATGAAAAAATAAAGATAACCAACTAAAAACTAATATAGAAAGTACAAACAATTGGAAAAATGAAGTAGGTATAGAGATGACATGGGATGTGTTTAAAAGTCTTGGCTTTTTTCGTAGTGAGGGGCAATAGATGTTAATTGGATTAAGAAAAATATAAAAGTTTATTTAAGCTACAGAGGAATTCAAAAGTATTTAAAATGAAAACATTTAAAAATCGTTTCTGTAGCAACTAAAACTGGAGGGCAGAGGGTGGGTTTGAAGATTGTACCTATTTATTATGAAAGTTTCCATATCATTTAATTGAAACAAGATGACATATGGGACTTCTGTTATTGCAGATGGATTTCTGAGGTCCCAAAGCTGAAGACAGTGAATTGATGAAGGCCCATTCATTTTTGTGAGAACTGTTAGTGATCCGTAGGGTCCAGAGGATAGTTCTCTACTTCTTAGCCCATTACCCACTTTCTGGTTATATGAAAAAATAGCATAATAAGTTCAGAAGTAAGGAGGGTTTCAAAGATTCACCAGCGCTGTCAATTCCCTGATAAAGAATATTAGCATAACTTTCCTTTCCCTATGGTAGAAGAGTAGTGATGTTTCTCTTCCATCTTAAGACAAATGAGGGATGGCTTCAAGAGAATAACTCAAAAAGATTGGGTTTGTTTGTCCAAAAGACTGGCTTCTTGGCTCTGCTTGGACGTTGCTGGAGCTGGGAACCGTGTAGACCATCATAAGCTGCTACCTGCTTGTGGAGTTAAGAGAGATTAGAGAGAGTCATCTTTGCCTTCTGGAGTTGGGAATCTCCTAGTGAGTGGTTCTCATTAGGAAAAGCTAAAGATGGGAAGCTGGTTGGAACTGACAGGGAGACCAGGTTAAAACAGAAGTCAGGAAAGGGCTGTACCTTTCTTCCAGAATTTCATCAGGTTTAGACTGACCTCAGTGAATACCCGAGAGGGAAGCCAGGGTGAACCATCTTAAAAGGGATGCCTGTGGTGCTGAAGTAACCCCAGAAGAGAAGGTTTTGGGGATTTGTATCACTGAAGGAGGACTTGAGGGAAGTCACAATAGTTTGTCCACTTCAGAGAATAGTGTAAGTATTCATTTGCCCCACCTGGGGAAAGTCTCTGACGCACTCATAATCACCCTGTATGCGATAGAGGCAGCATTTGTGTGTGTTACACAGTGAGAACCACTCCAGCCTACAGCATCATCTGTCAAATGAGATCTTGTTCTTTTCCTTTTATCTCTCTCCTCCACCGTGTCCCTGGGGGAACCAGAAGCAGCTTGGATGGCAGGGGCATAGGACTGAAAGAAGAAGACAGAAGGATAGGTCTTGTGATAGTCACCTGAACAAGACTTGAAATTCTTTGATGAGACTCAGCTTCCTTGTCATCTTTCATTGATGTTGGCAAAGAGGAAAATCATATAAACAATGAATAAGATAGGTGTCATGCCCATTTCCTATCAAATAAGCTTCCTTAGGATTTTAGTTTTCCTTTGAAGATGAAGCAGCTTCTACATTTGTAACTTTGAAAGTCTGAGAACTTGCATTTTGAGTCTGTATTCAATTTTTTTGTTTCTTTTAAATGTTACTTTTTAGCCTTTTGATCTCAAAGATCTCAAAACATTCTCTAGATGTTTTGAGGCAAGCTTTGTACATTACATTATTCACAGCATTACAATTTGCCATTCATTGTTTTATTTTTAGTATTCTTTTAACTAGTCAACTTCCTAGCATTATCAGTTAGCAGAGTTGGAATAGGAGCACTGTCAATGTTATGTGTGTGTGTCCATTTGTACCTAAGTTTGGAAATAATTCGTATTTTGGAAAAGGTTTAAAGACACTAAATTCAGTCAGGCACACTGTAGGAATCATGATTTCAACATAAATCTTTAGTTATAATAGTAGTATCTTTGATTTCTAGAACTTACCAGAGTAGGTATGTTCTCAAATCTACTTTTATCCATCCATTCAACAAATTCTTAGTCATCAGCAGGTACACAGACTATCAGGCAAACCAAGAGATACAGTTATTTCCTTCAGACAGATAATAAACTAAGGGAGCTAGAGATAGTAAATATAAATAATACTAGTAAATAAATACTAGTGATTGGAAACATGTTTTTAAAACACTAAAAAGGAAAAGGATGGGGTGTTTTAAAGTACAGACATTAACACTGAGACCTTAAGCATGAATAATACATTCATAAGAAGAGAGGTGAAAGTATCAGAAGTCTGGCATGAATATGTTCATTCTCTGTGTAACTATTGTGAGATCAAAAGATGGATTTCATATTACAGGAGTAGAAAGATTAGATTTCATAACTCTCCACCAAAACTAAAATTTGGAAACAGCTTTCCTGACATGTCTATCATGTATGAACACCTTTGTGTTTCTAGTTGTAATAAGCAATATTCAGAGAGATTATTTCTGCTTCAGAAGGAACATGTCTCTGATTTTATCCAAGCTTGATCTTTTTGGAAAAGAAAACCCAAACAAATGAGTACATCCTGTCAAAAGCAGACACAAGTCTGCAACAGAAATTGTATGACTAGAGTCATCTTTCGTTTTGACAACATAGACAATATTTATTTTCAACAAACACACATTGATGCCTCAAAATAATCCAGATCCAAGCATACAATATGTGAGTCTGTTTTATCCTTAGTCTATTTACCCTGGTCAGTAACAGCTCTTCTGGCTTACAGCAATTTCAGAAGCAACAACCGTCCATAAACTTCTTTATAACCCCTCTGTTGTGCAAGGTGTAATCTCTAAACCACATCCCTTATGCCATGCCACCAATGGTGTTTCAGCATTAGAGAAGCAAGGCCCTGCGTATCTTTCATTCTCTCAGAGAGGTCTGCAACTTTTTAAACATACAATGTGGCCTTAATAAGACTTAAGGAAATTAAGGGAAACAACTAGATTCATACACAAAGTAAATAGGCACAGAGAAAGCTAATGGCCTGGAGATAAATGTTAAGAAGCTCTGCTCAGTGACTGGCAGAGTCAGCCAGCAACATGAAGAGTGTATGCAAAGGACAGTCAATAAGCAAATGTGAAGATGGATTCCTAGTGCCTGTAGGTGCCTGTATTAGTTTGCTATTGATGCCATCACAAATCACCCCAGCCTTAGGGAAAATCAGTGTCCATGCCTTTCCGAACTTCTAAAGACTACCACATTCCTTGGAAATATACCCCTCTTCCTTCATCTTCAAAGCCAGAAATATTGCGTCTTCCTCTGACCTCAGCCCATTTGGGTAATCCTGGACAATTTTCCCATCTCAAGGTCTTTAACCCCAGCCACATCTTCAGTCCTTTCCCAGGTAAGTTTATATACTCTCAGGTTCCAAGGATTAGAACTAGACATCGCCGGGGGGCATTATTCCGCCTACCACAGTGTTCAAAAATTTCACGGAAATTACTTATGTTATGGAAATTCTAGAGAAAAGCTAGACTTCTTATCTAATGGGGAGGATCTATGATTTGTTATGTTCTGGTTTGAATCCTAACAAAAATATCATTGTAGACATGAAAGATGAAACTTAACAACAGTTTTTTCTTTGTTTTGTTTCATTTATGCTTTGTGGAATAGAGAAGCATTTATTACCTCTTAGTGTTCCCATTTTTTTCCTCTAAGTATATAGGACAAAATGCGCTTCAATTCTTGAATGAAATTATAAAATCAGGGAAGTGGAAGACTTGAAAAAGAGAGGTAAAAAGCAGTGTACATATTTCCATGTCAAACCTTGTGTATGTATGTCAAAGAAAAGATGTTAGTATTCCTTTACAATTAATCATTTTTATATACCTTAATTATTTTTACTTTGTAAACCTAGTCAATGAAAAGCTTCTCTCTTGTTATTCTAAAATCAAGAAAATCTATAGTTTGTGTTTTTAAACTTCTTCAGGGTTAGATATAACAAGACTATTGCATTCATATTCAGCAGTATTTTGTCACAGTCTTTTGACAAACATAGTTTATCACCTTAAGGGGATATACACATTCTTCTACTATGGAAATTGTAACAAACACTTACATAATTTCAAACTCAACAGTCTTTAGGTGACAACTCTCAAAACTAATTTATTGCTCTCTTTAGTAAACAGATATACACTGCAATATAATTTCACAGTGAAGAAATATAGAATAAACATGATTTTAATTTAAATTTTAAGGTGAGTAACATTCAAATACCTTCTCATTTTCTTTCATAGTAGTCCAGAGTTTTGCAATCTCAAAAAGTATTGGGTCAATAAATTATTTATTCCAAATTTCACTACAAGGCTTCTGATTTAAACTAACATTTTATAGAAAGCTAAGACAATGTATTTGATACCTGTAAAGTTTTTCCATATATAAATTATCTCACTTATTTGTCCTGGGGTAGATATTAGATTCAACATTGTATAGATGATTACTCTGAGTCTCTTGAGTTGAATAAACCTGTTCAAACCCCGGATGCTAGCGACCCTGAATTTACACCTTATGCATTTCCTTTCACACCACCAACTCTTAACTTTCCTAAGCAGAAGTTGTAGTGAGCTGTTGGCCCCTAGCTCCTGGACCTGCAGTGCTTCCCTTGTGGCACCCTTTTCTCATGCACTAGATGAAAGTCAGATATTTGCTTTCTATTTATAACATGTTACTCCTTTTATCCCAGTGTTTCTCCTCAACTCCCGTTTACAAGTCGGCTATCTCTGGGTTCTGTAATCATCCATCAAAATACATTTTCTTGTAGATTAACTTTTCTCTTAGTCTTAATAACTTTAATCAAAATTTTTTTTAAATTTTGGAACTTGAATGAGAAACTTGCTATGCTTCCTTTCTAGGAGATGGACAATGGCTTTCTATTACATTGGTAAAAAAAAGAGATGTGGATATATTTTACAGTATCCAAAATAGACTAGGTTTTTAAGATAATATTTAAACTAAATTATTTTGAATAAATTGTCAAGCATTAAATTATTTCAAATTTTACACAAATATAAAATGTAAAAAAATACATCAATAAGCTGTATCACAATAATTTATTTCGATTAACATTGTCACACCAATGCTGTCTTTGTTATTGGGACAGAACGGTCCTTCTTGAAATGTCCCAAATTTATTCTTTGTGCAGGAATGTGATACTATAGTCAGATTGTCTTGATTAATATAGAAAGGAAATTTAACTTTCTTTTGGTTACCTTCTGCCTCATTATTTTCCTATATGCTACTGTCTATATATTATTTTCCAAAGTTCAAAATATAGCAAATAAATATAGAATGAACATGTGTCAGAATCAACAAACCAGTAACATGGAACACCAAAAGGACTTCAGAAAAAGAGGTTACACAATACAAAGGTTGGCAAACTATGCCCCATAAGCCTAACCCAGCCAGTTTCTTTAAATAAAGCTTATTGAAGCACAGCTACATTCTTTGATTATGTATTGCTTACGTCTGCCTACAATTGCTATAATGATAGAATAGTTGAGGCAGAGACACGAACTTCAAAACAGAAAATATTTATTATCTGACCATGTACAAGAAAGGCTTGTTGACCCTGAAATAGTACTTCACAAAGTCATTTACAAACGAAAAGAGCAAAGAATATGAAGTTAGGGGACATACAAAACTAGTTCTTCCCCTATGGGATGATACAAGTGTAACCTTTGTGGTTATCTTGTCTATTGGACAGCAGTCTACAAGTTAACCTTTAACTTCATACCACCTGGATTCTCACCAAATAATAAATTGCAACATGGAATACTCATACCTACTTCCAAATCATTAAATGGTCCCTCAGATGCTCCCTAAGCATTGCCTCAGTATGTCATTGAAAGGATATTTTGTACTCTCTTTTGATTGCCAAGTGTGGGAAAATTTTTCTTATTACCACTGAAGTAAAAAAAAAAAAAAAAGATAATCAATCCAAATTCAATCTTTTGGTTTTTACTCTGTTATCTAACCATATCTCTGTCCTAATTTCATCATAATTTGTTATGAGGGCAGTTACTAAGGCACCTACAAAATGTATAAAACATAGTGTCTTAAAATTTTCCCTCTGTATGATTTGATTTCTCCAGCCCTTAGACTATGACATTACCTTTATACAACTGTCATTTATTTTATTTTACATAATAATATATAATTATTTTCTACACATGAGGAACTCTTATTGGGCTATATTATAGTTTGCATTATAGCAGATATCACTGCTGTTATTAATTACTATTTATTAAATTAGGTAGATTTTTAATGCTTTCTGACTTAATATTCATAGGATACTTTTAATTGTTTGCAAATAGTTACATATCACATGAAACTATTTATTTCATAAACAAGTAGGATAGATTTCTCTAGTCTATGCTTTAGAATATTTTTTAAGTCAGGGTTATATTTATTTGGAAACCTTTAATACACTCCCAAGATGTTGTTGTCCTGTATCAATTGTAAGAGCATTTCATTGTTTTCTTGCTACCTACTGAGCTGGAGACATTCTAAAAGTGTCTTTTATTATACCTCCTAAAGCAGTAGAAATAGTGCTTGACCCCTTTTGAATTGCTGAAGCAAATGCTACATTGGCAAGTTGCTGTTTCCAACTCATTATTGAGCTTTTGCTATGACATATTTATGGGTTCAATCATCTATTGCTGCCAATAATATTATTTTCTTGATATACTGGTCATTATTTCTACAAACCATGTTAACTTCAGTTACACATTTAGGTAAAAAGACATTTGTTTTTGTCAAAAATGATTTTTTTCATATATCTTCATGATGTACCCAAATTTTAAACTATCAAACATGACCCCAAACACCGTAAAAGAAAGAATTAATATTATGTTTAAAATTTTAAGAATATGTATAAATACCTAACGCTGAACTTCAAATTTTCGTGTGCACAATAATTATATGGAAAGCTTTTCATCATGCAGATAACAGGAATCCACCCTTAGAGATGTTAGGATTAGAAGTCAGCAGTGTTTCCAAGAATCTGCATTGCACCAAGTAAACTAGGGGAAGGTAGTGGAGGTTGTCTGACCTCAAATTGAGAAAAATGCTCTAAAGCATCCGTTTTTACTGATAGTCTCTTTAAAAAATCTTAGAGTAGTGTATAAACTATATTTGTCTCATATTTAAGGGAGTGGTAAATATTTCCTTTTTTAGTCAATTTTAAATGTTGAATCTCATACAGGTTGAACTGATGAATCCTTGAAGTGAATCTTCATATAGGGATTTAAATAATTGGTCCAATCAGTCTTCCCAAAGAGGGAATCCATATGGTGGAATCATTTATTCAGTTTTGTGGGTCAAAGTGGAGGAATCAGAAGAGCTCTTCTGCCTTTAATCTGTGGCCCTGCTCAGTGTCCCTGGAGGGTGAATATCAATAACTTTATTCCTGAGGTGGAATGTCAGGTCAAACTGGAAGAGAAAGAATGTGCTTACCAAGTCAGGGCATAAGTAATATGAAGCAAAATCAAGGCCATAAGCCAAGTGGTCCTGAAGAAACAGAGGAAAGTGAGTCAGAATAGGTAAATGGATTGAATAAATGTTTTTGATGTAGAAAATTTTCTGGCACAGGGAGTTTAAGCTGTCCTGTTTAATCTGTTCACATATAGGGCAGATCTACAGTAAGTCCCCTACATACAAATGAGTTCCATTCCAAGAGCACTTTTGTTGTTGTAAGTCTAATTTGTTCATAAGTCACAAAGTTCGCCTAGGTACTCCACTAACACAACCGGCTATGTAGCACTGGACTGTAATAGGTTTATAACACTTTTCACACAAATAATACATAAAAAACAAACACAAAAAATGAAGAAAACATTTTTAATCTTACAGTACAGTACCTTGAAAACTATAGTAGTATGTACCAGCTACATCACCACTGCTTTTACGCTTGCTTCTGGACCTCCTGAGCGTGAAATAAAGATACTGTACTACCATACTCTACACAGTACTGTACAGTAAAGTTCACAAAAGCACAGACACTTATAGAGGATGCGTGCACGTGATAATGTACGTCAGACACGTGAACTGACTTACGTGATTGGAAATGCGAACGCACATTAGCATCTTTGAAAGTTTGCAACTCAGAGGTTCGTATGTAGGGGACTTACTGTATTCAGAGAAGACACTGATGGTTGCTCAAATTGCTCAAAACAAAAGTAGTACATACAGAAAGCCTCTGATGTTATACATTTCTTTAATATATATAATCAAAATAAAAAAATTTGTAATTCTATATACTTTTCTATTAAAAAAGTATTTTGGAGGCACCCAGATGGGGGGAAATGACATATTGCATTCAGAGGTTTAAAAAAGAAAAGAATCACATCAGACTTCTTAAAAGAAGGTAAGCAAGCTAGAAAACAATGAAGTAACATCTATAAAGTAAAAAAGAAAAAGAAAAGTGAAACTGTCAAGTTGGAATTCTATACCCAGAAAAGATTTTTTCAGAATTCATGGCTATATGATTTTGCAGACAAACAAATGCTGAAAGAATTCAATGTCAGAAGATGTGAACTATAAGAAATATTAAAGTGAGTTCTACCAGCAGAAAACCATTGGCACCCTTCAAAACTTGGACTACTCACAGAATGAAGAGCCCTTAAAAACTAAAAAAAAAAAAAAAAAAAAAAAAAAATTAAGATAAACGTCAGAACTTTCTTCCTATTTTAATTGCTCTAAAATATACTTGACATTTCAAAGAAAATACAGTGAGCATACATTCTGGGATTTGTAATTTATGTAAAAATAAAATGCATGACTGATCTGAATTGAAAATTTATTCTTCCACTCACTAGTTGAGTAATTTTGGACAAATTATTTTACATTCCCAGCTTTAGTTTCTTTGTCTCTAAAATGGGGTTAAAAATAGTACCTTATGCCATAGAATTGCTGTCAGGATAAAATGAGCTAACAAATATAAATATCTTAGAGTACCCTCTGATGCATAGTAAGTTCATTATAATAATTGTTTTATTAATATTATTATTTTATCACAATGAATAAATGTTAGATTAAATTAAAGTTTAGTAAAGCCCATGTTATAAAACTATACTCCTTAAAGGATAGAAAATTTCCACTAAAACAATAGTCCCACTATTGACATGATTACTCAGGATTACTTTTTAAAAACAGATTCCAAGACCCAACAGCACATGACTCTGAGTGAATTAGTCCAGGATAGAGCCCGGTTTTTAAAAAAATATGCCCAGTTGATTATGATGTAGTTTTTACCCTTCCTCAAGAAAACACTGTACCTCTACTAGGTCAGAACCATGTCTATTTTCTATCATATTTCACCTGATTCCTACCATAATGCTCAGCACAGAACCAATACTCAGAATTATTTATTATTTTTTAAAATTTGTTTTAAATATTGATGGTAATGGAGAGAGAGAGAAATTGAGAGAGAGAAACAGCAAGATAGAGAGATACATGTACAAACAAGATTAAGTTGGTATGCAGAAAAAAAAAAATCAGTATCAAGACATCAACACACATCTGCCTACACATTGCCACCACCACTAACAAAAAAAAAAAAAAAAAAAAATGAGTGTTGACATGGAAACTGGGATTGCTGTGTTCCAATATCATACACTAGAGAGCATAGACACAAGACCTAAATGACACTAAATTAACTGGTATTACTTATAAAAAGAGTGTGCTATACCTGTCAGTAAATACTAAAATAAAATTCAGAATGTTTTATTGAAATGTTCTAGTATGCATATTCCTTCTGTAATTTTGCCAGAAGTTGTTTTTTTCTTAGTTATCTGTTTTGGGGGAAATGTAGAGGATAAGGAAAAGTTGTATATGAATGCAGTTATATTTTTCAGGTATGCTGAGATTTAACCAATAAGCACAATATTTAAATTATTATAATTTTGACCAAACTGGATTACCATATACATATAGAAATGAATCCCCAGGCCATGTTAGATATTCCTCTTTTAAGATTAATCAACACCTTGGTTTCTTTCAAAGCATTCACTACATTTTAAAAATTCTTTAACAGATGTGTTCTCTGACAAACTGCTAGTGAAATGTTTATAGAACATATAAATATTCCTTTCAGCACAATATCTCTCACTCCAACAGAGTGCTGGTACATAGTAAACTCTCAATAAATACTTGCTAAATAAATTACTGAATTAATGAAGGGTTGATCTTTGTGATTACAATTTTCAATTTTTAAAAGCCAGGTCATAAAGCCTGCTACAGATTTATTTCACTGAAAGCGTCTTTTAGAAGATCCTAGAATTGTTTGGCTATATTGACTTCAGACTTGGCTTTAAAGGAGATCTTATTAATGTTTGAAGACTTATTTGGATTTAGAAAGAAGCTGTAGTCATCGATGTATCTATAAATACGTGGGAGAAGTGATTTTGGTAGCATTATCAGATGAGGACAAGAAAAATGAGGCAAAGGGGTCCTGTGTCTATTTATCTCAATCGTCTGTGGATAAATTCGATTCCTCAGGCATGAGACTCAATGAAGTCTTACATGGGAATTCTTTGGAGAGACTTGGAAACTTAGGTAATTTAGCAAAAAGTGAGGAAAACTGGCTCAACCCTCTGTGGAAAGTAGAGGTGGTGTATCAAAAAACTGTTGATGAATGGCCAAATGGATCTGTGTAAAGAAAGGGACAAACCTTTGTTTTTCTGTGTAGAAGTAGTCCCCACTAGTTGAAGGCATGGTCATACCTTAAGAATAACAGTCTCAGTTGTGAATAAGTCACTAGTTTTCAGATTCATTTATTAATTAGAAAAAAACAAAACAACTATTGAGCTCTTAGTGTGCCTAAGATACTGAATTAAATATAAAAATTAATTGAGTCAGATACTATTCGTGGCATTGCAATTTTGTTGAGAAAATTATGTATATTTAAAAAAAAAACTCAAGCCAAGGTAAATATACATACCATAAGAAAATGATACGCGGCCCCACGAACGCAGGAAGTGATGAAATTGTTGGTGCATTTCAATCCATGTGCTCCTGGCAAGCCTCTGGGATGCATATTTATTGTTTTCTCTCGTTACAGGGGACTTTGACAATGGCATTCAAGTACCAACCTAGAGATGCATAAAGTATTGTGGCAGGAATGAACCTTAGAAGTTACCTACTTCGCCCTTTGGTCACAGGCTTCTCTGACGTTGGATTAGCACAAAGAAAGTGTCTGCTGGAAATGCCTTACAGCTCTCGTGTAGTGGGGATCTGACCACTAAGAGACACACACTTTCTGCTACACCCCTTTGGGGGAAAGAGGATTTCAGCGAGGTGATGTGAATGATCTTGGACAGAATAAAAATTGGAGAGAAGAAAACAATTTAGTATCAGTATTCCTACATTATTTTTCCTCCCCACATCAAAAGAAAGAGCAACAGACATTCCCCACATCTAATTGTGTAGGTTTCTGTATGGTATCTATTTTCTAAATTAAAATTAATTTGCCATAGAAGAGAATTTGCAGGGACTTTTGCTTAAACTGGTCCAAGTTCTGTGACCTCAAATACCGATTGGCTTGAAGTAGTTAATGCAAGAACATTGATACTGTGCAATTGTTACCTTTAACTGCTAATAAGTGAAGATATTTTGCTATTTTGAATTACTGTCTATGCTTATTTTAATTCCTATTAACTGACTTAAACTCTGAAAAACATAACATCTTTTCTTTTAATATCATAATGGATGTTTGGAATTTAAATATGAGTAATTATTTTCACCAGCACTTCTCCATCTAGTCCCCAGGAAGCAACTCATCTTATTATCTACAGACTAACTTTGTTTTCTTGGTCACAGTCTTATTTTCAGGGAAAGCTCCATATGTTCCTGTATAGGTAAATTGAGCACTTAAGTCCCCATGTCTGCAATGCTTACCTCCTAAGATGTCAGAGCAAAGCCTGAGAAAGAAGAGAACAAGGAAGGTCTTGAAAATACTTTCTAGGGTTCATATTATGCATTCCTTGGGGCAAGCAGTGGGGAAAATAACAATTCCTTATTTGTTATTTGTCCAACACCATCCAGGAGTATCAGGTACCAGCAGTTTAAAATGTGCCCTTTTCTTCTGGAAGCACACTGGCCTATAACTAGCCTGCTGATACCTCTTCATTTACAACAATGTAAGCTATGTTTATAAAAATAAGAGTACAACTATTGGCTATACCAATCCAGATTAGGATCTGAGGCTGATCCTAGTAACGAACTTGAGAGTGAGGTACACTGAAGTGATTTCCTCAATTCTGATTCAAACACAAATACATGAGAATAGACACAGCTATAACGTTTTCTAGCAAAACTTCAACCAGCACTTATTTATTCAAAACAAAATTCCTCCCAGCAATCTGGAATTCAAAATGATTTGGACCTAAAACCTCTAACAAGCTATTGAGTAGAGACGAAAGAAATGCAAACAGCCTTAAAGCAAACATGAGAAGCAGTGATCACTTGTGTCTGTCTAGTGCACAATTCAGAGTGAGTGATTGTTTTGGATCATGTAGATATAGAGTCAAACATGAAAATAGCAGTTTCACTCAATTGCCCTGAGAGAATGAAAAAATCCCTTGAAAAAATAAAAGATGAAGCCAGAGTGCTAGGAGCAAATTGTTAATAATTGTTATGGTACTTGATTGGCTCATAAATGCTTCACTCACTCTGTCATATCGACCAGTCCCTTCAGAGGAAGATTCAGGTCCCATAAAATAGTTTCCATTTGCTAGTAAAGCACTAGGCTGGGAAGACAAAACATGCTTGGTAGAAAAATGGAGCTAATTTTATGCACATTCTTCCAGTTTTGTTGAACCCTTATCGTATTCTTTCATTGATCTCAGTGAGGCCAACGCCAATCCTGAGAATTCTTCTGGTATGTGTGTTCTGACTCTCTGCAATGGCTCTAAACACAGGTCTGAATATTCCTGATAGTCTTCCCTTCAGAATGCTCCATGCTTGGGGGATAAAAAGACCATTGACAATGATGAATACCATGGTACATATGATTGGTTTTCTCCAGCAAAATTGCCTCGTGATACCACTGCCATCTCAGCATTCCCTCTGCTTTGAGATTTGGAGTTTTTATGATCTTAAATAGCCTAGGTTATAAACTAAATTCTGGTATCTAAAATGTTTTTTAAAATACTCAAGAAACACTCTCAAGAAACACTCTATCCCTTATGGATTTTCTTTTTATGTGTCCCCTCAATCTATAAACCTGACAGAGTACTTAGGTACAGCAAAACCTTATGGACAGACCTTCATCTTATCACCATCTGCATCCAGAAATCTCTCCTCATGTAATCTGAAGATTAAAGGTACAAACGAATATGTTTTCTGACCTGCTGTTAACATTGGTAATTAATGTCCAATGTCCAAGAAGATGGCAGATGGGAAAAAATGAGGTTACACCAAGGGATATCATTTCATGCAGTCTCTAGATGTGGATGTGCACCAGAAAAGTGACTCCTCAAAGTATGGTTTTTGAAAAGTCTGTTATGGTTGAAAGTTTTTTTTTTTTTTTTTTTTGACCATGAAGCAAATAACACAGATTTGGTGCTATTTTGAGGATTCATCCATTTCCTTTCTCAAAAGTTTGGTATTCATTGGTCTCTATAATAATTGCAGTCTTGTCACACTGTTTTTAGCTGTGTATAGCTGGAACCATAAAATTCATATCATAGCCTAGGGTAAATGTTTCCTAAGTAAATCACATGACTGTACTTATGGTTTTGAAGTATGTGCTGACTTAAAGTGAACAATACTCCTTGTCTCTGTGTACAGAGGAGACATATATATTCCTCCATCCATGTGTCTTTAACTTGCTTTTTTTATCCACTTGCCTTCCAAGCTCATGTATGTTAATGATACTCTATGATATAAAACATTATGGGTTGCAACCCCACACTGCATGAATAGGACATTTTGCATCTTGTTTCTCGGCAATAATTTTTTTTCTTTCTTTTTTGTTATATACCATCATCTCCACCACTGCCATGGTTAGTAGTGACTGGCTCTGCTAGCATTATTTTGCTGCTAAATCTTCTTTTCCCATTATTCCATTGTTTCCTTCCAGTCTTTCTTTTCTGTTGTTGTTGTTTTTTTGAATCTTCCATCCCCATCTTGTTTCTCCTGTACTTTTAATTTTCTATCAAAAATGGTTAACTCTTTTATATAAACAATATTTATTTTTATTTGTGAAGGATTTCCAAAATGTAAGCCTTATCATATCTGGTATTTGGGCTTGTAGCTTATTAACTCTTTTTAAGCATTTAATTCTTTGTTTGCTCAAATAGTGAATGCTCAGTTAAAAAAATCTTTTTGTTTTTAGTTTGTTTTTTTTAATTTTGAATTCTAAGCCTGGTACTATGCTGGAAATCTAAGTTTCCCAAAAGACTAATCTCTGAATTAGAGATAATTTATAAAAGAGCCTCAAGTATAACAAAAATAGATGCATTTTCAGCATAATATAATCCATATTCATTTTCTGACTTCAGTATTCTTTTTTCTTTGATTAAATTGAAACAGGTGGTAACTTTAATCACTGCTCATTATCTTATATTCATCACATAGTATTTCACTGAAATTCTTATAAAATGTCATTATTAGAACTATTTCAGTTTTTTTTGTTCATGCTTCAATGCATGATACCCATTATTGCTCAAGGAAATATTTAATCTAAGAACAGTATTACTCAATGAATGAATCACAAATTTTTTCATCATAATTCATTTGTGCACACTTAGACGTAGGAAAATAGATATATGCAGAGTAAAGAATTATTTTGACATTGAAATATACAATTTAAGCATGAAAATTCAAATTGTCAAGAAATACCTAAAGAAAAGATTACTGTGTAAATTACTGTGTAAATTATTCATTATTTTATTCAGCATTTGAATAGTGTGGACATTGGGGCACATCACTTAAATAAATAAAATGAGAAATCTAAATAACAAGCTCCCTTTCTGTATTCAAATATGGTTTCAGAAAAAAAAAAAACAACTTAAAAGTAGGATAAATATGAGTCTTCCAAGCACAATAATAACATATTTGGAATTAACCATGAAGATGCCATTTAAATATACATAATTCAATAAGTGAGTGGAAGTGCCTGGATCGTGATAATTATTTGTGAGGTGAGAGTAAAATAATGGGGCATTTTTATCATGTGATACCTGACCAGATTCTTTCAAATATAAAAAAATCAGTTTCACTTCTCTTCTCCACTGTGTTTGCAAAACAGGTTAAATTAACCCTGCCCTGATGATATAGACAAGGATGCCTGAGAAGTAACCCTTAGAGAAACAGAAGAAATGGCCTCTCAGGATCTAAGGACTGCACTGTGCCCAAAGTGGGTCCCATTCCCAGAAAATGGTTTAGCAGGAAAACCAATAGGAAAATAAACAAACAAGCATTTCAACAGCAATCTAGTGAGTTGTTAAATATATTTTGTCCACTCAAAATATTGGAACTTTTCATTTAAAAAAGAAAGGATTTTAGAGAGATACAATATAGATTTCACCTTTTACCAGGAAATGACAGTTTTATTGATCATTCTGAGTACTAAGGTATTTTGTTAAGTAGAATTTTAATAAAACGTCATAGATAAATCAAATGGATTAAAAACATCTGATATGGTAAGTTGCAACTATGCCACCAAAAAGAAATATGAGAAAGAGAAGGCTTTTCCAGAATGGCATCTTACATGTTTGCTAATTAAAAAACATCAGGGTAAGGGATACAATTTCTTTAAGCAAGTGACTCTAGTAATGAATGACAGACTCTATTATTTAGTCTAGGAACTAGAAAAGGAACTCAGGCAGAAAACAAAGGAAGCCTCAAATGCATATATTTGAAGCAGTGTGGTAAATCTATGGAGTTGCTGCAGGACATGTTATATAAGAAATACATTTTCATACAGCTAGAGGATGACAAGGGGAATAGTTGAATTGGACACATATGACTAATAATCTCAAAATACCAAAGAGCATTTTGTCATAATTAGTTACACAAGTTCAGCAATTGGCCAGGCATAGGAGAATTAAGAAGATAGATGGTGATCCTGCTGCTATACCCTAAAGAATAAATATGTCTAACAGTTACAATGCCCTGACACAATATATGTGCTGCTAAGAACTTGCCGATATGGTAATTCATGGAGGGATGGAGGTTTGATTGCACCATTACTCTGTATAATTTAATATTTAATCTAAATTGATAGCCCATGTGGCAAGGATCACAGAAAATGTGGTTGTTTTTAACTGCAATAACAATATATATTACACAATCTCTAATAGAAGAAGAAACAGTCAAATTCTTTGCTTCTCAGGGAAAACTAAATGCCAGATAACACTTATCTTGCAGAACCTCTTGGTGATGTGTGGTACAGAATTTAAGTTACTCATTAGTCTTTTATAAGTGTAATCCAGTTCTCTTGCTATGGGGTAGACAACAGGATGTAGAAGTTTAAAAGACATTATTTTTCTAGCACTAATAGGCAAACACTTAATACATAATGCACTTAACATACTATGATTTACACAAATTACCCCTAGTTTTGTTCCCAGCAGACATATCTTGGCATCTCATGGAAATGAAGATTGGAACATCTGTGCTCTTACTGAAAAAATTTCTTCTTAGAAGTTCTGTAGCAATACCATATGGAGAAAATGTTTTCACATTTCTTTTATTCATCAGATATTACATGAGAAGATCTGCACAATTACTGAAAAAGAAAACAGAATGAAATGAAACCGCTTGTAACATATTTATTTTCTTGGTGATAATATGAAATATGATTACACTATTCGTTTTATCACTTACACGTTTATTGTTTACAAAAGGACACTTATTCTTTATACTCAGAAAAGATCACAAAGTATAAAAGTAAAAAACTATACTACTACTAATAACAACTAACACTGAAATATCATCTACTATGGGCCAGGCACTGTTCCAACTACTTTAAATATAGTAACGGATTTTACCTACACCTAGGGTAGGTATCACCCTTTCCTCAACTGTAAGGATATGGAAACTGAGGCATGGGGAGGTTATGTAAGCTAATAAGTGACAGCAACAGTCAGTTGAGTCTACATTTTTAAACACAATAAGTTTGGTTCTGAAAAGGAATAATTAAGTGATAGAATGGAAATCACATTTTGAATCAAAATGAAATGAAATAGCTTATTAACTCTATAGGTATACACATTTGTGTTCAAAATGTATCATTCTATAATAACCATAAAATGCAATGCTTTGCTACAAGTTGTCTTCCAGTCATTTGGTCAAATCTAGATATATTTAAAAACAGATGCTTAAGTACATCTTTCTAAATATTTTCAGAATATGTAAATATTTCTTGATAGATTCTATCAAAGAACCTCTTGTGATAACTTAAACAAATATCTTTATAAAGGCTACATATTCTGTAGTATTTGTGCTTTATTTGGCTTATTTAAAATAATGTAGGAGGGGTATCAAGATGGAGGAGTAGGTAGTCTCTGAACTCACTTTCTTCCATGGACACACCAAAATTACAACTACTTATAGAGTATCTACCTGTGAGAATGACCTGAGGGTGAGCAGAAAAATAATTTTTCACAACAAAATATATAAACAAGGAGCTACAGTAAGATGGGTAGGAGGGGTGGAGACTTGGTCTAGTCAGGATACACCTCCCCAGGTCAGTGACTCTCAAGCAGGAGGGAATCACAATGGCAGTGGCCCTCCCTGCCTGTGCAGAAGGCTCGTCAAGATCAGCAAGTGGGTCTGACCCAAGTGCCTGTCAATCTTCTGCTTCTGCACTGGGAATCAGAGCATGTAAGAATTTGCATGTTCCCTTTAAGAGCAGAGTCTCTGTTTCCTATAGTTCTCTGGATCTTCTGAATGCAAGACTTGATGTTTTCAAAACCTGCCTTTCTGGGGGCTTATCTTCTCTGTGCAGGATCTCTGACTGGGGACCCTGAGTGAGGATCAGGCAGGAGGCAGCTGGGATTCCCCTGGGGACTGAAATGCTCACAGGAGTCATTTGGGGGTATTGGTCTATTGTGCTTACACTGCGTAAGCACCATTTTGGAATTATCTCTATAGCCTATTAGCAAAGAGGCCTGACCATTCACCAATGGGCTACAGCAGACAGGCATTGCTGGGTTGCACAGCCAGCCTGGCTGGAGCCATCCCTGCCCACCAGCATGCCCACTGTAGTCAGCCCTGCCACAACAGAAGGGCACACAGAGCTCACATAGCGGGTATTTCTGGAGCATCTAGTTGTGGTAGCCAGAGGGAAGCAACCTGCTAGGACCCATAGGCTGTCTCGTATATAAAGCTACTTCTCCAAGATTAGGGAAAGAAACATACCTACCTAATACATAGAAATAAACACAGAAAATTAGGCAAAATGAGGTGACAGATGTTACAAACAAAGGGAAAAGACAAAACCTCAGAAAACAACTAAACAAAATGGTATAAGCAATCTGCCTGATAGAGTTTAAGGTAATGCTTATAAAGACACTGATCTTGGGAGAAGAATGTATGAATACAGTGAGTACATCATCAACAAGTTAGAAAACATAAAAATAATCAATCAGAGCTGAAGAATCAATAACTAAAATTTAAAAACACACTAGAGAGACTCAACAGTAGATTAGATAATACCAAAGAACACATCAGCAATCTGGAAGACAGAGTAGTGGAAATCAAACAGGCTGAACAGAAAAAAGAAAAAAGAATTAAAAAAAAATTAAGATAGTTTAAAAGTGACCTCTGAGACAACATCAAGCATTCTGACATTCACATTATAGGGATACAAGAAGAAGGGAGAGAAAGGGGCAGATAACTTATTTGCAGATATAATTGCTGAAAACTTCACTAAATTGGGGGAGGAAACAGACATCCAGGTTCAGAAAGCATGGAGAGTCCCAAACAAGATGAACCCAATTTGATCTATACTAAGACACATTATAATTAAAATGTAGGGGAACTTCCTTGGTGATCCAGTGGTTAAGACTTCACCTTCCAATGCAAGGGGTGTGGGTTCGATACCTGGTTGGGGAGCTAAGAGCCCACATGCCTCACAACAAAATACCAAAACATAAAAACAGAAGCAATATTGTAAAAAAGTAAATAAAGACTTTAAAAAATAAATAAAATTTAAAACTTTAAAGATAAAGAGAGACTCTTAAAAGCAGCAAGAGGAAAGCAACTAGTTACATAAATGGGAACTTCCACAAGACAATAAGCTGACTCTTCAGCAGAAACTTTGCAGCCAGAGGAAGTGGCATGGTATATTTAAACTGCTGAAAGGAAAAAAAACAAAAAAACAAAAACAAAAACAAAAAACTACAGCCAAGAATACTCTACCCAGCAAAGTTATCATTCAGAATTGAAGGAGAGATACACAGTTTTAAGACAAGCAAAATCTAAAAGAGTTTAGTGCCACTAAAATGTTTTTACAAGAAATATTAAAGGGATTTATTAAAGCAGAAAAGAAAAGACAACAGAAATAAGAAAATTATGAAAGAAAAAAAGAATCTCACTGATAAAAGCAAATATACATGAAAGGGAGTGTATTATCACTTATAAAGCAAAGAGAAAGTTTAAAAGACAAAAGTAGTAAATTTATCTATATCTATAGTAAGTATTTAAGGAATACACAAAATTAAAAGATGAAAAATATGACACCAGAAACATAAAATGAGTAACAAGTAAACATGTATGGTTGTTAGAATGTGAGCTTAAGAGATCATCAAATATATATATATATATATATATATATATATATATATATATATATATATATGCATATATATGAATATATAGTTATATATCTCTATCTATCTATCTATAATATCTATCTATCTATCTATAGTTATATATGAACTTCATGGTAAACACAAAGCAAAAACCTATCCTAGATGTACATACGAAAAATAGAAAGAATACAGACATAATACTAGAAACAATTATCAAATCACAAGAAAAGAGAGCAAGAGTAAAGAAAGACACAAAGAAGTACTACAAAACAAACCAGAAAAAAATTAACAAAATGGCAACAAGTACACACCTATCAATAAATACTTTAAATATAAATGGACTAAATGTTCCATTCAAATGACATAGAGTGGCTGAACAGATAAAAAAACAAGACCCATCTATATGCTGCCTACAAGATACTAATTTCATATCTAAAGACACACACAGCCTGAAAGGGAGGGGGTGGAAAAAGTTATTCCATGCAAATAGAAATGAGACAAAAGCTAAGGTAGCAAATACTTGTATCATACAAAATAGACTTTAATACAAAGACTACAACAAGAGACAAAGAACATTACATAATGATAAAGGGATTAATCCAATTAGGAGCTATAACACTTGTAAATATATATACACCCAATTAGAAGTACCTAAATACATTAAGGAAATATCAACAGACATAAAGGGAGAAATTGACAGTACTATTATAATAGTAGGTATTACATCATAATAGTACAGTAGGTGTTACATCAAAGAAAATATCATTCAGAAAGGAAAAAATATTAGATACATTAGACATAATAGGTCATATTAACTTAATAGATATATACAATACATTCCATCCAAAAATAGCAGAATACACACCCTTTTCAAATGCACATGAAAGGGTAGATCACATGCTTGCCATAAGACAAGCCTCACTAATTTAAGAAAACTGAAATCATATCAAGCAACTTTTTCCAACAGAATGATATGAGATTAGAAATTAACTGCAAAAAGTGGAAAAAACATAAACATGTGAAGTCTAAAAAATATGCTACTAAAAAAACAATGGGTTAACAAAGTAGTCAAGGAGAAAATCAAAAAATGCATGGAGGGACTTCCCTGGTGGTCCAGTGGTTAAGAATCTGCCTTCCAATGCAGAGGATGTGGGTTCAATCCCTTTTTGGAGAACTAAGATCCCACCTGCTGCAGGCCAACTAAGCCCATGTGCCACAACTACTGAGCCTGTGTGCTCTAGAGCCTGCACACCACAACTAGAGAGCCCATATGCCACAGCTACTGAGCCTGTGCACTCTGGAGCACACAAGCCACAAATAGAGAGCCTGCACTCCACAACTACTGAGCCTGCACACTCTAGAGCCCAAGCGCCACAACTAGAGAAAAACCCGTGTACCACAATGAAGAGCCCGTGCATCGCAACAAAAGATTCCACGTGCTGCAACAAAGATCCCACGTGCTGCAACTAAGACCCAATGCAGCCAAATTAATTAATTAATTAATTAATTAAAAATACATGGAGGCAAATGAAAATGGAAGCACAACCTTCCAAAATCTACGGGATATAGAAAAAGCAGTTCCAAGAGGGAAGTTTATAATGATACACACCTATGTCAGGAAACAAACAAACAAACAAAAATCTCAAATAAACCACCTAACTTTACACTTAAAACAACTAGAAAAAGAAGAAAAAAACCCACAAAATTAGCAGAAGGAAGGAAATAATAAAAATCTGGGTGGAAGTAACTGAATTAGAGACTAAAAAAACAATAGAAAAGATCAATGAAACTAAGAGCTGGTTCATTGTAAAGATAACAGGAAAATCATAAACCTCTAACCAGACTCATCAAAAAGCAAGATAGAGGACAAAATAATTAAAATCAAAAACAGAAGAGGAAAAGTTACAACCAATACCGCAGAAGTGCAAAGAATCAGAAGAGATTACTACAAACAAAATTATAAGTCAACAAGTTCGATGACCTAGAGGAAATGGACAAATTCCTAGAAATGTACTGTCTTCTAAGACTAAATCAGGAAGAAATAGAAAAACTGAACAGACTGATTACTAGTAATGAAATTGAATCAGTAATTAAAGAACTCTCAACAAACAAAAGTCCAGGACCAGAGAGCTTCACAGATGAATTCTACCAAATATTTAGAGAAGAGTTAACACCTAGTTATCTCATGTTATTCTGAAAAACTGATGATGAAAAAAATGCTTCCAAACTCATCCCATGTTCCAGCATCTCCCTAAATCCAAAGTGAGACAAAGGCACCACAAAATAGAAAATTACAGGCCAACAGCATTGATGAACATAGATGCAAAACTCTTCAACAAAATATTGGCAAATCAAATGCAACAATACATTACAAGGATAATAAACCATGATCATGTGGGATTTATCCCAAGGATGTAAGGATGATTCAACACCTTCAAATCAATCAATGTGATACATTACATTATCAAAATGAAGGATAAAAGTTATATGATTATTTTGAGAGATGCAGAGAGATCTTTGACAAAATTCAAGATCCACTTATGATTAAAACTCTCAACAATGTGGGTATAGATACATTCTTTTTCATTTTTTCCCAGAAGTTAAATAATGATGGAATTCTGGCCATACCATTTAGAATTATATTAGTAGTTCCTAAATAACAGTAACTGAAATTGCCATTTATTTTTCTTCAAGTAATAGTTCATCTGTCCTATGATGCCATTAGAAAACTAGGCTTTTGTCTTTCTAATCCACCAAACTTGAAGTAGAGGGCTTTTTTCTTTTCTTTTCTAATAATGGCAAGATGGCTGCTGTAGCTCCAGCCATCATGAGAAAAAAAAAAAAAAATGTGGGTATAGAGAGAGTATATCTCACCATATTAAAGTCCACATGTGACAAAACCACAGCCAACCTCATACTTAATGGTGAAAAGCTTAAAGCATTTCCTCTAAGATCAAGAACAAGTCAAGGATGCCCACTCTCACCACTCTTATTCAACATAGTACTGGAAATTCTAACCATAGCAAGCAATCAGACAAAAAACAAAAGAAATAAAAAGAAGCCAAATTGAAAAGAAAAAAATTAAAACTGTCACTCTTTACAGATGATATGATGCTATATATAAAAATCCTAAAAACTCCACTGAAAAATTATTAGAACTAGTAAATGAATTCAGTAAAGTTGCATGGTCCAAAATTCATTTACAGACATCTGTCATAAGGAACTATCAGAAGGATAAATTAAGAAAACAATCTCATTTACAATTACATCCAAAAAAAAAAAAAAGATGCCGAGGAATAAATCTAGCCAAGGAGGTGAAAACTCTGTACTCTGAATACTATATGACATTAATGAAAGAAATTGAAGACAACACAGATGGAAAGATATATTTAAAAAGTACACACTATCCAAGGCAATCTGCAGTTTCAATGCAATTCTTATCAAAACATCAATAATAATTTTCACAGAACTAGAAAAAATAATCCTAAAATTCGTATGGAACCACAAAAGACTGCAAATAGCCAAAGCAATCTTGAGAAAGAAGAAAGCTTGTAGTATCACGATCTTTGATTTCAAACTACAGTTAACCCTTGACCAACACAGGTTTGAACTTCATGTGTCCACTTATACATGGATCATCTTCAGTTGTAAATACTACAGAACTACAGGATCCAAGGTTGACTGAATCCAAGGAAGGTGAACCATGGATGCTGAAGAACCGCAGATATTGAAGAACCTCATATATGGAGCGCCAATTATAAGTTTTACACAGATTTCTTACTTCATGAGGGTTAGCACCCCTAACCCCAGCATTACTCAAGAGTCCATTGAGTACTCCAAAACTACACGAATCAAAAGAGTATGACACTGGCACAAAAATAGACATATAGGTCTATGGAGTAGATTAGAGAGCCCAGAAATAAACTCATATTATCAATTGATCTATGAAAAAAGAGGCGAGAATATACAATAAAAAGACAGCCTCTTCAATAAATGGAGTTTGGAAAACTGGACAACTACATACAAAAGAATGAAACTGGACAACTTTCTTACACCACATACAAAAATAAACTCAAAATGGATTAAAGACTTAAATGTAAGGCCTGAAACCATAACACTTCTAGAAGAAAACATAAGTATTTCTTTCTCTTTGACATTAATCTTAGAAATATATTTTTGGATCTTTTTCTTCAGGCAAGGGAAACAAAAGCAAAAATAAGCAAATGGGACTACATCACCTAAAATGTTTTTGCACAGTGAAGAAAACCATAAGAAAAAATGAAAAGACAGCCTACTGAATGGGAGAAGATGTTTGAAAATTACATATCCAAAGAGAGGTTAATATAAAAAATATAAAGAAAACTCATACAATTCAATCTGATTAAGAAACAGACAATCTGATTAAAAATGGACAGAGGATCTGAATAGATATGTTTCAAAAGAAGACCCACAGATGGCCAACAGACAAATGAATATCACTAATCAACATCACTAATCATCAGGAAAATTCAAATCAAAACCACAGTGAGGTATAATCTCATGTCTATCAGAATGGTTATCATTCAAAAGACAACAGATAACAAATGTTGGTGAGGATGTGGAGAAAAGGAAACCCTCATGCACTGTTGCTGGGATTGTAAATTAGTACAGCCACTATGGAAAACAGTAAATTCCTCAAAAAACTAAAAGTAGAACTACCATATGATCCAGCAATTTAACTTTTGGGTATTTACCCAAAGGAAAAAACCCACTAATTCAAAAAGATATACACAACACTATGTTCATAGCAACATTATTTACAGTAGCCAAGATAATGGAAGCAATTTAATTGTCCATCAGTAGATGAATGGATAAAGAATATGTGGTATATATATATATGCAATTGAGTATTACTCAGATATAGAAAAAATCTTGTCATTTGTGACAACATGGATGGATCTAGAGGCCATTGTACTAAGTGAAATGAGTCAGACAAAGAAAATTTAGTTTGATATCATATGTAGAATCTAAAAAACAAAACAAAAGAACCAACAAAACCAAATGAAAACAGACTCATAAGTACAGAGAAAAAATGAGTGTTTACCAGAGGGGAGGGGGCATGGGGGCAAAATAGGTGAAGGGAATTAAGAGATTCAAACTTCCAGTTAGAAAATAAAAGTCATGGGGGTGTGTTATACAGCATAAGGAATATCATCAATAACACTGTAATAACTTTTTATGGGGACAGATTGTTACCAAACATTGTAGTGATCATTCCAGTATGTATTTAAATGTCAAAACACTTTGTCGTACACCTGTAACTAACATAATATTGTATGTCAACTGTATTTCAATAAAAACTAAAATAATGTAAATTTTCCCCCATTTGTAATGAAAAGCTTCAGGTGATAGAAACATCATAATGAAGTTGAAAATTAGAATTATGCAAACAATTTTATTATCTTCCTTTCACCTCTGAATTATGTTTTCCTTTGTTCCATCATTCACCATTGAACAGGGTATTTCAGGGTCAACTCATGCACTTAAAGTTTTGTCTATAGAATCATTCATCCATTATCTACATCTGTTATAGTCACATATGGTAAAGGAGAGAAAAGTTATTGCAGGCTATTCTGATAGCATTTCCATACTGAGCTTTTTCCAAGCAAGAGAGGATTTCTGTATAGTGTAAAGACCATGCTTCTTAATACAGAATTATTTTCAGAGAGGTCTGAACTAAACATTAGAAATAATTAACAAAGTTTGCATTTTTTGGAAACCATTGTGTCTCATTACAAAATGAAAATAACAATTTGGTGAGCATAATAAGTATGTTTTTAAAATGCACATTAGAGCAACACCCAGCTCGACCCACCACCAGTCCCTCCCAACAGAAAGCTTGCACAAGCTTCTTAGATAGCCTCATCCACCAGAGGCAGACAGCAGAGGCAAGAAGAATTACAATCCTTCCACCTGTGGAACGAAAACCACATTCACACAAAAATAGACAAAATGAAAAGGTGAGGACAATGTACTAGATGAAGGAACATGATAAAACCCCAGAAAAACAACTAAATGAGTGGAGATAGGCAACCTTCCAGAAAAAGAATTCAGAATAATGATAGTGAAGGTGATCCAGGACCATGGAAAATGAATGGAGGCAAAGATCGAGAAGATGCAAGAAATGTTTAACAAGACCTAGAAGAATTAAAGAAAAAACACCTAGAAGGATTAAAGAACAAACACAGAGAGATGAACAATACAATAACTGAAATGAAAACTACACTAGAAGGAATCAATAGCAGAATAACTGAGGCAGAAGAACAGATAAGTGACCTGGAGGACAGAATGGTGGAATTCACTGCCATGGAGCAGAATAAAGAAAAAAAAAAATGAAAAGAAATGAAGACAACCTAAGAGACTTCTTGGACAACATTAATCACACCAACATTTGCATTACAGGGGTCACAGAAGGAGAAGAGACAAAGGACCTGAGAAAATATTTGAAGAGATTATAGTCGAAAACTTCCCTCACATGGAAAAGGAAATAGCCACCCAAGTCCAGGACACACAGAGAGTCCCATACAGGATAAATCCAAGGAGAAACATGCCAAGACACATATTAATCAAACTATCAAAAATTAAATATAAAGAAAAAATATTGAAGGCAACAAGGGAAAAACGACAAATAACACATGAGGGAATTCCCATAAGGATAACAGCTGATCCTTCAGCAGAAACTCTGCAAGCCGGAAGGGAGTCGCAGCACATATTTAAAGTGATGAAGGGGAAAAATCTACAACCAAGATTACTCTACCCAGCAAGGATCTCATTCAGATTTGATGGAGAAATTAAAACTTTAACGGATAAGCAAAAGCTAAGAGAATTCAGCACCACAAAACCAGCTTTACAACAAATGCTAAAGGAACTTCTCTAGGCAGGAAACACAAGACAAGGAAAATACCTACAATAGTAAACCCCAAACAATTAAGAATATGGTAATAGGAACATACATATCGATAATTAAATTACATGTAAATGTATTAAATGCTCCCACCAAAAGACATAGACTGGCTGAATGAATCCAAAAACAATACCCGTATATATGCTGTCTACAAGAGACCCACTTCAGACCTAGGGACACATACAGACTGAAAGTGAGGGGATGGAAAAAGATATTCCATGCAAATGGAAATCAAAAGAAACCTGGAGTAACAATTCTCATATCAGATAAAATAGACTTTAAAATAAAGAATGTTACAAGAGACAAGGAAAGACACTACATAATTATCAAGGGATCAATCCAAGAAGAAGATATAACGATTATAAATATATATGCACCCAACATAGGAGCACTTCAATACATAAGGCAAATACTAACAGCCATAAAAGGGGAAATCGACAGTAACACAGTTATAGTAGGGGACGTAAACACTCCACTTTCACCAATGGACAGATCATCCAAAATGAAAATAAATAAGGAAACACAAGCTTTAAATCACACAATAGACCACAGAGATTTAACTGATATTTATAGGACATTCTATCCAAAAAAACCAGAATACACTTTCTTCTCAAGTGCTCATGGAACATTCTCCAGGATAGATCATATCTTGGGTCACAAATCAAGCCTTGGTAAATTTAAGAAAATTGAAATTGTATCAAGTATCTTTTCCGACCAACAATGCTATGAGACTAGATATCGATTACAGGAAAAAATCTGTAAAAAATACAAACACATGAATGCTAAACAATACACTACTTAATAACCAAGAGATAACTGAAGAAATCAAAGAGGAAATAAAAAAATACCTAGAAACAAATGACAATGAAAACACCATGACCCAAAACCTATGGGATGCAGCTAAAGCAGTTATAAGAGGGAAGTTTATAGCAATACAAGCCTACTTTAAGAAACAAGAAACATCTCAAATAAACAACCTAACCTTAGACCTAAAGCAATTAGAGAAAGAAGAAAAAAAAAAAAAATCCCGAAGTTAGCAGAAGGAAAGAATTCATAAACATCAGATCAGAAATAAATGAAAAAGAAATGAAGGAAACGATAGCGAAGATCAATAAAACTAAAAGCTGGTTCTTTGAGAAGATAAAGAAAATTGATAAACCATTAGCCAGACTCATCAAGAAAAAAAGGGAGAAGACTCAAATCAATAAAATTAGAAATGAAAAAGGAGAAGTAACAACTGACACTGCAGAAATACAAAGGATCATGAGAGATTACTACAAGCAACTCTATGCCAATAAAACGGTAACCTGGAAGAAATGGACAAATTCTCAGAAATGCACAACATGCCGAGACTGAACAAGGAAGAAGTAGAAAATATGTACAGACCAATCACAAGCACTGAAATTGAAACTGTGATTCAAATCTTCCAACAAACAAAAGCCCAGGACCAGATGACTTCACAGGCGAATTCTATCAAACATTCAGAGAAGAGCTAATACCTATCCTTCTCAAACTCTTCCAAAATATAGCAAAGGGAGGAACACTCCCAAACTCATTCTAAGAAGCCACCATCACCCTGATACCAAAACCAGACAAAGATGTCACACAAAAAGGAAACTACAGGCCAATATCACTGATGAACATAGATGCAAAAATCCTCAACAAAATACTAGCAAACAGAAGCCAACAGCACATTAAAAGGATCATACGCCATGATGAAGTGGGGTTCATCCCAGGAATGCAAGGGTTCTTCAATATATACAAATCAATCAATGTGATAAACCATATTAACAAATTGAAGGAGAAAAACCATATGATCATCTCATTAGATGCAGAGAAAGCTTTCGACAAAATTCAACACCCATTAATGATAAAAGCCCTCCAGAAAGTAGGCATAGAGGGAACTTACCTCAACATGATAAAGGCCATATATGACAAACCCACAGCCAACATCGTCCTCAGTGGTGAAAAACTGAAACCATTTCCACTAAGATCAGGAACAAGACAAGGTTGCCCACTCTCACCACTATTATTCAACATAGTTTTGGAACTTTTAACCACAGCAATCAGAGAAGAAAAAGAAATAAAAGGAATCCAAATCGGAAAAAGAAGAAGTAAGGCTGTCACTGTTTGCAGATGACATGATACTATACATAGAGAATTCTAAAGATGCTACCAGGAAACTACTAGAGCTAATCAATGAATTTGGTAAAGTAGCAGGATACAAAATTAATGCACAGAAATCTCTTGCATTCCTATATATTAATATGAAAAATCTGAAAGTGAGATTAAGAAAACACTCCCATTTACCATTGCAACAAAAAGAATGAAATATCTAGGAATAAACCTACGTAAGGAGACAAAAGACCTCTATGCAGAAAATTATAAGACACTGATGAAAGAAATTAAAGATGATACAAACAGATGGAGAGATATACCATGTTCTTGGATTGGAAGAATCAACATTGTGAAAATGACTCTACTACCCAAAGCAATCTACAGATTCAATGCAATCCCTATCATACTACCAATGGCATTTTTCACAGAACTAGAACAAAAAATTTCACAATTTGTATGGAAACCCAAAAGACCCCGAATAGCCAAAGCAATCTTGAGAATGAAAAACGGAACTGGAGGAATCAGCCTCCCTGACTTCAGACTATACTACAAAGCTACAGTAATCAAGACACTATGGTACTGTCACAAAAACAGAAATATAGATCAATGGAACAGGATAGAAAGCCCAGAGATGAACCCATGCACATATGGTCACCTTATCTTTGATAAAAGAGGCAAGAATATACAGTGGAGAACAGACAGCCTCTTCAATAAGTGGTGCTGGGAAAACTGGACAGGTACATGTAAAAGAATGAAATTAGAACACTCCCTAACACCATACACAAAAATAAACTCAAAATGAATTTAAGACCTAAATTTAAGGCCAGACACTATCACACTCTTAGAGGAAAACATAAGCAGAACACTCTATGACATAAATCATAGCAAGATCCTTTTTGACCGACCTCCTAGAGAAATGGAAGTAAAAACAAAAATAAACAAAAAAAATGCACATTATTAGGCTTTACCATAGACCTTTGAAGTCACAGGACCAATGAATATGCAAAAAAAACAAGGAGGCCAGGTGATTCTGATACGAGTGGTCCATGGACCACATTTTGAAAATGACTCTCTAATCTGCTATTTCTCAGTATATTTAACTCCCTACTTCTCATTTTAGTGATGCCCATAGACATTGCAAATGCCACAGTAAACTCTAGACATTCCTTGATGCTTGATATTAAGTCTATAACTGATTTTACCACTTCCTCATTCTTGATAGAAGTCAGCAGAACATTATAGCATATTCTTAGTGTGACCAATGAGAGGTGGTGTAGAGCCTTGTAATTCTGCAGAAACTATGAGCCAAACACGAATCAAATCTACTGTTATCTCCAAGTTCAGAGATCACAAGTCTTTATGTCCCTTTACTAGGAAAGAACTGATTTCTGATTTCCTTCTCTGGGCTCTGCTCTGGTGGCCAGTTTTGGGGTAACTGATGAAAACCCAGAAATTGTCACTACAAACCCACACTAAACTCTCATGGAGCAGTGTGATATTCTTACTGTGAAAATTATCTATGTCAAGTAAATTAAATTAATATTCTTCTAAATTATATGTGTTTGGGATTATTATTGCTATTATTGTCATTGTTATTATTATTATTATTTTGGTTTTGATAGGCTGCAAAAAAATGAAAACTCTCCTTATGTTCTGAAGAAGAGGGAATAAATAAAATTCCGAGATCTACTCAGAGCCTTTCCATTGTAAGGTTTCTGAAGAAATCACCAAACTGCCAACATATTGCCCATTTGTGAGAAATATAGTACAGGTTTGTTGGAAATTAACCAAACAATCTAAAAAGAGTAAAAAGGAAGAAAAAAGAAACACATACAGTGTGTTTTTTTTATATTTTTGAACTTGCATTTTGTAACTGGCCTTTATTTAATTCTCAGATAACTATAACAGATGAGCGTACATTTTGAGAGAGAAATTTTCACATCCATAAAAATGTATAATTAGAAACATTAAAACGTAACAAAAGAAATTTCTTCATTATTCTCAGC
This sequence comes from Balaenoptera physalus, assembly GCF_965194825.1. Classification (NCBI taxonomy): domain Eukaryota; kingdom Metazoa; phylum Chordata; class Mammalia; order Artiodactyla; family Balaenopteridae; genus Balaenoptera; species Balaenoptera physalus. The sequence goes on from NC_138888.1 coordinate 104,757,235, forward strand.
CTGTTCCTCATCAAAGTTATGCCTAAATAGCAGAAAGTCATATTAAGTATGTATATACATATATATGTGTGCATCTATTTATCTATCTATCTACCTACCTACCCACCTGCTTGCCATCTATCTTTCTACCTATGTTGGCTTTTTTCACTTACTGTCATGAACAGAGTTCAAGTTGCTCTTGGATGTCATGGAATGTTCCCCTAATCTGTAAGGGAGTTGCACTTCCATAAGTCTGCTCTAACATCAACATTCTTTGAGTAATGACCCTACCACATTCATGAACATACATCATTTTGGGTCTGCAAGAGTATCAGTTAAACAGAGTGGATCAGTTAAGCACAATTAAGCACAGTGGTGCTTCTATTCCTTTCCAATTTTCTGCTCACAATCCAGCAATAAACATGATCAGAAAGAACAGTCTCTCTCTTTGTCTCTCCCCACCACACCTTTGCTTTATATGGTAAGCCATACTATAAGCATTGTATGATATATACATACATTATGCATTTTACCTAACAAAATCTTTAAAAATTTAGATAAAGAAAGTTAAATTTACACTTAACAAGCTTCTTCTTAGGGATTTTTTTTTTTTTTTTTCGTAGAATTAACAGCAGAGAAGTTCTCAGCACTCTGAGGCTTCTTCACTCCATGGCTAGAGATTGTCTTGGAATAAAATTATCTGTTGCAAAGCATGTAGCCTATAGCAAAGTGTTAACCTGATTTTCCCCAGCACACAGGTATCTTTCAGTTAAATGAAACACTAAAGTTGAGTTATGTCTGTCATAGAACTGCTCTAGAAAAGGTGTATTTCCTGAAGTATATTCTATTTGTGTTGTATCTTCATAATCAAAACCTAGATTCACTTTGTTAAGTCATATGTGAATTTGTGTAAACCCTGGGAAAATGCCATATACTCAGCCACGCTGAAATATGAGTTTTCCATGAACATGACAGATTGAAAACAGATTTGTGAGAGGTTTTTTGTTTTTTGTTTTTTTTTTTCTATTTTGCTGGGAGTGGGGGATAGAGTAGAAAGTTCTAGTTTACACTAAAATGACCCACCCTGTGTAGGGTCAAGGGACTCAAATTAATTTTCATGCAGTCCCGAAACCAAGAATAGATCTGATCTAAATAAGTCCAACAATTGCTATGATATTTAAGAAGCTGCAAACATTGTAAAATCATGGATCATGTCCCACAAATATTTTCTTTTCAGTGGCAAAATAGTGATATTATTTTTAACACGACTTCAGTGAATATTTAACTGTTGAAACAATCTTTCTAAGATTCACTTTAAATTTGAAAGGGATGAACATGAAGTGACAAAAGAATCACCAGTCCTACTGTAAGTCAAGTCTTATGTTTTCCCTGTATTGTGGAAACACGACACCGACCTCAGACTTACATTCTTCTAATATATCCTCCACACAGGATGATATTCCTATGCTTGACACGAGTTACTGAATCTACAAGGTCTAAAAATGTAAAGTGAAATCCCCAGATAGTGTACAAACCCTTGGAGAAGTAACTGCAACCTTTTCTCTCAGTTCAGTTCATCCCCCTTTTGCTTTAAGGAAAACCAATCATTTGCTGTTCCCTCTTACATTCCCTCTCACACCTGTTTCCAGGCTTTTTATCTTCTCTTGCATTGACTCCAAAAAAAAAAAAAAAAAATCCGTTTATTGTTTATGTTTAGCTTACTTATAACCTTGTCTAAGCTGCAGCCTCTGCTGAAATCTCACTCTCCCCTAGCTGTGCCGCATTCTTTCTTGCACCTATTTTGTGGTAGGACATTAATGCTCTATTGCAAGGGGCTGCATGTCTAAATTCTCTTACTAAAGCCATCAGGTCTTGATGGCAGCACATGTAATGCTCATCTTTATGTTCTCAGCAGTAAGCACACTGCAGAGAAAAATCAATATTTATAAAAGGAGAGAAGAAAGGCGGAGAGTGAAGGAGGAAAGAACTGTTGCATCTAGGAACCCTGATAGGCCTATTTAGAGAGGAGAAAAGATGTGTAACACTATTGTCGATTGTCTCAGACAACATACAAATCATATATAACTTTCGAAAAGAATGTAAAAGTTCATTTCATCCATCCATTTGTCCATAAAGTGTTCATATGTCAAAATTATCATTTACTAGCTAGAACAATGAAGGGAAACTGCAGATTCAAGTTCACATATTTTTCCTTTGTACCAAATCCTAAAATCTTAAGAAAATCTCAACCTCGCAAAATCTCTAATTTTTTTCTCCTTATTTGTTTCTTTAGTCTCTATCACAGCAATTGGTACCTTAAAGTTAATAAATAATCAAATAAATGAGCAAATAAACGAATTTCAATTATTTCTGGGTTTTAAATGCAGTGATAAAGATAGATTACTTTAGGTTGAAAGAAGTTTCCAATTCATAGATTGAATGTACATAATATGTTGCAGAGATCATTCTTTTTTTGACAGATTATGTCACTGGATTTTCTTGCTTTTTTCTTCTTAAGAATCTAATCTTGAGGTTTTTTTTTTTTAGGTTTTTTTGTTTTCTTTTTCAAAGCAAGTTTTACTTTTTTGTTGTTGGTTATTGCTTACACAAGTAAAAAGAATATTGATTTTTTACTTAATACTCTCCACTCATAGCCTAAATTGAAATTCAGAAGTGGTCATTTCAGTGTAGTCAAAGAAGGCATGGTTTGCACAGAGAAAACACAGTCACAAGGGAATTAGATGGGTTGATACCATCATCCCTTACTTTTCAGACTCTTCCTCATTCCTACTTTTAAATGTCTATATTTTTGCTATTTATAACTTCTTTCAATTCCTTCAGTTCATCCTTGTTTTGAACACTGCAATCTGGTTATTCCCTGGTCTAAATCCCCTCCTAATGTTGAACATTTTTATTTGTGTTGAGCCAGGTATGTTGGGAGGTGCTGAGGTAACACGCCACTGGCCCTTTATACTTAAACATGCCTTATGTGAAAAAATAGATAGAGATTCATGGAGCTCTTATAAAATAAACCAGCCGGCCACTCAGACACTGATTAGGGGGTGGAAATTTTAGTTTGAGTCATTCAAAGCAGTCATACAAATTCATAAACTCAATGGATCAGAGTTAAATAGGTTTAGGGGAACTGACTCACCAACCAGACATACCATAGATGAATGCACAAACCAGAAAGCTGAATTATTAAGTTACAGGGAGAGATGTAACTAGACAATTTGTGTCTCTGTTCAGTTCATTCTGTCTTATGGGAAAATAGAAAGATACCCAAACTGTTTATAACTGTAGAATAAGAGCAAGGAAAATGAACTGAAAAAGTATTAATAACAATTATCTTCAGGCCACCCTTGTCTGATGTATCCATCTTTTTAATCACATGGAAAAAAATAGTCAGCTCAGCAGAAACTCCTTCTGACAACCACAAAGGCATATTTATTAAAACTCTAGATTATACAAACACCCCAAATATTAACAAACTTTCCTCAAATTATTGCAATAGTGTTAATTAAATTTTACCTGTTTACTTAAATTATTTTTGTCCCCTGTGGCTACACCCGAGTCATAGTGATTGCATTAAGCTCTTTCTCAATTCTAATCTCTCTCAATAATCTATTTTCAGACCAATTCATGGGAGTTCAGTTACTTCTATTTTTGGTTAATCTGATCCATTGGCTTCAAAATATGTGTAGATTAACTAGAGAATAACCAAGCTAGGAGAGTCATTTCAGTGTGATCTCTGTTGAAATAATTGTGCCTTAATTTTCCCAGTCACGATGTTCCTCTAGGTTTCCAGAATGAATCATCTCTGTGGACCGGCATTCTGCCTTGTAAACAAAATCAGTATTACATTTCTTCCAACATATAAATGTCAGAAGAGAAAAAGGATGTCTTAAAGCATATAAATATAATCTTTCTTTTTTCTTTTTTAAACTAATAAATGATAAATGTTTGATTTAGTGAGATTTGATAATCATTTTCATCCATGTGACCAACACCCAAAACAGGATATAATTTCCATCACTTTAGATAATTCCCTTGTGTCACTGTCCAATAAATCTTCTCCAAGAGACAACTATATTCTGATTTTTCCAGTATAGATTAAAATTTTTCTTATAGTTAGACATCATGTAAAAGGAATCATATTGTGTGTATGATTTTGTGCCTGACTTCTTTCACTTGAAATACAAAAAGAAAAAAATTCATCCATGTTTTTCCATGAATCAATGATCCACGGATTTTTCTTACTGAATAGTATTCAATTACATAATTATATCACAATGGGGTTAACCTTTTTCCTGATAATGATCATTTGGGTTGTTTCTAGCTTTTAACCATTACAAATGAGGTGCTTTTGAACATTCTTGTACAAAGATTTCTGTGAACACACTTTCATTTCTCTTGGATAGGTTCCTGAGATTGGAATTGCTGACATTTAGAGAGTGTGCTGAAGTGTTCTCCAGAATGACTGAGCCATTGTATGCCACTGCCAGAAATGTAAGAGCATTCCACTTTTTCCACATCATCAACAACATTTGTATTTCTATTCTTTGTACTTTAGCCATTTTAATGGGTTTAAAATGGTACCTCATTATAGTCGTTTTTTTGTTTGTTTGTTTTGTTTTTTTCCTGGACAACTAATGATGTTGAGCACCTTCTCATGCACATACTGGCCATTCTTATGTCTTCTTTTATAGAGTGTTTGGTGCTTTTTTCCCCTCTTGTTTAATTGGGTTATATGACTTTTTAGATTCAGGTTATGAGTTCTTTATCTGATTTATCTATTGCAAATATTTGTTCTCAGACTGTGGCCTGACTATTCATTTTATTCATGGTGCTTTTTAGAAAGCAATAATATATAATTTTGCTGAAGTTCAATTTGCATTTTTTCCTAATGACCAGTGCTTTTGTAACCTAGGAAATCTTTGCTACCTCCTAGGTGGAATTTGCATAGTTTCTGTTAACCATTTTCAAGGTCACCGATCCTTTCCTTGGCTCTGTCCAGTCTGTAGTTAAATGCATTGCATATAGTCATTTCTGATATATATCTATATATATATCTATATATAGATATATATAGATATATATAGATATATATAGATATAGAGAGAGATATATATAGATATATATATATATATATATATATATATATATATATTACTTTAAGCCTTTTCACTTGGCTCCTTTTTATAATTTCCATCTTTCTGCTGAAATTATTCTTCCTTTCACAAATATTGCTGCTTTTTCAATAGATACTTTCACATATTTTTCATAGTTTAAGATATTATTTTTTTATCCTAGGTTGCATTTTCTTGCTTCACTGTGTTTCTTGCATTTTTATTGAATGTTAAACAGCTATAGAGCAGTAAATAATATTTATTCCTCAGAAAAGGGAATTTTTTTTTTTTTCTACCAGGCAGCAAGTTTGGTTGGTCACTATGAGTCCTTTGTTCTCCAGTCCAGCCAGATTTTTTGTCATGTTGTCCTGCTCCCAGCTGTGCAGTTGGTGAAAACCAGGGGCACCTCTGAGTGTTGTTTCTCAGCTCTCCTAGCCTGTCCTGGCTGTCAGCCCACTGTCCCCATCAGCTCAGCTAGCACCTGGAGGAAAGAGTTTGCAAGTTGGATTCAGGCTTATGCTGTGGCTAGAGATCCATCCATGGGATTCTAATATACCAATCAGCCCGTGTACAGCTGTTAAGAGTTTGTTAAAATTAGGCTGGTTTCTCTGTAACACCCTGGATGGCACTTTCCTTTTCTACTCACTACCATGCAGGGATGAAAATTCCATAGGGTCCTTCTCTCTTAGAAAGGTCTTGCCGCTGTCTTGAGTTTATTTTATTTAGGTTTCCTTGCATCCTTGGATATTTGATAGTAAAAATAAATTAATAAAAAATAACTATTATGTTGAGGCTTACTCATTTTGTCCTAATTGTTGGAGTGGGAATGATGATCTGCTGAAACTTTCTACATCCTAATCACAAGCAAAAGCCTGTTTCTTTTTCATTCTTGTTCATTAAAAACTAATATCTATAGTGAATGTTAATGGATCATTTTTTTTACATTATTAGGAAACACATAAATTTATGTAGGAAATCTATTGAACTGAATTCTGTAATCAAAAAGCAAATATTTATAAATTTAGGAGTAATATGTTGTTATTTTTTAGAAAACAAATATTCAGATAAAGTTTACAAGGTAAATTCACATATGTTAATAAGAAAATGTCATTACATTACAGCCAAAGAAGCCATTTGCCTGTCTGTTGCCCTCCTAGTACCATTTTGAAAACTTTTACATAACAACATTTATTTTGTTTTACAAAAGGAAAAGACAAAGCTGCCAAGAACATAATACCAATTCCACAACAATGGATCACTTTCACAGATGGTATTTTATCTTACTGCTGTAAAAAACAGAGGCACATATTATTGTATTCATTTTACTGTGGAGGAATTATAGCCCAGTTGGATTACAGGACGGTTATAAGGTCATAGTGAGGAGGTGTCACCACAGGATTGAAATGTTCCAAACTATCTCTCCTGAGACAGACAGATGAGGAATACATGAAGGTAAACTGCAATGTTAAATAGATCTAAACAAGTTTTGTCTGTTTCAAAAAAAGACTTTGTTGATGAAACCAGAAGGAAGTGTTTCTGTTAGTGTTTTGCATTTGGATATTAATTGGCAAACTTGCCTGATGGCTTTAAAAGAAGAGATGGAAATAGTCATCTACTGTGTTAGGAAAAGTAAAAAGGGGGGAATATCTGACTGCATTTTCCTGCATACCTCACCATCAGAGCTACTTGCTCTCTGCCTACCAATTAAACCCCATGCAGCAGACAAGAGGAATAACCAGACAGAACAAAATGCGTTCTCAAGACTGTTACTTTGATTTGAAAATTTTGAAGCTTTTGAGTGTTTTGGAGCCATTCCTAAAGTACATAATTATTTCATCTGAGCAAATAAATTGATTCTTATTTAAATTTATGCTCCAAATAATCTTTACATTTTTATTACATATTAGAGTTAGTGTGCATGAGGTGAAGAATATTTTGTTCATAACTATTTTTTAAAATTATGTCATTTTGTTTGTCATTAATTGAAAGATCAGACTGCAGATGAGGAATTAAAATAAATTGAAAAAAAGTGTCATCTCTAGTTATACACTCAAACTTCAGATATATGAGTGTCACTAAAACCAAAAATATGTATATATTTCTTTAAGATAACATAATATTTTCACATGCATGTTCTTAATTTTATTCTCAAATCATTCTGTAAGAAAGGTACTTTTATTATTATCCTATTTTCATGGATAAAAAAGCTGAGTTCCAGAACTTAAAATTAATATCCATATTCATTCAACTAGTAAGTAGCAAATTTAAAACTTGAATCCTGTTTTTCTAATCATGGAACTATACATTCTAGTTTCCCCAAACAAATTTACAGAAGGTAATATCACTTTTTTAAACTGCAATTTTTGGATCTCTTAATTTATAGGTCTCCCTCCTTCAAAATAAACATGCTGGCAATGAAGGAACTATTTGAGATGCAGTCACTGCACAGCTTAGTTTATAACAATCATTTCCTACATCAGAGCAAGTTAGAAATACCTGGGGAATTTTCTTAAAAATACCAAAACCCACACATTATCTATAGAAATTCTGATTTATTTGGATTGGGTCCTGTTCATGGCTTTTTTTTTTTTTTTTTAACATCTTTATTGGAGTATAATTGCTTTACAATGGTGTGTTAGTTTCTGCTTTATAACAAAGTGAATGAACAAATGGGACCTAATGAAACTTAAAAGCTTTTGCACAGCAAAGGAAACCATAAACAAGATGAAAAGACAACCCTCAGAATGGGAGAAAATATTTGCAAATGAAGCAACTGACAAAGGATTAATCTCCAAGATTTACAAGCAGCTCATGCAGCTCAATAACAAAAAAAAAACCCAATACAAAAATGGGTAGAAGACCTAAATAGACATTTCTCCATAGAAAATATACAGATTGCCAACAAACACATGAAAGAATGCTCAACATCACTAATCATTAGAGAAATGCAAATCAAAACTACAATGAGATATCGTCTCACACTGGTCAGAATGGCCATCATCAAAAAATCTACAAACAATAAATGCTGGAGAGGGTGTGGAGAAAAGGGAACCCTCTTGCACTGTTGGTGGGAATGTAAATTGATAGAGCCACTAGGGAGAACAATATGGAGGTTCCCTAAAAAACTAAAAATAGAACTACCATATGACCCAGAAATCCCACTCCTGGGCAAGTACCCTGTTCGTGGCATTTTTAAAGCTCCATAAGTTCTTTAACTTTTAACGTGTGGAGAGGAGACTGGTTTAGGAATCAGAAGTTAGGATCAAACTCACATCTTCCTTTTGACTCTTCCTATCTGTATACACTAGTCATCTCCACACATATGACCTGTTCTGCCTCAATAATCACGTTATTTCCATGTGTGTGACAAGATAGTAACTTTCATATTGCTTCATACATAGACATGTTTCTTTCTGCAGGATAATATATATATATATATATATATATATATATATATATACACATGTATAAATCATCAATATCATTGATACATATTCTCATTCTTTTGGAAGGATTTGAAGATCAATTCCTCCTTTGTCTCTAAGAAAGGTGATTTTTTAATTTAGTTATTTGTTATATTTATCCAGATACTTGCCAATATTATAGGCTACAGTTTTGATAGTTGAAGTACATGAAGAGAAAGGCAATAAGGAGAAAAGCTATTTCTGGGGGCAATAATAAATTCACGGATATTAAATTATGGGGAGGGTAGTGTGAGGCATGTAACAAGGGATCACAGGGACTTAGATGATACTGGGAAGGTCTACTAAAGAGATAAGTACGTTATTAGAAAAAAATGTGGTTACATTGGAGGATATTGAGATATCATTGTATAGACTAGAGAACGGTTATCTAGAAACTGCTGCGCCTTCACTGGACAATCCTAGCTCTTGTCCATGGCCTATATTAGTTGACCCTTTTCTCTATTTTTCTCAGGTACAAAGTTCACTTCTTATAGCATATAGTCCTTCAACTACTGATTGCCAAAGATAAAGTATTCTTCCTCTTTAAATATCACTTCCATTCTGAAATTTACATATTTTGTGCCCGTTTTTTGGATGAACACCCTGAATTGCTTCCAGGGACTACATTATTGTAAACACTACATTGATGTAAATTAACACCTCTAAGTTCTGACTACAGATTCATTTGACTCTAGCCCACTGTCATTTAACCATAGTAACACTCAGGGAAGCTCAGTTGTGTGATGTTAGTAGGTTTTGGGGGTATTCTGTAGTTAAAATGTCTGAAAAATCGTGCCTGTCATCACCCTGTTTTAGAGATTCACAATGTATAACATAGCTGTGACAAGTTCCACGGTAAAAGGCTTCCTTAACTTTGTTTGCATGCCAGTTTCCCAACTCACTTGACTGGATACATCTTTTCACAGAATACTCAGTCACATTGGTAAAAAAAAAAAAAAAAAAAAAAAAAAAAATAGTTTGGGAAATGCTGCCTTTTGCAAGCTTCCCTGAGGGAAAAGTGTTTCTCAAGCTCCCCACTCCTTAAACAGAATGCTGGCCAAGTCCATCATCACAGTAGACAGTGTATTTAGTTCCTAACTGTTACCTGGGGCTGTGGTCCACCCATCTTCCTCCACTGTGTTAGACCCACAAGTCACTCCATCGAACATGTAGGAGTGCTGTGGATCTCCATTTAACCCCTGCCATCTATTTTCCCAGCGATGACAAAACTCGGCATCTGTGCACCTGTGCTGAATCAAATCTCAGAGACAGAGTTTTGGGTGAAGTAAAAAAGGATAGCTTTATTGCTTTACCAGGCAAAGGGGGATACAATGGGTTACTGCCCTCAAAACTGTGTGTCCCAACCTGGGGGGATTCGATGAGAAGTTTTATAGCAATGGTTCAAGGGCAGTGTTGCTGATAAGGATCAGTTGTGTGCAGGACCTGCATTCCTTTAATCCGGTCTCAGATGGTCTCCTGATGAGCTTCTGTGGTTCTCAAGGTTATCAAACTGTAACATTTTCTCTGGAATTAAGAATGCTTCATCAAGTAGTTAACATCTTCCATTTGTTGGGGGCTTTAGTTCTGCAGAAGAGCTCAAAGATATTATGCGTATCTCTTGAGGCGGAACCAGGATCATGTCCCAAGGCTCCACTGTTGCCTCTTGACTGAACCTCCCTTGTCTCTGCATCCCCTCCCTTCCCTGATTATCAACTGCTTGAACCTGCTCTGGAACTCAGGGAAGGTCAGAAATGTGGGACACAGAAAGGGTCTCATGCCCAGAAGCCCCACAGCTTCCTGCTGGGTTTCACCAGTGAATCCTGCCCACTGATAGAGAGACTTGAGCTATTTCAACTGAGGGATTTTCATCTGATTATTGTTATGATTTATTCAACGGGTGAGTATTTACTCATTTTTTTGCCCATTACTATCCCAAACACTTTGAAAGACACTTGAGATGAAGAAATTAAAAATCATAATGCTTAACCTAGATAAAATGGAGGAAGTAAAGTGGGAGAAACAGATCCACTAAAATACAATAAGGATGCAGAGCGTCAGTTCTGACTAAGGGTGGGAGGCTCAGGGGATGGGCAACTCAAACAGCTAGAGATTTGCGGGGTGGCTTCACAGAGGAAATAATGACTCAAACTGAGCTTTGACATATAAGGTGGAGTTCTGAGTTACGGGCATAAAGGATTTGGGAAGAGGAAAGAGTCTAGAGAAAGCAGATATGAGAGAGAGAGAGGAGGATGAGGAGAGTAAGATAGGCAGATTTCATTATAATTTAAATAAATAGAATGTGGGAATATGTGATGTATTAATATCAATACAGGGAAAATAGGAGGCATGAGGGTAAATTATGAGGAATTTTATTGCCTTATAAACGGGACCTCTAAAATTTCTGTCTGTCCTACATCCATTCCCATTTTCTGATAACAGCATCCGTCTTAATTTTAGACTTCTCCTCCTCTCTATGTATTAGGGCTATTTATTGTAGAGTCCCACTCCTGCCGAGAACACTAAAATGATTCCAAACTGTTTCCCCCTCAGTTCTTAAGCAAAAAACTATTTCTACTTCTTCATGGATTACAGAATATAAAGATGCTAATCTCAGAACTAACTATTAACATTATCTCTAGTAAAGAACAAAAGTCTGAAAGAATGCCATCAAAAGAAGTCGGTATGTTTTTTCCATCATCATTCCTATTATAAATGATAACTATAAAAGCAAATTATATTATTTACACCATCTTGAATTTGTATTAGATTTATGTAACTTGGAATTGATTGAATCCAGAAAAATCCACCATGCAAAGGAGTCTTGACTTCATTCTGGAGGCAAAGACAAGCTATTGAATGGATTTGAAATGGGCAGCCATCAGCAAGGTGAGGGTTATATTGTAGGGAGATTAACTTGCTGACAGGTGAGAGGACAGTAATCTAGTCGCACAAAATATTTTAAAATTTAGAGTGGTAATAGAGTTGGATTTGTACAGGATACATTAACATCATATTATGAGGCTATATTTTTGTTTAAATGGTGGGTCTAGTCTAGATAAGAGGATGAGTAACTCCCATGGAAAACCCCTCAGTGAGTCCTTATCATAATCCCGACATTTCTAAAAGTCTTTAACTCTGCTTGCAAGAGCTTGCTGCTTATTTATCTGCCTAATTCTAAACTACGTTCTCTACACACTGTGATTTATCCACATTTGCTTAATAGGTGGGAGGAAATACAAACACTGGAATTTAACCTGGCAAAGGCAGAACAGAGGCTCCAGGCAATCATCAGGACTCAGCTGATTACAGTGAAATGAAGATTTTGCAGTTAAAAGAGATAAACCTTTAGGACACTGCATTTTGTCTGCATCCCCACAGACACTGTAGTGACTGGAGGTTAATATCAGATCCTGCATTAGAGAGTAAATCTGTGAGGCAGGTGCCCAGATCCATCTGAAGTGGAAGATGGCTGCACTCACTACTAGAAATTGTACCTGGACCATCTTGTGACACAGAATTGTTCCCAGAATAACTCCATCAATTCTACTGCCTTACTGTAAAAAAAACACAAGTAATTTTATTTCCTGGTACAATCTCTGCATCTCAAAATGTCAGATTCCAGGTTAAGAATGTCACTCTTCTTAAGTAATAACTGATTAAAAGTAATCATACTTTGGTTTATAGATTTCAGGTTAAAAAAAAAAATCTTCCTCCCAAAATGATAGGAGTTTAAAAGTAGACAGGCATTTCTTCATTTAACATAGAAAAATTGTGAAAAACAATACTTGAAAGATAATTGGGCAATTTTAATGTCAAATTATTTAGTGAGCATTAATTCATTTCACTTTTCAACCCCCTTTGCTAGTTCTGTTGCTCCTTTTGCAAAGCCTGCAAGGTAACTGGATAGTTGTTTTTCCCTTCTGCATTATTATACAAACTCTTTAATTAAAGTAGCTAATAAAAGAAGTTTAGAAATAATTTGACTTAGTTGTGCAGTTTCCTGATTTTTTAATCTCCTTTAAAAAAATTGTTAAAATAAGCAGAAAAGTTTGGACATACCGTTTCTTGACAAACATCAATTGATAATGATTATTTTTCTCAGCAAAAAGAAGGATCAGGAGAGACCCAATTCCTTTTTTCCCTTTTGTATGAGCTACAGTATCTACATATGATAAGGATTTGAGGTTATTGTTTTTTCAAGATTTTAAAATCCCTTGAAATCTAGGAAGAACTATGACTGTATTCCTAGGGTTAGGTAACATATCACTGTTACCGGCTTGGTATGCGTTGTGGTCAAATAGCTTCAACAGAGGAGGTCACGGAAGACTCAGACCAGCAGTCTCGGTCGTTGTGATAACAAGCAAAGAACTGCAGACTACCACTTCACGCCTGTCTAGTCTGGGCATGTGCAGCCTGGGGAAGTCCCCTCGTGTTACTGTGCCCCCTCTTTATCAGGATGAGTTGCCCACCGCCCGACCATAGGTTCGCCCGTTCTGGGTGAGGTCAGGGGAGGGTCCCCAGAGGGTTGGGGTGTGACTTGACTACTCCTCGCTTGTCTTTTCACCACTGTCACTTCCTTGCTGCTAGTGTCAGGGGAGGGTCCCCAGACAGTTGGGGTGTGACTTGATTGTTTCCCTCTTGTCTTTCTGTCACGGTCACCTCCTGGCTGCTCATGTCTGACTAACTACTTAACATCAACACACAGAAAGTCAGTAAACTGAGGTTAAAAAGATCATTTTATTTATTTGTTTCAGAATCCTTAATGCTTAGTGTAAGGCAGAGACCACATTGACTGCTCAATATAAATTTACTGAATGATCAATGTTAGGCAACAATCTCATTATGCATTATTTGTATTGTTCCAAGGCTTTGTGATGTGAATGGGAATTCTGCACCATTTGTTTCAGTGGGACCATGCTTATTAACAATGATACCCAATTCAGTTTCCTATTATATTGGTACCTCAAAATCTGCTTTACTCCCAGCTGTGCAGTTATTACATTAGAACTTTAAAACTCAGAATTTAGTTATCTTTGAATTCAATTTATACTACACAATATTATACAACAGCATGGAACAATTATATTTAAAAATTAAAAAGCATCCTAAGGCACCAAGAAGACATGCAATTCTAGAAAGGAGCAGCAAACACCCTTCTGAAATTACAAATAATAGCAAATAATCTGTTTCAGTAACTTTCATAGCTGAAACAACATTATTTCTAAAGTGAACCAAAAGCAATTAAGTAGATGGACAAAGAAAAACTTAATAGAACAAACAAACAAATCAAAGAACTATTAATACTTCATACTGGATATTTTTCTATTAAATATTAGCTCAGAACTGAAGTGATATGATTGAATAAAATGTTTAATTCAAATGGAGAGTTATAATTAATTTTACATTGAGTTTGCATTCATAGAACTATTTTCTGTCTTCTATAACATTATTTCAATTATGATATTATTCCAATTAATATTGAAGGACTCAAGAAAAACATCAGACTGGCTCTACCAAAGTTAGAGGACTAGCATTGTTCAAAATGTGTGGCATTAAGTTTCCTGCTCTCAAATTATAAACTCTAAAATAAAAAATTAAGTTCCTGTTTTCTTTCTTAATTATACTTGGGTTCCATGTCTGTGGCACCTGAACTGTGCAAAGTTTCACCTAATCTTATCAATTTTAGGAAATTCTAATATTTATGTTATATTATATATAAATTACACATGAATCAGGTTTATTATATTTATCCATAGTCTATTCAAACAGTGATAGAAAGGGCTACAATATTGTACCAAAATGTCTCATATGCTATAGCAGGTCACTTTCTTAGAAGGCTGTTATTTTTTACATAGGAAGGGTAATCACAATTTGGTGGGCAACAGTAATATCAAAGGAGGGAATTTCACCAGCCATCAGAGTGAAAGGAGGAGATAGTTCTGTGTAAAGTAAATGACTGCTCAGAAATCATACAGAGCAAGAGGAAATCCGCGGTGAGTGTTAGTTCATAGTCTGTGATGCCTTGATTCGGCCTAGATTGACTTAGGTCATTGTTTTCCAAGCATTTTATTCTCTGGATTCTTTTACCCTCTTCTAATTATTGAGGACCCCAAAGAGCGCATTAGTAAAAGTAGGAAAACATTAAACATTGGTACATAGTTCAATTTTTTTTTTTTTTTTGGTTTAAAACATCTAATCATGATCATTCCCTAATCTTTCATGTAGGACCAAGTCCTTCTACTACAGTATGACTGAAGCATTAAACCATATTTCTTGCATAAAGCATACCCAAATTTATCATATACGATGATTATTTCCATTTTTTTTTTACATGGAGTGAGAACTTAAAGACAATTGAGAAGCATTTTAAGTGCAGTATTTTTCTCCCAGTGTTTTTCTCTAATCATTCATAACTGTCTAATCAACATTTCGATTAACCAGTCATATATTTTGTTTTCTCTACTGTTAGTGAGCTTTTCAAAATATTCAACTATGATTTTTATAGAAAAACACTGTATTTCTCTATCATATTTTAAGAGCTTATCTAATAATTATATTTAATTATAATAAATAGAAAAGTATAGATAACCTTGGAGACCTACTGATTGATTCTTGGAAACTAAATGCGCAATTGATTTTTTCAAGGTTAGTGTATTTTAAGGAATGAAGTGTTTGTACTACTTTGCAAATGAGTTAAAATGGACGTCAATTATACCATTTATGCAACAATTCTTAGAACACAGAATGGAGTGTTGAACTATTATTAATTTTTGTATACTGTTTATAATCAACTTAATTATAAGATGAACACCACTTTTATAGTTTTCTTCTTCAGACATGTCAACAGGTTTACACAGGATTTTGATCAATTATCTAACACCACTTCCAAAACTTTATAACTTTATTTGACTTTGATACTGATACGTATTGTGTGTTAGATATTTACAACAACAGTAAATAAACTAGAGATTAAAAATTTGTTAAGATAGATAGATATAGATACATGGCTGATTGTGCGAGGGGATTCTGTGGACCTGAAAAAAGCCCACACTCACAGGAAACAAAGAAGTGATAGATTTCTCACCTTTTATAGGAAGCAGACAACGAGAAGACCAGACAGATTTTTCAAGCTTACCACTCAGAAGAAATGCATGTTCCCATACTTTCAGTTCTTATCCTTCCACCTGGGCTATAAGAAAAGACTAGGGCACAATAGAGTGGATGAAACAAATCATTATAATTTTGAGATGAAAGAGAGCATTTTTCTTTTTCAAAGTTGGATGGAGTGATTCAAGAAACCCACAAGTAGAGACTAGGAATGCCTGTTGGAAGGAAGGATGTTTTGTTAGCCTCTTAGATGGTCATTAAGTGGCATATTCTGTCAGTCTGCCTTGGTGCTGCCATTCAAATGAAGCTAATTCTCATGACAAAGTTGTTGAAGAAATTGACACTTTCTCTGAAGTGGGAACCTAAACATGGAGAGGGATACTGGCCACCTGAATAGAGTTTCTTGAAGAAGTGAGAAGGCTTTTGAGAGCAGTTGACAGCTGATGAAAAAGAAAGCACTGTAGTAGGTGTGCCTGGGGAGAAGCCTGGGCAAACCTGCACCCCAAAGCCCTTAGAACATTTAGAAGATGACCTGATATTTCCCTGTGCCCTCATATAAGGGACCACAATGATTAGCTAATAAGATAAGAACAAGAGAAAGGCCCACATATTTTCCATGTGGGGAATTGTTTCTTCCAGAGAAACAGTGAGACTAAGAGTCATGCCTGGGATTAAAGGGACACTTAGCTGGCTGTCTCTGAGAGGGTTCTTAACAGGGGCTAGAGAAGAACTGAACACTAGTCCCCTAGAAAACTGTGCTAGACCTTCTAATTGGGGATCACCAGTTTGATAGATGACATTATTCGTAAGTGGATCCAAGAAAAATAGAGTGAAATCAGGCATGAACTCCCATCACTACTGCAGTTAACAAGAGACTCAAGATTTCTGTCATCTTCTCCTCATTGCCCTAGAGAAGTCCCCAAACAGCTGATGCCAGGGGAAGGCATGGGGCCACAGGATAAGAGATTTCAGCAGGACTGTACAGGACTAGATTTTTCTTAATTTAATTAACTGAGAAGCTATGTGAACTCTGTTACCTGTTGAGTGGGGATGGAGATGGTAATTTAATACACCACAGTTAAAATCAATAATTGTTTGAAAACAAAATCATTTTTAGATTATTTTCCCCACTGAGGTGAGAGTGCTTAATTACAGAGGCAAGGTTTAAGAGAAGAGGGATTTTGAGTGGGGACATGTTTATAAATTTTCAGTTTATTAGTGAATATTTTTGTGTTATGGTGACTGATTTTGCTCTGTAATCTCATAACTATGGCTTCTTTGTTAATAAACACTTGGATAATATGAAGCTCCTGCATATTTTGGGTCACAGTATTCTGCTTTTCTCCTATCGAACCAAATTGTAGGTAACATAATTATTTACATTTCCACTAAATTGTTCAATTAATTTAAATATTAAAGATTACAGTTGTTGGAATCTTTATATATTAGAGGGAGAAAAGATTCTACCCTTTTGGGGTGGGTGGTGATGAACTGATTATTTAAAATTAAGCAATGATCTCCAATTAGTAAGCCTAAGGGCAGTTCCAAATATGGTTGTTTATGTTCTCTAAATCATTACATTGTTCTGTAGGATACTAATTTACAAGTTTTTTCTCAAGTGAAACTTAAACTGGTAATTGATTTCTTATAATTTTAAAAGTTCTTTAGTATGAATCTATCTTTCTATTGTAAACATGAAATTGTCATTAATCATCAATTATTTATTGAAAAACTACTATGTGCCAAATATTGTTTCAAATAATGGTGATGTTCTTGACATCATAGTGCTCGTAAGTTTGGAGAGTCAGCAAAATAATAAATCAATAGAATATATTTAAGTAAATGCTATGAAAAAAGTATGCTTAGGAAAAGCAGAGAAGTAACACCCTGGAATTCTAGTCTCAGCCTTGAAAATTTAGGCTTTGAGGAAGACATGTTGACTTAGTTGAATTTTGAAAAGGAAAAAGACTTTGAAAGATAAATCAGACTGGATAAGTATTTTCTCAGGAGCATATGCAAAGCTGGTATGAGAAAGACTTGTGTGTATGTGCACCACATATGCTTGGGGAAGGGGCTAACTCATAAGGAATCCTGTCAGGTAACACTCAGCCTTTTCTGGTATGAAAAAAGAGATCCTTTATAGAACTTTATGGGAACTTCTAGGAAAACTTCCTACACTTCTGTGAGCATAGGAGAGGGAGACATTCTTAGCTAAGAGGGGTGGAGGTAAGGGTCCATACCTCCTCAGCAATCAGTAGAACAGTTTTCAGCATGTGGGAATATTTTATGCAGGAAATTCTCTATATCAGCTATGGAGGTTAGACCATTTTTTCTTTAAGAAATAACATGACATGTAATAGTTACCACTGCATCTACCATAGCATGTATTTTGACTCTGCAATGGATAATAGCACCAGTGGACCAAATTCATTATGATACAATATTTGGACTAGAGCTTGACCATCCAATTTTTTCATGTTAATGTAGCAGTGCAATAGAAAAGTCCTTTTTATACCCTCTAAGATGTACACATTCAATAGAATATCAAATATTAATGTACTATATCTGTCAACCACAGTAATAAATGTTGGAGAAATGAGAAATATTATTAAATGTGTGTGTTTATGAATAAAACACATTCAGGCTTATTAAATTCTAGTTTGTCATAGTTTGCCAAACACAAAAATTAAAAATTAATGAAAGGGAAGAAAGGTTTTCTTATTTTATTTTTATAAAAAGTAAAATCTAATACATTTAGGTGAGATAAACATGCCCTGTCCTTCATGCCAAAGACAGGATTAGTTAATGAAGGGTAGCTAGATTTAGGAAATAAAATAGAGTATAAGTATGACCCATATACTCTTTGGGGCATATATACACTAAAAAGTACTTGTTGCTTTTAAAATTAAAATTTAGGTCCCATTTGTTTGCTTTGTTTTTATTTTCATTACTCTAGGAGGTGGGTCCAAAAGATCTTGCTGCGATTTATGTCAGAGAGTATCTGCCTATGTTTTCCTCTAAGTGTTTTATAGTATCCAGCCTTTTTTTTTTTTTTTTCATTCAAACAGTTTTTATTATAAAACTAAACTCTGAAGGTGTCTACAGAGTTGGCTTTTTTTCTCTCTCTCTCTTTAAATCAGTAGTCTAACAAGGATTAGAAAAGACAAAACTCTGTTTAGTGTTTCTGACAAAGTAGAAAGGGTGAAAACATAAATAAGGCTTTAATTTGGCAAAATATAATACAATGCCTTCTGTTATCCTTGAATGAACAGTTTCCCAATTACTTCACTCTAATACCTGATAGTGTTCTTTCTCATTTGTGAGCTGTTGGTTTACTGTCTGAAGTAACTGCTGTAACTGTGTTACAGTCTGATTTAGACTTACAGACATTGTCTCCTTCTCAGAAGACTCCGTTTCTGGGGAAACATCACTCTTCTCAGCCTTCCATTTATGTCTTTAAGCCATTTTGAGTTTATTTTTGTGTAAGGTGTTAAGGAGTGTTCTAATTTCATTCTTTTACATGTAACTGTCCAGTTTTCCCAGCACCACTTATTGACAAGATGGTCTTTTCTCAATTGTATATTCTTGCCTCCTTTGTCATAGATTAGGTGACCATAGGTGCATGGGTTTATCTCTGGAGTTTCTATCCTGTTCCGTTGATCTATATTTATGTTTTTGTGCCAGTACCATATTGTTTTGATTACTGTGGCTTTGTGGTATAGTCTGAAGTCAGGGAGCCTGATTCCTCCAGCTCCGTTTTTCTTTCTCAAGATTGCTTTAGCTATTCAGGGTCTTTTCTGTTTCCAAACAAATTGTAAAAAATTTTGTCTTAATTCTGTGAAAACTGTCATTGGTAATTTGATAAGAATTGCATTGAATCTGTAGAGTGCTTTGGTAGTATAATCGTTTTTACAATATTGATTCTTCCAGTCCAAGACCATGATATATCTCTCCATCTGTTTGTGTCATCTTTGATTTATTTCATCAGTTTATAACTTTCTGAGTACAGGTCTTTCACCTCCTTAGATAGGTTTATTCCTAGGTATTTTATTCTTTTTGATGCAATGGCAAATGGGATTGCTACCTTAATTTATCTTTCTGATCTTTCATTGATAATGTATAGGAATGAGAGAGATTTCGGTGTATTAATGTTGTATCCTGCAACTTTACCAAATTCATTGATGAGTTCTAGCAGTTTTCTGGTAACTTAAAAGCTTTTGCAAGGCAAAGGAAACCATAAACAAAACAAAAAGACAACCCTCAGTATGGGAGAAACTATTTGCAAATGAAGCAAAAAGTAAGGGATTAATCTCCAAATATACAAACAGCACATGCAGCTCAATATCAAAAAAACAAACAACTAATTCAAAAAATGGGCTGAAGATCTAAATAGACATTTCTCCAGAAAAGATATACAGATGGCCAAAAAGCACATGAAATGATGCTCAGCATCACTAATTATTAGAGAAATGAAAATCAAAACTACAATGAGGTATCATCTCAACCTCACACTGGTCAGAATGGCCATCATCAAAAAAATCTACAAACAGTACATGCTGGAGAAGGTGTGGAGAAAAAGGAACCCTCCTACACTGTTGGTGGGAATGCAAACTGGTACAGCCACTGTGGAGAACAGTATGGATGCTCCTTAAAAAAGTAAAAATAGAGCTATCATATGATCCAAAAATCCCACTTTTGGTCATATATCCAGAGAAAACCATAATTCAAAAAGATACATGCACCCAGTGTTCATTGCAGCACTATTTACAATAGTCAGGGCATGGAAGCAACCTAAGTGTCCATCGACAGATGAATGGATAAAGAAGATGTGGTACATATATACAATGGAATATTAGCCAGAAAAAGGAATGCAATAATGTCATTTGCAGCAACATGGATGGCCCTAGAGATTGTCATACTGAGTGAAGTAAGTCAGGCAGAGAAAGACAGATATCCCATGATATCGCTTATATGTGGAATCTAAAATAATGGTACAAATTAACTTATTTACCAAACAGAAATAGAGTCACAGATATAGAAAACAAACTTATGGTCACTGGGGGGAAAGCAGGGGGTGGGGGGAGGAATAAATTGGGATACTGGGATTGATAAATGAGCACTACTATATATAAAATAGATAACTAATAAGGGTCTACTGTATAGCACAGGGAACTCTTCTCTATACTCTTTAATGACCTATATGGGGAAAGAATCTAAAAAAGATTGGATACATGTATATGTATAACTGATAACTTTGCTGTACAGCAGAAAGTAAGGCAACATTGTAAATAAACTCTACTCTAATAATTTTTTTTTTAAAAGAGGATAGCATATGAATTCTACTTTTTCTCCTACTGAAATTTACTTTAGTATCAAAAGTCCACTGAAAGATAGTGACTTGTGAATGATTCTTTGCTAACTAAGCTTACACATTAAAAATTTAGACATGAATACAATTTTAGAAAATATAAGCAATGTAGGTTATTTTAAGAATAATAGGAGAAATAGAGTTGCAAGGAAAATTCCCTCCTTGTTTCTTTTTAGGGGTCATCAAAAATGACAATAGATAGTTCTGTGTTCCTATAGTCACTGGATCTAGGATTTTAACAGCTGAGAATGCTTAAAAAATACTTGCTGAGATCCAACACTGATATATTTGCAAAAACTAACTCTAAAAATGTAAAATGATATTTAAAACATCACCAATTATTTTATGCTATTTGTTTTAACCCATCTGCCTTCCAAATTTCTAAGAATTCCTAAATATAGAAAATATGAAAATGTGTATTAGTTTAACAAATGTTTCTATTTGAATATTTGTTTTACTGATATATATTAATTTAAAAACAGCTTTATATTTTTATTTCTCCTAAGAATTAGATGGTTTGGAATTAATGCTGTTTATAAGGATAAATTGGGAACACAGAACAGTTATTTATTAAAAAGTGTACTCTTGATAATAAAAGGGAAAGATAGAAGCAGGTTTATCACTCAAAGTACATTTATCACAATGATTGGGAAAAACTGAATATATTTCTTCTTTTGACAGAGGCTATTGTTCTAGTGTTGTCAGATAAAACACAGGATGACCAGTTAAATTTTCATTTATTTTTTAAATTTTTTTTCATTAGAAAAGCCATAATTTTTATTTGTTCATTTTTTAAAAAAATTTATAGGAGTATAGTTGATTTACAATGTTGGCTTAGTTTCTACTGTACAGCAAAGTGAATCAGTTATACATATACATATATCCAATCTTTTTTAGATTCTTTCCCCATATAGAATACATACAGAGTATTGAGAAGAGTTCCCTGTGCTATACAGTAGGTCCTTATTAGTTATCTATTTTATACATATACGTGTGTATTTGTCAATCCCAATCTAGCAATTTCTCTCTCTCCCGCTTGCCCCCCGGTAACCATTAGTTTGTTTACTACATTTGTGACTCTATTTCTGTTTTGTAAATAAGTACATTTGCACTATTATTTTAGATTCCACATATAAGTGATATCATAAGATATTTGTCTTTCTCTGACTTACTTCACTCAGTATGACAATGTCTAGGTCCATTCATGTTGCTGCAAATGGCATTATTTCATTCTTTTTTCTGGCTAATATTCCATTGTATATATGTACCACATCTTCTTTATCCATTCATCTGTTGATGGACACTTAGGTTGCTTCCATGTCCTGGCTATTGTAAATCATGCTGCAATGAACATAGGGGTGCATATGATATCCTCTTGAAAGGAAAATAGAATCCACTGATCCTATTCTGTATTATTACAATTTTTTTCTATTTCAAGAATTTTCTGTGTAGTCTATCACATTTGTGATTTTATTTATTTTTTTAAGTTTTTATATTTCCGTTTATTTATTTGTTTATATTCAAAGCCATGGACTAGCCACATAGCTTTCTGTGTAAGTGATTGCAATCAACAAACACTATTTTTTTTATAATTCTTTATCTCTAGTAATCCATAAGTTTTGCGTCTCTTTTTTCCTCTACACTTTACATTTTATTTACAGTGTTGTGTTAGTTTCAGGTGTACAGCAAGGTGATTCAGGTTTACACACACACACATATTCTTTTTTTACATTCTCTTCCATTGTAGGTTATTACAAGATATTGAGTAGAGTTCCCTGTGTTACACAATAAGCCCTTGTTGGTTACCTATTCTATACATAGTACTGGCTATATTTTAATCTCAAACTCCTAATTTATCCCTCCCCTATACCTTTCCCCTTTGGTAACCATAAGCTTATTTTCTATGTCAGAGAGTCTATTTCTCTTTTTTAAATAAGTTCACTTGTATCATTTTGTTTAGATTCCATGTAAAAGAGATAAAATTCTTTTGTTAGAAGATGATATCAGGTGCACTAAGAATTGGGTTTCCAAATATACATAAATAGAAAAAAAGGATAGTTAAGTTGCACTTATTTTAAAAACTATTGCCTTCTATGCCAAATCAAACACACCGAAGTAACAACAAATATGCCATTTAGAGTTTAGAAATCTTAAATCCAAAAGAATGCAATTATAACAAAAGTAACGGGATAGGGGAGGGATGGATTGGGAGTTTGGGGTTAGCAGATGTAAGCTATTATATAGAGAATGGTTAGACAACAAGGTCCTACTCTATAACACAGGGAACTATATTCAATACCTTGTGATAAACC
The DNA here is from genome assembly GCF_965194825.1 of Balaenoptera physalus. NCBI lineage: Eukaryota > Metazoa > Chordata > Mammalia > Artiodactyla > Balaenopteridae > Balaenoptera > Balaenoptera physalus. The sequence continues at coordinate 104,780,594 of NC_138888.1, forward strand.
ATAATGGAAAAGAATATTAAAAAAAGAATGCATATATATACATATGTAAAAAAAAAACAAAGCTTGATTTTATTTAGAATTTGTGATTCAGTATTTCAAGTGCAGTGACTTACCAAAGTATACACATCCTTAGAACTTACCTTAGCATTTATTCCACCACGTTTTTCTTACATCAGCTACAGCTTGTTTCTTTCTACAAGCCAAACTTGCTTTCCAAAAATGCTTCTTCTTTCTCCAAAATTCTTTAGAACCGCATGTTCAAAGCCTTCATTGTAGTGACCATTCTTTTAGACTTAGATTTTTGTTTTTATTGTCTGTTTGTTTGTTATAAACTTAAAGAACACCTGTCAGTGTTCACAAGAATAATCAGAAGAAGTGCTTGGGAGCTTCCCAGCTCTTTTTCAAGGTTCAAAAGCTTAAGTTTTATTGAGGCCATGGAGGCTGTCCATCATTCAAGGCCCTCAGCAATATCTGTAAAAGGTTGTTTCCCCCCCATCCCCCAGCGCATGGTTTAGCTCAGCCTAGAGATAAAAGAGTGAAAAGGTCATTCCTATCTTTATAATACATAAAAATTAAGTATAAATTGACTTTTAGGACTCAAGCTACTTGAGAATGAGTAAAATTATTAAGTAACTCTTGTGATGAAATAAATCAAATTCCTATGAATTATGATATAGAAAAGCAGTGGGTGTGGGTGCTTCGACTTGAGGGATAAAGAGGCCAGGTGGATCCAGATCTTCATGGAGAATGGAGACATGATCGCTCTCCCCGCTGGGACTTACCACCGTTTCACGCTGGACGCGAACTACGTGAAGGCCATGAGGCTGTCTGCGGGAGAACCAGTGTGGACGGCGTACAACAGACCGGCTGACCACTTCGCGGCCCCTGGCCAGTACTCGGAGTTTCTGGCGCAGACGGCCTAGCGGTGCCCTGGGGCTTCACACACCCCAGCCACCCTTGTGAAGGTCTGGGCATGATAGCAGCAGAAAATCTGTCGTATTCTCCTTGTTTTTGTGTTGTAGACTTGAGGCTAGGTGAGCTTTCCTTTGCAAGATTATTTGATCAGAATATGCTTTAGTGAAAGTAGCTACAGAACCGGTTTGCACGTGGCAGCGCCTGTGGAAATCTGGGCAAATCTGTTTATTTTCTCGGATTCAGGATGAGTGGTCAGTGGCCCTGTGTCAGTTCGTGCCCCTTCAGCTCTGACCAAGTGGCTTTCAACTCCCCAGACGCAGCCACTTAGCTGCCCCATCTGGACCCGATTCTTGGACCTTAAGCAGATACCAGGCGAAGCCATGCTGGCCCTATGTGGAGGAGTGACAGTGGATGACAGGACTGGGCAGAGAGAAGATGCTTTTCTCGCAAAACACAGGGGCAATCTGAGCGGGAGTGTGCTGTGGGGGACGAGCTGGCGTGTTAGGGGGACACTCGCTTGATTATGCCACTTTCTTGGTCAAAGTAAAGTAGCTGGACTTCCCTGATGGTGCAGTGGTTAAGAATCCGCCTGCCAATGCAGGGGACACTGGTTCGGGTTCGAGCCCTGGTCCGGGAAGATCCCACGTGCCACGGAGCAACGAAGCCCGTGCACCGCAACTACTGAGCCTGCCTCTATAGCCCTTGAATCACAACCAGAGAAAGCCCCGGCTCAGCAAGGAAGACCCAACACAGCCAAAAATAAATAAATCAATTAATTAATAAAAAAATAAGTTCTCTCTCTAAAAAAAAAAAAAAAAACAGTTGTAAAAACACCCCCTGTCAAATATATGAGATGAACCAAAAACTATTACCGGAAGCAAATCAACAGATTTTAGTGTTTTAATTATTAAATAAAATATTTTGTATTTAAGTAACACAAGGGGTTAGAAATAGGAAATAAAATAAATCTGTGGAAATTAAAAAAGCTAAAAGAAGGAATGTATGAGTAATGAACAGAAATAAGGTTTAGTTTATAATTGTAGTGAAGAGGTCTGTAAAAATCAACAATAATATTATAGTCAAATTTAGTTGCTAGTCAAATGAAAATTTAATAAAAATAGGGAGATTAAAAATAACATAGTGATATTGAATGCTATTTGGATATATTTTAATAAAATAGGTGTTTTCTAAAATCTTTTGACTCAGGAAGTAAAAAAACCTACACAGAAATATAACCACAGAAGGCAGCTTTAACAAAATACCATCAATGCACGCCCTGAAGGCAGGACCTGGCCTTGACTGTTTACCATAAAATCATTTTCTTTTTCTTAAGAACAGTTGATTCCCACATTTAAAGTAAAATTTGAGCTGAGAAAATGATTTATAGATTACAAATTTATTTTATGAAACTTACATAACACTAATCTCAGAGAGCAAACATACAAAATAGAAAAGCACAGAATAAATATCTTCCTTTACTAATAAATAGGACAAAATTCTAAACAATGTTCTAGCATATTTAAGATGCAGTATTTGAGAATTAAAATATATGAAAAATCCAGTATTTTTTATTCCAAATAAATTAAGTTTATTTGCTATTAAAATCTATTCATTTATTTTAACATAGTAGTGGCACATTAAAAAATTATCCTCTCCTTTGCACAGGGGGAAAGCTTATGGAATGCATTTATATATATTTCACATGATAAATAAAATCTATTTCAACCCAAGAGCCTAAAATACATTTACAGGTTATTCCCAAGCACCATTGCCATAAAATGCTGACAGTTAAGAATGTCTTCGCTCACCCACACTATTAATAATTTTATGAAAATTATAGAACATAATATATATGCTATATAGACTTCTAAAAACATACATAAAAACAGCAAAAATCTCAACCCACTGAAAAGTGGAAAAAATATTAACAGGCAATCTACAGAATTGCTCAATTAGTAACACCTTGAGTGTCTTATCATCAGTCATAATCATTAAATGCAAATTAAAATCACAATTAAGTAACATTCACATGCATTATTTTGATAGAAATTTCAAATCTGAGAAGAATCTTCAACTTGACAAGTGGTGCAGTGATGGGCACTCTATAACTCCTCCTGGAAATGTAATTTACACACCTCATCCGTTAGGAGATGCTGTCATCCTCATGGCTAACACGGACAAGATTTATAAAGCAACTTTTGGAAGACATGAGAAAGCAGCCAATTTATTATGGCCTTTCAGAGGGTAGAATAATATTTTAACAAAAATTTTATGTATTATCTTTAAGTAAAAACTGACAATAACCTGAAATCATCACCTTTGTCTTGTGAAATCAAACAGGAAAATAATACAATATAAGATGAAAAGTTATTTATAAATTAAAATTATTTAGATTCCATTTCGGTCTTTACCACCATAATATGTACATACTCTGAATAACCAATATTATTATTATTATTATTATTTTTTTTTTATTCAATTGGGTCTTTTTTTTTAACATCTTTATTGGAGAATAATTGCTTTATAATGGTGTGTTAGTTTCTGCTTTATAACAAAGTGAATCAGTTATACATATACATATGTTCCCATATCTCTTCCCTCTTGCATCTCCCTCCCTCCCACCTTCCCTATCCCACCCCTCTAGGTGGTCACAAAGCACAGAGCTGATCTCCCTGTGCTATGCGGCTGCTTCCCACTAGCTATCTATTTTACGTTTGGTAGTGTATATATGTCCATGACACTCTCTCATTTTGTCACCTCTTACCCTTCCCCCTCCCCATATCCTCAAGTCCATTCTCTAGTAGGTCTGTGCCTTTATTCCCGTCTTGCCGCTAGGTTCTTCATGACCTTTTTTTTTTTTTTTTTTTACCTTAGATTCCATATATATGTGTTAGCATACTGTATTTCTTTTTCTCTTTCTGACTTACTTCACTCTGTATGACAGACTCTAAATCCATCCACCTCAGTACAAATAACTCCATTTCGTTTCTTTTTATGGCTGAGTAATATTCCATTGTATATATGTGCCACATCTTCTTTATCCATTCATCCAATGATGGACGCTTAGGTTACTTCCATGTCCTGGCTATTGTAAATAGAGCTGCAATGAACATTTTGGTATATGACTCTTTTAGAATTATGGTTTTCTCAGGGTATATGCCCAGTAGTGGGATTGCTGAGTCATACGGTAGTTGTACTTTTAGTTTTTTTAAAGAATCTCCACACTGTTCTCCATAGTGGCTGTATCAATTTACATTCCCACTAACAGTGCAAGAGTGTGCGCTTTTCTCCACACCCTCTCCAGCATTTATTGTTTCTAGATTTTTTGATGATGGCCATTCTGACCGGTGTGAGATGATATCTCATTGTAGTTTTGATTTGCATTTCTCTAATGATTAATGATGTTGAGCATTCTTTCATGTGTTTGTTGGCAATCTGTATATCTTCTTTGGAGAAATGTCTATTAAGGCCTTCTGCCCATTTTTAGATTGGGTTGTTTTTTTTTCTGTTATTGAGCTGCATGAGCTACTTGTAAATCTTGGAGATTAATCCTTTGTCAGTTGTTTCATTTGCAAATATTTTCTCCCATTCTGAGGGTTGTCTTTTGGTCTTGTTTCCTTTGCTGTGCAAAAGATTATAAGTTTCATTAGGTCCCATTTGTTTATTTGTGTTCTTATTTCCATTTCTCTAGGAGGTGGGTCAAAAAGGATCTTGCTGTGATTTATGTCATACAGTGTTCTGCCTATGTTTTCCTCTAAGAGTTTGATAGTGTCTGGCCTTACATTTAGGTCTTTAATCCATTTTGAGTTTATTTTTGTGTATGGTGTTAGGGAGTGTTCTAATTTCATACTTTTACATGTAGCTGTCCAGTTTTCCCAGCACCACTTATTGAAGAGGCTGTCTTTTCTCCACTGTATATGCTTGCCTACTTTAACAAAGATAAGGTGACCATATGTATGTGGGTTTATCTCTGGGCTTTCTATCCTGTTCCACTGATCTATGTTTCTGTTTTTGTGCCAGTACCATACTCTCTTGATTACTGTAGCCTTGTAGAATAGTCTGAAGTCAGGGAGCCTGATTCCTCCAGCTCCATTTTTCATTCTCAAGATTGCTTTGGCTATTCTGGGTCTTTTGGGTTTCCATACAAATTGTGAAATTTTTTGTTCTAGTTCTGTGAAAAATGCCAGTGGTAGTTTGATAGGGATTGCATTGAATCTGTAGATTGCTTTGGGTAGTAGAGTCATTTTCACAATGTTGATTCTTCCAATCCAAGAACATGGTATATCTCTCCATCTATTTGTATCATCTTTAATTTCTTTCATCAGTGGCTGATAATTTTCTGCATACAGGTCTTTTGTCTCCTTTGGTAGGTTTATTCCTAGATATTTTATTCTTTTTCTTGCAATGGTAAATGGGAGTGTTTTCTTAATTTCACTTTCAGATTTTTCATCATTAGTGTATAGGAATACAAGAGATTTCTGTGCATTAATTTTTTATCCTGCTACTTTACCAAATTCATTGATTAACACTAGGAGTTTTCTGGTAACATCTTTAGGGTTCTCTATGTATAGTATCATGTCATCTGCAAATAATGACAGCTTTACTTCTTCTTTTCTGATTTGGATTCCTTTTATTTCTTTCTTTTCTCTGATTACTGTGGCTGAAACTTTCAAAACTATGTTGAATAAAAGTGGTGAGAGTGGGCAAACTTGTCTTGTTCCTGATCTTAGTGGAAATGGTTTCAGTTTTTCACCATTGAGGACAATGTTGGCTGTGGGTTTGTCATATATGGCCTTTATTATGTTGAGGAAAGTTCCCTCTATGCCTACTTTCCACAGGGCTTTTATCATAAATGGGTGTTGAATTTTGTCAAAAGCTTTCTCTGCATCTATTGAGATGATCATATGGTTTTTCTCCTTCAATTTGTTAATATGGTGTATCATGTTGATTGATTTGCATATACTGAAGAAGCCTTGCATTCCTGGAATAAACCCCACTTGATCATGGTGTATGATCCTCTTAATGTGCTGTTGGATTCTGTTTGCTATTATTTTGTTGAGGATTTTTGCATCTATGTTCATCAGTGATATTGGCCTGTAGTTTTCTTTCTTTGTGACATCTTTGTCTGGTTGTGGTATCAGGGTGATGGTGGCCTTGTAGAATGAGTTGGGGAGTATTCCTCCCTCTGCTATATTTTGGTAGAGTTTGAGAAGGATAGGTTTTAGCTCTTCTCTAACTGTTTGATAGAATTCGCCTGTGAAGCCATCTGGTCATTGGATTTTGTTTGTTGGAAGATTTTTTAATCACAGTTTCAATTTCAGTGCTTGTGATTGGTCTGTTTATATTTTCTGTTTCTTCCTGGTTCAGTCTCGGCAGGTTGTGAATTTCTAAGAATTTGTCCATTTCTTCCAGGTTGTCCATTTTATTGACATAGAGTTGCTTGTAGTAATATCTCATGATCTTTTGTATTTCTGCAGTTTCAGTGGTTACTTCTCCTTTTTCATTTCTAATTCTACTGACTTGAGTCTTCTCCCTTTTTTTCTGCTGAGTCTGGCTAATGGTTTATCAATTTTGTTTATCTTCTCAAAGAACCAGCTTTTAGTTTTATTGATCTTTGCTATTGTTTCCTTCATTTCTTTTTCATTTATTTCTGCTCTGATCTTTATGATATCTTTCCTTCTGCTAGCTTTGGGTTTTTTTGTTCTTCTTTCTCTAACTGATTTAGTTGCAAGGTTAGGTTGTTTATTTGAGATGTTTCCTGTTTCTCCCGGTAGGATTGAATTGCTATAAACTTCCCTCTTAGAACTGCTTATGCTGCATCCCATAGGTTTTGGGTCATCCTGTCTCCATTGTCATTTATTTCTAGGTATTTTTTTATTTTCCCTTTCATTTCTTCAGTGATCACTTCGTTATTAAGTAGTGTTTTGTGTAACCTCCATGTGTTTGTAGTTTTTACAGATCTTGTCCTGTAATTGATACCTAGTCTCATAGCATTGGTTTCGGAAAAGATACTTGATACAATTTCAATTTTCTTAAATTTACCAAGGCTTGATTTGTGACCCAAGATATGATCTATCCCGGAGAATGTTCCATGAGCACTTGAGAAAAATGTGTATTCTGTTGTTTTTGGGTGGCATGTCCTATAAACATCAATTAAGTCCATCTTGTTTAATGTATCATTTAAAGCTTGTGTTTCCTTATTTATTTTCATTTTGGATGATCTGTCCATTGGTGAAAGTGGGGTGTTAAAGTCCCCTACTATGATTGTGTTACTGTCCATTTCCCCTTTTATGGCTGTTAGTATTTGCCTTATGTATTGAGGTGCTCCTATGTTGGGTGCATAAATATTTACAATTGTTATATCTTCTTCTTCGATCGATCCCTTGATCATTATATAGTGTCCTTCTTTGTCTCTTGTAATAGTCTTTATTTTAAAGTCTATTTTGTCTGATATGAAAATTGGTAGTCCAGCTTTCTTTTGATTTCCATTTGCATGGAATATCTTTTTCCATCCCCTGACTTTTAGTCTGTATGTGTCCCTAGGTCTGAAGTGGGTTTCTTTTAGACAGCATATATATGTGTCTTATTTTTGTATCCATTCAGCCAGTCTGTGTCTTTTGGTGGGAGCATTTAATCCATTTACATTTAAGGTAATTATCGGTATGTATGTTCCTATTCCCATTTTCTTAAATGGCTTGGGTTTGTTTTTGTAGATGTTTTCCTTCTCTTGTGTTTCTTGCCTAGAGAAGTTCCTTTAACATTTGTTGTAAAGCTGGTTTGGTGGTGCTGAAGTCTCTCAGCTTTTGCTTGTCTGTAAAGCTTTTAATTTCTCCATCAAATCTGAATGAAATCCTTGCTGGGTAGAGTAATCTTGGCTATTGGTTTTTCTCCTTCATCACTTTAAATATGTTCTGCCACTCCCTTCTGGCTTGCAGAGTTTCTGCTGAAAGATCAGCTGTTAACCTTATGGGGATTCCCTTGTGTGTTATTTGTTGTTTTTCTCTTGCTGCTTTTAATATGTTTTCTTTATATTTAATTTTTGATAGTTTGATTAATATGTATCTTGTCATGTTTCTCCTTGGATTTATCCTGTGTGGGACTCTCTGTGCTTCCAGGAGTTGATTAACTATTTCCTTTCCCATATTAGGGAAGTTTTCAACTATAATCTCTTCAAATATATTCTCAGTCCCTTTCTTCTTCTCTTCTTCTTCTGGTACCCGTATAATTCGAATGTTGGTGCATTTAATGTTGTCCCAGAGGTCTCTGAAACTGTCCTCAGTTCTTTTCATTATTTTTTTCTTTATTCTGCTCTGCAGTAGTTACTTCCACTATTTTATCTTACAGGTCACTTATCCGTTCTTCTGCTTCAGTTATTCTGCTATTTATCCCTTCTAGAGTATTTTTAATTTCATTTATTGTGTTTTTCATCATTGCTTGGTTCCTCTTTAGTTCTTCTACGTCCTTGTTAAATGTTTCTTGCATTGTGTCTATTGTATTTCCAAGATTTTGGATCATCTTTACTATCATTATTCTGAGTTCTTTTTCAGGGAGACTGCCTATTTCCTCTTCATTTGCTAGGTCTGGTGTGTTTTGACCCTGCTCCTTCATCTGCTGTGTCTTTTTATGTCTTCTCATTTTGCTTATCTTACTGTGTTTGGGGTCTCCTTTTCGCAGGCTGATGGTTCGTCGTTCCTGTTATTTTTGGTATCTGTCCCCAGTGGCTAAGGTTGGTTCAGTGGGTTGTGTAGGCTTCCTGGTGGAAGGGACTGGTGCCTGTGTTCTGGTGGATGAGGCTGGATCATGTCTTTCTGGTGGGCAGGTTCACGTCTGGTGGTGTGTTTTGGAGTGTCTGTGGCCTTATTATGATTTTAGGCTGCCTCTCTGCTAATGGATGGGGCTGTGTTCCTGTCTTGCTAGTTGTTTGGCATAGGGTGTCCAGCACTATACCTTTCTGGTCGTTGAGTGAAGCTGGGTCTTGGTGTTGCAATGGAGATCTCTGGGAGATTTTCGTCATTTGGTATTACATGGAGCTGGGAGGTCTCTTGTGGACCAGTGTCCTGAATTTGGCTCTCCCACCTCAGTGGCAAAGCCCTGATGCCTGGCTGGAGCACCAAGAGACTTTCATCCACACAGCTCAGAATAAAAGGGAGAAAAAATAGAAAGAATAAAAAAGAAAGAGGAGAATATAAAATAAAGTAAGATAAAATAAAATAAAGTTTTTAAAATAAAAAAATATAAAAATAATTATTAAGAGAAAAATAAAAACATTTTTAAGTAAAAAAAAAAAAAAAAAATTGGACGGACAGAACCCTAGGACAAATGGTGAAAGAAAAGCTATACAGACAAAATCTCACACAGAAGCATACACATACACACTCACAAAAAGAGGAAAAGGGCAAAAAATAATATATCTTGCTCCAAAGTCCACCTCCTCAGTTTGGGGTGATTTGTTGTCTCTTCAGTTATTCCACAGATGTAGGTACATCAATTTGATTGTGGAGATTTAATCCGCTGCTCCTGAGGCTGCTGGGAGAGATTTCCCTTTGTCTTCTTTCTTTGCACAGCTCCCGGATTTCAGCTTTGGATTTGGACCCGCCTCTGCGTGTAGGTCACCTGAGGGCGTCTGTTCATCACTCACACAGCATGGGGTTAAAGGAGCAGCTGCTTCGGGTGCTTTTGCTCACTCAGGCGGGGGGAGGGAGCAGTACGGAGGAGGCAGGGCAAGGCTGTGGTAGCAGAGGCCTGCATGACGTTGCAGCAGGCTGAGGCGTGCCGTGTGTTCTCCCAGGGAAGTTTTCCCTAGATCACGGGACCCTGGCGGTGGAGGGGTGCACAGGCTCCCGGGAGGGGCAGTGTGGATAGTGACCAGGGCTTACACACAGGCTTCTTGGTGGTGGCAGCATCAGCCTTAGCATCTCATGCCTGTCTCTGGGCTCCGAGTTGATAGCCGCGGCTCACGCCCATCTCTGGAGCTCATTTAGGCCGCGCTCTGAATCCCCTCTCCTCGCGCAACAGGGAACGAAGAGGCAAGAAGAAGTCTCTTGCCTCTTCAGGAGGTGCAGACTTTTTCCTGGACTCCCTCCCGGATAGCTGTGGCGCACTAGCCCCTTCAGGCTGTGTTCACGAAGCCAACCCCAGTCCTCTCCCTGGGGTCTGACCTCCGAAGCCCGAGCCTCAGCTCCCAGCCCCCGCCCGCCCTGGCAGGTGAGCAGACAAGCCTCTCGGGCTGGTGAGTGCTGGTTGGCACCGATCCTCTGTGCGGGAATCTCTCCGCTTTGCCCTCTGCACCCCTGTGGCTGCGCTCTCCTCTGTGACTCCGAAGCTTCCCCCCTCTGCCACCCACAGTCTTCGCCTGCAAAGGGGCTTCCTAGTGTGTGGAAACACTTCCTCCTTCACAGCCCCCCTCCCACTGGTGCAGGTCCCGTCCCTATTCTTTTGTCTCTGTTGTTTCTTTTTCTTTTGTCCTACCCAGGTACGTGGGGAGTTTCTTGCCTTTTGGGAGGTCTGACGTCTTCTGCCAGCATTCAGTGGGTGTTCTGTAGGAGCAGTTCCACGTGTAGATGCATTTCTGATGTATCTGTGGGGAGGAAGGTGATCTCCGCATCTTACTCTTCCACCATCTTCTCCTCTCTCCACCAGTATTATTAATGCATTCTCTAATTCTCCATTTACATTTTGCTTTAATATTTAGCAATTTAATACTTTCCATTTTAATTTTCCCTTAAGTGATAATATAATAATGGAAATATTAAAAATGTTGACTCATGAAGCTGAAGTTGTATTAAACGTTAATTATGTTAAGGAAATTAAATTCATATTTTAATATAATTACACTATTAATTTTCCTGAGTTCCTTGATTTTAATATTAAATTACAGAACTTCTGTTTAGAAGTTATTACATTTTGAATATTGTTATGCTTTGTGTAATCAGTTATGTTATATAGTATAGGCATCACTGATTATATTCTTAATATATTTATTTTTGAAATATTTTAATATAAATGCTCAAAAACAGCTAATTTCTATCTTTAGATCAAAAAGTTATATGAAAATATACCCAGTAGGTAACATATATCCAATTAGGTCTTGATTTCTTTTACATTTAATTAATTTATACTTCTCCTTAATAGTATCTAAACACTGTAAAACATACATTAATATGTACATCATTATTTACATTTTAAAAAACTTTTATTGATATATACTTGATTTAGAGTGTTGTGTTAATTTCACTGTATAGAAAAGTGACTCAGTTATACATATATGTATTCTTTTCCATTATGGTCTAACACAGGTTATTGAATATAGTTCCTGGTGATATATACAGTAGGACCTTGTTGTTTATCCATCCTATATATACTAGTTTGCATCTGCTAATCCCAAATGCCCAATCCATCCCTACCGGCCTCCAACTTTGGCAACAACAAGTCTGTTCTCTATATCTGTGAGTCGTTTTCTGTTTTGTAGATAAATTCATTTGTGTCATATTTAAGATTCCACATATAAGTGGTATGATATGGTATATCTTCCTCTTTCTGACTTACTTTGCTTAATATGATAATCTCTAGGTCCATCCATGTTTCTGCAGATGGCATTATTTCATTCTTTTTTATGACAATAATATTCAATTGTGTGTATATACCACATCTTTTTTATTTATTCCTCTGTCAGTAGACATTTTCATTGTTTCCATGTCTTGGCTATTGTAAATACAACATGCACATAATTAAAATGTTATTTTTTATACTACAGGTATGTGTTTAATCATGTGTTAGAAGAAATTTAACAAGTGATTGATGTTAATATAATATGAAACCAAGTGTATCATATAAGCATTTTATATCATTGTTTATTAAATTAATGCCCTGTGAGCTTTGAACAAACATATAATTCAAAGATGTGCCAGTTTTTGCAATGCAATATGAATAGGAAAACAAAAGTTCTTTCTGCATATCCTGAGAAATAACTTTTATTGAAATCATTTTTTTGCAAATACAATTTACTTTTCTTCTGCTAAATGACTCAACTCCAAATTATGTTATAGCATAACTAAGTAGAAAAAGTAAATAAATATATATTTTTAATTTAAAATAAAAATATAAATTTCTAGACTAATATTATATGAAGAATGAATCCACTATTTTGAAGCAGTATGTGTACCAAATCTAGCTTAAGACATGTGCACTATTGAGATTCAGGCCTAGACCAGTGAACTGCCCAGGTAAACACACTGGAGCTAAAGGGACACTTCCCATTCTACAGAAAGTGTCAAGCTCCATATAATAATGTTTAAATTGTTACGGAGCTGAAAAAACTACAAATAAAATCTAGTAATCGGAGACAAGCATAGCCCATGTACAGACTCTTCTCAACCTATGTTTAAGGGCAGCAGGGGAACTACAATTTAATACTGAACGTGCCCGTGAGACTAAACTAATTGTGAAGCATTGTGACACATGGAAGCCAGTGCTGTTGAGTTTTCATCGATCCTGTGAAAGACAGAGAAAAATGAAAAATATCTATTTTGCCACAAAGAAAAGTCACACACATGTGCACACACACACACATGTGCACACATGCACACATGATATGATGAAGTTTTTCCTTAAATGATCCCTAGCCATCTGCTTCCAACAACAGTGGTGACTGCAGTCCACTGGGGTTAGTGAGATGTCGGGCCCAGGGGTGCCGGTCATGGCAGTCAATGTGGGCTTGTTGCAGCAAGTGTCTCCTGTGCCTCATGGGTCAAAAAAGGCCCTGAAGGCAAATGTGCACCAGAGTAACTACAGCAAACAGAAAGGAAGTAAAGCATATGGTAGTTGAAAATACTTCCTTAGGTAAAACACCTATGGACTCCTGCAAATAATTCTAAGATTTTAGGGCTCCTACAATAGACAATAAAGTGGAAAATATGAAAATTGTAGCTTTAACCATGTGGATATGAGCTGATGAGGTGAGTGCTGAGTGGTTGGAAAGGGTACATCAATATGAATTACTTCAAATTAATGAGGTAATTGTAATTAGTTACGCAATTGGTTACATCATTACATATGTAATTGCATAATGACTATTATCCATTTGCCTAATTAGTGTCATATATTCTGTTTTTTGATATACACCCAGGGACAAGAATTTATATAACAATTTAGCATTGGAAATGTGACCTTTGCAAGAGCTAAATGCCTTGAAACATTGCACCCTTAGTTGAGAGAAACAATTCTTCTCACACATGTGGTAGAAAAGGAGGAAAGTTTTATATCTCTCACTGAGATCTGAGTGGAAAAAATAAATCCTCTGACAATATGTAACTAAGGAACTAATTCTAATATAGATTTACCATACCATAGAAACATAGAAACTATAATTTAAAATTATCCCTAGGTCCTCAGAGAACACAGTAGAATCTAAAAAAAAATTTAAATAAAATAAAATTATCCCTAAGGAAGTGATCATTCTGACAATGTAGAAGAGAGAGAAAAATTACTGTAGAGGAAAACACACTCAAAGCTGTACGGGATTCCTAAGAAAAACAGAGCCATAAATCAGATTCAATTTAACATTAAAAATATATATGAGGAAATATTTATATGAGTAAGGTTTGAAGGTTAAACATATTGTAAGGTTTAGATAATAAAACAGATTGATAGAGTCTCTGAAATAGGTAAGCATAAAGAAGTCTATAGTAGAAACAAGACATTATGAAAAATATATAGAAAAATGGAAAAGTTACCAATTTACACCGACTGGAAACTTTCTGAAGGACACGAAAAAGCACACAAATGGAATTGCATGCCTCCTTGGTACAGGAGATTCAATAACTTAACAATGTTAACTTTCCCTGAGTTGATTTACAAATAATATATTCCCAGCAAAATGTTAAAATATTTTTTCTAGACATTGATTCTTATGTTCATATGAAAAAATAAGCAAATAAAAATAACACAGTTCTTAGTAAGAAGAACTATTGAGTAAGCATAAGCTGCACCTGATATTAAAAAATAGTATAAAGCCTCAATAAGTAAAACTCTTGGTTTATGAATAGGTAGATAGACTAGTTGAAAGAAAAAGAAAGTTCATATAAGACCCAAACACCTCTGGCGATTTAGTGTTGTAGTGAAATCAGCATCTAAATACAGTAAAATAAAAGTGGACCATTTAAGAGATAATGTTGGAGAATAATATATGTGAAATGATTTTTGCCAATTATGAAGCTTTATAAAATTGTTAAAGAGTTCTGGTTGTGTAAATGATCTTGTGAGTATAACTCTTATAGATTGATTAAAATAGAAATCATTTAAATATTTTTTTCCTTTGTTGTGTTAATCATAAACCAGCAGGCAATAGGACCACATTAAAAACATTAAAAATTAAACTTTCTTAAAAAACTGGTAATGAAATATAAAGTTTTATACTTCCAATTCACTTAATGAGGAATTACAATATTTTATAATCTGTTTTTGACACTAATTTTCTAACAATGAAAACTACAACGTCGATTCACAATGTACACTGAATACAGAATTTGCCAATAATCAACTGTTAAAAGCATGCAACTGCTTTAGATTTATTAGGTTAGTGCTTTAGTAAGCAAGTGTTCATTCATGTACGCAGTTTAAATAATAATAATAATAATAATATTTCAAGTGACTAAACTTTTTATTAACATGGTGTGGCTTTTAACTGAATTTTACTATGTTTGTTAATGAGTGATTTACAAAACCAGATCTTACAATAATAAAATTTACACGCATAATTTAAGCATCTACTTTACCTGTTTTTCTTGTATCAATCATTCCTATCTTTCTTATACTACTTATACTTTATATCATCTCTCCATTTTCACTTTTATTATCTGAGTTCATTTTTGTTACTGTTTAACTTGTAAAAATCAAACTTTGTTCATTGAAAAAATATTTTGAGGAATATAATAAAGAAAAATCTTCTTAAAAAAATTTAATGTATCATCAACTGACTTATAAATAGTGCCTGTTAAAATGCCAGGAGATAGAAAGAAAATCAATGATTTGAGTTCTTTCCTTTGCTAAAACATCGGGAAGAAAATAAGAGCAATGACACATGCAATAGCCTATTCAATAGCCATGATTGTACAAACAAGTAAACACTTCAACATATTTGATTAATTCAAATTTCACAAAGCTTTAGATATTGGAAATTAAGATTGAACGTTCTCAGAGAATAAATATAAATATTCTATCATCAAGTGCTAATGTTGCCATGTCATAATTGACAAATACCTGCAGCTCTGACTCTTCAGAACAAATGTCTTAAAAGACACAAACGTTTAAGAAAAGATATCTTCAGAAGATGGCAGAAGAGTAAGACGTGGAGATCACCTTCCTTCCCACAGATACATTAGAAACATATCTACACGTGGAACTGCTCCTACAAAACACCTATTGAACCCTGGCAGAAGACGTCAGACATCCCAAAAGGCAAGAAACTCCCCACGTACTTGGGTAGGACAAAGGAAAAAAGAAATAACAGAGACAAAAGAATAGGGACAGGACTTGCACTAGTGGGAGGGAGCTGAGAAGGAGGATAGGTTTCCACACACTAGGAAGCCCCTTCGTGGGCGGAGACTGTGGGTGGCAGAGTGGGGAAGCTTCAGAGCCATGGAGGAGAGCACAGCCACAGGGGTGCGGAGGGCAAAGCAGAGAGATTCCCGCACAGAGGATCGGTGTCGACCAGCACTCACCAGCCAGAGAGGCTTGTCTGCTCACTTGCCGGGGCGGGCGGGGGCTGGACGCTGAGGCTTGGGCTTCGGTCGGATCCCAGGGAGAGGACTGGGGTTGGTGGCCTGAAAACAGCCTGAAGGGGTTAGCGCACCACAGCTAGCCGGGAGGGACTCCGGGAAAAAGTCTGCACCTCCCGAAGAGGCAAGAGACTTTTTCTTACCTCTTTGTTTCGTGGCGCGCAAGGAGAGGGGATTCAGAGCGCCGCCTAAGCAAGCTCCAGAGACGGGCATGAGCCGCGGCTATCAGTGAGGACCCCAGAGACGGACGGACATGAGACGCTAAGGCTGATGCTGCCGCCACCAAGAAGCCTGTGTGCGAGCACTGGTCTCTATCCACACCGCCCCTCCCAGGAGCCTGTGCAGCCCTCCACTGCCAGGGTCCCGTGATCCAGGGAAAGCTTCCCCGGGAGAACGCACAGCGCACCTCAGGCTGGTGCAACGTCACGCTGGCCTCTGCCGCCACAGGCTCGCCGCACATCTGTACGCTTCCCTCCCCCCCGCCTGAGTGAGCCAGAGCCCCCGCAGCAGCTGCTCCTTTAACCTCGTCCTGTGTGAGCGAAGAACAGACGCCCTCAGGTGACCTACACGCAGAGGCGGGTCCAAATCCAAAGTTGAACCCCAGGAGCTGTGCAAACAAAGAAGAGAAAGGGAAGTTTCTCCCAGCAGCCTCAGAAGCAGCGGATTAAAGCTCCACAGTCAACTTGATGTACCTGCATCTGTTGAATACCTGAATAGACAACGAATCATCCCAAATCCAGGAGGTGGACTTTGGGAGCAGGATATATTAATTTTTCCTCTTTTCCTTTTTCTGTGAGTATATATGTGTATGCTTCTGGGTGAGATTTTTGTCTGTATAGCTTGGTTTTTACCATTTGTCCTAGGGTTTGGTCTTTCCGTTTCTGATTTTGTTCTTTTTTTTCTAAAAAAAATTTTTTTCTTAATAATTTTTTCCTTATTTTTTATTTTAAAAAATTTAAAAAAAATTGTTCTTAATAATTTTTTTATTTTTATTTTTAAAAAACTAAAAAAAAATTTTCTTAATAAATTTTTCCTTAATAATTTTTTTCTTATTTTAAAAAATTAAAATTTTTTTTTCTTTTAAATTTTTTCATAATAATTATTTTATTTTTTATTTTAAAAGCTAAATTCTTTTTCTTAATAAACTTTTTCTTAATAATTTTTAATTATTATTTATTATAAAAAATTAATAAATTTATTTTAAAAAATTAAAAAATAATTTTTCTTAGTAAATTTTTTCTTAATAACTTTTTAAAATTTTTTATTAAAATAGCTTTTTAAAAAATTTTTTTTATTTTATCATCTTTCTTTCCTCCTTTCTATTTTTTCTCCCTTTTATTCTGATCCATGCGGATGAAAGGCTCTTGGTGCCCCAACAAGGCATCAGGGTTGTGTCTCTGAGGTGGGAGAGCCAACTTCAGGACACTGGTCCACAAGAGACCTCCCAGCTCCATGTAATACCAAATGGCAAAAATCTCTCAGAGATCTCCATCTGAACATCAAGACCAAGCTTCACTCAATGACCAGCAAGCTACAGTGCTGGACACCCTATGCCAAACAACTAGCAAGACAGGAACACAGCCCCATCCATTAGCAGAGAGGCTGCCTAAAATCATAAGAAGGCCACAGACACCCCAAAACACACCATCAGATGTGAACCTACCCACCAGAAAGACAAGATCCAGCCTCATCCACCAGAACACAGGCACTAGTACCCTCCACCAGGAAGCCTACACAACCTACTGAACCAAACTTAGCCACTGAGGACAGATACCAAAAACAACGGGAACTACGAACCTGCAGCTTGTGAAATGGAGACCCCAAACACAGTAAGATAAGCAAAATGAGATGACAGGAAAACACACAGCAGATGAAGGAGCAGGGTCAAAACACACCAGACCTAACAAATGAAGAGGAAATAGGCAGTCTACCTGAAAAAGAATTCAGAAAAATGATAGTAAAAGTGATCCAAAATCTTGGAAATACAATAGACAAAATGCAAGAAACATTTAACAAGGACGTAGAAGAACTAAAGAGGAACCAAGCAATGATGAAAAACACAATAAATGAAATTAAAAATACTCTAGAAGGGATAAATAGCAGAATAACTGAAGCAGAAGAATGGATAAGTGACCTGTAAGATAAAATAGTGGAAATAACTACTGCAGAGCAGAATAAAGAAAAAATAATGAAAAGAACTGAGGACAGTTTCAGAGACCTCTGGGACAACATTAAATGCACCAACATTCGAATTATACGGGTACCAGAAGAAGAAGAAAAAAGAAAGAGACTGAGAATATATTTGAAGAGATTATAGTTGAAAACTTCCCTAATATGGGAAAGGAAATAGTTAATCAAGTCCTGGAAGTACAGAGAGTCCAATACAGGATAAATCCAAGGAGAAACATGCCAAGACACGTATTAATCAAACTATCAAAAATTAAACATAAAGAAAACATACTAAAAGCAGCAAGGGAAAAACAACAAATAACACACAAGGAATCCCCTTGAAGTTAACAGCTGATCTTTCAGCAGAAACTCTGCAAGCCAGAAGGGAGTGGCGGGATATACTTAAAGAGATGAAGGAGAAAAACCTATAGCCAAGATTACTCTACCCAGCAAGGACCTCATTCAGATTTGATGGAGAAATTAAAACCTTTAGACAAGCAAAAGCTGAGAGAGTTCAGCACCACTAAACCAGCTTTACAACAAATGCTAAAGGAACTTCTCTAGGCAAGAAACACAAGAGAAGCAAAACATCTATAATAACAAACCCAAAACATTTAAGGAAATGGGAATAGGACCATACATATAGATAATTACCTTAAATGTAAATGGATTAAATGCTCCCACCAAAAGACACAGACTGGCTGAATGGATACAAAAACAAACCCATATATATGCTGTCTACAAGAGCCCCACTTCAGACCTAGGGACACATACAGACTGAAAGTGAGCGGATGGAAAAAGGTATTCCATGCAAATGGAAATCAAAAGAAAGCTGGACTACCAATTTTCATGTCAGACAATATAGACTTTAAAATAAAGACTATTACAAGAGACAAAGAAGGACACTATATAATGATCAAGTGGTTGATCCAAGAAGAAGGATTAACAATTGTAAATATTTATGCACCCAACATAGGAGCACCTCAATACATAAGGCAAATACTAACAGCCATAAAAGGGGAAATGGACAGTAACACAATCATAGTAGGGGACTTTAACACCCCACTTTCACCAATGGACAGATCATCAAAAATGAAAATAAATAAGGAAACACAAGCTTTAAATGATACATTAAACATGATAGACTTAATTGATATTTATACGCCATTCCACCCAAAACAACAGAATACACGTTTTTCTCAAGTGCTCATGGAACATTCTCCAGGATAGATCATATCTTGGGTCACAAATCAAGTCTTGGTAAATTTAAGAGAATTGAAATGATATCAAGTATCTTTTACAACCACAATGCTATGAGACTAGATATCAATTACAGGAAAAGATCTGTAAAAAATACAGACACATGGAGGTTACACAATACACTACTTAATAACGAATTGATCATTGAAGAAATCAAAGGGGAAATCAAAAAATACCTAGAAACAAATGACAATGGAGACACGATGACCCAAAACCTATGGGATGCAGCAAAAACAGTGCTAAGAGGGAAGTTTACAGCAATACAAGCCTACCTCAAGAAACAAGAAACATCTCGAATAAACAACCTAACCTTGCATCTAAATCAATTAGAGAAAGAAGAACAAAAAAACCCAAAGCTAGCAGAAGGAAAGAAATCACAATGATCAGATCAGAAATAAATGAAAAAGAAATGAAGGAAACAATAGCAAAGATCAATAAAACTGAAAGCTGGTTCTTTGAGAAGATAAACAAAATTGATAAACCATTAGCCACACTCATCAAGAGAAAAAGGGAGAAGACTCAAATCACTAGAATTAGAAATGAAAAAGGAGAAGTAACAACTGACATTGCAGAAATACAAACGATCATGAGCGATTACTACAAGCAACTATATGCCAATAAAATTGACAACCTGGAAGAAATGGACAAATTCTTAGAAATGCACAACCTGCCGAGACTGAACCAGGAAGAAGTAGAAAATATGAACAGACCAATCACAAGCACTGAAATTGAAACTTGTGATTAAAACTTTTCCAACAAACAAAAGCCCAGGACCAGATGGCTTCACAGGTGAATTCTATCAAACAGTTAGAGAAGAGCTAACACCTATACTTCTCAAACTCTTCCAAAATATTGCAGAGGTAGGAATACTCCCCAACTCATTCTACGAGGCCACCATCACCCTGATACGAAAACCAGACAAAGATGTCACAAAGAAAGAAAACTACAGGCCAATATCACTGATGAATATAGATGCAAAATTCCTCAACAAAATACTAGCAAACAGAATCCCACAGAACATTAAAAGGATCATACACCATGATCAAGTGGGGTTTATTCCAGGAATGCAAGGATTCTTCAGTATAGGCAAATCAATCAACGTGATACATCATATTAACAAATGGAAGGAGAAAAACCATATGATCATCTCAATAGATGCAGAGAAAGCTTTTGACAAAATTCAACACCCATTTGTGATAAAAGCCCTGCAGAAAGTAGGCATAGAGGGAAATTTCCTCAACATAATAAAGGCTATATATGACAAACCCAAAGCTAACATTGTCCTCAAAGGTGAAAAACTGAAACCATTTCCACTAAGATCAGGAACAAGACAAGGTTGCCCACTCTCACCACTAATATTCAACATAGTTTTGGAAGTGTTAGCCACAAGAATCAGAGAAGAAAAAGAAATAAAAGGAATCCAAATCGGAAAAGAAGTACAGCTGTCACTGCAGATGACATGACACTATACATAGAGAAACCTAAAGATGCTACCAGAAAACTATTAGAACTAATCATTGAATTTGGTAAAGTAGCAGGATACAAAAGTAATGCACAGAAATCTCTTGCATTCCTATGCACTAATGATGAAAAATCTGAAAGTGAAATTAAGGAAACACTCCTGTTTACCATTGCAACAAAAAGAATAAAATATCTAGGAATAAACCTACCATAGGAGACAAAAGACCTGTATGCAGAAAATTATCAGCCACTGATGAAAGAAATTAAAGATGATACAAATAGATGGAGAGATATACCATGTTCTTGGATTGGAAGAATCAACATTGTGAAAATGACTCTACTACCCAAAGCAATCTACAGATTCAATGCAATCCCTATCAAACTACCACTGGCATTTTTCACAGAACTAGAACAAAAAATTTCACAATTTGTATGGAAAACCAAAAGACCCAGAATAGCCAAAGAATCTTGATAATGAAAAATGGAGCTGGAGGAATCAGGCTCCCTGACTTCAGAATATATTACAAAGCTACAGTAATCAAGACATTTTGGTACTGGCACAAAAACAGAAACATACATCAATGGAACAGGATAGAAAGCCCAGAGATAAACCCACACACATACGGTCACCTTGTCTTTGATAAAGGAGGCAAGCATATACAGTGGAGAAAAGACAGCCTCTTCAATAAGTGGTGCTGGGAAAACTGGACAGGTACATGTAAAAGTATGAAATTAGAACACTCCCTGACACCATGCACAAAAATAAACTCAAAATGGATTAAAGACCTAAGTGTAAGGGCAGACACTATCAAACTCTTCGAGGAAAACATAGGCAAAACACTCTATGACATAAATCACAGCAAGATCCTTTTTGACCCACTTCCTAGAGAAATGGAAGTAAAAACAGAAATAAACAAATGGGACCTAATGAAACTTAAAAGCTTTTGCACAGCAAAGGAAACCATAAACAAGACCAAAAGACAACCCTCAGAATGGGAGAAAATATTTGCAAATGAAGCAACTGACAAAGGATTAATCTCTAAACTTTACAAGCAGCCCATGCAGCTCAATATCAAAGAAACAAACAACCCAATCCAA
Source organism: Balaenoptera physalus (assembly GCF_965194825.1). NCBI lineage: Eukaryota > Metazoa > Chordata > Mammalia > Artiodactyla > Balaenopteridae > Balaenoptera > Balaenoptera physalus. The sequence continues at coordinate 104,802,271 of NC_138888.1, forward strand.
AAACTGGGCAGAAGACCTAAATAGACATTTCTCCAAAGAAGATATACAGATTGCCAACAAACATATGAAAGAATGCTCAACATCATTAATCGTTAGAGAAATGCAAATCAAAACTACAATGAGATATCATCTCACACCGGTCAGAATGGCCATCATCAAAAAAATCTAGAAACAATAAATGCTGGAGAGGGTGTGGAGAAAAGGGAACACTCTTGCACTGTTGGTGGGAACGTAAATTGATACAGCCACTATGGAGGACAGTATAGAGGTTCCTTAAAAAACTAAAAATAGATTTACCATATGACCCGGCAATCCCACTACTGGGTATATACCCAGAGAAAACCATATCTCAAAAAGACACATGCACCCCAATGTTCATTGCAGCACTATTTACAATAGCCAGGTCATGGAAGCAACCTAAAATGCCCATCGACAGACGAATGGTTAAGGAAGTTGTGGTACATATATACAATGGACTATTACTCAGCCATAAAATGGAACGAAATTGAGTCATTTGCTGAGACTTGGATAGATCTAGAGACTGTCATACAGAGTGAAGTAAGTCAGAAAGAGAAAAACAAATATCGTATATTAACGCATGTATGTGGAACCTAGAAAAATGGTACAGATGAGCCGGTTTGCAGGGCAGAAGTTGAGACACAGATGTAGAGAACAGACATATGGACACCAAGGGGGGAAAACTGTGGTGGGCTGTGTATGGTGGTGTGCTGAATTGGGCGATTGAGATTGACATGTATACATTGATGTGTATAAAATTGATGACTAACAAGAACCTCCAGTATAAAAAGAAACAAACAAACAAAACAACTAATACTAAACTTTCATTGGGTTATTTGTATGGAAATATGTTAATATAAATGTTTCAGACATTACATGAAATTTTTAAAAATCTTATATGTTCTGGTATAATGTTATAAGTCATAATTCTAGTTATTACTTTAAAATGTATATCTCAGAAATAAAAAAAAAAGATTATGAGTTGAACGTGGATGATGGACACAGAAGAGTTCATTATACTGCTATTTTTGTTTATATTTTATTGTTTTTATTGTTTTCTATAATAAAATGTTTTTAAAAATTAAAAAAAAAACTAATGATATGAATTAGGACATTGAAAGTCTCTACATATGTGTGTGTGTGTGTGTGTGTGTGTGTGTGTGTGTGTCTGTGTGTTAGGAAGGTTGATGCAACATACACATAAAAAAAAATACAGAAACAATAAATGCTGGAGAGGGTGTGGAGAAAAGGGAACACTCTTGCACTTTTGGTGGGAATGTAAATTGATACAGCCACTATGGAGAACAGTATGGAGGTTCCTTAAAAATCTAAAAATAGAACTGCCGTACTACCCAGCAATCCCACTACTGGACATATACCCTGAGAAAACCATAATTCAAAAAGAGTCATGTACCAAAATGTTCATTGCAGCTCTATTTACAATAGCCAGGACATGTAAGTAACCAAAGTGTCCATCATCAGATGAATGGATAAAGAAGATGTGGCACATATATACAATGGAATATTACTCAGCCATAAAAAGAAACGAAATGGAGTTATTTGTACTGAGGTGGATGGATTTAGAGTCTGTCATACAGAGTGAAGTAAGTCAGAAAGAGAAAAATAAATACAGTATGCTTACACATATGTATGGAATCTAAGGAAAAAAAAAAAAAAAGGTCATGAAGAACCTAGTGGCAAGATGGGAATAAAGACACAGACCTACTAGAGAATGGACTTGAGGATATGGGGAGGGGGAGGGGTAAGATGTGACAGGGTGAGAGAGTGGCATGGACATATATACACTACCAAATGTAAAATAGATAGCTAGTTGGAAGCAGCTGCATAGCGCAGGGAGATTAGCTCGGTGCTTTGTGACCACCTAGAGGGGTGGGATGGGGAGGGTGGGAGGGAGGGAGATGCAAGAGGGAAGAGATACGGGAACATATGTATATGTATAACTGATTCACTTTGTTATAAAGCAGAAACTAACACACCACTGTAAAGTAATTATACTCCAATAAAGATGTTAAAAAAAAATTAAAAAAATATCTTCAAATGTGTGTTGTCACTGTTTGGAACCCTCTTTAGAAGAGATGCCATTCACTGAGGACAGCCCTTTAAAGCTTGGTTCTTGTTCCCTAATTTATTTAAATTTTAATAGATCTATAATGTTGTACTTGAAATACTCCTTCCCCACAAACCATGTTAGAATATCTGTACATGAAGTAATATCAGGCATTTTAATGAAATAAAGGGGTGGGGAGGAATCCTACAGTATTATTAACATTATGAGGATTATTTTAAATAGCCTTGAAATTCAAACATTATTCAAAGTCCATTTCAAAGTTGATTCCTTTGACTTTTCTTTTTGTATTAAAATGATATTAGAACTTGAGGGAAGGTAAATCAACTCTGAGACCTCTTTGCATCTGGTTTACTGATGGCATTGGTATAAAGTTATACTTCAGGTTTGTGGTTTCAATTATTAACGTAATTGTATGCAATCCAAATGTGCTTCTTATATTTTCTACCTTTTCTCATTCTTCAGAACCCAACACCAGCTCATTTCCTATGGTCACTTTACTCGAATGTGGCCAGCACATGTGAGGCCCTGAATTAGCCTGAATTAACCATGTATATAATTTATCCTTACCAAGAGAGTCACCCAAACAAGGGCCTGTCCTTTGAAAATATGTTGATGACAAAAACCTAGACTGCTGAGATTATGTCTTCATGGAAATATGGGAGGGAACTTAGGAAAAAAACAATCAGAATTGTAAATGCTTTGTCAAATTGTAGAAAGGATTACTTCTTAATGAAGCCAAATTTGTTAGCATTAGCCTTCCAAATCATCTTCAATCATGCGTGATACTGCTTCAATATCTTCAACTGCTAAAGCAGATCCTTTTATGTAGAATGAAACTTTAAAAGTGTTTTCTAACTTGCCCTGACTGGCTTGATTTTTTTAATGTTTTGTCCAATTACATTTTCTCATGTTTCAATTTCCATAGGCTCTGTAAGTCTGTGCTTTCTGGTTTGGTCTTCTAGATGTTTATTTATTAAGAATGTGAAACATACACATGTATATATATATGGTGTGGAGCTTAACAACGGAATAACCATCTTAGGCTGGGGAGGTCCTTTCAAGATAAGACATTTGCACCCTCCCGCAATGGAAAATTACCAGCAGTCACAGCAGTTGGCATTCCAGGAAGATTGAGCAATGACACACCCAGCCTTAACCACAATATGGGTGGAACATTAACCCAAGGGTGACCAGAAGGGACCATAAATGAAGCCCAATTTCTCTCCCCCAGGCAGATCCCCTCTTGGTCTCACCTGCTGCTCACTTGCCGTGTATTAAATAAATCTCATTTTCTACCCTCACTTAACTTCTGGCTGCGTAAATTATTTTTCCACATGCATTGCAGGCCCCATCGTTGCACTCCGCCACATAAAGCAAGTGGCGCATAATGTTTTCTCTCTTTCCTGAACAAATGTTGACTGAGCATCTCCTATGCAGTAGCTTCTTCTCTGTGTTATCATCTACTTTTGAACACAGGAAATCAATTTTCTACTCTCATGGATCTTACAGTCTAGTGAAAGAAACAGACATCAAACGAATTTTAAAAAAGCATAATATAATGTCATGTAGAATGAGATTCTATGAGAAAAAAGTACAATAAATAAGGATGACAGATTTAGTCAATAAAGATACAGGACACACAGTTAAATTTAAATTTCAGAAAAAGTCATGATTTTTTAGTATAAAGAGACCCCATGCCATACAAATCTATCATAAAATATTTTAGGCATACTTTTACTAAAAAAGTTTGTTGTTTATCTGCATTTCAAATTAAACTAGGAAACCCTAGTGCAGTAACAGAGCCAGAAGTTTCTATTTAAGAAGGATCTCAGAAGACTCTCTGAGGAGATGTGACATCTGAACAGAAACTTAAATGAAATGAGAGACTATGTGCAAATATTTCTAGGAGAATAATCCAAGCAGAAGGAACAGCATGCCTTACGTCTCCGAGATGGAAAGTCACTGCTGTATTTGAGAAGAAACAAGGAATGCAGGGAACATGTGGGGGGTGGCATTGGATAAAGACCAGTAACTCTTGAGTCCTTCTATATTTTATAAGGAGCTACTGGAATGTTGAGAAACAGGGAATGGGTATTCTCACCCTGCTATGTGGTATTATTCCTGCTGTTATGTGAAGGCTAGATTGCAGAATTGCAAAGGTGGGGACCCGGGGAGGAAGAATTTTATTGGCCTGTAGTGCTAATGGAGGAGGTGAGATATTGTATCCAGAATTTTTTTTTTTAAGGTTTTTAATTTTTCTTTTGATGTGGACCTTTTTTTTTTTTTTTTTTGGATGTGGACCATTTTTAGTCTTTATTGAATTTGTTACAATATTGCTTCTGTTTTATGGTTTGGTTTTTTGGCCGCAAGTCACGTGGGATCTCAGCTCCCCGACCAGGGATGGAACCCGCAGCCCCTGCATTGGAAGGTGAGGTCCCAACCACTGGACCGCCAGGGACATCCCCAGAATAGGTTTTGATGGTAGATCTAATAGGATTGGATGATTTGGGGTACAACAGAAAAAGAAGAATCAAGAATGACGCCATGTATTTGCATAGGCAATGTAGAATGAAGGTGGTTCTATTTACTGAGATGGCAAAGATGAGTGAGGGACACATCTGTTTTTTAACTACTCCAGAGCCAATACAACCTGGTCCTGAAGGAGAGAGTATTAACTGACATGTTTCTCTGTATACAAGTATTGAGAAATAATTATGGGAGAGTGGATTTTGAAATCTGGTATTTGAATGAAAAGCTCATTATCTCCAGGTCCTGTTTAGTCTTCCCTCATCTAAGAGTAATAAAGCAGTTGGCAGTAGTCACTGGGATTGATTTACATTTCTATCTCCTCTCTAAATTGTGAGTTTCAGGAGGTCATGATTTTCTGGCTGGGTATCCCCATTACTTAGAGTTCCTGGCACATTCCATTAATTTGAACAAGAGGAAACTGAAATTTCTATCTGTCAAAAAATATGAAAGAATATCAGACATTTCCTGAGGTTAACCTAAAATGAACTCAATCCAAGTTTACTCAATAAATAAATTGTTTTGTGACTGGAAGAGTTTGAAAGCAGCCGAATGTTCACAGCAGTCTTCAAATTCACACAGAGAAATTGCCATGCAATTAAACCTCTGCTTTGTTTTGTTTTTTCTGAATTTGTTGTAAAATAGTATAATTAAATTAATATATCTCATGAGACTGATTTATTTGGTAATGAGCACTGGGGCGTATTTATTTTAGATTATAAGTGAAAAGAACAAGAGAGTCTATTTCCAGCCTTTGATGATGGCTGTCTACTAGAATCTTCCTTCTATAGAAGGTCATTATATGTCATTATATGTGGACCTAGACTAATATAAATGGAAGAAAATTTTCAGTAGAAACTTATCATGGTTTTATTCATGACATGAAGCCAATCAGCTCTTCCAAAAGTAAAAGACTGTATATGTGCTGGAAGGCTACATCATATATTTCGGACAAAGCAGATAAATCGTGTGCTAGGATATAGAATTCAGATTTATACTAGCATATTTTGCCTCTGTGACAAAATTTCAATTATTCCATTTGTTCTCATCTCTGGATCCTATAACTTAACTTCCTTGGATATTCACCTACAGTATGAGCTTTTTGAAGTTTCCAACTTCTAACAACTGAAATACAAACTCTATTTTTCCTTCTCGCCTTTGTCATATGATGGCAGCCATGACAGAGCTTTGCCCAAGAAGAGACACACAGAATGTATGCCAGGTCTTCTAATATAAATCTAGGTTATATTGTGAAGCATCCCAGATGCAGAAGTTGTGACTTCGACATTCTAGATTTTTTTTCATAGAGTTTTTCCTCAACTTAATATCTGTGTATATTTACTCTTTCTGTTGCCCTGAGATCTTCGAACCTTAAGACCGTTGGATATGAGACAATGGAAACCTTTATAGCAATTAAATCATTAGCACAACCAGGATATCGACATTGACATAAGCCTCCAGTATTATTCAGATTTCATCAATTTTACATGTACTCACTTGCATGTACTTATGAGTGTTTAGTCTATGAATTTTTATCATTTGTATAAGTTCATTTAGTTACCACTATGGCTGAAATACAGAATAGTCCCCTCACCATGAGGAGGCTTCCTATTGGCCCTTTATAACCACACCCACCCACTTCCACCTCCAGAACAACTCTGGCTGCCATTAATCTCTTCTCCATCTGTGTAACGTTGTCATTTCAGGAATGCTATCAGGAATGTTACATAAATGAAAACACACAGTATGGAATATTAGGGGGTAGTTTTTTTTTTTTTTTTTTTTTCTTTCCGCATAGTATGATTCCCTTAAGTTATATCCAAGTTGTTGCATGTATCATAGTTCATCCCTTGTTATTGTTAAGAGGTATTCTATGGTATGAAAATAACCCATTTACTTAACAATTCACCCACTGAAGGACATCTGGGTTGTTTCTGATTTTTTACTTTTATGAATCAGGCTGTTATGAATATCGTGTACAGGATTTTGTGTGGACAAGTTTTCATTTCTCTGGGATAAATGACCAAGAGTGTAATTGCTATATAGTGTAGTAATTGTTTGTTTATTAATATAAGAAACTACCAAACTCTTTATTTTATTTTTTCAGGTTTACTGAGATATAATTGACATAGCATTTAAGTTTAAGGTTACACTGTGATGATTTGATATACATATATTGCAAAGCGATCATTACAGTAGGGTAAGTAAAAACCTCTATCAGTTCAAATAATTACCTTTTTTTTTTTTGGTGAGAACATTTAAGATTTAGTCTCCTACCAACTTTCAAGTACATAATACAATATAGTAAACTATAGTCACCATGTTGTACATTAGATCCCTGGAATTTATTCATCTTCTAAGCAGAAGTTTGTATTTTTGCACCAGTGTCTCCCCAATATCCTCTCCTGCTCTGCCCCAGGTAAGTACCATTTTAGTCTCTGTTTCTATGAATCCAGCTTTTTTAGGTTTCACTTATAAGTGATATCATGCAGTATGTGTCTTTCTCTATTTCACTTGGTATATTCCACTCAGGTTTCATTCATGTTGTTAAAAATGGCAGGATTTCCCTCTTTCTCATGGCTGATTATTATTATATTGTGTATATATATCTACATATCTATATAGATATGTAGATATATATACATACGCACAATAGACACGTGTTATTTTTATATTTTGACTATTATGAGTAATATTGTAATGTTGACAGGGGTGCAGTTCTTTCTTCAAGATCTTATTGTCTTATTGATGTCTTATTCAGCCATCTTCACCAAACTCTTTTTTGGAGTGGCTGTACTGTTTTACACTCCCACAAACAATACACGAGTGATCCAATTTCTCTGCATCTTTGCTTGTATTTAGTTTTCTCTATTTAAAATTTTTAATCCATTTTTATAGATGAGTACTGGTACCTTATTGTGGTTTTTATTTGTATTCCTGTGATTAATGATGTTGAACATCTTATCATGTGCTTATTGATCATTTGTAAATTCTCTTTTGTGAAATGTCTGTTTATGACTTTTGCCCATTTTATAAACGAATCGTTGGTTGTTTGAGAATTCTTTACATAGATACTAGTCCTTTTTCATCTGTGTGGTATGAGAACATTTCTCTCAGTCTGCAACTTGTCTTTTCATCTTTTTATCAGGGCTTACCATAGAGCAAACTTTTTAATTTTGATGAAGTCCAATTTATCAATATTTTGTTTTATTGATTGTGCTTTTGTTGTCAAGTTTAAGAATTCTTTGCCTTAGCCCTAGCCCCTGAATACTTTCTCTTATGTATTTTTTTTCTAAAAGTTGTATAGTTTTACCTTTCACAGTTAAATCTATGGTTCATTTTTAATAAGTGTTCATAAGAGTTGTGAGATTTAGATAGAGGTGCAGCTTTTTTACCTATGAATATTCAATTCCTCCAGCATCAGTTGTTGAAAAGGCTACCTTTCTCTATTTAATTGTTTTTACATTTTAGAAAAAAGACAGTTGGGCATATTTTTGTGGGTCTATATCTGTTTCTTTTATTATTTTCCATAGATCTGAGTACCTATTCCTTTGTCATTACTACACTGCCTTAATTTTAAGCCTTAATATTTAGTAGGGCAATTCACTCCACTTTTTTCTTCTTTTTCCAAGTGGTCTTAGCTATTTTAGTTTTTTTTTTTGCTTTTCTGTATACTTTTAAAAATTTTATTTATTCATGCATTTTTATTAATTTTTATTGGAGTAAAGTTGCTTTACAATATTGTGTTAGTTTCTGCTATACAGCAAAGTGAATTAGTTGTACACATATATATATATATATCCCCTCTTTTTTGGACTTCTTTTACATTTAGGTCACCACAGATCCCTGAGTAGAGTTCCCTGTGCTGTACAGTAGGTTCTCATTAGTTATCTATTTTATACATAGTAGTATGTATGTGTCAGTCCCATTCTCCCAATTCGTCCCACAACTCCCACTTCCCCTGCCCCACCCTTGCTAAACATGTTTGTTTTAAAACAAGCATATCTAATTCTACAAAAAATCTTGATAGAATTTTTATAGGAATCACATTAAATTTGTAGATCAATTTGGGAAGAATTGACCTCCTTAACATATCTTTTAATCTGTGAAAATAATATTACTTGATCTATCTAGTTCTTCCTTGATCTCTTTCATAACATTTTATAATTTTCAGGATACAGATCCTGTACATATTTTGTTAAAATTATACCAAAGTATTTTATGTTCTTTGGAGAAACTGTAGATAAAAATGTGTTTTTAATTTTAGTGTCCATGTATTTGTTCTTAGTATATATAATTTTGATTGATTTTTGTGTTGATCCTGTATACTATGACTTTGATGAACTTACCAGTTTTAAAAGATTTTTGGTTTCCTTTTTTTTAATGATCAGTATGTCTTTTATTTATTTATTTTTTCTTGGCTTACTTTACTGTTTAAAAATTGCAGAACTATTTTGAATAAGAGTAGTGAGGAGATTTTCTTGCCTTATTCCTGATCTTAGGAGGAAAGCATTTAGTTTTTCACTAATAATCTTAACTCTAGGTTTTTATTAGCTGCTCTTTATCAAACTAAGTTAGTTTCTCTCTATTCCTAAATTACTGCAAGATTTTTGTTTTTTGTTTTGTTTTGTTTTGTTTTGTTGGCTGTGTTGGGTCTTCGTTGCTGCACACGGGTTTTCTCTAGTTGCGGTGAGAGGGGGCTACTCTTCACTGCGGTGCACGGGCTTCTCATTGCAGTGGCTTCTCTTGTTTCAGAGCACGGGCTCTAAGAGCATGGGGCTTCAGTAGTTGCAGCACGTGGGCTGAGTAGTTGCAGCACATAGGCCCTAGAGCATGCAGGCTTCAGTAGTTGTGGCTCGTGGGCTCTGGAGTGCAGGCTCAGTAGTTGTGGTGCACAGGCTTAGTTGCTCTGTAGCATGTGGGATCTTCCCGGACCAGGGATCGAAACCATGTCTCCTTCATTGGCAGGTGGATTCTTAACCACTGTGCCACCGGGGAAGTCCTGCAAGTTTTTATCATAAATGGCTGTTGGCTTTGTCAAATGCTTTTTCAGTATCAACTGTTATGGTCAGAAGATTTTTCTCTTTATCCTGTTAATGTAGCAGATTTCAATGATTGATTTTCAAAAGTTGAGATATGGAATAAATCCCATTGTGTGTATTATATAATTATTTTCATATATTACCAGATTTAATTTGTTATTTTTTTTTTTTTAATTATGCCATTTGGTATCCCAATTTTATTCTGGCTCAAAACCTTTAGAAAATATATGGTAGTATTCTGTTTTGAATATTTTTCATTCAATAAAAATCGGTATTCTGGGTTTTAAAATTTAGTGTGCTTTTTTCAGCTTTCATGTACATTTTAGACTAAATATTTGGTTTGCATTGTTATGGTGTTATTATTTCTGCAAATATAAGACACTACATCTTCCTCTATGTCCGAAGTAAGTAATTAAAGAACCACCCCCCACTGGATCTAAGTTCTCTCTCTCTCACTCTCTCTCTCTTTCTTCCTCTCTTGCCTTTTTAGTTGGCACTTCTTTCACTCAAATTATTTTTGATAAGGCCCACTGCATGCATAAGATCATCCCATGAGTAATTAGGAACTAAAAATAAACAAAACCATGGCAATTTAAAGCATATCAAGAGACAAATCTGCTTGTCTTTAAAAAATATTTTTCTCATTTGAAAATGTTTGTATCCATTATCAGATTTCTAACTTTCAGCAGGATGACCCAGACAGAGTCAATGAATATATGAGTAAATATATAAAAAGAGACAGAAAGATGTAAAGATATTAATAGGCCAGAAATAAAGCATCCCTTTCTCTCAGCCCCAAATGGGCTACAGTCTATCTCCTCTCAATTAGGAATCAAACAGAAGGTACAGAGATTTTCTCCTAAAATGCTTCCACTTGTCCTGAGAAATTCTGGAGACAATTCTTCAGGCTAAATATGTGCCGAGTGTGAACTTTAAAAACAAAACTACTTTTCAACTCTCCAAGTGTTAAAACTGTCTGAATAATTTCTTAAAGTTCACTCTTAGATAACTCAAAATGACTTAATGGAATTTTACTAACCTTTCCAAATATTGTACCTTGAAGCTGAGTGTAAGACTGAGAAATTTTGGCTTAATGGGTAATATTTCAAGAAAAGTGTAAATGACTGAAAATAAGGGCTATGAAATGTGTGTTTTCTTTTTCAAACGTAGCTACAGGTTTCTTTCCAGCAATATAATTGTTGTTTGACTGAATCTAAAATTGTATCATTAAACATTTTTATTCTTAAATAAGCACTTTATGTGTTGTTCATATTGTCAAGCCTTTATAAATGGTTTATTAAATGATATCCCCCAATTGAAGATTGACAGTGATTCAACATAGAGACTTCCATAGTAATTATATATGAGTAACCTATAATAGGATACTGGTTAAGAATAATGCTATTCAGTTATGACATGTGAGCAAACATAAATCTGATGAAATGATTTCATATTATTTTACTAATAACTAAAATAGTATACAGTCATGTTATAAAATTTAAATTAAAAACAAAAACATTATGATAAAAATTTTAGTAATCTTATGCTCACATTTACTTGGAAATATACACTATGTAATTAAATTGCATTCAATTCAACTCATAATTTTTGCTCATCCACTATTAACTACAGATACAAAAATGGAAGCTATTCATATCAGCATATATATTTCCTTTTGTTCATTAAGGTTGTCAAGACATTTCTCCAAGTTTGTACTTTATTATTATTATTATTATTTTATTGGAAATACATTTCTTTTATTTTTTTAATTAATTTATTTTTGGCTGCATTGGGTCTTTGTTGCTGTACATGGGCTTTTTTTTTTAGTTGCGGTGAGCAAAGGCTACTCTTCATTGCCGTGTGCGGGCCTCTCACTGTGGTGGCCTCTCTCGTCTTGGAGCACCGGCTCTAGGTGCGCGGGCTCTAGAGCGCAGGCTCAATAGCCGTGGCGCACGGGCCTAGCTGCTCTGCAGCACGTGGGATATTCCTGAACCAGGGCTCGAACCCGTTTCCCCTGCATTGGCAGGCGGATTCCTAACCACTGTGCCACCAGGGAAGCCCCATGTACTTTATTTTGTAAGGCTTTTTTTATCTTCCACTGCATTTGAGAAAGAAATAGAACATTAAAGGAAAATATGAAAATATGAAATAATTAATAAAGTATACTGTGGGCTACACCAGAAACTGAGGACACAAGAAATATGATAAACAATAACAACAATTATGGAATTAAGACATACATTATTTTTGTTTATACAGAAATAATGGAGTGTTTTAAATTTATGGTCATATCTTCAAAACCCTGCTTAAAGAAAGAAAATTAAGTAAATGCTAGGTCTACCTGATTTTAAATGTCTTACATTGATTACATATTGCAATTCCATTAATAACTCAAGCTACTCAAATATTTCACTTAATGAAATCTACAAATTTGGTAAAACATTTAGACAGATCTATGTAATTTCCTCAAGTTCATTCTCATATTGTGTTCAACTTTTCCATTTTGATTCACATAACATGTGAAGAAAATATTTATTTTATCTAGTCTCTGTTTCCACTGTTTCTTTCCTAATCCCACCTACCTCTCAAGCTTCATGACTGGCCTCCCTGATTTTAAACTTTTTATTTATGGGCCATCTTGTAAGCATCATTATGATGGCATTCTCTTAATTAAGAGTCAGCATTTACTGAATGATGTATCTATAATTTATACCTTACTTACCTCCGTGATGTAGTGGAGCCAGCTTTAACTGGCTCACAAGAGCCAATTTGACCACCTTTTCCCATTTCCATAGGTGGTGACATAATATTGGGAACTTAAAATTGTCATGTTGCAGAAATTTACACCAAGTAATTAGCAAATGGTAGAAATCCAGGCTTTTTGCTTTTACTTTTTTCCCACCTGGTGAACTAGTTGTTAAAAATTTACCAGCTTGTCATTGCTTATAGCTCTTCATCAACTGATCCTACTAAAAGTGAAGACAATTTAGGATCTCAGTGTATATTGTAATTTCTTTATTCCTTATGACTTGTGAAACCATCTCTTTTATGACCCTGCAGTGTATATTTGTTTTTGTTACACTGTTTTGCTAGCTTCAGTCCCATGACTATAGCCACTTCTATCCCTGTATTCATACTATACTTTCCCAGTCTAAAAAGTTCAATATTTAAATATACATATATATTTATATACTATATCTTTATTATTCACATGTATTGCCAAAATATGTTATAAATTATTTGAATATAAAATGTATATCTTTTTCTTATGGCTCTTAAACATATTAAGTATTTTGGTGTATATGTGAAAATTTATGACAAACTAGCATATTTTAAGCAAATTATAATAAACTTTAACATTTTAGTCAAGTTTGAATAGAATAAGAATATAGAGTATAGAATAAGAGTAAAATAATAGAGAGAGCTAATAAATCTGTGTGCATGTACACATACACACAAAGTAGTGTGCACAACAATATACTAGAAAGAGCTGAAATTTTGTGATTAAAATGAATTGAGTTTAAATCAATATCACACACTAACATAAATGTTGAAGATACCCAGCTCTAGTTTCTCTTTTGTGAAAGAGAAATATTACACATCTAATAGGATGGTTGTAAAGAATAAATAGGAGAATATATCTAAAGTTCCTATGTGCCAATATGGAACCTGGCACATGATGGTTTTAAAATCCTTGTCCTTTTTCCATTCCTCTAACAATCAATGATACAGTATATCAATCTTCCAACTAACATAAAAGATGCAATTAGAAAAATATCAGCCTCTTGAGAATATTTTTTTTTTAATTTATACAATCATTTTTCAATCTATGGCACTGTATTTCTTTCACCATCTGGTTTTTGGTTATGTTAATAAAAATCCTGCCTGTTTTCAGTCTCCACTATCCCCATCTTGGGAAGGCAGGAAAGATATTACTTACAGTAAACCAACTCAAAAGAGGAAATAAGTGGAAACAACCTGTCATTATTGTGAAGATAGGAATATAGAAGTGATAATTAACAAATATCATGGTCCAGATATACATGTATATTTCTAAAGATGTGTGTTAACAAGAAATCTTGCATAGAATGCATTGAATTCAACCTCATGTTGTGATCAGTTCTTCTAAACTATTACTGTATTATAGATTTACACTAACTTTGCCATCAGCTCGTAACAATTCAGAGCATTTTCACATATAAAAATCCCAGGCTTTTTTTTTTTTTTACAGTCTCTCTGTAAAAAATATGATCATTCTTCTTGTAAGAAAATAGAAATGGCCCTCATCAGAGCATCAGGGAAGGAACTAGACAAGAACTAAAATTTGTCCTCTCTCTTTGCCTTGATATTTATTTTAAGAGTTCAGGTTCCAAGTGTGTAATTGATCTCTATTTCTTTCCACATAGCCAATTTTGATCTGTATAAAGAGCCTATTCAAATTCTACACAAACATACTGACATCAGTTGCTAATGGATATTTTCTATATACCCTTGGCACAATGACAATTTAATTTCCACAGAGGCAAGCAACTATCTAAGTTTGTCTTCCTGGCTTCTAATCAGCTGGTTCCTTGGGGTTGGAACATATTAGAGAAACAACATTTTATCTTGCATACCAGATGCTGTCTCCTACAGAAAGATGACAGCATCTTTTCTTAAACTCAAAAGACAGGTCAAGGTCCCAAAATACTATCCAGGCTCTCTGTTACCTTTAGTAAGTGTTTTCCTTTTAACTGCAGAATCTTAAGTGATTAATCAATCTCTAGGTGATTACATTGGAATGCTAACACCTGATGTAGATGATAGGTCACAGCTAAGTGAGGAAAAGAGGAAACTGCATATAGAATATTTCTACTGGGGACATAAATATTTATTTGACTTTCATCCTCTATCCCCAAGGTGGCATTTGTCTCTCTTCTTTCCTTATGTTGATTTTGATAACGTAGAACAATGGTTTTAAATGGTACAATTGAATGATAGTCTTTGGGAGGGATTAGTTTAAATGGGATAATGGAATGTCTCAGAGTAAGATTTTAAGCCTGACTATCTCCAGAGTCCCCTGAGGCAAAGCCAGATTTGCCTGAAAGTTCAAATGTCAGGCTGCCTCTAACTCAGGTGAAAGGGTTCCTATTGCAGAAGTTCTGGCAGCAGAGATAATTGGTTCAAGATGTCTTCATCTTGAAAACTCTTTTGGAAGTGAGGAATTCCCTTTTGTGACTAAGACTTTCTTTTATATATTTATTGTATTCTCTTTTATTTATTTAGATCACAGAAAAGAAAGAAATTAGAATTAACTCAGTGAGATTTCCCACTGAATTCTCAACTCATGTTGATTTCCCACAAAAAACACAAATATTTGAGGCCACATAAGGTTTACTTAACTAAAGAGATAAACTGAGGCCAGCTCAACATTGGCAAAAAGATGAATTTATTCAGAAGTAGTGGAAGGATTGCAATTTGGGACATGCAAACTCTAGCAAGCTACAGGCGCGTCCCTTGAGGGTTTGGGGCTACGCTGTACATATGGGCAGGGGATGTAGAAGGGAGAGTTCAGTTAGAGTCTGTTAAAATCAGAACAAATGGAGACCTGCTGTGAAAATTCCCTGAGCAGACAAAACCAGGCAGTCATACAAACAAAGCTTAATTTAGCTCCTTTTGTGAGACCAACCTGACCTGGGTCATTGATTTCTTGTTCATGGCTCTGTAAACCATAAGCACCATTTCCCAAGGTTGATATTGGGCAACCCCTGACCAACTCCCTATCATTTAAGAAAATTTCAGTATTATCAGTTTTCTGTAAATCAGGCATTTACAGGAAATCAGTCTCTCTGTCAAGTTTCATTTTTCTGAGAGCACAAGTGTGAGATTTTCCATTTTATCTCCTCCAGTTCCATTTTTGATTGAACTTCTTTCACAATAATGTTTCAAAATATGGTGGGAAATGTGTTTTTGCTGAAATATTTTGTGCGAAAAAAAATTAGTTATTTTCCAAACAGAAAACTTTAAACCAAAACTTTGAATACCTGTTTATTGTTTTCAAGATGTAAATTTAGAAAATGTATTGGATTACAAATGCTGTTTCTGTCAATAAAACTAAAAGAGTTTAATGTACATACACATATTTGAATATTTAGAAATGCAAATATGAGTTCATTTGATATTGACTTGTTAAGTCTTTAGAGATTCATAGTATAATTTTCATTTGACAAGTTGGTGCTTGAGGTAACAGATGAAACTTTTATAAAAAAGGGATTAATATACAACCTTTGTGGTAATATATATATAACTGGGGATTAATATACAACCTTTGTGGTAATATATATATAACTGGACAACTTTCCCCTCTATATAGAAGCACAGAATATAGAAAATGTACTACAGACATGTCTCAAGATGGCCTTTCATTCATGTTGTCCTGTTTATTGAACTCCGACAATATGCCAGTCACCATAATGCACTGAGTGCTGAGGTTATGCAGTTGGGAACATACAATGTCTCTGCCCTCTTATAGCTTGCATTCTGTTTAGGGAAGGATAGATAATTAAGCAATAAAGTAAATATATATCATGTGCTATAGTGATAAATGCTATGGAGTAAAACAAGGTAGGTTAATAGAATATAAAGTGCTAGGTCAGAGTATAAATTATATAGGGTGATCAGAGAAGGTAGCACTGATAAGACAGCTTTTAGTGAGGCTGAAATAAGAGGGGGTGTCTTGTGGCTATCTGGAGAGAACACACACCAGACAAAGGAACTCTAAGTAAGCCAACAACACATGGGACAATGTTGTATATGTTTAAGAAATAGCAAGAAAGCCAGCTGTAACTTCAAGGAGGAGGACATGGAAGAACGTGGTTGCAGGTGAGATCAGTGAAATAGACAGCAGAGTCATTCTCCCTTATCCAAGGGAATATGTTCTGAGGCTCCCAGTGGATATCTGAAACCATGGATACTACAAAACCTATATATATACACGCTATACTTTTTCTTATATATACATACCTATGAAAAAGTTTAACTTATATTAGGCACAGTATGAGAATGTCTGAATCGCCAGCTTCTCCACTCTTGCACTTTGGGGCCATTATTAAGTAAAATAAGGGTCACTTGAACACAAGCACTGGAACATCATGACAGTCGATCTGATAAAGGAGAAGGCTGCTAAGTGACTAACAGGCAGGTAGCATATAGAGAGTGAATGTGCCGGGCAAAAGGATGATTCAAATCCTTGGATGGACAGAGCAGGGTGGTGGGAGGTTTCAAAACGCTACTCAGAACAGCATGCAATTTAAAACTTATTGTTTATTTCTGGAATTTTCCATTTAATATTCTCAGACTGCAGTTGATCACGGGTAACTCAAACTGGAAACAAAAATCGAGAATGAGGGGGGACTACTGCATAGTGCCTTATGCTCCATTGTAAGGCTGTGGGTCAGTGGTGCTGGGAATGACACTGAGTGTCAGTAAGTGTGGAATTTATTTCAGGTCCAAATCGACAACAGAAAGAAGATTGTAGGTAAAGATCCATGCTCGCCTTGGGGGAACGCTATTAAATACCTATAATCCTTGATGTGAGAACTGACCCTTATTTGGTAGAATATGAAATGGTCCACACTAACACGTAGGCCAGCCACGTGGCAGAAGCAGTGGCAGTGATAAGTGACAAGCATTGCTGAGGACCTGGGGGAAGTAGATCAAAGACAAGGCCCTGCCAGGTAGGGCGGAATAAACAATCCCAGTGACTCTAGACTCTAGAGACAGAGCATATCTTTACTTCGTACGCTGTCTCTTTACAAGCAGTGGTGTAGAGAGAAACAGGGACTCATTAATTTTATCACCATGGCAAATGGTGATAAAATGATAGTTTTCTAGTAATTAGGGCTTGGACTAAGACATCATTTAACTTCTAGTGGTAAGTTTTCATAGATAGCTCACCTTAATATGAGAACTAATGTCAACTTTGGGCTGGGGACATAGGCAAGATATTCATGCCAGAAATAAAGCTATAGGATCCCAAGTCCTAAAACATGGAGAGAAAAGACTAATATAGATCCCAACTGCAATTGCAAAGGCACAGGGCCCTCTGACTGCCAATTGCGTACTCATTACCTGGTCTATTTGCAGAGAATTGTCTTCTCAGTTACTTCCCATTATCTCCCATTACCTTAGAACTGTGTCTGTCTGGTGTCCTTCTATTTAGTTATGATTTTGTTTGCTATTCTGTTTGAGTATAATTCCTGCTGCTAGACACTTCTGGTATGGACCGCCTAGTCTTCCCATGAATGTGACAGTTTTCATCCAGGAAAGTGCATTAATTTTAGCAGTGGTAATTCGGTAGTTTTCAAATATGAATTAAGAATATTTATGCACTCAAGCTCTCTTCTACAGTTAGGTTCAACTAATCAAAGCATGGATCTAAGAAACTTACCAATGTGCATTTGTTAATAGAGAATATTGTGGCTGATATTATGATGAATATCTTTTATAAATTATTCATTCAAAATCGTGCACAGCTCCTGATCTAACATTTTAATCATGTCACCAAATCCTATAACTGCCTTGTGGGTAAATAAAGTTCAAAATTATAACTACATTGTTTTTAAAGAAAATATTACATATGATCTTTGACTTCAATATGATATTCTTGTAAAATTTACATGCCCCTTTTTTCCCATTTCTTTCCTATTCTTTACTAAAGTCAGTGCAGACATGTGATAAAAATAATCCTTAGCTGCTAAAACTTTTCAAATATGTATTTTATTCAATTTTTTTATATGAAAGCAGAGTAAGGACTGACATCTTTTGATGTGAGGGAAAGCACGACTGCAAAAGTAGTGCTACTGTATTAAGTTGAGCCATATGATCCCACCACTTTTGATCTACAAAAACTATTATTTCATATAATTCAACTAAAATAGAATAAGAAGTGATGTCATGACATTAATCTCGTGCCTTTCAGTCTGGAATCCTATTTAGAATAAGAAAAGACCTTCATTAACGGCTAATCCAGGGGTTTTCAAGTGTATTTCATAGTCAAAATGATCTTTCAAAGGAATCTTACATCCAAGACCAGTGTATACAACAGGTAAATGAAGTCTGCCCTGGTTCCCACCAGCAGCAATCCTACAGCCTTGGCCCCAAGGATTTCCTCCCTCTCTCTACCTAGTGATTGCTAACATGGTTGAGAGAAGGCAGTGTGAAACAAATGCTCTAGTAAATTAAACCCTTATTACAAATAGGGTTCATAATAATGGTTTATATATTAAGTCTGAGGTTCTGTGGGGTAAACTGCCTATGCCAAATTGGTAAAACATATCACTGTCAGATTAATGAGTAAAATACAATACTTAGGATTTGTGCACTGAACAGATGGAAATGTTATAAATAAAATTTAAGTTTCTCAAAAGTATTTATTTATCTCTCAGGCATTCAGAATTTTTAGGTTGTTTATGTACTTATATATGAGGGTGCCAGGATGCAAAAATATTCTTGCATGGCCATGCAGCCAGTTTTGATTTGCATAGTATATTCCCATGTTGCCACTTACCAGAGTATTTGAATCCACCACATGCTTATTTTTATTATTTTTTTAACCTGGCAGTGATCAGACAGTTAATGGTTTTGGAAGATGTGTTATGATTATAGAGAATGCCATTTCATGTAGAAGTGTAGTTAATCATTGCAGAAGCATGACACCGAAACTTTTTTGAAAACAATTGGCCTATACCCCTAGAAATTACTGCCCAAGAGTTTGGTAATTCGAGAGCAGTTATTTTATAAGTCATCAACACATTTTCCGGTGAACTCCCTCAGTAATGAGCAGTTTAGAAGAGAGCATGGGTATCATCCAAACTCAATCTGTGCATTGTATCAATTAACTTGGAAGAGATAATTGTAACATAGATCTAAAGAAGTTAAAAGAGAAAGAAACTGACTTGGCTTCTGATCAAATGAACTAAAAAGAGAAAGAAACTGACTTGGCTTCTGATCAAATGAACTATCTTCTGAACTCTTAGATATCCAGAGTTGACTATATTAATATTCTGCTTGTATTACATGAAAATGGCAAAATTTTCTAAGGCCTTTTAGAGCTAACAACCTAAGATCTGGAGGACATCTTCATTATTTTATCTACTTCACTTCAAATCTCTGTCTCTCTTTAGATAAATAAACTCTACACTTTGGGCAAAGTAGCAGAATATATGCCTAAGCCACATTCTCAAACCCATTTTTATTGCAAAAAAATCTGATTCCTATGTTGCTTCTATCTTGCTTTTAAGTTTCTTTAAAGCTGTTGGGGTGAATGTGAGTGACTGTGCTACAGAATTCTCAGGATAACAAGTGATCTACACTGTCTTCTGTTGTTTAACATCCATTTCTCCCTCTAGAATGTCAGCTCCATGAGAACAGACTTGGTCTGTGTAATTCCCTAACAACATTCTGTCTTGTCGATTCTAAAATATTTGGTTAATGAATAAATATTTACTGGAAATGTTCTAACTGGGAACTTAAAATACTTTAAGTTCCCAGTTCCCAGAACCTGTTGCCAACTGTTTTCTGTACTAACAGACTATGGGACTCTCTGTGCTTCCAGGACTTGATGAACTATTTCCTTTCCCATATTAGGGAAGTTTTCAACTATAATCTCTTATAGTTCCCTCTATGTCTACTTTCTGCAGGGCTTTTATCATAAATGGGTGTTGAATTTTGTCAAAAGCTTTCTCTGCCTCTATTGAAACTCAGATAGTTAGCTACTATCCAAGCTAACTATCGGTTATTATGAGACCTAAAATTTAACTACCCGTTGTTTGGAATTCTTAGTTATGCACTGTACAGTGCCCTGCAGACAATGATGCCCTCTGCAGCTGCTTCCTGTGGCTGGACTCTGCTGAGCTGACATCCCCATGGCCTCCACAGCCTTTGGTACTGGGGCCCTCCTGCCCCAACAGGCCATATACTGTACACCAGGGCAATTTTAAAGTGCTTAGGCTGGCCCGCCCCTGCTACTTCTGCTGGGCCCAGGAGAAGCGCAGAGGTTGTGCTTCTGCTGTCTTCTCTCCTTACTCTGTCTTGTGCCCCAGCCAGTTTCCAGCCCTTGCGGTGAAAGGTGGGACCCAGCTCCTCCCCACACACTACAGCCGTGTTTCCTAAATCTGTCCATGCCTATGGGGAGGAATAAGTAAGGTGCCTTATTTGGTTTTGCTTTCAATTGTCACAAACCATATTTATGCACAATCTAATAAAAATAAACTACTAAAAAAAGAAAATACAAAATTAAAACAGAAAACATGTACGTATTAATACAAATCGAATCTCATTGTTATTAGAGACAACAGGCATTGTCAAATTGCCAACATTTATGATTCACTTCTTCACGTATCCATCCTAAGTAGTTCACCGACCACACTCGGGATAGATTGCTCTGGGAGATGAATGTCAGGTCCTCCCATAAACTCTTTGAATGCATGCATGCAAGGGTGTGCTTACAGAACTCTGTGGAGTAGAAATCATCACACCAGGAGGTGAGATGACCGTGTCCCTTTTTTGCCCTCATTCTCTATGGGTGCTTTTCATCCCAAGCTCCCCGCTCCATGACAGCACATCCTACTGAGTTGAGAGCTTTGTATTTTGGTGATTCTTCAAGTCCCTCTTAGCAGTTCTGTTCTTTCATGAGTTAGAAGTGGGTGATGGGGTAGTCATGCAGCTATCTTTTAGAAAATTTGTCATGCATAGTCCTGGCAGACTTTTATAAAGTGGTACATCTCACCAATTTTCTCCAATTTTCAACTTCCACAATAATCACAAAATTACAATCACATTATCTTTTCTGTTACACTAGCATAAATGAAAACACTTAAAAGTCTTCTCATATCTCCCACTGGATATCATTGGTTAACTACAAATTTGTTTAGTTAACTAAACTTTAGTTAGAGGAGAAAATCGTTAACAAATGACTACATGCCTTAAGTCTTTGCTTTAAATCTGCAACATGTATGTATTCATTCATTGCTCTTTTTCCATACGGCCATGGCCTTAGTGTTGATCACACTTCCACTGAGTGTTATTTTCTGTCTTTACTTTTAACATAAAACACAGACCTATTCTTTAGAAATTTTAAAAATTTACTTTTTTCTTTAAAGCAGGGTGATAATCTAACAGCATGTGAAAATAAATCTGTCCAAATATTCCACAGTTTTAGAAAATTCCTCATCTCCTCCCCAATTTTTATTATTTGTTTTAAACATTCCAAATTTTGCAACATTTTAAAGCAGCTTAATAACTTTGAATAGTTCTAAAGCATTCAACTTAGTTTTCACTGAAGGAATTTTCTCATTCTTCTCTCATTGGTTTACTTAATATAAATATTTATTTAAATTATAAAAATTACTATGATAACTACAAGATTTGGAAACCAAATTTTTTCTCAGATTAATACTCTTCTGCTAGGAGCCGAATTCTGCTGGCATCTACAGAAAGGTCTGCTTGTCAAAAGACTTTAGTGTCTTTTAAGGTATTGTCATTTTAGTATTGAGTACTGAGAATGAAGAACAGTTGTTAATCTTCCTAATCAGTTACATGGAGATCAGTTGAATTAACTTATCCAATTAGAATACACCACTGCCATTAGTGATAGTTTTTAGAAAGGCAAAGGCTATTCACTACTGGGAAAATATAAATATATTCTACTGCTTAAATATTCACAAATATACTTATATAGTCCACGATATCTATGTATACATAAATATCCAAATTCCATTTGAGGAAATTCATATCACTAAGAAGTTTAAAACTTTTTTAGACTCTTTGAGATTTAATTATATAATGCATGTAAAGTATAGCATAACATAATGCACAGTACATGAGAAGCAATCAGTGAAGACTAAAATACAGGTTGTTCATCCACGCTATGCTTTAGAACAGATTCTCCAGAAAATAGACAATGCGGAGGATATCTGACTGCAGAGAGTTGCTGTGAAGGACTCTGAGGACAACCCCTGAGGGGGGTGGAAGGCAGAGGGCTGAGCTGAAGGAGAATTGAACTGGGAAGCAGTTGCAGTGGAGGCGTCAGTGTCTCTTCCGCGGATCTCTGGAGCTGGGGTGGCCGTGCAGTGTTGCCAATATGGACGCATGGGAGCCAAGATTGTGCATCACCACTTCCACCCACCATTGGGTACAGGTTACTCCATGGAGGGGGTGTGATCTTGGGTGAGGAAGCCCCCTTCAGCAAAGGAAAGTTTCCTATAACTCAGTGGTGACCTCACACCAGTATCCAAAACACGTGGTACCTGGTGGAGTCTTTTCCTTGCCTTCTGGACTCAAGGCACAATGAAGCCAAATTAATCGGTGGTAACTACAGCTTAATGTTTACTGGGATTCTTACTGTGTCCTTTGGCAGAAAGGTACTTTCTCTTTGGGAACTCCAAACTGTAAGAGCCTAAGCATGTAAGTTCACAAAGTAAAAATCGCCGTAGTGTGTATCACTACGTGCAATAGAAACCAGTCATTCCTACCTTCCCCTCTTTTTTGCTGTCCTATGTGCTGTGGCTATTAGACCAATAAAATAGTCATTAATTAATGGTTTATAGCATATCCTGGGGAATGGCACTCCATCCTGGCAGGGGATATTTTCAAAGCTATGCCTTCAAAGGCTATCCTGTTGTTCTATTATGCTGGCAACTTCTGGATTGCGCTTTATATGATAGGACCAGCAGATGCCTCTGTTATGAGCCCACTGCTACATCTCCTTTAGTGGAGATGGCCCCTTGTTCTGAAATATTGCAATAATGATAATATGTATCAGTAGACCAAATACTTATCCCCTAGGATAGTAACGCCGGCTAAATCCCTGTAAGCAGAAACGACAAACCCACGCCCACAGTACAGCTGTCCCCCCTTATCTGTGGTTTCCCTTTCTGCAGTTTCAGTTAAACGCAGTCCAAACATATTAAACAGAAAATTCCAGAAATAAACAATTCATAAGTTTTACATTGTGCACAGCTCTGAGTAGCTTGACGAAATCTCATACTGCCCTGCTCTGTCCAGCTCTGTCCCCCGCAGGCATTGGCTCATCCCTGTGTCCAGGTATCCTCCATTTGTCACTTAGTAGCCATCTCAGTTATTAGTTCAATTGTCATAGTATCACAGTGTTTGTGTTCAGGTAACCCTTATTTTATTCAGTAATGAC
Organism: Balaenoptera physalus; assembly: GCF_965194825.1. NCBI lineage: Eukaryota > Metazoa > Chordata > Mammalia > Artiodactyla > Balaenopteridae > Balaenoptera > Balaenoptera physalus. The sequence continues at coordinate 104,826,131 of NC_138888.1, forward strand.
CCCAAAGCACAAGAGTAGTGATGCTGGCAGTTCAAATATGCAAAAGAGAAGCAGTATATGAAAATTCTTCACAATGGAAAAGGGGAAAATTCTCGACAATGAAGAAAGTGAAAAGGGGAAAATTCTCGATGATGAAGAAAGAAAAAAATATTGTATGCTGAGGTTGCTAAGATCTACAGTAAGGATGAGTCTTTTATCCATGAAATTGTGAAGAAGGAAAAAGAAATTTGTGCTAGTTTTTCTTTGGCACTTCAAACAGCAAAAGTTACAGCCACAGTGTTTGATAAGTGCTTAGTTAAGATGGAAAAGGCATTAAATATGTACAATAAGATATTTTGAGAGAGATAGAGACCACATTCACATAACCTTTAATACAATACATTGTTATAGTTCTATTTTATTTCTAGTTATTATTGTTAATATTCTACTATGCCTAATTTATAAATTAAACTTTATCATAGGTATATGTGTATAAAAACAAAGCATAGTACATATAGGGTTTGGTACTATCTTCAGTTTCAGGCATCCACTGGGGTTTTGGAATGTATCCCCTGAAGATGAGGGGACTTCCAATCAAGATGAATCACCACCTGTTCCAAGGTATACGAGTTTTATCATAATAAACTTTCCACCAACTGACTGATTGTCTTCCTTAAGAAAGGTGCCTAATCGAGGGCTCAAGGTTGGTCTCTAATGCTGTACAGTTGGACATTCAGCTGCTATAGTACTGAGGCTGCCCACAGTGAATGTGTCACTACTGGTTTGTCCTTGCAAAGCTCCATCCCTGCCACCAGCACTCTTCTGATCATGTGCCCATTTATGCCAGAGTGGCGATGGCTGACCAAGGGGCTAATGTAAAAAAAAAAAAAAAGTTTGAAAATCTGCTTGATTATTTAGTGCCTCATCTAGTGTTCATGATCTCAAAAGGACATCAGCATGCAATGTGGGATCTTCATAACTTATGTTCACTACCATAGGTCCACCTACAAGCCTTTTCCCCAGACCTCAAATATTTCTTCTTTAGGGCCTCTCACCAACCAGCCACATTACTTGCCACTGCACATAACTCTATGTATATTCTTAGCTGAGCCACTTTTCTTTTCATGAAGAGTAGATGATCATGTGCAATTCTTGAAGCTTGGCACAAGAGGAGGATTTTCGTCCACTGCTGAGTCACCTTATAGCACGGTTGTAGTACAAAGTCAGTTTTTAGCATGTACATACATACTTACCTGAATCACCTGAGAATCAAGCTCAGCCTTTATGTACTATGTCAGTTCGTCAAAAGAGGTGCAACCATGTGGTCATAGGTATGAACTAAAAGAGATGTATTAATGCAAAAGTAGTAGATGATGTGGTTTTCATGGCAGTTTACACGTGCCCTGTGGTCTTCTTTGTTTTTTTTTTTTAACATCTTTATTGGAGTATAATTGCTTTACAATGGTGCATTAGTTTCTGCTTTATAACAAAGTGAATCAGTTATACATATGTTCCCATATCTCTTCCCTCTTGCGTCTCCCTCCCCCCCACCCTCCCTATCCCACCCCTCTAGGTGGCAACAAAGCACCGAGCTGATCTCCCTGTGCTATGCGGCTGCTTCCCACTAGCTATCTATTTTACATTTGGTAGTATATATATGTCCATGCCACTCTCTCACCCTGTCACATCTTACCCCCCCCCCATATCCTCAAGTCCATTCTCTAGTAGGTCTGTGTCTTTATTTCCGCCTTGCCACTAGGTTCTTCATGACCTTTTTTTTTTTTTTACCTTAGATTCCATATATATGTGTTAGCATGCTGTACTTGTTTTTCTCTTTCTGACTTACTTCACTCTGTATGACAGACTCTAACTCCATCCACCTCACTACAAATACCTCCATTTCGTTTCTTTTTATGGCTGAGTAATATTCCATTGTATATATGTGCCACATCTTCTTTATCCATTCATCCGATGATGGACACTTAGGTTGCTTCCCTGTCCTGGCTACTGTAAATTGAGCTGCAATGAACATTTTGGTACATGACTCTTTTTGAATTATGGTTTTCTCAGGGTATATGCCCAGTAGTGGGATTGATGGGTCGTATGGTAGTTCTATTTTTAGTTCTTTAAGGAACCTCCATACTGTTCTCCATAGTGGCTGTATCAATTTACATTCCCACCAACAGTGCAAGAGGGTTCCCTTTTCTCCACACCCTCTCCAGCATTTATTGTTTCCAGATTTTTTGATGATGGCCATTCTGACCAGAGTGAGATGATATCTCATTGTAGTTTTGATTTGCATTTCTCTAATGATTAATGATGTTGAGCATTCTTTCATGTGTTTGTTGGCAATCTGTATATCTTCTTTGGAGAAATGTCTATTTAGGTCTTCTGCCCATTTTTGGATTGGGTTTTTTGTTTTTTTGTTATTGAGCTGCATGAGCTGCTTGTAAATTTTGGAGTTTAATCCTTTGTCAGTTGTTTCATTTGCAAATATTTTCTCCCATTCTGAGGGTTGTCTTTTGCTCTTGTTTATGTTTTCCTTTGCTGTGCAAAAGCTTTTAAGTGTCATTAGGTCCCATTTGTTTACTTTTGTTTTTATTTCCATTTCTCTAGGGGCTGGGTCAAAACGGATCTTGCTGTGATTTATGTCATACAGTGTTCTACCTATGTTTTCCTCTAAGAGTTTGATAGTGTCTGGCCTTACATTTAGGTCTTTAATCCATTTTGAGTTTATTTTTTTGTAGGGTGTTAGGGAGTGTTCTAATTTCATACTTTTACATGTACCTGTCCAGTTTTCCCAGCACCACTTATTGAACAGGCTGTCTTTTCTCCACTGTATATGCTTGCCTCCTTTATCAAAGATAAGGTGACCATATGTGCGTGGGTTTATCTCTGGGCTTTCTATCCTGTTCCATTGGTCTATATATCTGTTTTTGTGCCAGTATGAAACGGTCTTGATTACTGTAGCTTTGTAATATAATCTGAAGTCAGGGAGCCTGATTCTTCCAGCTCCATTTTTCGTTCTCAAGATTGCTTTGGCTATTCGGGGTCTTTTGTGTTTCCATACAAATTGTGAAATTTTTTGTTCTAGTTCTGTGAAAAATGCCAGTGGTAGCTTGATAGGGATTGCATTGAATCTGTAGATTGCTTTGGCAGTACAGTCATTTTCACAATGTTTATTCTTCCAGTACAAGTACATGGTATATCTCTCCATCTGTTTGTATCATTTTTAATTTCTTTCATCAGTGTCTTATAATTTTCTGCATACAGGTCTTTTTTTCTCCTTAGGTAGGTTTATTCCTAGATATATTATTCTTTTTGTGGCAATGGTAAACGGGAGTGTTTTCTTAATTTCACTTTCAGATTTTTCATCATTAATGTATAGGAATGCAAGAGATTTCTGTGCATTAATTTTGTATCCTGCTACTTTACCAAATTCATTGATTAGTTCTAGTTGTTTTCTGGTAGCATCCTTAGGATTCTCAATGTATAGTATCATGTAATCTGTAAACAGTGACAGCATTATTTCTTCTTTTCCGATTTGGTTTCCTTTTATTTCTTTTTCTTCTCTGATTGCTGTGGCTAACACTTCCAAAACTATGTTGAATAATAGTGGTGAGAGTGGGCAACCTTGTTTTGTTCCTGATCTTAGTGGAAATGGTTTCAGTTTTTCACCATTGAGGACAATGTTGGCTTTGGGTTTGTCATATATGGCCTCTATTATGTTGAGGAAAGTTCCCTCTATGCCTACTTTCTGCAGGGCTTTTATCATAAATGGGTGTTGAATTTTGTCGAAAGCTTTCTCTGCCTCTATTGAAATGATCATATGGGTTTTCTCCTTCAATTTGTTAATATGATGTATCACGTTGATTGATTTGCATATATTGAAGAATCCTTGCATTCCTGGAATAAACCCCACTTGTTCATGGTGTATGATCCTTTTAATGTGCTGTTGGAGTCTGTTTGCTAGTATTTTGTTGAGGATTTTTGCATCTATGTTCATCAGTGATATTGGCCTGTAGTTTTCTTTCTTTGTGACATCTTTGTCTGGTTTTGGTATCAGGGTGATGGTGGCCTCGTAGAATGAGTTGGGGAGTGTTCCTCGCTCTGCAATATTTTGGTAGAGTTTGAGAAGGATAGGTGTTAGCTCTTCTCTAAATGTTTGATAGAATTCGCCTGTGAAGCCATCTGGTCCTGGGCTTTTGTTTGTTGGAAGATTTTTAATCACAGTTTCAATTTCAGTGCTTGTGATTGGTTTGTTCATATTTTCTATGTCTTCCTGGTTCAGTCTTGGCAGCTTGTACATTTCTAAGAATCTGTCCATTTCTTCCAGGTTGTCCATTTTATTGGCATAGGGTTGCTTGTAGTAATATCTCATCATCCTTTGTATTTCTGCAATGTCAGTGGTTACTTCTCCTTTTTCATTTCTAATTCTATTGATTTGAGTCTTCTCTCTTTTTCTCTTGATGAGTCTGGCTAATGGTTTATCAATTTTGTTTATCTTCTCAAAGAACCAGCTTTTAGTTTTATTGATCTTTGTTATTGTTTCCTTTATTTCTTTTTCATTTATTTCTGATCTGTTTTTTATGATTTCTTTCCTTCTGCTAGCTTTGGGGTGTTTTTGTTCTTCTTTCTCTAATTGCTGTAGGTGCAAGCTTAGGTTGTTTATTCGAGATGTTTCCTGTTTCTTGAGGTAGGCTTGTATTGCTATAAACTTCCCTCTTAGAACTGCTTTTGCTGCATACCATAGGTTTTGGGTCATCGTGTCTCCATTATCATTTGTTTCTAGGTATTTTTTGATTTCCCCTTTGATTTCTTCAGTGATCACGTCGTTATTAAGTAGTGTATTGTGTAACCTCCATGTGTTTGTATTTTTCACAGATCTTTTCCTGTAATTGATATCTAGTCTCATAGCACTGTGGTCGGAAAAGATACTTGATACGATTTCAACTTTCTTAAATTTACCAAGGCTTGATTTGTGACCCAAGATATGATCTAACCTGGAGGATGTTCCATGAGCACTTGAGAAAAATGTGTATTCTGTTGTTTTTGGGTGGAATGTCCTATAAATATCAATTAAGTCCATCTTGTTTAATGTATCATTTAAAGCTTGTGTTTCCTTATTTATTTTCATTTTGGATGATCTGTCCATTGGTGAAAGTGGGGAGTTAAAGTCCCCTACTATGACTGTGTTTCTCTCGATTTCCCCTTTTATGGCTGTTAGTGTTGGCCTTATGTATTGAGGTGCTCCTCTGTTGGGTGCATAAATATTTACAATTTTTATACCTTTTTCTTGGATCGATCCCTTGATCATTATATAGTGTCCTTCTTTGTCTCTTGTAGTAGTTTTTATTTTAAAGTCTATTTTGTCTGATATGAGAATTGCTACTCCAGCTTTCTTTTGATTTCCATTTGCATGGAATATCATTTTCCATCCCCTCACTTTCAGTCTGTATGTGTCCCTAGGTCTGAAGTGGGTCTCTTGTAGACAGCATATATATGGGTCTTGTTTTTGTATCCATTCAGCCAGTCTGTGTCTTTTGGTGGGAGCATTTAGTCCATTTACATTTAAGGTAATTATCGATATGTATGTTCCTATTTCCATTTTCTTAAATGCTTTGGGTTTGTTATTGTAGGTGTTTTCCTTCTCCTGTGTTTCTTGCCTAGAGAAGTTCCTTTAGCATTTGTTGTAAAGCTGGTTTGGCGGTGCTGAACTCTCTCAGCTTTTGCTTGTCTGTAAAGGTTTTAGTTTCTCAATCAAATGTGAATGAGATCCTTGCTGGGTAGAGTAATCTTGGTTGTAGGTTTTTCTCCTTCATCACTTTAAGTATATCCTGCCACTCCCTTCTGGCTTGCAGAGTTTCTGCTGAAAGATCAGCTGTTAACCTTATGGGGATTCCCTTGTGGGTTATTTGTTGTTTTTCCCTTGCTGCTTTTAGTATGTTTTCTTTATGTTTAATTTTTGATAGTTTGATTAATATGTGTCTTGGCGTGTTTCTCCTTAGATTTTTCCTGACTCTCTGTGCTTCCAAGACTTGATTAACTATTTCCTTTCCCATATTAGGGAAGTTTTCAACTATAATATCTTCAAATATTTTCTCAGTCCCTTTCTTTTTCTCTTCTTCTGCTGGGACCCATATAATTCGAATGTTGGTGTGTTTAATGTTGTCCCAGAGGTCTCTGAGACTGTCCTCAGTTCTTTTCATTCTTTTTTCTTTATCCTGCTCTGCAGTAGTTATTTCCACTTCTTTATCTTCCAGGTCACTTACCCGTTCTGCCTCAGTTATTCTGCTATTGATCCCTTCTAGAGTATTTTTAATTTCATTTATTGTGTTTTTCATCATTGCTTGGTTCCTCTTTAGTTCTTCTACATCCTTGTTAAATGTTTCTTGCATTTTGTCTATTGTATTTCCAAGATTTTGGATCATCTTTACTATCATTATTCTGAATTCTTTTTCAAGTAGACTGCCTATTTCCTCTTCATTTGTTAGGTCTGGTGTGTTGTGACCCTGCTTCTTTATCTGCTATGTGTTTTTCTCTCTTCTCATTTTGCTTATCTTACTGTGTTTGGGGTCTCCTTTTCACAGGCTGCCGGTTCGTAGTTCCTGTTGTTTTTGGTATCTGTCCCCAGTGGCTAAGGTTGGTTCAGTGGGTTGTGTAGGCTTCCTGGTGGAGGGGACTAGTGCCTGTGTTCTGGTGGATGAGGCTGGATCTTGTCTCTCTGGTGGGCACATCCACCTCTGGTGGTGTGTTTTGGGGTGTCTTTGACATTATTATGATTTTAGACAGCCTCTCTGCTAATGGATGGGGCTGTATTCCTGTCTTGCTAGTTGTTTGGCATAGGGTGTCCAGCACTGTAGCTTGCTGGTCGTTGAGTGAAGCTCGGTCTTGATGTTGAGATGGAGATCTCTGAGAGATTTTCGCCATTCGGTATTACGTGGAGCTGGGAGGTCTCTTGTGGACCAATGTCCTGAATTTGTCTCTCCCACCTCAGAGGCACATCCCTGATGCCTGGCTGGAGCACCAAGAGCCTTTCTTCCACACGGCTCAGAATAAAAGGGGGAAAAACTTGAAAGAGAGAAAGAAAGAGGATAAAATAAAATAAAATAAAATAAAGCTATTATAATAAAAAAAGAAAAAAATTATTAAGAAAAAAATTTTTAAGAACATTTTTTTAAATTTTTTAAATAAATTTATTAATTTTTTATAATAAATAATAAGACAATTTTTAAGAAAAATTTTTTTTAATTTTTAAAATAAAAAGTAAGGAAAAAATTATTAAGAAAAAATTTATTAAGAAAAAATATTTTTTAAGTAAAAAAAAAAAAAAATATATGGATGGACTGAACCGTAGGACAAATGGTGAAGGCAAAGCTATACAGACAAAATCTCACCAAGAAGCATACACATATACACTCCCCAAAAAAGGAAAAGGGTAAAAATTAATATATTCTGCTCCCAAAGTCCACCTCCTGAATTTGGGATGATACGTTGTCTATTCAGGTATTCCACAGATGCAGGTACATCAAGTTGTTTGTGGAGCTTTAATCCGCTGCTTCTGAGGCTGCTGGGAGAAATTTCCCTTTCTCTTTTTTGTTCGCACAGCTCCCGGGGTTCAACTTTGGATTTGGACCCGCCTCTGCGTGTAGGTCGCCTGAGGGTGTCTGTTTTTCGCTCACAGAGGACGGGGTTAAAGGGGCCGCTGCTTCGGGGGGTCTGGCTCACTCAGGCCGGGGGGAGGGAGGGGTATGGATGCGGGGCGAGCCTGAAGCAGCAGAGGCCGGCGTGACGTCATAGCAGCCTGTGGCACGCCCTGTGTTCTCCCGGGGAAGTTGTCCCTGGATCACGGGAGCCTCGCACTGGCGGGCTGTACAGGCTCCTGGAGGGGCGGTGTGGAGAGTGAACTGTGCTCGCCCACAGGCTTCTTGGTGGCGGCAGCATCAGCCTTAGCGTCTCATGCCCATCTCTGGGGTCCGCTCTGATAGCCGCAGCTTGCGTCCGTCTCTCGAGCTCATTTAGGCGGCGCTCTGAATCCCCTCTCCTTGCGCACCGCGAAACAAAAGTCAAGAAAAAGTCTCTTGCCTCTTCAGCAGCTGCAGACTTTTTCCCGGACTCCCTCCCAGCCAGCTGTGGTGCACTAGCTCCTTCAGGCTGTGTTCACGCCGCCAACCCCAGTCCTCTCCCTGCGATCCGGCCAAAGCCAGAGCCTCAGCTCCCAGCCCCCGCCCGCCCTGGCGGTTGAGCAGATAAGCCTCTCGGGCTGGTGAGTGCTTGTCGGCACCCATCCTCTGTGCGGGAATCTCTCCGCTTTGCCCTCCGCACCCCTTTGGCTGCGCTCTCCTCCGCGGCTCCGAAGCTTCCCCCTTCCACCACCCGCAGCCCCACCCGCGAAGGGGCTTCCTAGTGTGTGGAAACCTTTCCTCCTTCACAGCTCCCTCCCACTGGTCAGGTCCAGTCCCTATTCTTTTGTCTCTGTTATTTCTTTTTTCTTTTGCGCTACCCAAGTACGTGGGGAGTTTCTTGCCTTTTGGGAGGTCTGACGTCTTCTGCCAGCGTTCAGTGGGTGTTCTGTAGGAGCAGTTCCACGTGTAGATGCATTTCTAATGTATCTATGGGAAGGAAGGTGATCTCCGCATCTTACTCTTCCTCCATCTTGCCCAGACCCCTGCCCTGTGGTCTTCTTTATGCTGATTCCTGATACGCTTTCAGCTTCCAGTTGAGTTCTAGGGCCCACTCAGCCTTCAAAACTGGTAGGTCTGCTCAATCCTGGCTCCAGAAAGGCAGCACTCCCTATAAGGTTCTATGATATCCTATGGTCAAATGCTCCATTTTACTGGGATCCAGTAGCTGGCCAGGAGTTCTTTTATGAAAATTATGTAATTCTCCAATGTAGAAACTTAGGATTTTGCTGTGATTCTCTCATTGGCACTTGCTACAAATACCACCTACTGCAGATAACTTTAATACAGAAATTCTCAAACTTTTCAACCCAGAAAACCTTTACACAAGGTAGCTGTAGACATATAGATGCTATAATCTAGATATAGATATATTCACTGTATTAGAAAATAAAATTGTTAATTGAAAAAAGATTACAAAATAATTTTAAAATAATGATAATAAGCTCATCTCATGCTAACATATGAAACATGTTTATGAAAAATAACTATACTTTCCAGAAGCATTTAGTGATATGGTTGGCATTGTTTTATAATTTAGTAAATATTTTAAATATCTGACTTAATAGATGATAGTTGGATTCTTGTATCAGCTTCTGCATTGAATCAGTTGCTATATCTTGATTTAATTGAAGTATATGAAAAATATCCATCTGGCCTCAGAAACATGCAGTTGGAAAAAAGAAGAGTATCTTCATGACCTTTTCATACAATTTTTGATATAATCCTTTGTTACTATACTGCAATGCAACCTGTGGTAGTATCTTAAAGCTCAGTTGCAACATGGCATATGACATTTTATTAAGGATATTTCATGCTCTCTTCCAATAAAAATCACTTGATCTTTCTTGCATTTTAAACAGATCCTTTATCCATGCAGGATTCTATAAAGCCATCCATTGATCACTAGGGAAATAAGATTCAGTGAGTTATTCAGTGAGGTTTTCCAGATGTTCAGACATCCTTTATCAGGATCAAAAATTCACATTCATTAATATCACCATCAAACTTATCAGAAAGTCTTTGAAATGTTGAGAAGCTGTCAAGCTCATAGTTTTAGATACAAGTTTTCCAAAATTCAAATTTTGGTTTGAAATCTTGAATGCTATCATTGGTAATAAATAATGTCAAGGTGTTTTTTCAAGTATGACAATTACCCCGTGATAAAGTTCAAATGATAAAAAAGTAATATTTCAAACAATTAAAAAGTAATTATAGTATTCTATACATAAACTAAGCAAGTTATGAAATAGTTGCATTATAAACAACTATCAAACTTTTAATATGCTCATACATAATGCAATTTGTAAAAATCATCAGTATCAACATTTTTGTAGTACATTTACATGAATGAAAATAAATATGCCCAATAAATGTGTATAATAGTCAACCCACTATTATACTAAAAATGTTAAGTCAAAAATATTAAGTATCTTTTAACCAGTCCAAATTGAGGTATATAAACACACACACACACACACACACACACACACACACACATAAATACTTGTATATGTATATATATATATATATATATATATATATATATATATATACGAGATAGCTCATACATATATATATGTCAAGGAAAACACATGTTGGTGAGAATTTTGTGAAAATTTGACTTTAACATTTGTATGGGATTAAAAATGACAAAACTCTTCCAAAGGCAATTCAAAATTTGTATAAAACATTAACACTATTTGCTTTGACCCATTAATTATTTGAAATAAAATTATGTATTAAAATATGACATTTTTATATATGTTTAATATTAACATGACAGAATATTATACAGTCTTTAGAAATCTTATTTTTCAATAGACACATTTTTATTAAATATGTATAATAGTAAAGAAAATAAATCAAAGTATCAAATATCACTTCCACAAAGAAAGCCTCTGATGTACATAATAGTCACCCATAACCAGCTTTTCCATCTATTTAAGTTTATCTTTGAGAAAAAGTTTTTGTTTCTTTGCTTATTTTAAATATTTTTCTCTCAGTGAAATATAAGTTCCATGAGAAAAGATTTTTTTTTTTTTTGCCACGGCATGTGGGATCTTAGTTTCCAGACCAGGGATTGAACCCACACCCCCTGCATTGGAAGCACAGAGTCTTAACCACTGGATCGCCAGGGAAGTCTGGAGAAAAGGTATTTTTATTGTTTACTCCTTTATTCCTAGCAGATAAACAGAATCTGGTACATGGTAGGCATTCATGAAATAATTTTTATGTTAATGAGTAAATAAAATTTAACATGAAATAAATTTGGGAGTGAAACTTTTATTGTTATATAGTTTTCTGAGAGGTTTTTTTTTTGCAAATTATTTCTCAGGACAAATTCACATACTGCAATTACAAAAATTCTATGTTTGATAAAGGATAATCTTTTGAACAGACATCCAATATCTCAGGTTTTTTAAATATGTGTCAAATTGGAAATTCTTTTATTACTCAATGTGAAGGGTTTCTAATTCCTAATGTAGCTATTCCATATTCAAAGCAAGCACTTTGTCTCTCTGTATGTACTCGATTTCTACCATATTTTTGTTTTTACTTTTGTGTATTTTTTTGTTTTACTTCTTACAGGAGACAATCCTGCGCTAAGAGGATAAGAATTTTATAGCTCTGAAATTGCCCTCCTGAGTATGCTTTCTGGAATGTCAATTTATTATTGATTTTGAAGACTGTTCTACTGCATTCTGAAGACCTAAAGCACTGTTTTTCTTACTGCCCTTTACCCTATGGTGTCTTTACTTTGCTTAAAAGCAAATCCCAGATGGCACATAGGTCCATTGTTAATTCTCTAAAATGTTACATAACAAATAAAATTTCACACAAATTGACAAAGAATTCTTTATTTTAATTGTATGGTCAAAAGGAACATTTTTCAGCTTTATTTATTACTTTGCCATTATAGTTTCTTATTCATTATGAGATTATTTTGTAACTTGTAAAGATATGATGTCACCCTTACTTATGTCTTTGATGTCCAGGACATAGATTTAAAGGAATGTCTAAAGTTTATGCCATTGGGCCAACTGCCATTCTGGCATTCAGATTTTACTATGTTACCTTTTGTAGAGCACTGTTTCACACACCCCTGCCTCCATAGATATCCTAGTTGTCTGTATATTAAACTGAGTGTACCGGGGGATGGAAAGATCAAAATACTATAAAGTGGTCTGCCTCTTTCCTTGTACAATTTCCAGAGTTACAAGCAGAATCATTCTGTTCAAAACAATAAAAATAAAAAAGCCCCCTGAGCTCTGGACTGAGTGGACAAAGAAGCACTGGGAAATTGTCATCAGTTCCAGGCAGCTGCCTTAGGACAGGTTTTCTCAGCTTCCGCCATACTAATATTTTTGTTCCAATTATTCCTTTTTGTAGGACCTGGATTGTAGGATGTAAAGAATCATCCCACCCACAGATAAGGTAACATTCCCCACCCTCCTGCATGACCACCAAAACTGACTCTAGACATTGCCAAAGTCCCCTGGGAAAATCTTACCTTGCTCCAGTTGAGAACCACACCTTTAGGTATTAAAACATACAACAACAATAAAAACAAAAACATTTCATAATCACTAGGGTTCTCAAACTAAGGACAAATCAATTAAAGGCAAAATCATTATTGTTTCTTAGCCAACGTCATTCTTCAAGTGTTGGATCCAATCATAGGTTCCGGGGTCCTGGTTTTGAAACTTTAATGTACATACAACTTATCTAGAACCTGACGAGGTGCAATCACTCTCTGAACTAGAGGCCAGGTGAGGAGTGTTTCAAGGAGGATGGGATTAATTAAAAATTAATTTTGTCAAATGTTTCTGCTGCTTCACCAAGTGAGATGAGGAATAGAATTGAATATTAGATTTAGCATCATACAGATGTCTGCTGACCTTAAATAAAGATGGTTTAAAATAAAGATGCTTGGACTCCCATTTGTAAGAAATTCGAATTCAATAGCTTTTCAATAGAATCTATCAAATAGATTATCTGTTATTCAATCAATAATGGGATCCATAGAATCACAGGATAAATAAGTTATTGCATAGAAAGTTTAAGAAATTGAATAAGAGCTATCAAAGACTGAAGATAAAATTTAGTGCAGTCAATAAAGTGTGGGATTGGGTGGAGGTTCAGAGAAGAAACGTCCTGTTTTAGTCAGTAGAAAGATTTTTTTTTTTTTACTTGTACATGAACGAGCCTCAACAAATATGTTTTGCTTCTATCCCTCTGAAGTAAATGTTTATCTAGGTCCACGAGGTGATTTAGAAATACAAGTCAGGCACAAACAATGAACAATATCTTTGTGGGGAAAATTATGGCTGTTACCTTGAAAGGTAAAAGGTTTTCATGACTACATTTAAAGTAACAGATGGTGAATTGTCTTTTATACAAGCATTAGTTAGAAGCTATATCTCTTCATTGTAATAGATTTTGAAATTGAAAAGATATAACTGAATGTAGCATTTGCCAAGCTAGTTACTTTTCAGTGGGACATAAAAAGAAACCGGTGGAGGCTTTACACTGATTTTCCCTGACCATTCTCAAGAAGGAATTCACTGACTATATCTGGACGTACTCAGAGTTCCTTCCCAAACCTCTGCTGACACAATCTCATCACTTCTTTGCAAACAGTGATTACCAGACACAATCATCTGTGTCAGCTGAATAAAGAGTTCTTTTTAAAGAAACATTACCCAAGCTATTTCCTTCATGCTTCTTTTTTGAGCAAATAGTTACACTGAAATTTCAACAAAGACAAATAGGGCTACACTGAAGTGATTTTCTCTTGAGATACTGGACAAAAATTGTAGCTTTTTCGAATTCTTCAGCTTGTTTTTCAAATTCAATAAGTTTGTTAAAAGGCAAACACTCTGAAGGTAGGGCTGCTTTTAACCTGTTTTTTTCACTGCTGTGTTCCCAGCTGTTAAAAGAGTTCTTAAGGCCTAGAAGCTGCTAAATACAAATTTGTTAAATGAACAAATAAACAGAAATTCATTGTGTTGAATTTGAAATGAGAGTATTCATGCTTTCTCTTGAGTGTTTCTGAGCAGACATAACTATGTATAAATACATTATGTGTTTATCTAAGGCCCACCCTTCCACAGAGTGCCTGTGCCCTCACTTACACATAGCCACTGATTCCTGCTCCCTGGTGCATCGCCATCCTTTCCTTTTTCTAGGGCACCATCCAGTTAATACACATGCAGACTGTTTTACATCCTTCTGGGAAAAATAATAAAAGCTATTATAAAAGGAAGGAAAAATAAACCTCTCTCTCGTCCTTACTTCATTCTCCAACTATATTCTCTCTTCTCTTTCTATTTGCAAAGATAATTGTTTGCCCTTTCAGTTTTAATTTCTCCCTACCTACTTTTTCTTGAACTTTCTCCAGTCAGGAACTCACCCTTACAAATTCACTGAAAGTGCTTTTGTTAAGGTCAGCAGATATCCGTATGATGCTAAATCCAATATTTAATTCCATTCCTCATCTTACTTGGTGAAGCAGCAGAAACATTTGACAAAATTAATTTTTAATTAATCCCATCCTCCTTGAAACACTCCTCACTTTACCTCTAGTTCAGAGAATCATTGCACTATGTCAGGTTCTTCTCAACATTTTTTCTTGGTTCTCCTTATCTCCCCAACAGGTTAAATTTGGCATGCCCTAGGCCTCACTCCTTGGACACCTTTTCTTCTCTATTTGCATTCTTTACTTTAAAATCTTCATCTCTTTTCCTGGTTTTCAACATCGCCTATATACTGATGTCATCACATTTTTATCTGCACCAAAGAGCTCCCCATGAATTCCAGGCTGCCTAGATATAGTGGACACCAAGGACTCTGCCTACTTCCAGCTAAACTTTCAGACTGTCTTAGACCTCAATTGGCACCCGCCTACGCAGAAAGATGTGGATCAGCTACCCCAGCTGGCCATCAGGTGTGTCAGACTTCCTCATCTGCAGGAGTCTGAGAGCATCCTTTGCAGCAGTTCACAGAGTTCAGGTGCAAGGACAGAAAATCCTTTCCAGGAGGAGACATGATCACCCAGTTTTCAAACCTCATCTACCACAAGAGTAATATTTTTGTAACAATTCAACAGGCGAGGTTTCCAGGGTCTCCATGAGGGGCTGCCCAATAACCTCCCTCACAGCACTTGGGAAAGTACAAAGCCATGTCTTTCTTTAAATCAATTATAGTTCCCCAATACAGATGCAGTTCACCAATCATGGTCAGGTATTTCGGCCATTAGCAACATTGTCTTGTTTTAAAGCTCATTTGCTAAATCCCACCAATGACACACCTATAGTAAAAAAAAAAAATATATATATATATATATATAGTTTAAGCTTATTGAGTTTGCTGCAATAAAGGGCACAGCAGGATTAATGGGGTGTCTCAAAAAGGGGGAGTTAATGAAGGACGCTTACAGGATTTTGAGGTCTGGAGTTAATCACAGGATTATCTTGCTAGTGATTTGTTAGTTTTTGCAAACTAGGATGTTGTTGGAACAGTCAGTGGTCTCTATTTTTAGAATATATGCATTCACCTGGACGTATTTTTAGTTCAGCTTTTTCATGGTATTATCTTGGAGTTATGGCTCTGAATGAACTGGTGATAAAATAATTTGAGAATGGAGCACCTGTGATGGACATCATGGCTTTGGTTTGGCGCCTTTATCTGTTTTGTGTGCCATACTGCAGACTGCTTTGAAATAATTCAGTTTTCATTTCAATTTTCAGTTTCACCTACTGTCTATCAGGATATTAACACTTTATTATTAATAATACCATTAGCATATTATCTGTATGAGGTTCCCAGGAAAAGAAAAGAGCCAAACAAAAATCAAATTCTCTTATCATGCAGGAGCAGTTTGTTAACCCTTTTCCACAACATCTAACTGCCTACTTTACATTTCTCATGGAGGTAGATCAGAGACAGTATTCGGCTTAAACTTAACATTTCCAGATTTAACATTCCATCCTTCACCAGAAAGCAAACAAGCTAACAAAGAGCCAAACTACATAAAACACACACAACCCAAACCCTGCTTCTTCTACAG
Organism: Balaenoptera physalus; assembly: GCF_965194825.1. Taxonomy (NCBI): domain Eukaryota; kingdom Metazoa; phylum Chordata; class Mammalia; order Artiodactyla; family Balaenopteridae; genus Balaenoptera; species Balaenoptera physalus. The sequence goes on from NC_138888.1 coordinate 104,841,863, forward strand.
GCTTCCACGTTGCATTCATGTAAAGTCCATGCTTTCAGTTTTATAAGTTAAACACTTGAAGCCCCCTTTGTGTCTCCCTTTCTCACACAACACATATTCAGTCAAGTCTCATGTTCTATTAGCTTTACCTTCAAAACAAATCCAGATTTCAGTCACTTTATAATTTCTGTCTCTCCTGGATGTTTGCAATATCCCTTTCAGTCTATTGTGAATATGGCAGCCACGGTGATTCTTTTAAAGTGTAGTCAGATTTTCCCTCTTCTTCTCAGAAGTCTCCTGTGGCTCCTGTGTCACTCAGAGTAAAAGCCAGAGCCCTTAAAATGATTTTCAGGGCTCTAGGGAAACTTACCACCATAACCTCTTTAACCTTAGCTCTTATGTTGGGGATAGGACATTTCCCCCCCCATCCCTCTTTGTGTTCTTTTTGGATGATCTAATAATTAATTCTGTAATAAGCATTTTTGCTTAAGAGTAAAGGGGAAAAGATTTCCTTAAATCTGGAGAAGCAAACATTTAAAAAATCAGCAATGTTTCAAGTGTAAAAAAATCATTAAAAAATATAATCGTCTTCCTCTGTTTACCTAGTTCCATATAATTAACGGTTGTTTTGCTTGATCTTTTGCTAGAAGTTTTATGAAGCCATCAGTTTTTCATTAGGGTTCTGTAAATTCTTACTCAGTTCAACATTATGATTCGATAGTCATCAAAAACTTGTATTCTAGAGTGCTTATTAAATTCCTTTCCATGAACTTCTCTGAAGATGAAACACTTGCAGGAAGATTTTGTAAAAGCATCTGAATAAAACAACATCTGTCTTTAAATTATAAAAGTCTTAAAATGTCTATTATTAAAGATCTGATTTATTATCATGGAATTCACAAGGATTATTTCTGTGACACACAACATTTTAGGATAATAACTAGAATTATGAATGATAACATTATATTAGGACATATCCACATTTTAGAAATTTCATATAAATTTCTAGAACATTTATATTAATTTGACAATGTTTGCCATGTAATTTAACATATCAAGTAAGCCCAATTAGTTTAATATTTCTCTTTTATAAGGAGAGAAAAAATCTTTTGAGGTGTTTCAGGAAGCCCTCTGGAAAACCCCCAAGTTATTTTTAAGTCAATGACTTCATTTAAAATTTAGTTTTGGAGAAGTTTGTCAAAAATGTCAAAAATACTTTAAAATGCTTGGTCCAATAGGCTTATAAATCACTGTGAAACAAGACTTAGTTATCTATTCAATCAAAGTGACAAAGACTTTGCAGGCAAATTCAGAAAAGTAAAACAGTTGACCCTTGAACAACATGGAGGGTAGGGGTACAGACCCTCCACGCAGTCAAAAATCCAAATAAATGGTTGGAACTCCACACATGCATTTCCTCTGTATCTGCAGTTCTCCATGTCCATGGATTCCACCTACTGCAGATTGTGTGGTACTGTAGTAGTTACTGTTAAAAATATCTGCAGGTAAGTGGACCCAGGTAGTTCAAGTCCATATTTTTCAGGGGTCAACTGCAGTTGTAAAAAGTTTTAGCTCTTTCAGTATCAGAATGACTCCTTTTTGATTTCCTAAGTAATCAAAGACCTGATAAAGACAAAACATATATTTTTTTTGTTTTTCTAGACAGATTACATTAAAGGTAAAGAAAATTTTTGTTTATAATTTCTGATTAAGAGCAGACCAATAGTCTTAAAAAAAACCCTCTGTTTTATTAACAGTGGAAAAAATCAAATTTTAATTTTATACAAGTTTACTTTTCATATTAAAATTCATTTATTTAATTAAATTCACTACATTCTTAGTTAGCCCTAACAATATATAAAATTACTTTCCAAAGTTTCCTTTTTTCATAAACCTTCTACAACTTTCTATATCCATTTTATTTTTTCCCTTGTTCTCTTTCCCATTTAGAAATAACCAGCTTTGCTTTAGTAAAAAAAACCTTTCATTTCCCCAAAAATGTATTTCCATACTTCGTCTTTTTCCCAAAACACGTACTTACTTTTCCCTGTACACAACGATGTTTTTCTTATTATATTTAGTAGCTTTAATTGCATATATTAATTAGAATTCTTAACCATTATAAACCTCAATGTCTAGTAAAAACTAGAAAGTAAGCTATTGTGAACTGTTTGTTACATAAGCATTCTTTAGATTGGCAAATTTTATAATTTTTAGAAACATACATTTTCTCATAGAGAGAATTTTTCAGTGTGGTACAAGACATGTTTATTAATAAACCAAGCACCTTTAATTTCTCTATAATAAGAGGTCAAAAGTAAATAAACTTAGATTTATTTAGTAATTAATGTTTCAGTATTTTACCTTACTCAGAAATGATCTAAACTTTCAATAACTTTTCATCATTTAATTTAATTCTAAGGTGATAAGTTACTAAAGAGATTTGGGAAACTATTAGTAGACATATCATAAAACAATCATTGCTAAAAAGTTCACCCCAAAACTCTTATCTCATTTACATCTATTTAATTCATTTGTTCTTAACAATCATACTTAAATTACTCATGAAAATTGCATGAGACATTAAAGCAGTTAGTCATTCTCTTAATGTTTGTTTTTTTTTTTTTTTTTTTCTACAAGCATTGCAGCAGAGACAAACATGAGCCCCTTTAATTAGTAAATTCAAGTAGAACAAAAGTTGTTTATCTGCATTATATTTAACATGGATACTCTGAGGACACACCCATATTAATTGAACCAGCAAGCTTAAAAGTATCTTTTATTTACCAAAGATTAGCCTAGATCACATGAACTTGAAAAGAAAAAACATTTTGGTTAGCTTTTATTATATCTCTGAGATTTAGAAATACTTAATTTATAACTGTTTATTTTTATGCTAATTAAATAAAGCTCTTTTACAAATTAATTTTGGCAATGCTATCTGAAGGTAGAAAAATACCATATCTATAATGCACATGCATAGACATACTTACATACAGTTAGGAAGAGAGATCTCACAATCTTATTTTAAAACTTTAGTCATGAATCAGATACAATACAAACTCACTAATTTATAAGTAACAGTTGGAATAAATTAAGTTTACTTGCTCAGATAGCTAGTCTTTCATTATTTGTGGAGATTTTTAAGATCTTTATTTGCCCTTGAAGAACAGGCTAAAGATTTAGTGCTTGGGCAAGAGAACTATTTTAGCAGTTTGTGTTTTAAATGGCCCCTTCTACAGCCCCCATTTCTTTTTTTTTTTTTTTTTTTTTTAGTTTCAGGTTCTATTTATTGAGTTAATCTGAGCTCAGTCTCAGGTGATTGTGGGCTGTGTTTACTTTCAAAAACATAATAAGATGTATAACTTTAAGGCACAGAGAAAGAAAATATAAGTTTCATCCTAGGAGTTTTGGAGTATATTTGTCTATTATAGTAAGTGTTAGGGTAATTATTATTCAATTGTTTTCTTAAGTACAGAACAATTTTGTTCCAATAGCCTGATCTTTTGTATCTATAAGCATTTTGAGAGGAATAGGAGAGGTCTTTGGATTGGTAAAAATAGGTGGGCCTTGACTTATTTCTAGAGTTGCATTTCTGTCTTTGCAAGACAAAGACAGTTTTTTCTAACAGCTGTTGAATATTGGCTTCTGCTGATATTTTTCTTGGTTTATGTAGGAGGGTAGGAGGGTCTGGGGAACTGTGAGGAGATGGGGCATTTTTATTTTAAGAAAGAGAATTTATATTGGATCTTTAAGTCTAATTTCTGTTTTTTCATGTTAATAAGGGTTTAAACACTAAGACTAGTCATTATACTTTGCGTGTGTGTGTGTGTGTGTGTGTGTGTGTGTGTGTGTGTGTGTTCTCCTTTCAGTTTGGTCCTCCCACAGTGCCAATAAAACAACTATTTAGGATAAGAGCTCTCAAGATTTTTTTGTCTTCTCTTTTCAAATATAGTCAGTTTAAAGGATCAAACAATCTGGCCATTGATGAGTAGAATCTTACATTAATTTCAAGTAGCAACTTAAACCAATATGCTTTTCTTATGGTTTAATCAAACACAGGAGGCATCTCACATGAGTCTAACACTAACTTTTCCAGCACTAACAAGCAATGAAGTTTGGAATGATAAAGGCCCCTTATGGACTAAGACCCCTGATGAAAATTCCCTAGAGAACTGGCACTGCTGGACACAGACAGTGCTGCTTATGATTTTGTGTCTTGGAATCTCAGTCTATTCGACTGGCCACCACTGCACCCTGGTAAATGCACCTTCTGAATGGTGATGAGATCCCTGACCTTCCACTGGCCTTGGTAAGAGGTCCCAGGATCTCCAGCTGCAGAGCCTCAGGGCAGGGGGGAGTGGGTCCATCAAGTACCCTGCTGACTAAACCAACTGCTGGGGAAGGGCCGATTTCCCCGCTGCCCCTCTTGACTTCTTTTGGCTGGTCTAATAATTAAATTGTCAGATTTACAAGACAGACTGATAGGCGAAAAAAAAAAAATTAATGCATATGCATATAGGTCTCATGGAAATGGGACCCCCAAAGTGGCCAAAACAGGCCTATTATATATCATTTTTAGCTAAAGAAGAAATTATTTGTGAAGACTTAGTGAAGCTAAGGGCTTGTGTTTGGGGTAGCAGGTTAATGAAGAAGTGACAGAGTTTGGTTTCTTAGCCTTGAATTCCCTAACTCTGGTGATCAGGATACTTTAGATCCCCTTGCTGTAAAAAAGATGTCTTCATGTGGGAGACTTATTTCACACTTTCAGAGGGAAAGGAATGGTCAGAGTGTTGTATTTAATATCTTCTTTTCCACTGCTGTTTCTCTAGTAATTCTAATTCAAAATAATTAATACGGCATTGAGACATATTTGGGGGCAGCCTGCCCTGCATCCCAACACTTACTTCTCTACCCTCTCACACTCCTTTCAGCCACATTGGCTTCCTTGTTTGTCTGCAATAAGGGATGTTCTTCCAGATTTACGCATGGCTTGCTACTTCACCTCCTTCAAGTCATTGCTCAATGTTTTCCCCACCCCACTCCCTGGTCTCTCCTCATCTCTCATTTATATACTTTTCTTATCCACGTTGTTTATTTTGTGTTTCTCTGCATTAGATTGTAGGTACATGAGGAAAGACCTTTTCTTTCTGCTGCAAGAAGTATCTGTTGAATGGAGTTTTTGAAACTAAAAGTGCATTGTGGGCGTTTTATAGTGTGAGTGAAAAATATTGCCTGCCATAGCAGTAAACAAAGGATGTTGCCGCCATCAAACCATCACTTCATCCTGCCCTGATGGTGAGCCCTGAGGGAATTCAGAATGGAAACAAATAGGCTGCCCACTGCCAAGCCCTCAGCCATTGCAGCCACCCGCAACTGTGTACCCTGAGGGGATTCAAGATGGAGAAAAGCAGGATATTGGCCCCAATAGCTGAGGTGAGTATCAAAGGAATGATTTCAGTGAGTCCAGACACTTGCACCTTTCCATACACAGAAAAGCTCTAAATTCCTTAACTTGAGATATCTGATTTTCTTTAATTAACATTATCTTATGATGTTCTGACTATCTGGTCTTCATTGTAAAAACTCCTGTATACCCTGGCTCCTTCTCTTGCCTCTTCAGAATAGTCCCTCAGAGTTATCTGAGATGCTGTGTCCTGGGCTTACGGCTTCAGTTTTGTCTGCCAGATTAAACATAACTCTCAACTTCTAGGTTGTGTAATTTTTTTCAGTCAACAATAGTATAAGGGAAAGATGACAGTAGCCTAAGCGTATTTGCAGCTTTAAATGTCAGGTTAGTTGAAAGCCTATTTATTATTATTATCATTTTGCTAATGTGTTTATAATACAACAGTTATCAGTGTTTCTATATACATGGACATGCATATAACATTAATCACTATAATCAGATATTGCCTAACATTAGAACCACAGTTTTCTATCACTGTCATAGGTGATTTGTCAGGGTGAAAAGACAAACTTTGATACAAAGGAAGACAATTTCTTATTAGAGCTCATTAAAGTTATGGTTTTCCTGGGTTTCCACCAAAGAAAGCAGATTCATGTTATGATCAAACATGTATGTTTATGTGTGTGTGTGTTTGTCTAGCTGTAAGTGCATGTCACAAATATGTGACACAATTATTCATGTAAGCATTCGCAAAGGAAAAAGAAGAAAGGGAACTAACTAAGCAAGCAAATTCTAATTTTGGCAACATGGAAACTGATTAATAGGGTGGCATACAGCTGTCGGAAATAGAACAACAACTAGGTACCCCTTGACTTTTGAGGTTTGATACCTTTATAACGGATTTAAGGTCTTCTCTTCAACTGGACTTGGAATGTTTCTGAGCATATCAAGTATGCATTGTGGAAGACAGAAATTTATCACGTCAGCAAAGAAGTCTACATATCCATATGGACAATACAGGTAATTTTTTCTGGGCAAGCAGAGTGCTTTGGCTTCCAATCTAAAACTAGGTTTCTTTTTCATACTAGATTGATGGTGATGTATCTATGGCCTTCCACAGAAACCATGACATATTGCATGTTGGGCTCCATTATTCTGTGGATACAGATCTTAATGAACTATTGCTGCCAGAGAACATGATGTATCTGACAATCCAGCTAAGACCTGGATACACTGTATATACTATATTCTGGGCATTTTTCTTGTGATGCATAAACCTGGCTTTAGGCCATGTCTGTACAATAGAATTCTACCTCACTGAACAATTCACTAGGTATGATTTGTTGTGACCTGTCTACACAGCTCTTGAGTAGTGGATGTCTTAATGAGCCACAGCAAATTGGAAGGGCCAGTTCATAGCTGCTGTCACATACTATAGCCACGACCTCAATTAAAGTTATAGATTACTCCTAAGCATTGTTCATTGTTAGTGACTCAAACTAGAGCATAGAATACTCTCATTAATCCCTTGATTGAATGGAGAACATACATATCAGACATTTCTGCACTGAAGGTATTACTTTACCTACTGGAATATTGCATAATTTGATTGACAGTAATTGCTACCATATGCTTCCAATTATCTGATTAGTGGTTGCTACTACATATGCTACCAATTACATAAAGCTAGCACTGCTTGAGAGACTCCATTCAAAACTGTCACTGAATCTCAGAATGCTGCACCAAGTTTGCCTTGAAAAATGCTTCTTGAGTTGATGTATATGTAGCCTATGAAAAGTTTTATATGAGATGATAATAATAATCTTTTAAGTTAAACAAGGTTTTAATTATAAAATTATTGAAAATTAATTTCATAAAATTATTGAAAACAAAATTTGAAAAGTAAAAGAGGTGAAATGAAACACATTAAAAATAAGCACTAAAGCAATCTCAATATCTAATTAACAATCTATAACACTGAGGTTTCTGCCTCAGTTCTTTTAATTATGGAATAGGATTAAGGAGTTATTTGAATGTCATGTTTTTTTTTTAAATTTATTCATTTATGAACACATATTAAGGACCATTGCATGCAAAATATTAGATATAAAGACCACGGCAGACAGAAAGGTAAAAGGCACCTCTGACTACAGTATAGAAGACACCAATGTACACATATTATAAATCATGATGCAATAATTTAAAAGAAAGAAGTATTAAACTCTATACTCATTGGAATAGAGATCAGCTTTAGCTCTATGGAGAAAAATATATTTAAACTGATAGTGCAAATTTTCAATTCATGCTTGAAAAATAAATAGAATTTCATGTGGTAGAAATAGGGACAGATGAAGGTGCCTATTCACAAAGAGGGAATAGCAGGGCAAAAGGTGATTCATTTACATATGATAAAATGACACTGAGTCACTTGTCCATCCTCACATGTCAACCTATCCAAATAACAAAATTTCTGCAGTCTGCAAATAGAATGCTGGTTGTTTGAAAGTTTTCTCCTCTTTGTTTCTACTGTGTCTTGGGGAAAAATCAAAAATACATAGTTGACATTTCAAAGCAATATCCAGTAAAATGTGTAGTACAAATACTAAATTGTCAGAAATCCTTGGGAATAGTGACATAGATTCATTTTTCCTAGCTGTTTGTTTGCTGGTGTTTTCATTTTTTGGGGCATCCACTTATGTAATTCCAGTGTATCATAGCTGTACACTACAAATCTATAATTTCCTCATTCCATTTCATATTTTATGCAATTTTCTGATTAATCTTTTTAAAAATAATTTATGCAGTTTTCATTTATACAACAGTTATGCACTGATCATCTACTTTGTGACAGCTTTTTACTAAGACTGGGAAGATCATAGCCTTGTGGACTAAACATTCTGCAACTTGAACCATGCCATTCTCCTACACAAAAGGCTAAAATGCCCTATCCTTGCCTTGTGCAATATTTTCCAGTATTAATTCCATTCTGAGTCATATTCCTGGAAATGTATTTTTAGCAAGGGCAGTGGGTATTTTAAGTGTCGACTGAAAAATGCACAACCTAAAAATTGAGAGCTATGCTTTATTCAGTGGACATTCTTAGGACTTCAAGCCCTGGAGATAGCATCTCAAATAACCCTGAGAAAACTGGTCTGAGGAGGCAAGCAAGGAGCCAGAATATACAGGAGTTTTTGCAACAAAGGGCCAGTAGTTGGAACATCAAAAGATTATTGTTAATAAAAGGAAACCAGATATCTCAAGTTAAGGGATTTAGTGTTTTCTATGTATGAAAAGATGCAAGAGTCTGGGCTCACTAAAATCATTCCTCTGATATGCACCTCAGCAATCTGGGGCCAGTATCCTGTGCTTTCTCACCCTGAGTTTCCTCAAGCTACACCGTTGGAGGTGGTTGCAGTCTGATGACTGGTAGATGGCGGGCATCCATTGTGTCCTTCCTGAGTTCACTCAGGGCTCACAGTCAGGGGAGCTGTAATGTAGCGGCTTGATGGCTGCAGCATCCTTTGTTTACTGATATGGCAGGCAATATTTTAGTTCTCATAAGCAGGCTAGAGTCCTCATCTAATTAATAAGCTCAAACCAGCCCTGTGCAACTTTAAGATTTTCATGCACAGTTGGACCTTCCATTATATTTATATATAAAATAAATTCATTCAGTGTCAGTTTTGATAGAAAGTTTAAAAAATTTCAGGGTATAAACTCCAGCTGAAGGGAGATCTAATAATGCTAAAAGTCTTGAATAGATGGGAATGACAGTGTTGAACAATAATCATTTGGACCTGCAACAAAAGAGGACCTTAGGACAGGTAACGGGTATTAAATTTCAACCTATATTCCTACACCAGGACCAACTGCTTCACACACGGCCAGCCCAAAATTAGACTCATAAAGAACTTTGTAACAGCACAATTATATTATATACAAGACGGGAGAAAAGTTAAAAGAAACACTTTAATTATTTGATGATGCTGACGCATAATTTCAAGAAATCTGGAAAAGTAGCAATAGTGTTAGGGGAACCACTGACCAAAACCGCCCTCCCTGGCCAGGCATGATAGTAACCCCTTGCATGAGTTATCCTACAACAGGAGGTCCTGGTACGGAATGCAGAACTAACAAGTTACCACCAACAGGGAGAATTCAGGAAAGGTCAAAAGGAGAGAGGAGATGCCAGTCCATATGTCCTACCAACCTCTCAGAATCCTTCTCACTGGAATCTATCTTGGCTGAGCAATGCATGTGCCACCAGAAAGGACCCTGAGTCAGAACGATTGGCCAGAAACAACCAGGAAACTAACCTCACCACCATAAAACCCAAGAGTGCAAGCCACGTACATGGCCAAGCAGTTCTCTTGGGTTCCCTTACCCTGCTGCTCTCTGCCCAGGAGCCCCTTCCCCATAAAGTTTCTTGTTTTGTCAGCATGTGTGTCTCCTTGGACAATTCACTTCTGAGTGTTAGACAAGAGCCCACTCTCAGGCCCTGGAAGGTGTCCCCCTTCCTGCAACAATAGCATGAAGCTGAGGGTATTGTTATGGACTGAATTGTGTGTCCTTGGAATTCATATGTTGAAGCCCTAACCCACTCCTCCCCACCTTTAGAGATGATTAGATTTAGATGAGGTCATGAGGTTGGGACTCTCAACATGGACTGAGGCCCTTAAAAGAAGAGACACCAGAGAGCTCTCTCTCTCTCCCCCTCTCTCTGCCATGTGAGGACACAAGAAGTCGGCCGTGTACTAACCAGGAATAGAATCCTCAACAGAACCTGACCATGCTGGCACCCTGATCTCAGGCTTCCAGCCTCCAGAAGTGTGAGAAAATAAATTTCTGTTGTTGAAGTCACCCAGTCAATGACATTTTTTATGGTATCCCAAGCAGACTAATATGTACAATCTGGGATATGGCAAAGGCCCTGGAACAAATATATCACAGGCTGTTTAAGATAAATTTTTAAACGTGAAAACAGATAAAACACATAGACAACACTATTCCCACAACTGCAAGGAAAAATCAATCCTCAGCTGGATGGAATACGGAGAGAAGAATGCCTGACTAGCCATTAACAAAAACACAGTTTTAATTAAAGGAAAGGAACCACAGAAAATCATGCTGTAAAGATACAATATCTTTGAGAACAAACTAAAAAGTAAGCTAAAAATTAGTCTATACAATGATAACAGTGACTAACATTTGCCAACTTAAGTTCATGAATGTACAGCAGAAAATTACTCTACTTATGTATTGTTTGAATTTCCAGTGTTTTTATTTCAAGGTGCCAGTCACATATGATCAACTTTCATAAAATTGTAATGCATGCAAATTATAATTTAGATTTTGTTACTGAAGTATGTTTTAAAAAAGGATGTGAGGTACTATTTAATTTCTTTTCTTCAACATTAATAAATTAGCTTTTGATTTTTAGCTATATTACTGAAACAAAGCAGATGTTTGTTAAAGTGTATCCCAACTTAAAGCCTCAAACATTGTAAGGGATTATTGTTTTAATTATTATAAAAATGTTTTCAAAGGTTAAGTTGTCACTGGGGGTAAACATTCTGCATAATGACATCTAAGTTAGTGTATTTTTCTATGCAGGCAATGCTAAAAACCTGTGAAGACTACCTGAAAATAAAGCACACAAAAAAATAAATTAGGCTCTAAATGTGCTATATGCCAATTATAACTTCTTCTGATATTTAGTCCATAAATTGAAAGAATTGAAGATATGTACAGCCTTGCAGTCAGCATTATTCCTTGGAGAAGAAATATGTCATCTCCAGTTGGCAAAGTGGTACATATAAGTACAATAGCTATAAATCATTTGTTCTGATAAGAGAAACAACTCTAGGGAGCTTGGAAATACACTCTCTATTTGGAGAAACACAAATTAAGTACATAGGTAAAAAAAAAAAAAAAAAAAAAAAACACCTCATAACGTGTCTTTTGTATTTAATGGGTTTCTTTTTCATGTGAAAGTGCAAAGAAAGTACTGTTCCTTGTGGTCTCTTTTTATGTAGCATCTTCCATTTGTTGTAAGCACGTGTATTACAGCCTTTCCCCTTTATGTACTGTCTCATGTTATGAAAGTGTATTGAATGGGTAGTTTTTAAATGAATAAAGAATTATGTTCATGAATCAGAATAAATTGAACCAAGACAAATTGTACTTGTTGAAAAATTACTCATTTCCAAAGTAAAGAAAACACACACACACACACAATTGTGGTGGGTACATATTATAATCCAATAGGTACATATTATAACTCAATAGGTTCTACATTCTTAAACATGCCCAAGTTCAATCCTGAGTTTGTTGAATCTGAAAACAAGGCTGGAAAAAATTTTAACTATTAAGATATAAACATGAGAAGTCCATGATTCCTTTAGACGAAAGATGCACAAGGCTAATTGTCACATTTTACTCTCACTCTGAAGTGTTCATTTTCTTTTGCTTTAACACTTTACTGTGGTTATTAATTTGAATAATTCAAGAGGCTTGTAAATAAAGAAGTCTGAAAAAAAAATATTCACATTTTGTTAAGAGCTACCTTTCCCCCAAATTACTTTGACTAAATCTAAGGCTGAAAAGCATTCTTTAATCAAATTGACGAGGCTTTCTTAATGATATGCCTTTTATTATAAATAATAAAAATGACCAAAACTAAAGTTTTTGTCAATAGTTATGTCATTTTCTTCATCAGTTAGTTCTGCAAACTCAAAAAGTATTAGGTAAATATTTGAGTAAAAATTATAAAACATAATCTCATTAAATATGACATTTTATAAATATGCTCTAATTGGCACTGGATTTGAGAGTGTTGTTGTGTGTGTGTGTGCGGGTTAAAGGGGAATGGGAGGAAAGAGGAGGAAGACTTATAGAATCATACACTATAGGATAAAATTTTGAGATTCAAATTTTAACTCACTATACATCGTACACAAGAGAAAGACTCAAATAGTTTAAGTGAATTAATATCACAAAGGCAGTTTGTAAGTGCTTGCACTCAGTTTGCAGCAATTACTGAAATTTGCCAAAGCAAATAGTAGAAAAAGTTTTCACTGTAAGTATTGTCTTGAACAAAAGAAGGCACTTAGCTAATGTCTTCTCTCCTTGATGTAAGCAGTATATTGGAACATAGAGTCCATTTACTAAGCACACCAAGATGACTGGAAAGGGAAGGGAAGGAATGTGGCTGGGTTTTGCTTTTGAAATTAAGTTATCTTTGTAATAAAGAGCTCTCTCCATGTAGACCTTAATATACAATAGCTTTATTTAAAATAACTAAATCCACAAGGCACTCCAAAGAGTCACGGTAAGATACCACAAAAAATGCGGGGGATTTACATGATGCTGAGGAACAATAGCAGTCATAAAATATCCCGGCCCAGGGCTCTTCCCTTTTCTTTCTTTGCAAGGGATTCTTGTTGGGTTTTATTCAATCCCAGTGAAACTTTCCATTTTGTTATGTTAAAGGATTACAAGTTGCTTAATGTCTTGATAACAAAGTGTCCTGGTAAATTAAGAAACTCTAAGATAAAAATAATCGTATGAGGTACTTGCTAGTAATGCTTTATGCATGTTTGATTCTTTACTTGAATGGAGAGTTTTCTTCTCCCACCCTACAGCTTTATTTATTTATTTTTCAATTATTTTTATCACTAGTTGTTAATTTGCATACATTAAAATTTGATTTTTTGTACCATACACTTCTGTGGGCTTGACAAATAGAGTTATGGGTTCATCACCATAGGCATGATACAGAATAATTTCGTCACATTAAAAATTCCCCTGTGCATTCCATTTTAACCAACCATTGCCCCTATTCCCTTCCCCTGGCAACCACTAATCTGCTTTCTGTCCCATAGTTTTGCCATTTTTGGAATGCTAGACAAATAGAATCAGACAATCTGGAGTATTTTGGGGTTGGCTCCTAGCAGTTATCAAAATGCATGTTGTTGCGTGCATCAGCAGCCTTTCCTTTTTATTGTTAAAAATTATTAGTATGTATAGATGTATCATAGTTTGTCCATTCAGTGATTGAAGGACATCTGTGTTGTTTCCGAATTTTGTTGAATATAAATAGAGTTGCTATAAACATTTAAGCACAGGGTTTTTGTGTAAATATAAGTTTACGTTTTATCAAATAAATCACTGGAATGAGATTATAGAGTCATGTGGTAGGTATATGTTTAATTTTGTAAGAAAGTACAAAACCATTTTCCCAAATTGCTATAGAATTTTGCATTCCCATCAGCAAAGTAAGAGGCTTCCAGTTTTTTCATGTCCTTACAGGTACTTGATGTGGTTAGTTTATTCATTTTAATTGGCATCTCATTGTGCTTATTTGGATTATTTTTATTTTTTTAAAAATATATGATGTTCAGCATTGTTATAGCTGAGGAATTGGCACCCTGTCCAGCTCTCTATGTTCTGAGTACCTGAGAGAAGTCTCCAGCTATTGTTTTGATTTATTTCTTACTAAAAATACATGGTAGTACATTTTCAAGCAGTTCAGTGTCTTAAAAATTACTAGATCCTTATTAATGTTGATAATTATTTAGAGATAATATAGTCAATAGGCAAAATGATATATTTTGTCATTGCTTCTTTTTTCTTTTTTTCTTTTTTAATTTTTTATTGAAGTATAGGTGATTTATAATTTGTGTTAATTTCCGCTGTAGAGCAAAGTGGTTCAGTTATGCATATATATATATATATATTCTTTCTTTAATATTATTTTCCATAATGGTTTATCTTGTGATATTGAATATAGTTCCCTGTGCTATAGAGTAGGACCTTGTTGTCATTGTTTCTTATGTGAATGTACTTTTGACATGCTGAGTCTTAAGTTACAATGCTTTAAATAATTAATTTCCTGTCTATGGTAAAAGTACATATGGGGGGTTGATTCTGATAGAGAAATAGAAAGCCAAAAGACAGAATATTGTTCTAAACAATGAGAACAAGTCAAATAAAATACAAAATCAGAGGGGTTTTTAAAATCCATTAAAAATTGAGAAAACAAAGATATCTAAATGAATTAAATTCAAGAAAAAGTCATCCCCTCCCAGGGGAGAAGAGACTCATGGTGTAATGACCAGAAAGAAAGAAGTTAGATATCTTCATTTAGAGATGTCATGATTGTATACATAGAACATTATTTGAGATCTACAAAGAATTATTAGAACTAATAAGTTATTATTGCCAGTTAGTAGGAAAGAATGTCAATATGTAAAATCATCTGCACTATTACATTCTAGTGGAAAACAACTGGAATGTGAAATACTAATACCATTTGCAAAGTTTTTTTTTTAAACTTTTTATTTTATATTGGAGTATAGTTGATTAACAACGTTGTGTTAGTTTCAGGTGTACAGCAAAGTGATTCAGTTATACATGTACATGTATCTATTCTTTTTCAACTTCTTTTCCCATTTAGGTTGTTACATAATATTGAGCAGGGTTCCAGGGTTATTCATGAGATTGCAGTGAGGATGTCGGCTGGGGCTGCATCATCAGAACGCTTGACGAGCTGGAGGAGCCACTTCCAAGATGGTGTCCTCACATGGCAGTTGGTTGGGGACTTCAGTTCTTCACCACATGGACCTCTCTAAAGAGCTGCTTGGGTGTCCTCATGACATGGCAGCTAGCTTTCCACAGGATGCAAGATCCAAGAGAGAACAAGGAGGAAGGCATAATTACATCTATGACCTGGTTTTGGAAGTCACATACTATCACTCCCACCATCTCCTATTCTCTCTTTCTTTTTTATTGGAGGATAATTGCTTTGCAATGTTGTGTTAGTTTCTGCTGTACAATGAAGTGGATGAGCTATATGTATACCTATATCCCTTCCTCTTGGATCTCCCTCCCATCACCCCAATCCCAGCCATCTAGGTCATCACAGAGCACTGAGCTGAGCTCCCTGAGCTTTATATAGCATGTTCCCACTAGCTATTTTACACATGGTAGTGTATATATGTCAGTCCTGATCTCCCAATTTGTCCCACACTCCCCTTCCCCCTGTGTCCACATGTCCATTCTCTACATCTATGTCTCTATTCCTGCACTACAAATAGGTTCATCTGTATCATTTTTCTAGATTCCACATATATGTGTTACTATACGATATTTGTTTTTCTCTTTCTGGCTGACTTCACTCTGTATGACAGACTCTAGGTCCATCCACATCTCTACAAATGACCCAATTTCATTCCTTTTTATGGCTGAGTAATATTCCATTGTATATATGTACCACATTTTCTTTATCCATTCATCTATCATTGGACATGTCCTGGTTATTTTAAATAGTGCTGTAATGAACATTGGGGTACCTGTGTCCTTTTGAATTATGGTTTTCTCAACAGTTTTTAAAACATAACAAATTACTGTTAATAATACAAAATATGTCCAAGATGTGTGCATTAATACCACAATATATTGCTCAGAGAAACTAGAGAAGACATAACAAAATACTGAAATATAGCATATACCAAAATACAGAAGATATAAGTAAATAGTGAGTGGTTTGGAGGACTCAATATTGTTAAGACATCCACTTTCCAGTAATATTTATATTATATTTCAATGAAATCTAAGCAAAAATACTAGTAGACTTTTTGAAGAAATTTATAGTTTGATATTAAAATTTATATGGAAAAATATTGACTTAGTATACTCTAAATAACCTCAAACAGAAAAAAAAAAAGATGTTAAAGAAGACACAATTAGAAAGATATCTCATGTTCATAGATCAGAAGTATTAATATTGCTAAAATGTCCATACTATCTAAAGTAATCTACAGATTCAAATGCAATCCCTATCAAAATTCCAATGCTATTTTTCACCATAAAAAGAGAAAATCATTATGAAATTTGTGTAAAACCACAAAGACCCCAAATAGCCAAAGCAATCCTGAGAAGAACAAAACTGGAGGCACCACACTTTCTGATTTAAAAGTGTTCTGCAAACCTAGAGTAATCTAAACAGTATACTACTGGCATAATTATAGACACACAGACCAGTGTTACAGAATTGAGAGTCAAGACATAAACACCACAATAAGGTTAACTAATATTTGACATAGGAGCTAAGAATACTCAATGGGGAAAAGATAGTGTCTTCAACAAATGGTGTTGGGAAACATGCATGATCACATACAGAAAAATGAAATTGGACCCCTATCTTATGCCACTCACAAAAATTAACTCAAAATGGATTAAAGACTTAAGCATAAGACCTAAAAATGTAAAACCTCCAAAATAAAACATAAGAAAAAACTTATTTTCATGTGTCTTGGAAACTATTTTTTTTAATATAACACCAAAATCACAAGGAAAAAAGGCAAAAATGAATAAATGAGACTATACCAAGCTAAAAAACTTCCACAAAACTTTCCACAAAGAAACAATCAACAAAATGCAATGGCAACCTATTGAATAGGTGAAAATATTTGCAAATCAAATATTTGATAAAGGGTTAGTAACTAAAATACATAAACTCATACAGCTCATTAGAAAAAAAAAAAAAATCAAACAATCTAATTTTAAAATGGGCAGAGAAACTGAATAGACACTTTTCCAAAGAAGACTTACAAATGGCCAACAGGTACATGAAAAGAAGCTCAACATCAGCAATCATCAGGGAAATGCAAATCAAAAACACAATGAGATATAACCTCACACTTGTTCAAATGGCTAACACCAAAAAGGTAACATATGCTGGTGGCAATGTGGAGAAAAGAAAATCTTGTGCCCTGTTGGTGAGAATGTAAATTGGGCAGCCACTAGGGAAAACAGTGTGGAGGTTCCTGAAAAAAATAAAAATAGAACTACCACATGATCCAGCAATCCACTTCTGGGCCTATATCCAAAGGAAATGGAAACAGGATATCAGAGAGATACGT
This sequence comes from Balaenoptera physalus, assembly GCF_965194825.1. Lineage (NCBI taxonomy): Eukaryota > Metazoa > Chordata > Mammalia > Artiodactyla > Balaenopteridae > Balaenoptera > Balaenoptera physalus. The sequence goes on from NC_138888.1 coordinate 104,859,176, forward strand.
GCACTCCCATGTTTATTGCAACATTATTCACAACAGCCAAGATGTGGAAACCACCTTAGTAACCATCAATGGATGAATTGATAAAGAAAATGTGTAGCATATATATATATAATATATATATTTAATATTTAATAATATTAAATATATTTAATTTTATATATATATATATATATTTAGAGAGAGGGAGAGAGAGGGAATATTATTCAATCATAAGAAAGAAGGAAATCCTGCCATTTGTGATAACCTGGATGTACCTTGCCCATTATGCTAAGTTAAGTCAGACAGGGAAAGACAAATTCTGTATAATATCACTTATATGTGGAATCTAAAAAAGCCAAATTCATAGAAACAGAGACTAGAATTGAGGCAGGAGATAGATGGGTCCCAGGCTGAGCAGCTGGAATCTGCCCCTTGTGGATAGACAACCCAAGATAAAGAGGAGCAAAGAGCAAGGAGAAGCCAAGTCCTACTTGGATAAAAGATAAAGAGACCACATATTTCTCATTCTTGAGATCAAGGGGACCTCTCAAGCTACACACGTGCAGAAAGGCTCCTCAGGGGTTAGAGACGGGAGGCGGTGCCAGACCATAATATGTTCTGTCAGCTTTCCAGAAACCCCTGCATTGGAATCCATCTTGGCTAAAAGATGTGCATGCATGCACGTAGGGGAGGGCCCTGTATCAGACCAAATATAGACTCAGAGCCAGACAAAGCAAGATGATTGGCCAGAGAGAAACCCAGAAGCACTGCCCCTTATAAGTGATTTAAACTACCACAAAAGCACAACTCTTTCTCTTAGCCCGCCCATGTGTATCTCTCCACACGTACATTTTTCCTCCTAATAAACACTTTATTTGCTTCACTACTTTCCGTCTCTTTGTTGAAATTCCTTTCTCCAAAGCAGACGACCCAGAGCCTTGTCACTAGTTTAGTGGCTAGGATTCAGCGCTCTCACTGCTGCAGTCTAGCTTCAATCTCTAGATGGGGAACTGAGATCCTGCTTTAAGCCACCACAGGCCGAGGCCACCCGAGATCAGAATGGTGGTTACCAGGGGGGCATGAAGTTGGGGTACTGGGGAGATGTTGATCAAAGTATACAAACACCCAGTTAAAAGATGAATAATTTCTGTGGATATAATACTCAGCATTGTGATTATAATTTATGACACTATAGTATTATAGACTTGAACTTGCTAACAGAGTAAGCCTTAAATGTTCTCACCACAAAAAAGAAATGGTAATTATGTGATGTGATGAAGGTGTTACCTAATGCTATGGTGGTAAACCTATTGCAATACATAAGTGTATCAAATCAACCTGTTCTACATCTTAAACTTACACAATATCATATGTCATATATATTTCAATGGAACTGAAAAAAATCTGTCACAAGTAAAATTAAAAGAAAAAAATGGAAGTTTTACTTAATTTAAACATTTACTTTAACGTTATAATCATTAAGAAAGTTTATTATTTGTGTAGGAATAGACCAGAATATCTAAGAACAAAATAGATTAAAAAAGTAGAACCGAAGATTATAGTCAACTAATTTCTTACTCAATTGCCAAATCAATTTAATGAAGAAAATAAAGTACCTTTTATAGTTAGTGCTGGGAAAAATGGCTATCTCTATCAACAAGACAAATAAATGGAATGTAGAGGTTTTACCTTCCTTAATCTATACACAAAAATTTATTTGAGTTAGGTTATAATCTTAAATGTAAAAACTAGAAAATATTTGTAGAATAAACGAGATAATATACATGTAGCCTTTGGCTAGGCAAAAATTTATTAGATAAAACATAAAAAGCACTAACTTAAAAGAGAAATTCATTAATTAGATTCCATTAAAATAAAAATTTTCCTCTCATCAAATGATATCATTAGAAAGCTGAATAGTAAAGCTACACATTGGAAGAGTCTTTTTCCAGTAAATACCTCTGAAAAAGACTTTTATCTATAAGATTTGAAGAAGGCTTACAACTCCATAATAAGAAGACAAAAAACAAGCTCTCAATTAAAACTGGAAAGATGATTTGAACAGGCAGTTCACTAAAGGAATTTGTGTCAGTGGCCACTAAGTACATGAAAAGGTATTCAATTATTTAGTTCATCAAGAAAATGTAAATTAAAATCATAGTGAGATTCCTTTTCTCACCCACTAAAATGGCTAAATCAAAACACGGACAATATAGAATATTGTCTAGTATATGGAACAACTGTACATTCATAATTTGCTGGTGAGTATACCTAACTCTGTAACTATTTTGGATAACTATTTGTCAGTTTCTTATTAAGATATACATACACATAGCCAATTATTCCTTGGTATGTACACACAGGAATGAAAAATGATGTCCACGAAACAACTTGGAAAATAATATTTATAGCAATTTTATTTATAAAAGCATCACACTGGAAACAAACTTAATTTTCACTAACAGGAGAATAGATAAGCCAATTATGTTTTAGTCATAAAATAGAATACTATTCAGGTATTAAAAACAATGAACTATTGTACTTATACAACACTTATACAACATGGATAAATTTCAAATATAATGTGGTAAGCTAAAGAAGCCAGACATAAAAAAAGCCAGACTATATACCAAGGGTGTTAAATCTAAGAACAGGCAAAATTAAGCATAGTGTTAGAAATAGGAAAGTGCCTGCCTCTTGTAGAGAAGGAATTGACTCGAAGGAGCAAGCAGCAGCTCTGGGAATGTGGGGGAAATGATCTTTCTCTTGCTTCGAGTGGTGGTACATGGGGATATACAATTGTTAAAACTCATCAGAGTGATGAGTAAATATGTACACTTTTAATGTATTTAAACCTCAATAAAATAAAATGTATTTTAGTTAAAAAAAAGTACTAATTGTCTCATTAATGCTTTTTTTTTTTTTGTAGTTCAAATTTGGAACAGTTTCCCCACCATTATGCACCTTATATTTCCATTTCATTTGTAGAATGTAACCCAAGTAATTATCTACAATGGATCATCTTTGGGAAGACTGGTTTTAAGGATATTTAAGATCCACCTGCAACCATACTTGCTAATTTACTTCCCTGCAAGTTTTTATACAATTACTTGAGGAAAAAATAGAAAGTATGGAAAATATAGAAAGGATCGTTAACACAATTTTCCGTTTTGGGTGGAACTTTTTCCTAAATAGGATTTAAATACTCCAAGCTTTCCTTTATATTCATGCTCCTCACCTAACTCAGGTTTTCTCTTCCCTCAATGCCTTTCCATATTTAATTCATACTGTAAGTTCCTTTAAAAATTGTGCTTCCCCACATAGCACAGGGAGATCAGCTCGGTGCTTTGTGACCACCTAGAGGGGTGGGGTATGGAGGGTGGGAGGGAGAGGCAAGAGGGAAGGGATATGGAGATATATGTATACATATAGCTGATTCACTTTTCTAAAACTAATACAACATTGTAAAAAAATTATACTCCAATAAAGATGTTAAAAAAAAAAAAATTGTGCTTCCTCCATAATACCAGCCTCTGACTACCCTTGTCACTTCCTAATGCATGTTAATTTTGCTAATTTATTTAATTTTTCCAGCTTTATGGAGGAATAATTAACAAACAAAACTAAGATATTTAAAGTGCACAATGTGGTTTGATATACCCATGCATTGTGAAAGGATTCCCTCCATTGAGTTAATAATTACGTTCATCATCTCACACATTTACCTTCTCATTTCTCCTCATCCACTCAACTACATTATACTTGCACTGACGATTGAGATTATATTAATTGCCATATCCCTAATTACCTGATAAAAATAGAGAAATGTCCTAGAGCCTATCAGATAATGTCTTTCTTAAGTATTCTAGGACTTAAAAAAGTAATACAAAAATACTATAACATTGATCTATCTTCAGATGTTTTAATATTCCAATATTATACTCCCATGCAGATTTCTGAGAATGGCAGTTCCTAAATTTCTGGGTTTTGGTCATTTTGGGGTGGACCACCTAGAACAATGATGGGGTCAACGGACCCAATGGTGTTTGAGTTGTAAGAACACTGTTTTCCCTGAAGTCATTGCATATTTACTTAGCATAAGATGTGTGTGTGTGTGTGTGTGTGTGTGTGTGTGTGTGTGTGTGTGGCTAGGGAGATTTGCGGGGTGAAGGACACCATTTTCTCCTTCAGAGCTTCTTACTATGATTTCCTGACAAGAGACACAACTGTCTGTAGTTTTGTAGTCTTGTTTTTGCAGCTCTCCACCTAAAGTGAAATAAAAAAAGTTTGAAATTTCCAATAGGAACATCTCAGGAATAAATTACGATTGTCCCAGACCATATGATCTGCTATTATCAGAGGTGTAGGGACGGGTTATTATGATTGATTTCCCCAGTGTACCCAGTGTACATACGTTTGGCAAGAAGTGGTTCTCAAAATGAAAGTGCCATGAACAGAAGTGGTAGCCAAAATGTAGAGGGATTGATGGACAGATTAACAGTGGGTGTACACTATCAGTGATGCTTTCTTTTTAGATATGAGGAAACATCTGCCATGTATGCCATGTTCTTTAATCTTGATTAAAATCCCTTATATACTCTGACCCCTCCCCTGTGTTGTGTTACCTGGTATTGAGGGAAGCTATCTCCTCCAGGCTTCTGTATCAGCTAGCTTTGGGATGAGTTTAGTCAACAAATGCACTGGCAGGGAATAAGAGAGCAGGAAAAAGGAGGAAGACAAAGGATTCCTCTCCTTTCCTCTTTGCCCTACCCAAAGTTGCTACATCAGCCCTGAGTTGACCTTGGAACTCCTCCACTCTGGTACCACTGCCTGCCTCCTTAGTTTCTTCAGCCTGGAGATGACAGTGACTTGTTGTTGCTGCTGTTCTCAAGGTTGCTTCTGGGTTGAATTAACAGCTCTTTTATAAAGGATAATCATTTCAATAATTAAATTTCCCATTTCTTCATTAGATTGTGACTCATATTATATATATTTTATTCCATCAGAAGATTACCCATTCTTCAAAGTCCAACTTAAATAATTTTCTTGTTAAAAAAAAAAATCATCTCTCTTCTTAGCACTTTGTTCATCTATTTATAATTAATACAATCTCATACTGATGTTAGTTTTGTACAAGCCTATTTTAAATGGCTCTTTGAAGAGAACTATACCTCATTTTTCTTTGTATCTCCCAATACACATAAATGATGTCAACGATGTAATATTTTTCCCAGAGTACATTCTCATATATAGTATAGAGTTAACAAATATTTATTGCAGCGAAGTAAAATAAATATCCAGTATGTGCTCGTGTCATAGATGAGAAGAAGTAGAAAATGATGGTAAATTTGGAATTTCTTGAAGACAATCATAAACTAGATTATGGCAATATCTAGTAATATCAATATATTAATATTACTCAGACTATAATTTTGCCTGGGATACTGCTGGATTATGACTATTTTTCCTGCCTAATTATTATAAGTGATAACTCATTTCATTCTCAAAAGTGTCCCGTTTGGACAGTAAAATTATACGTTACCCTAGTTATAACACAGGCTGCTAAATCTAATAAAAATATAATTTTCATATATCATATTTACATAACATAAAATATTTATTAAAAATCGTAAGGCCCAGGATCAAGTTCAGGAATGGACAATGAGAAAGGAAGGGAGGAATAACGATTCCTATTTGTTAATGATTTTTCAAAACTTTTGAGGCAATTAAAAAATCCCTGAGTAAATTGAACTGAGAGAGGCAAATTACCATTATAAATAGTTCTTATAAAGAATATCTTCCATTCATAATAGATTGGAATTGTGCACTTGACTGACCAGTGTATGCTAGATGGCTTGGATAGGATTTGGGGAAAACAATAAATTAGAGAAAATGGACAGCCAGAGCACAGACCATGAAAGTGTTTCCTTACTGGCTGAGGCTGTATTTATGAGTATCCCATGGGTGTTTAGACAGAGGTGAGGCAAAAAACAGAAAGTGTAGGTAACCACTTCTATGAATATAATTATCATTCAGGTACTCCTCCTAAGATGTGCACTAATACTTAACATTCTGATAAACTCAATGATGTTATTTCTATCATTCAACATAGATTGAATGCCTACACAAAATGTTGGTACAATGACAAATGCTTGGTATAGAGTGTTGTATAAAGCAGGCATGATATCTGTCCTCTTAGAACTTTACATCTCATGTAGAAAATCGTCACTGAACCAATAAACAAACCAAAAGACGTGAATATAGAATATGAAATATACGTTCATATTTCATGTCAGTTTTTAACTTTCATGGATCAATCCTTGAATTGCCATTTGAACTTAGGGATAAAAATAATTGAATGAGATCCATTTACTGCATAGGTGATACTTATATATGGACCAAGTTTATTACATAGTTCTTTATTATAACATTAAGTTTACTGAAAGAAGAAATGGAGAAAAGATCATTTATAAATATCTGGCTGTATTAAAACTTCATGTAAGGAATTAAAATTGATGAAAGTTTTTTGGCAAAAAGAATGTGGTGAAAAGATTCCCCAGGTTTCTACATAAAATTAGGACAAACAACAACAGCAAGAATCTGTCCTGGCACTCCCAGGCTGTATGATGTCATGAAGTAGCAGAAGCCTATTTTTTTTTTTTAGAAGCCTATTTTAAGATAAAATTTGATGGAAATAAGATGTCCTTTGCCCAGAGTCAAAAAGAATATATCTAGATTTAAACAATGACATGGAGGTACTTGTTTAAGGAAGCAAAGCTGAGGAGAGAAGATAATGAATTTTGAGGCTAGTTACTAAGAAAGTTAATTTTACCTTTCTCTGCCTTCATTTTTCCTCCTATTCCACTCAAACATCGACCTTACAACAACTAGCTTTACCAGAAAATTTCAGAATATCTGCCGGGCAAAACTTCTGAATTTGATTTACTCAAGACTATTCAAAGACAAACTCAGGGATTTGGGTCTCAAATCTCCCTTTCATTACATTCAGATGATGAGGTTTATTCAGAAGTTCAAAAACAGAATACCACGAAATTAGATCCTGTTCTCTGGGAACTCTGAACTTTTTATTGCCAGGTTAAAATTGGAAAGAGTTAGCGCTTGAGTACCAGATAAAAAGTGAGTTTCCATGCATCTTAACTCAATTTGTATAGTCAATTTCTCCACTCTGATTGTTCCACCCCCTAAAATTGTCTCTAACCATTCCATACCACAGGGAACTTGCTCTCAAGGAATATATAGCATTTACCATATATATGGCATTTAGAATATACTCTTAATCCTGCCTCTACCATTTTGTACTCACTGCTCTTCCATATATAATAAATTAATTTCAAGTAGGGTAGAATCCATCATTTATATTTTGGGGACTTATTTTTACCTATTAAGCAGGTAGATTAATTTTGATCCAATTTTAGAAATATAAATGAGTCCATTTATTGTTACAAGCTAATCAAATTCATTTATCAAGTTGAAATTAAATCTCTTAAAAATTGTATTCATTTTCACTTTTCTGTTCATCTGATTTATGAAATAAAATACTTATATTCAGATCTGATTTAATGCAATATAAGCATGATAGATTACTTATCACAACCACTGACCCATCGATTTTGTAATCATAAATAATTAAAGACAGATTTATGTTTTAAAGATATTTGTTAAGTATTTAAATACCTGTTCTCATCACTTATCCAGTACATCTAACATCATGGTAATTTGTTTTTTGTTTGTTTTTTTCTTTTATGCAAAAGGAACATATTTTTTCTTTTCTGTTTCTCAAATGGTAAATTGATTAGAAAGTATACATGGACAGCTGTATAGAACCCTTTGAGAGAAACATGAATATTGTTATAATGTCCTCAACTAAGGCAAAAATTTGTGAATTCTGAACGCTTATCTTCCTAAAGTAGGGAAAGCAGCAAAAAAAAAAAATCCTCTATAAATTATAATAGTCTTAGTTAGCAACTAACATGGTGAACACCGTTTATCCCAGATATCCATACGTGATTGATTTATGGTAGCAACCTTGCAAAACGTTCTTTTAATTAATAGGTCTTTTGGTTTGAATCTACTTTCATAATAAGTTTCTTGTTTTAATTGTAGGGGCAGAGAGGTGTTGCCTTGGTTAGAAACAATTACAAAATATATTTTACCTGTATTACATTTTATTACTTTGCAACAGTTATTGTTTCTATAAAAACTTGCTCCACATAGAGTAATGATTCTGTTGTTGCTAGGTTTGCAATGTGAGGTTTGAATTATTTCAAAACATGTTTGTCATAATCATGGAGCATATTTCAGTGTGATTATGACTATATGTATTTAAAGTACATTTTGGGCTATCTGCAACTTCCAAATAAATAATAAAAATGCAATAAAATTATTTTCTTCAGAACTTCTTCCGGAAAGAATGGATTATGTGAAGATATGACAACCAAACACATCTGTAAGACATTGCTCAACGGAGAGAGAGCTCAAACGTCTTCCCCTTGTTTAGCAGGGTCTTTTTGGGCATCACATTATGGAATATTCTTGGTGTTATGGAGCAAGCTTTGATCTTCAAAACTTGTCCAAACTGGTTCTTAATCTCTCCCATCCAGCTCTGGATAACTTGAAAAGTCAGCCAATAGAACACGATGTCAGCTACCCTAGTATGGTTCACCCAGGAAGGAGCAGAGATGCACTGCACTGAAGGGCTGCCATACCCAAGCTATAGTTGCAAGCCCTTTGATTCCAGGGTATCCTAGACCACTTTTGCAAAAGAATTACCTTATTGGAGTGTTAATGAAGTTGAAGCAACCTGCCCAGATATCTTTACTTACATTCAAAGCTCATTAGAATGACCAGAGGGATTCTTGTATTAAGATGGATCACAGTCTTTGGAAATGATGAACTGTATTTCACAGAATAATCAATGTTTTATTTGGTACTTGGATGTGCTATATGTTTATGATAAATAATATTAGACATATCTTAGTAAATATATGAAAGAGTAAAAGTATGGATGGCTTTAAAATGAAATATGGCTACCAGTTTACTGACTTTTTTTTTTTTTTTTTTACTATTTTTTATCAACTCAGCAACAACACAGGGTAGATTAAGTAAGTAACATTCCCTTTTTTCACACTTTTAGGGTAGATAACACAATAGAAACCAAATCAATACAAAATAATTTTGCAAGTGAAATTAGTTCTTGAAGAATTTTTTCTGCCAAGAATGTTGAGATATTGACTATTTCACACCTTTCTTATCCCACCCTGAAAAATCAGAGCTCTGGGATTTTCATCTCAAAAGACACGTTAACAAAGCCAACATGATAAAACTCTAAGTATTTACATAAAGTGTAATAGTTCATTCTGGATTATAGACCATAATTATGCAGTTCAACTTTGATCCTGAATTCCAGACTTAAAAGAGCGTCTTTACCAAACACAGGGCTGCATTGATGCAGATATCAGCTGAGGATGGAAAAATTCATTCCTGAAAGCAATAATTTATTTCAATGAGCCATGTTACTGTGGTTAATTATATGTGTATCAGTGGTACTGTAAAATGTTCCAGGGATCTTGTTGCTAATCAGAGTTTAGTTACACCTCAGGCTCTGCCACAGTTAAAATGACTGCCCCTGTCCAAATATTCTTCCTCATTGCTGAGTTTTCCCATGGTGAAGTTAGAATAATGTTACTCTCCTTATACATCTTTATACAAGTTAAGTTTTATGATATATTTAAAATGCCAGGCTCAAAATATGCTCTTAGCAAGTAATAGTATGTTCTCTTTGTACTCTATGAATACATGTATATATTTAATAATTAAATTTGACATTCATTTACTTTCTAGATCCAGTTAATGGCTATATTTTTCTATGAGTTTCTTCCAAAAATAATTGATATTTGTGCTAGATAGTAAAAAGTTCCCAAAACAACTGGAAGCAGTTGTTGCAATTAAGAGCTGCTGAGAAGATGATATAAATCTGTACAGAGAAGGAGGGTGACACTGTTGTGTGTATAGGATGAGTATCTCCATTGTAATACAGGTATTGGTTTCTCAAGTTAATAATTAGAAATCCAAGTAAATCAGTATATTAAGAATTTTATAAAATGATTTTATTTTTACATACTTCTGTGTCTGAATTAAAAGTAATTCCACTTATGAGAAAAAGCAATCAGTAGAGAATCAAATGGTTGTTATTTTCAGATAGGTATCAATATTATTAACAAAAAATACATATTTTGTGGTAATCTATATTGGAAAATTAATGTGTAATCTAATTACACATTAATTTTCCATTAATGTGTAAAGTGATCGATAATCATAGTAAAACTAAAACTGAGGCAGTTAGTTAGAATTTTTTCAACATTCAATTTGGTTTCTCTTCTGTAGCCCTTTCTTGTTCCGACTGCATAGTTGGTGTGAGTGGAAGCATGCAAATGTCCTCCTCTGAGAGCTGTAATTCAGTGTAGTACATAATTGCAGTGTCCATCTGGCACAGCCTCACAAAAGCACATGTAGCAGTTTAGTTATAAAAATGTTCAGGTGACAGGATGCCAGATGTTTTGCATGGTTGTCATCTTTGAATTTCCTCTTATTTTATCACCTAACAGAACCTCAGTAAAATGACCTTCATGTTCATGTATTTTCTACATTTTCTTTTGACCTCCACAAAATCAGAAAAATAAACATTATAAAGAAAAAGCGTATAAAATACAGACCTCTAGGAATATATCCTTACAAAGTAGAGAAAAAAATATAGCTTATACAGCACAGCTATCTTTAATCTTATCTATTTTTGTATGTATTTATCCATCATCATTAAGAACTATGATCTTCCTTAGATGGAAATGTAAAACTAATTAAATGTGGTAATACCCTTGTGAATTCATGTGAGTCTGGATAATCCTGGCAGTAACGTGTAAAGTAAGTTTTGAATATGGATCCTATGTCATTTTTCCCAAGTCTTCTTTCTTTCTTTTTCACTTTGATACCTGTGATCAGTATGAGGGAATTTTAGATATCCATTGCCAACTCAAAGAGTCAGACCTACTCAATGCTACTGCTCCTTGGGTAGTCTGAGTAATGATGTTTCCTTTGCACAAAGTACCATCTACATGGGTTTGACTAGAACAGAATTAGCTGCTTCGAAGAAAATGATGAACAATTATTATAATGATCATAATTTATATGTTCTGTGTGTTTAGATCTTCAGGAATATATCTAGGATGCACCTAACTATGAGGTTCCCAAGTTAATAGTGATGGGACATTTTTGAATAAATTATGTCATATTGAAACTCTTGCTTCCAAAGTTCATTCTTCATTTTGACACAAAATTCCACATGAAATACTTTGGGTTATATAAGATTACTGAATGCCTTTAGGCCTTCCATTTTCTATACTGAAAATGGTAGCTGCAGAATTCACTGAAATGTTGAAATGTTGAACTTAAAAATGGTCCAGCAGTCAAAGAAAATGATGCTGATAAATTTACTCAGACAGTTTCTCAAGAGTCTATCTCCCTGATTATCAGATACTGGCCCATAGAAGGATGAGCAACTCTATAAATCTAGGCAGAAATAAAGTAGTTCCATACCCATCAGTCAAGGGCTAGCAGTAGGCAGTGATTTTGCTCTTACAGAGAAATACTATAAATGACGAGTTTCGTTTTTCTTTTCTCTAATGTCCATTATTCAAATTCCTTAGGTACAGAACCACTATCCTCCTGGCAAATGGCTATTCCACTCACATTTCTAATAAGTTAAAATAGAGAATAGCTTGAGGGCCTTGGAGAGATCAATATGTCTGCATATTTTGCTGCTCAATTTGATTGTCTACAATTGCCATGAAAAGTTGGAGAAAATACTAAGCTTTACTAAGTATGATTTTTTCATCATTGACAATATTTACTCAAGATAAATACATTTATTTTTACATAAATTGTGTGTCCAAATATTCGTTAGTAGCTGTACACAAGTATTACAGTTGATCCCTCTGATGTAACACTGTTCATTGTACTTTCATTAGGTTGTAAGGGTTAACGAGTACAGAAATTTCAACCTGGGGCACAGGAGTATCCACTGTGAATTGAAATGGTTTATATACCTATGGAATATACTAGGCTAACATGCATTTGATCATTGTGAAACTGAAGATTACTGATTTTATACCAATTAATAAAAATTGACCTTGCAAAAGAGGTTGACTAATCATACATGTATAGTCTAGTGCTTTTAAAATTCATATTGAGAACAAAACCAATTTATTCAATTAGAATGGAGTAAAGCAGGCTCCAGAAATTTGTGACATGAGACAAAACTTAAAACCAAAACCAAGGGAAGCAAAGGCTTAAAGCAAAGACTTGATCGGGTCTGGAAAGAGAGAGTCTTAACTCTCAGTTAAAAACTGAGAAAACTGCTATAAGACAGCAGGAGTGCCCTTTAATATTCTAATATTTAATACTCCATTATTTAATACTCTACTATTTGGAGCTAAGGCACAGGTTTAAGGCCTGAAAATGTAATTTTAGAACACTGTAAATTTTACAAACTAAGAAATCCTAGTCTAGAATAATGTCTTGGCTTGTTCCAAATCACATAGTTATTAGTGACAGGTTTGAGAGTGCAGCCTAGTTCAACCAATTCAGATTCTAGCATACTCTCTACTACAGTATACAGCATTCCCTGTGCAGAAAAAGAAATGAAACTCAGAATGGATCCATCCCAAGCCTGCTACATGTAAGGGAGCCTAAGTGGTGATCAGTTTGATTGAAGACAAGGAAAGCCTAGGGTAGACAACATGGAAAAGGCAAATAAGAACTTGACAGAATAGTTATTAAAGGAACTCTTCAAATACACCAAAAATTTATTGAGGCTGTCCTGTAATATATCACTTACGATTTGTCAGACAATGAAATATACTATTTTATTATTCCACATTCCTATACTCACGCAAGCTGTGAGGACAAGGGCTTCCTCTTTTCTACAGATATACTCAATGGAGTTGCCAGTATTCACAGCACCAACACAAATACCGAAACACATACACTCATTTCCCACATGTTGTTTTGCACTTTATGAAACTGCTTTTTCATCTGCCTAATGGTACATTTATAGCTGAAATTTCATTTTTTACCAGTTTTATATCTTGTGTAGAAAGGAGGATATATTTTTTTACATCAATATATGTAATATAGTGGCAAGTATTTGTGTTTGTGTGTATGTATGTATGGATGTGTGTGTATGTGTGTATTAATTTCTTAAAATTATCTGACGTACACTAGAATGTGTTTCTTCCAGTTATCTTTTGTATTGTATTCTTTTTGTGAAAAATAATTTTAAATATTGGTATGGCAAAAATACAGCTTAGTTTGTATCTTACTATATGTTAAATATAGTGGAGGGGAGTGTTATTTAGGAACATAATTAAACTGAATGTTAACATTTAGGATTCTTAAATTGCCTCATTACCAGTTAAAGAAAGAAAACTAAACAAAATAATTAATTTTTACTAGAGAAAATGGAGCACAATCATACAAGGATAAAAATTCTTGACTCCAAATAAAAACATATTTTTACATAGCAAAAAAATTGAGGAATATAAATCATACTGAATGTTTGTTTAAATTTGTTTGAAGATATCTAAAACATGTTTCAAAATGCAATTTTGCATATTTAAAACCAGGCATGATACTAAAACATAACTAAAAACATACCATAGAATAAAGGAAGAACTGCCATAAAGAAAATGTTAGTTGTACTGAATGCCAGATTTATCTGGAAAAAAATCTCTTAATTCTTCATCTTCAGAAGTAGAGTACAGACACTAGGGAAATAGATAACTATGTATTTTTTTTTCACCTGTCACCTAAATCACTGATTTGAAGGCAAAACATAGCAAGTAGGAACACCTTATGAATTTGTAAGCCTTTTTGTGAAGTTTTGGTTTCGTAAAGCTAAAAAAGAATTGTTAAGGCCTCATATAAAAGCATGATACTCTTTTTTTAATTGTGCATTTTATGAAAATACAATTTTATCTGCAAGCTTTAACAAAGCAGGGCAATTACTTTTACAGAGCTAAAGACTTTTCAGAATGACTTTAATATTATTGAATTCCAGTATTTTTTGAAGAAATGTAATGCTTTCACTCAACTTTTTTATCTTTCTGAATTTAAATGAATAGGGAGGAAGGAATGTAAAGAAAGACTGAAGATGTAGTATGGGTGTTTTGAGTAGGTATTTTGAGGAAAATGTTGAAATCAACAACTTTCTAGTCTAGAATCGAAGGAGATAATTTTGAGAAGGATAGATTTCAGGATAAGAAAGATAAAAATAAGAAAACATGGGGCAGACATAAGATGGGGCAGACATAAGATTTCAGATGGATTAAAATGTTCATCCATCCATAGACAGTAATCCTTAATCCAAGAAGAGGTTAAATTTTAAAAAATCAACTTCTATTGTCATTAATAAAGTATAGAAAATGTAAACAAACTGAAAGAGTGAAAATTTAAGCAGAGACTAGAATGTGCAGAGTGCAAATAAAAAGGGCTTAACCATCATCAGAATTCCCAAGATGATTGTCAATAATAATTCTTAGAGTAACAATTAAATCTATTATTATTTTATGATTGTCTCAAAGGAGAGATTATATATAGGATAAGGAAAACTGCCAGTAGAATCAGCTAAATTCACAGTTATCTCAAATTTTAGTGAATCAGTAACATTCATTTTTTTCAGACACGTGCCTCATTTTTAGTACCACCCCTTTGATTAAAATATATTCTGAGAGGTTTTTACAGTATGAGGCTGGAAAACTAAGTTTCTTGATGTAACCAGCAACCCCAAAAGATGTGGATAAATTCCCCATGAAGAGCTCTGAATTAGGACTTCTCGGGAAGCTACAAATATTTTAAATTTATCAGACATGGAACTGAATAATCAGAATCATTCCAGAACTCGATTTCTCATCTGAATTCAGAGTATGGGAAAAAGTACTTATTACTATATGACTGGTTAAAGTGGAAACAGCAACAAAAATAAAGCCAAACAACAAAAAAAAGGAAGTAATTTTACAGTGAGAATATTTTACATACATTAGGAACTGTAGTCTGCTCCTAGTACTGTGAAAGAATCTGCCTACACATCTCGGCCTATCAAGTATGTGAAATGAAAATATTTGTTAGTATTTGTCAACAATCAGAGAAAAATACACAGACACACACACACTTAAGGGCAACAAAAATTTGTTTTGCAGGTGTTTATTTTCAAATGCTAAAATGTTTGGTAGTAATCCTAAAAACTAGGTAGTATAGGAGTTTATGGTCTATATATTTTCTTACTGTGGAATCTACAGCTTAAATATTTATTTATTCTTCCAGATGTATGCAGAGAGATACCCATACCACACACACACACACACACACACACAACACACACACACATATACATACCTTACACACTCATATACATAAATATATGTCTTAACAGGAATTCCACTGTTTATAGCAGACAGAGGAGCTGGTTTGGTATTCAGTTTTGAATAAGAAGCTCCATCTTCAATTGGCGAGGGACAAACAATAAGCTCCATTCAGGGAAAGCTATTTCTTTTTAATCTTTAACTTTGGAATTATTTTCTTTCTTTTTCTTCCAGTTTTATTGAGATCTAATTGACATAAATCACTGTACAAGATTAAGGTGCGTAGCATAATGATTTGACTTACATACATCATGGAATGATTATCACAAGTTTAGTGATCATCCATCATCTCAATCAGATACAATATTAAAGACATTTTTAAAATATATTTTTTCTTATGATGAGAAATCTTAGTATTTACACTCTTCACAACTTATATATATATATATATAACTTTTATATTTGCATCCCTAGTATTTATTGATCTTGTAAATAGAAGTTTGTACTTTTTGACCACCTTCATCCAATTCCCCCTCCTCCCACCCAGCCTCTAGTAACCACAGATTTAATCTCTTTTTCTATGACTTTGTTTGCTTTTTTAGTTGGTTGGTGGGTTTTGAAGTATAATTGATCTATAACACTATGTTAGTCCTTGTTACACAACACAGAGATTCAATATTTTTATATTTAAAAATGATCACTACTATATGTCTAGTACCATCTGTCACCTTACAAAGATATTACATAATTATTAACTATATTCCCCACACTGTACACTTCATACCCATGACCCATTTATTTTGTACCCGAAAGTGTATACCTCTTAATCTCCATCATCAATTTATTTCCTTCCCCAACCACCTGTCCCTCTGGAAATCACCCATTTGTTCTTGGTATCCATGACCTGTTTCTGTTTACTTATGTTCATTTGTTTTGTTGTTCAGATCCACATATAAGTAAAACCATACAGTATTGGTCTTTCTCTGTCTGACTTATTTCACTCAACATATTATAGTCTAGGTCTATCCATGTTGTCATAAATGGCAAGAATTTATTACTTTTTATGGATGAGTAATAGTCCATTGTATATACATCTTTTCAAATTAAAGATTTAGTATTTTTTAGATTTCAGAATTTTTTACAATTTATTGAAAAGTTTATTTCCAGGACTGTAATTGCAGGACCATGTGGCAGTTCTATTTTTAATTTTTTGAGGAACTTCTATAATGTTCTCCACAGTGGCTGCCCCAATTTATATTTCCACCAACAGTGTACAATGGTTCACTTTTTTCCACATACTCACCAGCACTTGTTATTTGCTGTCTTTTTCATAATAAACACTCTGATAAGTATGAGGTGATATCTCATTGTGGTTCTGATCTGCATTTCCCTGATGATTAGGAATGTTGAGCATCTTTTTCATGTACCTACTAGACATCTGTATGCCTTCTTTTGAAAAATATCCATTCATGTCCTCTGCCTATATTTTAATTGGATTGTTTTGCTTTTTTAATATAATTTTCTTAGCTATACAATTATTTTTATTTATTTATTTTTTGGCCGTGCCACGTGGTTTGCAGGATCTGAGTTCCCCGACTGAAGATCAAACCCACACCCCCTGTGGTGGAAGCAAGCATGCAGTCTTAACCATTGGACCACCAGGGAAATCCCTGAAAATATTTTTAATTAATGTAGTCCCATTTGTTTACCTTTGTTTTTGTCTCTCTTGCCTGAGTAGGTATATTCAAACAAATATTGTTAAGACTGATAACAAAGAGCTTAATGCCTGTGTTTTCTTCAAGAAGTTTTATGGTTTCAAGTCTTACATTTAAGTCTTGGATCCACTGTGTTTATTTTTGTATATGATGTGAGAAAGAAGTCCAGTTTCATTCTTTTGCATGTAGCTGTCCAGTTTTCCCAACAAAATTTACTGAAGAGGCTATTCATTTGCCACTGCATATTATTGCCTCCTTTGTCATAGATTAATTACCCATATAAGTGTATAGCTACCCATACACTTATATTCTTTTTTTTTTTAAACATCTTTATTGAAGTATAATTGCCTTACAATGGTGTGTTAGCTTCTGCTTTATAACAAAGTGAATCAGTTATACATATACAATATGTTCCCATTTCTCTTCCCTCTTGCATCTCCCTCCCTCCCACCCTCCCCATCCCACCCCTCTAGGTGGTCACAAAGCACCGAGCTGATCTCCCTGTGCTATGCGGCTGCTTCCCACTAGGTATCTATTTTACATTTGGTAGTGTATATATGTCCATGAAATTCTCTTACCCTGTTACATCTCACCCTACCCCGTCCCTATATCCTCAAGTCCATTCTCTAGTAGGTCTGTGTCTTTATTCCCGTCTTGCCACTAGGTTCTTCATGGCCTTTTTTTTTTTTTTCCCCCCTTAGATTCCGTATATATGTGTTAGCATACTATATTTGTTTTTCTCTTTCTGACTTACTTCACTCTGTATGACAGACTCTAACTCCATCCACCTCATTACAAATACCTCCATTTCATTTCTTTTTATGGCTGAGTAATATTCCATTGTATATATATGCCACATCTTCTTTATCCATTCATCTGTCGATGGACATTTAGGTTGCTTCAATGTCCTGGCTATTGTAAATAGAGCTGCAATGAACATTTTGGTACATGACTCTTTTTGACCTATGGTTTTCTCAGGGTATATGCCCAGTATTGGGATTGCTGGGTCGTATGGTAGTTCTATTTGTAGTTTTTTAAGGAACCTCCATACTGTTCTCCATAGTGGCTGTATCAATTTACATTCCCACCAACAGTGCAAGAGTGTTCCCGTTCCTCCACACCCTCTCCAGCATTTATTGTTTCTAGATTTTTTGATGATGGCCATTCTGACCGGTGTGAGATGATATCTCATTGTAGTTTTGATTTGCATTTCTCTAATGATTAATGATGTTGAGCATTCTTTCATGTGTCTGTAGGCCATCTGTATATCTTCTTTGGAGAAATGTCTATTTAGGTCTTCTGCCCATTTTTGGATTGGGTTGTTCGTTTTTTTGTTATTGAGCTGCATGAGCTGCTTGTAAATCTTGGAGATTAATCCTTTGTCAGTTGCTTCATTTGCAAATATTTTCTCCCATTCTGATGGTTGTCTTTTGGTCTTGTTTATGGTTTCCTTTGCTGTGCAAAAGCTTTTAAGTTTCATTAGGTCCCATTTGTTTATTTGTGTTCTTACTTCCATTTCTCTGGGAGCTGGGTCTAAAAGGATCTTGCTGTGATGTATGTCATAGAGTGTTCTGCCTATGTTTTCCTCTAAGAGTTTGATAGTGTCTGGCCTTACACTTAGGTCTTTAATCCATTTTGAGTTTATTTTTGTGTATGGTGTCAGGGAGTGTTCTAATTTCATACTTTTACATGTTCCTGTCCAATTTTCCCAGCACCACTTATTGAAGAGGCTGTCTTTTCTCCACTGTATGTGCTTGCCTCCTTTATCGAAGATAAGGTGACCATATGTGTGTGGGTTTATCTCTGGGCTTTCTATCCTGTTCCATTGATCTATATTTCTGTTTTTGTGCCAGTACCAAACTGTCTTGATTACTGAAGCTTTGTAATATAGTCTGAAGTCAGGGAGCCTGATTCCCCCAGCTCCATTTTTTGTTCTCAAGATTGCTTTGGCTATTCGGGGTCTTTTGTGTTTCCATACAAATTGTGAAATTTTTTGTTCTAGTTCTGTGAAAAATGCCAGTGGTAGTTTGATAGGGATTGCATTGAATCTGTAGATTGCTTTGGGTAGTAGAGTCATTTTCACAATGTTGATTTTTCCAATCCAGGAACATGGTATATCTCTCCATCTATTTGTATCTTCTTTAATTTCTTTCATCAGTGTCTTATAATTTTCTGCATACAGGTCTTTTGTCTCCTTAGGTAGGTTTATTCCTAGATATTTTATTCTTTTTGTTGCAATGGTAAATGGGAGTGTTTTCTTAATTTCACTTTCAGATTTTTCATCATTAGTGTATAGAAATGCAAGAGATTTCTGTGCATTAATTTTGTATCCTGCTACTTTACCAAATTCATTGATTAGCTCTAGGAGCTTTCTGGTAGCATCTTTAGGATTCTCTATGTATAGTATCATGTCACCTGCAAATAGTGACAGCTTTACTTCTTCTTTTCCGATTTGGATTCCTTTTATTTCTTTGTCTTCTCTGATTGCTGTGGCTAACACTTCCAAAACTATGTTGAATAATAGTGGTGAGAGTGGGTAACCTTGTCTTGTTCCTGATCTTAGTGGAAATGGTTTCAGTTTTTCACCACTGAGGACAATGTTGGCTGTGGGTTTGTCATATATGGCCTTTATCATGTTGAGGAAAGTTCCCTCTATGCCTACTTTCTGCAGGGCTTTTATCATAAATGGGTGTTGAATTTTGTCGAAAGCTTTCTCTGTATCTATTGAGATGATCATATGGTTTTTCTCCTTCAATTTGTTAATATGGTGTATCACGTTGATTGATTTGCGTATATTGAAGAATCCTTGCATTCCTGGGATAAACCCCACTTGATCATGGTGTATGATCCTTTTAATGTGCTGTTGGCTTCTGTTTGCTAGTATTTTGTTGAGGATTTTTGCATCTATGTTCATCAGTGATATTGGCCTGTAGTTTTCTTTCTTTGTGACATCTTTGTCTGGTTTTGGTATCAGGGTGATGGTGGCCTCGTAGAATGAGTTTGGGAGTATTCCTCCCTCTGCAATATTTTGGAAGAGTTTGAGAAGGATAGGTGTTAGCTCTTCTCTAAATGTTTGATAGAATTCACCTGTGAAGCCATCTGGTCCTGGGCTTTTGTTTGTTGGAAGGTTTTTAATCACAGTTTCAATTTCAGTGCTTGTGATTGGTCTGTTCATATTTTCTATTTCTTCCTGGTTCAGTCTCGGCAGTTTGTGCATTTCTAAGAATCTGTCCATTTCTTCCAGGTTGTCCATTTTATTGGCATAGAGTTGCTTGTAGTAATCTCTCATGATCTTTTGTATTTCTGCAGTGTCAGTGGTTACTTCTCCTTTTTCATTTCTAATTCTATTGATCTGAGTCTTCTCCCTTTTTCTCTTGATGAGTCTGGCTAATGGTTTATCAATTTTGTTTATCTTCTCAAAGAACCAGCTTTTAGTTTCATTGATTTTTGCTCTTGTTTCCTTCATTTCTTTTTCATTTATTTCTGACCTGATCTTTATAATTTCTTTCCTTCTGCTGGCTTTGGGGTTTTTTTGTTCTTCTTTCTCTAATTGCTTTAGGTGCAAGGTTACGTTGTTTATTCGAGATGTTTCCTGTTTCTTGAGGTAGGCTTGTATTGCTATAAACTTCCCTCTTAGCACTGCTTTTGCTGCGTCCCATAGGTTTTGGGTCGTCGTATCTCCATTGTCATTTGTTTCCAGGTATTTTTTGATTTCCCCTTTGATTTCTTCAGTGATCACTTCGTTATTAAGTAGTGTATTGTGTAGCCTCCATGTGTTTGTATTTTTTACAGATCTTTTCCTGTAATTGATATCTAGTCTCATAGCGTTGTCGTCAGAAAAGATACTTGATACGATTTCAATTTTCTTAAATTTACCAAGGCTTGATTTGTGACCCAAGATATGATCTATCCTGGAGAATGTTCCATGAGCACTTGAGAAAAATGTGTATTCTGTTGTTTTTGGATGGAATGTCTTATAAATATCCATTAAGTCCATATTGTTTAATGTATCATTTAACACTTGTGTTTCCTTATTTATTTTCATTTTGGATGATCTGTCCATTGGTGAAAGTGGGGTGTTAAAGTCCCCTACTATGATTGTGTTGCTGTCGATTTCCCCTTTTATGGCTGTTAGTATTTGCCTTATGTATTGAGGTGCTCCTATGTTGGGTGCATAAATGTTTACAATTGTTATACCTTCCTCTTGGATCGATCCCTTGATCATTATATAGTGTCCTTCTTTGTCTCTTGTAATAGTCTTTATTTTAAAGTCTATTTTGTCTGATATGAGAATTGCTACTCCAGCTTTCTTTTGATTTCCATTTGCATGGAATATCTTTTTCCATCCCCTCACTTTCAGTCTGTATGTGTCTCTAGGTCTGAAGTGGGTCTCTTGTAGACAGCATATATATGGGTCTTGTTTTTGTATCCATTCAGCCAGCCTGTGTCTTTTGGTGGGAGCATTTAATCCATTTACATTCAAGGTAATTATCGATATGTATGTTCCTATTCCCATTTTCTTAAATGTTTTGGGTTTGTTATTGTAGGTGTTTTCCTTCTCTTGTGTTTCTTGCCTAGAGAAGTTCCTTTAGCATTTGTTGTAAAGCTGGTTTGGTGGTGCTGAACTCTCTCAGCTTTTGCTTGTCTGTAAAGGTTTTAATTTCTCCATCGAATCTGAATGAGATCCTTGCTGGGTAGAGTAATCTTGGTTGTAGGTTTTTCTCCTTCATGACTTTAAGTATATCCTGCCACTCCCTTCTGGCTTGCAGAGTTTCTGCTGAAAGATCAGATGTTAACCTTATGGGGATTCCCTTCTGTGTTATTTGTCGTTTTTCCCTGGCTGCCTTTAATATGTTTTCCTTATATTTAATTTTTGACAGTTTGATTAATATGTGTCTTGGCGTGTTTCTCCTTGGGTTTATCCTGTATGGGACTCTCTGTGCTTCCAGGACTTGATTAACTATTTCCTTTCCCATATTAGGGAAGTTTTCAACTATAATCTCTTCAAATATCTTCTCAGTCCCTTTCTTTTTCTCTTCTTCTTCTGGGACCCCTATAATTCGAATGTTGGTGCGTTTAATGTTGTCCCAGAGGTCTCTGAGACTGTCCTCAGTTCTTTTCATTCTTTTTTCTTTATCCTGCTCTGCAGTAGTTATTTCCACCATTTTATCTTCCAGGTCACTTATCCTTTCTTCTGCCTCAGTTATTCTGGTATTGATCCCATCTAGAGTATTTTTAATTTCATTTATTGTGTTTTTCATCATTGCTTGGTTCCTCTTTAGTTCTTCTACGTCCTTGTTAAATGTTTCTTGCATTTTGTCTATTCTATTTCCAAGATTTTGGATCATCCTTACTATCATTATTCTGAATTCTTTTTCAGGTAGACTACCTATTTCCTCTTCATTTGTTAAGTCTGGTGTATTTTGACCCTGCTCCTTCATCTGCTGTGTGTTTTTCTGTCGTCTCATTTTGCTTATCTTACTGTGTTTGGGGTCTCCTTTTCACAGACTGCAGGTTTGTAGTTCCCGTTGTTTTTGGTATCTGTCCCCAGTGGCTAAGGTTGGTTCAGTGGGTTGTGTAGGCTTCCTGGTGGAGGGATCTAGTGCCTGAGCTCTGGTGGACGAGGCTGGATCTTGTCTTTCTGGTGGGCACGTCCACGTCTGGTGGTGTATTTTGGGGTGTCTGTGGCCTTATTATGATTTTAGGCAGCCTCTCTGCTAATGGATGGGGCTGTGTTCCTGTCTTGCTAGTTGTTTGGCATAGGGTGTCCAGCACTGTAGCTTGCTGGTCGTTGAGTGAAGCTGGGTCTTGATGTTGAGATGGAGATCTCTGAGAGATTTTTGCCGTTTGGTATTACGTGGAGCTGGGAGGTCTCTTGTGGACCAGTGTCCTGAAGTTGGGTCTCCCACCTCAGAGGCACGGCCCTGATGCCTGGCTGGAGCACCAAGAGCCTTTCGTCCACACGGCTCAGAGTAAAAGGGAGAAAAAATAGAAAGAAAGAAAGAAAGAGGCTATAATATAGTGAAGTAAAATAAAGCTATTGTAAAGCAAAGCTATACAGACAAAATCTCACCCAGAAGCATATACATATACACTCACAAAAAAAAGGAAAAGGGGAAAAATTAATATATCCTGCTCCGAAAGTCCACCTCCTGAATTTGGGATGATTCGTTGTCTATTCAGGTATTCAACAGATGCAGGCACATCAAGTTGTTTGTGGAGTTTTAATCCGCTGCTTCTGAGGCTGCTGGGAGAGATTTCCCCTTCTCTTCCCTGTTCGCACAGCTCGTGGGGTTCAGCTTCGGATTTGGACCCGCCTCTGCGTGTAGGTCGCCTGAGGGCGTCTATTCCCCACCCAGACAGGAAGGGGTTAAAGGAGCAGCTGCTTCGGGGGCTCTGGCTCGCCCAGGCCGCGGGGAGGGAGGGGTACAGAGGAGGCGGGGCGAGCCTGCGGCATCAGAGGCGTCGTGACGTTGCACCAGCCTGAGGCGCCCTGTGTGTTCTCCCGGGGAAGTTGTCCCCGGATCACGGGACCCTGGCAGTGGCAAGCTGCACAGGCTCCTGGGAGGGGCGGTGTGGAGAGTGACCTGTGCTTGCACACAGCATTTTTGGAGGCGGCAGCAGCAGCCCCAGCGTCTCACGCTCGTCTCTGGGGTCCGCGCTGATCGCCGCGGCTCACGCCCTTCTCTGGAGTTCGTTTAGGCGGCGCTCTGAATCCCCTCTCCTTGCGCACCGCGAAACAAAGAGGCAAGAAAAAGTCTCTTGCCTCTTCAGCAGCTGCAGACCTTTTCCAGGTCTCCCTCCCAGCCAGCTGTGGTGCGCTAACCCCTTCAGGCAGGCTGTGTTCACGCCGCCAACCCCAGTCCTCTCCCTGCGATCCGACCGAAGCCGAGCCTCAGCTCCCAGCCCCGCCCGCCCCGGCGGGGGAGCAGACAAGCCTCTCGGGCTGGTGAGCGCTGCTCGGCGCCCAGCCTCTGTGCGGGAGTCTCTCCGTTTTTTCCTCTGCACCCCTGTTGCTGTGGGGTCTGCGCTGACAACCGCGGCTCGCGCCAGTCTCTGGAGTTCGTTTAGGCGGCGCTCTGAATCCCCTCTCCTTGCGCGCCGCGAAACAAAGAGGCAAGAAAAAGTCTCTTGCCTCTTTGGCAGCTGCAGACTTTTTCCCGGTCTCCCTCCCAGCCAGCTGTGGTGCGCTAACCCCTTCAGGCTGTGTTCACGCCGCCAGCCCCAGTCCTCTCCCTGCGATCCGACCGAAGCTGAGCCTCAGCTCCCAGCCCTGCCCGCCCCGGCGGGGGAGCAGACAAGCCTCTCGGGTTGCTGAGCGCTGCTCGGCGCCGAGCCTCCGTGCGGGAGTCTCTCCTTTTTTCCCTCTGTGCCCCTGTTGCTGTGGGATCCGCGCTGATCGCCGCGGCTCGCGCCTGTCTCTGGAGTTTGTTTAGGCGGCGCTCTTAATCCCCTCTCCTCGCGCACCAGGAAACAAAGAGGGAAGAAAAAGTCTCTTGCCTCTTCGGCAGCTGCAGACTTTTCCCTGGACTCCCTCCAGGCTAGCTGTGGTGCACTAACCCCTTCAGGCTATGTTCACGCCGCCAACCCCAGTCCTCTCCCTGCGATCAGACCGAAGCCCGAGCCTCAGCTCCCAGCCCCACCCGCCCCGGCGGGGGAGCAGACAAGCCTCTCGGGCTGGTGAGTGCTGGTCGGCACCGCTCCTCGGTGCGGGAACCTCTCCGCTTTGCCCTCCGCACCCCTGTGGCTGCGCTCTCCTCCGTGGCTCCGAAGCTTCCCCCCTCTGCCACCCGCAGTCTCTGCCCGCGAAGGGGCTTCCTAGTGCGTGGAAATCTTTCCTCCTTCACAGCTCCCTCCCACTGGTGCAGGTGCCGTCCCTATTCTTTTGTCTCTGTTATTTCTTTTTTCTTTTGCCCTACCCAAGTACGGGGGGAGTTTCTTGCCTTTTTGGAGGTCGGACTTTTCTGCCAGCGTTCAGTGGGTGTTCTGCAGGAGCAGTTCCACGTGTAGATGTATTTCTAGTGTATCTGTGGGAAGGAAGGTGATCACCGCGTCTTACTCTTCCGCCATCTTCTCTGCACCCCCCCCCCACTTATATTCTTATACTCTGTTTTGTTCCATTGATCTATGTAACTGATTTTGTGCCACTACCATACTTTTTTGATTACTGTAGCTTTGTAGTATAGTTTGAAATAAGGGAGTGTGATATCCCTAGTTTTGTTCTTCTTCCTGAAGATTGTTTTGGCTATTCAGGATCTTTCGTGTTTCCATATAAATTTTATACTCATTTGTTCTAGTTCCATGAAAAATGTCATTGGTATTTTGATAAGTATTACATTGAATCTGTAAATTGCCTTAGGTAATATGGCCATTTTAACAATCTTAATTCTTCCAAACCATGAACACTGTATATCTTTCCACTTGTTTGTGTCATCTCGAATTTCCTTCATCAGTATCATTTAGTTTTCTGAGTACAGTTCTTTTACTTCCTTAGTTCAACTTATTCCTAAGTATTTTATTTGTTTTGATGCAATGTAAATGGGATTTTTTTTAAAAAGTCTATTTCTGATAGTTTATTGTTAGTTTATGGAGACATAATAGATTTCTGTATATTGATTTTGTATCTTACAACCTTACTGAATTCATTGAGTTCTAGTAGCTTTTTGGTGGTGACTTTAGGACTTTTTTTTTTTTTTTTTTTTTTTTTTTTTTTTTTTTTTTTTTAAAGTTTAATTTATTTATTTATGGCTGTGTTGGGTCTTCATTTCTGTGCGAGGGCCTTCTCCAGTTGCGGCAAGCGGGGGCCACTCCTCATCGCGGTGCGCAGGCCTCTCACTATCGCGGCCTCTCCTGTTGCGGAGCACAGGCTCCAGACGCGCAGGCTCAGTAATTGTGGCTCACGGGCCTAGTCGCTCCGTGGCATGTGGGATCTTCCCAGACCAGGGCTCGAACCCGCGTCCCCTGCATTGGCAGGCAGATTCTCAACCACTGCGCCACCAGGGAAGCCCTAGGACTTTTTAATGAATTGTATTATGTCATCTGAAGAGTAAACTTGTATTTCTTTCTTTCCAATTTGAATTAATTTTGTTTCTTTATCTTTTCTGATTGCTGTGGCTAGGACTTTCAATACCATGTTGAATAAAATTCACAAGAATGGGCATTCTTGTCTTGTTCCTGAACTTGGAGGAAAATCTTCTGGCTTTCCAACTTGAGTATGATGTTAGCTGTGGGTTTGTTATATATGGCCTTTATTATGTTGAGGTATGTTTCCTGGATACACACTTTGTTGAGAGTTTTTAATCATAAAATGATGTTGAATTTTATCAAAAGATTTTTGTGTACCTATTGAAATAATCACATTATTTTTATTTTTCAGTTTGTTAATGTGGTGTATCATATTGATTGATTTGCTGACATTGAACCATCCTTGGATTTCTGGGATAACTCCCACTTGATCACGGTGTATGATCCTTTCAATGTATTGTTGAATTCAGACTGCTAATATTTTGCTAATTATTTTTACATTTATGTTCATCAGTGATATTGATATGTCAATTTCTTTTTTGTGATATATTTTTCCGGCTTTAGTATCAGGTTGATGCTGGACTCTTAGAATGAATTTGGAACTGTTCCTTCCTCTGTAATTTTTGGAATATTTTGAAAAGGATAAGTGTTAACTATTCTCTAAATGTTTGGTAGAATTCACATGTTAAACCATCTGGACTTTTGTTCATTGGCAGTTTTATTGATTGTATTTTATTATTGGTGGTTGATCTGTTTATATATTCTATTTCTTCCTGATTCAGTCTTGGGAGATTATACACATCTAGCAATTTGCCCATTACTTCTAGATTGTTCATTATATTGAATATAATTGTTTGTAATAATCTCTTGTGATCCTTTATATTTCTGTGGTGTCAATTGTAACTTCTTTTTTTATATCTAATTTGATTCATTTGTACTATATCTCTTTTTTTCCTGAGGAGTCTGGCTAAAGGTTTGTCAATTTTTTTATCTTTTCAAAGAATCAGCTCTTAGTTTCATTGATCTTTTCAAAGTTTTTTAGGCTCTTTTTCACTTATTGAATATTTATGCTCTGATCTTTATCACCGCTTTCCTTTGGCTATCTTTGGGTTTTGTTTATTTTTCTTTTTCTAGTTCCTTTAGGTGTACAGTTAGGTTACTTATTTTAGATTTTTCTTGTTTCCTGGGGTAGGTTTTTTAATCACTATAAACTTGCATCTTAGAACTGCTGTTACTTGTTACATAGATTTTGGATTGCTGTGTTTCATTTTCATTTGTCTCCACATATTTTTTTGATTTCCTATGTGATTTCTTTAGTGGCTCATTGGTTGTTTAGTAGCATATTGTTTAGCCTCCACATGTCTGTGTCCTTTTGCATTTTTCTTTTAGTTTATTTCTAGTTTCATAATGTTGTAGTCAGAAAAGATGCTTGATATGATTTTCAATTTTCTAAAAAAATTCTGAGTCTTCTTTTGTGGCCTAGGAGGCATCTATACTGTAGAATGTAATCTGTTGCTTTGAGATGTAATGTTATATACATCTATTAAGTTTATCAGATCTAATGTGGCATTTAAGGCCAATGTTTCCTTATTGATTTTCTGTCTGGATGATCTGTCCATTGATGTAAATGTAGTTTTAAAGTCCCCTACTATTATTGTGTTGCTGTCAATTTCTCCCTCTATGACTGTTAATACTTGCATTATGTATTTAAGTGCTTCTATGTTTTACATATATATATTATATATATATATATATATACATATATATGTCTTCTTCTTGGATTTATCCTTTGATCATTATGTAATGTCCTTCTTTGTCTTTTGATGCAGCCTTTGTTTTCAAGTCTATTTTGTCTGACGTAAGCATTGCTCCCCTGGAATTTTTGTTTCCATTTGCATAGAATATGTTTTCCTATTGCTTCATTTTCATTGTGTGTGTTTCTTTAGATCTGAAGTGATTTTTTGTAGGCAGCATATCTTGTTTTTGTAACCATTTGGCTACTTGGTGTCTTTCAATTGGAGAACCTAGTCCATTTACATTTAAAGTAATTATTGATAGCTATGTACTAATTGCCACTTTGTACATTGTTTTGGGTTTTTTTTTTCTTTTTTTATAGTTCTTTTTGTTCCTTTAGTCTACTTTTGGTGTCTTCCTTTTTACTTAATTACTATTTTCAGTGTTATGTTTGGATCCCTTTTTCATTTTTTTGTGTACATCTATAATAGATTTTTGCTTTGTGGTAACCATGAAGTTTATGTATAGCAATCTATGTATGTATGCAATTATTTTGAGTAGCTGATCTCTTAAGTTCAACCATGCATTAACAACACTGCATTTTTACTCTCACCCTACGTTTACTGTTTTTCACATCATATTTCATATCATTTTGTTTTATGTATCCCTTAATTACTTATTGTGGATATAGATGATTTTACTACTTTTGGATTTTAGCCTTCCTACTAGCTTTATAAATAATTGATCTAGTACCTTTACTGGGTATTTGCCCTTACCAATAATATTTTTTCTTTCATAATTTTTATATTTCTAGTTATTGACATTTTCTATTTAGAGAAGTTCTTTCAACATTTCTTGTTATGTTGGTTTTGTGGTGCTGAACTATTTTAGGTTTGCTTGTCTGTAAAACTTTTGCTCTCTTTCAAATGTGGATGAAGTCCTTGCCAGGGCAGTATTCTTGGTTGTAGGTTTATTCCCTTCATCACTTTAAATATGTCATGCCACTCCCTTCTGACCTTCATAGTATCTGCAGAAAAGTCAGCTGATAGACTCATGGGCATTTCCTTGCATGTAACTTGTTGCTTTTCCCTTTTTGCTTTGAAGGTTTTCTCCTTAGTTCTTGTGTTTCTACAAGTGATAGATATGGTGCTGGGCAGCATGCACATTATCTCATTGGTTCCATCATTAAGATACTGATAATTTAAGGGAAATTCACATAGTTCACTTTACTAATCTGTTTGTTTCTTTTGTACAGTTAACCTACATAATTCTAATAAGTTATTTGTTAATTTCTCTTAGAAAATGCTATATCACTTTTTCCATAATTATGACATCTCTTGTGGCATATTACTTAAACTTTTCTCAATATCTTCTCTTTATAAACTGTAGTCCTAAGCAGTGCCTTATAGAAAACTTCTTGGCTGTGGCTATGTGATTTAGGGAAAGTCCATAATATATGTCTTTCTTAGAGACTCAAAATGGGTATTTATGCTTGGAAGAATCTCAGGGAAATTTTGTTTAAAAAAAACAATGTATTTATTTATTTATTTTCCATAAATCTCTCTCATGTGCTTCCCCTTCTTTTATTTTATTTTTTTTTTCCCCCAGTAAAATTTTAAAGTCTCTTCAAAATCATGAGCCTTGATATAAACTCCACAATGTTTGTGGACAGAGGCATTCTCATATTTATTTCTAAGAAACCATTTTCTAACTCACAGCACAATAGATGCAGATATTTGACAATTGGCAGTAATCCATAGAAAAATGGTGAAGAGTTTTTTTCCCTAAGTTTTAATTTTAATAACAGCTCATATCTACACATTACCATCACATTTCAACCAAGTCAGAATATAGTCTTTCGTTTCCACACTTATAACTGTGAAGTTTGTCATTGCATTCCACATGTAACTGACTTTTACACTGCACCTTCTGACAGAAATTTCTGGCATACGGTTTTGACAAATGGATACTGTCATGTAGTCATCACTACAATCACAATATAAAACAGTTCCATTAGCGTCCCAAATTCCCTTGTGTAAATTTGCAGTCACCCTCCCACCACACTAAGCCCATGGCAACTTTTCATCTCTTTTCTGCCCCCATAATTTTGATGAATACAGAATGTTTATGAAAGGAATATACATATTTATGAAAATAATATACATACGTAAGTATAAATATATGTGCATTCTTACATCCCTTTTTGAGCTTATTTTTTCACTTATAAAACTGTCTTTTTGATTCATTCAAGTTGTTTTTTGTATTAATAACTTGTCTCTTTCAGTTGTTGAGTAGTATTCCATTATGTGGATGCATCAGTTTGTTTAACCATTCACTAGATTAAGATTAAGGACATTTGGGGTATTTACAGTTTTTCATGATTATAAATAACATCACTAGAAATATTTGTATTAATGGATATACTTTTTTGTTTCCAATTTAGAAAGCATTCCATCATTCATCATTAATTTTTATATTAGACATAAAATTCATTGTAGATGTTCTTTATAATGTTAAGGAACGTCTCATCATTTCCTATTTTCCTGAGAGATTTTTTATCATGAATGATGTTGAATTTTGTCAGCTATTTTATATGCCTCCCTTGAGATGCTCATATAGTTTCCTTCTTTAGCCTGTTGACATGATGTTTGATAGATTTTGAAATGTTTAATTAACTTTACATTCTCAGAATAATCCCCATTTATTCTTGATATATTATCTCCTCATATATTTCAGGATTCTGTTTGCTATACTTTGCTTGATTTTTGCATCTAAATTCATGAGGGATATTAATCTTGCTGTTCTACTTCCTTACAATATCTTTGTTTCATTTTGATAATATAATACTTATTTCAAAAAATAAATTTGTGTAGGATTGTTATGATCTTTCTTACAAATTTGGTAGAGTTCTCAGATGAAGCCATCTGGGCCAGAAAATTTCTTTTCTGGAAAGCTTCATCTATGAATTCAATTTCTTTAATAAACTTAAAACAATTCAAGCTCTCTATTTAGCTCTCACTCTTACTCTCTCTTTTTTTCTTTCTTTTTTTGAGTAAATATTCTTTCCTTCAAGGAATTAAACCATACTATCTAAATTATATAATTTATTGACATAAAATTGTTCATATTGTTCTCTGATTATCATTTTCCTATCTATGGTGTTTGTAGTAATACCCTGTTTAATTTCTTAAACAAGTATTTTTGGAACAGTTTGGCTAGAAGATTATCAAATGTATGAATTTTCTTTTGATTTCATTGATATTTTATTGTTTTCTGCCCTTATTTTTATTACTTCTTTCTTCTATTGGTTTGGGTTTAATTTCCTTTCCTTATTCTGGTGTCTCAAAGCAGAAATTATATAATTGATTTGAGATCATTCTTCCTTTCCAATATAAGTTTTTAATACCATAAACTTTACTTTAAGCAGTGGATTGGCTACATCTCACATATTTTGATATGTTTTATTTTCATTTCATTCAAATATTGTGTACTTTCCCTTGTGACTTCCTTGAATCATTATTTAATAGTATATAATTTAGTATACAATTATTTGGGGACTTTTGTAGATATTTGTCTGTTACAAAACTCTATTTTATTTTTAAATTTTATTTAGTTTAATTCTAGTTAATTTGGCTTAATTTATTTATTTGTCAATTTTAAACTTGCAATAAACATTTTATGCTTAGGATATGGCTTTTGTTGATGAATGTTCCAAGTGCATGTGAAATTAATATGCATGTTTCTCTTTTTGGGTGGAGTCTCCTATGAATGTCAATTATGTCATGTTAGTTAATAATGTTCTTCCAATCCTCTATACCCTTGCAAATTTTCTGCCTACTACATAATACTAAAACGGGAATATTGAAGCCTCCAAATAAAATTGTGTATTTGTCTATTTCTTCTCTCAGTTATATGTTTGCTTTATGTATTTTGAGGCTTTAGTATTATTATGTTCATAAACATGTATTATGATCTTCTCTTTCTGAACTAACACTTTAATAACTGTGTAATATTCTTTATTCCTGACAACATTGCTTGTTATGAAGTCTAATTTTCTAATAATAATATAGGTATATTTAGAATATTTAGGTATATTTAGAATATTTCACTATTCTATTTTGTATATATTGGTACTTAGCTCTATTTCCTTAGATTGAATATTTTTAGTCCTTGTTCTTGGAATTCTAATATCCATAACTCATATTTTCCATTTATTTTGAGTTATGATATTATTATCTCAAGTAAAATTTTGAAGCCTTGCAACCACATGGATCCATTTACCCACCACCTTACATCAACCACCTTTATTTTATTTTTGCTATATACTATACATCAAAAAACATGTTAGATTTTTAAAATGTATATATGTATTATGTATAAGTGAATGTATATATTTATTTATTTTGCTTTCAACAGTCATACACATTGTATAAAATTTAAGATGCAAAATACTTTATATTTTCCTAGAGATTTATCATTTCTGTTGTTCAAGAACCAGGTTTCCCTTTGATATTATTTTCTTTCAACTAGAATTTTTAAAGATGTCCTTTAGAGCAAGTCTGCTGAAAACAAAGTCTCTCAGTTTTCCTGTACCTAGCAATGCCTTTAGTTTCACTTCAGTTGAATACTATTTTTACTGGATATAAAATTCACATTTATAGTACTATTTTTGCAACATTTTGAACATATTGTTCCAGTGTCTTCTGGCTTGCATGGATTTTATGAAATATGCCCAATCAAATTATTGTTCTTGGGCTTCCCTGGTGGCGCAGTGGTTGGGAGTCTGCCTGCTAGTGCGGGAGACGCGGGTTTGAGCCCTGGTCTGGGAGGATCCCGTGTGCCGCGGAGCGACTGGGCCCATGGGCCGCAGCTACTGAGCCTGCGCGTCTGGAGCCTGTGCTCTGCAACGGGAGAGGCCGCGATGGTGAGAGGCCCGTGCACCGCGATGAAGAGTGGCCCCCGCTTGCCGCAACTAGAGAAAGCCCTAGCACAGAAACGAAGACCCAACATAGCAATCAATCAGTCAATCAATCAATCAATCAATAAATAAATCTTTAAAAAAAAAATTATTGTTCTTATGTATTTAATGTATTGTTTTTTTCCAGATACTTTGAATATTTTTAAAATTATATTTTCTTTTCATCAATTTGATTATCATGTGTCTAGGCATGATTTTATTTAAATTTAATTATGCTTGGGGTTCACAGAGCTTCTTAAATGTCTAAACTTTTGCCATTCACTGCATTTGGGAACTCTTTGGTGATTGTGTCTTCAAGTGTTTTTTTTTTTTTTTTTTTTTTAATCCCTTATTCCCTTTTCCTTTCTTTTGAAACTTCAGTTACATGAACATTAGACCTCTTTAAATTGTCCAAAAAATACCTGAAACTTTGCTCATCTTTTTTGATATTTGTTTCTATTTCTCATACCAGATATTTTTTAATTTTAATTTTTAATTTTTAAATTGAAGTATAGTTGATTTACACTATTGTGTTAGTTTCAGGCATACAGCAAAGTGATTTAGTTATATATATATATATATAATTGAATCTATATGTATAATTTTTTCAGATTCTTTTCCATTATACTCTATTATAAAATATTGAATATTGTTCCTTGTGCTATACAGTAGGTCTTTGTTATTTATCTATTTTATATATAGTAGTGTGTTTCTGTTCATCCCAACAACAAATAAAAATGATAATACACCACAATCAAGTTGGATTCATCCCCAGGTCACAAGGATGGTTCAACATAAGCAAATCAATCAGTGTGATATACCACATCAACAAAAGAAAAGATAAATCCACACAATCATCTCAATAGATGCAGAAAAAGCATTCGATAAAATTCAACATCCATTTATGATAAAAACCCTCACTAAATGTGTATAGAGGCAAGAAATCTGAACATAAAAGCTATTTATGGCAAACCCACAGCAAACAGAATACTCAAAGGTAGAAAGCTGACAGTCTTCCTGCTAAATTCTGGAACAAGACATACCAGATATTTTTATTTATCTATCTTCAAGTTACCTGACCTTTTCTCTTTGACCTCAGTTTTGCTATTGGGATCATCTAATATTTTTTTCAAATATGTACTTTTAATACTAAAATTCCACAGTGATTTTTTGGACGTATTTTCTGTTGAGTTCTGTTGAGAATTTCTATCTTTCCATTTTTTAAGTGCATTTTCCTTTACTATTTCAAGTCTAGTTCTAATATTTGCTTTATCATTTCTTTTTTCTGATAAATAGGTCATATAAAGGTTGACATCTGTTAATTGTTTTTTGGTTAAATTTCCCTTGTTCATTGGTCGTTGAGTCATTTTGAATTGCAATCTTGAATATGGTACATAGTCTATAAGTTTTATTATAATCCTCTGGAGAAAATAAACTTTTATTGGTGTTATTGATGGTGTTTAGCAAACAACCAACCTTGTTAGTATTAGACCATCATATCTGCCTCATCTTTTGTGGATGTTGGTTTAAATCGCAGTTCACTTTTTAAAGCCTTTGCCATAGTGGTTTGAGTTTGTCCTGTGCATGTTACTTCATGGTTTAGTTTGAGATGTGGCTTAGAGTTTTAATTACATTTATATCTCAAAGTCTCTGGTATGCTGACCTGGATCTTCCCCATATATGCATAGCTTGGGATGAGTCCCAGTCTTCTACTTCAACCCCTACACTCTCCCACTGCAGGGTTCCCTTTTTTAAGTTCTCTGGCTGACCATAAAAAATGAGAATTCTATCAGAGTGTTAGTCATCCATCTCAGAACTTTGTTCTCAGTTCTCAGACTTAGGTCTGCTCTCCATACAAAATAATGAAGTAAAGGAGAAAAATACAAATAATAGTGAAATTAATCCCTTGGCAAGCATCTTCCATTGTTTTGACTCTTCTCCAATAACTTCCGTTTTTTTTCTTTTTAAAAGGCCTTAAGTGATTGCTTCCTTTTGTTTATATTTTCAAAGTCCTTAAGTGGTTGCTTTCTGTGATTAGTTGTAATCAGTGGGAGAGATAGGTTTATGAAGCTTATTTCACCATGATGAAAGCAGGCCACAGTTATTAATTTTTATGTAGTCAACTATACTTTTTTGTTTTATTCATGGCTTTTGGTATTCCTGGAATGCTTTTAAAAAGTCTTCAAAACATCCATATCAAGCTCACTGTTTTTTAAAAACATGTTAATATTACCATATTACATTAATATACAGGAAATGCCCTGTAAGTCAAAAATTGTTTATACATTATACCATCTATCTATCTATCTTTCTACCTATCTATCTATCTACTTTGGGGGTATGGGTTGTCTAGAAATGCATTTATATGGATATTTGAATTTGTAACAATTTTGAAGTATTTTATTGATATGAAAAACTATAGTGTTTAACAAATACCCTTTAGTTTCTTCATCATTATAATATAAAATATTTATATGTATAAAATGAATGTTTCAGATCATTTCCAGTATAAGTTACTTGTCTCAAAGTTTTCTTTATTTTCCCTTAGATTTTTAATTGCAGATTCTAGGATGAGCCCCTGTTTCTTTTCCTATGTATGTTACATAAATCAATTAGATTCATACTAGGAAAGAGTTGAGTCATATTAAAATATTTTTGACATCTTTAGGTATCATAATTCTATATGTCCACATGTTAATTACATAATTACAAGCTGTCAGTATATGATTGTTGATACTTGTAATATTTGGTAATTACATAATTTGGCATGAGTACAATTATAGAAAGAGTACATAGTAATTGACAAAAATTACTTTTTATCTTTTCTGAAAAACAAAATTGTGTTCTAAATTAAGACAAGGAACAAAATGTGTAATTAGAATGAAATGCATATGGATAGTGTATTATTCTTAAAAATGTGGGAAAATTAGATTTCTGTCTTTGTATAATATTTGTCAAAATGTATAACATTATATCTACCTGAGCCTATGTGTAATCTATTAAAATGTGTATAATATGATTGCTCAAAACTTTGCTTTATGGAGGGAGCACTTTTACCTGCTTTGACTTTTTTTTTCACTAATTTAAAGTTATTTTGGCCTCTTAGAGACACAAATAATCCAAAGAGGAAAAATAATAAAAGTGACGTTGCCATTAATAGCTGCATGTTTTGTATTACTCTCATGAAGCTCAAAGTCAACTAATAACAAGCATTAAGCTTTTCTGTATAAGTCCTATTTGATCTTTGGTCTATGTGTTTGATGAAGAGAATGGTATGGTTTTTAAATAATAGAAGTGAATTTTAAAATACATGTGGTATGAAAAGTCACCTGCATGATTCTGGCATGCAGCTTCAACAAATAATTATGAACACATTGGAAACAAACCATAAATGCTTTGGCATTGAATGGAAAATTGTCTACAATGAGATAGAATATAGGAAGTAGAATTAAATAGAAAATTTTAGAATGGAAGATGTGAGATATTTTGGAGTGGGTTCAACAGCAGAAAATAGGCAATAGAGGAAAAATAAGTGAACTGGCAGATGGAAAAATAGACATTATCCAATCTGAATGACAAAGGGAAAATAGAACAGAAAGAAAATGAACAGAGCCTCAAGACCTGTGGGACTATAACAAATTATATAATATTAAGTTTTATTTAAGTCCCAGAGACAGAGGAGGAAGAAGGTGAAATTTTAAAAGTACTCAAAGAAATAGTGAATGAACACTCCCCGTATTTGGCGAAAGACATAAACCTACATATTCAAAAAGTGGTTGAATCCCAAACCCAAAGATAATCCATATCAAGACACCTCATAACTACTTACCTACCTACACGACCTGAAAAATAAGACAAAAATACTTGAAGAAAGAGAAAATGACATCTCATGTATAGGGAAAACAATTTGAATGAGAGCAAACTTCTCAGCAGAAACAATGGAAGACAGAAGGAAGTGGCAAAACATTTTTCAAGTGCTTAATGAAAAGAAATATCAGGACTTCCCTGGTGGAACAGTGGTTGAGGGTCCACCTGCCAATGCAGGGGATACACGTTTGATCCCTGGTCTGGGAAGATCCTAAATGCCGTGGAGAAACTAAGCCCATGTGCCACAACTACTGAGCCTGAGTTCCAGAGCCCGTGAGCCACAACTACTGAACCCATGCACCACAACCACTGGGACCTGCAAAATCTGGGGCCTGTGTGCCACAGCTACTGGGCCTGCATTCTGCGGCTGCTGAGGTCCATGCATCTGGAGCCCATGCTCTTCAATAGGAGGGGTCAGCACAGTGAGAGGCTCACACACCATGGCCAGGAGTGGCCCCCACTCACTGCAACTACGGAAGACCTGGGCACATCAACAAAGACCCAGTGCAGCAGGAAAAATAAAAGGAGAAGAAAAGAAATGTCAATCAAGAAACCAATACCCACTAAAAATATTCTTCTGAAATAAAGAGGGAAAACAGATATTTTCAGAAAAAGAAGATAAAGAGAATTTGTCACCAATAGAATTCACTCAAGAGCTGCTAAAGGGTATTCCCCTAAACAAAAAATAAATAATAAAAAAGAACCATCAATAGAGAAGAAAGAACATAGTAAGAAAACCATATTCAAGCAAACTTTTTGAGGTTTTAAAATTATATGTGAAAGCTGAAGTGAAAAGTATTGCTTTTTAAAATGGTTCTAAATATATGTAGAGGAAATATTTGATAATTTTACACTGAGGAGGATAAATGCAGGCAAGAGGCAGTACCATTTTTATACTCCAATGGAATGGAAAAAATGACAACAGTTCACTGTGATTAAATAATATAAATTTAATATAACATCTAGCACTGCAAATAAAAATGTTACACAAAGAAATACACTCACAATGCTATAAATATTTAAAATTAAAATTATAAAAAATATTCAAATAACCCACAGGAAGTTAGTAAGAAGATGATGAAGAACCCAAAAACCATATAAAATAAACAAAAAAATAAATTAGCAAAATTTAATCCTTATATAAGTGGTATAAATACACTACTCAAAATGTAGATTAACAAAGTATATTAAAATGATATTACCCAACTCTACACTGTCTATAAGAAGTTCACTTCAAATGTAAAATTATAGGTAGCTTTAAAGTAAAAGCCTGGAAAAAGATATATAAAGTAAGATTAATCAAATGAAAACAAAAGTGTCTATATTAATAATCAAATAAAGCAGATTTTAGAGTAAAGAATGTTACCAGACATCGAGAGGGATATTACATATGAGAAAATTATTTATCAAGAAAATCTGAATAGACATTTTCCCACAGAAGATATGGCTAATATATACATGAAAAGATGCTCAACATCACTAATCATCTGAGAAATGCAAATTAAAACCACAATGATATATCACCTCACTCTTGCTAGGATAGCTATTTAAAAAATGACAAGAGACAATGTACTGGTGAAGGTGTGGAGATAAGGTAAACTTTGTACACTGTTAGTGTGATTGTAAATTGGTACAGCCATTGTGACAAAAACAGTATGTAGTTTCCTCAAGAAATTAAAAATAGAACTATCATATGCTCCACCAATTCCACAACTAGGTATATATCCAAAGGAAATGAAATCACTGTCTCAAATATCTGCATTAGTATGCTCATTGTAGCATTATTAACTATAGCAAAGAAATGGAAACAACATAAATTTCCATTGACAGATGAATGAAGAAAATGTGGCATATATATATGCCATTAAAATTATTAATTTATATATAATATATGTATATATAGACATATATATTAGCTATTAAAAAGAGCAGGAAATGCTACCACTTGTAACAACATGGATGAACCTGGAGAACATTATATTAAATTAAGTAAACCAGAGAGGGAAAGACAAATACTATATGAATTCATTTGTATGTGAAATCAAAAAAGTTGAACTCATAAAACCTGAGTAGAGTGATGGTTACCAGGGTCTGGAGGGTGGGGAAATGGGGAGATGTTTGTTAAAGGGTACAAACTTTCATATATAACATAAGTAAGTGCTGGGGATCTAATGTACAGCATAATGACTATAGCTAATAATAGTGTATTGTATGCTTGAAATTTGTTAAGAGAGTAGATTTTAAGTTTTCTCACTGCACTGGAAATAAAAAAATAAAAACCAAAAAAAAATGTAAAGTGATGGCTGTGTTAGCTTGATTGTGATAATCATTTCACAATGAAAAACATGTCAACTGTCACATTGAAAACTTTAAATATATGCAATTTTTATTTGTCAACTAAACCTCAATAAGCCTGGGGGAAAAAGAAGACCACAATTCTATTGTGTGTACTCTAATATACAGAGCTGTAGAATATGAAAAGCAAAAATTGATCGAAATAAGAGAAAAATAGACAAATTCACAACTACAGGTAAGAGGATTTGATCCTCCCTCTCTGAACAACTGATAGAACAACTTGACAGAAAATTTTTATAAGATCTCAATAACACCATCAACCAAAAAGATCTAATCAGCATTCATAGGAAAATCTCCAAACCCTTGGTAATTTAAACAGCAAAATTCTAAATAAACTATGAGTTAAACAAAAAATTTCGTGTGTCATGAAACTAATATAACATTGTAACTTAACTATACATCAATTTAAAAAAAAACAGTAAATATATATATATATATATATGTATTTGAATGGAAAAGAAAATATAACATATCAAATTTGTGGGACACAACTAAAGTAGAGTTGAAAGGATAATTTATAGTACTAAATACATATACTGGAAAAGATGAAAATGTCAAATCAATAACCTAAACTTTCACTTCAAGAATCTAGAAAAGGAAGAACTAATAACCCAAAGCAAGCAAAGGAAATAATAAAAATAAAAGCAGAAATCAATAAAATCATAAACAAGAAAATGATAAAGAATATCAAGTAATCAAAGAACTTTGATCTTTGCAAAAATAAATAAAATTAACAAACTTCTAGGTAGACTTACAAAGTAAAAAAGAGAGAATACACAAATTACCATATATGAGGAATGACACAGGGCATATCACTACACACCTTGCAGACACTAAGAGAATAATTAGGGAGTACTAAAAACAACTCTGCACACATAAATTGACAACAATGATAAAACAAATTCGTAGAAAAAATTAAACGTACCACACCTTACCTAATATGAACTAGAGGATTAAACTATCTCTATAACTATTAAGGAAATTAAATTCATGATTTTAAAAAAACCCAGGAAAGAGATCCACAGACCCAGAAGATTTCCCTGAAGAATTCTACCAAATGTTTAAAGGATTAACAGCAATTCAATACAATCTCTTCCAGAAAACTGTAGAGGAGAGATAACTTCTCTATTAATTTTCTGAAGCTATTATTACCTCAAAACCAGATACAGGCAGTACAAAAGTGAAAAGAAAAGAAAGAAGAAAGCTCAGATATCAATGCTCATAGTGAATAGGGACAAAAATCTTTAACAAAATATTAGCAGATAAAATTCAGCAATATATAAAAATAATTATTCACCATGAGAAAACGGGGTTTAGTCCAGAAATGCAAGATTGGTTCAATATTGAAAAATCATTCAGTACAATCCTCCATATTAACAGGATAAAGAAGAAAAAATACATCATGTCAACTGATGTAGAAAAAGCCTTTGACACAATTCATGATCCATTTAAGATAAAATGTCTCAGTAAAACAGGAATAGAGGGAACTTCTTCAATTATAGAAAAAGCAGTCTTTAAAAATATACCAGTTAACATTATACCTAATCATTGAACACTGAATTCTTTTCCTCTAAGATTAAGAGCAAAGCAAGATTGTTCTATCTTCTTCAGTATAGTACTGGAAGTTGCAGCAATACAATATGGCAGAAAAGAGAAATTTTAAAAAATACGATTCTGAAAGGAAGAAATAAAACTGCCTCTGTTTACAGATAACAAGAATGCATGTGTAGACTATCACAAGAAATATACTGGAAACAAAACAAAACAAAACAAAACAACAACAAAACACCCTCCTAAACCTGAGAAGAGATTTCAGCAAGTGCAGATAATGTAAGATAAATATGCAAAAGACAATTGTATTGCTATATATTACCAATGAAACGTGGATGCTTAAATTAAAAGTTCAATACCATTCACAACTGCTCTTAAAAAATGAAACATGAATACAAATTTAATACAGCATGTATAGAACTTATGTACTGAAAATTATACAACATTAACAAAAGTATTCACATAACATCTAAATAAATGGAGATATATACTGTGTATATAGATTGGAAGACTATTTTGAGACAGTAAAAATACAGTTCTTCCCAAACTGATACATAGGATTAATGAAATATCTATCAAAATCTCAGCAAGATTATTTGTAGATACAGATAAGATTACCCTAAAATTTATATGAAATGTCAATGGAACTCGAACTGCTAAAACAATTTTGTAAAAGACAAACTATAAAGTAGAAGAAAATGGTGTAACCAATTTCAAAGCATATTATAAAACTATAGTAATTAAGACTGTGGTATTGATGAAGGTATAGATACATAGGTCAGTGGAACAGAATAAAGAACACGGAAATAGATCCATGCAAACATGCCCTACTGAATTTTTGCAAAGATGCAAAAGCAATTTAATGGAGCGAAGGTGTCTTTTTCAACAAATTATGCTGAAACATCCATTAGCAAACAAAGAAATGAAACAAAACAAAAAATATTTGACATAAATCTCGAAGTTTTAATCTAAATATTTCACACCTTATCTCTGGGATCTACAGTTAGATGATTAGAAAATTAGACACCAAAAGCATGATCCAACAAAGAAAAAATAAATTGAACTTCATCAAAGTTAAAAACCTTTGCTCTGTTAAGGATTTTGAAAATAAAAAGACAAGACAATGTACAGACTGGAAGAAATTATTTATAAACCGTATAGCCAACAAATGATTAGTTTATTGAATATATAAAGGATTCTTGAAACTAAAGAGTAAAAAAATACAATTAGAAAATGGGAAATGACATGAACAGACATTTCAGTGAAAAGAAAATACAGATATCAAATAAGCACATGAAAATATGTTAAACATCACTAGCCATCAGCAACATGCAAATTTAAACCACAAGAGGGATATCAGTACACATGGCTGATATGAGAATGATGGCTAAAATAAAAAATAGTGACAAAACTAAATACTGACAAGAGTGTAAATGAACAGTAATATATAACTATATATTACTGCTAGGAATTTAAAATGGTACACTCACTCTGGAAAACTATTTGTTAGTTTTGTTTGGTTGGTTTTGTTTTATAATGCATATGTGCATGCAAACGTACAAATGTACTCCTGGGCATTTATTCCAGAAAAAAAATGGAGAATTATAATCACATAAAATCATGTACATGAATGTTTATGCAGATTTATTCCTAGTAGCCACAGACTGGAAATAACCCAAATGTCCTTCAGTAGGTGACTGGCTAAACAAACTGGTGCATCCATGCTGTACAACAATACTCAGCAGTAAAGTGGAAAAAATGATTGATATTCCCAACTTGTGTCAATCTCAAGTGAAAAAGTGAGTGAAAAAAGCCAACCCAAAAGTTACATCTTTTGCAATTTAATTTATATGAAATATTGAAATGACAAAATTATAGAAATGAAGATCAAATTCGTGCTTGTCAGGATTTAAAGAGAGAATAGGAACAGTAGAGAAGTGGGTGTGGATATAAAAAGGCAACATGAGGGATTCTTGTGGTGATGGAAATGTTCTGTTTCATCACTGTATCAATGTTAAAATCTTTACTGTGATCTTGCACTAAAGTTTTGCAGGATGTTACCACTTGGGAAAACTGAGTAAAGAGTTTAAAGCATCTCTGTATTAATTTACCTAAGTGTATGTGTATCAATAATTATCACCAAATAAAAAATGTAATTTAATAAAAGGGTATGCTAAGCAGTATACTTATAAATATGATTTTTATCCTAGGCGAGATTATATATTCACTTATTATAAAGTCTGACAATGATAATATAGGAAGAGTAATATGATGAAAGAAGCCAACATATTGTTGATGGGACCAAATCATCTTCATTTAAATTAATTTTCTTTTTAATAAAATTTAAATATATATGCATCATAAGACAGTATTTGAATACTGTCTAAAGATATTTAGCATCTGTCAATAAATTCTAGATGACAAGATAGAGAAATGTCATCAGAATTATTCTATAACTAAGGATATTGTTAATGTTCTGATCTACTCGGATGGAGAGCTTTTTCTAGAGAGACTATTCCAACCCAAGCATTAAATATTTCAAATGCTTTTCTTCATCTTTTCTGGTAAAATGTTTTCAATTATTTTGATACAAATATTTAGGATACTTGTATTTGATTAAAAGAACGGGAGAAAAAAATGAATGCATTGAACGTAATTTCATGGTCCCAAAAGATCTTAAAATGTTTAAATAATTAGTTAAGAAGCAAGATAAAATTAATAGGAAAAAACACAAGACATGTAAAGCACCATACTATGATAAAAATAGAGAAGAAATGGTTAAGTAGTAATATATATGAAAAAAATTAAACTATTTTAGTCTTCTAAAAATACAAAGAAATCAATATATATGACGTTGCCCTTAAAAAATTAGGCAATTTTTTGCACCTTTAAATGAGGCAGTTGAAAAAAAAAAAAAAAAAAGAGGCAGTTGATCCAGAACAACAGAACAAAAGAAGTACTAATCCCATTTTAGTCTTCAAGGCTGTACTATTACTTAGAGTAATGCAATAATTTTTGGGACTTACACTTAATGAAAGTCAAGGGACACAAACCAACCAATCAACCAATGAAAGAAACATGTCTTGAAATCCTATGGCAAGGGGAATGATGAATAGAAGAGGGATACAAGAAGACTCAGAGAGAAAAGGGCTTGAAGGACCATCACATAAATGCAGTTTAGACTTGTTCTTTAAATCCCAGGAGAGTAGCAGTTTAGACTTGTTCTTTAAATCCCAGGAGAGTAGGATTGGAATCAATGAAGTTGAGGTACAGCAAACAGACATTTCAGTCGACCATAAGGAAGGACTCCTCCAACAGATAGGTATTTCCAAAGTTAGCTGATGTCGAATATCCAGAAATATATTCCATTCCTTGTCACTAGAGGTTAGCACAAAGGTCATTTGAGGATGATACAATCAAGAAAGGTTTATCTGAATTTGGATGCACATTTTCCAGTTGTTTTTTCAAAGATTATCTAGTCACATAGCATTTCTAATTTTTCTATTAAACACACACACACACACACACACACACACAACTTCTCACTCTATCCTTTATTTCCTATATTCCTCTCCCTCATTTTCCCTTGGAAAGTATAACCATCTGATATACTATATATTTCACTTGTTTATCTTTAGATTGCCTGTCTCTCGCTACAAAATGTAACCTCTTTAAAGGCATGGAGTTTTATCTGTTTTGTCCTCTACAGTACCCTTAGAGATTAGAACAACACTTGACCCATATTTCTATTTTTTTTAATTTTTATTTTTTTAACATCTTT
Organism: Balaenoptera physalus; assembly: GCF_965194825.1. Classification (NCBI taxonomy): domain Eukaryota; kingdom Metazoa; phylum Chordata; class Mammalia; order Artiodactyla; family Balaenopteridae; genus Balaenoptera; species Balaenoptera physalus. The sequence goes on from NC_138888.1 coordinate 104,903,570, forward strand.
ATTGGAGTATAATTGCTTTACAATGGTGTGTTACTTTCTGCTTTATGACAAAGTGAATCAGCTGTACATATACGTATATCCCCATATCTCTTCCCTCTTACATCTCTCTCCCACCCTCCCTATCCCACCCTTCTATGTGGTAACAAAGCACCGAGCTGAACACCCTGTGCTATGAGGCTGCTTATCACTAGCTATCTATTTTACATTTGGTAGTATATATAAGTCCATGCCACTCTCTCACTTCGTTCCAGCTTACCCTTACCACTCCCCGTGTCCTCAAGTCCATTCTCTATGTCTGCATCTTTATCCTTGTCCTGCCCCAGGTTCTTCAGAACCTTTTTTTTTTTTTTTTTTTTTTAGATTCCATATATACGTGTTAGCATACGGTATTTATTTTTCTCTTTCTGACTTACTTCACTCTGTATGACAGTCTCTAGGTCCATCCACCTCACTACAAATAACTCAGTTTTGTATCTTTTTATGGCTGAGTAGTATTGCATTGTATATATGTGCAACATCTTTATCCATTCATTTGTTGATGGACACTTAGATTGCTTCCAAGTCCTGGATATTGTAAATAGAGCTGCAATGAACATTGTGGTACATGACTCTTTTTAACTTATGGTTTTCTCAGTGTATATGCCCAGTAGTAGGATTGCTGGGTCATGTGGTAGTTCTATTTTTTGTTTTTTAAGGAACCTCCATACTGTTCTCCATAGTGGCTGTATCAATTTACATTCCCACCAATGGTGCAAGAGGATCCCCTTTTCTCCACACCCTCTCCAGCATTTATTGTTTGTAGAATTTTTGATGATGGCCATTCTGAATAGAGTGAGGCGATACTTCACTGTAGTTTTGATTTGCATTTCTATAAGGATTAATGATGTTGAGGATCCTTTCATGTGTTTGTTGGCAATCTGTATATCTGCTTTGGAGAAATGTCTATTTAGGTTTTTGGGCCATTTTTGGATTGGGTTATTTGTTTTTCTGATATTGAGCTGCATGAGCTGCTTATAAATTTTAGAGATTAATCCTTTGTCAGTTGCTTCATTTGCAAATATTTTCTCCCATTCTGAGGGTTGTATTTTCACCTTGTTTATGGTTTCCTTTGCTGTGCAAAAGCTTTTAAGTTTCAGTAGGTCCCATTTGTATATTTTTGTTTTTATTTCCATTTCTCTAGGAGGTGGGTCAAAAAGGATCTTGCTGTGATGTATGTCACAAAGTGTTCTGCCTATGTTTTCCTCAGAGTTTTATAGTGTCTGGCCTTACATTTATGTCTTGAATCCATTTTTAGTTTACTTTTGTGTATGGTGTTAGGGGGTGTTCTAATTTCATTCTTTTACATGTAGCTGTCCAGTTTTCCCAGCACCACTTATAGAAGAAGCTGTCTTTTCTCCACTCTATATCCTTGCCTCCTTTATCAGAGATAAGGTAACCATATATGCGTGGGTTTATCTCTGGTCTTTTTATCCTGTTCCACTGATCTATATTTCTGTTTTTGTGCCAGTACCATACCGTCTTTTTTACTGTAGCTTTGTAGTAGAGTCTGAAGTCAGGGAGCCTGATTCTTCCAGCTCCATATTTCTTTCTCAAGATTGCTTTGACTCTTCAGGGTCCTTTGTGTTTCCATACAAATTGTGAAACATTTTGTTCTAGTTCTGTGAAAAATGCCATTGGTAGTTTGATAGGGATTGCATTGAATCTGTAGATTACTTTAGGTAGTTTTGTCATTTTCACAATGTTGAATCGTCCAGTCTAAGAACATGGTATATCTCTCCATCTGTTTGTATCACCTTTAATTTCTTTCATCAGTGTCTTAAAGTTTTCTGCATACAGGTCTTTTTTATCCTTAGGTAGGTTTATTCCTAGGTAGTTTATTTCTTTTGTTGCAATGGTAAATGGGAGTGTTTCCTTAATTTCTCTTTCAGATATTTCATCATTAGTGTATAGGAATGCAAGAAGTTTCTGTTCATTAATTTTGTATCCTGCTACTTTACCAAATTCATTGATTAGCTCTAGTAGTTTTCTGGCAGCATCTTTAGGATTCTCTATGTATAGTATCATGTCATCTGCAAACAGTGACAGCTTTACTTCTTCTTTGCTGATTTGAATTCCTTTTATTTCTTTTCCTTCTCTGATTGCTGTGGCTAAAACTTCCAAAACTATGTTGAATAATAGTGGTGAGGTTGGGCAACCTTTTCTTGTTCTTGATCTTACTCGAAAATTTTTCAGTTTTTCACCATTGAGAGTGATGTTGGCTGTGGATTTGTCATATATGGCCTATATTATGTTGAGGTAAGTTACCTCTATGCCCACTTTCTGGATAGTTTTTATCATAAATGGGTGTTGAATTTTGTTGAAAGTTTTTTTCTGCATCTATTGGGATGATCATATTTTTTATTTTGAATAAATATAGGCATGCACAAAAGATTGGAAAGTGAATAAATAAATAAATGGGTTAAAAAATATTAAGCTGAAAAAAAAATTAAGCTCCATTTCAGTTCTGAGATTCTATGATATATTTATTTTTAATTTACCTCTTAGATAAAACAGAGGACTGTTTCTTATTTATTGTTCATGTATCAATAAAAAGTCATGCTAGTTATATTTTCCAAAACAACAATATTTAGGAATAAACAATTAATTATGGGTTTATATCTATATATATATTTAAGAGAGTTTGTGAAATAGAACATAAAGAGAACTGCAGATAAAACACAGGTTCAATAAGTGTTTTTTAATTTAAAATCATATTAAATTAAATATTTATTAAACATTTGTTTGTGCATTCTATTCCTCTGTGACTTCAACAATTTATTTATTTTTTATAAAGGTTTCTTTTTATGTGGACCATTTTTAAAGTCTTTATTGAATTTGTTACAATATTGCTTCTGTCTTATCTTTTGGTTTTTTGGCCACAGGGCATGTGGGATCTTAGCTCCCCAAGCAGGGATCGAACCTGCACCCCTTGCACTGGAAGGCAAAGTCTTAACCACTGGACTGCCAGGGAAGTCCCAACACTATTTTGAGACATATTTCTCATTCATTTTTACTAAATATAATGCCATATATATATATATATATATATATATATTATATATATATATTATATATATATATATACTCTATCAGTGAATATTTAATATTTTTTACTTGTACATAGACATTCTTATACATATCTCCTGATATACAGACTTTCTCTGGCATACTTTATTTTTGAATCTACATACCTGCCAGCATTCTTACCAATATGCTTAAATATAATATTAAGGAATCTTTTATTTGTATTAAATTCTGTGTTTTTAATCAACATTGATGTGAATGCTTTATGCTTCTCAGATTAATAATCTCTTTGTGATATTCTGTTTATCTTCAATCTTGTTTTAGCTTCTTCTTTCTTCTCTCAGTTTCATATCCACCCTGACGATCAGCTTAGGAGTTCTAAATTCCATACCAAACAGAATGACTAAGAAGACAAATCATATTTTAGAAGGATGTTCTTCAGAGTCTACAAAGTTCAGCAGAATTATCAGTGTGCCCTGCTCAGCAGAGGATTAAGGCTGATTTTGTGTAGAAAGGAGAAGATTATGTAAGAAGAACCTACAAATGCAAAGTGCACAGTGTTTGACAAGTAGGAAAGGTAAAGTACATATAATGTAGTTTTATGGAAGAGAAAATTAAGGCTTGAAAAGAGCACATAATTTGTCAAAAGTAACACAAATAATAACTATTGAAGCTAACATTCAAACTCATTTAGTACACATCTAAAATCTCCAGATAATTGCTCTCTATTCTGCCTCCTTATAATCAACTTGTTTCTAAACATTGCTTCTTTTTTGAGAAATAAATTATTGTTTTAAAAAAATGCATGATCTCTCTAAAATTCACAAAACTAAGTCAAGTTTGCATATATCACATTCTACTGGAGCTGTGAAATATACCTACAGCATGGAGGACCTTCATCTCAGAAAGAAAATGTGGCAAAATAAAATGACTGAAAGTAGAAACTTATAATACTACAGTAGCCTCTTCTATTTGGCTTGCAACTATTTTTTATTTGTGAAACACAGCTAGACTGCTTTCACAACAACTGGGATGTAGTTTTCTGGTATTTATGTAGCAGATGTACTCTGTAAAATAGAATGATATAGGTTTAATAAGCTTTCAATTTCATAGTATAGAGAATCCTAAATTTAGAAGGTTAATTGGGGGAGACGGTTGACTAGGTCACCTTATATGCCTCAAGTTACCTTTTTTCCATTACTTAATAGAATGCAATTATTTTAAATAAATATGAAAGGTCCTAGGGAATTGTTACTTTCCTTCCTATTCAGTGATTGTAATTTGTATTTGTTCATTTCTTTAACTGTTTAGAAGGAAAATGCCATCAAGACTTACAAACTTTTTACATATATTTCCATATAACAGTTGTAAAGCTAAATATGTTGATCTACTTCATCATAATATCTATATATACGCACAAGTAATAATTAAAAACCTTTTTTCCTATATTTATTTTGTAACTGATGAAGCTAGCAAAGGCATATAAACTTCTGTCCACATGTGAATATTATTCTATTTTTCCTATTATTTCTATAAAGTTTTAATCTAACGATATAAATTTAATTCTTCAAAGTATATTGTTTTACTATATGAACAACATAATACTGCTGCGTAAATATATAAATAGTGGTAGATTAAGCATAATCCTTATTTATTATTTGTGAGACAGTTAATGAGCCATTCTAAAAATAGAGGTTTTACTCTACACCCACTGACAGGACAGGTTCAAGTGGTGATGTAGAAGGAAAGAAGAAAAACAACTTAAAATATGAGCTTATACACATACACAAATAACATATTTGAGATGAAAATAATTAAAAGTTACATAGATTTGGAGATAATCACACTTAAGAAAGAAAACAATGCTTTTGGGCTAATACAGGAATTCTTCATGAAGTGATTATTCATAAGTCATATTTACAGGAAAAAACTTTATCCATTCTCTGCCCAGCCCGCAGCCCATGATAGGCCACTTCCATCATTCTGCCATCAGAACTGTGGAATCTCTTTGCAGCTATGTCTGCTGTGGAAACTACCAACACTACATGAGACTTATCTTAGTCAAGGAGAGGAGTAGAGCAACAGGTGGTTTATTGGGTGATTAGACTCTACGCAATTGCTTGAGCTGGTTATGTGAGTCTATATGAGTTTGTTGCATCTGTCTCTGGTACAGGAAACTAAAATCCTCAAGAAAAGTGATCTGGAAGAGATGATGGACATGAAACAAGGCAAGCAGCAATAACCTGGGGACTGTAAAGATGAGCTATAAATCACTAGTATGAGGGTCTCCCCATGCCTCCAGGCCTCCCTTTGATGATGGGGTTGTTCTGCAGAAGAAGTTAGTAATACTCATCGTGGAGATCCTCATCAAGGCATAGCTGGTCCAGGAGTAGAAGACTCTGAAGGAGGATTTGGCAGGATCTGAGGAAGCTGTGGGCCCAGATGCTATCCCATGCCAATAAGGGAACCAACACATAAGTGGTTATGTGTGTGGGCAGCAATAGGACCTCATGCCTTGCACAGACTTTCTGAGCTTTATATATATAATTATATCTATATCTATATCTGTTGTTTCATTTTCATTCTCTCTGGTAAGCATGGTTTCTAAACTTAACTAGGTCCCCATTTCCTTCTTTATATCACTGGTCTCATTTATCCCTAAACAGGCCCACAGAAGCTATTCTTTATAACTCATCAAATTCTACCTCTTTTTTTTTCCTCAACACCACTGCCCAGCCAAGAGCAGATGACTTTGTTATTTTCTAGAGGACAAACGGCAATCAGAAAGGAACTCAATTTCCTACACAGCACCTAAAATTTTTGTCAGTATCTCTACATAACACCACATAACCTTAAATAAATACCCTTCTTCTCCCTATGTTGATCCCTTGTGGCCTGACTTCATATAACGCTCTGACATGTGTTAGTACTTGTCTACTCTCCTGCCTGTGGGTTGGAAACACGGTGAAGCTCTTATATCTATTACTGCCCCAAGAGACTTAATAACTGAACTCCTTTTTGAGTTTTCCTACTTATGCTTTTCACATATCACTTTCTAGTTTTTCTAAAAAAAAATACAATGTGTGGAATGTAATCTATATAATATTATGCACCCCAAAGGTGACTTGAATTGATATATTGTTCTTTCCAAAGTCAGTGTTTAAACATGAGGAAGACGACTCTGTATGAGTAATAAACCATGAAAATTACTTTTGGGGAGTGGAGCAAGGGTTCTTCCTGTAGCCTTGGAACACATGATATTAAGAACAGCCTGTGTGCCTTTGTTACAATTCAGGTGCTTTAATGTGGGAAAACAATGTTTCTGTTGCATTGCTTTAGTGTAAAATTCAGTAGTAGAGAGTCATTAGAAACTGCTGAATGTGTTTTATTTATCAGAGTTGGATTTACAAGAAGTTACTGAGGGGAAGGTTCAGGAACCTTTACTTGCAGGGAGCCCTTCCCAATGCATCAGAGGGCCCTTGGTGGGATTACTATGGTTTAAAACTCCAGTTGGTCAAGATTATTGTCTCTTTCCACCCCAGTGTCCTCACTACATCATTCTTCCTTGGAACTAAGATGGATCAAGCCTTTACAGTGATACGGCAAAGGGAAATTTAGTGTGGTTTAGTAAGATGTCATTAGTAGTTCACACTTACTTTTACGAGTAGTTACTACTGACTATCCAGATCCAGGTAGGGGTGGCTCCCAGGATACCTTGGCACTCACTGGGCCAACTTACCTAGCATCCTAATACAAAGGTAAAGAGATGGTACAGGGATACCAACACACCCTAAACCTCACTATACATATCTGTGAATTGGAGAAATATGGTCTGAAATGTATGGAGCCAATAAAGATCCTGTGGAAACTTTTCCAATCCTCAGACATATAAAATTTCAAACGGAAGATTAAGTTCCCAGCAAGACGTGGTCAAGCTGAAAATTCTCTCCTGTCAGAAAAATACTCAGCAATAGAGCATAAGCAATCATAAACACACTGAATATTTTTCTTTGCCTCTTTATGGAGATTTCCTAAAATAAAATTGATAGATTTCCCATGTTAGCAGGGTGCATTTGAAGCCCTACTACATACAGCAAATATTTCGGTGTGTAAAGTTACATATTTTATACAACCCTAGGTATCTGCCTAGTTAGATATTATTAACACAGGGGTAAATTAGGGTATTACCTAGGAGAAATACCCTCCCCACACCTAGGGTTCTAGCGGACAGCAGAAAGAAGATGAAAATCAGAAGTGAGGCAGTGAGTCCAGGGGGAGGTATACACCTGCACACCCAGAGAAGATACACTGAGAAACAAGTGAGAAAAACAGGGGAAAACAGATGAGTTTTTGCCTGGATTCTCATTAGATTATCTGATAGGGAATTTTATTGAAGGTTGTCCTTTCCTAGCTTCAATTTGGGCCAACTGGATCCAAATACAATATTGTGGTGTGTGTGTGTGTGTGTGTGTGTGTGTGTGTGTGTGTGTGTGTGTGAGAGAGAGAGAGAGAGAGAGATTATTCAAAATGGAGGAGACCTGGGAGAACTTGAGGTTTGTTTTCCTTCATTTTCCAAATGGAATAAAATATGTTCAAATATTCTACCTGCTCAGAGGGACCAGGTTGAGAAGATTTCAGTAGAATGTGTGGCCATGGTAGGAGCTTAGTGATCCTGCAGCCTAAGCCTCGAGTTGACCACTCAAGCTGAAAAAAAAAAAAAAAAAAAGATATAACCCATATTATGTCAGGGTCAGTAAGAGCTGAAAAAGGTCCAACATGCGTGAGAGGATCATCAATGGATCACAGAAGGGCTGAGAAAGACAAGGCAAATATCAGAACTCACATTTACAGAATTCAGCATCAGGCACAAGAAGAATTCATTGATAGAAGTCAGTATCAGACACCAGAAGAAAGCTCATGGGTGGAATCCAAGAAAATCACACAAGAGTCAACCAACCCAATAACTAGAACACTAAGAACCATGGATCCATTGAATTGTCCCTCTATTGGGCCACTACACGCTGAGTATTTTAAAGGAAAAATACTGAGTTATCCAAGTGACCCCTTATATTTCTCACAGGGGAGTTTGCAGAGATAGACTAAAATTGCTTTTTGGTTGTTTCTTTTATGTTTTGTTTTGTTTTTCTCCAGTGGGACACAGGTTCTATAAAACTTTCACATTCAGTTATTGGAAATAAGAAGCTATGTTTACTTCATTAAATTGACTAAAGTATATATAATTTTCTGACTTCAGTATAAAATTTTTCTAAGTTGTAAAATGGAAAGTTATTAAAAAAAAAAAAAACCTTCCTATAATAGGGAGGAAGTTATGAGCTATGTAGAGAAAATATTTATTTGCCTAGATTTTTATTATTATGATTATGATCACCATTGTATTATAATTATTTGCTTCTGTGGCTGAATGTGAATGTACAGATCTCTTCAAAAAGCTTCTCTTACAGAGGTGCAAATTTCCAGTTATAAGATAAATAAATACTAGGGATGTGATGTACAACAGGAGGACTATAGTTAAAACTGCTGGATGATATATAGGAAAGTAATTAAGAGAGTAAATTCTAACAGTTCTCATCACAAGGAGAAAAATTTTTTCTTCTTTTCTTTTTATTTTATCTATATGAGATAATGCGTATTAGCTGAACGTTTTGTGATAATTATTTCACAAGATAGGTAAATCAAACCATCGTGCTGTCTTAAACTTATACAGTAATGCATGTCAATAAAACTGGAAACATGTTTCTGATAGTATGTAAATCATGTACAAACCACTCAATTCTACATTAGCAAAGTAAACTTTACAAAAGAAAAAAATAATTGAATTGTTCATGAAAAATATCTCAAAAGTGTGTTATTACTGGTGAGAGATTTTTTAGGTGACTATAAATTGGGCCCTAAGTAGTTAGACATAGCCTCAGTTTATCAGAGCTAACCAAGTTTTAAAAATCCATTTTATCTAAACAAAACAAAACAAAATGAAACAAAAAATGATTGGAAATAATACTGAAGAGAATTTTCAACTCTTTCAAATTGCCTCCCAGTTATTCATCAAATAAAGACAAACGGATGTTTACTTATTCATTTCTTATTAAATGGTTATATTTAAAGATTCTTAATTCAAAGGTGGAAGGATATAACATACTGCAAAGGATGCAATTTAAGTAAGTACCCCCTGGGGAAGATAGAGAGCATGATTAATCTGACAAGCCATTAATCAGACCAAAACCAACTGTTATTTCATTTTAAATGCCACAAACATCAATTATTTATTAGAAAATTGAAGGAGCTCTGAAGGGTATATTGATTTTCTTTTGGCTTTTCTCAATATAAATAATAATAGGTCATGGCCCTTTGAATAGAGGACATTTGGTGAAAAAGCCACACCTTTAATTATTCTTTCTTCAACAATCCTGACAGTCATAGAGTTCCCTGTAACTAATTCCCTGTGATATCACACTGCCTTGTTCATTCATTTGTCCTCCCTCTGTCCTAGCCTCTTCTCTTTCTCTCTTTCTTTCAAAAAGTGATTACTGACCATCCTCTCTTCTAGACTGACTAAATATTGGACATAAAGTTAAAGACAAAACGAGTTTATACTTCCTTGTAGAATAGAAGATAAATAAATCAATAACATATTAAACACATTCAAGAAAATGTGGAGGACCTTCAAGATAGAAGAGGAATAAGATGTGGAGATCAACTTCCTCCCCATGAATACATCAAAAATACATCTACATGTGGAACAACTCCTACAGAACACCTACTTAATGCTGGCAGAAGACTTCAGACTTCCCAAAAGGAAAGAAACTCCCCACGTACCTGGGTAGGGCAAAAGAAAAAAGAATAAACAGAGACAAAAGAATAGGGATGGACCTGAACCTCTTGGAGGGAGCTGTGAAGGAGGAAAAGTTTCCACTCACTAGGAAGCCCCTTCACTGGTGGGGGGGGGAAGCTTCGCAGCCACAGAGAAGAGCGCAGCAACAGGCATGAAGAGAGCAAAGCAGAGAGATTCACGCAGAAGATCAGTGCCAAACAGTACTCAACAGCCTGAGAGCCTTGTCTACTCACCAACCAGGGCAGGTGAGGGCTGGGAGCTGAGGCTCAGGCTTCGGAGGTCATTTCCCAGGAAGACGACTGGGGTTGGTGGTGTGAACACAGCCTGAAGGGGGCTAGTGCCCCACAGCTAGCCGGGAGGGAGTCCAGGAAAATGTCTGGAGCTGCCAAAGAGGCAAGAGAGCATTGTTACAGTGCACAAGGAGAGAAGATTCAGAACACTGCCTAAACGAGCTTCAGAGATGGGTGTGAGCCGCAATTATCAGTTCAAACACCAGAGACAGGAATGAAACTCTAAGGCTGCTGCTGCAGCCACCAAGAAGCCTGTGTGCAAGCACAGGTCATTATCCACACCGCCCCTCCCGGGAGCCTGTGCAGCCCGCCACTGCCAGTGTCCTATGATCCAGGGACAACTTCCTCGGGAGAACACACGACACTCCACAGGCTGTTGCAATATCAGGCTGGCCTCTGTTGTCACAGTCTCAACCCCATTCTGTAACCCTCCATCCCCCGGGAATGAGTGAGCCAGCCACTCACTTTAATCCCTAACCAGACGCTCCTTTAACCCCCTCCTGTCTGGGAGAAGAACAGATGCCAGAGGGCTATCTAATACAGAGGCAGGGCCAAATCCGAAGCTGAACCGCAAGAGCTGTGTGAACAAAGAAGAGAAAGGGAAATTTCTCCATGAGGTCTCAGGAGCAGTGGAATAAATCTCCACAATCAACTTGATGTGCCCTCCATCTGTGGAATACCTGAATACACAATGAATCATCCCAAAATTGCAGCAGTGGACTTTGGGAGCAACTATCGACTTGGGGTTTGCTGTATGCGACTGACTATTTTCTGATTTTTATGTTTATCTTAGTATACTTTTTAGCACTTGTTATCATTGGTGGATTTGTTTATTGGTTTGGTTGCTCTCTTTTTTTTTTTAAATACTTTTTAATTTTAATAACTTTTTTATCTTTTATTTTAATAACTTCATTTTATTTTATTTAGTTATTTTCTTTCTTTCTTTTTCACCATTTTCTTCTGAGCCTGGGGCTAACAGGGTCCTGATGCTCCGGCCAGGTGTCAGGCACGAGGCTCTGAGGTTGGAGAGCTGAGTTCAGGACATTGGACCACCAGAGAACTCCCAGCCCCATGTAATATCAATCGGCAAGAGCTCTCCCAGAGATCTCTGTCTCAACTCTAAGACTCAGTTCCGCTCAAGGACCAGCAAGCTCCAGTGCTGGACACCCCATGCCAAACAACTACCAAGAGAGGAATACAACCCCACCCATTAGCAGAGAGGCTGCCTAAAATCATACTAAGTTCACAGACACGCCAAAACACACTACCGAACGCAGTCCTGCCCACCAGAAAGACAAGATCCAGCTTCATCCACCAGAACACAGGCAACAGTCCCTTCCACAAAGAAGCCTACACAACACACAGAACAAACCTTAACCACTGGGGCAGACACCAAGAACAATGAGAACTACAAACCTGCAGCCTGTGAAAAGGAGACCCCAAACACAGTAAGTTAAGCAAAATGAGAAGACAGAGAAATATGCAGCAGACGAAGAGACAAGGTAAAAACCCACCAGACCAAATAAATGAAGAGGAAACAGGCAGTCAACCTGAAAAAGAATTCAGCGTAATGATAGTAAAGATGATCCAAAATCTCGTAAATAGAATGGAGAAAATGCAAGAAACATTTAACAAGGACCTAGAAGAACTAAAGAGCAAGCAAACAATGATGAACAACACAATAAATGAAATTAAAAATTCTCTAGAAGGAATCAATAGCAGAATAACTGAGGCAGAAGAATGGATAAGTGAGCTGGAAGATAAAATAGTGGAAATAACTGCTGCAGAAAAGAAAAAAGAATGAAAATAATTGAGAACAGTCTCAGAGACCTCTGGGAAAACATTCAATGCACCAACAATCGAATTATAGGGGTCCCAGAAGAAGAACAGAAAAAGAAAGGGACTGAGAAAATAGTTGAAGGGATTATAGTTGAAAACTTCCCTAATATGGGAAAGAAAATAGTCAATCAAGTCCAGGTAGTGCAGAGAGTCCCATACAGGATAAATCCAAGGAGGAAAACACCAAGACACTTATTAATCAAACTATCAAAAGTTAAATACAAAGAAAAAATACTAAAAGCAGCAAGGGAAAAGCAACAAATAGCATACAAGGGAACTCCCATAAGGTTAACAGCTGATCTTTCAGCAGAAATTTTGCAAGCCAGAAGGGAGTGGCAGGACGTATTTAAAGTGATGAAAGGCAAAAAGCTACAACCAAGATTACTCTACCCAGCAAGGATCTCATTCAGATTTGACAGAGAAATTAAAACCTTCACTGACAAGCGAAAACTAACAGAATTCAACACTGCCAAACCAGCTTTACAACAAATGCTAAAGGAACTTCTTTAGGCAGGAAACACAAGAGAAGGAAATGACCTACAATAACATACCCAAAACAATTAAGACATTGGTAGTAGGAAAATACCCATTGATGATTACCTTAAATGTAAATGGGTTAAATACTCCAACCAAAAGACATAGACTGGCTGAATGGATACAAAAACAAGACTCATATATATACTGTATACAAGAGACCCACTTCAGACCTAGGGACACATACGACTGAAAGTGAGGGGATGGAAACAATTATTCCATGGAAATGGAAATCAAAAGAAAGCTGGAGTAGCAATCCTCATACAGACAAAATAAACTTTAAAATAAAGACTATTACAAGAGACAAAGAAGAACACTACATAATGATCAAGGGATCAATCCAAGAAGAAGATATAACAATTGTAAATATTTATGCACACTGCACCTCAATACATAAAACAAATGTTAACAGCCATAAAAGGGGAACCCGACACTGACACAATAATAGTAGGGGATTTAAACACCCCACTTTCACAAATGGACAGATCATCCAAAATGAAAATAAATACGGAAATGCAAGCTGTAAATGACACATTAAGCAAGATGGACTTAATTGATATTTATAGAACATTCCATCCAAAAATAACAGAATACACTTTCTTCTCAAGTGCTCATGGAACATTCTCCAGGATAGATCGTATTTTGGGTCACAAGTCAAGCCTTGGTAAATTTAAGAAAATTGAAATGATATCAAGTATCTTTTCTGACCACAACGCTATGAGACTAGATATCAATTACAGGAAAAAAATTGTAAAAACATAAACACATGGAGGCTAAACAATACGCTACTAAATAACCAAGAGATCACTGAAGAAATCAAAGAAAAAAAAATTAAAAATACCTAGAAACAAATGACAATGAAAACACAGTGACCCAAAACCTATGGGTTGCAGCAGTTATAAGAGGGACATTTATAGCAATACAATCTTACTTCAAGAAACAAGAATATCTCAAATAAACAATCTAACCTTACATCTAAAGCAATTAGAGAGAGAACAGAAAACACACAAAGTTAGCAGAAGGAAAGAAATCATAAAGATCAGATCAGAATAAAATGCAAAGAAATGAAGGAAATGATAACAAAGATCAATAAAACAAAAAGCTGGTTATTTGAGAAGATGAACAAAATTGATAAACCCTTAACTAGACTCATCAAGTAAAAAATGGAGAAGACTCAAATCAACAGAATTAGAAATGAAAAACGAGAGGTAACAACTGACACTGTAGAAATCCAAAGGATCATGACAGATTACTACAAGCAACTATATGCCAATAAAGTGGACAACCTGGAAGAAATGGACAAATTATTAGAAAAGCACAAACTTCCAAGACTGAACCAGGAAGAAACAGAAAATAGAAACAGTCCAATCACAACCACTGAAGTTGAAACTGTGATTAAAAATCTTCCAACAAACAAAAGCCCAGGACCAGATGGCTTCCCAGGAGAATTCTGTCAAATATTTACAGAGGGGCCAACACCTATCCTTCTCAAACTCTTCCAAAATATAGCAGAGGGAGGAACACTCCCAAACTCATTCTATGAGGCCACCATCACCCTGATACCAAAACCAGAGAAAGATGGCACAAGAAAAGGAAAACTACACTAATGAACATAGAGGCAAAAATCCTCGATAAAATACTAGCAAACGGAATCCAACAGCACCTTAAAATGATCATACACCATGATCAAGTGGGGTTTATCCCAGGAATGCAAGGATTCTCCAATATATGCAAATCCATCAATGTGATACAACATGTTAACAAATTGAAGGATAAAAACCATATGATAATCTCAATACATGCATAAAAAGCTTTTGACAAAATTCAACACCAATTTTTGATAAAAACTCTCCAGAAAGTAGGCATAGAGGGGACCTACCTCAACATAATTAAGGTAATATATGACAAACCCACAGCCAACATCGTTCTCAATGGGGAAAAACTGAAATCATTTCCTCTCAGATCAGGAACAAGACAAGGTTGCCCACACTCACCACAATTATGCAACACAGTTCTGGAAGTTTTAGCCATGGCAGTCAGAGAAGGAAAAGAAATAAAAAGAATCAAATTTGGAAAAGAAGAGGTAAAACTGTCACTGTTTGCAAATGACATGATACTATACATAGAGAATCCTAAAGATGATACCAGAAGACTACTAGAGTTAATCAATTAATTTGGTAGAGTAGCATGATACAAAATTAATGCACAGAAATCTCTTGCATTCCATAAACAAATGATGAAAAATCTGAAAGAGAAATTAAGGAAACAGTCTCATTTTCCATTGCAACAAAAAGAATAAAATACTTAGGAATAAACCTACTAAGGAGAAAAAAGACCTGTATGCAGAAAACTATAAGACACTAATGAAAGAAATTAAAGATGATACAAACAGATGGAGAGATATACCATGTTCTTGGGTTGGAAGAATCAACATTTTGAAAATGACTATACTACCCAACGCAGATTCAATGCAATCCCTATCAAACTACCGATGGCATTTTTCATAGAACTAGAACAAAAAATTTCACAATTTGTATGGAAACACAAAAGACCCCGAATAGCCAAAGCAATCTTGAGAAAGAAATATGGAGCTGGAGGAATCAGGCTCCCTGGCTTCAGACTATACTACAAAGCTACAGTAACTAAGATAGTATGATACTGACACAGAAACAGAAATATAGATCAATGGAGCAGGATAGAAGGCCCAGAGACAAACGCATGGACATATGGTTACCTTATCTTTGATAAAGGGGGCAAGAATATACAATGGAGAAAAGACAGCCTCTTCAATAAGTGTTGCTGGGAGAACTGGAGAGCTACATGTAAAAGAATGAAATTAGAACACTCCCTAACACCATACACAAAAATAAACTCAAAATGGATTAAAGATCTGAATGTAAGGACAAACACTATAAAACTCTAGATGATAACATAGGAAGAACACTCTTTGACATAAATCACAGCAAGATCCTTTTTGACACACCTCCTAGAGAAATGGAAATGATAACAAAAATAAACAAATGGGACCTACTGAAACTTAAAAGCTTTTTCACAGCAAAGGAAACCATAAACAAGATGAAAAGACAACCCACAGAATGGGAGAAAATATTTGCCAACGAAGAAAGCGACAAATGATTAATCTGCAAAATATACAAGCAGCTCATGCAGCTCAATATCAAATAAACAAGCAACCCAATCCCAAAATGGGCAGAAGACCTAAATAGACATTTCTCCAAAGAAGGTATACAGATGGCCAACAAACACATGGAAGGATGCTTAACATCACTAATCATTAGAGAAATGCAAATCAAAACTACAATGAGGTATCATCTCACACCAGTCAGAATGGTCATCGTCAAGAAATCTACAAACAATAAATACTGGAGAGGGTGTGGAGAAAAGGGAACCCTCTTTCATAGTTGGTGGGAATGTAAATTGATACAGCCACTATGGAGAATAGTATGGAAGTTCCTTTAAAAACTAAAAATAGAACTACCATATGACCCTGCCATTCTACTACCAGGCATATAACCTGAGAAAATCATAATTCAAAAAGTCATGTACCACAATGTTCATTGCAGCTCTATATACAATAGTCAGGACATGGAAGCAACCCAAGTGTCCATCAACAGATGAATGGATATAGAAGGTGTGGCACATATATACAATGGAATATTAGCCATAAAAAAAATGAAATTGAGTTATTTGTAGTGAGGTGGATGGACCTAGTGTGTGTCATACAAAGTGAAGTAAGTCAGAAAGAGAAAAAGAAATACTGTATGCTAACACCTATATATGGAATCTAAAAAAAAAAAAAAAAAAATGTTCTGATGAGTCTAGGGGCAGGACAGGAATAAAGACACAGATGTAGACAATGGACTTGAGGGCACGAGGAGGAGGAAGGGTAAGCTGGGATGAAGTGAGACAGTGGCATGGTCTTATAAATACTACCAAATGTAAAATAGATAGCTAGTGGGAAGCAGCCACATAGCACAGGGAGATCAACTCGGTGCTTTGTGACCACCTAGAGGGGTGGGATAGGTAGTGTAAGAAGGAGAAGCAAGAGGGATGGGATATGGTGATATATGTATACATATAGCTGATTCACTTTGTTATACAGCAGAAACCAACACAACATTATAAAGCAATTATACTCCAATAAAGTTGCTAAAAAAAAAAAAAGAGGAAACAATTGGACTTGTAGTGCACTCATCTCCAGGCCCTGCCAAGAGTTTCCCCACCACACTTAGCCTGTGTTCTTTGCAGATATCTCTGGTGAGATATATGCTCTATTCTGGGTACAACCCTTTATCTAACAGCCCTATTTAGGCAGCTCAGAGAGAGGTAAAAAGAAAGACTTCCTGAGTCTTCTGTTACTTCAAAGTAATCTGCCTAAATTAATCCTCGTGTGAAAGAGACACATTTTAGGGTGTCAAAATTTGCTCCCTTACAGTTGCTTCCTTGTGAAGTGCCTGAGATTATGTGTATCTGTGAATACTGTGCCTTGAAGGAAACCACAGTATGTCACCCTAACATATGCCTCTTTGACATAAAAACTTTTTTGAGCTGAGGGCAATTTAGAAGCATGAAATGCAGGAAAAGCTCTCTCTACCCTCCCCCATTTCTGCCTAAAGACAGGATATAAATTGTTCCTTACTGGAGACAACTCTAGATCCTTAGCCCATAGATGGCACCAAAGGAATCTGCAAATAAACTTTACTCCGTTAGTTTCCTCCCACTGTTTGCCACCCTGGGATGCCTAAAACTGCTTTCTTTATACTGTCATTTCTCTATAAATTGATGTTCTTTGTTGAAGATGCTATATAAGTTGGAGTTCTAAGCCACACTTTGAATTGCTCTTGTTAAGGTTTTCCCATATGACATGTGCACACAAATTAATAAATTGTTTTTCTCCTGTTAAAATAAAAATTACATTAGAACTACTGTATAGTCCATCAATTCCACATCTGGATATATATTCAAAGGAATTGAAATCAAGATTTGAAGAAATATCTGTACTCTCCTATCCACTGCAGCATTATTTACATTAGGCAGGATATGGAAGCAACCTAAATGTGTGTCAAAAACTGAATGGATAAAGAAAATGTGGTATACACATACAGTGGAATATTATTCAGTCATAAAAAAGAAGAAAATCCTGCAATATGATACAATATAGATAAACTTAGAAGACATTATGCTACGTGAAATAAGCCAGATACAGCATCATGTACATCTTATGTTGTGTTCTCATCGGGAGTAATATTAATTATAATAGTAATAATAATAAGAAGGATGAACGTAAACTTTTGGAGGTGATAGATACGTTTTAGCAGATTGTGCTGATGGTTTCACAGATGTATACTTTTCGACAAACTAATTAAATTGTATACATTAAATATGTACACCTTCTTGTGTGTCAGTCTTACCTCAATAAAGTGGTAAAAGAAAAAAAAGACTAAACCTTAGAAACCCTCACAGACAAGAGACTCATTGTAACATGGTATCTTGTATGAGATCCTGGAACACAAAATAAACATTAGATAAAAACTAAGTAAATTTGAACGAAGTATAGACTTTAGTTAATAATAATGGATCAATACTGGTTCATTAAGTGTAACAAGTGTGTTAAACTCTTGTAAGAATAAATAATAGTAGAAACTAGTTGTGGATATATGGGAACACTACTATCTGTTCAAACTTTCTATAAATCTAAAATTAAAATATATATGTGTACTATATATATATAATATATACACACTCTGTAAATACACACTATGTATATATACATATCTATCTATATACACTAGAGAAAGGGAGAATACAATTTGCAGCCTTCACTGTAGAACGTTCAGTTTACACACTTCGATGGCATGCCGAAAATTTTTGAGTAGTTATAAGAGTCAGAGATATTCTAATCCAATAAATAAGCCTAAATCTAAAGACAAAATTAATAGAAATACGATTTCTGAAGCATTTTGGAATTTACTTCTCTTTCCCAGAGTTAGGAATAAGCTTAATTATTTTTGAAAATCCAAAACAATCAAAAGTTGACTGTGCCTACCACATAACACCCCTGTTAAAATGAATATGCCTATCACCCACAAAAGTTCATACAGCTATGAGCTTGACTGAACAAGGAGGAATGGAACATAGCCTGATTGGCTCACTCTGGCCTGATCCCTAGGAGAATGTGCTTCCTCAGGCTGAAAATTACTGACTTAAATCAAGGTAAGTGCAAATTTAACACAAGCAATTTAGTGCAATGTGTATTGGCTTGGACACCAGAACTCTGTGAATTTGGGAGATGTATTCAACGTCTCTGTGCCTCAGTTTAAAATAATGCTTAACACATAGTAAGAAGCTGAGTGTTCACAATTATCTTATGACCTCAATATTATTCTTCCTTCCTTCTGCTACTTCTACTATTTTATTATTTGTTTTACTCTTATTTGTTAAATGCTTGTAATATGTCATGTCTGGCACTGTGCTAACCACTTTAAATATATTAGATTATTTAGCTTTCAGGAACTTGGAAGTGTATGTACTATTGTCTATGTTAAGAAACCTAGGCAAACCAAAACTTGTGAACTTGTAAACCTGCTATGCTGTACTTACATGTGAATTTGACAGGAACAGCAATAAAGGAAATATTATTTTGTCTTTAAAGAATCTATAATGTTTCAGAGTGAACTTAGGATAGAACATAAATATCCAGGATGTGGTGTCTAGAATCAGATATCTGGTTTAAAAGCATGCTGTAATATAGTTAGTGAACTGGTGGTCTGGGGCAAGTTAGTTTACCTCTCTGTGCCTCATATTTCTTATCTGAGAATAAAGCAAGATAGGGCTGTAGACATCTAAACCAAGGGATCAATATCTACAAAACAATAAGAAGAGTGCCTGGCACAGAGTAAGGTGGGTTATCATGATTCTTATAATTTTTCATTACAATTATCTCAAGATAAAATTAAGTGAAGAATCAATACACCTATTAGAAAACTGCTGAAAAAAAAATACTTTCTATAGTCCATCCCACACTTTAAACATATTTTGTCATTTTCCACTTGTATGGATTTCTGCTTGTAATGTCCACTAACTTTCTCTCTGCCTTTCTAAATACTGCCTTTGTAATTGTCAACTTCTTCCACAAAGGCCACTGTATCCCGTTGTCCTGAATCTATTAAATCCCTACAGCACATATGGTCTAAATCATTTCCATATGATGCTTTTGAACTGTTATTTTAATTGTTTACTGGTGTTAAAACTTTGTAATACATTTGTTGTTTCACCCTTAAAATTAAAGGAAGTCATCTGAAGTCAGAACTCTATCCCTTCACCTACACAAACTTTCAGTATTTTGCATGTACAAATGGATTGGCTATAATTTGATGAGTAAATTCTTGAACTCAAATGGCTTAGATTTTTATATGTAGGCTAACTTATTGCAGCATTTATTACTTGTATGCCTATGAAATTATACTATACTGAATGTAGAAAAATATTTGTCTATGACAGTAACAGTAGATTGTTGCAGAATAACTTTCCTGATAGCCCATGTAGAAAGCTTTCAGAAACTCTTTTACTAAAATAAAGGCTCTGCAGTGCCCTACCATATTCATTCTTATGCCAATACCAAGCTCAGTGTCAGGTATATCATAGACATTTAGATCAATAAATTGTTTAATTGAGAATGATTAATAATTTATATATGTGCATACATATATATATATACACATGCATTAATTATATATGTGTGTAATTATACATAGATGTGTGTATATGTGTATGTTACATTTTAGGATGAATATAAAAGGTGTGCATATATGTAGGTTTAATTTAGAATTGTAATTATAAAAATGAAATATATCCAAAATACAGAAAGAATAAAAATATGTAACAGTGTGGTAGAATGAAAATAGAAATTTTTAGATTAAAAATCATGTTTTTGTATGGCTATAAGTTTACGCTAATCAACCAGCAAATCCTTAGACATCTAAATTCACTGAACTGTTTTCTCATGAACATGTTTCCCTGTCTATACCATGTGTACAGTATAGATTGTCTATGAGATCTCTGAAAAACGGTCATCTGTTTCTCTTAAGAAAATTTTAATGCCTTCTATCAAATCAGTATGTTTATTAGTTTTATAAACTCATTTCTTACATTTGGTGATAATCTTTTCCATATCATTGATAAGATAAAATGTTGAATGCATTGGTTAAGAAATTTTAGCCTGCTATAAAAATATCCTATAAAAACTGTATATTCTGTTGAAATTTTCAACTCAATTGGATAAAATCTTCTTATTGTGAAGAGAAAATTGCTTGTGATTCAAATAAAATGACCCATCATGACTCTGGATTTTCTCTTGGCTGTGACCCACATCCTCAATATCCTAGCATGGGACTCTGCCCTGTATCGAGTCCTACCGAATAAAATCTTTCAGAAAAATCCCCACATATTGAACTTGTTTTTTATATCTATGGAAAACGAAAACAAAAATAAAAATAAAACCACATTCAGTAATTGCCTCTAACACGTACAATACAACCTGAAGCATAATTGAGGATAGTTCTGTCCTCAAACTATTTGGAAGATAAGTTACCCAAACTGGAGTTCATGGCTTCACTCGGTACATCAAACTTCTTAGATTGCTGACTTTGACATGAAAATATACAGAACCTCTGACAAATATATCAATCTAAAATCTATATTTACGTATTTAAAAACAACAATCATTATTTTAAAATATATAGTTCAAAATTTGTCAAGGACACTTTTTTCTTGCTAGTTTATGTTCATTGTAAAGGCATCAATGTAAAGCACACCATCACATATCTTTTGACAGCACATAGCCTCACACAGAATGATTTATGTCTCACTTTCACACGCCTGATATTATACAAAGTGAAATTTATCACTAAAGTGTGAAAATCTTAAGTGTATTCAGGGAATCATTGTCAATCTTATCCTTAAGATATTAGGGACCCCCCTAAGGACTGTGATGTTTAAAAAACCCAAGCAGCTAAGTCGTGGTGGTGAGGAAACAAAGATAGCATATTTTCACACTGTGTTGTGCTTGATGAAATGTAAAATGTGTAATAAAGGCACTTAATGTTCACATATTTTCTGCCTTCACTGTGTCTCTTATATCAATACTGCGTAATTGAACTATCATCTTCACCCTCATCTCTACTTAAAACTTTAGTGTTGCTAAATATTAGTTTGGAGTTCATTAGATTTCAGTAACCTGAAGTAGAGATAACTTGGAATCATAGCAGCTGTCACAGCTGGAGCTGAGTTAAAACATACCTTTTCCAGCAAGATCTATTATTTTTATATGTATAGACTAAGGGTCTATATGTTGGTGTCTTCATCAAGGTATTACAAGGTCAAGGTAAGTTTCAATGGATTTAAAATGCTCAGTTTAACAGAACAGTTTGCAAAGTATCAAAGTTTCTTTTGGTGCAGGCTGATCATCTTGAATAGACAAAATTTCTCAAGCACATCCTAGAAAATCTGTATTACAGAACACATTTAGAAGGAACTTAGTTTTTAATTTTTTAAATAGTGCAAAATTAAAATACGTGGCAAATTTGTACATTCAGATCATTAGTTCCACCTCTTTTTCTGTTCTGGTTCATACGCACACACAGGAAAACAGACAGCTCAGATTAGTAACACAGGATGCTTTCTTGCGTGAAAAGCTTATAAAGAACATCTTAGATTCAGGAATAGGGCAGGCTCACATTTGTTGCCCTGGAGGCAACAATTATGTTCTGGGTTCAAGCTGCAGCCTCAGAGCTGCCCCCAGACACTGGCTGAGGAACTCAGAGTCCATTGGAGGACTGGACTTGCCTGTCTTTGCAGCCTCCCCTGAACTTGCTGCAAAACTTCTTTCTAATTGGTGGGCTTCACACTTAGATGCTGCACCACCCTATGGATCTAATTAGGCAAACTTTATATATATTTACATATTCAATTCAATATAATTCTAGCTAATTGGCTTTAGCTGTCTAAAAGATGCATGAAACAAGGCATTTCCCAAAAAGGATCCATCATTTCGGTTAGTTTTCAAACCCTATGAGCTCTCTTCTTTACACAACTTATAATTTTATGCTCTTGATGTTAACAAAGGGGTAAAAGTTAGGGCTCTGGGGTATTGGTTAGGGGGACCCTTGTAAGCACTTAGATGAATAATGCAAATCACCTGTATTAAAACAGCTACCTGGTATTTCTTGGCTCTATGTTGAACTATGTTATTTGATTGAGGATAGGTTGTTGGTATAACAAAGTCAAATCACACATTAAAAGCAATATTTCATTAACTCTAACATAAATCTCCCAAGGAGATATCTACCAAAGTAAACAGGCAATGCTTTCTATCTCTTCAGGACAAAAAGGAATCATGAAGTAAGATATATCCAGATACTAATGGGCTTCTAATTCTAGCTGCAGTGTTAGTATATGTATTGTTCCAAGGTCCCAACAACCTAAAAGTATATATCAAACTAAATGCAAGCTTTGCCTTAAACATTGATAATAAAATTATTTGAATTTGTATTGTATTATATATGAATAAGTTGATTATATTAATATTTATGTTATATAGAATAAAGCATATAATTATATATATATTTATATATAAATATTTATTATGGGCGAGACTCAGGGTATGATCCATCTTAAGGTAAAATTCTTCTCCATCTGTGGACCTGTCACACCATGAAACAAGTTTTCTGCTTCCAAATTACAACTGTGAGACAGGCATAGAATAGGTACTCCCATTCCAAAAGGAAAAGTTGGAAGGAGAAAAGGGATCATTGGTCCCAGGCAAGTCCAAAACCCAGCAGGGCAAATTCATTAGATTTTATTGCCTGAGATATTCCTCTGCAGCTTGATGGTCTGTAATCTTGTCCCACTGGGGCAATGGCCCACCCTCCCAGCCCAAAGAGGTACCCTCAGCTCAGCCCTCTGCATCTGTGGCTCTGCCTCTACAGTCGGTCTTCTTTAATTTCATCCCATTTCCGTCCCTTTCTGTCCAAGCTACCAGTGTTTAACCCTGTCAGTCTCTCATGCAATTCCTAGGAGTTCACACCATTAGACAAGACGGTCCTCTGCAGATCTTCCCTAGGTTACTGCTTCTCTATCCCCTGGCTTCTGCTCAGATGTTTGATCCTATCCATGAGTCACTCATCTAATAACTTTAACAAAAGATTTTCCAGCCACACACTTGGCCCTATTTCCAGACCATGCTCTCTGGATAGGCAAATGAGTTTCCACATCATCAGGTGCTGGTTCCTTTTTGCTTAACCATTCATTTCTCAATTTATCATTCATCTTGCAATTTACTCTAAGCAGAAAAGAGGAATCAGGTTGCACCTTCTACATTTTGCTTGGAAATTTCCTCATTCAGACAATCTATTCATAATCACATATGTATTCTCTAAAATAATAAGAACATCCTCTACTATTCTTCCCTGTTCTTTCTGAGTCCTCACCAGAACTGCTTTTAACAAGTATTGTATATATCTACCAATAGTCTTTTAAAGAAATGTTTTATTTATTTAACAATTGTTATGTTCTGATAATAGCTGACATAGCAAAATGACCCTGGCTAGAGGAAAAGGCAGAATTCTTTATTACTTACCATTCCAGGTGAGAAGGCTGTCACCTAGGACTACATATTTGGGGGTGCGGAGGGGTTGCACCAGGGAAAGGGTTACAGCAAGCTGCAACTGTAGGCTGCTTAGTGTGGCAAGTGAGGTGTGATTAGCTAGGTTTCGCAGGCTTCTTGTGGATGGGGTATTCTGAACGAATCCATAGACCCAAGGAAGAAGGAGCCATCTCTAGATATTTGCATCAGAGTCTCTGGCAGTTGAGTTGTATTGTTGCAATCCAGGAGTGCCAGAGTCTGATAAGACAAAGAGTTGAGGTATGAATTCAGCAAACTGCCCATGAAGAGAATTGAGCATTGTTTAACCATGATCTTAAAACAGAGTCAAGAGAGCATTCATGAAATATTACAAGGCAATCTAGACTTTTTTCTATCAAGGTCCTCAGAATTCTTCTAGCTTCTATCTATCGCCCAATTCCAAAGCCTCTTTCACATTTTTAGTATTTGTTACAATACCTCTCTATTTCCCAGTATCAAAATCTTTACTAGTTCCTTAGGGCTGCCATTACAATGTATCACAGATTGGGTAACTTAAACAACAGAATATTTTTCTCTTACTTCTGGAGGCTAGACGTCCAAATCAAGTTGTCTACGGGGCCACGTTCTCTCTGAAGAACAAAAGAAGACTATATTCCATGACATTTTCTTAACTACTGATGGTGATCCTTGGCTTGTAGCTGTATTATGCCAATCTCTGCCTACATCTTTACATGGCATTCTTTATGTGTCTCTGTCCTGTCTATTGTCTTTTTATATCAAGAGGAGTCATTTACTTAGGACCCACTGTAATGACCTCATCTTAATTTGATTGATATAAAGATATATTTCCAAATAAGGCCACATTCTGAAGTTTTGGGAAGGGCATGGATTTTGGGGTTGGGAGAAACATCATCCAATCTAGTATATCTATAAATAGATATTTATCCATGAAAATAATTTTCTTTGTTATTAGATATTTCAAAGAATGTAATTTGAAATGTCTTAATGGCTCCAGACATATATAGAATAGCTGATGTCTACCAACATGCAGTTTTCTTTTATTAAAAAGTAGAGAAACTCTCACCTTTACTAATGTAATAAAAATACTCTCTGATGTGATTAAGAATATATCATAGATAGAAATGAAATACTCAGGCAATTTTAAAGAACATAGTATAGTTTAGAGGTTAAAAATTCAAGCTGAAACTCCCAGACCTGGTTTTAAGTACTATGTCTTTCACCTACTAATGATGTGATCTTAGGTAGCTCAACTACATCTTATTTCCAACCCAGTTTCATTATTGTTGAAAGGAAAAAATGATACGTTTTCTGAATAATGCATGTTTAATGCCTAATACAGAGTATGAGATCAATAAGTTTTAGCTGCTACTTGTCACCCATTGGAGACTTTTAGATAGTGTTCAGAAAGAAATATTTATGATTACTCTTAATTAATTTGAAATTTTATTATTTCTTACATATGTGTCTTTCTTAGATAATATTTATGTGTTTCTTTACTGCAGTGAAATCGTGGGTTAATCTTTAATATTATTAAAAATTCTAAGGAAATATTTATTGGCCCCTATAATGCACAAAGACATATACTCAAGCTTGAAAATATATAAAAATAAAATTAACTACCGAGGGCTTATGTTTCTTGATAGGATGTGGAAGAAGGTAGGAAAGAAAGTTAGATACCCCCATCATACCTTTTCTCAATACTGAGCAACCCAACACAGAAAGACACTGTCCCAGGAGAGAAGAATGAAGTAAGTGAACCACTTCAACACAAATGTCATGGCTGATCAGTCCTGACATCTGACTGACTCCGAAGTATTTAGGTGGTTCTCAGCAGGCTCCCTTAACCCAGGTCTCTAGCTCAAACCAACCCCAGCTGGCTACCATGACTTTGAGCTCCTCCTAATCAGCATTTCTATATACTAACAATGAACTATCAGAAATATAAATAAAGAAAATAATCATATTTACAATAGCATCAAAAATAATAAAATACTTAGGAACAAATTTAACTAAGGAGGTGAAAGGTATGTACATTGAAAATTACGTCATACTGATGAAAGAAGTTGAAGATACAAATAAATAAAAAGATATCCCATGTTCACGGATTAGAAGAATGCATATTGCTTAAATGTCTGAACTGTTCAAAGTAATCCACAGATTCAGTGCAATCCCTACCAGAATTCTAATGGTATTTTTCAAGGAAATAGAAAAAAAAACAATCCTACAGTTCATGTAGAACCACAAAATACCTCAAATAGCCAAACCAATCCTGAGAAAGGAGAGCAAAACAATCCTGAGAAAGAAGAGCAAAACTGGAGAAACAACACATCCTGATTTAAAACTTTATCATAAAGCTATACTGACCAAACAGTATAGTCTTGGCATAAAATCAGACACGTTGAACAATGGAACAGAATCAAGGGCCCAGAAATAAACTCATGTTTATACGTCAACTAATATTTGACAAGAGAGACAAGAATACTCAGTGGTGTTAGGAAAACTGGATAATCATAAACAGAAGAATGAAATTGTACCCCTGTCTTATACCACTCACAAAAAAACAGCTCAAAACAGATTAAAGACTTAAATGTGAGACCTGAAACTGTAAAACTACTAGGAGAAATCAGAGGGAAAACTGTCCTTGATGTTGGTTTTGGCAACAAATATTTGGATATGACATCAAAAGCTCAAGCAACAAAAGCAAAGATAAACAAATGGGACTGCATCAAATATAAAACTTATGCACAGCATAAGAGACAATAAAATGAAAGGCAACCTATGGAATGGGACAAAAGTTTTGCACACCATTTTTCTGATAAGGGGTGAATATCCAAAATATATAAGGACCCAAACTATTCAATAGCATAAACAAAGAGGCAAAAACCAATTCAATTTTAAAAGAATGGCCAAAGAACTTGAATAGATATTTTTTGCAAATGGCCAACAAGTACACGAAAAGATGCTCAGCATCACTAATTATCAGGGAAATGCAAATCAAAACCAAAATGAGACACCACATTGTACCTGTGAGAATGGCTATTTTCAAAAAAGACAAGAGACAAATGATTCTGAGTTTGATGAGGATGTGGAAAAATTGGAATTCTAGGGCATATTGGTGGGAATGCAAGTTGGTGCAGCCACTATGGAAAACAGTATGGAGGTTTCTCAAAAAATTAAAAATAGAACTACTGTATGATCTAATAATTTCACTTCTGGATATATATTTGAAAGGAATGAGCTCACTGTAAGGAAGAGATATCTGCACCCCCCATATTCATTGAGCATTTTTCAAAATAACCAAGACATGAAAACCATCTAAGTGTTCATGGATGGATGAAAGGATAAAGAAATGTGGTATATATACACACATACACACACACACACACACACACATATATGTATATATATGATAGGATCCACATGTATATTGAGAACACTATGCTAAGTGAGATAAGTCAGATAGAGAAAGAAAAATAATTTTATATTCTCACTTATATATGGAATCAAAAAAGCTAGACTCAGAAATAGAGAGTAGAATGGTGGTTGCCAATGGTGGGGAGCAGGAGGAAATGGGGAAATATTGGTCAAAGGGTATAAACTTCCATCTATTCGATGATTAAGGAGTTGGTATCAAGATGGTGGAGGAGTAGGAATCAGAGTTCACTGCCCTCCACAGAAACATTGAAAACACACCTACAAGTGGAACAATTCATACAGAACAGCTACTGAGCACTGACAGGAAACCTCAGACATCTGAAAAGACAAGAAAACCTCCATGTAACTGGGTTGGACAAAAGGAAAAAGAAAAAGAAGAAATCAGGACAGGGTCTGTGCCCCAGGGAGGAAGCTGTGAAGGAGGAAAGGTTCCCACACCTTGGGTAGGCTCCTCATCAGCAGAGAAATTAGACTGGATAGACGGGGAGTTTTGGAGACAAAACGGGGAAAGCAGCGAGTATTTGGAAAGCAAAACAGACAGTAACCTGCACAGATGCTCTGCACCTCCACTCTGTGCTTCACAGCCTGAGACACCCCTCTGTCAGTGAGGGTGGGTGTCGGGTGCTGAAGCTCAGACTTCAGAGGTCAGACCCAGGGAGAGGACCAGGTTTAAGTGCAGAAACATCCTGAAGAAGTCAGGCCATGACAACTGAGAGTGTACTAGGAAGAAGTCTGGCCCTGCCAGAGAGGACCCCCTATTGAGAGGCACACGAGCAGAGGGGCAGGACCACCATAAGAACTTCTATCCCTGTGAGCACTCCCAGGCAACAGGAAACCGCCTACAGGAGCTCTGTGGGTGGTCGCAAGTTGCCACCACCATCTTGGGCTCCAGAGGCAGGCACTGGCCACCTCTTGCAGACACACGGGCAGATTCAAGGCCCCACATCTACTGACCCAGAAGGGTTCAGACAGATCCAGCCACTAGCAATTCTGCCAGCAGGGCCCAAGACACACCCCTGCTGACCCAAAAGGACGCGGATAGCTCTCGCTACTAGGAAATTCACCAGTGGGTGTCAGGCCCAGTCCTGCTGTCCTGGTTGTGTGCAGATAACTCCCCCAACAAGGAAAATCACCCAGAGGAGGGGCTGAAACCACAGCTGAGCCCCAGGAGCTATGTGACTAAAGAAGAAGAGCTGAAATCTCTCCTTGCTGCTGCATGAACTGCGGAGTTACACCTCTGCTGATGGCCTCCTAAATTCAACACCTGCAAAACATCTGAAAGGACAACCAGTGGTCTTGTAACTGGGATGGGTCTGGCTTTAGGAGCTGTGGGCTCTGTGGGCACGTACACATGAGGGTGGGGACAGGCCAGAGTCTGAGCTGACTCCATAGCTCCCACAGCAGGTCCGGGTGCATGACTAATGCAGTTCTGGGACCTGACTTCAGTGGACCTGCACCAGTGGCCTGGTGAAAACAATGCCTGAGAGTTACCAGGGCCAATTGTTGGCATACCCACAGTTATGGCAGGATCGAGAGCTTTGCCAACAACAGTGTACTTTGTAAGCCTGCACAATGGGTGAAAGGGGACACAACAGAGCACATTCACAGGTGAACATCTCCAGAGGAGAAATACTCAGTGGCTTGTCTTCCAGTGGGAGTGATCCTATCCCACCTACCTCACACCACAGATTAGAATCATAGCTAAGAAACAGATCTAGGGGTCTCTACTCCAACAGCTAGGGAGCAGACCCAGTCCCTGACAGGGCAGTGACAACCACATAGCAAAGGGGAGGCCCAGCTCAATATCTAGGGAATGATCTGGTCACCACCACACCAATCAAACCCCCTATCAAGTTGATAATGGCACAAGCCTCTGGACCAACCTCACCCACCAGGAGGCAGACACCAGAAACAAGAGGAAAATTCAACACACATTTATAATAAAAAATCTCCAGAAAGTGGCCATAGAGAGAACAACATAATAAAAGCCATATATGACAAATGAAGAACAAACATCATTCTCAATGGTGAAAAACTGAAAGCATATCCTCTAAGATCAGGAACAAGACAAGGATGTCCACTCTCACCACTATTATTCAACATAGTTTTGCAAGTCCTAGCCACGGCAATCAGAGAAGAAAAAGAAATAAAAGGAATCCAAATTGGAAAAGAAGTAAAACTGTCAGTGTTGGCAGATTACATGAGACTATACATAGAAAATCCTGAAGAGGTTATCAGAAAACTACTAGACTGCATCAATGAATTTGGTAAATTTGCAGGGTACAAAATTAATACACAGAAATCACTTGCATTCCTGTACACTAACAATGAAAGATCAGAAAGAGAAATTAAGGAAACATCCCATTTACCATCACAACAGAAAGAATAAAATACCTAGGAATAAAGCGACGCAAGGAGGCAAAATATCCATACTCAGAAAACTATAAAACATTGATGAAAGAAATCAAAGATGACACAAACAGATGGAGAGATATATGATGTTCTTGGATTAGAAGAGTCAATATTGTGAAAATGGCTACACTACCTAAAGCAATTTACAGATTCAATGTAATCCCTATCAAATTATCAATGGTATTTTTCACAGAATTACAGCAAAATATTTTACAATTTATATGGAAAACAAAAGACTCCAAATAGCCAAAGCAATCTTGAGAAAGAAGAATGTAGCAGGAGGAATCATGCTCCCTGACTTCAGACTCTACTGCAAAGCTACTGTAATCAAGTCAGTATGGTACTGGCAGAACGACAGATATATAGATCAGTGGAACAGAATAGAAATCCCAGAGATAAACCCACGCATCTATGGTCAACTAATCTATGACAAAGGAGGCAAGAATATACAATGGAGAAAAGA
Organism: Balaenoptera physalus; assembly: GCF_965194825.1. Classification (NCBI taxonomy): domain Eukaryota; kingdom Metazoa; phylum Chordata; class Mammalia; order Artiodactyla; family Balaenopteridae; genus Balaenoptera; species Balaenoptera physalus. The sequence continues at coordinate 104,934,136 of NC_138888.1, forward strand.
CAGTCTCTTCAATAAGCGGTGCTGGGAAAACTGGACAGCTACATGTAAAAGAATGAAATTAGAACACTCCTTAACACCATACACAAAAATAAACTCAAAATGAATTAAAGACCTAAATGTAAGGCTGAATACTATAAAACTCTTAGAGGAAAACATAGGCAGACACTCTCTGACATAAATTGCAGCAAGATCTTTTTTGATCCACCTTCTAGAGTAATGAAAATAGGAACAAAAATAAATAAATGGGACCTAATGAAACTTAAAAGCTTTTGCACATCAAAGGAAACCATAAACAAGACGAAAAGACAACCCTCAGAATGGGAGAAAATATTTGCAAATGAAGCAATTTACAAGAGATTAATCTCCAAAATATACAAACAGCTCATGCAGCTGTTTGTGTCCAAAAAAAAAAAAAGCCCAATCAAAAAAAATGGGCAGAAGATCTAAATTAACATTTCTCCAAAGAAGACATATAGATGGCAAAAAGCACATGAAAAGTTGCTCAATATCACTAATTATTATAGAAATTCAAATCAAAACTACAATCACACCAGTCAGAATGGCGATCATCAAAATATCTACAAACAATAAATGCTGGAGAGGGTGTGGAGAAAAGGGAACCCTCATGCACTGTTAGTGGGAATGTAAATTGATACAGCCACTGTGGAGCACAATATGGAGGTTCCTTAAAAAACTAAAAATAGAAATACCATATGACCCAGCAATCCCAATCCTAAACCTATACCCAGAGAAAACCATAATTCAAAAATATACATGCACCCCAATGTTCACTGCAGCACTATTCACAATAGTCAGGAAATGGAAACAACATAAAAGTCCATCAACAGAGGAATGGATAAAGAAGAGTGGTACATATATACAATTGAATATTACTCAGCCATAAAAAAAACAAAATAATGTCATTTGCAGCAACATGGGTGGACATAGAGATTGTCATCATGAGTGAAGTAAGTCAGACACACAGACACAGAAAGAAAAATAGCATATGACATTGCTTATATGTGGAATACAAAAAAAAAAGGTACAAATGAACTTGTTTATAAAACAGAAGCAGAGTCACGGATGTAGAAAACAAACTTATGGTTACCAGGGGATGCGGGGGAGGGATAACCTGGGGCATTGGGATTGATATATAGACACTATTATATATAAAATAGTTAACTGTTAAGGACCTACTTGTCCTTAGCACAGGGAAATCTATTCAGAACTCTGTAATGGCCTACATGGGGAAAGAATCTAAAAAAAAAAGAAAAGAAAAAGAGTGGATATATGTGTATGTATAATTCATTCAATTTGCTGTACACTTGAAATTAACGCAACATTGTAAATCAACTATACTCCAATAAAAATTTTTAAAAAATGATTAAGTTCTGGGCATCTAATGAATAGTGTGGACACTATAAAAATACTCTATTATATATAATATTTGAAAGTTTTTAAGAGAGTAGATCATAAATATTATCACCACACACACACAAAATGGTAATTATGTGAGGGGAACGGAGGTGTTAACTAGCTTTATTGTGGTAATATTTCTCAGTATATACATGTATCAAATCATCACCTTGTATGCCTTAGACTTACATAGGTTATATGTCAATAAGATCTCAATAAAGCTGGAAAAATAAATTCACTGAGGTGATATACTTAATTGTAGGTTCATTCAATGATAAGGTAAATATTAACTGCTTCTTGCCTGCCAGTTTATACATGTACAGTATTATAGTGACTATAGCCTTTTCTTTAATTGAATGGAGCCTTCCCATGAAGATCTAATTGTACAGTGTGAAAACTCTCCTGTGCTTCTTCAGTGTGCTGACTTGTGTCTTGTTGCTTTTATTGTTTCTTATGAACTATTGACTTAGTATTATTTTCAGTACTGTAAAATTTATCATTGTTTCATTCTTTCATTTTTGCTTTTTTCTTCTTAGCGTTTTTGAAAGGAAAATGTTGGTACCCAGAAACAAAGATTCTTTGTTAAAGACTTGATGTTATCAAGGTATAACTATAAATAAAAGAAATATCAGGTATATTTTGCCTAATATAATTACATTTAGTTTGTACTACTTTATATATTTTAAATATAAAACATATTTTAATGCAAAATTATTTCTATATAAACTGGAAAATAGAGAAGAATATAAGTGTATTTGAGAAGGGCATCATTAAGTCTTTCATTTGCTGTGCTATCCTATGGGCAATCTTTTTTTACACAAATTTTCTTTTTTTAATAAATTTTTAAATAACTTACCGAGGGCAAGTACTACTTGATAAAAACAAAGGCAAATAAAATAAGATTTATCATAATGAACACATGCAATGGCACATAGCACAAAGATTATATGATTTATGTTTTGGATAAGACAAGTATTCTTAAATTGTGAGTTGCTGTAGCTAAATGAAGACAATTATAAATGAATAGGTATTGGGATTATCTATGTTATGAACCTATCAACCCAGTGCCAACCCTCTTGTGTCAAGAATTATTAACAACCCAAAAATTGAACTTTATTTTGTTCTTGGCGAAAAAGATGTTAGAAAGCGAAATGGTTTCATTGATGATGATGATTCCTACAAGGCATTTCAAAATGAGATCAAGATTACATTAGTAATAAATAAAAAATATCAAGATATACTTTGCTCCAAATAGTGTCAAAGTTTTGAATACAGTAAATGGTCACCAAACTGAATCACTGTTTTGTTTAGTTTTGTTTTGTATTTTTGGAGTTGAGGCCTATGTTTATTAACGTGATTGTGGTGATGGTTTCACTAGTGTTTCATATGTACGAACTCACCAAATTATACATATTAAATATCTTCAGTTTTTTTGTATATCAATTATAGCCCAATGAAGTTGTTAAAAGTAAAAATAAATATTTTTTAAAAGGATTGGGTCATATAATTTCTAAGACTAATTCCATTTGCAAAATTAACTTCACCTGTGATTCTGTGATTCTATTTCTGTTCCAATATGTATATGCCAGATTTTCCACAGATTCCACAAAGCCTATCTACCTCTCTGCCATGATGATTATTAAAGGTTAGTTGTTTTCAGAACTGATTAATCCCCCAGAAAGTGTATTGACACTCTTGAACACTTCCCAGTCCTCCCACCATATCATATCGGTCCCTTACCCTAATCTTCATCACTAATTGCAACTCCCTCTAATCATTTTCAGGAAACCTTTCCAGAGGGCACAAAGGCAGATGGACACATTCATTTCTTTGTGTACTTGTTTATTTATTTATTTTTCAGTTTTATTGAGACATAACTGATGTACAGCACCGTATAAGTTTAAGGTGTACAGTATAATGATTTGACTTACATACATCATGAAATCATTATCACAATAAGATTAGTTAACATCCATCATCTCATACAGATACAAAATTAAAGAAATAGAAAAAATTTTTCCTTGTGATAAGAACTCTTAGGATTTACTCTCTTAAGAACTTTCACATATAACATACATCAATGTTAATTACATTTATCATGTTGTACATTATATTCCTAGCGTTATTTATGTTGTAACTGGAAGTTTGTACCTTTTGACTGTCTTCATCCAGTCCCCCCTCTCCACAACCCCTGCCTCTGGTGACCACAAATCTGATCTCTTTTCCTATGAGCTTGTTTGTTTGTTTTTGAAGTATAGTTGACCTACAATATTATGTTAGTTCCCTGTACACAGCATAGTGATTAGATATTTCTGTACATCTCCAAATGATCACCAAAATAAGGTTAGTAATCATCTGTCACCATACAAAGACACTACATAGTTATTGACTATATTCCCCACACTGTACACTTCATATTCTTGACCCGTTTGTTAAGTCTGTACCTCTTCATCTCCCTCACCTATTTCTCTCCCACCCCATCCCCCCCTCTGGCAACCATGTATTTGTTCTTGGAACCTAACTATGTTTCTATTTTGTTAGGTTGAATCCTTTTTTATACAATAATAAATCATTACTTTACCATATATTGCAGCATAAAGGAAATGGGAGTGCACGTTTAGTATCAATATTTATTTTTCTTCTTCTGGTGTCAATCTATACACTGAATAATTCAGTTTGTTAGTCTGTTCTACAATGTTTGTTTTTTTCTTTTTTAAATGTTGGCTCAAGCCATGTGTGTAATGTGTGCATAAAAACATTTTGCTTGAATGACCATCTGATGGACAAATCAACTCTTTAGACTTTACTCTTTAAATTACCTTTCCAATCCATTCTCCAGTTTATAGAACTAGAGAATGAATGTTGAGACATAAGTACATAGTCAAATAGTGCTTTCCCTCCTTAAACTAAAAGCCTTGTATTTTGCAAGGTTATTTCTTACAAGTAAACAAACGTATTCTATCACATTAATTTCTTGAGAATGATTTTGAGGCTAGAATAACAGTTATATTTTTGGAAAGAGTGAAAAGAAGAGATAATCCTTTAGCAGTGCTAAAATAGATACTGAAACTTCAGGATGGAGAAGATAACAGTTGGTGCACTGAGCCCATCTTTAAGCCCACCCTGGAAACAGAAGTACTCCCTTCTCCTGTTTTCCACTGGGAAGTGGGTATGTGAGCTGAGGAGACCAGACGTTTTTGTAGAAAGTCCGACAAAGTATACGGAAGATTGGGATTTTGTGGAGGATGTGTCTTCAATTTAGGTCTCTGCTTACCACAGAAAAAAGGCATTCTATTGTTTTGATTATGACTTCTCTGCGTTACTTTTCCAAGCTCTGGTAGCAGAAAAGAGAAAGAGAAGGACTCAGGATGAAACTTTGTCAGCTGGTTATATTTGTTCCCACCTAAAATTTTTTCATGATTCACAAAAGACCAAATGATTCTAGAGTGAGGAATCTTAACATTTCAAAAATGTTGATATAAAATATTGAATGGGATAAATTTTCTCAACTAGATTGTTACATGTCTAATTTTATATTAGAAGTTGTCTACCAAATTTTTGTTCTCTATACTATTTTACCGTTCATACAGTCCTATTAATCCTGGAATTATCATAAATGAATGATCATGGTAAGAAACAAAAAAAATAAAAACAGAAAATATCCCATTTCTCTTTAGTGTTTACCAATGAAATACTGTCTAAGCGTTCCAGGGAGAATTTTATTACAATAAGTTCCCTATACGAACGAGTTCCATTCCAAGAGTGTGTTTGTAAGTCCAATTTGTTTGTAAGTCTAACAAAGTTAGCTTAGGTACCCAAATAACACAATCAGCTATATAGTACTCTAATGTAATAAGTTTATAATACTTTTTACAAAAATAATACACAAAAAAGCAAGCACAAAAAATAAAGAAGACATTTTAAATCTTGCAGTACAGTACCTTGAAAAGTACAGTAGTACAGTACAACAGCTGGCAAACAAGGGCTGGCATCGAGTGAACAAGCAAGAAGAGTTACTGATTGGAGGAGGGAGAGGAGGTGGGAGATGGTAGAGCTGAAGGATCATCAGCAATAGGAGACAGAGGGCAAGCTGCAATTTCACTCATGCCTGACATTGATGGCATAGGTTCTGGTTCCTTGCTGGATTAAATTCTATCTACCCTCTTGAAACAATGATCTAGTGGTGTCTGGGTAGCAGCTCTTTTCTCATCATAGATGACACGGTAGCACTGGATTGCATTCTGAACGGCTGCTGCAACCTTCATGTACCGTTCTCCATTCGGATTCTCTGCCTCAAAAACTAACAGTGCCTCCTCAAATAAAGAAAATTCCCTTGCCATTTCCTGCCTCATGAATCTCTTCAGTTCTTCAGTTACTTCTTCCTCTTGTCTCTCATTGTCCTTTCTCTGGGCCTCCAATTCTTGGTGTTTCTTAACAGTACCAGCTACATCACTGCTGATTTTATGCTTGCTTTTGGACATCCTGGGCTTGAAATAAAGATACTGTACTACTGTACTCTATACAGTACTGTACAGTAAAGTACACAAAAGGACAACCACTTGTAGAGGATGCACGCATGTGAAAATGTGCACCAGACACACGTGAACTAACTTACATGGCTGGACATGTGCACACACGTTCACATCTTCGAAAGTTCACAACTTGAGGGTTCCTATGTAGGGGACTTACTGTATTTGTTTCATATGTAATTTCCTCCCCTGACACCTTGGGGGCTGTGAGATGTCTAGTGTGTACTTGTCTGTACAGGTATGCATGTATATCCAACTGACAACAGTCTGGATCTGACACAAGGATAATTGACAATCATTTTCTAATCAATGTTATCATGAAAAGAAGGATTAACCTGGAACAAAGATAATAAGCATAGATTGAGAAGCTCACACTACAAAATATTTGTTTAAGTCAGATGAAAATTTGGTTACTGCTTGGTATGTTTTCTTTGTTGCTCAAGAAAAAGGAAAGCTGCTGTGCTAGTGACTGTATAATTATGATAAATTTCCAAATCAGTTATGCATAAGTGAGCAATACAACCATATGATGAAGGGTAAAAATGTAGATATATCTCTCTGTGTATCTATACATATACTCATATAGCTACAATATAAATACTTGATAATGTACATACACAGGTTTCTTTATTATTTTGATTTAAACTACGGGGGACAGGTCTTAATAATGATATAAAATACAAATTCTACTCAACTGTGGGAGTCCTGATTGAGTCTCTAGGGAAGAATGCCGATCTTTGTTTTTTTTCTCCTGCCTTGTGGGAAAAAAATAATGAAGTGGTTAAATTTTGTGGGATACACCCTGATATCCCCAAATGGTAAAGATTATCATAAAACATAAAAAGTTTTCAAGGACTTTGAAATCCGAACTGGATTCACTTTTGCTATAACATCTTCTTGTGTATGTGCTTGCCATAATGGTTTTTCATAATTTCATGATTATCAAATTATCTTGAAATGTCTTACTTTGATCTCAAATTTTACAGTGAATTATATTTTGTCATTTAATAATACCTTATCTAGAAACACGTATCTCTTTAAATCATTTTAAATTAATTAATTGATTATATTTTAAGTATTTTTTTAGAGCACTCATAGGCTCACAGCAAAATTTAGAGGCAGGGAGAGAGGTCCCATGTACTCGCTGCTCATAATTGAGTAGGCTCCCTCTTATCAACATGCCCCACCAGAGTGATACATTTGTTGGAATTGATAAACCTACAGTGACACATCATTATCACCCAAATTCCATAGTTTACGTCAGGGCTTACTCTTGCTATTGTATGCTCTAATGGGTTTGGACAAATGTATACCAACATAAGTCCACCAATAGTATCACACATAGTATTTTCACTGTCCTGTAATCCTAAGTGCTCACCCTATTCATCCCTCCCTCCCACCTAAACCCTGGCAACCACTGACCCTTTTAATGTCTCCATAGTTTTGTCTTTTCCAGAATTTCGTATAGTTGGAATCTTATAGTATATAACATTTCAAATTGGTTATGTCATTTAGTAATAAGCATTTTTGTTTTCTCTGTGTCTTTTCTTTTTAGTACTGAATAATATTCTATTGTTGGATGTATCACAGTTTATTTTATATTCACTTACTGAAGGGCAATGTGATTGCTTCTAAGTTTTGGTAATTTTGAATAAAGCTGTTATAAACGTCATGTGCACGTTTTCAAGTGGACTTAAATTTGTCAACGTTTTTGGGTAAATATTGTGAAAAATTAATAAACAGAAACCTCCATTAGAAAGAGTTAGGAGACAGGAAGTGGGAGCTCTCACACCCTACGATGATGGAAGAGCCCAGGGTGAAGAAGGAAGACTTCCTCTTCTTTCCTGGCAGGAATTCAACCAATGACAGACTGTCATAACTCAGCCAATGAAAAGCCGTGAACTTTTTGATAACTGTGGCCCTCCCACTTCCTTTTCCCATCCATAAAAATGTTCTCCTCTGCTGGGGATTTGCATGTGGCTCACAGCAATGGCAGACCTCAAATGACAATTATTTGCTGATCCCAAATAAACCCATTATTTCTGGGGAATAACTGGCAGTCTATTTGTTTTCAGGCAACATCTTGGTGACCAGTACGGGAATCCAGAGAAGACTCCCAGCGACTCTGAGGTTGGTGAGCAAATAAGTGCAGTACCCACACTGAGCCCTTTGTTGTTCACTGCTTTTCTCACTGACTCTGGACTTTGAGGGTAAGTTTTTTCTTGAAACAAACTTCCACCCTCTTTGCATTAGGAAGCTCTCCAAGCTGTATTTGTATTTGGGATCTATTTTATGGTTTTGTCTTTTCTAGTTAAGGCTTGTTCTGTGTGTGAGTACTCATTTGGCACTTTGGCCTGATTTTGAAATCAGACTTTTCCGTTTGGAACTGACTAGCCTTCAGGCCATTCCTTGTGGAAGTGGGGCTGTTTCTTTAGAACTGTGTTGAGCACAATCTTCAGCCTGCCTCTTCCTAGTCCAGACTATTCCCTTAGAACTGGTTGGTATAAAGCCTGCAGGCTGCTTGGATTGCTTAAGTTGTTTAAGCTGTCTGAGCTCTTTAGACTGTTTTAAAATTATTCTCTTACTCTGGATAATAAAAGAAAAAAAAATCTCTGAGAACTAGTTATCTAAATATTTTGAAGGTGCCCCCTTTGCAGGGACCCCAGCTGATTTTACGATTGAAAACCATGGTCTTTCCTCATGGACATTTCTAACTAAATGAACCAAACTAACCAAACACAAGTTAGAAAATCAATGGCCATTATGGGGAACTATTGAAATCCTCAAACTTACTTGTGTTACAATCTAATTGGACAATCATAGTTCTAAAATTTCCAAAACTGAATGGAACACTTATTTCCATTGGTATTTTGAGGCTTCCAAATGTTATCAGGAGCCACAATTGCCTCTCTGCAAAATAAGATTTTAAGATGAACTGAGGCAAGCTAACAAAGAAAGGAAGATAAAATGTCTTCTGAAGCTCCAGGCTCTTCTCCCTTCTTTACCTCAGGTTCTGCCTTCAGGGTCACTTCCCTCCTTCCCTTCTAAACTACCTAAACGTCCACTAGGCCCTCAGTTCCAACATACTAATTCTTTCACTGAACTTCCCATTTTCTCTGAAACTCTCCCCACTCCCTTTTCCTCTGAACTTATCAGGACATGTCCTTCAAAATTAAGTCATCTGAGGATCCAGAAGATAAACCCTTAAATCTTTTATATTCCCTGGACTAAAACTAAACTGTGAGCCATAGTCAAAGATTTTCCCAAAGTACCAAAGATACTCACAGATTTGCTGAGGAATTTAATGCAGTCATTCAAACATATCAACCTGATTTCTCTGACTTCTCTCAGCTAACTCATATGCTTGTCAGTGAGGGTCAGACCCAGAATTGGATAAAAACTGCTAATTGGGAAAATCCTGAAAGCTCTCTAGAATTACAACCTGGAGACCAGTTTGATAGCTTATTACATGGTCATGTTCAGACAATTGCTAGGCAACTTTTTAGAGACATGCCTAGGGTTTTTCTAAAGCTTGTTGATTCGAACAAGATTTAAGCTTACACACTGTTGACTGGGTTCATGACTATTACAATATACTTCAGATTGTTTTTAAGGCAAATTCTGGTCTTCCTTCAGATAATGCTTCCACACAGGCAGCCTTTAACTGTATGTTTATGAATAGGTTGAACCAGGACCTTTCCCTTCTAGTAAAAAGGACTGGGATAGACTGGAAAACTATGTCCATACAGATTTAGTTTATCTGGCAAACCACCTCTCTCCTACTTTAGATGAGCCACGTCAAAAGAAGACAACCAAAAACCTTTATATTCAACTTCAGCAAATTAAGGTCCCTTAGTTAAATCAAAACTCCCCTAGTTTTTGCTACTATTGCAAAAATCCAGGACATAAGAAAAGAGATTGTTACAAATTTAAGTTCTTCAGATGTCTTCAGCCCTCTAACAAGCCTTTCCAATGTTCTCCCAATTCTCAGTGACAAGGCTCTGAGGAAGTGTAGGGGCTCTTCCCAAAGCTCCATCTTAATTAGTTTGGAGAAACATTTCTCCAGATTGGGTCTGAATGTTTTCCACTCCCAGTTGACACCAGAGCCACACTCTCAGTGTTTAACCTCATTATTATAAAGAAGTCCCTGCCTCGGAGTACTAAAATAGTTCAAATAGTGGGGACCCCTGATGAACTTCAAGAAGTTCCCATCTCTGAACCTATTCCCTTTTGTTTAGACCCTTTGAGAAATACACACCCTTTTCTGCTTAGTTCATCTACCCTACCCATTTATTAGACTGAGACTTCTTTAAGAAGTATCATGCTGGAATTTCTTTCTTCCAAAGGGAAAAATAATACTAGAACTTGACAGCAGTCATTAAAGTAACCAACCAGATGAATTAAATGACCCTTAGCAATTTATTTCCTCTGTCTCCTGATGGTACTAGAGCTGATTCTGGAAACAGTGATCATTTGTCCCTATTGAATCAGCTACCATGCTACTTATGGGCAAACTCACCGACTGATATTGGCAAAATTTACAGCACGCATCCCATCAAGATTTAGGTAGATTCCTCAAAATCTCTTCCCAGAATTATCAATATCCTATAGGTAAAGAAGCCCTTTAAGGCATAAAGCCCATAATAGAAGAGTATAAGGCTCAAGGCCTCTTTATCCCTTGTATTATTCCCTGTAATACTCCTATTTTGCCACTTAAAAAACTTAAGGGCCAAGGGTTGAGGTTTTGTCCAGAACCTCTAAGCAATCGACTTTGTTATCCCTGGACACCCTCTTGTTCCAAATCCTCATATATCACTAACATCCATTTCCATCCTAAGGATATTCTCTACTGCAATTGATTATGTTCTTTAGTATCCTAGTTGACAAAGCTAACCAATACATTTTTGCCTTCATTTGGGGAAAATATTCACCTGGACAGTAATGCTTCAGAGTTTTACTAAGAGTCCTTTGTATTTCTCACAAATTCTGAAGGCTGGTCTAGATGATATAATGCTCCCTAGAGGTTCTACTTAGTTGCAATAAGTGGAAGAGTTTCTTCTTTGCTCTCCTCCTCAAGCCTCCTCAGGGGAAGACAGCATCCACTTGCTAAATCTTTTAGCTTTAAAGGGACATAGGGTCACCAAAGAAAAATTACAGTTTACCGGAACCCAGGTTTGATATTCAGGGCATCTGATATTAGAACAAGTGTTACACCTAGATACAGATAAGCTTCATTGTGTCCTAAGTTTACCAAAACACCAAACATGAAATGTGAGGTTTTGCTGGGCTATAGATGGTTGCTAAAATTGGATTCCAAACTTCTCTCTTATGACCAAACCTTTCTATGTTTACAAAACAATAACAACCTTGATGCAACTTTATGGGAAAAAACAGGTGACATAGATTTTAAGGTCTTACAGGAGAGTTTGATGAACCTACCTGCTCTTGGGATTCCCAATTATCAGATTACATTTTTCCTTTTTGTATACAAAAAGGAAGGGAATGGCTTTGGGATGCTTACCCCAAAACACAGGGACCATTATAGACAAATAGGTTATTATAGCCAGCAACTGGACCCTGTGGCCCAGTGATATTCCCCTTGCCTTAGTGATGTTATAGCCACTGCCTTTTTGGTTAAGGCCACCAAGAAAACCCTTGTGGGATTCCCTTTAACTTATTTTGTATCTCATGAAGTAAAAGCTCTCCGGAATTCTCAATCACACTTAACATTTCTCATCCAGGTCCCTCACCTCCTATGAAGTCTTTTTGTTGACTGCTCCTCACATAACTCTTTTGCATTTTAGTGGCCTTAACCCAAATACTCACCTCTCCTCCATCACTGAAGAATTCCCTCACAACTGCATAATGCTGATGGATCACATCCTTTTTCTCAAGATCTACAGGAAATTCATTTGGGTAATGCTGACTTTTCATGGTTCACTAATGGTTCTTATTTAAAAGGTGGCAATGCCAAATATTGTGCTGGGTACGCTATTGCAATTCTTTTGATGTTGTTGAGACAGCTTCTTTACCTGTGGTTATTGTAAGAGTCTGAACTATAGACCCTTACACAGGCTCATACTTAAGCCAGTGGCAAAACCATCAATATTTATACTTATAATGGATAGGCTTTCAAAGTAACTCATGATTTTGGAATGTTGTGGAAACAACATGGCTCTCTTATTTCCAGCAAAACAAAAACAAAAACAAAACTATGTTCAGAATTGTTCAGAACTATTGTATGCAATACTGTTGCCTGCTGCTTTAGCTATTAATATGATTCTGGGGCATTTTAAACTTGACTCTCTGTTAACTAGGGGAAATCACATTGCTGGTATTTCCACAAGGACTGCTGTCCCTAAAGGAAACAGTCACAACCAAAGCCCTATCATTGGCTATTTCTCCAAGTGATGACTTAGAAAAACTGGCTAAAAAGCCCAGTTTTGGTCTCTGAAAAGGAAAAACAAGATTGGAAGTTTAACAATTGTTGGTTTGATAGAAAAAGAAAGCTCTGGTTTGGATCAAATAACAATCCAGTTCTACTGGAGACTCTAAAATTCCCACTCCACACCATTGTACATGCATTAAACCATTGATCTACTGACAAAACAATAGTCTTCATGAATTAATATTGGTGGGAAAACGTTAACAAGGCCATGAAAAGTGCCCTACCTCACTTGTCACACTTGTCTGAAATACAGCCAAGGAAAGCCTGTTCGTACTGGTCCCAGCCATTTTAAATTGCGTAGTGGACAATTTTGTGTCTAGAAAATGGATTTCATATATCTTCCTCTGTCCCGTGGATATAAATGTGTTTTTGTCATGGTCTATATATTTTCAAAATGGACTGAGGCTTTCCCTTGAAGGCAAGCTCCTGCCTCTTTGTGACTAAAGTCCTTTTGGAAGAGTTCATCACTATCTGGGGAATTCAGTCTCCAACTTTATAGTGATTGAGGAAACCATTTTACCGGCCAGGTACTTCGACAAGTCTGTGCTCTTTCACTGGTTTGACAACACTTTCACTGTGTTTACCATTCTCAATCCCCTAGTTTAGTTGAACACACCAATAAAATTATTAAGACTTAGTTGGAAGAATTTATAGGGGCCCTCTAAATACCTTGACCAAAATTATTGCCATTGGTCTTTCCGTATCTCAGATCTACCCCTTTGGAATTCATAAAGTGCTCCCTTTTGAGATAGTCACAGGTTGCCCAATGTACTTTCCTCCTGACTCATTTGACCCACAACTGATAAAAGGAGAGATACTCCAATATTGCAAAAGTCTAATTGCTTCTGTAAAATATAAACATGTGTTGATAGGGCAATCTTTTCACAGCATTCTTTCTGGAGACAAAGATATTAAGCAGCACACTTGAAACCTGGAGTTTTGGTCTATTGAAAAAGACACCTCCAGAAAGACTTTTTAACCTTGTTGGAAAGATGTCTACTATGTACCGCTAACCAACCCCTGTGCTGTCGAATTCGAGGGAATACACTTTAATTCACATGGTACACTTAAAGAAGTCAGTAAACTTTGACTGAACCCGCACATCATCCAGTGACCTGAAAGTAAAAATTTCGTGGAATTGAAGCAGATGGTACCTAAAGAGACAGCTTTCCCAAAATTTAGTTCAGATGATCTCCAATGTCCAAGATCTTGATAACATATGGACTTTAAATAAAAAGTTCCTGAGTGTTATCTCATGTTATTTGAATGTGACCTCAGTAGATATACAATCTGCATTTTCCCTCCAACATGAGACACTAGACCCAGGAAAGATCCTTCCTGGCACTGAGGGACAAAATTCTGTTGAAACCAGAAAACCTGATTCTTGATAAGTGATTAATAACTGAGTGCTCTGGCACATTTCAAAATGTTTTTTTTTCCCCTTCTTCTTGAATGAGTGGATTTTACATTGATATTCACTCTTGGAACCTGTTTGAGCCCCTGAAGGTAAATCTCACAATATTATGGTGGCTCCTAATGCCTGGGTAACTGAAGTTTTTAACTCTTGGACTTGTTGACATCTAACCTCCAGCCATCTGTCAATTCCATTTCAGGTTTTTCTACTCCACCCCTGGTGTCCATGGAGATTTTTGTTCTAGTACTTTGTTTTCTTATAAGGACTGTCTGTCTCTCCAATTTAGGGTCAGTGGCTTGCCCTATGACCTCACTTCTCTTATGGATCTAAAAAGAGTTGTTACTTTTTCAGTTTGTTCAGGCTTTTACCTATTAGGATGGAATGACAACTTCCAAGCTCTTTACATGTGAAAGCAGAAAACACCTTTAAATCTTTTTTATTAAGATGTAACCTTCATAACATACTTGCAAACTACATTGAATTTATTTATTTTAACTATCTGAATAAAATAATTCACTTGAAAACTATATATATATATATATATATATATATATATATATATATATATATATATATATATATAAACTTATCAAATGGGATGGTGTATTTGTTTTTTACTGCTTCTATAACAAATTACCATAAATTTAGCAGCTTAAAACATCTTTTTTTATTATTTCACAGTCCTATAAATCAAAACCCCAGGTTTTATCTTAAGTAGCACTCTGTTCTATTTTTCACAAAGTGGAGATCAGATGTCAGTAGGGTTGTGCTTCTCTCCGGAGGTGCTGGTAATAAATTTAATCCCAGGTTTATTCATGGTATTAGCACTATTGAGTTCTGTTACAGCTCTAGGATTGGAATTCTTCTTTGTTTAATGATCATTGGTTAGGGTCATTCCCAGCTTCCAGGGGCCAGATGCATTTTCATAACTCATGGCCTTTTTACTCCAGCTTCAATGCAGCAGTGACTAGTCAACTCCTTCTTATGCTTTGAACATCTCTGATCTCCTCTTCTACCTTATGTCTCTTCTGCTGTCCTCTTTTTGTCTCTCCGATGGTTTTGCCTATCTCTTCTGTTTTTAGTGCTCCTGTATCACACCTGGATATTCCAGCATAATCTCGTTTTTTTAAGGTCTGCTGACTAGTAAATCTGCCCTTCACACATCTGCCCTTCACAGCAGAACCTAGATTAGTACTTGAACTGAATAATCCTAAGGATAGAAACTTTGTGAGAGGACAAAACATATTAAGAATCTTGCCTACCACAAATGACAAGTCTTTTAATTTTATTCTTTACATTAAAATATCAGTGAACAAGGTAGTAAGCCATTCTGACTGTGAATACAAAGAAAATTGATAGGTTGTGTCAGATTTCACAGGATTAGTGCAAGTGATCTCAATAAATAGTGGTGGTTGCAATTTGACATATTTTGGCTTTGTAATTACAATATGTGGCATTAATTAACTAATTCCATTTTTCAGAGTTCAGCTTTATGTACTTCCATGAAGCAACTGGAAAATCTGCAGTAGAATTTAAATTTGCATGTTTCATTTTACAAATATAGAATCCCATATTCTGACTATATTTCTATAAGAAAAATGGTGTTTTGCAGGATTCTTATAAAATATAAAGCTATTGTTAAGGTTTTTCTAAAATTGTTAATATTTAATTAGTACTGTTAACTTAGTATGAAATCCAGCCTCCATCTTATTTCTCAAAATAAGTCTGATCACCTGAAGAATCAGTTGACTTCTCCAAAATCATATATTAAGTCAATGAAGAAAGGGAGATGATGTTTCTTTTTATTGATGTCCCCTTCTTTTTATTCCAGCATATAGTCTACATTAAGACACTTACATTTTTAAATACTCTCATTAACTGAGTCCTCAGGTACTATACAGACCTTTATAATAGAGAAGACATTTTTCAGAAAGATGATGAAAACTAATAAATAAATAAAAATGCTACTTGGTTTCATTATCCCCTGCCTGGAAGAGGAAGTTGTGATGTCCAAATGACTTTAAAGTTTTCACCACATTTCACAGATATTAGGGTGTTTTATACATCAAAGAGCTACTAAGAGCATCAATTTTACAATATAAAGCAGAAAAGAATAAAAACGATTAAGTTCTCATGAAAGTATCATTGATTTGAGGAATGAATAAAATATTCTAGAAAATATTCTTAGTCATTTAAAAATAGTTCAACATATTAACAAACTAAAGAAAGCTGAAGGATTTAAATTTTTGCTACAGATTTTTTCTTTTAACATCTTTACTGGAGTATAATTGCTTTACAATGGTGTGTTAGTTTCTGCTTTATAACACAGTGAATCAGCTATACATATACATATAGTCCCATATCTCCTCCCTCTTGCGTCTCCCTCCCACCCCCCCATCCCAACCCTCTAGGTGGTCACAAAGCACCAAGGTGATCTCCCTGTGTATGCGGCTGCTTCCCACAGGCTATCTATTTTACATTTGGTAGTGTACATATGTCAATGTCACTCTCTCACTTCATCCCAGCTTACCCTTCCCCATCCCCATGTCCTCAAGTCCATTCTCTATATCTGTATCTTTATTCCTCTCTGGCACCTAAGTTCTTCAGAAACTTTTTGTTTGTTTTTTAGATTCCATATACATGTGTTAGTATACTGCATTTGTTTTCCTGTTTCTGACTTACATCACTCTGTATGACAGACTCCAGGTCCATCCACCTCACTACAAAAAACTCAATTTCATTTCTTTTTATGGCTGAGTACTATTGCATTGTGTATATGTGCTACATCTTCTTTATCCATTCATCTGTCAATGGACACTAAGGTTGCTTCCATGTCCTAGCTATTGTAAACAGGGCTGCAATGAACATTTTGGTACATGACTCTTATTGAATTATGGTGTTCTCAGGGTATATGCCCAGTAGTGGGATTGCTGGGTTGTATGGTAGTTCTATTTTTAGTTTTTTAAGGAACCTTCATACTATTCTCCATAGTGGCTATCAATTTACATTCTCACCAATGGTGCATGAGGGTTCCCTTTTCACCACACCCTCTCCAGCATTTATTGTTTGTAGAATTTTTGATGACGGTCATTCTGACTGGTGTGAGGTGATACCTCATTGTAGTTTTGATTTGAATTTCTCTAATGATTAGTGATGCTGAGCATCATTTCATGTGTTTGTTGGCAATCTGTATATCTTCTTTGGAGAAATGTCTATTTAGGTCTTCAGCCCATTTTTGGATTGCGTTTTTTGTATTTTTGATATTGAGCTGCATGAGCTGCTTGTACATTTTGGAGATTAATCCTTTGTCAGTTGCTTCATTTGCACATATTTTCGCCCATTCTAAGGGTTGGCTTTTCATCCTTTTTATGGCTTCCTTTGCTGTGCAAAAGCTTTTAAGTTTCAGTAGGTCCCATTTCTTTATTTTTGTGTCTGTTTCCATTTCTCTAGGAGGTGGGTCAAAAATGGTCTTTTTATGATTTATGTCATAGTGTTTGGCCTAAGTTTTCTTCTAAGAGATTTATAGTGTCTGGTCTTATATTTAGGTCTTTAATCCATTTTGAGTTTATTTTTGTATATGGTGTTAGGGAGTGTTCTAATTTCATTCTTTTACATGTAGCAGTCCAGTTTTCCAAGCACCACTTATTGAAGAGGCTGTCTTTTCTCCATTGTATACTCTTGCTTCCATTATCAAAGATACGGTGACCATATGCGTGTGGATTTATCTCTGGGCTTTCTATCCTGTTCCACTGATCTATATTTCTGTTTTTGTGCCAGTACCATATTGTCTTGATTACTGTAGCTTTGTAGTATAGTCTGAAGTCAGGGAACCTGATTCCTCCAGCTCCGTTTTCTTTCTCAAGATTGCTTTTGCTATTCAGGGTCTTCTGTGTTTCCATACAAATTGTGAAATTTTTTGTTCTACTTCTGTGAAAAATGCCATTGGTAGTCTGACAGGGATTGCATTGAACCTGTAGGTTGCTTTGGGTAGTATTGTCATTTTCACAATATTGATTCTTCTAATACAAAACATGGTATATCTCTCCATCTGTTTGTATCATCTTTAATTTGTTTCATCAGTGTCTTATAGTTTTCTGCATACAGGTGTTTTGTCTTCCTAGGTAGGGTTTATTCCTAGGTAGTTTATTCTTATTGTTGCAATGGCAAATGGGAGTGTTTCCTTAGTTTCTCTTTCAGATATTTCATCATTAATGTATAGGAATGCAACTGATTTCTGTGCATTAATTTTGTATCCTGCTACTTTACCAAATTCTTTGATTAGCTCTAGTAGTTTTCTGGTAGCATCTTTAGGATTCTCTATGTATA
Organism: Balaenoptera physalus; assembly: GCF_965194825.1. Taxonomy (NCBI): domain Eukaryota; kingdom Metazoa; phylum Chordata; class Mammalia; order Artiodactyla; family Balaenopteridae; genus Balaenoptera; species Balaenoptera physalus. Next base: position 104,952,269 of record NC_138888.1, read on the forward strand.
GTATCATGTCATCTGCAAACAGTGACAGCATTACTTCTTCTTTTCTGATTTGGATTCCTTTTATTTCTTTTTCTTCTCTGATTGCTGTGGATAAAACTTCCAAAACGATGTTGAATAATAGTGGTGAGAATGGACAAACGTGTGTTGTTCCTGACCATAGTGGAAATGGTTTCAGTTTTCACAAATGACAAAGGTGGTGGCTGTGGGTTTGTCATATATGGCCTTTATTTTGTTGAGGTAAGTTCCCCTTATGCCTAGTTTCTGGAGAGTTTTTATCATAAATGTGTGTGAATTTTGTCAAAAGCTTTTACAGCATCTATTGAGATTATCATATGGTTTTTCTCTTTCAATTTGTTAATATGGTGAATCACATTGATTGATTTGTGTATATGGAAGAATCCTTGTGTTCCTGGGATAAACCCCACTTGGTCATGTTGTATGATCCTTCCAAAGTGCTGCAGGATTCTGTTTGCTAGTATTTTGCTGAAGATTTTTGCATTAATACTCATCAGTGATATTGACCTGTAGTTTTCTTTTTTTGTGGCATCTTTGTCTGGTTTTGGTGTCAGGGTGAGGGTGACCTCCTAGAATGAGTTTGGGTGTGTTCCTCCCTCTCCTATATTTTGGAAGAATTTGAGAAGGATAAGTGTTAGCTCTTCTGCAAATGTTTGATAGAATTAGCCTGTGCAGATATCTGGTCCTGGGTTTTTGTTTGTTGGAAAATTTTTAATCACAGCTTCAATTTTTGTTCGTGTGATTGGTCTGTTTCTATTTCCTATTTCTTCCTGGCTCAATCTCAGAAGGTTGTGCTTTTCTAAGAATTTGTCCATTCCTTCCAGGTTGTCCATTTTATTGGCATATAGTTGCTTGCAGTAATCTCTCATGATCCTGTGTATTTCTGCAGTGTCAGTTGTTACTTCTCCGTTTTCATTTCAAATTCTGTTAATTTGAGTCTTCATCCTTTTTTTCTTGATGAGTCTGGCTAATGGTTTATCAATTTTGTTTATTTTCTCAAAGAACCAGCTTTTAGTTTTATTGATCTTTGTTATTGTTTCCTTCATTTCTTTTTCATTTATTTCTGTTGTGATCTTTAGGATTTCTTTCCTTCTGCTAACTTTTGGGGTTTTGTTCTTCTTTCTCCAATTGCTTTAGGTGTAGGGTTAGGTTGTTTATTTGAGATTTTACTTGTTCCTGGATGTAGGATTGTATTGCTATAATCTTCCCTCCTAGAACTGTTTTTGCTGCAGCTCATAGGTTTTGGACCATTGTGTTTTCATTATCATTTGTTTCTAGGTGTTTGTTGATTTCCTCTTTGATTTCTTCAGTGATTTCTTGGTTATTTAGTAGCGTATCGTTTTACCTCCATGTGTTTGTATTTTTTCATTCTTTTTCCTGTAATTGTTATCTAGTCTCATAGCATTGTGGTCAAAAAAAATACTTGATATGATTTCAATTTTCTTAAATATACCAAGGTTTGATTTCTGACCCAAGATATGATGTATTCTGGAGAATGTTCCATGAGCACTTGAGAAGAAAGTGTATTCTGTTATTTTTGAATGGAATGTCCTATAAATATCAAATAAGTCCATCTTGTTTAATGTAACATTTTAGCTTATGTTTCCTTATTTATTTTCCTTTTGGATGATCTGTCCATTGGTGAAAGTGGGGTTGTTTAAGTCCTCTACTATTATTGTGTTACTGTCAATATCTCCTTTTATGGCTGTTAGCATTTGCCTTACGTATTGAGGTGTTCCTATGTTGTGTGCATAAATATTTACTATTGTTATATCTTCTTCTTGAATTGATCCATTGATCATTATATAGTGTCCTTCTTTGCCTCTTGCAATAGTCTTTATTTTAAAGTCTATTTTGTCTGATATGAGAATTGCTACTCCAGCTTTATTTTGATTTCCCTTGGCATGGAATAACTTTTTCCATCCCCTCACTTTCAGTCTGTATGTGTCCCTGGGTCTGAAGTGGGTTTCTTGAAGACAGCATATATACGGGTTTTGTTTTTCTATCCATTCAGCCACTGTATGTCTTTTGGTTGGAGAATTTAATCCATTTACACTTAAGGTAGTTATGGATATGTATTTTCCTACTACCATTTTCTTAATTGTTTTGGGTTTGTTAACGTAAGTCTTTTCCTTCTCTTGTGTTTCCTGCCTAATGAAGTTCCTTTAGCAATTGTTTTAAAGCTGCTTTGGCGTTGCTGAATTCTCTTAGCTTTTACTTGTCTGTAAAGATTTTAATGTCCCTGTCAAACCTGAATGAGATCCTTGCTGGGTAGAGTAATCTTGGTTGTAACTATTTCTCTTTCATCACTTTTTATATGTCCTGCCACTCCCTTCTCCCTTGCAGAGTTTCTGCTGAAAAATCAGCTGTTAACCTTATGGGGATTCCCATGTATGTTATTTGTTGTTTTTCCCTTGCTGCTTTAATATTTTTTCTTTGTATTTAATTTTTGATAGTTTGATTAATATGTGTCTTGGCATGTTTCTCCTTGGATCTATCCTGTATGTGCCTCTCTGTGCTTCCTGTACTTGATTGAATATTTCCTTTCCCATATTAGGGAAGTTTTCAACTATAATCTTTCCAAATATTTTTAATTTCCTTTCTTTTCCTCTTCTTCATCTGGGACCCCTATAATTTGAATGTTGGTGTATTTAATGTTGTCCCAGAGGTCTCTGAGACTGTCCTCAATTCTTTTCATTCTTTTTTTCTTTATTCTGCTCTGCGGCAGTGATTTCCACTATTTTATCTTCCAGGTCACTTATCCTTTCTTCTGCCTCAGTTATTCTGCTGTTGATTCCTTCTAGAATTTTTACTTTCATTTTTTTTGTTGTTCATCATTGCTCGTTTGCTGTTTAGTTCTCCTAGGTCCTTGTTAAATGTTTCTTGTATTTTTTCCATTCTATTTTCAAGATTTTGGGTCATATTTACTATCATTACTCTGAATTCTTTTTCAGGTAGACTGCTTATTTCCTCTTCATTTGTTTGGTCTCCTGGGTTTTTATCTTGCTCCTTCATCTTCTGTTTTCTTCTCTGTCTTCTCATTTTGCTTAACTTACTGTGTTTGCAGTCTCTTTTTCACAGGCTGCAAGTTCGTAGTTCCTGTTGTTTTTGGTGTCTCCCCCCAGTGAATAAGGTTGATTCAGTGGGTTGTGTTGGCTTCCTGGTGGAGGGAACTGGTGCCTGTGTTCTGATGGATGAGGCTGCATCTTGTCTTTCTGGTGGACAGGACTGCATCCAGTGGCGTGTTTTGGGGTGTCTGTGAACTTAATATGATTTTAGGCTGCCTCTCTCCTAATGGGTGAGGTTGTATTCCTGTCTTGCTAGTTGTTTGTCTTGGTGTGTCCAGCAGTGTAGCTTGCTGGTCGTCGAGTGGAACTGGGTCTTAGTGTTGAGATGGAGATCTCTGGAAGAACTCCTGTCAGGTGATATTACATGGGGCCGGGAGGTCTCTGGTGGTCCAATGTTCTGAAATTGGCTCTCCCCCCTCCGAGGCTCAGGCCTGACACCCTGAAGGAGCACCAAGACCCTGTCAGCCACACGGCCAGGTATTTGAGGAATTTCTTGCCTTTTGCGAAGTCTGAGGTCTTCTGCCAGCATTCAGTAGGTGTTCTGTAGGAGTTGTTCCACATGTAGATGCATTTTAGATATATTAGTGGGGAGGAAGTTGATTTCCACGTCTTACTTATCCACCATCTTGAAGGTCCTTCCCCTCTGGCAGTCATCCTGGCTCTGGTGCTCCCCTCACATTTGTGATGCAGGTGGAGTTCTCACTGGCCCAGTCAGACTCCAGGACCCCCTAGGACCGCCCTTTGTCAGTGGAAACAGCTGCAACTCCTGCTACAGATATTTTTAAATAACTCAAAAATCACCTCCATTAGTAGGAATAGAAATTATTTTTTCTACTTCTCTAGTTTGTGTATGGTATACTCTGTGGCCCTAATGATAAGAGATATTTACAATGTTGGCCCTGTATTACAACACAGAAAATTTAGGTAGAGATATGTAACACATACATGAAAAGATGATTTTAATTTGTTAATGTCGTTTAGAGCCAAAAGAGTGTTAAGTATGGAAATTCAGAGGTGAGAGTTGTTGTAAGTCAGTTGGTTTAGAGCAGTTGTTCTCAAAGGTTGGTCCCCAGAACAACAATATTATCTGGAAACCTGATAGAAATGTATATTATCAGGCCTTGTCCTAGACTTACTGAATCAGAAATTCTGGAAGAGATCTCAGCCATTTGGGTTTTACAAGCCCTCTAAGTAATTCTGAGATAGCTGAAGTTTGACAGAACCTTTGGTCTGATGGATAGGGAGAAAATAAAAATTTTGGAAATCTGTAACTGTCATTGGAAAGAATTTGGATTTGATTCTTAAGATCTAGAGAATTTTAACTTACAGGATTTGAAATAAGGATTTTTCAGAGATGAATTTGTAAAATGCATTTTGGGGGGAAGAAAGTAAGAACAGATAAAGGACACAGATACTTAGGATGATTTTCAGTTTTAGTTATAGAATGAAAAAAATAATGCAGATTATTTGTACAAAAGACAACTTCCTTTTGAGAATACTCTATGTGAAAATAAAGGATTTACTCCATGTATGTAATTTTGACTGAAAGGCAGAGACTGGCTAATGAAGTTATGATGAAATAGCAAGCACAACATTAGTCATGAATTTCACATTAATATGCATGAGCTTATTACCCACCTACCCTTCTGATATTTTATGCCACAGTAGTTAAGAGAAGATAATTATGAATTTATATAGGATTACTCCACTATGCAGAATGTATCTAGTGAATCTATCTTTCCCTCAGCTCTTAAAACTTTATTATAACAAAAGACGTCCCTCCTTGCTTTCTTTAGAGGAGTGACAACCATTTATATAGAGATTTACAGATATCATCTCATTAAAAATTGTGTAGGTTATTATACCTCACTAAGTAATTGTTATAATAAATGATCACTTTTATTTTTCATCTTATTTTCTTGTAAATAGTTTTCTCTTTTATTAATGTCATAATTTTTTAAATATTTAAATCTTGGGCTATATATGAGACAAAAGTGAAATGTCTAAATCACTTCAATAATTATGAAAATTCTTATATAAAGTAAGTGTATTACCAAAGTAATCAAAATTACAAACCTAGTATCAAAAAGATTAATTATTTTGAGTTGTTAGCTGAGAATTGCTGTGTCAGCTGTGTGTTGACAATTTGCTTTTTATGAAGTGCAGAATACACAAGTTAGCTGGTTATATAATCTGGCCAGCTTAGTGTACAAACAAAATGAAGCAGACTTAAGGAATTGTACCAAAAAATTCAAAGCAGAAGTTCCTCCAGGAATATTTTTTAAGAGTGAACTTTCTGTAACATTTTCAGAATAATGAGAGAGTATTCAATGAGATTTTACTCTAATACTGTGTTTTATTTGGAGACAAACTTAAAAGATATGAATATAGATTCTATGGTTAGCAAATTTTTAGCATGTTACTTTCACAAGATTTCAGTGCCAGTATTTGCTTTTGGAATTACAATAAAGCTGGTAAAAAAAATGAATTGTGGTGGATTTAATATGTAAATGATAAGAGCTGTGCCAAGTAAAGCAGAATGAACTCAAAGGACACTGCACAAAAAATGTCTTACAATTCATTCAAATACAAGCATCATTAAATTATGGAAAATAAAAACATGTAAAAAGGCACTAATATCAATCATCAAATATTAAGTAGTAATTTAGTCAAAGGGTAAATAAGTGGTCTATTCCATAAGTGCACAATAATAGCTAATATCTATTGAATGATTTCAGCATGATAGGTGCCAGGAATTTTTCCAACTATTTCCCATTGATTAGTTTATTTAACTTTTACAATAATCCTATGAGGCAAGCCTATTTAATATCCCAATTTTACTGATAAGGAACCAAGGATACAGAGAGGTCAGGCAATTTGTCTAGGGTCACACAGCTAAAGAGTGGAGCCAGAATTTGAAGCTGAGAGATGTTTTGTCATCCCTAATAAACTTAATTGCTGTGTTATGCATGTAAACATATACTGGATGGTCCCTAATATTTAAGTAAACATCACCAACCATCATCATTGATACTCAAGGATAATTTACAAGAACATTATATCAACTGTAGGAACGGTCAAAATTAAAATTTTTCTCACTTATTTTCAAAAACAAAAACTGTAGGGAGAGCAGTCAAGATTGATCAAGTAGGAGATGTGGAAATCACTTCCCCTCACAAATACATCCAAAATACATCTACATGTAAAACAATCTCCACAGAAAAGTAACTGGAAACTGGCCAAAAGATTCCTTCACAACCAAGGCTGCAAGAAAGCTCTACATGGAACCAAGTAGGAAAGAAAAAGAAGTGATCAGGTCAAGACCCATGCCCCTGAGAGAGGACTCAGAGGAAGGGGGAGATTACACAGATGGAGACCCTCCCTGGAGAGTGAGTGGTCTCAGCCACATATTGGGTGCCCCAGCCCTGGTGTCGTGAACAGGCAAGGCAAGCCCCCTTGGCTAGTTGGAGGCCGCTGGACCTAACAGGAGGGCTGTGGGAAGCCTGGACTCCACTCAAGAGGAGCACATGTGTGCTGGCTTGTTCTTAAGGCAGGGCAGAGGGAACAGATTGAGGATTGCTTGTGTGGCTGCCTGGTTTTCCACAACCACTGTGGTGCATTCCCCAGCTTGAGTCAAGCAAACACTCCAGCCCTGCTTACTTCATGTTGAAGCTCCACACTTTAGTGAGTGCTGCCATGACTGGGAGGGAGTTCGGCTGTGGGATGCAAAGGCAAACTGAACCCACGATGCTGTCTGAGCAAGGCAGGGACAGACATTGCTAGAGCTTACACAAACAGCTCATCCAGCAGTTTTGATCTTTGATGGATGGAGCCTGGACTGCAACAGCCCATGTCCCCCATACACACTGAGAGCCCATGTGAGCCCCATGTGCCATGTGGATCCATTACACAACAGGCTGAGAGGTATAATTGACAATGAGTAATAAAGAAGACTCAGACACAAAGCTGCTCCTGAGGAGGGTCTGGTTAGCCCAGACCTCTATCTGCAGCCATCCCACAACAGCCTGCACCTCAACAGAAGCCAAAAGCTCACAGAAGCACCTCTTGCTCCAATACTGCTCCTCTCCAGGGCAAGGGTGCCAGTGCTAAGAGAGGGGAAAGCTCACACTTAAAGGGAACAGAGCCAGCTCAGACCCGACCCTTAGGGTTTCTGCTCCACCAATTTGGGATCTAATTCCACTCCCAATAGGGCAGTGACACCAGTAAGCAAGGGGGAAGCCCCATCTCATACCTGGCTCCAGCTCTAGCCCCTCCATCTCCAGCCCCACCACCTACCGAGGTGATAGCTGCCAGCACACCCTGAGGAAAGGCATGACTTGTGTTCACATCAAATCCAGTTCTACCATCAAAGGCACTGTTCACATGAAGACTGTATATGGAAGCTCTCATATAAGGACACCACTTCAGCACTGCCATAAGTAAGTATTTCACCTGAATTCATAGAGACAGAGAAAGTTAAGCAAAATGAGAAGACAGAGGAACTAATCTCCATTGAAAGAGGAAGAGAAAACCCCTGAAAGAATAAATAATGAGACAGAAACAAACGATTTACCAGACAAATAATTCAAAGCATTAGTAATAAGAATACTAACTGAATTAGAGTAAAGAATAGATGAACACAGTGAGAATTTTAATAAGAAACTATAAAATATTAAAAAGGTACCAGTCAGAACTGAAGAATACAATAACAGAATTAAAAAACACACTAGAAGGAATTAATAGCAGACTGGGTGATACAGAAGAATGCATAAGTGATCTAGAAGGTAGAGTAATGGAAATCTCCCAATCAGAACAGCAAATAGAAAAACAAATTAAAAAATTAGAGCAGTTTAAGAGAGCTCTGGGATAACATCAGTTGTATCAACATTCACATTATAGGGGTCCCAGAGAAGAAGAGAGAGAGAAGACAGTTGAAAATGCATTTGATAAAGTTATGGATGTAAACTTCCCAAACCTGGAGAAGAAAACAGATATCCAGGTACAGGAAGTACAGAGGGTCCCAAACAAGATGAAGCAAAACAGATCCACACCAAGAAATATTACCATAAAATGACAAAAGTTAAATATAAAGAGAAAATTCTAAAGACAGCAAGTGAAAAACAGCATCATATACCTTAGAAGAAATGCTAAGGGTCTTTTCTAACAGGAAAAGAAAAGGCTATAAAAAGAAGGAAGAATCTATGGGGAAAAAAAATTCTAATAGTAGGGATTGCCCACTTAAATAAGTTAGTATGAAGATTAAAAAAAAAAAAAAAAAAAAAAAAAGAAAAAATTGTACAAGCAACTTTAACTGCAATAAATGGTGAAAGGTTACACACAAAATGTAAAATATGACATCAAAACACAAAACGAGGGAGGGGGGTAAAAAATGTATATCTTTCAGAATGTTTTTGAATTAAATGACTACCAGTTTAAAACAAGTAGAAATAGTAATAGATCAACATATATGAACTCCATAGTATCCACAAATCAAAAACCTACATTAGATACACAAAAACTAGAGAGGAAGGAACACAAGCATATTACCAAAAAAACCATCAGACCACAAGGGAAGAAACAAAAAGAAGAAATTAACTACAAAAACAACAGGAAAACAAGTAATGAAACGGTAACAAGTACATAACTATCATATTTTTAGAAACATACAACCTGCAAAAACTGAATCAGGAAGAGATAGATAAGCTGAACAGACCAGTTGCTAGTAGTGAATTTGAATTTGTAATAAAAACACTCCCAGCAAACAAAAGTCCAGGACTTGACAGCTTCATATGGAAACTCCACCAAACACGTAAAGTAGAGTTAATACCTATTATTCTAAACTATTCAAAAATATTGAAGCAGATGGAACACTCCCATATTCATTTTATGAGGTCATCTGAAACAAAAAAACAGACAGAGACAAAAGAGAAAAAGAAAATTACAGGCCGATATCTCTGATGAATATAGATGCAAAAATCTTCAACAAAATATTAGCAAACCAAATCCAACAATACATAAAAGGATTATACACCGTGATCAACTGGATGAAAGGATGGTTCAATATTCAGAAAGCAATCAATGTGATACACCACATTAATGAAAGGAAGTATAAAAATCACATATAATCATCTCAATATATACAGAAAAAAAACATTTTTACAACATTCAACATATACTCATGAAAAAAACTCATCAGAGTTAGTATAAAGGGAACACATCCCAATATAATAAAGACCATTTATGACAAACCCACAGCTAACATCATACTCAAAGGTGAAAAGTAGAAAACCTTTCCTCTAAAATCAGGAACAAGACAAGGATGCCCAATCTTGCCACTTCTTTTTAACATAGTATTAGAAGTCCTTTCCACAACAATCAAATAAGGAAAAGAAATAAAAGTCATCCAAATTGGAAGGGAAGAAGTAAACCTGTCACCACCTGCAGATAACATGATAGTACATATAGAAAACCCTAAAGTCTCTACAAAAAACAGAACAAAACAAAACTAATAAATAAATTCATTAATGTTACAGGATACAAAATTAATATGCAGAAATTTGTTGCTTTTCTATACACCAGTAAATAAGCTATCAGAAAAACAAAAACCAAATACAAATTACATTTAAAATCACATCACAAAGAATAAAATACCTAGGAATAAACTTAACCAATGAGATAAAAGAACTGTACCCTGAAACCTATAAAACATTGATAAAGGAAATTGAAGATGATACAAATAAATGGAAATGTATCCCATATGCTTAATTGAAATAATTAATATTGTTAAATGTCTATACTACCCAAAGCAATCTACAGATTTAATACAATCCCATGACATTTTTCATGGATCTAGAACAAAAAATCTTAAAATTATATGGAACCCTAAAGACCTGGAATTGCCAAAGCAATCATAAAAAAAAAAAAAATGAATGAAGCCCAGAGGTATTACATTATTTGACTTCAGAATATACTACAAAGGTACAGTAATCAAAACAGTATGGTACTGGCCCCCAAAAAGACACACAGATTAATGAAACAGAATAGAGACGTCAGATATAATCCCATGCACCTATAGTCAATCTCCAACAAAGGAAGCAAGAATATACAATGGAGAAAAGACTGTCTCTTCTGTAAGTGCTACTGGGAAAACTGGACAACCACATATAGAAGAATGAGATTAGAACACTTCCCCACATTATACACTAAAATAAACTCAAAATGGATTAAATACCTAAATATAAGACCTGTAAACCTTAAACTCCTAGAAAAAACCACAGGCAGAACACTCTGACATAAATCATAGCAATATTATTTGGATCTGTCTCCTAAGGCAAAACAAATAAAAGCAAAAACAAATATGACCTAATTTAAACTAAAAGCTTTTGCACATCAAAGGAAACCATTGACAAAATGAGAAGGCAATGTACTGAATAGGAGAAAATATTTGCAAATGGTATGACTGACAAGTTGTTTATATCCAAAATATATAAACAGCTCATACAATTCAGTATCAAAAAAACAAACAACCCAATTTTTAAAAATGGGCAGAAGACCTGAGTATACATTTTTCCAAAGAAGACATACAGATGGGTAACAGGCACATAAAAAATGTTCAACATCATTAATTATTAGAGAAACACAAATCAAAATTACAATAGAAAGGATGCAGAGAAAATGGAACCCTTGTCCCTTTTTGGTGGGAATGTAATTTGGTACAGTCACTATGGAAAACAGTATGGAGTTTCCTCAAAAAACTAAAGTAGAACAACAATATGATCCAGTAATTCTACTCCATAGTATATATATCAAAAAAACTGAAAACACTAATTCAAAAAGATAAATGCACCCACATGGTCATAGCAGCATCATTTACAATAGCCAAGATATGGAAGCAACCCAAGTGTTCATCAACAGATGAATGACCAAAAGAAGATGCAGTGTATATATATATATATATATATATATATATATATATATATATATATATATATATATATATATATATAATATACAATATATATATTATACAAACACAAACACACACACAGTGGAATATTACTCAGCCATAAAAAAGACTGGAATTCTGCCATTTGCAAGGATGTGGATGGACCTAGAGAACATTATGTTTAGTGAAGTTAGACAGAGAAAGACAAATACTATATATTATCACTTATATAATCTAAAAAATAAAACAAATGTATACAAAAAAACAGAAACAGGTTCACAGATACAGAAAACATCTAGTGGATATCCATGAGGAGAGGAAAGTAGGAAAGGAGGGGAAGATAAGGGTATGCATATGCATAAAATAGATAAGCAAAAGGTATATATTGTACAGCACAGGAAAATATAGCCATTATTTTGTAACAAAAATATTAAATAACTATGCTGCAGACCTGAAACATATATAATATTGTCAAATCAACTATGCTTCATTAAAAAGACTCTAAGTTTTATGTCAGAATAAAACGGGAAGATCACAAATGAGGACAGAAATATTTTTCGTATTTACTCCTTTTGCCAATAGACAACAAGTCACCAAATGGTATTGCAAACTCCAGTGACTATTTTCTCTTATGTGTTGAAAAAGCTGGAAATAATGAAAGTCAAATATCAAAGGGAATATTTTTCTTTGCAATTGAAGACAATATAGGATCGTAATTTACCTTTTTTTTTGACTTCGTAGGTAAACACTAAGCTTTCATTTCTTTAAACAACTTGTCATAAATATAAATACAATAGACCATTGAACAATATCAGGATTAGTGGCACTGACACTTTATTCCCAGACAAAAATCTACATGTAAGTTATAGTCAGTCCTCTATATATGCAGTTCCTCCCTATATGCAATTCTGCATCCTCAGATTCAACCAACCTCAGATTGTGTAATATTACATCATTTACAATTGAAAAATATTCACTCATAAGTGGACCCAAGCAGTTCAAACCCATGTTGTTCTAGAGCCAACTGTACTTCACTTTACAGCTTTAAACATTCAAAACAATTACATCAGTAAATCTATGTGTAAATATATACAAAGATGTATATGTTCCGAGTATCCTAAATCCACAAAACTCTTCAGAATTATATTGACAAAATAAGCACAGATTCTTGTAATCACAAAAGAAATGATTAAATGCTTTTTTCATAAAACATGTCCTTTAGAAAATCACTTGCACTAGAAAACTGTTGAGGTATTCTCAATTTAAAACATTATATTGTCAGATGAATACTAACTGAATATAATTCAGAATATTATATCTAAAAAAAGGATAATGAAAATTTTTTCCAAGAGTGAATGAAAAATTAAACAATACATTTTTTGTAGAAAATAACAAATGACACGCTGGCACTCATTAGAAGAAAAGCACATTTAAGAAAAGATTTTAAAAATCATAGTAAAGTCAAATAATAATGTTGTTTTATTTAAAACAGACTTTGTCTAATTCTCAAGATTAACATTAAATAGGCAACCAAGGACACCGACCATAATTGTGTTGTAAAAATGAACCACTAATATTCAGCGTTAAGTTTGGGATGCATGAAGTTTTGTTTTGTTTCCCCCCAGAAATGTGCCTGTTCTTGAAATCATAATTGCCCCAAATACATGATGAAAACATTTTAACAAAAAGTGCTTAAAACGTTTTTCTTAAACACATTATTTTCTGTAGTTTTTCTCAAGCTACTTTAACACCTCTGGCAAGACAGTGAAGAGTTACCACGGCTACTCTGTTTATTATACATTTCAGGTAATTTAAGAGGCCAAATGCCTTTTACTACTACTATGTAAAAATATTTTATATTTAAAGAATATAAAGAGATCGAATGCTAGTTATTCTGATCTAAAGATAGCCTAAGAAAGGTAATAACTTTATTTTACTTAGCTGTGTTTTATTCCTTAACTTTTATCGTACACTTAAATCATTTATAGATATGTATATATTCTACTAAAAACAGTTGGTCTGGAGGAGCTTCAAGATGGCGGAACCGTAAGACGCGGAGATCACCTTCCTCCCCATAGATACATCAGAAATACATCTACACGTGGAATTGCTCCTATAGAACACCTACTGAATGCTGGCAGAAGACCTCAGAACTCCCAAAAGGCAAGAAACTACCCACGTACCTGGGTAGGGCAACAGAAAAAAGAAACAACAGAGACAAAAAGTAAGGACAAGACCTGCACCTCTGGGAGGGAGCTGTGAAGGAGGAAAGGTTTCCACACACTAGGTAGCCCCTTCATGGGCAGAGACTGTGGGGGGACGGAGGGGGGAGCTTTGGAGCCACAGAGGAGAGTGCAGCAACAGGGGTGCAGAGGGCAAAGCGGAGAGATTCCCGCACAGAGGATCAGTGCCGACCAGCACTCACCAGCCCGAGAGGCTTGTCTGCTCACCTGCCAGGGCGGGTAGGGGCTGGGAGCTGAGGCTCGGGCTTTGGTTGGATCCCAGGGAGAGGACTGGGGTTGGCTGCGTGAACACAGCCTGATGGGGGCTAGTGCATCACAGCTAGCCAGGAGGGAGTCCAGGAAAAAGTGTGGACCTGCCTAAGAGGCAAGAGACTTTTTCTTGCCTCTTTGTTAACTGGTGCACGAGGAGAGGGGATTAAGAGCACTGCTTAGAGGAGCTCCAGAGACTGGTGCAAGCCGTGGCTATAAGCGTGGACCCGAGACAGGCATGGGACGCTAAGGCTGCTGCTGCCGCCACCAAGAAGCCTGTGTGCAAGCACAGGTCACTATCCACACTGCCCCTCCCGGGAGACTGTGCAGCATGCCATTGCCAGGGTCCTGTGATACAGGGACAACTTCCCCGGGAAAACGCACGGCATGCCTCAGGCTGGTGCAACGTCACGCCGGCCTCTGCCGCCACAGCCTTACCCTGCATGCGTACCTCTCCCTCCCATCCGCCTGAGTAAGCCAGAGCCCCTGAATCAGCTGCTCCTTTAACCCCGTCCTCTCTGAGCAAAGAACAGACGCCCTCAGGTGACCTACATGCAGAGGTGGGTCCAAATCCAAAGCTGAACCCCAGGAGCTGTGCAAACAAAGAAGAGAAAGGGAAATTTCTCCCAGCAGCCTCAGGAGCAGAGGATTAAATCTCCACAATCAACTTGATAGCCCTGCGTCTGTGGAACACCTGAATAGACAATGAATCATCGCAAATTGAGGAAGTGGAATTTGGGAGCAAAGATATATATATATTTTTCCCTTTTTTACTTTTTGTGAGTGTGTATGTGTATGGTTCTGTGTGTGATTTTGCTTGTATAGCTTTGCTTTACCATTTGTTCTAGGGTTCTGTCTGTCCGATTTTTTTTTTTTTTTACTTTTTAAAAACTTTTTCAAAATAATTATTTTTTATTTTAATAACTTTATTTTATTTTACCTTATTTTATTTTATTTTCTCTTCTTTCTTTCTTTCTTTCTATTTTTTCTCTCTTTTATTCTGAACTGTGTGGATGAAAGGTTCTTGGTGCTCCAGCCAGGCATCAGGGCTGTGACTCTGAGGTGGGAGAGCCAAGTTCAGGACACTGGTCTACAAGAGACCTCTCAGCTCCACGTAATATCAAATGGCAAAAATCTCCCAGCGATCTCCATCTCAATGGCAAGACCTAGCTTCACTCAACGACCAACAAGCTACAGTGCAGGATACCCTATGCCATACAACTAGCAAGACAGGAACACACCCCATCCATTAGCAGAGAAGCTGCCTAAAATCATAACAAGGACACAGACTCTCCAAAACACACCACCAGATGTGGAACTGCCCACCAGAAATACAAGATCCAGCCTCATCCAGCAGAACACAGGCACTAGTCCCCTCCACCAGGAAGCCTACACAACCCACTGAGCCAACCTTAGCCGCTGGGGACAGACACCAAAAACAATGGGAACTATGAACCTGCAGCCTGCGAAAAGAAGACCCCAAACACAATAAGTTAAGCAAATGAGAAGACAGAAAACCACACAGCAGAAGAAGGAGCAGCGTCAAAACACACCAGATCTAACAAATGAAGAGGAAATAGGCAGTCTACCTGAAAAAGAATTCAGAATAATGATAGTAAAAATGACCCAAAATCTTGGAAATAGGATAGAGAAAATACAAAAAACGTTTAACAAGGACCTAGAAGAATTAAACAGCAAAAAAAGTGATGAACAACACAATAAATGAAATTAAAAATTCTCTAGAAGGGATCAATAGCAGAATAACTAAGGCAGAAGTACGGATAAGTGACCTGGAAGATAAAATAGGGGAAATAACTACTGCAGAGCAGAAAAAGAGAAAAGAATGAAAAGAATTGAGGGCAGTCTCAGAGACCTCTGGGACAACATTTAACACATCAACATTCGAATTATAGGGGTCCCAGAAGAAAAAGAGGAAAAGAAAGGGACTGAGAAAATATTTGAAGAGATTATATTTGAAAACTTCGCTAATATGGGAAAGGAAAGAGTTAATCAAGTCCAGGAAGCACAGAGAGACCCATACAGGATAAATCCAAGGAGAAACACGCCAAGACACATATTAATCAAACTATCAAAAATTAAATTCAAAGAAAAAATATTAAAAGCAGCAAGGGAAAAACAACAAATAACATACAAGGGAATCCCCATAAGGTTAATAGCTGATTTTCAGCAGAAACTTTGCAAGCCAGAAGGGAGTGGCAAGACATATTTAAAGTGATGAAAGAGAAAAACCTACAACCAAGATTACTCTATCCAGCAAGGATCTCATTCAGATTTGATGGAGAAATTAAAACCTTTACAGACAAGCAAAAACGAAAAGAATTTAGCACCACCAAAAAAGCTTTAAAAAAATGCTAAAGGAGGGGCTTCCCTGGTGGTACAGTGGTTGAGAATCTGCCTGCCAATGGAGGGGAAACGGGTTTGAGCCCTGGTCTGGGAAGACCCCACATGCCACGGAGCAACTAGGCCCGTGAGCCACAATTATTGAGCCTGCGCATCTGGAGCCTGTGCTCCGCAACAAGACAGGCCACGATAGGGAGAGGCCCACGCACTGCAATGAAGAGTGGCCCCTGCTTGCCACAACTGGAAAAAGCCCTTGCACAGAAACTAAGACTCAACACAGCCATAAATAAATAAATAAATAAATAAATAATTTTTAAAAAAATGCTAAAGGAAAATCTCTAGGCAGGAAACACAAGAGAAGAAAAAGATGTACAATAACAAACATAGAACAATTAAGAAAATGGTAATAGGAACATACATATTGATAATTACCTTAAATGTAAATGGATTAAATGCTCCAACCAAAAGACATAGACTGGCTGAATGGATACAAAAACAAGACCTGCATATATGCTGTCTACAAGAGACCCACTTCAGACCTAGGGCCACATACAGACTGAAAGTGAGGGGATGGAAAAAGCTATTCCATGCAAATGGAAATCAAAAGAAAGCTGGTGTAGCAATTCTCATATCACACAAAATAGACTTTAAGATAAAGACTATTACAACAGACAAAGAAGGACACTACCTAATGATCAAAGGATCGAACAAAGAAGAAAATATAACAACTGTAAATATTTATGCACCCAACATAGGAACACCTCAATAGATAAAGCAAATACTAACAGCCATAAAAGGGGAAATGGACAGTAACACAATCATAGTAGGGACTTTAACACCCCACTTTCACCAATGGACAGATCATCCAAAATGAAAATAAATAAGGAAACACAAGCTTTAAATGATACATTAAACAGGATGGACTTAATTGATATTTGTAGGACATTCCATCCAAAAAAAACAGAATACACATTCTTCTCAACTGCTCATGGAACATTTCCAGGATAGATCATATCTTGGGTCACAAATCAAGCCTTGGTAAATTTAAGAAAATTGAAATCTTTTCAATTATCTTTTCCGACCATAACACTATGAAACTAGATATCAATTACAGGAAAAAAATCTGTATAAAATACAAACACATGGAGCCTAAACAATACACTACTTAATGACCAAGAGATCACTGAAGAAATCAAACAGGAAATCAAAAACTACCTGGAAACAAATGACAATGAAAACACGACAACCCAAAACCTATGGGATGCAGCAAAAGCAGTTCTAAGAGGGAAGTTTGTAGCAATACAATCCTACATTAAGAAACAAGAAACCTCTCAAATAAACAACCTAACCTTACACCTAAAATAATTAGAGAAAGAAGAAAAAAAAAAAAACCCAAGTTAGCAGAAGGAAAGAAATCATAAATATCAGAACAGAAATACATGAAAAAGAAAGGAAAGAAACAAGAGCAAAGATCAATAAAACTAAAAGCTGGTTCTTTGAGTAGATAAACAAAATTAGTTAAACCATTAGCCACACTCATCAAGAAAAAAAGGAAGACCCAAATCAATAGAATTAGAAATGAAAAAGGAGAAGGAACAATGGACACTGCAGATATACAAAGGATCATGAGATATTACTACAAGCAAATCTATGCCACTAAAATGGAAAACCTGGAAGAAATGGACAAATTCTTAGAAATACACAACTTCCGAGACTGAACAATAAGAAATAGAAAATATGAACAAACCAAAGACAAGCACTGAAATTGAAACTGTGATTAAAAATCTTCCAACAAACAAAATCCCAGGACCAGATGGCTTCACAGGTGAAGTCTATCAAACATTTAGAGAAGAGCTAATACCTATCCTTCTCAAACTCTTCCAAAATATAGCAGAGAGAGAAACATTCCCAAACTCATTCTACGAGGGCAACATCACCCTGATTCCAAAACCAGACAAAGATTTCACAAAGAAAGAAAACTACAGGCCAATATCACTGATAAAAATAGATGCAAAAATCTTCAACAAAGTACTAGCAAACAGAATCCAACAGCACATTAAAAGGATCATACATCATGATCAAGTGGGGTTTATCCCAGGAATGCAAGGATTCTACAATATATGCAAATCAATCAACGTGATACACCATATTAACAAATTGAAGGAGAAAAATCATATGATCATCTCAATAGATGCAGAGAAAGCTTTTGACAAAATTCAACACCCATTTGTGATAAAAACCCTCCAGAAAGTAGGCATAGAGTGAACTTTCCTCAACATAATAAAGGCCATATATAACAAACCCATAGTTAACATTGTCCACAACGGTGAAAAACTGAAACCATTTCCACTAAGATCAGGAACAAGACAAGGTTGCCCACTCTCACCACTATTGTTCAACATAGTTTTGGAAGATTTAGCAACAACAGCCAGAGAAGAAAAATAAATAAAAGAATCCAAATCGGAAAAGAAAACGTAAAGCTGTCACTGTTTGCAGATGACATGATACTATACATAGAGAATCCTAAAGATGCTACCAGAAAACTACTAGAGCTAATCAATGAATTTGGTAAAGTAGCAGGATACACAATTACTGCACATAAATCTCTAGCATTCCTATACACTAATCATGAAAAATCTGAAAGTGAAATTTAGAAAACACTCTCATTTACCATTTCAACAAAAAGAATAAATTATCTAGGAATAAACCTACCTAAGGAGAGAAAAGACCTGTATGCAGAAAATTATAAGACACTGATGAAAGAAATTAAAGATGATACAAATAGATGGAGAGATATACTATGTTCTTAGATTGGAAGAATCAACATTGTGAAAATGAATGTACTGCCAAAGCAATCTACAGATTCAATGCAATCCCTATCAAACTACCACTGGCATTTTTCACAGAACTAGATCAAAAATTTTCACAATTTGTATGGAAACACAAAAGACCCCGAATAGCCAAAGCAATCTTGAGAAAGGAAAAGGGAACTGGAGGAATCAGGCTCCTTGACTTCAGACTATACCTCAAAGCTACAGTAATCAAGACAGTATGGTACTGACACAAAAACAGAAATATAGATCAATGGAACAGGATAGAAATCCCAGAGATAAACCCACACACATATGGTGACCTTATCTTTGATAAAGCAGGCAAGGATATATAGTGGAGAAAAGATAGCTTCTTCAATAATTGGTGCTGGAAAAACTGGACAGCTACATGTAAAAGAATGAAATTAGAACACCCCCTAACACCATACACAAAAGTAAACTAAAAATGGATTCAAGACATAAATGTAAGGCCAGACACTATAAAACTCTGAGGAAAACATAGGCAGAACACTTTGTAACATACATCACAGCAAGATCCTTTTTGACCCAACTCCTAGAGAAATGGAAATAAAAACAAAAATATACAAATGGGACCTACTGAAACTTAAAAGCTTTTGCACAGCAAAGGAAACCATAAACAAGACCAAAAGACAACCCTCAGAATGGGAGAAAATATTTGCAAATGAAGCAACTGACATAGGATTAATCTCCAAAATTTACAAGTGGCTCATGCAGCTCAATATCAAAAAAACAAACAACCCAATCCAAAAATGGGCAGAAGACCTAAATAGACATTTCTCCAAAGAAGATATACAGATTGCCAGCAAACACATGAAAAAATGCTCAACATCATTAATCATTAGAGAAATGCAAATCAAAACTACGATGAGATATCTCACACTGGTCAGAATGGCCATCATCAAAAAATCTACAAACAAGAAATGCTGGAGAGGGTGTGGAGAAAAGGGAACCCTCTTGCACTGTTGGTGGGAATGTAAATTGATACAGTCACTATGGAGAACAATATGGAGGTTCCTTAAAAAACTAAAAATAGAACAACCATACAACCCAGCAATCCCACTACTGGGCATATACCCTGAGAAAACCATAATTAAAAAAGAGATATTTACCAAAATGTTCATTGCAGCTCTACTTACAATAGCCAGGACATGGAAGCAACCTAAGTGTCCATCAACAGATGAATGGATAAAGACAATGTGGCACTTATATACAATGGAATATTACTCAGCCATAAAAAGAAACGAAATTGAGTTATTTGCAGTGAGGTGGAAGGACCTAGAGTCTGTCATGGGGAGTGAAGTAAGTCAGAAAGAGAAAAACAAATACCGTATGCTAACACATATATATATGGAATCTAAGAAAAAAAAGGTCATAAAGAACCTAGGGGCAGGACAGGAATAAAGACACAGACCTACTAGAGAATGGACTTGAGGATATGGGGAGGGGGAAGGGTAAGCTGGGACAAAGTGGGAGACTGGCATCGACATATATACACTACCAAATGTAAAATAGATAGCTAGTGGGAAGCAGCCGCATAGCACAGGGAGATCAGCTTGATGCTTTATGACCACCTAGAGGTGTGAGATAGGGAGGGTGGGAGGGAGACACAAGAGGGAAGAGATATAGGAACATATGTATATGTATAACTGATTCACTTTGTTATAAATCAGAAACTAACACACCATTGTAAAGCAATTATACTCCAATAAAGATGTTAAAAAACAAAAACAAACAAAAAATAAACAGTTGGTCTGAGTAACAAAGATATGGAATATGTGATTTCAGGAAGCATTTCTGAACAAGTGATCTATGTCAGCTGATTGAAATATTTGATTCAATCTCTCTTGAAGCTATTGTTTCTTTGGAAGGGTAATTTGTTATTAAAATGGAGAATTGATGCTTGCTACTACAGTTAAAGTGGTCTGTCCCTCAAGGCACTTAGGGAAAAATAGCTGAAGAATAGATTTTAAACTGGTTCCTGTTGTTTCCACTGGATTTTTAACATTTACATGCTTTTATTGGTCTGAGGCTTATTTAATAAGTCTAATAACCTAGAATTCTACAGTCTGGTGATTTATGCTTATAATCTTTAAATAGTATGAGAGTCCATGGAGAATGTTTCTAGAGTATATTAATATTCTTAATAATTTGCTATGTTTTAATCTTACATACATTCTAATTTCAAAAGGTAAATGAATAATTTAAAACCTGTACCTTAATGCTGAAATGCATGATTAAGCAAATAAATATTTGTTTATTTCCCAAAAATATTACAGTAAATGATGTTAAGATATATTTCTGTGTGTGTGGCATATACTCTTATCTGTGTATCCTATGTATATTCTTCCTTTTTTCATTGACAGCCCTGATTTTGAGGGAGGAGTTATGTGCTACCTCACTAATGTCCTTGCATCCAGGGTAGCTATTTTCCATTACATAATTAGAACTTTGTTGTAGTTTTGCTTAAGCTTGTTTTCCTGATAGAATAAAAATGATTTGTATCTTCCTCATCCTCTTTTCTTTCTAAATTAAAGAAAGAAAAGCTGGAGCTGAAGCAGCTTCCAGGAGGTAGCAAACATGAGGAAAAGAATCATAGATATGTTGGCCTCAATATTGTTAAGTCACTTAATCTTTTCTGCTTCCCTGGGATACCACTTCCCAATAAAGTCATAACATGGAAATTTTTCTTCTGGATCTATTTTTCTTTTCTCTTTCAGCTTTATTGGGGTATAATTGACAAATAAATCATGATATTTAACGTGTACATCATGCTGATTTTATATACCTACACATTGTGGAAGGTTTCCTCCAAACTATTTAATTTACACATCCATCATCTCACATGTTTACCTGTTTTTGTGTGTGTGAGCACAATTTAAGTTCTACTTTCTTAATATATTCAACTATAGTTGCCACTTTATACATTAAATCTTCAATCTTTTTTAACTTATAGCTGAAAGTTTCTGCACTTTGACCAACATCTACCTATTTCCCTTACCACCCAGCCCCTGGCAACCATTTTTCTACTCTCTCTTTCTATGAGTTTCACTTTATTTTAGATGACACATATAAGTGATACCATGCAGTATTTACCTTTCTCTCTCTGTATTTATTTCATTTAGTATAATGACCTAAAGTCCATCCAAGTTGTAGCAAGTGGCAGGAGTTCCTTTTTTTCTCATAACCAAATAATATTCAAATGTATATATTAGGACTTCCCTGTTGGTGCAGTGGATAAGAATCCACCTGCCAATGCAGGGGACACAAGTTCAATCCCTGGTCCCAGAAAATCCCACATGTCATGGAGCAACTAAGCCCGTGTGCCACAACTACTGAGCCTGAGCTCTAGAGCCCATGAGCTACACTCACTGAGCCCACGTGCCACAACTACTGAAGCCTGCACACGTAGAGCCTGTGCTCCACATCAGAGAAGCCACCACAATGAGAAGCCTGCACACTGCAATGAAGAGTAGCCCCCGCTTGCTACAAGTAGAGAAAGCCTGTGTGCAGCAATGAAGACCCAACGCGGCCAAAAAATAAAAATAAATAAAAATAAAAACAGTAAACTGATTCAAAAAAAGTATATATTAGTATATATAGTATTCAATATATATATTACACATTATTATTCAACTGAATATATATAGAATATTATTACTATATTCAACTGATATCATATGTAGTCTTCATTCATCTGTTGCTGGACATTCAGGTTTATTTCCATATGTTGGCTATTGTAAATAATGCCGCAATAAACACAGAAAGAGCAGATCTCTCTTTGATATCCTGATTTCACTTCCTTTGGATATATACCCAGAAGTGGGATTACAGAATCCTGTGGTGGTTCTATTTAAAAATTTTTTCCAGAACTTCCATAATGTTTCAAGTAATGGCTTCCCCAATTTACATTCTCACCAACAGTGCACAAGTTTTACTTTATTTCCAAAACTTGTCAACACTTGTTATCTGTTGACTTTTTCATGATAGCCACTCTAACCGGTGAGAGATAATATCTCATTTTGACTTCAATTTACATTTCCCTGATAATTAGTCACATTAAGCACCCTTTCATATACCTATTGGCCATCTGTATATCTTCTTTGGAAAAAGGTTGATTCAGATCCTCTGCCTATTTTTAAACTGGATTGTTTGCGTTCCTTATATATTTTGTATATTAGCTCCCTATCACATATATAATTTGCAAATATTTTCTCCCATCCTGTAGGTTGTCTTTTCATTTTGATGATGGCTTCCTTTGCTGTACAGAAGATTTGTTTTGTTTTGTTTTGTTTTATTTTGTTTTTGCATTTTTTTGATGTGGTCCCACTTGCTTAGTTTTGCTTTTGTTGCCTTTTCATTTGGTGTCAAATCCAAAAAAGTCATTTTCAAGGTTGATGTCAAAGAGCTTACTTGCTATGTTTTCTTCTAGGAGTTTTATAGTTGAGGTCTAACATTCAAGTATTTTATTCATTTTGAGTTGATTTTTGTAAGTGGTATAAAATAGTGGCCCGGTTTCACTCTTTTCTGTGACTGCCCAGTTTTCCAAACAACACTTTTTGAAGAAACTATCCTTTCCTCATTGTATAGTCTTAGTTCCTTTGTCTAAATTAATTGATGATATATGCATTGACTTATTTCTGTGCTTTCTGTTTCGTTGAGCTATTTGCCTATTTTTATGCTGACTACCATGCTGTTTTATTATGATAGTTAAGCAATACATTTTAAGGTCATGAAGTGTGATGCCTCAGCTTTGTTCTTTCTCAGGATTGCTTTGGCTATTCAGTGTCTTTTGTGGCTCCATACAACTTCAGCATTGTGTTTTCTATTTCTGCCATTGGTATTTTAATAGGGATTTCATTGAATCTGTAGAGTGCTTTGGGTAGTATGGACATTTTAATTAGTTTATTTATTTATTTATTTTTGGCTGTGTTGGGTCTTCATTTCTGTGTGAGGGCTTTCTCTAGTTGTGGCAAGCGGGGACCACTCTTCATCACGGTGCATGGGCCTCTCACTATCACGGCCTCTCCCGTGTGGAGCACAGGCTCCAGTTGCACAGGCTCAGTAGCTGTGGCTCATGGGCCCAGTTGCTCTGCGGTATGTGGGATCCTCCCAGACCAGGGCCCGAACCCGCATCTCCCGCATTGGCAGGCAGATTCTCAACAACTGCACCACCAGGGAAGCCCAGTATGGACATTTTAATAATATTAATTCTTCCAATTCATGATCATGAAATATCTTTCTATTTACTTGTGTCTTCTTCAATTTCTTTTATCAATGTCTTATATTATTCAAAGCACAGATCATTTACCTCCTTGGTTAAACCTATTCCTAAGTATAAATTAAACCCATTTCTAATGTATAAATTCTTTTGATGCTATTATAAATGGGATTGTTTTCTTAATTTCTCTGTCTGATAGCTTGTTATTAGCATATAAAATGCAACTGATATTTGTGTATTGGTTTTGTATACTGTAACTACTAAATTTGTTGATTTTAAATGTTTTTGGTGGTATCGTTAGGGTTTTCTATATATAATATCATGTTTTCTGTAAATAGAGATAATTTTACTTCTTTCTTTCCAATTTGGATATTTTTATTTATTTTTCTTGCATAACTGTTCTGGCTAGGACTTCCAGTACTATGTGGAATAAAAGTGGTAAGAATGGGCATCCTTGTCTTATTCCTGGCCTTAGTGGAAAAGCTTTTATATTTTTAGTATTGAATATGATGTTATCTGTGGGTTTGTCATATATACTGTTTAATATGTCAAGAAAAATTCCAAGTATACCTACATTTTGAGTTTTTATCATAAAGGAATGTTGAGTTTTGTCAAATGCTTTTTCTACCTATACTGAAATGATTACATGATTTTTATCCTTCATTTTGTTAATGAGTTCTATATCACATTGAATATTGTGAATGTTAAATAACCCTTGCATCCTGAAATAAATCCTACTTGATCATGTACATTAAATCCCTTTTAATGTATAGTAGATATCTGTTTGCTAATATTTTTTGATGATTTTTACACCTATATTTATAAAGGATATTGGCCTAGAATTTCCTTTTCTTGTAGGTCCTTGTGTTGTTTTGGTATCAGAGTAATGTTGGCTTCATAAAATGAGGTTAGAAGTATTCTCTCCTCTTCTACTTTTTGAAGAGTCTGAGAAGTATTGTTATTAATTCTTCTTTAATTATTGGGTAGAATTCACCAGTCATATGAACTGGTCCTGGACTTTTGTTTGTTGGGAGGTTTTTGATAACTGATTTAATCTCCTTACTAGTAATCAGTCTGTTCTGATTTTCAATTTCTTCATGTTTTAGTCTTGGTATATTGTATGTTTCTAGGAATTTATAGACTTCTTCCAGGTTGCCCAATTTGTTGACATATCATTGTTCATAGTAGTCTCTTATGATCCTTTGTATTTTGTGGTATCAGTTGTAATGTTCTCTCTTTCTTTTATAATTTTATTTATTTGAGTGCTTTCTTTTTTGTTTTTGTTAAATCTAACTAAAGGTTTGTCTATTTTATCTTTAAAAAAACAGATATTAATTTCATTAATCTTTTATGTTGTCTTTTTATGTCTATTTTATTTATTTCCCCTCTGATCTTTGTTATTTCCTTCCTTCTACTAATTTGGGCTTAGTTTGTTCTTATTTTCTAATTTCTTGAGGTGTTTATTTTGGTGGTCTATTTGAGATCTTTCTTTTTTCTTAATGTAGGCATTTATCACTATAACTTCTCTCTTAGGACAGACAGATCTTTAGCAAAGGAGATAAGAGATTGCTGTCTCTTCAATAAATGGTGCTGAAACAATGACATCCATATGCAAAAAAAAAAAAAATGAATCTAGACCCAGATCTTACAACCTTCATACAAATTAACTCAAAATTGATCAGAGTTCTAAGTGTAAAATGCAAAACTATGAAACTGGTAGAAGATAACATAGGAGAAATCCTAGATGACCTAGAGTATGGTGATGACATTTTAATTTAAATTTAATTTAATTTTTTTATACATCTTTATTGGAGTATAATTGCTTCACATTGCTGTGTTAGTTTCTGTTGTACAAAAAAGTGAATCAGCCATATGAGACATTTTTAGATAAAATAGCAAATACATAACTCGTGAAAGAAATAACTGATAAGCTAAACTTCATTAAAATTAAAACTTCCTCATCTGCAAAAGACAATATCAAGAAAACAGAAAGACAAGCCACAGACTAGAAGAAAATATTTGCAAAAGACACATTGAATAAAGAATGTTATCCAATATATATAAAGAACCCTTAAAACTCAACAACAAGAAAACAAACAACTTAATTTAAAAACCTGAACAGAAATCTCACCAAATAAAATATGCAGGTGACAATTAAGCATATGAAACATGTTCCACATTGTATGTTGTCAGGGAAATGCAAATTAAGACAATGAGACACCTATTTGAATGGCTAAAATCCAGAACACTGACAACACCAAATGATGACAAGGATGTGGAACAGCAGGGACTCTCATACATTTCTGATAGAAATTTAAACTGGTACAGCCACTTTGGAAAACAGTTTGTCTATTTCTTACAAAACTAAATGTACTCTTACCATATGATCCAGCAATAATCCTTCTTGGTATTTAACCCAAAAAGTTGAAAACATATGTCTACACAAAAACCTACACACAGATGCTTACAACAACTTTACTTTTAATTGACAAAACTTGTAAGCAATTAAGATGCTCTCCAGGTGATGAATATTTAAATAAACTGTGGTACATCCAGACAATGGAATATTATTCAGTGTTAAAAAAAATGAGATATCAAGCCATGAAAAGACATGGAGGAAAGAAATTCTACAGGACTGAGTCTCAAAGAAAGGTTAATAAATTAAAAGAGACCTGATAAATATATCCATCAATTCTGAACTTTGTTTGGAGCCTAATTCAAACAACCTACCTAACACAAATAATTAGATGATAAAGAGATAAATAGATACATAGATAGATAGATAGACAACTAATTAATTAATTAATTTCCCTGAGACAATCTGAGAAACCTGAACAATAACTGGACATTTCATGATGTTAAGGAATAAGTTGTTTTGAATATTTTGGGTAATGGTTTTCTTCGTCATCTCTGTGCACTCTTGCAAATACCATAGCTTTCACTTCATATTGATGTGGTGACCAGTTCCATGTAGACATCAGAAGGGTCTTACTCACAGGACATTATATCAGGGTTCAATTTTGAACAAACCCAGTTAAAGATACGATAATATGATTACCTTTAAAAAGGGACTCAGTGAATCCCTATATTGTAGAATTCTCTGAGGTCTTTGTGGAAGAAATAATAACAATGCTTAGGATCTGCTTTTACAGTAATTCGCAAAAGGAAAACAGGTCAGTGGAGGAGTAGATGAAACAAAATTGGCCATATGTTAACAATAGTTGAAATTGGGTAATGGATGCATGGGGACTGATACCGTTCTTCCCACATTTGTAGATGTTTGAATAATAAAAATAAAATTTAAAGTTTTTAAAAGTCATATGTATGTGTATATAAATGGGAGTAAATATATATATATATACACGTATATATAAATATACGTGTATATATATACACATATATACACATATATGTATATATTTGATCTTTATCTGTATTCTGACCTTTTCCTTAGAATAGAATAGTGGTTCTCAATTGGAGATGACTTTCACATAGGGGACATTTGGCAATGAATGGAGACACTTTTGATTGTCACAACTAAGGTATGTGTGTGCTATGTTCTATTGATATTATTGGGATAGAAGCCATGAATGTTCCTAATCATTCTAGGAGACACAGGGCAACCCCCAGATGCAAATATCAACAGTACCAAGAGTGAGATATTCAGGTAGCATCATCAGGCAAACCAATGGCTCGTGGTAAATATAGCCCTCTTTATTTCTTTTCAGGTTTATTCATCTTCTCCACAAATTGCTCCATTTATTATTCTAATGAGTTATAGAATCCCTTTGTAATTATTGGCCCTTTTCATTGGGGAGAAAATAAAATCACTACAGGTATTCTTTAGGGAAAATTTAAAAAGCAAAGTATTTATATTTTTATCAAGGGCAACTTTAATGTCCTCATTTTTAAAAACCATTTAATTTTAATACATTTTAGGGTGGCATAGTTTCCTTTAACTCTGTATTGTGGTGTACTATTTAAAATATTTCTGAAACTAACACACATGACCAAAATAAAACAGAAGATAGGGAAACTTTAAATAGACAAAGATTCCAGTATTAGTAAAGAGGTAGTAAAAATTGTTTTATTAAAAAGTAATAACTCCACATGTTTTAATCTCTAAGGTAACCAATAAAAGAAAGATTAAAGTTTACCACCATAACTTAAGAGAAGGGAAATGGAATGATTATAATAAACCAAACTTGAATTCTTAGAGTGCAAACCATTTTTGTCTACCCCTAAGTGTATAGTTGTAAATGTATGAGTGGTGGTGGGTATATGTGTGTGTGTTTGTGTGTACACACATGCATATGATTCCAGTCTTAGGATCCAGATAATGAAAGTTCCATAAAATGTAATTAGTAGCATTCCATCGTTTCCTATCATGCTTAGGCTGTATAGTAGTAATCAGAATGTAATCAGGAATAAAAAAAAAAGGTATCAAGCAGTGGGGGAATAATTCCAGGAAGGTTAAGTCTTGTCATATCTTGCAGGAAGTTTTGAATAGAAATCTTTTTGCAAAGCACAGTTAATTTAATTTGAATTTAAAATCTTGACTCTTTATTGACCCCCTTACTCTAAAACAGATTAGCTAAAGACTTAATGGATTCTTTAAAGTTAATTAGAATCTTTTAAACTGCACAGCCGCTCCCAGAAAGTAACCTTTTACAGGTGTAACAGATGAATTACTATTAAATATTTTATAACATAGGAATTTTTTACATATTGTGAATATGTATAACAGGTCAGGTTTCTTGCTCTTACTCCATTTGTGAAACTAGGAGATATAAATCACTTAAATCAATCAGTTTGGCATGAAAAATCTTTAGCCAAACATCTGTAGAATATAAGGCAATACATTGGAAAATGATATCTATAAAAATAATCCAAGATTCACAAGGAATATTTGAATTTATCAAGTCTAAATATCACCTGATACACAAATTTCCTATAATAATGCCTGAGAAGACAATATTTTGGATTAGTATATTGAGGCAGCAAATTATAGTTTGCAGCTGTTCTAAATTGTTAGATATTAGGAATATTGTGCAGTTCTAACATGTTCTTTTGGATACTGTTCTTTTTCCATCCCAAACAGAACATCTCTTTCCTCTTCCACATGACAGCTCCATCACACATTGCCTAATAGTAAGTACTTACTAAATGCCAGGCATAATTCTGAGGACTTTATTTGAACCCATTCAAATATTTCTATCTTATAAAGCATGCACTGCTTTTAGGAGAAATTTTTAAAAAAGAGGCCCAGAGAAGCTAAGTTTTCCATGGTCTTAATCACTAGTAAATTCTGGAGTCATATTTATAACCACAATGTGGTTCCTGGGTCTGAGCTTTTAAGTATTATACTAGATTGTGTCTCTTTCCAATAATTCATCTCCTATAGGGATTTATTTTCCACCTCTCTAGGAAATCATATGCTTTTTTTCTAGTTTAACCATTTATTAGTTTTAGGCAAGAATATTTGACTTATTTATTAATGCCTATAAACAAGTTACATTTTCTTTGATTTTCCCCAAGTATTCTTTTTTCCCAGTTTTATTGAGATATAAATGACATACATCCCTATATAAGATTAAGGTGTACAGCATAGTGGTTTGACTTACATATATTGTGAAATGATTACTGAAATAAATTTAATTCATATCCATCATCTCATATAGATACAAAAAAAGGTAAAGCAAAACAATTTTCAGTCTTGAACAAAAATTGTAGAATACACTAAGATGCTGCAGGAAGGAGGTTAATTATAACAAATATTGTGAATCCCATTCAAAATCCTACTTTGTGGTACATTCTCATTGTGAGTCCCTTTTCTCTCTCCTCTTCTTCAAAGTACCCAACTTCGATCATTTAACTTATGTCTAGCCATACAGGAGGACACCCTCCTCTTATTAACTGATTGCTCTCTTGAGCCTTGACGATGTAGTATTTATAGCCATTATTTGCTTCAATATGATGAAATTAAAGGGTTTATTTTTTACAGCATTATTAAGATATTTCAAAGGTTGTGAAATTCACCCATATAAAGTATAGAATTCAATGATTTTTAATATATTCACAGACATGCGCAACAATCATCTTGTTCTCATTACCTTAAAAAAACAAAACAAAACTGATAACCATTAGCTATCAGCCCCCTATCTTCTCACCCAACTCCACAGCTGTAAGCAACCACTAATCTATATAGATTTCCATATTTGGGACATTTCATATGAATGAAATATAATATATGGTCTTATGTAATGAGCTTTTTTCACTTAAAATATTTTTAAAGTTAATCTGTGTTGTAGCATGTATTAGTACTTCATTCCTTTTTATGGCTAAAAAATATGCCATTGTATTATGGAGAAAAGACAGTCTCTTCAATAAGTGGTGCTGGGAAAACTGGACAGCTACATGTAAAAGAATGAAATTAGAACACTCCTTAACACCATACACAAAAATAAACTCAAAGTGGATTAAAGACCTAAATGTAAGACTGAACACTATAAAACTCTTAGAGGAAACCATAGGAGAAACACTCTATGACATAAATCACAGAAAGGTCTTCTTTGACCCACCTCCTAGAGTAATGGAAATAAAAACAAAAATAAACAAATGGGACCTAATGAAACTTAAAAGCTTTTGCACAGCAAAGGAAACTATAAACAAGGCAAAAAGACAACCCTCAGAATGGGAGAAAATATTTGTCAGCAAAGCAACGGACAAAGGATTAATCTGCAAAATATATAAATAGCTCCTGCAGCTCATTATTAAAAAAACAAAAAACCCAATCAAAAAATGGACAGAAGACCTAAATAGACATTTCTCCAAAGAAGACATACAGATGGCAAAGAGGCACATAAAAGCCTGCTCAGCATCACTAATTATTAGAGAAATGCAAACCAAAACTGTAATGAGGTAACACCTCACACTGGTTAGAATGGGCATCATCAGAAAATCTGCAAACAACAAATGACGGAGAGGGTATGGAGAAAAGGGAACCCTCTTGCACTGTTGGTGGGAATGTAAATTGATACAGCCACTATAGAGAACAGTATGGATGTTCCTTAAAAAACTAAAAATAGAATTACCATATGGTCCAGCAATCCCACTACTGAGCATATACCCAGAAAAAACAATAATTCAAAAAGACACATGCACCCCAATGTTCACTGCAGCACTATTTGCAATTGCCAGGTCATGGAACAACATAAATGCCCATCGACAGACAAATGGATAAAGAAGATGTGATACATATATACAATGGAATATTACTCAGCCATAAAAAAGAATGAAATTGGGTCATTTTTAGAGATGTGGATGGACCTAGAGACTGTCATACAGAGTGAAGTAAGTCAGAAAAAGAAAAACAAATCTCGTATATTAATGCAGATACACGGAACCTAGAAAAATGGTACAGATGAACTGGTTTGCGAGGCAGAAATATAGACACAGATGTAGAGAAAAAACGTTGGACACCAAGGTGGGAAAGCTGGGGGGAGGGTGGTGGTGGAGGTGGGATGATTTGGGAGATTGGGATTGACATATATACACTACTATGTATAAAATAGATAAGTAATAAGAACCTCCTGTATAAAAAATAAAGTTCAATAAATAAATAAATAAATAAAATGGGGATAAATATTATACCTACATCATAGATTTGTGAGGATTTATTAGGAAATATATGTAAAGAGTTAGCATAGTACATGGCACATAGTCAGTAAAGATTAGCTATTGTTACTTATGATCATTATTATCACCATGCTCACCATTACCATCACCATCCTCACCATCACCATCATCATCACCACCACCATCACCATCACCATCATCATCATCATCATCACCACCACCATCATCATCATCATCACCATCATCATCATCATCATCATGATCACCATTATCCTCATCATGATCACCATCATCGTCATCATTACCATCATCACCACCATCACCATCGTCATCATCATCATCATCACCACCATCAGCATCGTCATCATCATCATGACCACCATCATCATCATCATGGGTATATACCTAGAAGTGGGTTTTATGAGTCATATGCTAACGCTTGTTTAGTAGTTAAAGAATTATCACACTGTTTTCTAAAGTGATGGCACTGCTATAATTCCCACCAGCAGTACATGAGTTCCAATTTTTCCATGTCTTTGACAACACTTGTTATTATTTGACTTTTTGATTTGACATTTTGATACCTAAACATATGTGGTAATCTTTCATGGCCTTGGATTTGGCAAATAATTCTTAGATATGACACCAAAAGCATAAACAACAAAAGAAAAAAATAGATAGATTGGACTTCATCAAAAGTAAAAGCTTTTTATTCTTTAAAGTACACTATCAAGGAAGTAAAAAGACAACCCACGGAATGGAAGAAAATATTTGTAATTATGTATCTGATAAGGAAACTGTGTCTGGAATATATAAACAAGTGTTACACCTCAATAATGAAATAACTGAATTTTTTAAATGGGCAAAGTATCCAAATGTATATTTCTCCAAGGAAGACATACAAATCATTAGTAAGCACATAAAAAAAAGTTCAAAATCATTAGTCATCAGGAAAATGCTTATGAAATCCACAATTAGATACTAGTTCACAGCACTAAGATGGCTAGAATCTAACAATCTATGTCTTTTGATGAGATTGCTATTTTACTTTTTGTTTTCTGTATGTCTCATGTCTTTTCTGTTACTCTGCTCTTCCTTTACTGTTTTCTTTTGGATTAAACAAATATTTTCTAGTGTAGTATTTAAATTTCTTTAATATTTTTTTACTATATTTTTAGGTTATTTTAGTGGTTGCTCTAGTGTTTACCATAAACATTCTAATTTACCAGAATTAGCTTCAGATTTATACTAGTTTAATTCAGTGATATATAGAACTATTACTCCTATATAGCTCTATATGTTTTTCCCCTTTTGTGATAGTATTGCTTTACATATAACAACTATTAGTGTCACAAACCAAACAATACATTGTTACAGTTATTACTTGTCCATCTGTAGTCTTTTCCTTAGCCTAATATAGTTTAATCCATTATAGCTTTGCTCCCACTCACTCCTTTGTTCTATTATTGGCAAATATATTGCACACTGGTACATTTCTCTATGTTGTAAGCCTAATAAAGCTATATTTTTAATAGATATTTATTGTAGCATAATTGCTTTTTAAATTAGTTAAGAGAAGAAAATATGCATTTATACTGCTTTTCATAGTTACATATTTACATTTGCTGGTGGTGGTGGTGGTGTGTGTGTGTGTGTGTGTGTGTGTGTGTGTAGAATTAAATTACAATCTGTATTCACGTGCTTTCATCCTAAAAAGCTTCCTGTAGTATTCTTTGCAAGATGAGTTTGCAAGCAACAAATCCTTTCAGTTTTGTTTACTTTGAAAAGTTTATTTCATCTCCATTTTTAAAGATAATATTTTTGGCTTTAAGGTTCTTGGTTGTTCTGCTGTTGTTCTGTTGTTGTTGTTTTTCCTTTGAACATTTTGAATATGTTATCCCACTGCTTATGACTCCCATTAAGTCTGCTGTTAATCATATTGGGGTTCTCTTTTAAGTGGAGAGTCATTTTTCTATCACCTCTTTCAGAATATTCTTTTTGTTTTGGACATTCAGAATTCTTAATATGATGTGTCTGTAGATTTTTTTGCATTTATGCTAGTTGGATTTCATAAAGTTACTGGATATGTAGGTTATTGTTTTTCAGTAAACTTGGGGAAATTTTAGTCATTATTTCTCAGATACTTTTTTCTGCTTTTTTCTCTCTTTCTAGTACTTCTATCTACATTATGAATGTGTTTGTGTTTTTATTATGAATGAATGTTTTCTACTCTTTTCTCTCTTTCTGTTACTTCTCTTATGAATATGTTTCTGGTATTTGTATTGTGAATGTGTCTGTGTTTGTGCTTAATGGTATCCTACATTTCTCAGAAGCTAAGTTTTTTTTCCTTCATTCCTTTTTCATTTTACTCAGCTTGCATGATCTCTATTTATCTATCATCATGTTCATTAATTCTTTATTCTACCAGTTAAAATCTGCTGTTAAGCCCCTTTAGTGAATTTAAAATTTTCAGTTACTCTACTTTTCCACTCCAGAATTTCCATTTGCTTCTTTTTTATACATAGTTTTTTTTTCTTAGTTGATATATTCTCTTTGAAGTGCCAATGTTATCATACCTTTTTTTACTTTTAAAATCACCCATTCATTCTATGAACATATTTATAACATATACTTTGAAGTTTTTATTTGATAAATTCAGCCTGTTTTCTGTGTGTTTTTTATACAAGTCATACTTTTTTGTTTCTTTGCATGCTTTACGATTTTTTTTGAAAACTAGACATTTTGAATAATATATTTTATCTAATCATATTATATATATATATATATATATATATATATATATATATATATATATATATATATATATATATATATGTACTGTCTCTCAGGGGGCTTGTTACGTTATTTGCTTTTTGGTTTAGTGACTGGCTGGATCCTTTCAGTGAGGTCTATTTACTTCCACAGTATTAAGCCTTTGATATTGTTCCTTAGGGAGGTGCAGCATTGGGTATGCTCATGACACCCCTGGAATGACACTGTTTTGGGTAGGACTCCCTTCCTCTTCTTTCCTGATTGCCACCTGCTGTTAAACTTCACTAATGGCTAAGTGATTTCTCTATTGTTTTCAACATTCCCTGGGGCATAATTGTTGTACAAATGAATCCAATTAAACAAATGTGTTCTTAAAACAAATAGTTTCTGAGATCAGTGTTTAATGTTCTTTCTAAACCCAGGAGTGTTTCTTACAAATGACTTATTCCCTGTTTCTTCTTGCAAACCAGCCAGCCTTCAGTCTATGTTGTATGTCATTGAATCCATTAATTTCCTCCCAATTGCCTTTCTCCACAACCTCCAATTATCTAGGGAACACTTTTAGGCTTGAGTTTATCATTTCTCTGTTGAAAATGAAGTTCATTCCTTTGGGAAGAGGTAAATAACTACCTGTTTTAAAACACATTCTTCCTACAGGTAAAATATCTGAACCATGGCTCTAGAGTTGAGGGTGAGGACATTGACAAGTTTCTCTCCAAGCGACATGCCTACTCTAATTTCTGAGCACTTGGAGGAGGTGGACAGGGCCTGAGTCCACTCAGCTTGCCTTTTCTTGCATAGGACCACCACTTCACAATCTGGAGCAATGACAATTAAGACCCCAGTGTTCTCAGCATGTTGTGCCCAAGGTAAAGCCTCCATTCCATGAGTGGGGGTTGGTAGGAAGAGGAAAGCCTTATCTCTGGACCACACATGCCCAGAACAGCCTTAGCAACAGGTAGCTAGGGATTGAATGAGAAATGCTGATGTCCTATTCTTCCCAGGAAGAAAGCTCTCTGACTAGGATGTTAATGGGCTGTGAGACTTATGTTCTTAGCTGCATCAGTTTGGAGTGGAGTCTTTTCCTCACTGAGCTGGGAGGAGGAAAAGAGGGAGTGGTTTTTGATCAAATGCCATACATTCTTGCTTTTCTTATCAAATTTCCATAGATTTTCTTAAATAGATGTTTCTTCATTTGTTATTTAATTTAAGGACTATTTCCAGAGAGTTTACTTTTTTTTTTTTAATAATTTTCACCAGTTTCACTGGAAGACATGTCAGTGGAACTTCATATACTGTCATGCCAGCAGCAGATCTCTCTAAATTATAGGTTTAAAGTACCATAAAAGGATCATAATTTTTAGACTCAATCTGAATCACACTCCATTCTGAGAACCTAAGCCAAATTCTAGTCTTTGACACATATGTACTGGGAAGGACTATTGTTAGGTAAATAAAGTGTCTATTTCTGTCTCTTCCCACAACTTGGTGAAAAGTAAGGAGAAGGTATCTTTTTTAGCTTCTTTTTCTCTACCCTCAGAAGGCTGTATGATTCATCTTTTGAGTCCCTCAAATTTCCAGACATTAACCTCTCAGTAATCAAGACAGTGATAACTTTGGTGTGCAGTTCTCTCCATAAACAAATCCAACCAAAGAAACAAGAGGAAAAATTCTAACAAAGAATAAAATTTAGGTGAAGACAAAATATATGCTATAGCTACCTCAGTACAGGTTATTGGTGAATATAATGATGAGGAGGGGAAAAGTTTACTTCCTCTAGTAAGAGAAAAAGATAAAGCACGTTTACTTCTGGAAAATAGAAAATAAGCTAATTTACAGATGATAGTTCCTAGGACTAAAATCATCTTTGAAACAAGGGGTTAACTGTGTCTGTAAAAAAATTTCCTGAAAGGTTGAGTAGACAACTGAATCCTTTTTTAGATATAATACTTTGTTTCTTATTATGTAGAATATTTTATTTAGCCAATTCATTCAAACAGTAAATAGGATTTATTCAAAGTTAATGCAGTTTTCCAGTTTTGCTTGACTCAGAAGTTCAGTCCTTTGATGAAGCACTTGGTTCAATTGGATGTCCTCATGAGATTTTCCATAATGCCAACTTAATTCTAAGTCCAGCTTCCCTCTTTTCTCTTGGTGGTAACTTGACTCTATTAATTCCATACTTCACAAAAACACATCAAGTCATAAATAAAGAGATAGAGAGACAGAGACAGAGACAGAGAGAGTTCCTTCCCAAGAATTCTCCAGCAAATGCATTTTTTTCTTTCTCATTGATATGAATCAGATTAAAATCTCTTCCAGAACTATTTCCCCTTTTCCATTGTAACCTAGCTCTATTTTATGATTTATACCATATATGTCTTTGACATAGCTGTTTTGAGTGTTGAAATTTTGCAAATCTGGGAACATATGTTTTTCTCTATATTTTAACACCCATTAGCCAAAAGTTGAGAGATAAATTTTTTTATTAGCAGAATATTCTGGAATCTTTTCTAGAAATTTAAACTTAGATTCACTACTTTGTACACAAAAATGTTAAAGATTATCAAGATACCAATACAACATAAAATAAAAAATAAAGTATTAAGAAAAAATAGTTTTGATGTCAGAAATGTATTAACTTAATCATCATCATCATCTATTTATTCTGTAAAACTTTACAGTAAATTGAAATATATTACTTAATTTGTCCTCAAGTAAAATATATGATGAGATACTGGCATATACTCTCTCTTGAAGTGAATTTCGTGTTCAGAAAGATGATGATTGTTGCAAAGCCAAATATATATAATTTAGGTCCGTCAAAAATAGAGCCAAAATTTCCAAATTCTTCCTAAAAGAAATAACATATACAGGTTGTGTGGTCTTGGTTAAGCTATTAAGCTCTCTGTGGAGGGTTTTCCTCATCAGAAAAACCCAATTTTCTTCTTCACTGAGTTGTTAAGAGAATTGAAAACTATGATGCTCATGAAAATATATGAAGGCTTTTAAAGGATTGGTTGCTAGTATTTTACTATTTTTCCATTGTATAATGATAGAAGTAATTTAAGATCCAGTGCTTTAAAATAATATAAATTCAAAATTAGTTTTACACTATATACAGTAACTCCCCTACACATGAACGAGTTCCATTCCGAGAGTGCATTCGTTAAGTCCAATTTATTCACAAGTCCAATTTGTTCATAAGCCCAACAAAGTTAACCTCAGTACCTCACTAACACGACTGGCTATATAGTACTGTACTGTAATAGGTTTATAATACTTTTCACACAAATAATATATAAAAAACAAACAAACACAAAAAATAAAGAGAACATTTTTAATCTTACAGTATAGTACCTTGAAAAGTATAGTACAGTGCCACCTACATCACTGCTGCTTTTATGCTTACTTCCAAACATCCTGGGCTTGAAATAAAGATACTGTGCTACTGTACTCTACATAGTACTGTACAGTAAAGTACACAAAAGCACAACCACTTGTAGTGGATGCATGCATGTTACAGTGTATGCCAGAAACGTGAACTAACTTAAGTGATTGGACATGAGAACACACGTTTGCATCTTTGAAGGTTTGCAACTTAAAGGTTCATATGTAGAGGACTTACTGTATTATAAATAATATTATAATGCAAAATACTGATGTAAGTATTGCTATAAGAATATATATTTAAATGTCCCAAATAGGAAAAATCTTTGCTTAAAAAACTTGACTCCATGCAATATGCACATATTCAATGAACTTATTACATATTTGTTTTAGTTATTAGTTAATGAAGAACCACCTGTAGTTCCAACAGTACATCATATTAATATCAAGTATAAATTAAAGATGTGTAAGAGTCATTAATTTTTTGTTTAGTTTTGAAAGGTATTTATATGTAAAAACTTGACAAGGTTTTATACTGGAGTCATAAAAAATGAGGTATTTAATGATTGAAAAGGGACAAAAATACAAGTCACTATATACAATCATCAGTGTAAATGTCTGTTTCTAAAAATTTAAAAAACTTGCAAGTTATTAACCCCAAATAAAGCATATCTCATTTTGCCTCCTTAATTTACTTAGTGGAGCTGGATATAAAGGATCAAAGCATTATTTAGGGAAGAGTCAGATGGTATTATTTTTGCTTTCAGAAAATAATTTAAATGACCTAAGATATAAGTGCATGTTGCAGATCCAAAGTGATCTTTAAAGTAGATCTGTCAGTAACTTTTATTCACTTTTGTTCATCTTAAAGCCAACTGTTGTTACGGCAGCACAGTTGGCATTGGCTCAAAGGTATTAGTCTCTCTGTTGGGACACTGTGTTGACAACATTCTCCTGTTGCGTGTCCATTTGCTTTGTTTGGCACAACTCCAGGTTAATTTTAAACAAATACTAACAATAAGATTGAAACGTTACGATGATTCTCAAAAAATTATCTGAGGATAAATTAACATAAGCCGGAAAAGAATGACAGAATAAGCAGTTCATTATAAATACTCAAGGATTATTCTTACATGAGCGATGGAAATCACTTTCAGATTTTCGCATCTGGTGTATTTGGAAATTGTTCCTTTCAGTACTTCCTTCCACATACAATCAGAGTCTTGTGACTGAAAATCATAGGACTACTGAACTGGGGGATACATAGGGAGCACCAAGTGGTCCCTATTGAGAAGTCACATTGTACACTTCTCTTCCAGAAGCTGAGTCTAAAATTTCAAATCATAATATTTTATGCTTACAGAGTATGACTTCCAAGAAACCTTTAAAGTTAGGAAATTCGGTCATTCATTCCTCAGCACAGTGAAGCTTGCCAAGTACCTGGAGCTATAAATACAAAGATGATGCTGGACATTAAATATATCACAGCACATTAACATAAATGTATTTGGAGCAAATATACCTTTGTGACATCACATTGCATGTCAAAATAGTGGCTTCACTTACACACAATTTTTCTCAGCTTTTATCTTCTGTACTGTACACTGAGATGACAAACCTATGTTGTTAGGCCAGTAAAAGGTTACAGCATTGTTAGAACAAATATATTAAATAGCCTTATTTAACAAATAATCTAATATTTTAAAAACAATAATGTCAATGAAAACATCGCTTTGGATCTGTGAAAGTGTATTTTTTCTCCTATTTAGAAATTTAGATTAAAAAATTCACATACTTTAAAACAATTTGTATACAAGAGTAATTTGTTTTCCTAGTTTTCTTCTTTGGTCAATTTGTATTACATGTAGATGAGTTTCAAAATATTTATATTTAAAAACTTTACCACCATCTGATTCATAAGAAGGTACAGGAAAATATTTCTGAAAGTACAGAAAAAGCCCCATATGTCAAATAGTTCCCTCTCCTTCTTCAGAAGAATATACTTGAGTATTGAGCAAAATGTATATTAAAAATATCTTAGCCTCTATTTCTCATATATTATATAAAATAAATGTTCAATATATTTTCAGAAATTATTTTCCTTTTATAGTCCCACAATATGATGATCCCATGATCTTAAACAACATTATACAGCCCAATGTCTGCAATTGATTGGCTGATTCAATGTTTTTAAAACTTGGTTTAACATATGTAGATATGGTAGATTCAGGTGTCTGACAGCAAAGTAAGAAAGTAACATTTATTAACAACTTAAAATATACTAGGTATTTTAAAAGTCATTTGAAAACACTGGGTAAGTTCTATAATAGCTTGTCAGTAACACATAGGAAATAACCATTCTAGTATTTTAAATATTGAAAATAAAATACAAGACTATAATACAGAAAGGAAGGAAATAGTAAAAATGCAGAATTAAATAATAAAATCAAAGTTAGACATCTATTTTAGATGATTATATACATTATAAACTCATCTAGTAAAAACAAGTGTAGTTTAGAATTAAAATAAGTAAATTAGTGTGGGAGAGAATGCAAAGAAAAAGGAAGTACTATATTTCTGACAAACATCCCAAATAACATGGATTGGAAAAATTGTAAGCACAAATGTACGTTAAGGCAAATCAGTTAAAGTTATACAAATATAAAGCAAAGTTTATAGTATTTATACTATACTTTAAGTATAAAAGGAAAAATTATTCAATTGCAAATTTTGCTTTTGATCTACTTTTACAAATTATGGGTTTTCCTGATATAACTCAACTAGATCTTAAATAAACAAATAACAAAAACAAACCTCTCTCATCCCCAAAAACACACCCAAAATAGAAAATAAGTTTAAAAAACCATGTAGTTTTAAATATATTACTAGAGAAAAAAATAAGGAAAATATATATCTGAGATCAAATAAATCAAGAAAAATCAACTGAAACCTGGGAAAGGTAAGTGAAATATGCAGTGTTAAAGGTAGACTTGTTCTCTAGGCAAATGCAAACTGAGAATGTGGAGACCAAAACTTTTGCTTTCAAATAGTAAGTAAAGGTATTTCATACTAGAAATAATAACTAAGGAGTAAATATAAAGGCTTTTTGACTTATTGTTTGAATCTGTTTAAAAATTATTGTCTTTTAAAGGAATAATGAAAACAAAATCTTGTGAGTTTAAAACATATTTAGCTGTAAAATATGTGACACTTATAGCACAAAAGCAGGAGGGAAGACTGATAAGTATAATATTGTATGAATCTCAAACTATAGTTTAAGGGATATTATATGGTTTACAACAGACTGATATATTACAGACGTATATGATGAATTCTAAAACAACTACTTAAAATAACATAGTGTTACAGCTAATTTGTCAACAACTGAGATGATATAGAATAGTAAAAGTATGCAATTAATCCAAAAGTACACAGTAAGAAAAGGAAGAAATACAAAAATAATAGAAGGGACAAATAGAAAACATATAACAAGATGCAAGATATAACCCCGACCCATAATTAAAAAACACATTAAATTTAAATTGGTTAAGTAACTCATTGAAAAGGCAGAGATTGTCTGATGTAGATTAATATAGAGATATAGCATATTCATAAAATAGTTAATGTCATTTCTTCCAAAACCAATTACAGATTTGACAAAATATCAATCAAAATCTCAAAGGCCTTTTTAAATAGAAATTAACAAGTTGATTTTAAAATTCATATAAAAATGTAAAGGCTAAGAATATCTAAAAGAAATTTGATACCAAAGAATAAACTTGAAGGATTTATACTACCGTATTTTAAACGTTTTTATAAAGCTACAGTAATCAATAGAGTGTGCTTGTGGAACCAGGATAGAAAAATCAATGGAAAGCCTAGAAGTGTCCAGAAATATACTCACACATGTATAAGTAGTTGATTTCTGATAAAGGTATGACAAACAGGAATTCAGTGGATAAAAATAACCTTTGTAAAAAATGGTTCTGGAATAAATATCTATATGTTTAAAAAAAAGACCCTCAACCCATATGTCACAGCAAAACAAAAATTATCTGAAAAGGGATCAGAGATCTAAACTTAAATGATTAAAAAACTACTGACAAAACAAATCTTTGTGACCTTGGCAAAGATTTAAATCCAACCTCAAAAGCATGATCAATAAATTTTTTTAAAAAAGGTAAATTATTAAAATTAAGATCTTAGGTTCTTCAAAAGGCATTGTTAAGAGAATGAAAACAGAAGTCACAGACTGGGAGATATAATATATCTTAAACAGTACTTCTATCAAGAATACATAATAAATTCCCAAAACTCAATAGTAAGAAAACAAACAAAAACCCCATGAAAATCATGGGCAGATTTCAGAGGACACCTTTCAAAATGTATATACAAATGGCAAATAAATGCATGAAAGATGCTAAATATCATTAGGGAAATGAAAATTTAAACCACAATGAATTACAGCTACATTATCTATTAAAATGTTTAAAATTGAAAAAAAATATTAGACAATTGGCAACAATGTGGAGCAACTGGAACTCTGTACTACCTTCCTGGTGGGAATGTGAAATAGCGCCACCTCTCTGGGAATTGTCAGTTTCTTAAAATGTTAAATGTACACCTGCCATTCTCTCTCCTCTCTCACTGTCTCTCTGGTCTGTCTCTCCACTTTCTGTCTATGTGTCCGTCTCTCTCTGTTCTCTTTCTCTCTCTCTCACTTCTCCCTACTCCCACCTCTCTCTGATATACATGATTAAACAAGTTCTAGGATACAGTTTTAAGTCAGGAATGAACCCTAAGTTTTTAGTGTGAGTGAGGTGCTTGTTGATCATGTGTTCTCCTTCCTGCAGAATCCAGGAAGCTCAAGGATGTTGACTGAATTGTCCAAGTTATCTCAGTAGATAAGGGGTAGCGTTAGGAATCAGACTTATTTCACTTCTTCATGCTTATGATTACAGATCAACTTTATTGTTCATAAGTATGCATACTAGCAAAATTATTTAGTTGATATGAACACAGTTGAGCAAATTTTATATTATGGAGGTTTTATATGTTATGGAATATGAAAGTATGTCTTTCATGTCTTTCTAATATTAGAAAAAAATAAAACTTATTTTTACTCTTCTAATTATTCATAAATTTTAAATGTCTATGTCTGTTTTGTGTTTGAAGCAATGAAATGTTTAAAGCTTTTTGAAACAAAGTAGCTTCCCATTTCCTTAGTATGTATTATAAATAATTTAGGTGTATCTGGAAATTTATTTTAAATATAATTATGGCCAGCTCTCAAAACTACTCAGTAATATTTATGGAGTATATCTATAAATAATTCTAAGTGATATTATTTCTAAAATTTTATATTTGCCTCTTGAATAAGTTTGAGAATGTCTATTTGGTATGAGAAACACTGATACCTGGACAATTCAACGCCAAAAAGAATAATGGAGCCCAACGGTTTACCTTAGGAGTCATACAGTATCACCTGGATTTCCCATCTTAAACGTAGCCTAAATTTTCCTGCTACATTCTCCATGTTCTATTAATGACTCAATGTTAGATAATCTGTTACCTTCTTGCAAACTTTCCTTAAGCTGAAGAAAATAAGTCTACATGAAAGCTACCAAAAAGGAGTGTATGTCATAGACATATGGCATTTGGAAAGTACTATAGAATGATTCTCATGATTTTTACACAGTTATTACTGAAAACCACGAAGACCAAGTAAAATACTGATTTTTTTTTTAGTAGATGAATGTTATCTTAAAAATAATGGCATTTGTAG
The DNA here is from genome assembly GCF_965194825.1 of Balaenoptera physalus. Classification (NCBI taxonomy): domain Eukaryota; kingdom Metazoa; phylum Chordata; class Mammalia; order Artiodactyla; family Balaenopteridae; genus Balaenoptera; species Balaenoptera physalus. Next base: position 104,995,805 of record NC_138888.1, read on the forward strand.
CACACAAACTTCGATGTTGCTTTTTCCCAGGAATAGTGGTTATGGGAACATTATCTTTGCCAGTGCTTAGTTTAATAAAATTATCCTGAGAGGACCACTTGTTCATCATATACATTTATGTAGGAAATTTTCCACAAATTATATGATTAAAAATTATATCAAAATATAAAATCTACTTTAAAGATAACTATATAATAACTAAAACATTTCAAAATAAAAACATAGACAGAAGTTGATTTTTAAAATATATGCATGTTATATCTAAATTATACAAGATATTATGTTGCTCTGAACAACTTAACATACCTCATTACAAATTGTTGCTGAATTTGTCATAATATGCTCATTTTTAAAGTAATATTAATTATGGTAATTCCATTTTTTTAATTTAAAGAAACTATCCAAACTTCAACAATTAAAAGAAAAAACAGATAAAAAGAAAAGAACAAAATATGATTATATATTCTATATGTGCATGATTGAGTGTGTAAGTGCATGTAATTTCTGGTATTTTCTACTGGCTATGTTTCCATAAGCCTGTAAAGTGAGAATTACTATCATAATATTTACTAAGGACAATTACTATCATAATATTTCCTTTTAAATCATAGTTCCTCCTCTCCACATTATGAGATTAGTAATAGCTCTATAGAAACAAGATAAATTAAAGTTCAAACGAAACAAAAACTAAATAAACCTACATATACATTTCAATTGTCAAGCTTTTATATCCCTGTTTCTTTTGGAAAGCAAATCATATAAAAATATATCATATATATATACATAAATTTTGACTTGAGAGTTCTAAAGTCAAAGTATTTAGGTTTTTGAAACAACATTTGAGTCTGCCTATGAATCTGCTTACTATCTAAATGCTAGGAGCTAAACAATTGTTTAGGTAAGATAAGTTTTATCTTTAGGCATAAATATTCCTGATAATATATATTAATAAGGTAAACAATTTAGTATATCAACAAGAAAAAAAATAGCATTCTCAAAAGACAAATGATATTATGAGTTAGAAATTAGTAGAAAAGGAAATACAAAAGACTTAAAAATATGGAGAGAAGTTCTCAGAGCCATTAATTTAAAAATACAAATTTAAACAATATAAAGCAACACTCTACATCTTTTGCCCTTGCAAACATCCAAAAATCTGATAATGCCAAGTTTTTATGGGGATACAGGATATAGAAATGTTTATGCACTGTTGGTGGCAGTGCTGCCTGATATGACATTCTGGAGGGCAATCTGGCAATAATTTTACTCTGGTGTATATTATGAAAAATAAATCTCCCAGATGTCCATAAAGAGAGCAGTTAATAGATATTCAATGGAATAATATTTCTAAGAATTTTTGACTGATGACAATCAAAAGGAGTAGTATAAGTTCAAGGCAGTGTATATATAAAGCATGTCATAAATACTATAAAGTAGCTGAAAGAAGTATTTTAGCTGTACCACACATATGAGTAAAAGAAAGCAGAGTGCCTCCTGAAAGATAAAAGAATAAGGCTATATAATATAATACAATTTACATAAATGAAGATACCATACACAGATTGTATCTATGTGTAACTGTGACAAGAACACACACAAAAATATTATGCATATTAAAGTTTTATTTTTCTAGAGAAAGAAGGGAATGTGAGTAGAGAATGTAGATAAAAAGAGATAAATAAAACAAGAGAAAACAAGAAAGAGACCTTACATGAACCAAAGATAATAATGAATGTTGAAGTGATGGGTATGATTATTTCAGTGCTCTGACCTTTGCTAGGGTGAAGAATGTCAATAAATGAATAAATGAATATGATTGATTGGGACTTTGCATAATTGATTAAAGACATAAATGTTTAGATTCAGAAAGTCCAACTTCTCTCAATTAGGTTAAATAAAAAGAAACTTGCTTATGAATATTGTAGTGAAACTGAAGGCCATTACAGAAAAACAAAGATTTCAAAAGCAAGGTATGGAAACCATACATTTTAACAAATGTCAATAAGACTAACAGTAAACATCTGAGCAATAGGGCAGAAGAATGATATTTTCAAGGGGATAAGAGAAAACAACTCCAAACTAGAATGGCATAGCCAGCTAAACAATAAGTAGCTGCCACCTCCAATTACCTTATGTCTTGCATTCATACCTCCTCCACATGCATACTGGTTCAAAATCATTTCCAATTTTTTTTTTTTCTACAACATATCAGTCACAGACCAGTTCTTAAAATAGAAACCACTGGAAGGATTTTTCTTTAAACAGATGTGTTATTTAAAGGATGGAAGAACTGGGCAGCCACATGGGGCAGTGAAGCAGACTATCGTGGATCAAGAAGCCTCTGTCCTGCCCCCATCCAAAGGGTGGGGGCAAAACGAGGGGAACTGTCACCAGAAGCTGGGGACCTGAGCCACTCCCAAGCAAACTGGAAACTCAGCTGACAAGCCTGACTGAAGCTGGGATCAGAGAAGTAATGACTTTCAGACGGAACCTGAAACCATCATTTGTATATAAAAAGCCAAGAAATAGTTCAGCATGTTTTTTTAATTATTATTTTTAATATGTCTTATTCACAATGAATACTGTTTACTCTGTGAATATGTATTAATATTGATTATCTAAGTATTTAAAAATTGATAGATATTCTTATGTGTGAAACCATAGTCAGTCCATGTTTACAATTTTTTCAAAACTAGTTAAAATAAAGTGTGTAAATCTATCTCTGCTTTTACAAAATTACATACCCAGTAGAGTCTTGTGCTTCCTTTAGACTGTACAGGTTAGCAAACAATTTCTGTAAAGAGACAAAGAGCAAATTTTCTGGCTTTGTGGGCTGAGTCTATTGCTACTACTCAGCCCTGTGGTGTAGGATGAAAAAATCATAGACAATATGTAAATGAGTGATCATACCTAGATTTGCCCTGCAAAGGGTCATATTTGGCTTGTGGCCCTCAGTGTGCCAACACCTGCTTTAGAATAAAAATTCACACTAATTATGGTTTCAAATGTTGACTAGTAATTTAAAAAATAAAATCAATCTACTTTATAAATATGTGTAATTTTAAAGGTAACCATTTATTTCTTTGGAATGATAACATTTTTAAAACAATTAGAAGGCTTATCATCAGGTGAATATCTCACATTCTTACTTGATTTTTACAAATATCTAAATAAATATGGAAATCTTTTAAAGATTATAATCAACTTGCAAATATGTTCATAGAGAAAGACAGACTGAAAAATTAGCAATTATTAAATTAAAAACTCTAGTTATAGGAGGCTACACAATACACTACTTAATAACGAAGTGATCACTGAAGAAATCAAACGGGAAATCAAAAAACACCTAGAAACAAATGACAATGGAGACACGATGACCCAAAACCTATGGGATGCAGCAAAAGCAGTTCTAAGAGGGAACTTTATAGCAATACAAGCCTACCTGAAGAAACAGGAAACATCTCGAATAAACAACCTAACCTTGCACCTAAAGCAATTAGAGAAAGAACAACAAAAAAAACCCCAAAGATAGCAGAAGGAAAGAAATCATAAAGATCAGATCAGAAATAAATGAAAAAGAAATGAAGGAAACAATAGCAAAAATCAATGAAACTAAAAGCTGGTTCTTTGAGAAGATAAACAAAATTGATAAACCATTAGCCAGACTCATCAAGAGAAAAAGGGAGAAGACTCAAATCAATAGAATTAGAAATGAAAAAGAAGTAACCACTGACACTGCAGAAATACAAACGATCATGAGAGATTACTACAAGCAACTCTATGCCAATAAAATGGACAACCTGGAAGAAATGGACAGATTCTTAGAAATGCACAAACTGCCGAGACTGAACCAGGAAGAAATAGAAAATATGAACAGACCAATCACAAGCACTGAAATTGAAACTGTTATTAAAAACCTTCCAACAAACAAAAGCCCAGGAGCAGATGGCTTCACAGGAGAATTCTATCAAACATTTAGAGAAGAGCTAACACCTATCCTTCTCAAACTCTTCCAAAATATTGCAGAGGGAGGAACACTCCCCAACTCATTCTACGAGGCCACCATCACCCTGATACCAAAACCAGACACAAGATGTCACAAAGAAAGAAAACTACAGGCTAATATCACTGATGAACATAGGTGCAAAAATCCTCAACAAAATACTAGCAAACAGAATCCAACAGCACATTAAAAGGAACATACACCATGATCAAGTGGGGTTTATTCCATGAATGCGAGAATTCATCAATATATGTAAATCAATCAATGTGATATATCATATTAACAAATTGAAGGAGAAAAACCATATGATCATCTCAATAGATGCAGAGAAAGCTTTCGACAAAATTCAACACCCATTTATGATAAAAGCCCTGCAGAAAGTAGGCATAGAGGGAACTTTCCTCAACATAATAAAGGCCATATATGAGAAACCCACAGCCAACATTGTCCTCAATGGTGAAAAACGGAAACCAGTTCCACTAAGATCAGGAGCAAGACAAGGTTGTCCACTCTCACCACTATTATTTAACATAGTTTTGGAAGTGATAGCCACAGCAATCAGAGAAGAAAAAGAAATAAAAGGAATCCAAATCAGAAAGAAAGTGTAAAGCTGTCACTGTTTGCAGATGATATGATACTATACATAGAGAATCCTAAAGATGCTCCCAGAAAACTACTAGAACTAATCAATGAATTTGGTAAAGCAGCAGGATACAAAATTAATGCACTGAAATCTCTTGCATTCCTATATACTAATGATGAAAAATCTGAAAGTGAAATTAAGAAAACACTCCCGTTTACCATTGCAACAAAAAGAATAAAATATCTAGGAATAAACCTACCTAAGGAGACAAAAGACCTGTATGCAGAAAATTATAGGACACTGATGAAAGAAATTAAAGATGATCCAAATAGATGGAGAGATATACCATGTTCTTGGATTGGAAGACTCAACATTGTGAAAGTGACTATACTACCCAAAGCAATCTACAGATTCAATGCAATCCCTATCAAACTACCACTGGCATTTTTCACAGAACTAGAACAAAAAATTTCACAATTTGCATGGAAACACAAAAGACCCCGAATATCCAAAGCAATCTTCAGAACGAAAAACAGAACTGGAGGAATCAGCCTCCCTGACTTCAGACTATATTACAAAGCTACAGTAATCAAGACAGTTTGGTACTGGCACAAAAACAGAAATATAGATCAATGGAATAGGATAGAAAGCCCATAGATAAACCCACACACATATGTTCACCTTACCTTTGATAAAGGAGGCAAGCATATACAGTGGAGAAAAGACAGCCTCTTCAATAAGTGGTGCTGGGAAAGTTGGACAGGTACATGTAAAAGTATGAAATTAGAACACTCCCTGACACCATGCACAAAAATAAACTCAAAATGGATTAAAGACCTAAGTTTAAGGCCAGACACTATCAAACTCTTAGAGGAAAACATAGGAAGAACACTATTTGAAATAAATCACAGCAAGATCCTTTTTGACTCAGCTCCTAGAGAAATGGAAATAAAAAAACAAATAAACAAATGGGAACTAATGAAACTTAAAAGCTTTTGCACAGCAAAGGAAACCATAAACAAGACCAAAAGACAACCATCAGAATGGGAGAAAATATTTGCAAATGAAGCAACTGACAATGGATTAATCTCCAAGATCTACAAGCAGCTCATGCAGCTCAATAACAAAAAACGAACAACCCAATCCAAAAATGGGCAGAAGACCTAAATAGACATTTCTCCAAAGAAGATATACAGATTGCCAACAGACACATGAAAGAATGCTCAACATCATTAATCATTACAGAAATGCAAATCAAAACTACAATGAGATATCATCTCACACCGGTCAGAATGGCCATCATCAAAAAAATCTAGAAACAATAAATGCTGGAGAGGGTGTGGAGAAAAGCAAACACTCGTGCACTGTTGGTGGGAATGTAAATTGATACAGCCACTATGGAGAACAGTGTGGAGGTTCCTTAAAAAACTACAAATAGAACTACCATACGACCCAGCAATCCCACTACTGGGCATATACCCTGAAAAAACCATAGTTCAAAAAGAGTCATTTACCAAAATGTTCATTGCAGCTCTATTTACAATAGCCAGGACATGGAAGCAACCTAAATGTCTATCATTGGATGAATGGATAAAGAAGATGTGGCACATATATACAATGGAATATTACTCAGCCATAAAAAGAAATGAAATGGAGGTATTTGTAGTGAGGTGGATGGAGTTAGAGTCTGTCATACAGAGTGAAGTAAGTCAGAAAGAGAAAAATAAATACAGTATGCTTACACATATATATGGAATCTAAGGAAAAAAAAAAAAAAAGCCATGAAGAACCTAGTGGCAAGATGGGAATAAAGACACAGACCTACTAGAGAATGGACTTGAGGATATGGGGAGGGGGTGGGGTGAGATGTGACAGGGTAAGAGAGTGTCATGGACATATATACACTACCAAATGTAAAACAGATAACTAGTGGGAAGCAGCCGCATAGCACAGGGAGATCAGCTCGGTGCTTTGTGACCACCTAGAGGGGTGGGATGGGGAGGGTGGGAGGGAGGGAGATGCAAGAGGGAAGAGATATGGGAACATATGTATATGTATAACTGATTCACTTTGTTATAAAGCAGAAACTAACACACCATGGTAAAGCAATTATACTTCAATAAAGTTGTTTAAAAAAAAAAACTCGAGTTATAAGAATCTTTGATTTGAAATGAATGTGTATGTTTCAAATTGCCTGTGAATTTGATAACCTGGAAATTAGTTGAGCCAAAAAGGAAAATAGGAAGGAAAGGGAGGAGGAGGGTTATAACAAAGCTCTTATGTAAAGATTTGATTCAGGAGGTTTCAGAATTTTTGTGTCCTGCCTTAACTTTTAATCAGTTATCCTCATTATTTTCTCCATGCTGAAGTGAATGATTTTTACCTAGTCTCATGAAGCATTTCCTAACTCAAAACTTTTTGAAGCAAAGGAGAGAAAATGGGGCAAATTGATATGATATATACACATGTTTATGAAACTCTATCTATCTATCTCTCTCTATATACAGATGTATGTATATGTATATGTATATATGAAATAAATGCAGAGAGAAAGACTGTTTTGTGAAAGACCTAAAGGAGAAAGTTTCATCACTGAAAGACTGTAGGAGGCTTAAATAAATTGACAGCTGTAAAGTGCTTATCAGTTTGGAAGAATAAATGTCATTAAGATGTGAGCTACCTTCAAATTAATTTTGAAATTTGATTCAATTTAAATATAAATCTTAACAGAGTTCTTCACAAAACTTCACATTTCGATTTTAGTTTCTATACAGAAGAATAAACGACCAAGATATCAGGAAACTTTTAAAAAGGAGCAAAGTGGCAGGACCACTCTACCATATATCAAGTCATTATAAAGCTATAATAAATAGCACCACACAGGATTAGGTGGGGATAAACAAATGATCAATAAAAGACTATTAAGTGCTCCATAGAGGTTGCACATGTCCTTATCAGAGGTAATATTTTATGAAAATCACTGATGCATGGTGAATAGATCGATAGCCAACTCACATGTAGAAATTGATCAGTCAAGTGGAGAAACAAAATGTAACATTTAACACACAGCTGTACATAAAAAGTATGTTTGAGATAAAAACTAGTTAAAAAGTGAGATGTGAAAAGCAAAATTTTAAATATTTTAGAAACAAATATAGTAGAATACATTTATGTCAATTGATTAGAGGTACATTTTTAAAATAAAACACAAGAGTATGACTTTGGCTCCACATGTAAAGAGCTTAGAAGTTGCCACTCTTTCTTAACAATAAGTAAAAAACTGACAAAACTGAGAAATCAATAACTCTTTATAGATCCATAAGGGAAGTGAGGTTATAGGGTAAACTGCTGTCCCCCAAACTGGAGAGACAAGTAGACAGATACAGAGGGTCACTATACATCAGAGCAGAAACCCTTTTGTTGGAATCAGTCCTCATATAGGAAAACCTGAACTCTGATTAATGAATTCCTGGAGGCTAGATATGGACACGTCTGAGAGTTAAAAACTACAGGGAGGACCCAGACATAGGGAAACCCTGCACTTTTGTAGGTTTCACCTCCAGGCACTTGACCAGGTTCACACAGTAAATGACAGGGGAAGAAAAGAACCATTTTGAAATAAATTTGACCCTTGAACAATGTGGGGACTAGGGGTGCTGGCTTCTGTACAATTGAAAATCCACATATAACTTAATGTTGGTGTTGTTCAAGGGCCAATTGTACATCAAAGCACTCTGTTCTTAACATGGTCTGTCCTCAGGAGAAAGTAGTTAAACATATCCTAACCTACTATGGATTTATCAGAGCCTAAGTGAACTGAAAGAAAGGAAATATGTAACTCCAGTCATCTTTAGCCTTCTAAATGGAAGAAAGGAAATACCCAACTTAGCCAACTCTGGTCATCCTGTCTCACCTAAGGCAGGAGGAGTGACTGAAGAACAGTTGTGAAGTGCACAGTCCAGAGTCATAAGCTCACCAAAAGACTGAGACCTAAGCATGGAATTAGGTTCCCCCCCAACACCCCACACACTTCACCACCACATCACTAAAGGCTTATTTACAACAACTTCCTTTACCCAGTGCATCATATTTGGCAATAAAGGAAATAAAATTACAAGGTTTACTAAAAGGCAAAAACACAGTTTGAAAAGACAGAGCAAGCATCAGAACCAGACATAGTAGGAATGTTGAAATGATCAGACTATCAGACCAAGAATGTAAAGCAAAGCTATAATTAATGTCGTAAGGTAGACAGCATGTAAGAACAGATGAGCAATGTAAGCAAAGAGATGGAAATCCTAAGAAAGAACCCAAAATGAAATTCTAGAGATAAAAACACTCTAATAGAAATGAAGAATGTATTTTATGGACTAATTAGTAGACTGGACAAAGCTGAGGAAAGAATCTCTAAGCTTGAGGATATATCAATAGAAACCTTCAAAACTAAAAAGCAAAGAGAACAAACTGGAGAAAAACAAAACCAAAAACAGAACAGAATACCTAAGAACTGTGGACAGCTACTAAAGATGTAACATACATGTAATGGGAATATGAAGAGGAGAAGAAAGAAAGAAACTGAAGAAATATACAAAACAATAATGGCTGAGAACTTCCCCAAATTAAGGTCAGACACCAAACCTCAGGTCCAGCAAGGCCTGAGACTGCCACCCAAGATAAATGCCAAAGCAGCTACATGTGAGCATATAATTTTTAACTGCAGAAAATCAAAGATAAGGAAAAAATCCTGAAAGAAGCCAGAAGAAAGAAACACCTTACCTGTAGAGAAGTGAAGATAAGTTTTACGTTGGACATCTCCTCAAAAATAAACCACACAAACAAGAAGAGAATGGAGTGGAATATTTAAGTGTTGAGAGAAAATAAACACCAGCCTGGAATTCTGCAGCTTGCAAAACTGTCCATCTGAAGTGAAGGAGACATAAGTCTTTCTCGGATAAACAAAAATTGAGGGAATTTGTCTCCAGTAACTGCCTATGTATGCTTATATAAAGTGAAACAAATGACAGTAATGATACAAGGAACAGGAGGGAGGAATTAGGATTATTTTATTACTCTAAGGTACTCACACCACCCATCAAATAGTGTAGTGTTATTTCAAAGTAGACTTGGATAAGCTAGCTGTAAATGTACATTGCAAAAGAAAAAAAAAGAGTATAATTCATGTGCTAAACAAAGGAGTAAAAATAGAACCATGTAAAATCCTCAATTAAAACCACATAGGGAAGAAAATGAGTGGAAGGGAAAAATGGGAGAAAAGAACAAGGGCAACAAGTATAAAATAGTAATGAATATGGTAAATATTAATCCAGCTTTATGAATAATCAGTTTGAATATCAATAGTCTAAAGACATTTATTAAAAGACAGATTTGCAGAGTGAATAACAAGACAAGACATAACTATTTATTGTCTACAAGAAACCCATTTTAAATATAAATTAACACAAAAATTAAAAGTAAATGAATGGATGGGGATGGACAGGATGACAGAGTAGAAGGATGTGAGCTCACTTTTTTGTACAAAAACACTAAATTCACAACTAACTGCTGAACAATCATTGATAAAAAAAATGATGGAACCTACCAAAAAAGATACCCTACATTCAAAGACAAAGAAGAAGCCATGAGATGGTAGGAGGGGAAGAACTGCAATAAAATCAAACCTCATACCTGCCAGGTGGGTGACCCACAAACTGGAAAATAATTATATCACAGAAGTTCTCACACAGGATTGAAAGTTCTGAACCCCATGTCATGCTCCCCAGCCTGGAGTCTGGCAATGGAAGGAGGAACCCCCAGAGAATCTGGCTTTGAAGACAAGCAGAGTTTGATTGCAGGAATTCCACAGGACTGGGGGAAACAGAAACTCCACTTTTGGAGGGAGCACACAAGGTGTGGTGCACACCAGGACCAAGGGAAAAAAGCAGTGACCTGGGTTAGACTTAACCTGTTAAGATTGGAGGGTCTTCTGAGGAGGTGGGGGGCAGCTGTGGCTCACTGTTGGGACAAAGACACTGGCAGCAATACTTCCATGAAGTATTCATTGGTGTGAGCCCTCCTGGAGACTGTCATTTTGTAATCAAGAACAGACCCCACCAAACAGCCTGTAGGCTCAAGTGTTGGGATGCCTCAGGCCAAACAAACAACAGTGTGGGAACATAACCCCCAACCGTCAACAGACAGGTTTCTTAAAGTCTTCCTGAGCACACAGCTTCCTGCTAAACACAACCTTGACACAGCCCTGCGTGTACAAGAGGGACAAGACCCAGCTCCACCCACCAGTGGGCAGGAACAAGTCCTTCCCACGAGGAAGCCAGCACAAGCCTCTTAGACAGCCTCATCCACTGGGGGCAGACAGCAGAAGCAAGAAGAACTACAATCCTGCAGCCTGCAGAATGGAAACCACAATCACAGAACGTTAGACAAAATGAGACAGCAAAAGAATATGTCCTGGATGAACAAGATAAAACCCTAGAACAACTAAGTGAAGTGGAGATAGGCAACTTCACTTACCTGAAAAATAATTCAGAGTAAGATAGTATAGTAAAGATGACTCAAGATCTCAAAAAAGGAAAGGAGGCACAGATCGAGAAGATACAGGAAATGTTTAACAAAAACCTAGAAGAACTAAAGAACAAACACACAGAGATGAACAATACAATAACCGAAATGAAAAATACACTAGAAGGAATCAATAGCAGAATAACTGAGGCAGAAGAACAGATAAGTGAGCTGGAGGACAGAGTGGTGGAAATAACTGACACAGAACAGCCTGTTGGTAGAACAGTCAGGACACACAACATTTATTGATTAAATTCACAGTCTTTTATGGGTGTGGTTTGTGGAGCTTTAAGACAATTACAACAGTAACATGAAGGATCACTGATCTCAGATTCCCATAACAAATATAGTAATAAAAAGTTTGAAATATTGTGAGAATTATGTGACACAGAGACATGAATTGAGCAAATGCTGTTGGAAAAATGGTGCTGATAGACTTGCTCTATGCACGTTGCACAAACATTCAATTTGTAAAAAATACATATCTGTGAAGTGTAATAAAATGAGGTATGCCTGTGGATAAATCCACTATCATAGTTCAAGACTTCAACACCTTACTACAAGAAATGGACATAGCCAACAGACATAAAATCAGAAAAGACATAGTTGAATTCAACAGCACTATCAACTGGATATAATCAACACCTATAGACTCCTTCATTCAACCAAAACATCCTGTTAAGTTCACTGCAACATACATCAAGGTTGAGCACATTGTGGACCATGAACAAAACTTAAATTTAAAAATAATAGAAATCATACAATGTCTATCTCAGACCACAATAGAATTAAACTAGAAATCAATAACTGATAGATAATTAGAAAATCTTATAAAATGTGGAAATCAAGCAACACATTTTTCAATAACCTATGGGCCAAGTAAATATTGAGAGACATTTAAAAATATTTTGAACTAAGTGAAAATGAAAACACAACTTATCACACTTGTGGTGTAAAGCAAAAGAAGACTTAGAGGTAATTGATAGCATTGAATATATAGAATAGAAAAGAAGAAAGATACAAAATAAGCTTCCATTTTAGGAAACTAGAAAAAGTAGAGTAAATTAAATATAAAGTAAGAAGGAGAAAAATAATAATTAGAACATTCTCTAACACCATACACAAAAATAAACTCAAAATGAATTACAGACCTAAATGTAAGACTGGATAGTATAAAACTCTTAGAGGAAAACGTAGGCAGAACACTCTCTGATATAAATAACAGCAAGATCTTTTTTGATCCACCTCCTAGGGTAATGAAAATAAAAAGAAAAATAAACAAATAAGACCTAATTAAACTTAAAAGCTTTTGCACAGCAAAGGAAATCATAAACAAAATTAAAAGACAACCCAGAGAATGGGAGAAAATATTTGGAAATGATGTGACTGACAAGGAATTAATCTCCAAAATACACAAACAGCTCATGCAGCTTAATAGCAAAAAAAACAAGCACTCCAATGAAAAAATGGGTGGGAGATCTAAATAGACATTTCTCCAAAGAAGACATACAGATGGCCAAAAAGCACATGAAAAGATGCTCAACATCACTAATTATTAGAGAAATGCAAATCAAAACTACAATGAAGTATCATCTCACACTGGTCAGAATGACCATCATCAAAACATCTACAAATGAGAAATGATGGAGAGGGTGTGGAGAAAAGGAAACCCTCCTAAACTGTTGATGGGAATGTAAATTGGTACAGCCACTATGGAGAACACTATGGAGGTTCCTTAAAAAACTGAAAATAGAGCTACCATATGATCCATCAATCCTGCTCCTGGGCATACACCTGGAGAAAACCATAATTCTAAATGATACATGCACCCTAATGTTCATTGCAGTGCTGTTTACAATAGCCAAGACATGAAAGCAACCTAAATGTCCATCAACAGATGAATGGATGAAGAAGATGTGGTACATATATACAGTGGAATATTACTCAGCCACAAAAAGAATGAAATAATGTCATTTGCAGTGACATGGGTGGACCTAGAGATTGTCATGCTGAATGAAGTAAGTCAGACAAAGACAAATATCATATGATATTGATTATATGTTGGATCTAAAAAAGTGGTAAATATTAACTTATTTACAAAACAGAAATAGAGTCACAGATGGAGAAAACAAACTTATGGTTACCAGAGGGAATGGTGGGGGAAGGATAAATTGGGAGATTGGGATTGACATATACACACTCCTATATATAAAATAGACAACTAATAAAACCTACTGTATAGCACAGGGAACTCTACTCAATACTCTGTAATGACCTATATGGGAAAATAATCTAAAAAGGAGTGGATAAGTATATGTACAACTGATTCACTTTTCTGTACAGCAGAAACTAACAGAATATTGTAAATCAACTATACTCCAATAAAAATTAATTTTAAAAAGTAATAATAAGAATTAGAGACAATAACAATGAAATTGAAAACAGGAAATCTATAGAGAAAATCAATAGATCCAAGATCAAAAGATCAAGAAAATCAATGTTTCTGATCAGGTTAACTAAAAACAAAGAGAGAGAGAGAGAATAAAAATTACTAATATTGGAAATAAAAGAGAGGATATCATTATACATCCAATGCAAATTAAAAAGGTAAAAGAATACTACAAATAACATAAAGCCACCAAATTTGATAACCTAGATGAAATGTACAAATTTCTTGAAAGACACAATTGCCAAACTCTCTCTAGAAGAAACAGACAATCTCATTAGGCCTATAGTTAATGAAATTCAATAGATAATTAATAATCTTCCCAAACAGAAGTCACCAGGCAAAGACTGGATCACTGGTGAATTATAACAAACCTATATGGAATAAATTTTTACTAATTCTCTACAGTTTCTTTCAGAAGATAGAAACAGAGGGAATACGAATACTTCCTAACTCATTTTATGAGTCCACCATCACCCTAATACCAAAACCAAAGACATTATAAGTAAAGAACACTACAGAATATCTCTTATGAACGTAGATGCAAAATCCTCAAGAGGCTAGCAAATCAGATCCAAGAATATATAAAAATAATTGTACACCATTATCAATGAGTGGGATTGATCCCAGGTAAGCAAGGCTTGTTCATTTCAGAATCAATTAATGTAATCCAATATATCCACAAGGAAAAGAAGAAAAGTCTCATAATTCTATCAATAGATGCAGAAAATATTGAAAAAATAAAACAAAACAACACCTATTCATGATAACAACTCTCTGTAAGCTAAGAACAGACTGGAAGGTCCTCAACCTGATAAAGAATATCTACAGAAAACCCACAGGTAACATCATACTTAATGGTGAGAAACTAAAAGCTTTCCCACTAAAATCAGGAGCAAAGTAAGTATGCCCTCTCTCATGACTCCTATTCAACATTTTACTGGAAATTGCATTGCTAATGCAATGAAAGAAAGAAAGAAAGAAAGAAAGAGAAAGAGAGAGAGAAAGGGAAAGAAAGAGAGAAAGAAAGAAAGAAAGAAAGAAAGAAAGAAAGAAAGAAAGAAAGAAAGAAAGAAAGAAAGAAAGAAAGAAAGAAAGAAAGAAAAAGAAAGGGGAGGGAGGGAGGAAGGAAGGAAGGAAAGAAAGAAAGAAAGGAGAGAGAGGAGCAAGAAAAGAAAAGAAAAAGAAATGAAGAAGAAGCATACAATTTAGGAAGAAAATAAAATCTCTTTGTTCACAGATGGTATGATCCTCTGTGTAGAAAATCTAAAAGATTTGGCAAAGAAACAACAGTTACTAACAAACAATTATAACAAGGTTACAGAATACTGGGTTAATATACAAAAGTCTATCATTTTCCCATATATCAGCAATGAAAAAGAGGAAGTTAAAATTAAAAACACAATGCCATTTTCATTAGCACCCCAACAAATAAAGTGTTTAGCTATAAATCTAACAAAACATGTACAAAATCTGTTTGAATACAACTACAAAAGTCTGTTGAAAAAAATCAAAGAAGAACTAAATAAACTGAGAGATATTCCATGTTTGTGGCTAGGAAGACTTAATATTGTCATGATCTTATTTCTTCCCAATTGATCAATAGATTCAGTGCAATCTCAATAGAAATTTCAGCAAGATATATTGTAGATATCAACAAACTGATTCTAAAATTTATATGGAGGAACAAAAGACCCAGAATAGCTTACAAAATATCAAAGAATTGCAAAGTTGGAAGACTGACACTAATGAACTTTAAGACTTACTATAAATATATAGTAACCAGACAGTGAGGTGATGATGAAAAAACAAACAAATAGATAAATAAAACAGGATGTAGAAACCATAAATAGACTCACATAATTATAGTCAACTGATCTTTGACAAAGGAGCAAAAGAAATACAATGGAACACAGATAGATTTTTTAACAAATGGTGCTGAAAAAACTAGATATTCATATACAAAAATATGAATCTAGACACAGATATTATATGTTTTACAAAAATTAACTCTAAATGGATCACAGATGTAAATGTAAAATGCAAATATATGAAATTTCTACAAGATAACATAGAGAAAAATCTAGATGACTTTGGGTTTGTCAATGACTTTTTAGGTGTAACATGAAAGACACAATCCATGAAAGGAATATTAATAAGCTGGACTTCAATAAAATTAAAACTGTCTGCTCTGCAAAAGACACTATCAAAAGAATAACAAGACAAGCCACAGACTGGAATAATATATTGGAAAAACATATCTGATAAAGGACTATTTTCCAAAATGTACAGAGAACTCTTAAAACTCAACGATAAGAAAACAAGCAACTTAATTTTAAGATGAGCCAAATACCTTAATATCTACCTAACCAAAGAAGACATACAGATGACAAATAAGCATATGAAAGGATGCTCCATATCATATGTCATCAGGCAGGTGCAAATGAGTTACCACTATGCTCTTACCTGAATGGCCAAAATTCAGAACATTGACAATACCAAAAGCTAACTAGCATGAGGAGCAACAGGAACTCTCATTCACTGCTGCTGGGAATGCAAAATGGTACACTCACTTTTAAGACAGTTTGGTGGTTTCTTACAAAAGTAAACATAGAATGAACATATAATCCAGCAATTACTGTCCTTGGTATTTGCTAAAAGACATTGAAAGCTTATGCCTAAACAAAACTTGCACATGGATTTTAATTACAGCTTTATTCATAATTGCCAAAACTTGGAAGCAACCATAATGTCTTTCAGTATGTGCATAGATTAATAAACTGGTACATCGAGACAATAGAATGTTATTCAGTGCTAAAAAGAAGTAAGGTATCAAACAATGAAAAGGCATGGAGAAAACTCAAATACCTATTACTAAATGACAGAAGCCATTCTGAAAAGCTACATACTATGTGATTCCAACTATATGAAATTCTGGAAAAGGCAAAGATATGGAGACAGTAAAAGATCAACGCTTGAAAGGGTTTAAGTGGGAAGGAGGGATGAATAGAGGTAGCACCTAGAATTTTTAGGGCAGTGAAAATACTCCATATGATATAATAATGATGGATAGATGCCACTATACATATAGGATGTATAATACCAGAGTGAACCCTATGTAACTACAGGCTTTGGGTGATAATGGTGTGTGAATGTAGCTTCATCAGCTGTAACAAATGTACCATGTTAGTGGTGATGTTGATAATGGGAGGCTATTGATTTGTGGGGGCAGGGGATATATGGGATATTTCTACACTTCCCTCTCAATTTTACTGTGAACCTAAAATTGCTCTAAAAATAACGTCTTACAATAATACACAAGAATGCAAGGGTGAATGCATAAAAATATTTATATCTTTGATTACATTAAAATAATCTCATTGGCCACATACTAAATAATTAAAAGTCTATTATGTAGACTAAATACATAAAGTTATTCCAAATGTTTACATAAAGAAATAGGCCAAAATGAATAAACAACATACCATTCATTTGAAGAATAAAAACAAATGCTAATAATTTTTTAAAAAAATGCTCAAGCTTACAATCATCAGAGAAATATAAATTGCATCCATGGAATTGGTTAAAAATGTATAATTTCTGGCAACACCATCAGGGAAGATGAGGACTAACAGGAACTCTTAAAAACTGCTGGCTGAGATGTATATTGGTACAATCACTTTCAGGAGATATTTGACACTATGATGTGAATTTGAGAATGAAGACACACATACCAGGTAGACATAATGGTTTCTATTCATAATCCTTGAGTAACACCTGCAAAAAATTGTTCATGAAACATAGTCTATATTAGTAAAAAACAGGAAAGAATCCAAAGTCCTTTGATATGGATAATTATTTATTTTAGACAATGGAATACTATCCAGCATTGAAAATCAATATATGCTATCTATGTATATCAACCTGGGTGAATCCCAGAACATAATGAATATAAAAGTAAATAAATAAATATAGAGCATAGAATATTCTTTCTATAAAGGGAATTAATGCAAAATATTTCTGCCTATTTTTATTTATGTTAAAGTATAAATACGGTAAAGTATACACACAATAATAAGCTAGATGGTATGACTATTAGTGTTGGTTATACATTGTTTTTGATGTATTCCATGTGGATTTCTAAGTCTTTAAAATTTAAAAAATAAATTTTATTTCAGTCACTTCCTCTGCTTAATATGCACAGTACAAACCCTCTTACTCTCATGCTTCAGAAAACATATGCATTCTCCATTTCTTTTTGCCAAGCACTTCTCTTTTATGTGGCAATAACATCTGCTTCCAGTGTGTCAGCTTTTAACTCTATGAAAATATCTTTCAAATCTACATCTCCAATCTAAACCACTCCCTCACTAATTCTGCATTTCCAATTTCCTGTTGGTTACTGGCAACTTCAAGAGGAGTATTTTATTGCATGAGGATCAAACAAGGTTTAGCCACAGCTCATTGAGCATGGCTACAATTAGGAAACAGTGATATGTAGTCTTTGCTATGTGCACTGATTTCTCCTATAGTTGTAGTGATTTATGAACTTTTTTGTGATATATAATATATGATGGATCATATATTATAAATATGTATTTCATATGTTTATTATTGTGTTTACAAAGCCTTCACCAGAATCCAAGAAGAAAGGGTGTCTCATTCTTAAGGGGTAAAATTCTCATTTTAAATGGAATAAAATAGGATCATACTCCAAATGACCTAAAACTATTTTCAAGCTTGTTAAATGTGTTTGCTTCTTCAGAAGAATACAAAGGGTAAACTATTCCTTTAACTCATTGTATCTTGACTTGAATATCACCAACCAAGAAGAAGTTGAACACATTTCTTTCCTCTGATCTCCCCTGAGATTTTGCCCTTTTGGATCCTCAGTCTTTCAGACTTAACCCCCAGCCAAATAAAAATAAAAACACGAGCAAAGTTCTTCATTTCATCTTGCTTCTCTAGCACACTAATGCCCATCTCTTTTCATCCTGTACTTTTCTTCATCACTTACAACTTCTACCACCTATTAAAATATTTATTCCTTAACTCTTTGAATTTTGTTTTCAACTATATACTTTTAAGTCTGTAATAAACTCTGAATTAAAAATTCAATAGTTTCTTTTTAATGTGGCTCTTTTTCAGTCGGTCAGATGTAATGCCAATAACTATACCTTTCTTCTAAACTCTCTTTTTTACTTAATTGTTTTTCTTTGTGTTTATTATTCTTTTCTTCTATAAATACTACTACTCAGTGTATTTTTCTGATTCTCTTATTCTGCCAGTTTCTAAAATATCATCTCCCAGAGGGACTTGAATTTAAGGGGATTTTAATTTTTTTTTTTCTGGGAACTGTTATAACTAATAATGACAATACCTTATATTTGTTTGGTTTGGGGAACCAAGTATAAATTTAAAAAAATAATTATTGAAGTCTATTTCAGACGGCTTAAAAATTTTGCATACAAATCAGCATAGGGGCTTCCCTGGTGGCACAGTGGTTGAGGGTCTGCCTGCCAATGCGGGGGACGCGGGTTCAGGCCCTGGTCTGGGAGGATCCCGCGTGCCGCGGAGCAGCTGGGCCCGTGAGCCACAATTACCGAGCCTGTGCGTCTGGAGCTTGTGCTCTGCAACAGGAGAGGCCGCGATGGTGAGAGGCCCGCGCACCGCGATGAGGAGTGGCCCCCGCTCGCCACAACTGGAGGGAGCCCTAGCACAGAGACGAAGACCCAACACAGCCATAAATAAATAAATAAATAAATACTTTTTTTAAAAACCCAAAAATGTTAAAAAAAAAAAAAATCAGCATAAAACTGAACCTGAGACAGAAGAATGGAATGCATGTCACCAAAATTAAGAGTCCTAGGTCTTCTGAGGGTCCTTTATGTTTGGTACCTTGTTTTGGAAGTCTTCCCCTTTCCACTCTCTTCCCGTAATCATCTCCCTGTATTAATTCTGTTTTCTGGAATTGCACCCTTCACTCTTTGTAGTGGAAGCTGCTACATCCACTAAAAGGAATTGGAATCTCACTCTTTTGGCATCTTTCGTGTGAGAACTTGTATAGCCAGCAGCATCTGCTGAATGTCTATAGCTTTCTGCTTCACCTGATTTACTGTGACCTCAAAGAGAAGAAGTGAAGATTCTGGTTTGTTTTGTGACAAAAGAAAGTGGGACATAATTTTGTACTATGAGTGAGATGCTGCCATAACAAAAACCTGGAACATGTGATGCTGACTTTGGGATCATGCAGCAGGCAGAAACCTTATGAGTCTCACTAAGGAGAAGCTTTGAAGGAAAATGAGAAAAAATGTTATTGGAAACTGGGATTAGAGCTACATTTGTTATGTAGTAGCAGAAAGTTTGACAGTAGTGTCATTGATGGTAATGTGGAAGATAGAAAATGTACCAAATAAACTCAGTGGTCAGCTATGAAGATTTCCTGGTTTCTGCTTACTGCTCATGATAAAATTTAGGAAGAGACAGATAATTTAAAGAAAAAAAAGAAAAACTTCTTATTTTCAGTTAGAATTTTCAGGAAATATATAGGGCTAGGGCAGTCTCCAGCTAGGGAGACATTTCCAAAGTAATAAATAGTCCCAGGACAAATATCAAATAAATTCAAAGTACCACCAGAAAACTTGCTCCCTGGGAATCCAGACTATGGCTGGAAGGTCCTTCGTTAAGTCCTCAGAAAGATTTAGAGCAAATCTCAAAAGGCTTCTCAGTTTAACAAAAAAGCCACTAAGAATCTAAGGGCATGCCCCATTGATGCACTTGGCTAGAAAACAGGGCTGCTAAACTCTTAAAAGCATTGTCCTATGACTTCCTTACAGGAGAGTCCAAGGTGGAGAAGGCTTGTCTTCAAGATATTTGTGGGTGTAGATTCTAATAGTGTGAAGCATAACATGGCAAATAAGAAATGCACAAAGTTTTTAAAGGAATAATATCAACTTTAATGGGAAGGGACAGAGAAAAGTCAAAGTGAAATAAGGTCTTTGAATCTCTAAACTCCTGCACACAGAAAACAGTCTAAAAATTATCTAGTTCCATACAGTAGCTACTTTTAATGGAAACAGAAATATGAATCAGTGGGAAAAAACAAGAACACAGAAGGCAGAATTTAGAGACAAGGAGAATTATCGCCAGGGACTGGGTCCTAATCAAGAAATTGGCAACACATGCCCAGCTGCATTTTGGAATTGCTAAGGACTACTCATTGAATATCTGCTTCCCTGCCACCCTTTTTGGGTGGAGAAATGTCTATTACAGTTATCTAACCCAGACCACCATCATATGTTTAATGCATGTTGGGCAGATAAGTTGCCTTTTTTGTTTATAGGAACAAGAATAACCACATCCAAGTATGTGAAGCAAAGATGAATATCTCTACCACACCCTCTATGATATTTGGACCCTTGAGTCCATGAACATAATCAAATAATTTTTGCTATATGTCACTAAGTTCTCAGCATGTCTCTTATGAAGCAATTGTTAAAAGGCCACTAGATTCTTAGTGGCTTTGTTGTTTAACTGAGAAGCCTTTTGTGATTTGCTCTAAATCTTTCTGAGGACTTAACAAAGGACTTTCCAGCCATAGTCTGGATTCCCAGGGACCAAGTTTTCTGGTAGTACTTTGGATTTATTTGATATTTGTCCTGAAACTATTCTACTTTCAGCAGAATTCTTTGTGTGAGCCACATTCCAGAGTGGTAAACCAAACCAGAAGCAAAGAAGGAGTTATGTGGGAAAGTAAATCATATTTTTCTAGTATATACCAAATGTGTGTTCCTTGTATAACTCACCATTAGTCAAGATAACAGCTCTGAGAAATAGACATTAAGTTTCCCTTTATAGATAAAATAACAAAGATTTGTAGAAATGACAATGCCAGATTTCTAGTCCAGGTACATTTGACTAGAAACCTTTGACTATTCTACTTCACCAAAATATTAATGTTCAGGCAGCAGCTTGCCTAAGACATCACTGAGTCTATGGGAATTCTGTGTCAGGAAGAAAACTGAGCCTCCTAGAAAAAAAATCTCTCCTACCTGTCAACATGGAGAGGTAGCCTTAGGGAGAAGAAAATTAAGGATGACAAACGTGGAACTTTCTGCACTTTCAGACATATGGTTCCCAGAGGACTTTATACACAGAGGGCAGAAGCAAGAGATAATGCAAAATTATATTATCTCTTTGATTCTATTGATTCTATTCTTGAGACAGTAAGATTGGATCGCTTCTCATTGTCATTGATTGTTTATCCCTCACTATTTAACTCAGTATTTATTAAAGTGCTCACTTAGAGGCTATTATTGGGTTATATTTCACAAGGATCAGTTCTTGGGCCCATCTTTCATTATTTTCCCTTAATTGTGTAATAATGATTATGCTATATTTTCTTATAATTATAAAATATAAAATGCTTTCCAAAGAGTGCATGAAGTGGTATGTATGTAGTGGTATGTATGTGCCATGTGGTATGAAGCACAATGATAAAAAGAATATTAACAGGCATGAATTCATCCTTCAAACTTAATAATGAAATAAATCTCCATCTTCACTGATAAATAGGGTTAATTTTAAATAGAAAAACATATTTCAAAATGATCATAGAAAATTAAATAAAATTTCCTACAAAATATGATGGACCTCAACGTTTTACAAATACCACTAAAAGTATAGAAGTTGAAAATAACTCGTTTCTGTGCTCCCAGAAAAGGCAAAAGACCATATTACAACATGATTTATCCAAATGTTTCTCACTTTTCTCTCGTGCTTACTCTATCAGAGCTCTAAACCAGGTTACCTTATGTGATCTTCACTACTCTTGCAGCTTGGGTTCACTGGGAAGAAGTCTCTGAGAAAAAAAGATCGGGGTGCAAGTGGTTTATTTGCAAGAATTCCTGTATCAGCACTGGTTTGGGGTCTGGAGGAGTGGGATTGGGTTTAGAAAGAGGTCAAGGTTTTATGTGGACCCCTCTGCCAACCTCAGATGATCCCATGGAGAGCTCAAGAGTTAAAACAACCCATCAGATGCAGTCCATGTGGGATGCAATTGAAAAGATTAGGTCTTTCTCCTCCCTCTGCCTGTCTGTGGATGTCAGTCCCCCCAAGGATGGTGACCCTAAGCAGAGTTTCCATCCTCATTTGAGGTAATCTCTGAAGGTCAGAGGAAGTTTGTTTGATGATTTGTGTTCTTCCTTGAAGGACGTGTGGCATAAGTGACTCGGGGTAGGAAAAGCTTCTTTTGCCAGTGCCATAGATGAGGGATGATTTGGAAAATGTAACATGGATAGCAGTAGAATCTGGGATAAACACCCATTCTTCTGAACTTTCTGAATCTTTCCCACTGCCATGCACCATAACTTATTTGTGGTAGAGACAGGTCCAGGCCCAAAAGTTTGTTTGTAATATTGCAAAGCAGGTCTTCTTGCTTTGCTTATAAACATGCCATGTGTCTTATTTCTGAGTTTTAAATTAAAAACATATCTGTCATTTGCTTTCTCTTTTCTGGGGTTTCCAGATAGTTTAATTAAGTTTTGTTAAAGTAGACAATAAATTTCTGGACCTATTAAAAACCCCTAGGCTTAAAAGACATTTTTATCATGATGGGGCTGTCCATATTGAAGCAAGCATAGAAGAGTCAGCTCTATCAATTCTTATACAAGAGCCTTATAGTTAAAGAAGGCAGAGCAGGAGAGCCTGTGAAGCTGATTTAAGGCTATCCACCTTGCCAATGGAGACATGGTCTTTTCGTGTAGAGTCAATGCCAGGTAATAATTAACTCAAATTGTAATCATATAATCACCCATACTACTCAAAGCCCTTGTTACATAGGATCTGAAATGATACATAAGGCATTTAAAATAACATAATAACCTGTGCAGTTTGATCTCAACATTCATTACAGGGCATATAATGACAATTTTTAAAAATATATTGCCCCACAGAGGTTAAACGATTTTTAAGTGAATAAAAACTCTTAATCAATATGGTGATAGTTACTTTCTTATGAAATGATCTTATTTTGTATGACATTACCTAATGCTAAAGAAAAATGAATGCAGCCATATAAATTTGAAATAACATTACTTTTTGTTCCCAATGAGATTTCATAAGATATTCCTAGTTAACAATGCAACAATTCTCAGAGAATACAAAAGTAATGGAAATATTGGCATTGGCAATAGGTCCACAACAAAAGAGTCTGTGCACACGTGGATATGTGGACAGGTGTGTGTGCATGTGTGACTGTCACCAAGTAGTCAGATTCCCCCCATTGAGGGTACTTGGTAGGACTGTACTTCCTGACTGGGTCTGACCAGTGAGATACAATGTGTCACTTCCAGCCCCAGGATGTTGTGGCCATTATGAGGCCCTCCGAGATGAGGCCTCTTTTCTCTCCGTGATGGTAACAGGAAATGTTGGGGATGGTGGCTGCTCCATCAGCCAGCCTGTGCCCCTCGGTTGCTGCAACGAGCCTTGTCCTGTGGGCCTGTTACAAGCATGAGGATCAGCCATGGGATATCGGCCTCTGCTGCACTGAGCCATTGGTATATTGTGGTTATTATCTACTGCAGCATAACCTAGTATGTATGCCCTGACTCTAGCACTGGGAAAAGGTCTTGGAAGAGAAGTGAAATTAAAAAGTATAGACAAAGTAGCTCACTAGCACAAACAGGAGTGGAAAATGCTAGACTGCAGTTACATTATACAAAAATGAAAGTACACTTCTGTGGGAGAGATTTGGAGAAGGTTGTGTCACAGGCTGTGAACGAAGGCACGAGTGTGCAGAATGTGATGTGTGGGTAAAGTAGGTGTCCTGAGCCTCACTCACTTGTGAAGCTCATGTATTTCACATTGTCTCAACTTCGCTGCTTGGAAGCAACCCCACAAACAGTCAAGCAAAGACTGGAGAAAGTTCCCAACTCCCTCCTTTCACAGGGATCAGCCGCTTGGTGAAGGACTTCACAGGGCTGGGCCATTAGGGACAGGGAGGCTACAGCTGGGCCCACGGAAAATGAGTCCCCATGTGAAACATCCATATAACTAAAGTCATTCATAGAACTCGTTTACTTTGCTGGAAGAGTCCAGTAAAGCCATTCTTTTTCTCATATATCATAATGTAAGCTACCAAAATATGATAAAATTATTATTGAGGTATCTTCATATGCATTTCAATATTTTTCAGTTATTTTTATTTTGCAGTTCTGTAGACATAATTCTCTTCAATCACTATCTATATGCATGCTTTGTCTAGCTTTTCTAAAGAAGTTATTGAAATAGTCAGATATGATAAGGATTTACATCTGCTCACAGGTTGGTATGGCTAGAACCATTACTGTCTTCTAGAAAAGTATGCATTCCCCCCACCACTCATGAACAAATCAGTGGGGATTTTACTCTCTGTGACATTTGCTCAATGCAGATGCTTGAAACTTAATTCCTGCTTGAACACACTCCATGTAAATTTGGGTCTGGATTTCATGTAAATTTGGAAGTAGGACTTGTCCACTGAAAGAAAAATGCACAATGTGATAGCTATGAGCTTAGGTTTTATTCAGGCTCATTACTATGGACTAGAGCCTGAAAAACAGCCTCTCAGTAGCTCTGAGGAACTGTTCCAAAGAGGTAGGGGAGGAGCCAAGAACTCTATGAATTTTTCTTGACTCAGAAATACATGTAGTTAAGCACACATCTTGGTAAAAGATTACTGATAGTCACAAAGAACAGACACCTCAAGTTAATGATTTTAGCACCTTTCTATTTATGGGAAGGTACAAGAATCTGGGGTCATTAACATTCTTCCTGAGACATGCATCTAACTATCTAAGGGCCTGTTTATCCAAGGCCCAGAATGCCTCATCCTAAATTTCCCTCAAGGCACACTGTTGGTGGAGCGACTGCAGTGGGATGTGATTTAACCCTTTGTATAACGGGATGATGAGCAACAATGCTTGTTCTTTTTTTTTTCCTTTTTCCACAGACTTCAGAGTAAATTTAGAGTTAGTAGGCAGAGGCGAGATTCTGAATGTGGTGTAAATGTCATGTCCCTAATCCTAATCCTAAACCTAACTTTACCAAACTGGAGTGTGGGACTGTTGAAAAAAAGAATAAATTATAAATTGTGTAATCATATTTATCAAGGTATTTGTAAAAGTTTATATAAAATTCAAAACTCTGTCATCTATAAAAACATGACTGTAAGAAATGTTACAAACTTTGAAATTATTTTATTTCTGAAATTTTTTGAAATATGCTTTTGAAATACTAATATTACAGTACACATTTTTTAGTGTATTTTTTAAACGTCTTTATTGGAGTATAATTGCTTTACAATGGTGTGTTAGTTTCTGCTTTATAACAGAGGAGAATTTAATGAATTGTCAGGTACACTGCTGTAAGCCTCAGTAGTTATTATTTTCATTTATAATCATGTCTCTTCCATCTCATACATTTTCTTACCTTCTGTCTCTCTCTCTATCTCTCTGTCTGTCCCTCCTCCCTCCCTCCTTCCCTCCCTTTCTCCCTCTTTCTTTCTCTCTTTCACCCTATCTTTTGCCTGTTTTTGAGTAGAGTATTTTAAAGCAAATGCAACCCTAAACAAGGAACTTTATTTTTTATATAAGAACTATGAAATTAGTGCAACAACAAAATTAGCAGTATTTCCTTAATATCAGCTATTTTTTCCCAAATCTCCTTGATTGTCCTAAGAGTGTATTTTTTAGAATTGCTTAGTAAGAAGCAGTATTCTAACAATATCTACACGTAGCATTTTGTTTGTATGTTTCTTAAGTCTTTTTAATCTATATCCATTATCCCACAGCTCCCTAATTCTTTGTTTATATGATCAATAGGAAATTCAGTAATTTATCCTCCAGAATTTTCCACATTCTGGTTGCATTGATTTCATCATTGTGCTATTGAATTGTTCCTCTGCCTTATGCATTTCCTGTAAACTTGTCATTAGATCCAGAGGCTTAAAGTCAATTCAAATTCAATTAAGTGTTATTTTCTACTTCCTAAAGGATCATATCCAGAGACACATAAAGTCTGCTTGCCCTAATTTTAATAGATTGATCAGTGGCTTTCCCATAGTGTTGTTTCAATTCTTCCATTATAAAATTCCACATCAATTTTCCACCTAATGATTTTGGATGATAGTAATGATCATTTCCTGGATTCATTATTTACTTAGGGGTAGAGAATGGTGATATTTGAATTTTATTATTTTTCTGCATCTCCTAGATATAATTATTTTTTAAAGTGGAAATTCCCTTCATAAGCACTTTTGGACCTTAAAAGATATTATATACTGTAAATCCAGGATAAATAATTGTTACCTCTCCCTTTAAAACACTTTTCAGAGCAATAAGTTGGTGCACTAGCAATATCAAATGATATGACCTATGATATTTTTAAAAATATTATTTTGAAATTGTGCACCTTAGCAGTGATCTCCACCTCTTCCTCATTGGTTAGGAAACTCCGACACAGTTATTCCTATACCCCTCCATTTCCCCTAATTCCAATACCCTATGGTTTCCCATTGAATTTAAGGGGAAATATCATGTTTCATCTGCTTGTTAGAATTTTGAGGGATCAGAAACCATTGAGGAGTTCAGGAATATTTCTGACTAGTTTTCTTCTGACTAACCACTCTGAATGACTAATGCACTGGAGTCATTTATTTCGGAAGTCATGACCCAGATTAAAAGAGAACACTTTTATCTGCAAATACAGACGTTAGGAAGATTTATTAACAGCTAAAAGTTTGCAGAGATGGTGAATACGATTTGAAACAGTCGACATAGTCAATACTAAAGAAAGAACAATGATGTGAATGTTGGCAGACAACTTTTAAAATATTAAAACCTACCATCTGGCAATAACTTGAATGGCATCATATAAAACAGGTTTGAATTAACTGATGTAGAATGAAATCTAAAATCAACTTAAATGCTCTTTCTTTAAATGCATATTGCCTCCTGAAATAAAACATTGAAAATTCAAATCAGCTTATTCTCTCACTTTTAAATATGTGCATAACTTGTGATTGAACTATCTCTAAGGTTTGTTCATTGAGCTTGAATAGATTAGTATTTCATAATTTAGAAAGCTTGAGTAAGTAGCATTTGGAATAACTAAATTTCTTAACTGCGTTATAACTTCTGGCATCCTTCTATCAAGAACATTCAAAATTACTTTGTTTTCCCTATGTTTTGAGTGCAGGATTTCTTACATCACTGCATAGCATAAATGTCAAACTATTGATGTCCTTTACTCAGCATTTTCTTTCCCTTATCACGTGCTGAGATTTATTTGAAAGTGCAGTTTTACTCTCTTTTGTCATTCACAGTGGTCGGCACTTTGTATACTATTCTGTACTTCAGAAAAACATTCACCAGCACTTCCTGCTTCCTCAGGGACCAAGTGCAAGCAGAAAGAGGACATTGTTGTCAACTAAAAGCTACTCAAAAATATAAACATTTGAATTGGCATTTTTGCTGCATTTGATATTTTGGAATTGGGAGCTGTTCTGGCGAAAACAATGGTATATCTGATCATTTGAAAAGAAAAAATCCTGGTTATACATTTGTACAATTTCTGTGACTCAAACAAACCAAGGAAGAAAGTTGAAAGGTAAGTGAAGTTCCAAAAATCTGACCCTCTCACCTACTGTCAGGGTATTTCAAAAAGATTAAGAAGTCCTCTCTTTGATTTGATATTAGACATACAAAGAAACACTGCCAATGCTAAAATGTGTTTTAAAAGTAAATGATTTAATCATTCTATTCTTACTTTGAAAAACAATATAAATCCTTTTTTTTTTTTGACACTGGACTTCCTTTTCCTATTTTTATTAGCTTTGGTTTGTGGGAATCCTGCCCCCCTTTCCACCCCAAATTCCATCAAATTGGGAGACTTTATTATTTGGTAAATCTATGTCAATATTGCTCAGAAGAACTTTCTCAGGAGACATATATTACTACACAGTAAAAGACATTGCTTTTCTTCAGATATACACAGATGGGGGACATGATTAATCATTAAACCTATTTTCAAAATTAACTTATTAAAGTATTTTCCTGTTAATCAGGATAAAATACTGTACTCATAACATTTTCTTTTTTCCTTCAACTTTGAAAATAAAGGCAGGGAGCAGAGAGCGAGTTCATGTGAAATGCAGCAATTCACACATTAAACTTGTAATTGTAGATTTCATGGGCAGCTAGCTGAATCTGAGCCACTATCAGAACCATTGATGGGTGTACTTCCATTCTTGTGATCAACTTAAAGCATCTTGATTAGCAAATATGTCTTGGAAGAATGTATCAAATAATACTTCAAAGTTACTTTAGCACCTACTTTTGTATTCAACCAACGGCCTGCTCTGACATTATAGCAAATTGTTTTTCATATTTTTATATCACCATGAAAAATAACATTTTCTGTAGCTTTAGTTAGTAAATGCAATACTACTTTCAGGGTACACATACAAATAAATATAGAGACTCAAGTGTATAGATGCATATACATACACATATAGACACATAACTAGGTGCTACTCTGTTTTTAATATCTGCACATGAAGTTGACCTATTTTATATTTTGGCTCCCAGCACAATATACCTACCTCATTACATATTGACCTTAACATTTGTTCATACCAAAATGCTTTTCTCTCTTTGAAGAATTTCAAAATCACCTCCTATGAGCTTCTTTTAATGTTGCAACAAACAGAATACCAAAAATACTACACAATGCCAATACTAATAATTTAGCCATTATTTTTACCATAATCGGAAAATAACAAATAACCATCCCTGAGGTTGAGCACATAATCAATAATCAATCTATTTCATTGTTAAAGAATGGCAAACAATAGACTTCATTTTATTACCAAGTCCATTTTATTAACATATCTTAAAATTGAGTAGTATTTTTACAATATTGTTAAATGCTAAGATTTATTATTTCCTCACTTATGTGGGTAATCTGACGTATTGCACTATATATTATGTATAAGTTAATCAACAATGGTTATATTCCTTAGTGATGTACCCATTAATCACAAGTGAAATCAATCATTTATATTAATGTTCTAATAAAAAATTCAGAAAAAATTTCTTATTTAATTTACTTAGAGATTTACTAGAAATTTCAGTAAATAGAATGATTTGTTCTGAGTGTTCCTTTAGTCCTTTAGTAAGACTTTGAAGAGGAAAAATAAATAATCCAACTACAGAGTGCTGATTTGGGACATAATTTGGAGTCTTTAAACCATCTAATTGTAGAATAGATCTATGAGAGCTGGTTGTCTAAGAAACTGTCCCAGCAAATCCTCAAGTCTTTCTGGACTCAGTGAAGCAAAGAC
This sequence comes from Balaenoptera physalus, assembly GCF_965194825.1. Classification (NCBI taxonomy): domain Eukaryota; kingdom Metazoa; phylum Chordata; class Mammalia; order Artiodactyla; family Balaenopteridae; genus Balaenoptera; species Balaenoptera physalus. The sequence continues at coordinate 105,025,794 of NC_138888.1, forward strand.
TTAGCAGATTCTTACAAAAATGCCAGGTCCAATTTAAAATCAAACACAACTATGATAGGTTTTCAATATGATAGTTGTTTTGTCTGTCTTCAAAATTTATATAAGTGAAATCATACAATAAATAAATATTCTCTTTAGCCTGCCGTCATTCTGCTCAACATAATAACTTGAGATTTGAAACAAGTTATTGAATATATCATTAGACTTTTTACTTTTACTTACTGACTAATATTTAATTGTATAGATATTAAACAACTGGTTTGTCCATTATTCTGTTGGTGGACATTTGGGTAGTTTCCAGTCTGGAGTAATTATGACTAATGCTACTCTAAGCATCCATTTACCAATATGTTGATAGACATAAATGTTCATTCTTTAATTTTTCTTGGTTAATATGTAGAAGTGTTATTGCTGGAACAAAGATTAAATGCATATTTTTCTTTAAAAGAAAGCACAAAATTGTATTCCAAATTTGTATAATTTTACAGTTTCACCAACAATGAATATAAATTCCAGTTGTTCTGTCACCTGGCCAGCATTGTGTTGTCAGACTAATTGTGGCCATTCTAGTGGGTGCGAAATGGTTTATCTCTTTGTAGTTTTAATTTACCTTTATCAGATGACTAATGATTTTGAGCATCTTTTAAATACTTTTTGTATATCTTCTTTTGTGAAATATCTCTTCAAATCAAGTGCCTATATTTTATAGAGTTTTTTTTTCATTTTATTATTTCCTTTTATGTATTCTTTACATAGTCTGTATGCAAGATTTGCCATACATATACTGCAATTATTTTCTCCCATTCTGTTGCTTAATTTTCATTTTATTAATATAATTTTATTTGTTTGGGAGTAAAATATAAATACAGTGGGGAGTATAATATAAATACAATAAAATGCACAGCTAAAAATTATGTGCTCAGTTCAATGACTTCTGATAATTGTATATACTATATAACCATCACACAGAACAAGAGCGTTACTTTTCTCCAAAACACGTCCATTGTGCTTTTTTCTAGTCCATTCATATGTCTGACACACTCTTTTTTTTCTGCCACCATAGATCAGCTTATATTGTTGTAGAAATGTATATAAATAAATTATGTACTATATTGGTTTTGGTTCATTTTCTTTCACTCAACATAATGTTAGTGAAATTGTGATGGGACACTATAATTTTTGGTGTGGTGGTTACAGTGTGTCCACAATCATCAAAACTTAAACTGAATGGCTCAAACTTGATAAGTGATATTGATTTTGATCTATGAGTAATAACGTTGGGCTTTCCTTAAAAAAAAACAAAAACCCTAGTGTATTTGAGTATAAAAATCAAGCAGGCATGAGAGACCAGTTTACTAAACAGGAATTACAATAAAAATAAAATGTTTCATCAAGAATGAGATGACAGTGTTGTAATACCTTGAAAGTACTATGCAAATAAATAATTGCCAAACCATACTTTTGTACACATCTAAACTATGATTTAACCATAAGGGCAATTTTAATACTCTTTTTAGACAATAAAAACATAGTGTTTATTGCAGAAAAAAAAGAACTTTAGGAAAAAACAAAGTTATTTCAGAAGAAATGTTGACAGAAATAAGTGGTAAACATATGGGTTAGTCTACAAAAATACTGATGGCTTAAATTTGGATTTTAAATATAAGTTTAATTAAACACTAGATCAGAATTAGTATAAGCTGATATGAAATGACCCTATTTCAAGCTTTCTAAGATTTTTCTACTGGTAGGGAGTAGGAAAGAGATATTTTTTAGGATTAAAATTTTTTGGAAGTTAGTCTTCAAACTAAAGTTTAAGAGCATTCACTAAAAAAAATTAAAAAGAGAATAATTTCTAAGCTTATAAGAGAAAAAGTTGGGAAAATACCCATGATCCAAAATAAAACAACAAAGTAGAACAAATGAAGCATGGAAAAAGCAAGGTGAATAGAAAGTACAAATTATCCAGGTAGAAATAAATTCAAATATGTTAGTGGTTATAAACAATGCATGTGGATCATTTTCCCTCATTAAACAGTAGAGATTGTGAGATTAGCTTGAAAATGTGCATGTGTAACTCTTCCAAGCTATATCAGGGCATCGAAAGGTATTAAGTAAATGTATGGGAAAATACACTAGGCAAATAAATACCAATGGAAAAAAAGCTATGGAATTAAAACAGCATGTCCACTTTCTATGTAACTAGTGTATAAATCACTTAGTTACAAGCAAAAACGATCACAGGAAACTTAAATACTTACAAAACACATAGGTAGAACAAAAATAATGTAAAACAAATAAATAATACCAACCACATCTGTTACAACAATACATGTCAATGATTTACTCCCAACTAAAATGCAAATAAAATAAGATTGTATCAAAATGATTAATAATAATAGCAAAATAATACCAAGTATTTGCTGCACCCTAAAAGCATTTCTAAAACAAGTTGACAAAGAAGGTTTGAAGGCATAAAAATGGGCAAAGATGTAAAAAGAAAATGGTATAAAATTAGTTTCAAATATTAATTTAAAGCAAGGTATAATTAAGGCAAAACACTTCAATAGGATAGAGAATGTCATATTATATTGATACAAGATACTATCTATAATGAAAATATCATAGTCATAAAATTTTATGAGCCAAATAAAAGAACATTAAAGTATATTAAGCAGAAAGTGTTTAAAAAATTCAGAGATATATACAAAATACACAAATATATTTGAAGATTTCAACACACCATTTTCTGCATATTAAGCATAAAATAGTGAGAAAATGAAGCCATATAGGATTCTTACTATATTATCTATGTTATTTATGGTGTTGAGTGGGAGAAACTAAACAACTGAGATATAAACTCAGATACCTATGTATTGATATATACACTTACTGTTGAAGCATCATTTTTGGAATATGTGGGATAGGATATTGGAAATTAAGAGAACGGCCCCTTACTTACTAAAAAAAAAAAAAAAAAGTTGTTCTTACTTATTGTAAATATAGCAGTGGAGATGCTAACAGCTGCATTCGGAATAGAAGATTAGGTGTAACTTTATCAAGACTATGTCTCTCCAAAGTTAGAAATCTTCTAGCTTCTATAAAGCATACAGTTAGGTGACAAAGATCTTAAAACTATTATTACATTAATTGGGAGATTTGAATATGCATTTTTTCCCACAAGTTTTCTTAAAATGGGACAATGCCATAACAGAAACTTATCATCTCTTAATATGATATTGAAAAATATACTCTAAAAAACTATTACAAGTTTTAGTTGGTCAAGTACACTAATGTTTCTTTATTTATGTTTTTGTTTTTATGTATTGGAGATAAATTTACAGGGCACTTAATGTACAAACAAATCAGCTTTCAAGAAGATAGTGTCTTACCACAGCTTTGCACTGTTTTTGATAGTATATTTTTGCCCTTTTCACTATGTTGGAATAAATTCTGCTACATCTAACAGAAAATAAATAATAATAATAGTGACTTAAGATGAACATTTCATTCTTTTCATACCTGAAAGATAGGTGGTTGAGGATGGGAGAGGGCCACAGAGCCATTAGGGATTCTGGGTCTATTTTCTTATTCTACTATTCTTTGTGAAGGACAGTCCAAGAAGGCTGCTGACCTTAGCCTTTCTATGACCTCTTTTTTATTCAGCCTTCTCTTTCTGGAGAAAAACCATAGAGACTTTTCTTTCTGCCAGTTGCTTGCCTAAAACCTGAGCTCCAGAAAGAAATACAGCTAAAAAATAAAAATAAAATAAAAACTTTGCCCCTCTTAAGTTCTCTTGTTCCAGATGTGGCCTAGAATGAACTGAGCTTCTTGAACTGAAGAGGCCGTGTGGCTGTACAGCAATTCAGCATGTTGAAAATGCTCCCATGATCAATACCACTTAAAGGATTAACACAGGGTATGTCCTAGAGCCCTTCCTTAATCAGAAGGAAAAGCTCTGAACTGTCTGAGATTGAATTATTCACCAGTTTGGTGACCTAATTCAAAGTTCCATTGAATGCATATATACATGTATATGTTATTACGGACAAATTTTGTCCTTTCAGAATTCACATGTTGCAGCCTTAACTGCCTATGTGACCATATTTGAAATACAGCCTTTACAGAGGTAGTTCAGATTAAATGAGGTCATAAGGGTGGGACCCTAGTCCTATGGGACTAATGTCCTTATAAGAAGAGGAAGAGACACCAGAGTGATCAAACCCTCTCAGGAACACTCACAGAGGAAACGTCATGTGAGGCACAGTAAGAAGGTGGCTGGAAACCAGGAAAAGAGCCCTCACCAAACACCAAATTTGCTGGCACCTAGATCATGGAATTCTAGCCTCCAGAAAATACATGAGAAAATAAATGCCTATTGTTTAAGCCACTCAGTCTGTAGTATTTTGTTATGGCAGCCTGAGCAGACTAATGTGTGTGTGTGTGTGTGTGAGTGTGTGTGTAAAACAAAACTATTCTGTGGTATTTTAGAAATATTTTAGTTGTCTAGGCAAATAATTATCATATTGTGATGCCAAGAATTTTAACCTCAAAGCTCTTTTTATTTTTATTTTTTCAAAATTTGTTCTACTATTAGATTTATAGAATAGTTGCAGAAGTAGCTTAGGCAGTTCCCATAATCCTTCATTCAACATTCCTCAGTGGTTTATGACTTAACATAACTAAAGATTAGTTACTACAAACAAAGATCTATGAAAATTTAGCATAAACAAGACATATTTGCTGAATGTGTGAATGATAACTAGCTCTGGTTTATACTAATAACAGTTTTATATTAATATGTTTCTCATTAATATAAAATATGTTTATTAACTCATTTTGTTGTGCTTATTCTGAGAAATTTTGCATATAATCTTACTTTTGACACTGTAAGCACTTCAATTGACAGACTACGAGATAATAAACAAAGAATTATGACCTCTTAATGTGATCAAACAGCAGGAGGGAAAGAAAACTGCTCAAATATGAGATACTTAACAATTAGCACTTTACGGAAGGACATACCATAAAAAAACACATAATTTAGTGTATTTTCAGAATGAAAGTATGAATTCTAAGGTTTAATTCAAACTATTGTAAAATCTCGAACAGCTGTCTCTGCCTTGCTTTCCTAAGCATTATCAGAGGCCCACACCAGTGATGCTACAGGCTGTGACCCTATTGTCACCCACAGCATTCTTAGTCTTATAGATAATTTTAGCTTGTAAGTAAGCACCAAGAGCTTCAGTAAAGCTTTAACCTCTGAAGAGTATCAATTTCATAACAAAAGATGATTGATCAACCTTTCTCTACCACTTATGTCATCACATGAAAGACTCAGGATCCTACAAAAGTTATCATAAGAAAAAATTCCATAGTTTTCTATCTTCTCAATTAAACTTATTTGAGAACAAAACCAATATTAAAGGAGTAATGGCTAGCAGTGGGACACATCAATGTTCAGGAGAGATCAAAATTTAAAATCCATTTCTTCGTGTGGTGAAGTTTTTCTAATTTCATTTCTATGCTATTTCAAATAATGTATGGAACCAATCTGAAAATAAAATTGAGCAAATGCAGCAACTTATTGGCTAATATTTTATTATCTATATATTGTCTATAATGTCTAAGGAGATCATAGTTCCAACAATGTCTCAATTATATAGATAACAAAATATCATTGTTAAATAGAAAAAAAATATATATTTTTGACAGCGCTGTACAGCAGGCGGGATCTTATTTCCCGACCAGTGATCGAACCCATGCCCCCTGCAGTAGAAGTGTAGAGTCCTAATCAATGGAGCACAAGGGAATTTCAAAAAAATATTGTCTAGTGTAAGTTTACTTCTTTCTATTTTAGTTTTAAGTCTGCTTATATGGGAAAAGGATTGTGGAATATTAATATGAGGTGCTTTAGATATTTTATTACTATTCACATAATGAATTTTATTATTAATAATTTAACTAATTATTTACAAATAATTTGTTTCTTCTTTTAATATTACCCCAAAATAATTTCTGAATTTATATGCCATATTCATTATTTGGTTGTCAGAAAATTGTCCTTCCCTTGTTAGCAGAAGTTAAGTATGTCATTTAGCAACTTTTAAAGTACAGAAGGTAATAAACATATTTGATCTAGCCACAGCTATAAAGAGGTGAAACAAATTATTAAAGTATGGAAATTACTAAAGTTATAATATTTAGACTAAAAACTGTCAGTCCAAGAGCTGTTATATTTTGGAAATATTTCCCTATGAAATAATAACTAATACTAAGTAATAATTAATTAATAATTAATGTATTAATAACAAGACAATAATTAAAACTTGTTTCCACATTAGAGTTTTACTGTCTATAAATATAAAACAGAATGAGTAGTAAGACAAATAGAATATGAGATAACCTGCTAATTGAGACAAACATTTATGGCACTTTACTTAAATGATGTAGAAAAGTATGGTCCCTTGTTTAAAGGTTGACACTCAGGTTTATATTTGGGGGCCTCTTTAAAGGGAAGAACAATGTATAATGGAATTATATCAGCATAAACCCTAGGATACGGGCTAACCTGAATCTGATCTATTCTACTCAAGAATATGAATTTTCCATATGCACTCAGAGGATTCTAGCTATGTTGCAACTGTCATAGATAAAGTTGAAGAGTAAAAGCAAATTTACCAAATTTCAGGGAATGCATATTGCATTCTGGGAAAAAAAAGAAAGAAAACTAAGTAAATCAACATACATTTAAACCAAACATTCATCTGAATTGTTCAACTCAGAGAGTGGTCCTAATCAATATGAATCATGAAATCCATACTGAGTCTTCAGATTTCAGCTGCTAAGGTGGCTAAATCACTGACTAACATTGTCTTCCTGCAGTACATATTTTTAGTCACATATAGAGTCACAGTCTCAGGGCAATTATTGAAATTAGCAAATATATAAACCATTTGGAGTAAAGTTTTTGAAGGTAGTCTAATGAAACCCTTAGTGTACAATCAATACAAAACAACAGTAGCCAAGGAATACAGTGATTCTCAATCAGATATTATAATGCAAATTGTAGGGTTTGCTGTGTAATGCCTTCCATAAATCTTTACATTTCAAAATGGTATAAAATAGTAAAATTGTTTACTAAAAAAAAAAAAAAAAAAAGGGCAACCGAAATTGTATATACTAGATGCTTGAAAAAGGAAAGAAGAAAAATAAAGATAAATATACCTCTAGAGTTTATGGGGGCACACTGTACCACTGGCATATTGTGTATGTGTGTGTGTGTGTGTGTGTGTGTATGTATGTGTGTGATTTCGTTCTTTTATATTACCTATACTTTTAGTCTCCTTCATAAAAATCTTTTATCTTTTGTTTTTCTTTTTTTTTTTGGTGTGTGTGCTTGTTATTTCCCTAATTGCCAATGGGAGGGTATAAATTTCTCCTAAGTCCCCCAGTTTCTTCCTTTTAAGTGTCACTGACACCCTACAGAATGTTAAAGCTAAGGAGATGGGAACTTCACTCTTCTCGTCCACAAGTGCAGCGGAAGAGAGGAAGTTAGACCACCCCCCCCAAGGAGTGTGAGATCCTTTATTGTTCCTTTCCTTTAATCAGTGGGTCTCAATCAGGGTGTTTTTGTCTCCCAGGGGATATTTTGAAATGTCTAGAGACATTTTGGTTTGTGACAACTGCAGGAGGTGGTTGTTACTGGCAACTAGTAGGTAGAGATAAAGATGTTAAGACCCCACAACAAAGAATTAGCCATCCCAATAGGACCATTGCCTGGAGGTTAAGAAAGTCTGATTTAAATGGGCTTTGGTTTGCTTACTTTTCTTTCTGGTATGCAAATACAATTTTCATGAAATTTGATACACTTGCTTTTCCTGTTCAGATTTAGCTATGACAATTGTATACTTTTTTATTTTTCTGCTCTTATCTTTATTTTTACTCTCTCTAGTCAGCTTCTTTGTTTTTTGTTTTTTTGTTTTTTGTTTTTTTTTAATCAATTCTTATTTCCAGTCAGGCTTCTTTTCCTTACAATAACTATATACTCATTAAACTCTTTCCTTACTCTGATAATGCTTATTATCTACCATTCTCAAACCTAAAGAGATACTCAAATAACATACATTACTTTAAAAGTAGGGGTTTTATTAAGCACAAAACTTGCACAGAGTTTGTTATGGATGTAGATGTGTTGGATATAAGGAAACATAATGCATCCCTCCTGCTCTTTTGGATAGTAAAAATTTGGAAGCGAGATTATGTTGAGTAAATAACTAACATAACCACTCTCTTTCACAAATTCATGAATAATGACATATGTGTTTGTGTGTATATACATATACACTTATACACCTATAGATATATACACACATATGCATGATCATGACTGTAATCCTTAAACTTTTCAGGATCACAGAACCCTTTGAAAATTACATTAAACTCAATTAAGAAAAATATAACCTATTTTAATTTTGTATTGTAAATTATTTTCTTGTGATACACTATTTTATACTATACTTTATAATGATGTATGCTTTCATTCAATTCAACAAATTTGCACTGCATGTATTCTAAGTGTTAGATAATTGGACAATTGGAGATATAGGAATGGTCAGAAATTAGATATATGAAATTGTGATTCAAAGTAGAAGAGTTTGGGTTAATTATGAAGCCCATGGTATGGCCAAAGAAAAAAGTCAAAAAAATGGAAGATAAAGTCATTGGAAAGAGGAGGACAAGAAAACAAGGGGACAGGATTTTTGGGTGGATCATTTACAAATACAGAATGTTATTCAAAATCTAGGCTGTAAAGCAGTTGCCAAAGTCATTAAAGAATGGGGGAGAATGACTAGAATGCTGTCATAGGAGAAAAAGAGTAGGGGTGCAGGATTTATAACAAGTTACATAAAGCATAAAAATCAAGGACTTTACTCTTTTTTTTAAAATTAAAACAGGGACAATGGTCTCAAAAAGACACTGATCAGGTAAGTGAAGAGGAAAATTATACTTCCCACCTATATGACTATATATGGATTTTGATTAAATGACCAATTCCACTTGGGAGAAGTTCAAGAAAGCAGAATATTAAGAAGTGCTAATTTTTGTTTAAGGCTAGGTGTTATAGGGAATATTCATGAAAGAGTTTGATGATGTTCAGGCAGCCTATTAAATACCTTCTACTTCCAAGTAAAATGAAAATTGTGAACATGAATCAAAAAAGTCAAATTTATTTCTGCTTAAATATTTCTATTAAAATGTTTTGTTAGTCTTGAAAACGAGGTTTAAATTATTGAGTGGTCTTTTGTAAAGCAACATGCCATATTTCATCTCCAATCAATTTTTCATTTCTCATTTTTATGGCAATAAGTGCTGAAACCCTGAATCAGAAGAGCATATAGAAAAAGAATAAAAACTCCCATAGCTCACTTTGACAAATGAGGATAAGTCTGTGTCAAGGAACAACAAAACTCTCTAAGACTTGAGTGAAATGTATGAAGCATCATTCCCTTTGTCCTTAAAGTCAGTGAGGTCATTTTTGGCAAGGTCTGCATCATTGATTTTCTGTCCATGTCAGTAAGGAAAGGATTACAAATCCATGTTTCAATTTTAAGTTCATCTGAGCAAAAGTAACATTCAACAACTTTCTTCAGGGTTTCCAGGTTTCTGCAGATATATACCTGCAGATAAATTAAATGGGAGAATTTACATAGTTGTCTTTCTCAAGTAACCTAATATAGAGTGCCAGCTTGACCAAAGCAGTGTTCATAATAGTGAGCTTGAAGGACTGAATTTTGAAGGCTTTAACTCACTCATACACCCATAGAACTCCACCAAATGAACCACAGTATGAACCACAGAACTCTTTATTTTTAAATTGTTCTTAGATTGGCCATTTCTTATCTCTAAAAGAGTGAAACTTCTGCTGAGTTTGAATAAATTATTTCATGCATAGTCAATTAAACCAGTGAATATTGTGTAGTTTGAAAACTTTATATTTTTGCCTTAATTTTTACAAGTCCACTTAAAAAGATGATGGTTCAAGGATTAGCTCATAGAGACCCAGTTTCATGGCAGTAGAAAAAAATTTCAAAATCACATTATAGTGTTGGACACCAAGACATGCAATGCAGAAAAAAATGGGACATCACAATGTGTGATATTTTCCTCTTCACAAAATCCGTAAAAACCTATCTCTTGTGAAGAATCAAAACAGTCTAATAAGTGATTAAAATACCAAGAATTTTCTTCCAGCTCAGGTTTTCTTTGACCAAAAAAAAATCACCCACCATTTCAAAGTTATCAGCTTTTATGGTACCTTAAACAGGACGAAACAAGTGTTAGCTATCTTGATAGACATCACTAATTTCATTAAGCTTCATGTTGAAGAAATATGGCAAGACCATGTCTTTAATAATTGCAATCCGAATATTAGAAAACAGGATTTTAATGTGGTTGAAATCATTTGACAGATGCATGGCTTTGTTTGTTAGATTTCCTTGTGTTTCAAATACACAAACCAGTTGAATCTTGGCTTCACTAGATGTCCCACAATTGTATAATTTTCTTTTTTAACAATATGATGAGCAAGTATTTCGTGTTCATGTAAATCTAGATTTAGATAAAGATCCGTAAGTATTATCCCAATCCTTAATTCAAAACAAGGATTCCACATTTTCTGATTTATTTTCTGTACATTTTTACTTTGTTGAATGCATTATAACTATAATTTTATTTCACAATTTTTTGGCTGTTTGATTTATTTTTATTCGACCTTGAACAATTTAAATAAAACCAAAGGATATCTGCTTCTCAATATATTTATTTGCTTACATATTTAAAGAGAGTACCTATCCATATGAGGAATGGCCTGTGTCTGTAACCATAATGTTAAGGTGCATATTTTTAGTTCCAACCTATTGGAAACTATTCTAGATATCATAAAATAGTAAAATTGAAGACCACGTTATGTGATCTGGGACTGTACTATCCTGTATCTTTCTAAATACTGGAGAGAAAAGGGTACTCTAAAAACTTAATTTGGGGTTCCAGGTTAAGAAGGTGGATTAAAGACTTACTTACATTTAATTTTGTGTCATCATGAAATATCCTTCCAGTTATTGAGAAAACATTATTTTTAAGTCATAAAACTGCAGAGATAGAGGTTATAGGAGATAGGACAACAGCAACAAAAGCAGATAAACAAATGGTAACTGGAGGCAGGTCTGAGATAGCTGAAATCTAAACCAAGAGTGGGCAAAAGATGAGAAAGCCGGCTCTGCACTGAAGATCCCTCAAATGGATCAGCAAGTGCCTTCGAAATTAGGGATAAAGTGCTGGTGGCTAAAATGAGAAAGGTTGTTGAGGGCTGTTTAATTAGGAAGCAGTTCAATCCCTAGGTCATCTATAACAATCTCTTACAAAATTCCACTTTCTTCATCCCGCCTGAAATCTGGAGTTACGTTCCTTGTGACCAAGCACAGTGAAAGAGGCCATATCTGAAGCTATTGTCACCCTTAGAATAAATATACAGAAATTTTCAAAATGAATAAAAATATTATATTAACTTATGAGATCCACAATAGCAATAGAGTGATGCTAAGAATTGAAGCCAAAACGAAAGACATTGCAAACATGAATGATGAAAGTATAACTTGGCAATTATCTTTTAAACAGTAACTTGACACAATCATCCAATGTCTATAAATGGTAATACAGATGAAAACATAAAATTTCCAAAGTAAAGGAAATTTTCATACATTTGTAATAAGCAGATGTTTGCATATGCAGAGATTCTTGGGAAGAATGTACAGGAAGCAGGTATTGTTTACTTTTGGGAAAAAGAACTGCTAAAGGATGTAACAGAAACATAGTTTTCACTTTTAATCAACTTGTGCTTTTCTACTTTGTATAACATCAATATATTGCCTGTTCAAAAATTAAATTTATATATGCATGTATATTTCCCTATGCCAATAAATTGGTAGAAACTCATGTTGGGAGAGCATGGATTTTAAAGAACCAGCAAATATAAAATGTTTCTTACAAATAAAAAATTTAAAATAACAATTAGAAAATATTTGAAAAATTAATCTTTTATATTTAAGTCATGAATTTCTTAAAGTTTATTAAATTTCCAAGGTAATAATCACAGAATTTACAGAATGCAATTTTAAAGACCTTAAACTTTATAGGTATGGTACAGTTTTACAATTCTTGTATTTCATATCAAGCACATACACATTTTATTAACAAATAAGGAAATATTTATTGTATGCACCACTTTTTCCTCTTTAAATCGTAACACAGAGTATATGTGGAACATTAACAGCCAGATTAATATAACCTAAGAACAACCAAATACTAAATTACATGATCCTAGATGGCAGATATATCTGTTAAGGATGTTTTGGTTGCAAGTTACAGAAGACCTGACAAGACTGGCTTAAAGAACTTGGACTCTATTTGTTGACATAAGAAGTCTAGAGGTAAGCATTTCTTGGCTCAAGTGCAATGACATCAGGCATAGCAAATCTGTGATTCTTTTGGTCTTATCTTCAGAGTGGTCAGAGGGCAAGGACAGATTGAGCCATCATATAAATGTTTAACATAGAAAGAAGGAAAGAAGGGGATAAGAATAAATCCAGGAGACTTTGGTTATGATTCATTGATGATAATTGGGCCAAGTGGGCATGCATGCTGGGAGAGCTGACATTTAGCTATTAAAGCCTCTACCACAGGGACACATCTGTTTTCTGCCACCGCATGAACAGGAGCTACTACTTGATTACCAAACTTTTATCTTCTTGATGGGCACATAACTCATTTTACAGAATTTCAGAAGTTGTCTTAGACCTAAAAAACTGAAGTGATATGTTCTATTTCTAGAAGTGACCATCACACTATCCACAATCATTTTCTGTTTTCTGCCACTGGGTGTTGACCTCCAGAATTACTTAGGTATCATGTGGTGAAGATGGGGGAGTCTCCCGGATCTTCGAATCACTGTTCAAAAATGTGCTTTCTACTGCCTGTCACAAAAGCCTATTATAGAATTAATACTAGGGAGAAATAAAGTTTTATGTTTAAGTTACTGAAATTTTTAGACAACTTTTACAACAATCAGCTTAATTAACATAGTGCTTTAGTTTGTCTTTATCCTTACAGCACTCAACAAAATTTCTTTAAAAATATCTAGATCTAGATTGAAGATTTCTCACACCAATAACAAAGTCATATTAAAAAGGCTTGTTTATTTTTTGTTTTGTTTTTTATTTACCTTAACATCAATGAAATACTGAGCTATTGAAGTATTTTAATTGGGTAGTGATATTATCAATTTTTTGATTGAAAAAATTCACACCAGCTGTGGTATATACTGTTTGGATTTAAAACTGAAGATTAAACAAATATTATAATAATTAGAGTGGAATGCTGAGAGTCTAAGATAAGAGAAGTACAGTGGGGAAAGAAAGGAGTCCACAGATCCAAAAAATTTACAAAATTCAATAGATGGGTTGGTGATTCAATTACTAGATAGGAAGACAGAATTTCAAGGATGATGTCCAAGTTTCTAGTTGGGTAAAAATGTAGTGATAGGTGCTCACAAAGAAGGATCATAAGAGAAGGCGGCTGTCTGATGAGACAGTAATATTTTTAGCCTTAGGCATGCTGATATTAAATTTGATGTCTGTAGATCAAATAGATACCTAATTTTCCAGGTTAAGAAACTTTGTCTAAAAATCTAGTTTTGGAAGACATCAGAATATCATGTTGCTTACATGAGGATAAGTGAAATCATTTAAGATCAATATTGATTGAGAAGAATAATTCATAAGTTAATTCTTGAGACCAAATTGAAAAGAAGAGTAGACTAAGAAGGATACGGTGAAGGATAAAGAAATATAAAACAAGGAAAAGGTAAGAAAAAAGCATGGAATGATCACTGATATGAAATGTTGTTTAAAGAGCATGTCAAAACACATAGGCCACTGGTAATTTTAGCAAGAGAAGCTTATTGGGGTGATATGAGTTATCATCAAATTTCAATTGTACTGAAGTAGAAATGTTATATCAGAAAGAAGAGACAGTAAAAGTTCTCTGTCAAGGGAGTCAGGAAGAACTCCTGTAAAACATGGAATTAGAATTTTTAAAAGGAGATATTGAAACATATTTAATATTGGTTAGAAGGATCCAGTATAGGAGTATAAATGCTGGATGAAGAGGGAGAAATTGTAAGATGTATGTTTCTCAGGAGGCTGGGAATGAGGAGATCCAGCTAATAAGGTTATATTTAGTGACTGAATGAAGAAAGAGTTCCCATGTGATGGTTTCCAAAAGGTGAAAGTGGTGACAGCAGATTCTGATATTTAAGGAGTTTAAATTGAAAGAGTTTTTAAAGAACAAGGATCCTGAAATCTATATGTAAACATAGAATAAATGTTGAGGACTGAACTGAGGTTAGATACCTTTACTATGACAGTAATTATTAAATTTATAAGATATTTTCCGTTTATGTTTAGTAGCTCAGAGTAGGTATGGAAATTCTTTATCAAGAGTTTTGCCATGCTTTGGAGCAGAGGACAACTGGCCAAGGGAGTTGGCAATTTCAGCAAAGGAAAAGTTTTGGTGATTTATTTGAAGTTCATATTAGATATATAAAGAAAGTTAGATAATTGCAAGTAACTGAGCTGACAGCAAGTTGAATGTAAAGAATTGGAATCTGAAAATGTTAAATTATTTGATAGATCAGGTCTGGGCTATAAGCAGTAATGTGCTGGAGCAGATTAGGTGCACTTCTTCTGATTTGTGTTCAGTGGGAGAATTACCAATGTAAATCTTCATGTGACCCAAACCAGTTTGTGTGTGTGTGTGTTTCTGAAAACTGGTTGTTAAACAATCATGACAATAAGCTCGAAGTCGTGCCTCTGGAAGTTGGATGGCTGGCCTACATGAGTAGAAGTAAAAAGTAAAGATGCTGAGTTTTTAATAGTTCATCCACATTACAACTTGAAATTCCTGATCATGATGGCAGGACTTTGAGTGAAGGAGTCAGGTGCCAACATTTTCAATAAATTAATGGAATTTATCAGGTGTTAGATAGATAAAGTACTGAAGTTGGATATGGAGTGATACTAGCTAGAGAAGAATATATACATCCAAAATAAGACATTTAACACATCTAAGTCAATTGTGGGAGGGTAGGAGGTCACTGAACTCATCTCCCCCCCCAACAAAGACATCAAAAATACAACAAAATGTGGAACAATTCTCCATGAAAACTAACTGGAAAATGGCAGAAAGACTCCTGTACAACCAAGGCTGTAAGAAAGATCCACAAGAAATCGGGTAGGAAGGAAAGAGAAGTCATCAGGTCGGGACAACAAAGATATATTGTAGAGCACAGAGATATATGATATATACCATTTTTTTGGTAATAAATTTAAATGGAGTACAAGCTATAAAAAGATTATGTTGTACACCTGAAACTAATATAATATTGTAAATCAACTACACTTCAATAAAAAGAAACAGAGAAAGGAAGGAAGGAAAGAAGGAAAGAAGGAAAGAAGGAAGGGATTTACATAAGTATGAAAGAGATTAATAATTGTAGTGTGGTCTTTTGAAGTGAGGAAGATTAATCTCACATCCTAATACTGAGATGTGTGGGATTTGCCTGAGTCAGTAGTACTGAGAAGACACAGAGCAAGTGATATCTTCAAGGGTAAGGAAGTTTTCTTTGTTGCCATCCATGGAGTAGATGCTCAGTAATGAGACCAACCATGTATAAGAGCATTTATGACTAGAGAGAAGATTTTGAGATGTTTTGGAGGTAACTTTGATTGGTATGCTCATTTTCCTAAGGTTGAAGTGGGAGGGTGTGTGGCCAGAGAGAAGACAACAAGTCCATGTGGTAATGAAAGTGTAAAAGGACATGAATGATCAAGAGACTCTTATGTTTAGGTGGTAACCAAGACCTCAGCGATATAAAACGTAGATGTTGTCAAGTTTTTCAGAGGAATTAATCCCTAAAACCCAATAGCAGATGAAGTTCTCAAGCATCTCCATAACTTTATAAATTGTGCCTCTGAAGCATTGTGCAATGAACCAACTGTTTGTTTCATGAACACTATGTGTGCATTGAAAAGAAAAGGTATGTGTCTCTCATGATTCTAGCAAACACTGAGTTTTAGAAGTAGGCTTCTTTGGCTTTAGTTGATTCTATTCCCAAGGAAGTTCTGATTTCTGTTACTTAAAAAAAGCTATGATAAAATATGAGTCATTTAAAGTCTCTGAAAATTTGCTGTAGAAATGTGGACAAGCTCCGTTGGAAAAGTAAGGTAAGAAATACAAATTAATTACTAATATCATTGGCCCTTGAACAACTCATAGTTAGGGTGCCAACCCCAATGTTGTCTAAAATTCAAGTGTGACTTTACAGTTGGACCTCTGTATCCATGGTTGCACATCAGGGAATCAACCAACTTTGGATCATGTAATATTGTAATAAGCATTTAGTAAAAATAATACAAATATAAGTGTATCTGTGCAGTTCAAACCTATGTTGTTGAAGGGTCCATTGTAATTGAAACATTCCCCAAGAGAACCATAGGAAAGCAATATCCTAGCAACCACTGGAAGTGAAGTCATAAATTACAGTCTTGGGGGTGGCACCCAGGTGTTAATAGGTAAGGTAGTGTCTACCCAAAAATTAACCAATCTCACTATTTCTTCAAAATGAAAAATACAAAACCAGAAATTGTATCAGGAAAAAAAATGGCAGAGTCATATCTGTTTGCCTTACTTAAATAAGTGGGTCACATTGGTTTGAAATTTCTGGCTCAGAAATGTCATTGCTAAGGTAAACAAGAAGTTGGCAGTGGGGGAAAAGGACATTTGAGTCGGGGAGCTGTGACAAAAATTGTCCTTTTCAATCTGAGCTGTTTCAATCAGACTAACATCACATTGATACCAGTACAAGAACTCAGGTATGAAATACGCAACCATCCAAGTCACAGCATGAAATCAACATGGGCTATTTCTGGTAAAACCTCAGGCACCTGTTAAGCCAAACGGAAACTCGGGTTCTGACTCTGTCTCATGTCAGAGCAGGCCTTGAATAAAAGGAGACTACTGCATCAAGACATGATATAGGAAACTGTGAAGTAAGGTAAAACATTAAAATTTATAATAAAATATTAAATGGTACTTTACATTTTTAAAAGATTTATATTTCTGCTTTAAACATATAGGGCCTCTTTTATGCTTTTTATGTCTTTTAACATTAATTTTCTCTTAATTTTTGTTGAGGTATAATTTTGTGGTATACAGAATAGTGGCCTCTCAGGGTGTGCACAGACAATCAAAGATTCTGATAATCCCCAGGACCTGGGAATATGCTACTTTATATGGCAAGGGAGAATTAAGGTTGCAGATGGAGTTAAGTTTGCTAGTCAGCTGGATTTAACATAGGGATATTATCCAGGATTATCCAGGATTATACACTGGGCCAATGTAATCACAAAGCTCCTTAAATGTACAAAAGGAAGGCAGAAGTGTCAGTTTCGAGTGATGAGATGTGAGAAAGACGCAGTCAACAATTGCTGCCTTTGAATATGGAAGGGTGCCTGGAGGCAAAAAAAAAAAAAAAAAAAAGTAAGCAACCTCTAGAATCTAGAAAAGGCAAGGAAAAGAGGTTTCTCTCCATTAGAGCTTCCTGAAAGGAACACAGGCTTGCTGGCATCTTGATTTCAGCCCAGGGAGACTTATTTGGGGTACTGACCTCCAAAACTATGAGATAATACATCTATGTTGTTTTAAGCCACTAAATTTGTGTTGATTTTTTGCAGCAGCAATAAGAAACTAATACAACATGAAACACAGTGAGAAGTCGATTTCTTCTAATAACTGAAAGAAGAGTGCCTCCAAATATTGTGAATGTATCTAATCATTCCTTTCATTCTGTGAGGATTTTCTTTACATCTTTTGAAACTCTATTATTATGGGCATACTAAATTTGGCTTGTTACATACCCGTGGTGAATTACCCCTTTTATCCTTATGCAGTGTCTCTCTTTATGTCATAATACTGCTTGGCTTGGGGTCTACATTGTCTGATATTGATACAGCCACACCAGCTTCCTGAAGCTGTTTATTCAGTATGCTAGTTTTTCACCCTTTTACTTTCAACCTATGTGTTTCTATTGACAGCATAAATTTGGTCTTGCTTTCTTATCCAGTCTAGCAATCTGTGTCATTTAATTAGAGTGTTTTCTTTTAGATTTAATATAATGATTGATGTGGTTTAATTCTACCTTCTTGTTATTTATTATCCATTGCCCAAGCTTTCTTATACAGTTCTTTTCTGGCTCTTTCCCTATCTTTTCATTTAATAAAATATTTTCATTTATGTCCTCTATTGGCTAGTTAGTCTCATCTCTTTCAATAGAGGCATCCTTAACTCATTAAAGTATATGTAGCATTAATATTATGCCATTGTAATCTTCATACTCCCTAAGTCTTACTCCCAACTTCTGACTTTACAGATGAACATTCTCACTTTCCATATCTGACTTCACATTTCACAATTTCCACTTCCTTTTTCCCACCCTCAACTTTTCCTTCCTTTTTCCTACATTACAAAAATAGTAAACATATAATAGAATTTCTTTCAACTGCCTGCCCCAACTGTGCAATTATTGACATCTTTTCCAAATACATCTGAGAACGTTTTTATTTCAGTTATTTTATTTTATAATTGCTAAATGTTTACTTGTTTTTAATAGTTTCCTTTTTTCTTGCTGAAAATACCTGCATTTTTACTCATGAAGATGATAAGTTTCCCTTTAAATATATTTATAATAGCTGTTTTAAAGCTTTTGTGTGCTAAATCCAATTTCCTTAGTCTTTTGCAATCAATTTATATTGACTGCTTTCTCTCTTGACTTTGGATAACATTTTACTGTACTTTGCATGTATAGCAAAATTTTAAATTGCTGGCCATACTGGGTGATACATTTTAGAGGCTCTATATTCTGTTATCTTACACTGAGAAATGTCGTGTGTTCTAGCAGGTAGTTCAGTTATTGCCTAATCACCTCGGACCCATGTAGATTTGATTCAGTGCTTAATTAGGGCAGATATGTGGAAAGATCAATGAGTTTCCTAAGGTCACCTAGCTTGATGATTCTCAACCTAGAAATGCTGAATCTCTTGTTGATCTTATTGAGTTTGGTTTTGAGCTTCACAAGAGTGTGTCTAGAGCAAGTTCTTTCTGTACAGTAGTTCATTCCTAAGTATGGTATTTCTGGTATCTTAGATGAATAACCTATGCATTAAAATGTTTTTTCTATCCTGGCGAGGCCAGTACTAAATAATTTCTCAGAATCTTTGCTCTTTAGTCTTGTTTTTCTGCTCACAAACTTAACAGCAGCTGCTGTTCTGTAAACATCATATTTTCTTGCTCTGCACATACATGGACCTCAACCCTCAACCAAGAACTTGTGGGGAAGCCCTATGTAGGCTTCTTATGTTTCACTCTACTTCTTTTCTAAGTGCCCCACCTCTCAGACTCCAAATTGCTTTAGGAGACACAAATTCTCAACTCAGATTATTTATCTCAACACAGTGACAACATTCTGGTTTGGGAAATTGTTCACAGGCTGGGATGATCATAGGCTTCATCTTGTGAACTTATCTCCTATCAGGGATTGACATCTTATGATGTCTGTTTTTCAGGACTAAAGACTTGGCCACATATATTTTGTTCATTTTTATAGTTGCTGCTAGTAGGAAGGCGATTGTAATAACAATTATTCTGTCATGTCTGGAAAGAGATATTCCTTCTTTTTGTCTACCTTTGCTCTATTCATTGCCAAAAAGTAATGTCTAAAATTTTCAAAAAAATTTATGAATCCTGTCTATTTGTTCCTGTATTTGTCAGTTTTTGTTTCAAGGGTCTATCAGCTGCACCTACTTTTAGAATTGTTATTTCTTTTTGAAAATTTGGCACTTCTATAACTCTGAAACGTCCCACTTTATCTCTAGTGATACTATTTTTTAAAATATTATTTTCTTTCTCATAACTGGTTTTCCCAGTACATCTCTTGTTCCTATCATTTAACTTTTAAATTGCCAGTGTCTTTATATTTAAAATGAAAATGTTGAAGACGTCATGGATTTGCATTTGTGTATTTTAATCCATTCTGAAAATCTCTCCCTCTAATTTTGTGTACTAAGTCAATTTACATTTAATGTAATTAACTATATGATTAGATTTGTTTACAGTATTGATATTTTTCTACAGTTCCTTTTTTCTCTCTTCTACTACTACTTTTGGATTACATGATTACTTTTTATTATTACATTTCATCTTTTCTATTGGCATACAATTATATGACTTTATATCACTTTTTAAGTGGCTGTTTTTCAAGTTAAAATCATTAAGTAGGAAGGAAAAGAGTGTAATAAGAAGAAAAGTACAATAATTTGTTACCTAAAGTTTTTCAAAGTTTTATCTAGAATATTTTTTCAGCAGAAATATTTATACTCTAATACACACCCCAGTCAAAACTGTGTTATTCTTCACCCACGATTATAATTAAAATATTTAGTCAATATCATTTAGGGATGAGGCATAATTGGAATCCATCAAGTCTGTGTTTCAATCATAGAGCTTACACTAAATAGCTATGTAATCTTGGGCAATTTTCTTAAGTTCACAATTTTCTTTTCACTTAAGCTCGCTATATGGATCCTTATCTCCAAATGAGGATAAGGGTATGTATGTCACTTGTTTTCATTTCTTCTTTCCTGCTTATTTTGGAATAAAGTTTTTTTTTTTAATCAGTCAATTAATTTCAGCATTCTCATTTGTTGTCTCTATAAATGTGACTACCGTCGACCTTCGAACAATGTGGTATTTTGAGGTGCTGAGCTTCTGTGCAGTTAAAAAATACACAAGTTTTTGTAACTAACTGCCCTCTGAATCTGCAGTCCCTCCATATCCCTTGCTCCCCATCCATGGATTCAACCAACCTTGGATCATGTAGAACTTAGTTTTTACTATTAAACAAAATCCATGTGTAAGTGGACCCACGCAGTGCAAGCTTGTGTTGTTCAAGGGTCAACTGTATATCTGTTTTACTTGTTTCCCCAGTGGCTTTCTCCAGCAATTACAATATACATTCCCTTAGCACAATATAATTTGAATTAATATACCATTTTACCTATTGTATGTCTATCATTTCACTTATATGAGAAAATTAAAACAGTATACTTCTGTTGATATCATCTATCTTTTGGTCATTATTATGAATCTCAAAGTACATTTTTATTATCGTTTCACTAAATAACTAAATGTCTTAATTTAAAACAATCAAGGAAAGAGAAAAATAACTTACATTTACCCATGTTTTTATTATTTTTGCTATTCCAGACCTGAATTTTTTATCCAAAATTACTTCCTTTCAGTCTGAAGATCTTCCTTTCATATATCTTACGCAGGTCTGCTGACAACTATATGTGTCGAATTATTTACAAATATTATAAGTGAAAAATATATGATCACAGTGATAGCAGGATCATTATATTTAGCACAAAGTAGTGTTTTTGCTTTTTAAAATATTTACAAATTAGACAATGTAGGACATTTCTAACTTATTCTGAAGGAGTTTATGCCAACTTGATATATTAAGCACATACATATTTATGAAATCAACCATTTCTTTGGGGCTATAGGAATTAGCTTTCTATTGATTATGCCTAGTTACCTGTTATGTGTGTGATGATATGAAAATCGTCACAAGCTGCTTCTATTGATTTATTGTCCAATAAATAATTAATTTTCATTTCTTACTGATTATATACTTCTATAATCATTTCACTTCTCTTTGTGGTATCATTGTCAGTTTTAGAACCCAAACAATTTATACATAAAAATTAAAAGTCAGTCGTACAGGCAATATGCACTGTCAAATAAAGCATCTCCTGGCTTGACTATCTGCACGTGACAAAAGGATGTATTATTCTGATTACTATCATCAACTCTTCTAACTATATTGCACAAACCTCACTTAAATAGGCAATAGAGGTGGTTTTGATTGATCATAGATTTCAAATTGTCAAATGTCAGAAACACGCCATTGCAAGAGGTAAGACAAGGCTTCCCAGAGGAAGAATATGCAGGGTCCAGATTTCCAGGTGAGAAAGGAGCCAGGGAGCACTTTAGGAAATTATCCTTAATTTTTCATTCATCTTGGTATTCCTAATTGCTACTGGCGGAAATTACTGCTGGTACGTTATTTTGGAGGGGAAAGCAAGTCAATTAAAAAGAAAAGAAAAGAAAATAGATGATTACTCAAATATTATTTCCTCAAGGACTGGGGCTGCATTTTTCTTGTATTACCATGTCTATTAATGCAGTACCAGGAATTCTTTTTTTTTTTTTAATATTTATTAATTTATTTGGTTGCACCAGGTCTTAGTTGTGGCAGATGGGCTCCTTAGTTGTGGCATGCAAACTATTAGTTGTGGCATGCATGTGGGATCTAGTTCCCTGACCAGGAGTTGAACCCAGGTCCCCTGCAATGGGAGCATGGATTCTTAACCACTGCGCCACCAGGGAAGTCCCCAGGAATTTTTGAAGACAGTCACTAAGTCAGTTTCTTCCTATTGTGTTCTCAGAATAAAGAAGTTTTTAAAAAATATTCACTTGGGTGAAATAAAGTCTTTCATCTAAAACATGGAGTAATTATGTGTGTTCTGTCTATAAGGACCACCTGGCATCAGTCCTAAGGAAGAGAAATACAGTTGACCTTTGAACAACATGGGTTTGAAGTGCACTGGCCCATTGTTTTGATACATGGATTTTTTTTCAATAGTAAATACTATAGTACCACCAGAACTCTGGATATGGGGGAACCCCGGGTGGAGAGGGCGAACT
The DNA here is from genome assembly GCF_965194825.1 of Balaenoptera physalus. Taxonomy (NCBI): domain Eukaryota; kingdom Metazoa; phylum Chordata; class Mammalia; order Artiodactyla; family Balaenopteridae; genus Balaenoptera; species Balaenoptera physalus. The sequence goes on from NC_138888.1 coordinate 105,048,735, forward strand.
GTAAAGTTACACTCAGATTTTTGACTGTATGGAGGGTCATTAACTCAACTGCTAGATTGTTTGAATCAACTGTATAACTATCCAAACAAGGGTTTCAGATTTGTTTGCCATGGTTTTCTTTCAGCATAACTAGCTAACAAGAAACTACCTTGGAAATCTTAAAAGTTTCCATTGATGAAACTAGAAGTAAAGGCTTAATTTACTTCTGGATTTCTGTGGATACTGAGAGTAATTGATTCTCCTTTCTGTTCTTAGGGTTACCACTGAGATTAAAAAGTGCATGCCAAAATAAAAGGGCTTAATTGACAGTTTAGTTGTACTTTTGTTAGGTTTTAAATAGCTATAAAAATTACAACTAATTTTAACCTGTTTTTCTGTTTTTCATTGTCACTGTGAAGGATTTCCTTCATATTAACTGACCAAGTAAAAACAAGCCCTATTCTTGTGGTTGCCAAAGGGGAAAGGTGGTGGGAGGGATGAATCGGGAGGTTAGGATTGGCATATACACACTACTATATGTAAAATAATCAACAAGGACCTACTGTATAGCACAGGGAACTATATTCAATACTCTGTAATAACCTATATGGGGAAAGAATCTGAAAAATAATAGATATATGTATATGTATAACTAAATCACTTTGCTATACACCTGAAACTAACACAACATTGTGAATCAACTATACTCCAACATAAAATAAAAAATAAAAAAACCTAGCAAGCCCTATAATTAGATCAACTTAGAGCTGACCTCAATATCAGAACCCATTCCTATCACAACCCCAGTTCATATTCAGTGGGTCTGACTAGGAATCAGCATGTCTCCTTCCACTTCACTCATCATAAGAATTAATATGATCTGTATAAAGTATATTGTGCTCTTTACCAAAGTTATTTATTTATACTGCCTTGTGTCCTGTGAGCTGTCTAGATCTGTGGTTTGCTATCTGTTATTAATATGGAAAAATTTTAGTTAGTATTTTTCAAATTATATCAAATATTTTTCTGCTCCAATCTCTTCCTTCTCCTTTCAGCATTCCAATTATGTGTCTATAACACCTTTTGTAATTGTCCCACAGTTTATGGATATTCTATTTTATTCATTCTTTTTGTTCTTTCTTTGCATTTCAGTTTGGAAAGTTTGTGTTCACATATTTTCAAGCATGCTGATTCTTTTCTCAGGTTCATTCATCTTACCGATGAGCCCATCAAAGGAATTCCTCATTTCTGGAATTGTTAATTTCAAGGTTGTTAATTAGTAGCACTTCCTTTTGATTTTTTCTTAGAATTTCTGTCTCTCTGCTTACATCATCCATCTGTTCTTCATGGTGTCTACTTTTTCCATTAGCACTGTAATATTAATCATAGTTACTTTAAATTTCCTGCTGGATAATTCCAAAGTCTGTCATATCTGATTCTGGTTCTGATATTTAACTTGTTTCTTTAGGTTGCATTTGCATTTGCTTTTCTTTAGCCTGCTGTGTAATTTTCTGTTTAAAGCCAGATGTGTTGTATTGGGTAACAGTAACTGACATATATAGTGTTTTATGAGGTTTTATGTTAATCAAGCTAATACTTGCTCTGTGTTCAGTATTTGCTATAGCTTAGGTGCCATAAGTTTCAAATTTCTTTAGTGCCCTTCTTTATATCTCCCATGAAATTCTTGGGTTTCCCTAAGAATTCCTCCTCAGATAGAGTGTGCACGTTGAAGCTCTTTCAGCTGTAAACCACTATAATTAGAGGGGAGTCCTGCTGACATGGTGGTAAGATGAACAGATTCGGATGCACTCTGTAATCTTATATTTAAATCTCAGCTTCTTAGTGGACTCATATCCCTGGTGTGCCCTTTACAAGTGTTTCTCCACTCTTAGGTGAGATAGTAAACTACAGGGGTCAAAAGTCAGGGAAATACCTTCTCCTGGGCAAGATAAGGCTCTGATAAAGTCTTTTGTCCTAGAGAGAAGGTTTTTTTATGGAGAGCCTTAGCAAGGCTAAACATATTTTACAATGGTTACTCCTCCCCTTCCCCCTTGAGGGTCTCTCTCTTGACTCTTCATCGTGGAAACCTGATGGGTTTCCTAAAGGTCAAACCCATCAAACTTTAAGGTTTCCTTCAAACTGGGGCCCCAGCAGTTTCTCAATCTCAATCTAGTAAACACTCAGCCTCCAGAAATTCATCAAATTGAAATGTTAAATTCATCAAATTGCCATTTAAGTGTTTCTACCACTTATGGTTCAGCAGCTTCTGTTCTGGGAAGCAGATTTCAGCTGCAACCACCTGGGTTCATCTCTCTCTTCAAATGTCAGAGTGGTGGTTTGTCCTGCACCTCAGTTCTCTGAAAAGTCCTACACATCATTGATTTCAGTTTCCTCAGCTTTGTCCCGTCATTAGGATGGGAATAATGACTTCCAAGTTCTTTACATGTCAGGACTAACATGGAAAGTCTCCCAAAGTATGTATTTAATACAGTGAAAAAATCTCCTCAGTAAAATGTCTATATTCATATGTGTAGTAGATAAAAGGAAATACTGAGATACATACAAAAAGAAATACAGAAGAAAATAAAAGTATTTCTTTATAGTCTAGACAGAGCAACAGTTTGGTAGAGAAATATTTGAGTGATTAAACAATTATAGCACTGGAGGGTGATACATGTATATTGAAGAATGAAATAGGTAGGTAGTGTTTCCTTTAAAATATCGAATATTTAAGAAAATCTTATAATGAAGCTGAGTTTTCTAACAGATATTAGAAGGAGAAATTAATGATATGCAGGATCCAAACGAAAATGCACAATATTTACAAGGGTTTAAATAGAAAGGAAAGACAGAACACTCTTTGACGTAGATCACAGCAATATTTTTTTGGATCTGTCCCCTAAAGTAAAGGAAATAAAAGCAAGAATAAACAAATGGGACCTAATTAAACTTAAAAGGTTTTGCACAGCAAAGGAAACCATTGACAAAATGAAAGACAGCCTACTGATTGGGCAAAAATATTTGCAAGTGACATAACAGATCAGGGATTAATATCCAACACATAAACAGCTCATACAACTCAACCTCAAATAAACAGACAGCCCAATTAAAAAATGGGCAGAAGAACTGAATATATGTTTGCCAAGTAGGAAATACAGATGGCCAACAGGCACATGAGAAGATGTTCAACATTGCTAATCATCAGGGAAATGCAAATAAAAACTACAATGAGATATCACCTCACTGTCAGAATGGCTACTGTCAAAAATATCACAAATAACAAATGTTGGTGAGGATGTGGAGAAAAGGGAACACTTGTGCACACTTGGTTGGAATGTAAATTGGTGCAGCTACTATGGAGAACAGTATGGAGGTTTCTCAAAAAACTAAAAGTAAAACTACCATATGACCGAGCAATTCCACTCCTGGGTATATATCGAAAAAAAGAAACAAACCCCCCCACCCCCCAAAAAATTCAAAAACATATATGCACCCCAATGTTCATAGCAGCATTATTTACATGGAAGCAACCTGAGTGTCCATCAACAGATGAATGGATAAAGATGATGTGGTGTGTGTGTGTGTGTGTGTGTGTGTGTGTGTGTGTGTGTGTGTTTATTTGTTGCAGCATGGATGGACTAGGAGGGCATTATGCTAAGTGAAAAAAGTCAGACAAAGAAAGACAAATACTGTATGATATTATATGTGGAATCTAAAAAATACAACAGAACCACAGACATAGAGAACAAACTAGTGGTTACCAGTGGGAGGTGAGGAGCAATATAGGGGTGGGGGAGTGGGAGGTACAAAGTACTGGGTGTAAGGTGGATTCAAGGAGGTACTGTACAGCACAGGGAATATAGCCAATATTTTGTGATAACTGTAAATGCAAAGTAACTTTAAAAATTGTACCAAAAATAAAAATAACGGAAAAAAAAAAGGAAAGAAAAGAATAATATTGTAGAGAAATATATAACACAAATGAAAAGGGGTAAAATGGAACCATCCTGGCCTTGAAGTAACATAGGAGTTGAATATAATTAGTGGTTAGATTCAACTAATAAAGATTAGATTCACTTAACTAGATGTATGACATTTCACGTTTCTGAGTAAATGATTTTCTCATGTATGAAATCAAAGTAATACCTTGCCTCACATTCTGTGGCTCTAAAAAAAATAATAAGTGGCTAAATAGTTTATTTAAATAATCTAACAAAAGTTTTGTCATATTTTAGATCTTTGAGAAATTTCTTTCCCCTGACATTTAACTGATGGAGGTATTCTCACTTATTTTTCCTTCACATCCAATATTCAACTGTAGCAATCTTGTCAACAAATGAACTTTTGGTACTACAATGAACAGTAGATTGAAATCTAGTTGCTTGGGAATTTGGGAATGGAAGCCTTTAATGTAGGAACTAGTTGAATAAAATTTAAAATAGACTACATTCAATAAAATTTAATCTTTTCTTGGCAAATCAGGATGAAGATTATCAGTATCATTTATTAAACTGCACTGTGATGTGCTAACCTGGTTTAATATTAATTCCTTCAATAGTTATTATCACTTGCAATGTGCGTTGGCACTTGTTACAAAACATATGATTGTGAACAAAACACATGGAGCCCTGTACTTTGATTGTAAAGAGTCTAGTGGAGAGTCTAGGTGGCTATAAAAATGTATAATATTCCAAAATATATATTTCTCTTAAAAGACTTGTTTTCTTCTCAGCAGTCTGTACATCTCACTGAGATGGTAAATGTAACGTATTAAAGAAATTACATGGTGCATAGTAAGTTGTCAACCATGTTCATTCTCTCCCCATCCTTTCATTAAAAACCTTCTGACTCATTTTCCCAACTACTAAGAGGTAATTTTTTTTTTTCTTTTTTACTATGGGGAATCTTGTGAAAGCTTTTTGATACCTTTGTGCCTAGAGGGTATTTTCACCTGTTTTCAGATTACCACTTACACTGAAGTTTAAAAAATCTTCCCTCTGGATGGTTACAGCACAATTCTATTTGGTAGTGCAATATTCCATCTGAAAAATGTACCATTAAGGGCACTTACAAATTAGTAACTAGAAGAAGAAAGTGATTGTACTAAATGTTGACAATATTAGTAGTCTGTATTTTTATTATAATTTTAAATTTCATTTTAAAGGGAAGAAAAGTTTATTGGTTTAGACATTAATGAAATAACTTTATACCTTTTGATTTTTATATTATTTTCTCATATATAGCACATTAATTTGTTTTACTGATATTCTCACTCAAAAGTTATACATAACATGCAGCTTTTGTGTATTATAGTCACAGTAAGTACACTTTAAATTTTTATAAATAGATTATTATTTAAATAAGCCTTCATTGTGAATTTAGATCAAAACCAATGGGGAAAGAATAAAAAGTGTATACAAAACTGTTGACTTTCATATAGGACATGAATAAATGAATGAAATAATAATGTCAGCAGTTGTAATTAATACACTGTTAGTGAAAGAGAATGCAAGTTGATGAAAGAATACTTAACTCTCCACACCTATAGTTTACTGACCTTTGTAAATTGGTTTCTAGGGAAGAGTAGCCATAAGGAGAGGGACAAATATGAGTAGCTTTTGTTATTCATACAGCAAATGCAAGAACTATACCCATTTGGTACTTACATAATTGAATATTTATCAATTATTTCCCTTAATGGAGAAGTTTCAATCAGAAAGTCACTAAGAATTTGTTTCAGAAAACTTAAAAGGTTGTACTTTAAAAAAAAATTTCCATCATATATTTACTGAAGATCAAATAACTGGTTAGCATTTACCAGGCACTGGATATATAGAAAGGTTTTTTTTTTTTTTTGAAGTCCTCTACTGTGGAAAATTTTCAGAATAATAGCTCAGGAGTTAAGCCTTACCAAGTGTGTGTTGTTTTTTCTGGTTTTTTTGTTTGTTTGTTTGTTTTGTTTTTTTTGTCTTTTAACATCTTTATTGAAGTATAATTGCTTTACAACGGTGTGTTAGTTTCTGCTTTATAACAAAGTGAATCAGCTATACATATACATATAGCCCCATATGTCCTCCATCTTGCGACTCCCTCCCACCATCCCTATCCAACCCCTCTAGGTGGTTACAAAGCACCAAGCTTACCTCCCTGTGATATGCAGCTGCTTCCCACAGCTATCTAATTTTCATTTGGTAGTGTAAGTATGTGCATGCCACTCTCTCACTTCGTCCCAGATTACCCATCCCCCTCCCCATGTTCTCAAGTCCATTCCCTACGTCTGCGCCTTTATTCCTGTCCTACCCCTAGGTTCTTCAGAAACATTTTATTTTTTTAGATTCCATATATATGTGTAAGCATATGGTATTTGTTTTTCCCTTTCTGACTTACTTGACTCTGTATGATAGACTCTAGGTCCATCCACCTCACTACAAATAACTCAATTTCGTTTCTATTTATGGCTGAGTAATATTCCATTGTATATGTGTGCCACATCTTCTTTATCCATTCATCTGTCGATGGACACTTAAGTTGCTTCCATGCCCTGGCTATTGTAAATAGAGCTGCAATGAACTTTGTGGTGCATGACTCTTTTGAATTAGGTTTTCTCAGGATATATGCCCAGTAGTGGGATTGCTGTGTCATACGGTAGTTCTAGTTTTAGTTTTTTAAAGAACATCCATACTCTTCTCCATAGTGGCTGTATCAATTTACATTCCCACCAACAGTACAAGAGGGTTCCCTTTTCTCCACACCCGCTCCAACATTAATTATTTGTAGATTTTTTGATGATGGCAGTTCTGACTGGTGTGAGGTGATACCTCATTGTAGTTTAGATTTGCATTTCTATACTGAGTAGTGATGTTGAGCATTCCTTCAAGTGTTTCTTTGTAATCTGTATATTTCCTTTGGAGAAATGTTTATTTAGGTGTTCTGGCAAGTTTTTGATTGGGTTGTTTGTTTTTTTGATATTGAGCTGCAGGAGCTGCTTGTATATTTTGGAGATTAATCCTTTGTCAGTTGCTTCATTTGCAAATATTTTCTCCCATTCTGAGGGTTGCCTTTCCATTTGTTTAGGGTTTCCTTTGCTATGCAAAAGCTTTTAAGTTTTATTAGGTCCCATTTGTTTATTTTTGTTTCTATTTCCATTTCTCTAGGACACGGGTCAAAAAAGGATCTTGCTGTGATTTATATCATAGAGTGTTCTGCCTATGTTTTCCTCTAAGAGTTTTACAGTGTCTGGCCTTACATTTTGGTCTTTAATCCCTCTTGAGTTTATTTTTGTGTATGGTGTTAGGGAGTGTTCTAACTTCATTCTTTTACATGTAGCTGTCCAGTTCTCCTAGCACCACTTATTGAAGAGGCTGTTTTTTCTCCATTGTATATTCTTGCCTCCTTTATCAAAAATAAGGTGACCATATGTGTGTGGTTTTATCTCTGGACTTTCTATCCTGTTCCATTGATCTATATTTCTGTTTCTGTGTCAGTACCATACTGTATTGATTACTGTAGCTTTGTAGTAGAGTCTGAAGTCCAGGAGACTAATCCCTCTAGCTCCTTTTTTCTTTCTCAAGATTGCTTTGGCTATTCGGGGACTTTTGTGTTTCCATACAAATTGTGAAATTTTTTTCTTCTAGTTCTGTGAAAAATGTGATTGGTAGTTTGATAGGGATTGCATTGAATCTGTAGATTGCTTGGGTAGTATAGTGATTTTCACAATGTTGATTCTTCCAATCCAAGAACATGGTATATCTCTCCATCTATTTGTATTATCTTTAATTTCTTTCATCCATGTCTTATAGATTTCTGCATACAGGTCTTTTGTCCCCTTATGTAGGTTTATTCTTAGGTATTTTATTGTTTTTGTTGCAGTGGTAAATGGCAGGGTTTCCTTAATTTCTCTTTCAGATTTTTCATCATTAGTGTATAGGAAAGCAAGAGATTTCTGTGCATTAATTTTGTATCCTGCTACATTACCAAATTCATTGATTAGCTCTAGGAGTTTTATGGTAGTGTCTTTAGGATTTGCTATGTATAGTATCATGTCATCTGCAAACAGTGACAGCTTTACTTCTTCTTTTCCAATTTAGATTCCTTTTATTTCTTTTATTCTCTGATTGCTGTGGCTAAAACTTCCAAAATTATGTTGAAAAACAGTGCTGAGAATGTGCAACCTTGTCTTGTCCCTGAACTTAGTGGAAATGGTTTCAGGTTTTCACAATTGAGAACGATGTTGGCTATGGGTTTTTCATATATGGCCTTTATTATGTTGAGGTAATTTCCCTCTATGCCTACTTTCTGGAGGGTTTTTATCATAAATCGGTGTTGAATTTTGTCAAAAGATATTTCTGCATCTATTGAGATCATCATGTGGCTTTTTTTTTAATATTTTTACTAATTTTTGGCCATGGTATTCTATTTATTTATTTATTTGTTTATTTATTTTTGGCTCTGTTGGGTCTTCGTTTCTGTGCGAGGGCTTTCTCTAGTTGTGGCAAGCAGGGACCACTCTTCATCGCGGTGCGCGGGCCTCTCACTATCGTGACCTCTCTTGTTGTGGAGCACAGGCTCCAGACGCATAGGCTCAGCAGTTGTGGCTCACGGGCCCAGTCGCTCCGTGGCATGTGGGATCCTCCCAGACCAGGGCTCGAACCCGTGTCCCCTGCATTAGCAGGCAGACTCCCAACCACTGTGCCACCAGGGAAGACCCCATCTTGTGGCTTTTATCGTTCAATTTGTTGTTACAATGTATCACATTGATTGATTAGCATATATTGAAGAATCCTTGCATTCCTGAAATAAACCCCACTTGATCATCGTGTATGATCCTTTTAATGTGCTGTTGGTTTCTGTTTGCTAGTATTTTGTTGAGGATTTTTGCATCTATGTTCATCAGTGATATTGGCCTGTAGTTTTCTTTCTTTGTGACATCTTTGTCTGGTTTTGGTATCAGGGCGATGGTGGCCTCATAGGATGAGTTTAGGAGTGTTCCTCCCTCTGCTATATTTTGGAAGAGTTTGAGAAGGATAGGTGTTATCTTGTTTCTAAATGTTTGATAGAATTCGCCTGTGAAGCCATCTGGTCCTGGGCTTTTGTTTGTTGGAAGACTTTTAATCACAGTGTCAATTTCAGTGTTTGTGATTAGTCTGTTTATATTTTCTATTTCTTCCTGGTTCAGTCTCGGAAGGTTGTGCTTTTTAAAGAGTTTGTCCATTTCTTCCAGGTTGTCCATTTGATTGGCATATAAATGCTTGTAGTAATCTCTCATGATCCTTTGCAATTCTGCAGTGTCAGTTGTTTCTTCTTTTTCATTTCTATTTCTATTGATTTGCATCTTCTCCCTTTTTTTCTTGATGAATCTGGCTAATGATTTATCAATTTTGTCTATCTTCTCACAGAACAAGCTTTTAGTTTTATTGATCTTCGCAATTGTTTCTTTCATTTCTTTTTCATTTATTTCTTTTCTGATCTTTATGATTTCTTCTCTAACTTTGGGCTTTTTTTTTTTTTTTCTTCTTTCTCTAATTGCTTTAATTGTAAGGTTATGTCATTTCTTTGAGATGTTTCTTGTTTCTTGAGGTAAGATTTTATTGCTATAAACTTCCCTCTAAGAACTGCTTTTGCTGCATCCCATAGGTTTTGGGTCATTGTGTTTTAATTGTCATTTGTTTCTAGGTATTTTTTAATTTTCTTTTTGATTTCTTCAGTGATCTCTTCTTTACTAAGTAGTGTATTATTTAGCTTCTGTGTGTTTGTATTTTTTACAGATTATTTCTGGTAATTGATATCTAATCTCATAGCATTGTGATCAGAAAAGATACTTGATGTGATTTCAATTTTCTTAAATTTACCAAGGCTTGATATGTGACCCAATATATGATCTATCCTGGAAAAAGTTAATTAGCAGTTGAGAAGAAAGTGCATTCTGTTGTTTTTGGATGGAATGTCCTATAGATATCAATTAAGTCCTCTTTTTTAATGTATCATTTAAAGCTTGTGTTTCCTTATTTATTTTCATTTTGGATGATCTGTCCATAGATGAAAGTAGGGTTTTAAAGTCCCCTACTATGATTGTGTTACTGTCGATTTCCTCTTTTATGGTTGTTAGCATTTGCCTTATGCATTGAAGTGCTCGTCTGTTGGGTGCATAAATATTTACAATTGTTATGTTTTCTTCTTGGATTGATCCCTTGATCATTATGTAGTTTCTTTCTTTGCCTCTCATAATAGACTTTCTTTTTTTTTTTTTTTTTTTTTTTTTTTTTTTTTTTTTTAAAAATAGTTTTATTTATTTATGGCTGTGTTGGGTCTTCATTTCTGTGCGAGGGCTTTCTCTAGTTGCGGCGAGCGGGGGCCACTCTTCATTGCGGTGCGCGGGGCTCTCACTATCGCGGCCTCACTTGTTGCAGAGCACAGGCTCCAGACGCGCAGGCTCAGTAATTGTGGCTCACGGGCCCAGTTGCTCCGCAGCATGTGGGATCTTCCCAGGCCAGGGCTCGAACCTGTGTCCCCTGCATTGGCAGGCAGATTCTCAACCACTGCGCCACCAGGGAAGCCCTAGACTTTCTTTTAAAGTCTATTTTGTCTGCTATGAGAAATGCTACTCCAACTTTCTTTTGATTCCCGTTTGCATGGAATATTTTTTCTATCCCATCTCTTTCAGTCCGTATGTGTCTGTAAGTCTGAAGTGGGTCTCTTGTGGACAACATATATATGGGTCTTGTTTTTGCATCCATTCAGCCAGTCTATGTCTTTTGGTTGGAGCATTTAATCCATTTACATTTATGGTAGTTATCGATATGTACATTCCTATTACCATTTTCTTAATGGTTTGGGGTTTGTTATTATAGGTCGTTTCCTTCTCTTGTGTTTCCTGCCTAGAGAATTTCCTTTAGCATTTTTTGTAAAGTTAGTTTTGTGGTTCTGATTTCTCTTAGACTTTGCTTGTCTGTAAAGTTTTTAATTTCTCCTTTGAATCTGAATGAGATCCTTGCTGGGTAGTTTAATCTTGGTTGTAGGTTTTTCCCTTTCATCACTTTAAATATGTCTTGCTACTCCCTTCTGGCTTGCAGAGTTTCTCCTGAAAGATCAGCTGTTAACCTTATGGGGATTCCCTTGTATTTTATTTGTTGTTTTTCCCTTGCTTCTTTTAATATTTTTTCTTTGTATATAATTTTTGATAGTTTGATTAATATTTGTCTTAGCATGTTTCTCCTTGGATTTATCCTGTATGAGACTCTCTGCACTTCCTGGACTTAAGTATTTCCATTTCCATATTAGGGAAGTTTTCATCTATAATCTCTTCAAATACTGTCTCAGTCCCTTTCTTTTTCTCTTCTTCTTCTGGGACCCCTACAATTTGAATGTTAATGCATTTAATGTTGTCCCAGTTGTCTCTGAGACTGTCCTCAATTCTTTTCATTGTTTTTTCTTTATTCTGCTCTGCAATTGTTATTTCCACTATTTGATCTTCCAGTTGATTTATCCGTTCTTCTGCCTCAGTTATTCCACTACTGATTCCTTCTAGAGAATTTTTAATTTCATTTATTTTGTTGTTCTTCATTGTTTGTTTGCTTCTTAGTTCTTCTAGGTCCTTGTTAAACGTTTCTTGTATTTTCTCCATTCTATTTACAAGATTTTGGATCATTTCTACTACCATTACTCTGAAATCTTTTTCAGGTAGACTGCCTATTTCCTCTTCATTTGTTTGATCAGGTGGGTTTTTACCTTGCTCCTTCATCTGCTGTGTGTTTCTCTGTCTTTTCATTTTGCTTAACTTACTGTGTTTGGGGTCTCCTTTTCACAGCCTGCAGGTTCATTATTCCTATTGTTTTTGGTGTCTGCTCCCAGTGGTTAAGTTTGGTTCAGTGTGTGTGTAGGCTTCCTGATGGAGGGGACTAGTACCTGTGTTCTGGTGGATGAGGCTGGATCTTGTCTTCTGATGGTCAGGACCGTGTCCAGTGGTGTGTTTGGGGGTGTCTGTGACCTTAGTATGATTTTACGCAGCCTCTCTGCTAATTAGTGGAGGTGTGTTCCTGTCTTACTAGTTGTTTGGCATAGGGTGTCCAGCACTGTAGCTTGCTGGTCATTGAGTGGAGCTGGGTCTTAACCTTGAGATGCAGAAATCTGGGAGAGCTTTTGCCATTTGATATTACATGTAGCCGGGAGGTCTCTGGTGGACCAAAGTCCTGAACTCAGCTCTCCCACCTCAGAGACACAGGCCTGACACCCGGCCAGAGCCCCAAGACCCTGTCAGCCACACGGCTCAGAAGAAAAGGGAGAAAAGAAGAAAGAAAGAAAGCAAAAACAAAAATAAAATAAATGTATTAAAATAAAAAGTATTTAATGAAAATAAAAATAATTAAAAAGTAATATGAAAAAGAGAGAGAAAGGAAGAAGAGAGCAACCAAACCAAAAAAACAAATCCACCAATGATAAAAATGGCTAAAACTATACTAAACAAACAAAAAAACCAGCAAAAAACAAACAAACAAACAAAAAACCGACCGACAGAACCCTGGGACAAATGGTAAAGCAAAGCTATACAGACAAACTCACACAAAGAATCATACACTTACACACTCACAAAAAGAGAAAATGGAAAAATATTTATAAACCATTACTCCCAAAGTCCACCTCCTCAATTTGCGATGATTCTTTGTCTATTCAGGTATTACACAGATGCAGGGTACCTCAAGTTGATTGTGGATATTTGATCCACTGCTCCTGAGCCTGCTGGGAGAGATTTCCCTTTCTCTTCTTTGTTTGTACAGCTCCTGGGATTCAGGTTTGGGCTTGGCCCCGCCTCTGCCTGCAGGTCACTGGAAGGCTTCTGTTCTTTGCTCAGACAGGATGGGGTTAAAGCAGCGGCTGATTAGGGGGCTCTGGCTCACTGAGGCCTGGGGAAGGGAGCGGTACAGAATGTGGGATGATCCTGTGGCAGCAGAGGCTGATGTGATGTTGCAACAGCTTGAGACGTGCCATGTGTCCTCCTGGGGAAGTTGTCCCTGGATCATGGGACCCTGGAAGTGGCGGACTGCACAGGCTCCCAGAAGGGGAAGTGTGGATAGTGACCTGTGCTTATGCACAAGCTTCTTCGTTGCTGCAGCAGTAGCCTTAGTGTTTCATGCCCGTCTCTTGTGTCTGCACTGATATCCACGGCTCGCATCCATCTCTGGAGCTTGTTTAGGTGGTGTTCTGAATCCCCTCTCCTTGTACACCCAGAAACAATGGTCTCTTGCCTCTTAGGCAGGTCCAGACTTTTTTCTGAACTCCCTCCTGGCTAGCTGTGCTGCCCTAGCCTCCTTCAGTCTGTGTTCATGCTGCCTACCCCAGTCCTCTCCCTGGGATCTGACCTCTGAAGTCCGAGCCTCAGCTCCCAGCCCCCACCCAACCTGGCGGGTGAGAAGACAAACCTCTCAGGCTGGTGAGTGCTGGTCGGCACCAATCCTCTGTGCAGGAATCTCTCCGCTTTGCCCTCTGTACCCTTGTTGCTGTGCTCTCCCCCGTGGCTCTGAAGCTTCACCCCTGCTACCCCCCATCTCCGCCATTGAAGGGGCTTCCTAGTGTGTGGAAACTTTTCCTCCTTCACAGCTCCCCCAGAGGTGCAGGTCTCATCCCTATTCTTTTGTCTCTGTTTTTTCTTTTTTCTTTTGCCCTGACCAGGTACATGGGGAGTTTCTGGTCTTTCGGGAAGTCTGAAGTCTTCTGCCAGTGTTCAGTAGGTGTTCTGTAGGAGTTTTTCCACATGTACATGTATTTCTGATGTATTTGTGGGGAGGAAGGTGATCTCCAAGTCTTACTCTTCCACCATCTTGAAGGTCTCCTGGCTGTACTTTTGAGTAAGTATTTAAACTGAATGAAATAAAAGGAGGCTAGGGAAAAAAATACATTAATGGGAAACATCAAAAGGAGAAAGAATGGAGGAAGCCAACTGTTGTACCAGGTAATGGATGAGATAAATTTTTCCCAGTTTCTACTCTGAAAGGTTTGCCATATTGTCATCAAAGGCAGCTCAAAAAGTATACTTCATTAGCACCATTACTAGTTCTACCAACACTGTCACCAAATATGGGCACAACTTTACAGGGTATGAGCCACAAAGGATGTGAGACACCACCTCTCCTCAGGATATACACTGGGACATTGAAAGCAAGATCATTTCTCTTCTCTGCACCTTGTGTATTTTTTTTTTTTTTGAGTGCCAATAACTATTTTTATTTTTATTTAAAAAGTTTTTTTTTGTCATTGTGCATTAAAATGTGTCTGTCAAATGATGTCAGATTTCTTCTGAAAAATCACATACAATTCCAATGACAAATAGATTTCATTGCATCTTTTATATTATACTTTCTCATTTAAGATTTAAAGACATTTACTATATATCTGTGGTAAGAATGGGTAAGGTTCCCAACTGACCTAGTGAGGCCTCTGGGGATATCACTGGAACCTCAGTGTTACTGTGGAAAAATGAAAGGTTTCCTTATTTCAAGGGTTCTAGCTGTTCATAATAAACTCAAGATAATTGTCATGATGGGATGAATGATAGTCCAAGATAAAAACATCTGGGGTTCTAATAGACATGTAGGCCACAAACTACTGTTTAAGAAAAACCTATGGGATTTTAATGCACATGTAGATATAATGGAAGCAGAACCTTACCTATTTTAGGTTTTCATCTAGGACTCTTCAACAAAAAGATTTACAAAAGAAAAACTAACAGTTTAATAATGTGTGCTGGGCTCATCACCTGGAAGAAATCTCAACAAAAACGTAACTCAACACAGCAGCTTAGAACTGCAGCTTATATAGCATCTTCAATTAAGAATCGTCAATTTGTAGAGAAATGAAGACAAAAGAAAGAAGTCCAAGGCTTCCAAGGGTGGCAAACTGTAGGAAGGTAAACATATGGGAGGAAAGTAATGGAGTGAGAAGGTTCATTTGCAGATTCTGCTGGTGCCTCCCCTGGCCTGAGGGGAGTGTGTCCAGTAAAAGGAAAATCTGTGCCCTGCCATTAGGCAGAAAAGAGGGAGCTTTTTCTGAGTTTGCTGCTTCTTAATTGCCTTCAGTTCAAAATAATATTTATGTCAAAGAGACATATTTTAGGGTGAAATCTTCTGGCATCCTACATAGGCTACAAAACTATGTTTAAGAGAACTGCTGGGCATGTCAGCTAAGTTATGTGGAAATGTCTTTATGACAAGCACCCATGCATAATCCATTATTTTCACTTAACCACCTCTTAGGAAGTAAAAAAGGAAGTCACTTTGTGGTTATTGAATTTGTTTGTGATGAAGGTCTGTGTGCCTTGAATGTAAGTTTCTTGGGAAAGAGCTTAAAATAGTAATAATAATCAGCATCTACCAACAGTGTATTAGAATTATCTTCTCAGGAAAACAAACAAACAAGCTTAAGACCTAAATTCAAGTCTGTCCGAAATATGACTCCATACAAGGTTTTAGATTTTTAACTTTAGGATTGTAGCTTATTTATAAAATGTTGATTTTTATAAAGATGAAAAACAACTTACATTAGTCACACAAGCAGTTAATGAGAGAGGTGGACTCAGTGCTTAAGTTCTAATTTAGAACCTGCTTGATATTTAGGAAGAGAGTGTGGGCCAAAGAGATACAATGAAACTTGAATCCAGGTGATACATATTTACAGGTATTTTCAATTAATTAAATGTAAACATCATTTCTTTTCATAAAATGATAAAACAGTTGTATAACTCTTTTTAGAACTTTTAAAGTCTAAGGTTTGGCGTTTTTACATATAGAATAATATTGATAAAACAATAAAGAATGCTATTGATGCAAAGTAAACATTTTCTATTTATAGCTTACACTAATTAAAGACCCTAAAATAACTCTTGATTCCATGTGTGTATGCATACTTTCAACTTTTTTATACTTTCAAATTTAATAGTCCTTATTTTATTTGGTAGACATTTTTTTTTCCTACAAAAAGTTAATTTCACTTCGTTTGCAAATACCAGTAAAGAGAGTCAGTAAAATCTTTAACACAGACTATCTAAGCAAATATTTTGGTTAAATTTTCCAAATAAAAATTACCATATGTGGCATCCTGTTAACAGAATACAAGTACTAAAAGGTGAATTTGGAATCTGAATTTAAGCATTACTTTGTATTTTATGATATCTCTCATCAGTTACAGAAATTAAGACTAACATTAAAAGTCAAAGTCGACATGATTTTGATAGGATTTTCTGAAGGAACTAATCGAACACAATCATATATAATAGTGTCAATATCTAAATGTGGGAACCCCTTATATAAAAATTTCTACTCTTTTACACTAAATTAAATAAAATTTTGGTGTGGGATGAAGCATTGCTACCTCTAAAATGACATATTTAAAATGATTTGAAATGTTGTAAGACTCTTGTATTTATAACATTTTATTGAGACTGAGTTTTATATTATTCTATATTTCATTTCACATTGCCTTAAAAGAAAGAGCTTCAATAGGAAAGAGAAACAAATAACCACGGCTCTTGACCATGTGAAATATGTGTATTAACATCAACAAGAAAAAACTGATGTTCACAAAAACTTTAAAAAATAGCTTTTAATATGATGAAAGATTGTTTTGGTAAAGAAACCAGTTTCCATCTTCGTTGAATGCAGCCATAAGACAATATTTTCAACAGAAAAAAAAAAAGTATAAACATAAATTAACAAAAAAAAAGGGAAAAAAACTTACCAAGAGCTATGTTTATAAAATGAATTCATTTAGGAAAACTGCACCATTTCCGTATGATTCTAGCATCCTTTCTTGTGTTTTAAAACCTGGATGTATATAATTCAATGCAAACCTGTATTCAAAATTAATTAGCCATTAAATGACTGAACAATATTGCTCCTAGCCACGGGTCATGAAGAAACATTAACATCATTATAAAGGGAAAAATCACAGGGCTACGCTATAAGGGAACTGTTTTAGGCTCAGACTCAAAACAGGAAAAACATTTTCTCTCAACAAAGAAATGAAAGTATCCTTCTATCCTTAGGTTACTTAAAAAAAAAAAAAAAGGCTGATAATAAGAAGAAAATGCTGACTAGACCAGAGAGGATACACCATAGGGAAATTCTCCAGTAACAGTCTAGATCCTGGGCTGAACTGTGATTAGAGTGAGGAAGGGATATTGTGAGGGTCACTTCCCCCCGGGTATCCCCTAAAGCACACATCATAAACCACAATGGCTGGAGAGGCACTGTAGCACAGAAAGACAAAGGCTGAAGCACCATCCAGCTAACATTTTACAGAACACTAGGGAGAAATAGGTATAGCCTTCCAGAGCATTCAGGTGACTGATGTGAGGTATTGAAAGACCCTCCTCTGAACTTGTGCCTTCTCAGACACCAAGAACTCCCAGAAGCAAGGGTCATAAAGCCAAATGCAGATCTCACAGGGTACCTGGGAAGGCAAAAATTGGGGTCCACAAAACATATACAACTTGGACCAGGATTAATCCATTATCCACTTGCGGTCCAGAATTATAATAGCAGAAAGAAGAGCGCCAATCTCTTTAGAAGCTAAGTTCTCATTACACTTAGAATAAAACTAAAACTTTTTGATATTCCAAACCTAAAAATGTGGTTGTTTATTTTTGTTTTTATTTCTGTTACTCTAGGATGTGGGTCAAAAAAGATCTTTCTGTGGTTTATGTCAAAGTGTTTTTCCTATGTTTTCCTCTACAAATTTTACAGTGTCTGGTCTTACATTTAGGTTTTTAATCCATTTGGGGTTTATTTTTGTGTATGATGTTAGGTAGTGTTCTAATTTCATTCTTTTACATGTAGCTGTCCAGTTTTCCCAGCACCACTTATTGAAGAGGCTGTCTTTTCTCCATTGTATGTTCTTTCCTCGTTTGTTGTAAATTAGGTGCCCACATGTGCATGGGTTTATCTCTGGGCATTCTATTCTGTACCATTGATCTATATTTCTGCTTTTGTGCCAGTACCATAGTGTCTTGATTACTGTAGCTTTGTGGTATAGTTTGAAGTCGGGGAGCCTGATTCCTCCAACTCCGTTTTTCTTTCTCAAGATTGCTTTGCCTATTCAGGGTCTTTTGTATTTCTATATGGATTGTAAAATTTTTTGTTCTAATTCTGTGAAGAATGCCATCGGTAGTTTGATAGGTATTGCATTGAATCTGTAGATTGTTTGGGGTAGTATATTCATTTTCACAATATTGATTCTTCCAATCCAAGAACATGGCATATCCCTCCATCTGTTTATATCATCTTTTATTTCTTTCATCAGTGTTTTATAGTTTTCTAAGTACAAGTCTTTCACCTCCTTAAGCAGGCTTATACCTAGGTGTTTTATTCTTTTTGTTGCAATGGTAAATGTGAGTGTTTCCTTAATTTCTCTTTCTGATTTTTCATTGTTGGTGTATAGGAATGCCAGAGATTTCTGTGCATTAATTTTGTATCCTGCAACCTTACCAAATTCGTTGATTAGTTCTAGTAGTTTTTTGGTGGCATCTTTAGGATTTTCTAAGTATAATATCATGTCATCAGCAAACAGTGACAGTTTTACTTCTTCTTTTCCAATTTGTATTTCTGTTATATCTTTTTCTTCTCTGATTTCTGTGGCTAGGACTTCCAAACCTATGTTGAATAAGAGTGATGAGAGTGGACATCTTGTCTTGTTCCTGATCTTAGTGGAAATGGTTTCAGGTTTTCATCATTGAGAACAATGTTGGCTGTGGGTTTGTCATATATGGCTTTAATTATGTTGAGGTAAGTTCCCTCTATGCCTAATTTTTTGGAAGGTTTTTATCATAATGGGTGTTGAAAGCTTTTTCTGCATCCATTGAGATGATCATATGGTGTTTATTCCTTAATTTGTTAATATGGTGTATCACATTGATTGATTTGCATATATTGAAGAATCCTTGCATCCCTGGGATAAATCCCACTTGATCATGGTGTATGATCCATTTAATGTGTTGTTGGATTCTGTTTGTTAGTATTTTGTTGAGGATTTTTGCATCTATATTCATCAGTGATATTGGTCTATAATTTTCTTTTTTTGTTATATCTTTTTCTGGTTTTGGTGTCAGGGTGATGGTGGCTTTGTTGAATGAATTTGGGAGTGTTTCTCCTTCTGCAATTTTTTGGAATAATTTGAGAAGGATCAGTGCTATCTTTTCTCTAAATGTTTGATAGAATTCACCTGTGAATCCATCTGGTCTTGGACTTTTGTTTGTTGGAAAAATTTTAATTATGCTTTCAGTTT
This sequence comes from Balaenoptera physalus, assembly GCF_965194825.1. NCBI lineage: Eukaryota > Metazoa > Chordata > Mammalia > Artiodactyla > Balaenopteridae > Balaenoptera > Balaenoptera physalus. The sequence goes on from NC_138888.1 coordinate 105,067,980, forward strand.
CATTACTTGTGATAGGTCTGTTTATATTCTCTAATTCTCCCTAGTTCAGTCTTGGAATATTGTACCTTTCCAAGTATTTGTCCACTTCTTCATGGTTGTCCATTTTATTGGAATATAGCTGTTTGTAGTAGTCTCTTCTAAGGCACTTTTATCTAAGAAATACAGAGTAATTTCTGGAGAAAAAAAAGCTGGCCCTCTTAGTCACCACTCTCATGAAGGGTTAATGTGGAATTTCTGTTGGGATAAACTAGAACTCATATCCCCTTTCTACAATTTCTAATATAACTATACTTATTAGACATATTTACTTATAGAGTTAGAGAAAAAGTACTAACATTTCTCTTTATGCAGTAAGTTTTGGTCATTCTCAAATTTTTAACATAATTATGAAGTTTTAATTTGAAGAATCTTTAATATAATAAAAGCTTAGAAAGAAACATTTGACAATTTGATAATTACAGTGAACATTATAAAGTAAGGAGCCAATTCCTGAATATACCTTATGAAGTATTATCCATGCTATATATTACATGGATCCAAATTTAAACTGCTCAGGTTATCTATGTACAATTTAAAATATTGGATTATATGTATACACTTTTAGTTAACTCATTCAGTATGACATTGTTTTAGCTGGGGAACATTTGGTTTGAAGAATTGAAGAATTTTTCAGATAAGCCCAAGTTCCAAAGGTAGCTCATTGAGAATACACAAAGCACTCTCCAGGTACCTAATTTTAGGCAGCATAGTTATATCTCAGGAAAACTGTCTTGGCTGATCTTGTCCTAATGTCTGGGGTTGCATGGTCTCTATTTTCTATTTCTCACTATAGAAATACTACTTCTATATTACATTTCCAGTGTTGGTGGGAATGTAAATTGATGCAACCACTGTGGAAAACAGTACAGAGGTTTACCAAAAAGCTAAAAATAGAGCTACCTTATGACCCAGCAATTCCACTCCTGGGTATATATCTGAAAAAAACAAAAACATTAATTTGAAAAGATACATGCACCCCAATGTTCATAGCAGTATTATTTATAATTGCCAAGATATGGAGGTGACCTTAGTGTCCATCAACAGATGAATAGATAAGATAGATGTGTATATACACACACACACACAATAGAATACTACTCTGCCATTTAAAAAAATGAAATTTTTCCATTCACAGCAACATGGATGGGCTTGGAGAGTATTATGCTAAGTGAAATAAGTCAAACAGAGAAAGTCAACAGCTGTATAATATCACACATATGTGGAATTAAAAAAAAACAAAAACAAAAACAAAACTAGTGAATATAACAAAACAGAAGTAGACTCATGAATACAGGGAACAAACTAGTGGTTACCAGTGGGGATAGAGAAGGGGTGAAAGACAAAATGGGAGGGAATTAAGAGGTACAAACTACTACATGTAATGTTAGCTACAAGGATATATTGTACAACAGGGGAATATAGCCAAAAATTTTAATAACTATAAATGAGGTATAACCTTTAAAAATTATGAAACACTATATTGTACACCTGTAAGTTATATAATAAAATAAAAGAAATACTACCTCCTGCTCTCTTAAATGCATCAGTTCTCCTCAATGATTGACCTCTGCTTATCCACACTGAGCTTGTGCAAGGTTGGCATACAATGGTGACAACTCCAGCCTGGTTCCACTTAATGTTACTGCTCCAATGTCCAACTTAAGAGTTGAATTACTCTTTTTGGTATTTCTTATGTAAATTACTGAAAAAGAATTGAATAGGATCAACCTGGGTCAAGTGTCAAAATGAATCCCTTTTGATCAATTCTTTGTTTTTGCTGAAAATTCTTAGTTTATCTTTTAAAAGGAGACATAATTCCACTCATATTCTATTTATATATAAGTTCCATTATATTTATTGTAAACCTCAAAAGGAGAAATATCTAATTTTCTTAAAGTTAATCATCAAATCAAACTGATTTTTTTCAAGAGAAAGAGAAGAGAAGCCACTTATTTGAATGTATATAAAAACCATAACATAAAGGGCTACATTTTCAAATGTTTTCAAAGAATTAATTTTTAATTTTTTCTTATAATCAAATTATTTTCTAAAACAATGATTATTTCTTGACTAACCTTTTAATACTTGCAAAATAGGTGCCATTTTACAAATATAGTATTTTTTGTACCTTTTTCATATTTAAGAAAATCCAGATATAGTTGACAGCCATTTCCTTTAGTGATTAACAAAATGGAACTACTTACTAGTTAACAAAAGATATAAACTGTTAGTCAAACAAATGACTACTATAAAGCCCAGAAAATGTTAAATTACAAGAGAAATGCAGATGTATACACTGATAACCAATTTTCACATTAATTGTTTATTAGAGTAAGCTACTAAGATAGTAGAGGACTTCCCTGGTGGCACAGTGGTTAAGAATACACCTGCCAATGCAGGGGACACGGGTTTGAGCCCTGGTCCGGGAGGATCCCACAGGCCGTGGAGCAACTAAGCCCATGTGCCACAACTACTGAGCCTGAGTTCTAGAGCCCATGAGCCACAACTACTGAGCCTGCATGCCACAACAACTGAAACCCACATGCCTAGAGCCCATGCTCCACAACAAGAGAGGCCACAGCAATGAAAAACCCGTGCACCATGATGAAGAGCAGCTCCCGGTCTCTGCAACTAGAGAAAAGCCTGTGCACAGCAATGAAGACCCAACACAGCCAAAAATAAAATAAATTAATTTAAAAAATAGTAGAATAAGGATGGCATTGCCACAAGGAAAGTATGTTAGCTCAGAGAAAGGAAAATCGTTATTCACGTCATAATGTGTATGGTTATTGACAATTACATTTGCCTGTATTGGCATCCTCTCTCCTGGGCAGATTTGAAAGTACACTGACTAAAGATCTGTCCAGTGCCTCTATCTCAAGATGTTTGCAGCTTTTCAGTGTATTAATACTAACATATCATGAATACACACCGAGATTATTGGCTACTTTTGCAATCTTGCACCATGAAACACTTGTTTTTTGAACACCAATAATAGAAGAGGCCCAATTGAAGGCTTCCTGGATTCAATTCTTCTAATATTTGCTAGAAAAAAAGTCATTTTAGAGATTGTCTAAGGCCATTAATTTTTTAAAAGAAGGATAATATCTGTAGTCATCTCAGAGCTGCTGTTAAGAATATATCTGGCCCTGAGTAAAAACGGGCCTCCTCCACAAGGGCCTATACTGCTCCATCCCTGCGAGCAATAAAGATGATGTGATGACAACAAGGATGGGGAGCAAAAGCTCAATACTAAGTGTTGTGGAGCAGAGAAGGAAGTGGAGCTGGGCCACGAACCTGAAGAGTTAGATATCATCAGTGAAAGAAGAGAAAATGCAATGGGTAAAAAGAAGCAATATGAAAACTTACTAATTTCAGTGTCAGTCCTTACATATTTGAGTAGATTTACTGTTCTGTAAATCTGTTACTTTAAAATGGGGTTAAAAATACTAAAGTAAATATGTTTTTTAAAATACTAATAATGAAAAGTCACCTGGAAGAGGCAAAGAAGGTTTTGGAACAGGGCTTAACCTGATGTTACTTTATCTAGATTTTATTTGAAATGTACTATTCTAAAATAAGTTTAGAATTCAATAAAAACATATAAAAGGAATCATTTATTCATTAATTCTTTTATTAAAAACGTATCATGTGTCATTGCAGGTATCAAACACCACTGTTCTAACAAACAGTAAGCACTGGGTGTGGATATAGAAGACGACAGGAGATTTCACCTGGAGAAGTAGCAGTTAAAGTATGTGCTAAAATATGGATAGGACTTTTAGCTAGAAAACCAAGTGGAAATAGAAGTGTTCCAGTAAGAGGACAGTGTGCTAAAAGGTCAGAGGCAGGAGAGATGAAAACTTCTAAGCAGCTGCAAAAAGACTTTTATAGTTGGAGAGATGAAACAAGAGCCTGGAGAAGTTTTTAAAATTAGTATATTATTCAAGGCCTTGCAGACCATGATAAGAATTGGTTATTTTATTATCTTAAGAATCAAAGTGGTTGAAAGATTTTAAAGAGATAAGTGAAATAAAGTTTGAGATATTCAATACATATAGATGTTTATCAATATAGCATTTAGATCAATATATTCATATCTGAGGTGGAGAAAGATTTGGGGAAGATTTACTTTGTGTTGTTCATATTACAAAAATTCCATGTGCTATGTATCTATATCTATATTTATATCTATAGATACAAATATTTAATATAAATGCAATTCCTTCCAACAGTGATTTCTATGGGAACTTGAAGAAATGTGTGCTTCTATGTTTGGGACATAACCAGTGATGCTGCCGTTATACGACATTAGCTTGAAGTGGTTGGATATTAACTCATTAAACTTGCTTTGCTCTCATTCCATACTCACCAAACAACTTTGGTCGTGATTTGGTTGCCCATGTACTTTGGCTACAGGGAGAAAAACTGATTGATTATGGACACACATGAGTGTTCTGTCCTGTGTTGCAGGTATCAGTAGCCCTGATAAGGGCCCTGATAAGGATAAACATCTGGGCCGGCACAAAAGCCCTGGGCCATCTCATTTGGCTTATATGCAGTGAACCCTCTATAGCCTCAGTGAACCTCTTCTTAGAGAACACCTTCCTCCTATGATTTATATCCACGAACATGGGAAGGAGGAAGAAGACAAGTGTATGTAGTAAAAGGTCCTATGTGTTGAAGAGATTCTAAACATTTAATGAGTGTTTATGACATGAAATTATTGGGTATAATGTAGAGGTATGACATATCCATAATTATGGTGAGCAAACAGTTCAAGTTAGCCTTAATGCTTATTAATTTTCAAGTTCAAGAGTGATGATTCATGAAAGCCATAATTAAAAGTGATTGAATTTCAAGAAGTCCACTTACAAATGTTCACACATAAAAAAATCTGTGAATTTGTATATATGGCTGATATTCTTGCTTTGGGAGGGTCAAGAAAACAGTCCACGCGGTTACATATACTCTGAAAAAATGTTAAATCACTAGTTTGTTCTCTATATCTGAGTCTGCTTCATTTTTGTTATATTCACTAGTTTGTTGTATCTGTCAGATTTCACATATAGTGATAACATACAGTATTTGTCTTTCTCTGATGGGGAGAGGCAACATAGGGGTGGGACAGTGAGAGATACAAAGTATTGGGTGTAAGATTAGCTCAAGGATGTACTGTACAACATGGGGAATATAGCCAATATTTTGTAATAACTGTAAATGTAAAGTAACCTTTAAAAAGTGTATAAAAATTTTAAAAAACATGAGACAAATATCACTTATATGTGGAATCTAAAATACGATATATACACTATCAAATGTAAAATAGCTAGTGGGAAGCAGGTGCATAGCACAGGGAGATCAGCTCGTTGCTTTGTGACCACCTAGAGGGGTGGGAGAGGGAGGGTGGGAGAGAGGCACAAGAGGTAAGAGATATGGGGATATATGTATATGTATAACTGATTCACTTTGTTATACAGCAGAAGCTAACACAACATTGTGAAGCAAAAAATAATAATAATAATCCCTACTAAAATAAATGTATGTGTGAGATAATGAAAAAACAAAATAATAAATAAAATATGATACGAATGAACTTATTTACGAAGCAAAATTAGACTCACAGACATAGAAAACAAATTTATGGTTATCAAAGAGGAAAGAGGAGGGTGCAGGGATAAATTAGGAGTTTGGGATTAGCAGATACAAGCTACTGTATACAAAATAGATAAACAACAAGGACCTATTTTATAGCACAGGGAACTATACTTGATATCTTGTAATAAACTATAATGGAAAAGAATACGAAAAATAATATACAGGTTAAAAAAGAGAAAAACATAATTAAAAATGTTAAATCAATCTAAACAAGTATTATTCAACTGGTTTAGGAATAGGTTCATATTAGATACCTTGTGACCTTTTCAATATACACACGGCCATCAACTGCTTCACCATCTTTGCTTTCCACTAACCTCCTCAACGCAAGAGGATCTCTGGGATTCACAAATGTGGAAAAGGGCAGGGAGCATGTGTAACCTGGGAAACATTCCCTCAGACACTCAAAGAGGCATTTTTCTTGTATGGAAACTATTGATTTAATGATCAAAGGGTAAGCATTAAATCACTTATTTTCTATACAATGAATTTAAAGTCTGTTAACTGGAAAGAAAATTCTATTGTTCTTCTGTAGGGAATTACAAAGAATATGCTTGGTAGCAGGTTAGAAACAAAATCCTGAAGTTCCAAGAATGGTCTTCTGACCACTGCTATTATACCTACTTTATTTTATAGGTGACACACAGAAAGCTTAAAAAGGTTTCCCAAAGTTATATAACCAGTTTGTGAAAAAGTCAGGTTTTTTAGTGTCATTTCCCAATTTTTCAATCAAGTGCTGCCTAAATTTTGATCAAATTAATGAATTTACAATAAATAAGAGAATCATAACTCCTGTATTTCTCCCATTCTCTCACAGAAAATGGTGATTATTTTGAATTATTTTAAATGATGAATTCAGCGACAAAACATGCTACCTTTCGTATATGAAATCTCGTTTGCTTCTGAAATAAATTATTCATTTTGTTTAGAAGCAACATTTATTTCTCAAGCTTTATAAGTTTTATGTTTTAATATTTATTTATGTACTTTATTTACTTTTGGCTGTGTTGGGTCTTAGTTGCAGCACACGAAGTCTTCATTGAGGCATGTGAGATCCTTCTTTGTGGTGTGCGGGCTTCTCTCCAGCTGTGGCACATGGGCTCCAGGGCGCAAGGGCTCTGTAGTTGTGGCACACGGGTTCCAGAGCACATGGGCTCTGTAGTTCGTGGCATGCAGCCTCTCTAGTTGAGGCACATGAGCTCAGTAGTTGTGGTGTGCCAGCTTAGTTGCCCCATGGCATGTGAGATCTTAGTTCCCCAACCAGGGATTGAACCTGTGTCCCCTGCATTGTAAGGTGGATTCTTTGCCACTGGACCACCAGGGAAGTCCCTCAAGATTCAAAAGTTTTAATTTTTTTTTTTTTTTTTTTCCTAGGAAGATCCTGGTTAATGATATCCTTAATTAAACTAACTGCATTTTAGGCAGACACATAAAGTTGATGCTTTCAACTCTTTAGATAGAGCAGTCTGGAAGTCAGATAAAATGATTTTTTAGTCTGGCTTCTGATGCTTTTTCTCTTTCTCCATTTGACTGTGCTATTTGCAGAACATTGCTAGTAATATGTTTACATGATTGCTCATAAGAATGTGATTATATTCTTTCTATTCTAGCTCTATATTTCCCTGTCCCACTAGAGTAAGTCATGGGCTGTATGCTTTTTTCTTCTTTTGAAACCACCATATTGCCATAAGCCAAATATGATCAATGTGAAATTTATCTGACAAATGCATGGTGAATTTTCTACCCACCAAATGATTTTCAAATCAGGAAATAAAAAAGAGCCTTGGGAGATGAATCTACAGATTTTGGAACAGCATTTAAAAAATTGTCAGAATAATCTTCTGCATGGCCCAAAGCAAGATGTAAATTAAGAAGTAATACACTTTGAGTGTAATGGAGCATGCACTTATAAATTCATGGACCTATTCATCTCATGTAAATAGCTCACACATTGTACCTCCCAGGAATAATTACACAACACTAAAGCATTTGAAATTATAAATATTAAGACAGAAAATTTTCTGTGCATTTTTTTTTTGGAATAAGTTTGGAGAGATTAAGAAGGAGTATAATTCTTAATTGTTATATTGGTTTCTAATTGTATACTTTGTAGGTTGAATGTCAAAAGGATTGAAAAAACTTTGGGCAAAATCATCAGGAGGGATGTGCCTGTTGTCAGTTGTAAATAAATGTTTTCTAGCCTGTTGGCAAGGCAGCAGTATGTCCAGGAACAGGCAGGCTTTTAGCATTCAGGGAAGAACATGAGGCCTTTCATGTTCAAAGTGTTAGAAGCTGGGTTCTTTATAGAGGTAACAATTGACTTCTTCAGGAAAAGAAACTATTAATAAGAGACTAACTGAACAAAAGTTGTCATGCACAAGAGAATTCTTTAAATTTCTCCAGATATGCTATCAAATGCAAACTTACAAAAGTCATCCAGATCAAGTTGATGGCGCTGTCTGTGCATACATGCATGCGGTATAATTTGAAAAAAAGAATAAGAAAAAAATATTGAGTCAATAGTGAGTAGAACCCCAGAGATACTTTAACCTGGAAAATAAAATTATGACTTCAAAAATTAGTTTTCAAAAATGTAAAGGATACCTGTGATATAAATCTAAGAGAGTAGTATTAAATATATTTGAAAGTGTGAACAAGATAGAAATAAAAAGTTTCTATGTTGATTATGTATTGTAACAAGAAAAGCTTTCATAAGAACAGCTGTCTCAAAAGACCAAAAACAGGCTTTTCTGATATGATCACCAAAACCCTGAAATATTTGAGATTGCAGAAACTAAGGAGAAATGTCAGAAAACTAAAAATGGCAGATTTTTAAAAAATAAGATAAATAAGGTTTTGGAAAGCTGCAGGCTGTTAAGCCCCTAGTAGTAATCAAAGTAAAGGGAAAATTCTAGAATAGCACATTACATTACTGTTTTGGATAATCTTAAGGAAAGGAATAAAATGGGATGACATCATATTAAGGTCTTGGCTTCAAAACATCTCAAAACCTTAGCAATAGGCATGAAAAAGAGAAAGCAGCAAAGAGGAGAAATTGGAGATGAAACAAAAATTAGAAAACAGTATCCAGTAACAAATGTTTAAAATTAAGATGTTTTGCTAATTTCCAAGGTGTCAATCATGGTTATTTGGTGGTGGTTGTACAATTCCAAGTTTTCTACCCAGTTTTCAGACTACTGTTACAAACCAAAATTTCATGTTGTCTGGCAATATGGGGGCATGAGGACAGAATCATAGCCAAGTTAGCTCAAGAATATTCGTTTTTTAATCCTGGAGGAATTAAAATTCTCTTGGAAAACAGGCAGATATAAGGAAGGGATTTTAAAACACTGAAATAACTTTAAGATTAAAATTTCATACCTTGTTGCATTCAGTTTGCTAATGTTTTCTTGAGTACTTTTGTTCATGAAAGATACTAGTCTGTAGTTTTCCTTTCTTGCAGTGCCTTTATCTAGTTTTAATGTTACCATAATAATGCCCTCATGGAAAGAGTTAAGAAGTATGCCCTCTACTTCTTTTTTTCTGAAAGGGAATGAGAAGAAATGCTAAAATTTCTCTCTTAAATATTTGATGGGATACACAAGTGAAATCATATAGGCCAGGTGTTTTCTTTTTCAGAAAGTTATTAGTGATTCAATATATTTTATAGAGATAGTCCTATTCAACCTATTCATTTCTTCTTTTATGAGTTTTGGTAGTATGTGTTATTCAACTAGTTGTCCCATTACATGTAAGATACCAAATTAATGGGAATAGAGTTGTTCATAGTTTCTTTTGTTATCATTTTAATGTCTGTAAGACCAGTATTAATGACCCCTTCTTCATTTCTCGTCACATGTGCCTTCTCTTTTTTTCTTGGTTATCCTGACCAGACGTTAATCAATTTTATTCATCACTCAAAGAATCAACTGTTGGTTTCATTGATTTTTTGTTGTTTTCCCATTTTCAATTTCACTAATTTATGCTTCAATTTTTGTTGTATATTTTCTTTAGCATACAGTATGCTTAGATTTCTCTTTTTTCCAAGTTTCTTAAAATGGAAGCTTAGAATATTGTTTTTAGATTGGAAAAGATCTAACATCAATGTATACACTTATGCTGTAAATTTCACTAAAAGCACTACTTTTATTGCATCCTCTAAATTTTGATAAATTGTATCTTAATTTTCATTTAGCCCAAAATATTTTTAAATATATTTTGAGGATTACTCTCACACACATGTATTGTTAAAGTGTGTTGTTTAATCACAAAACATTTGGGGGATTTTCCAGCTGTCCTTCTGTAATTTAGAGCATTAAATATATATATTAGAAATTCTCATAAAATAGACTTTAAAATAAAGAATGTTACAAGAGACAAGGAAGGACACTACATAATGATCAAGGGATCAATCCAAGAAGAAGATATAACGACTATAAATATATATGCACCCAACATAGGAGCACCTCAATACATAAGACAACTGTTAACAGCTATAAAAGAGGAAATCAACAGTAACACAATAATAGTGGGGGACTTTAACACCTCACTTACACCAATGGACAGATCATCCAAAATGAAAATAAATAAGGAAACAGAAGCTTTAAATGACACAATAGAGCAGATAGAATTAATTGATATTTAAAGGACATTCCATCCAAAAACAGCAGATTACACTTTCTTCTCAAGTGCGCATGGAACATTCTCCAGGAAAGATCACATCTTGGGTCACAAATCAAGTCTCAGTAAATTTAAGAAAATTGAAATCATATCAAGCATCTTTTCTGACCACAATGCTATGAGATTAAAAATGAATTACAGGGAAAAAAACGTAAACAACACAAACACGTGGAGGTTAAACAATATGTTACTAAATAACCAAGAGATCACTGAAGAAATCAAAGAGGAAATCAAAAAATACCTAGAGACAAATGACAATGAAAACATGATGAGTCAAAACCTATGGGATGCAGCAAAAGCAGGTCTAAGAGGGAAGTTTATAGCTATACAAGCTTACATCAAGAAACAAGAAAAATCTCAAATAAACAATCGAACTTTACACCTAAAGGAACTAAAGAAAGAAGAACAAACAAAACCCAAAGTTAGTAGAAGGAAAGAAATCATAAAGATCAGAGCAGAAATAAATGAAATAGAAACAAAGAAAACGATAGCAAAGATCAATAAACCTAAAAGCTCGTTCTTTGAGAAGATAAACAAAATTGATAAACCTCTATCCAGACTCATCAAGAAAAAGAGGGAGAGGACTTAAAATCAATAAAATTAGAAATGAAAAAGGAGAATTTACAGCAGACACTGCAGAAATACAAAGCATCCTAAAAGAGTACTACAAGCAACTCTAGGCCAATAAAATGGACAACTTGGAAGAAATGGACAAATTCGTAGAAAGCTATAACCTTCCAAGACTGAACCAGAAAGAAATAGAAAATATGAACAGACCAATCACAAGTAATGAAATTGAAACTCTGATTAAAAATCTTCCAACAAACAAAAGTCCAGGACCAGATGGCTTCACAGGTGAATTCTATCAAACATTTAGAGAAGCGATAACACCCATCCTTCTCAAACTCTTCCAAAAAAATTACAGAGGAAGGAACACTCCCAAACTCATTCTATGTGACCACCATCACCCTGATACCAAAACCAGACAAAGATACTACAAAAAAAGAAAATTACAGACCAGTACCACTGATGAATATAGATGCAAAAATCCTCAACAAAATACTAGCTAACAGAATCCAACAACACATTAAAACTATCATACACCATGATCAAGTGGGATTTATTGCAGGGATGCAAGGATTCTTCAATATATGCAAATCAATCAATGTGATACACCATATTAACAAATTGAAGAATAAAAACCATATGATCATCTCAATAGATGTAGAAAAAGCTTTTGACAAAATTCAACACCCATTTATGATAAAAATTCTCCAGAAAGTGGGCATAGAGGGAAGCTATCTCAACATAATAAAGACCATATATGACAAACCCACAGCAAACATCATTCTCAATGGTGAAAAACTGAAAGCATTTCCTCTAAGATGAGGAAAAAGACAAGGATGCCCACTCTCACCACTATTATTCAACATATGTTTGGAAGTCCTAGCCACAACAATCAGGGAAGAAAAAGAAATAAAAGCAATACAAATTGGAAAAGAAGAAGTAAAACTGTCACTGTTTGCAGATGGCATGATACTATACATAGAGAATCCTAAAGATGCCACCACAAAACTACTAGAGTTAATCAATGAATTTGGTAAAGTTGCAGGATACAAAATTAATGCACAGAACTCTCTTGCATTCCTATACACTAATGATGTAAAATCTGAAAGAGAAATTAAGGAAACACTCTCACTTACCATTGCAACAAAAAGAATAAAATACTTAGGAATAAAATTACCTAGGGAGACAAAATACCTGCATGCAGAAAACTGTAAAACATTGATGAAAGAAATTAAAGATGATACCAACAGATGGAGAGATATACCATGTTCTTGCATTGGAAGAATCAATACTTTGAAAATGACTATACTACCCAAAGCAATCTACAAATTCAATGCAATCCCTATCAAATTACCAATGTCATTTTTTTCAGAACTAGAACAAAAAATCTTAAAATTTGTATGGAGACACAAAAGACCCCAAATGGCCAAAGCATTCTCGAGGGAAAAAAAAACGGAGCTGGAGGAATCAGACTCCCTGACTTCACACTATACTACAAAGCTACAGTAATCAAGGCAATATGGTACTGGCACAAAAACAGAAACATAGATCAATGGAACAAGATAGAAAGCCCAGAGATAATCCCACACACTAATGGTCAACTAATCTATGACAAAGGTGGCGAGGATATACAATGGAGAAAAGACAGTCTCTTCAATAAGTGGTGCTGGGAAAACTGGACAGCTACATATAAAAGAATGAAATTAGAACACTCCCTAACACCATACACAAAAATAAACTCAAAATGGATTGGAGACATAAATGTAAGATCGGACACTATAGAACTCTTAGAGGAAAACATAGGAAGAACACTATTTGACATAAATCAGAGCAAGATCTTTTTTGATCTACCTCCTAGAGTAATGGAAATAAAAACAAAACTAAACAAATGGAACCTAATGAAATTTCAAAGCTTTTGCACAGCAAAGGAAACCATAAACAAGATGAAAAGACAGCCCTCAGAATGGGAGAAAATATTTGCAAATGAATCAATGGACAAAGGATTTATCTCCAGAGTATATAAACAGCACATGCAACTCAATACTAAAAAAACAAACAACCCAATCCAAAAATGGGCAGAAGACCTAAATAGACATTCTCCAAAGAAGACATACAGATGGCCAAGAAGCACATGAAAAGCTTCACAACATCACTAATTATTAGAGAAATGCAAATCAAAACTGCAATGAGATATCATCTCACACTGGTCAGAATGACCATCATCAAACAATCTACAAACAATAAATGTTGGAGAGGGTGTGGAGAAAAGGGAACCCTCTTGCACTGTTGGTGGGAATGTAAATTGATACAGCCACTATGGAGAACAGTATGGAGGTTCTTTAAAAAACTAAAAATAGAGCTACCATACGACCCAGCAATCCCACTACTGGGCATATACCCTGAGAAAACCATAATTCAAAAAGAGTCATGTACCAAAATGTTCATTACAGCTCTATTTACAATAGCCAGGTCATGGAAGCAACCTAAATGCCCACTGACAGACAAATGGATAAAGAAGATGTGGTACATATATACAATGGAATATTACTCAGCCATAAAAAGGAACAAAATTGGGTCATTTGTTGAGACGTGGATGGATCTAGAGACTGTCACACAGAGTGAAGTAAGTCAGAAAGAGAAAAACAAATATCGTATATTAACGCATATATGTGGAACCTAGAAAAATGGTACAGATGAGCTGGTTTGCACAGCAGAAATTGAGACACAGATGTCGAGAATGAATGTATGGACACCAAGGGGGGAAAGCCGCGGGGTGGTGGGTGTGGTGGTGTGATGAATTGGGCAATTGGGATTGACATGTATACACTGATGTGTATGGGATTGATGACTAATAAGAACCTGCTGTATAAAAAATAAATAAAATAAAATTCAAAGAGAAAACAAAAGAAATCCTCAACAAAATATTAACAAATCAAATAAAATGTATAAAAATAATTATAGTCCATGAAAATTGGAATTTATTAGAGGTCTCAAAGTCTGGTCCAATATTCAAAACTAAATCAGTGTAACCTACGACATTATCAGGCATGCAGAGAAACTGGATCACTAATTGCTGGTGAGAAAGTAAAATGGTACAAGTACTTTGGAAAACAGTTTAGCAATTTCATACAAAATTATAAAAACACTCCAGTAATTCCACACACTGGTATTTATACAACTGATTGAAATTGCCAAAGTCTAGAAAAATCAATACGTCCTTCAGCTGGTGAATGAATAAACAGTGTGATGCATTCAAACAAGGGATACTATTCAGTGATAAAATAAGCTATCACAGCATGAAAAGACAAGGATACATTTTAATTGCATATTCCTAAGTGATAGAAACTGATCTGAAAATATTACATACTGTAACCTTTCCATATATAGCATTCTGAAAATGCAAAACTATACAGAGAGTAAATATAATCAGTGGTTTTTAGGGGTCCAGGGTTGGAGAGAGGAAGTTTAAGTAGGTGAAATAAATGTGAACTTTGTAAGGCTGTGAAACTATTCTGTATGATACTATAAAGAAGGATGGATGCCACTATTCATTTGTCTAAATGCACAGAGCTTTACAGCACAAAGAAGGAACTTAATGAAACAAATCTTAGAAAGTCATTTAAGTGGTCCAGGATTTCCAGGATAGAATGTAGAATGTATTGCTTAATTGTAATTGTAATTAATACAATCTAACTGTATTACAAACGTATGAAATGACTCCATGGAAGGTGATTAGGGGAAAAAGTTGCTGACCTAGTTACTTTGGAAGTGAGTGGAATCTAGAGGATTAAAGAAAAAAAAATTATAACACTAAAGGAAATTGTATGCAATGCTGTACTCTAGTTGATAAAGCTCTTTTCTTTATCAAAAGCAAAGATATGGGTTAAAAAGTCTGAAAGCACAATGCATGTATATTGAAAGTCAACAATTAATTACGGTCGGGGCCAGGTTTCTTACTGTTGAGTGGAAGGTTACAAATAACAAGGGGAGGAGTGTATGTTAATCCATTTTCTAAGGGCTTAGATTTGGAGATATTAGTATCAACTCAAGTTTAGCATAATGTAGATACAAGGGATTACATACAGAAATATTTACAGATATGCAAATATACCCAGGGAAGTACACACATATTCCCTTGTTCCCTCCACTGAGAGGGTCTGGATCCAATTACTATCCCAGTAGTAATGAGCACACCTAGAGCCTAATATTGGCTTCTGTTAAGATTTTCCCATTAAAGGAACCAGAGGTCCTTGGAGAAATGGCTGATTCTAGGACTGGGGCAGGCAATATACAAATTAGCCTAGATCATCTTGTGGTGCCAGAAAGTAAAATGTGCTCAACTAAAAATAGCAACCCACATGATGGGGGTATGTCAAAGTGACACAGGAGTGAACAGAAAGAGTCCCAATGGCCAAGGCTACAACAATTTGAGCAACTAAATACAGAATTATTTGTTTATAACTCAATGTGTTAAATGAATATCCATGAATTAATACTGATATAAACAAACAAACAAACGGTGGAGAAGAGAAAAATATCCTGTGTAAAAGAAGCTGAAATGATTATTGAGGAACATTCAATAAAGTACCTGACCAATACTTCTCAAGCAGTCAAATTAATAAAAAATATGGAAAGTCTGATAAATTGTCACAGAGAAGAGGAGTCTAGGGAGACATGATGACTAAATGTAGTGAGGTATCCTGACTAGGATCCTGGAACAGCAAAAGGGTAGTGGATGGAAGCTAAGAATATCTGAATAAATGATGAATTTAATTAGTACTACTTCTGCTGCTGCTGCTGCTGCTACTACTAGAGGCGTTAACATCAGTAGTGGTTCATTAAATGTAACAAATGAATCAACTTAATCTAAGGTACCAATAATAAGGGAAACTGGCTTCAGCTTATATAGGCACTCTGTAATATATTCACAATTTATCAAAGTTTATAAAATAAATATAAATTATAGTCTAAGGATAAGCTATGATAAACTAGGTACCTTTTAAATTAAAAAAAAATAAAAATGCATATATATAATATATATACATATATGTAGTATACACTTTAAAGTGATTACCAACCATCTTTTCTTTAAAAACAATGCTTGTCACTTAAAAAATGCCTCTGAGCAGGAAAGGAAACCATCAAAATGTGAAAAGGCAACCTATGGAATAAGAAAAAAAATTACAAGCCATATATCTGAAAAGGAATTAATACCCCCAAAAATACAAAGAGCTCATACAACAACTCAATGGTAAAAAATCCAAAGCCTGATTTAAGAATGGGCAGAGGAACCACATGGACATCTTTCCAAAGAAGACATCAAATTGGTCAATAGGTGCATGAAACGGTGCTCAATATCAGTAATCATCAGGGAAATACTATGCAAAACCAAAATGAGCTATTCACATCTGTTAAAATGGCTATCATCAAAAAGATAGAAAATAAGCATTGGAGAGGGTGTGGAGAAAAAGGAACCTTTGTGCACTGTTGCTGGGGATGTGAATTGGTGCAGCCACTATGGAGAACAGTGTGAAGCCTTCTCAAAACATTAAAAATATAACTACCATATGATCTAGCAATCCCACTTCTGGGTATATATGGAAAGAAAATAAAAATTGGATATCAAAGAGATATCTGCATTCCCATTTTTATTTCAGCATTATTCACAATAACCAAGATATGGAAACAACCTAAGTGTAAATCAATTGATGATTGGATAAAGGTGAGGTACACACACACATACACACACACACACGCAAACACACACACAATGGAATATTATTCAGCCATGAGAAAGAAGGAAAGCCTGCTATTTGTAACAACACGGATGGACCTTGAGGGCATTGTGTTAAGTGAGTTAAGTCAGACAAAGTCAAATGCTGTATGCCATTACTTATATGTGAAATCTAAAAAAAATATATAAATAAAGCTGAACACAAAGAAACAGGGATGTAAAAGGTGGTTACTAGGGGCTGGGAGATGTGGGAAATGGGGAGAAGTTAGTTAAAGAGTACAAACTTCCAACTATAAGATTAATAAGTTCTGGGGATCTAATGTACAGCATAATGATCTATTTAATAATACTGTATTATATTCTTGAAAATCACTAAGAGAGTACATTGTAAATTTTCTTACCACAAAAAAAGACATGGTAATTATATGGTGTGATGCAGGTATCAGGTGTTAACATTATGGTATTAATCATTTTTAATATATAATTGTATAAAATCAATGTGGACACGTAGTACACCTTAAACTTACACAATTTTATGTGTCAGTTATATCTCAATAAAGCTGGGAGAAAAGTAATTACCAACCGCCTTTTCTTTTTTAAAAAAAATGTTTGTCACTTAAATGCGGGTTTCAGTTAATCTATATTTTATTAGACAATATTTCCTGCTTTCCTAAAATTATTACCACATATTTGAGATTATTTAAGCTAGTTTAAGAAAACCTTGAACCATCAGAACTGAGAGTGAAGCTGTCCATATCATATGAGCAATCTCTATCTATAGCACCCCTGAACTTAAATATAAAGAACTAATGAGGATGACATTAGTATCATTTTCTCCTGCCTCTCCTTGCTCCAAAATGGATTTTTGATTTAGGGATAATAATTTTGCAATTTGATCCATACATGTCTTTATTATTTTTAATAAGCATTATCTTTTTGATAATATAAAGCAAAATATGTTTATTGTAGATAGTTTATAAAACAGAAAAAGGAAAATATGAATTTTTAAATTGAAGCTAATTCCAATACTTAGAGTCCATTCCCTCGTTCCATCTTAAAGTTCTACTTTACAAATATGTGTTACTACTTCACCCCTGTTTCAAAGAACATGTCTTAAATTACCTGACTATACAAATTTTAAGATTTTTTTAGGACTCAAAGTTTTACTTTTTATGAATATATACATATGACATGCCAAAAATGCACATACAGGCAGATTAATAATTCCTTAGGAGTTTGCAAGATGCAAACTACTAAATGAGACAGTACAGACTTTATTAAACTCACTTTGCCCTGAACTCATATTACAATTTATGTACAAATTTGTATTTTTATTTAGTGACACATGACACAACTTCAAAATGCACACACCACCTTTGCTTTTTGCATTAATGAATTTTATACTGAAATCCTCCAACTCTGAGTAATATAATGTGGTATCTTGTCTCAGAAACTGGTTCAATTTTCTTACCACACTCATTCACACTCAGCAACCCCCTCAGCTGCAATTCTTCTTATAATAAAGCATCGCTACACTAAATACAAGAAAAGACATTTACTATCTTGCATATTCCACCTTAAAGGACACTAAACCTTTTAAAAATTCTAGCTGCCGCTTTATCTAACTGGTATAATCATGGGGTTCAGAAACTGCTAAAAATATAAATGTAGAAGAAAATTCCCTTGGAGAAAGATTTCCTCTCCTAACTGGAGAGCTGCAGGTTCTGCTTATTAAAAGAAAGCAAGGCAACTTCCTATCCTAGGAATATTTTTTTCTTAATTATATGCATCCAAAATACAGATAAAATTAATGTAGAATTATGTGAACAAGAAAAAAATTAACTCTTGCATTTTTAAATTTGTGTGTATATATTTAGAGCTGCTTTATTTAAATTTTATGAATCATCTATGGTGAAGTAGAAGCCATGAAAACTAAAATTAAAAATTATCTAGGCAGGACCTTCAAGATGGTGGAGGAGTAAGACGTGGAGATCACATTCTTCCCCACAAATACATCAAAAATACATCTACACGTGGAACAACTCCTACAAAACACCTACTGAATGCTGGCAGAAGACCTCAGACTTCCCAAAAGGCCAGAAACTTCCCACATACCTGGGTAGAGCAAAAGAAAAAAGAAAAAACAGAGACAAAAGAATAAGGACGAGACCTGCACCTCTGGGAGGGAGCTGTGAAGGAGGAAAAGTTTCCACGCACTAGGAAGCCCCTTCAGTTGTGGAGATGGGGTGTGGCAGGGGGGAAGCTTTGGAGCCACGGAGGAGAGCGCAGCAACAGGAGTGCAGAGGGCAGAGTGGAGAGATTCCCCACAGAGGATTAGTGCCAACCAGCACTCACCAAGCTGAGAGGCTTGTCTGCTCACCTGCCAGGGTGGAGGCTGGGAGCTGAGGCTCGGGCTTTGGAGGTCACATTCCAGGGAGAGGACTGGGGTTGGCAGCGTGAACACAGCCTGAAGGGGGCTAGTGCATCACAACTAGCCAGGAGGGAGTCCAAGAAAAAGTCTGGAACTGCCTAAGAGGCAAGAGACCATTGTTTCGGGGTGCGTGAGGAGAGGGGATTCAGAGCACTACCTAAATGAGCTCCAGAGGTGGGCATGAGCCACGGATATCAGCACGGACACCAGTGACCAGCATGAAACACTAAGGCTGCTTCTGCAGCCACGAAGAATCCTGTGTGCAAGCACAGGTCACTATCCACACTTCCCCTCCCAGGAGCCTGTGCAGTCTGCCACTTCCAGGGTCCCGTGATCCAGGTACAACTTCCCCGAGAGAACACACAGTGTGCCTCAGGCTGTGGCAACGTTATGCAGGCCTCTGCCACTGCAGGCTTACCCTGCATTCTGTACCCCTCCCTCCCCTAGGCCTGAATGAGCCAGAGTCACCTAATCAGCCACTCCTTTAACCCCCTCCTAACTGGGTGAAGAATGGATGCCAGAGGGCAACCTATGAGCAGAGGCAGGGCCAAACCCAAAGCTGAGACCCAGGAGCTGTGTGAACAAAGAAGAGAAAGGGAAATCTCTCCCAGCAGACTCAGGAGTAGTGGACCAAATCTCCACAATCAACCTGATGTACCCTGCATCTGTGGAATACCTGAAGAGACAACAAATCATCCCAAAACTGACATGGTGGCTTTTAGGAGCAACTGTAGACTTGAGGTCTGCTTTCTGTGCCTAATTTGTTTCTAGATTTATGTATATCTTGGTTTAGTATTTAGACCCTATTATCATTGATAGATTAGTTTATTGATTTGGTTGCTCTCTTCCTTTTTATAAAAAAAAAATATATTTTTTTTCTTCTCTTTTTGTGAGTGTGTATGTGTATGCATCTTTGTGTGATTTTGTCTGCATAGGTTTGCTTTTACCATTTGTCCTAAGGTTCCGTCTGTCCATTATTTTTAGTATAGTTTTTAATGCTTGTTATTATTGGTGGATTTGTTTATTGGTGGGGTTGCTCTCTCCTTTTTTTTTAAATTATTTTTTTTATTTTAAAACTATATTTTTAATAACTTTATTTTATTTTTTTTCTTTTTTCTTTTTCTTTTCTATTTTCTCCCTTTTATTCTCCCATCCAAGTACCTACCAGGCCCGACCCTGCTTAGCTTCTGAGATCAGACGAGATTGGGCACGTTCAGGGTGGTATGGCCGTAGACTTTTCTCCCTTTTATTCTGAGCAGTGTAGCTGACAGAGTCTTGGTGCTCTGGCTGGGTGTCAGACTTAAGCCTCTGAGGTGGGAGAGCCAAGTTCAGGACATTGGTCCACCAGAGACCTCCCAGCCCCTCATAATATCAATCAGCAACAGCTCTCCCAGGGATCTCCATCTCAAGGCTAAGACCAGGCTCCACACAACGACCAGCAAACTCCAGTGCTGGACACCCCCTGCCAAATGATTAGCAAGAAAGAAACACAACCTCACCCATAAGAAGAGAAGCTTCCTAAAATCATATGTTCACAAGCACCAAAAAAGACACCACCAGATGTGGTCTTGCCACCAGAAAGACAAGATCCAGACTCATCCATCAGAACACAGGCACTAGTCCCCTCCACCAGGAAGCCTACACAACCCACTGAACCAAACTAACTGACTGAGTGCAGACACCAAAAACAATGGAACTACAAACTTGCAGCCTGCGTAAAGGAGACCTCAAACACAGGATGTAAAGCAAAATGAGAAGACAGAGTAATACACAACATATGAAGGAGCAAGATAAAAACCCACTAGATGAAACAAATGAAGAGGAAATAGGCAGTATACCTGAAAAAGAATTCAGAGTAATGATCGTAAATATGATCCAAAATCTTGGAAATAGAAAGGAGGAAATACAAGAACGTTTAACAAGCACCTAGAAGAACTAAAGAGCAAACAAACTATGATGAACAACACAATAAATGAAATTAAAAATTCTCTAGAAGGAATCAATAGCAGAATAACTGAGGCAGAAGAACGGATAAGTGACTGGGAAGATAAAAAAGTGGAAAAAAAACTACCACAGAGGAGAGTAAACAAAAATGAATGAAAAGAATTGAGGACAGTCTCACAGACCCCTGGGACAATAAGTGCACCAACATTTGAATTATAGAGGTCCCAGAAGAAGAAGAGAAAAATAAAGGGGCTGAGAAAATATTGGAAGTGATTAAGATTGAAAATTTCCCTATTATGGGAAAGGAAATAGTCAATCAAGTCCAGGAAGCACAGAGAGTCCCATCCAATGTAAATCCAAGGAGAAACATGCCAAGGCACATATTAATCAAACTATCAAAAATTAAACACAAAGAGAAAATATTAAAAGCAGCAAGGGGAAGGCAACAAATAACATACAAGGGAATCCCCATAAGGTTTACAGCTGATCTTTCAGAAGAAACTCTGCATGGCAGAAGGGAGCGGAAGGACATACATAAACTGATGAAAGGGAAAAAGCTACAATCAAGATTACTCTAACCAGCAAGGATCTCATTCAGATTCGGTGGAGAAATTAAAATCTTTACAGACAAGCAAAAGCTAAGAGAATTCAGCACCTCCAAACCAGCTCTACAACAAATGCCAAAGCAACTTCTCTAGGCAGAAAACACAAGAGTAGGAAAAGGCCCACAATAACAAACCCAAAACAATTAAGAAAATGATAATAGGAACATACATATCGATACTTACCTTAAATGTAAATGGATTAACTGCCCCAACCAAAAGACATAGACCAGCTAAATGGATACAAAAACAAGACCCATATATATGTTGTCTACAAGAGACCCACTTCGGACCTAGGGACACATACAGACTGAAAGTGAGGGGATGGAAAAAGTTTTTCCATGGAAATGGAAATCAAAAGAAAGCTGGAGTAGCAATTCTCATACAAACAAAATATATTTTAGAATAAAGACTATTACAAGAGACAAAGAAGGACACTACATAATGATTAAGGGATCATCCAAGAAGAAGATATAACAATTGTAAATATTTATGCACCCAACATAGGAGTACCTCAATAATAAGGCAAATACTACAATCATAACAGGGGAAGCCGACAGTAGCACAATCATAGTAGGGGAATTTAACACCCCATTTTAACCAATGGATATATCATTCAAGATGAAAATAAATAAGGAAACACAGGCTTTAAATGACACATTAAACAAGATGGAGTTAATTGATATTTATAGGACATTCCATTCAAAAACAACAGAATACACGTTCTTCCCAAGTGCTCATGGAACATTCACCAGGATAGATCATATCTTGGGTCACAAATCAAGCCTTGGTAACTTTAAGAAAATTGAAATCATATCAAGTATCTCTTCCCACCACAACACTATGAGATTAGTTATCAATTACAGGAAAGAAACTGTAAAAAATACAAACACATGGAGGTTAAACAATACACTACTAAATAACCAAGAGATCAGTGAGGGAATCAAAGAAGAAATAAAAAAATACCTAGAACTAAATGACAATGAAAAACAATGACCCAACACCTATGGGATGCAGCAAAAACAGTTCTAAGAGGGAAGTTTATAGCAATACAATCCTACTTCAAGAAACAAGAAACATCTCAAATAAACAACCTAAACTTACACCTAAAGAAAGTAGAGAAAGAAGAACCAAAAAACCCAAAGTTAGCAGAAGGAAAGAAATCATTAAGATCACATCAGAAATAAATGAAAAAGAGATGAAGGAAACAATAGCCAAGATCAATAAAACTAAAAGCTTGTTTTTTGAGAAGAAAAACAAAATTGATAAACCATTAGCCAGACTCAAAAAAAAAAGAAGAGACTAAAATCAACAGAATTAGAAAAGAAAAAGAAATAACCACTGACACTGCAGAAATACAAAGGATCATGAGAAATTACTGCAATCAACTATATGCAAATAAAATGGAAAAACTGGAAGAAATGGACAAATCCTTAGAAAAGCACAACCTTCTGAGACTGAACCAGGAAGAAATAGAAAATATAAACAGGCCAAATACAAGCACTGAAATTGAAAGTTTGATTTAAAATCTTCCAACAAACAAAAGCCCAGGACCAGATGGCTTCACAGGCGAATTCTATCAAACATTTAGAGAAGAGCTAACACCTATCCTTCTCAAACTCTTCCAAAATATTGCAGAGGGAGGAACACTCCCAAACACATTCTACAAGCCCACCATCACCCTGATATCAAAACCAGACAAAGATGTCACAACAACAGAAAAATACAGGCCAGTATCACTGATGAACGTAGATGCAAAAATCTTTAGCAAAATACTAGCAAACAGAATCCAACAGCACATTAAAAGGTTCATACACCATGATCAAGTGGGGTTTATCCTACGAATGCAAGGATTCTTCAATACATGCAAAGCAATCAATGTGCTACACCATGTTAACAAAGAGAAGGGTAAAACTCATATGATTATCTCAATAGATGCAGAAAAATCTTTTGACAAAATTCAACATTCATTTATGATAAAAACCCTCTGGAAAGTAGGCATAGAGGGAACTTACCTCAAAATAATAAAGGTAATATATTACAGACTCACAGCCAATATCATTCTCAATGGTGAAAAACTGAAACCATTTACACTAACATCAGGAACAAGACAAGGTTGCCCACTTTCACCACTATTATTCAACATAGTTTTGGAAGTTTTAGCCACAGCAATCATAGAAGAAAAAGAAATAAAAGTAATACAAATCAGCAAAGAAGATGTAAAATTGTCAGTGCTTGCAGATGACATGATACTATACATACAGAATCCTAAAGATTTTACTAGAAAACTACTAGAGCTAATCAATGAATTTGGTAAAGTAGCAGGATACAAAATTAATGCACAGAAATCTCTTGCATTCCTATTCACTAATGATGAAAAATCTCAGAGAGAAATTAATAAACACTCCCATTTACCACTGCAACAAAAGAATAAAATGCCTAGGAATAAACCTACCTAAGGACACAAAAGACCTGTATGCAGAAAACTATAAGGCGCTGATGAATGAAATTAATGATGATACAAACAGATGGAGAGGTATACCATGTTTTTGGATTGGAAGTATCAACATTGTGAAAATGACGATACTACCTAAAGCAATCTACAGATTTAGTGCAATCCCTATCAAACTACCAATGGCATTTTTCACAGAACTGGAACAAAAAAAATTCACAATTTGTATGGAAACACAAAAGACCCCAAATAGCCAACACAATCATGAGAAAGAAAAAAGAGCTGGAAGAATCAGGTTCCTGGACTTCAGACTCTATTACAAAGCTACAGTAATCAAGACAGTATGGTACTGGCACAAAAACAGAAATATAGATCAATGGAACAGGATAGAAAGCCCAGAGATAAACTCACACACATATGGTCACCTTATCTTTAATAAAGGAGGCAAGAATATACAATGAAGAAAAGACAGCCTCTTTAATATTTGGTGCTGTGAAAATTGCACAGCTACATGTGAAAGAATGAAATTAGAACATTCTGTAAGACCATACACAAAAATAAACTCAAAATGGATTAAAGACCTAAATGTAAGGCCAGACACTATAAAACTCTTAGAGGAAAACATAAGCATAACACTCCATGACATAAATCATAGCAAGATCCTTTTTGACCCACCTCCTAGAGAAATGTAAATCAAATCAAATTAAGCAAATGGGACCTAATGAAACTTAAAAGCTTTTGCACAGCAAAGGAAACCATAAACAAGACGAAAAGACAACACTCAGAATGGGAGAAAATATTTGCAAATGAAGCAACTGACAATGGATTAATCTCCAATATATACAAGCAGCTCATGCAGCTCAAGGTCAAAAAAACAAACAACCTAATCCAAAAATGGGCAGAAGACCTAAATAAACATTTCTCCAAAAAAGATATACACTTTTCCAGAACACATTAAAGGATGCCCAATATCTGTAATCATTAGAGAAATGCAAATCAAAACTACAATGAGGTATCACCTCACAACAGTCAGAATGGCCATCCTCAAAAAATCTACAAACAATATATGCTGGAGAGGGTGTGGAGAAAAGGAAATCCTCTTGCACTGTTTGTGGGAATGTAAATTGATACAGCCACTACAGAGAACAATATGAAGGTTCCTTAAAACCTAAAAATAGAACTACCATATGACCCAGCAATCCCGCCACTGGGCATATACCCTGAGAAAACCATAATTCAAAAAGAGTCAGGTACCACAATGTTTACTGCCCCTCTATTTACAATAGCCTGGACATGGAAACAACCTAAGTGTCCATTGACAGATGAATGGATAAAGAAGATGTGGCACATATATACAATGGAATGTTACTCAGCCATAAAAAGAAACAAAACTGAGTTATTTGTAGTGAGGTGGATGGACATAGAGACTGTCATACAGAGTGAAGTAAGTCAGAAAGAAAAACAAATATCGTATGTTAACACATATATATGGAATCTAAAAAAAAAAAAAAAAAAAAAAGATGGTTCTGCAGAACCTCGTGGCAGGACAGGAATAAAGACACAGACATAGAGAATGGATTTGAGGACATGGGGAGTGGTAAGGGTAAGCTGGGATGAAGTGAGAGAGTGACATGGACATATATACACTACCAAATGTAAAATAGATAGCTAGTGGGAAGCAGCTGCATAGCACAGGGAGATCAGCCCCGTGCTTTGTGACCACCTAGAGGGGTGGGATAGAGAGGGTGGGAGGGAGATGCAAGAGGGAGGGGATATGGGGATATATGTATATGTATAGCTGAGTCACTTTGTTAAAAAGCAGAAACTAACACAACATTGTAAAACAATTATACACCTATAAAGATGTTACAAAAACAAAAAAAAGACATCACAGGTTTGACTCTTGAATGAACTTTATACAGAACCAAGGGTCATCTTGCTTGGAACAATTCCAAGATGACTGAGACTCCCCCAAATGCTTTCTTCCAATAACATATATAAACTACAACTTGCATCCTATTTTAGACTTATGATCTAGGATTAGATGAATTCCATCACAGAGGAAGTCAGAATTGAAAGGTAATTAAAGTGTGCTGTGCCTTTTCTCTATGTAAATGATGGTATACGTTTGCTAATAGGAGGTTGCGATTTTCATTAACTCTTTCTGAAATGATACATTTTATATACTGTTATTGTAACTGTGTATAATAAACTGGTATATAATTCTTCGGTAACTAGGCACAGATAGTTAATGGACTCCAGTTACTTTTTGCACAGATCTAGTCCTTTTATTTTAGAAGTCATTTTGGTTTCCTCAGATATAACAATTTCAAACCTAAAATGGAATTATGCTAAACACATACTTATTATTTTAACTTCTTGACTGTATAACAATATTTTATTCTCCTTTTTTGGTTTTATGTTTATATCTGAATTAAAAGAAGAACTTTATGTGAAAAAAAATTACCTAGAAAAAAATTACAGTTCCTAGCTAAATTTAAATATTAATGAGTAATAAATATTATTACATATTTATATAGCTGTGATTATATTAGTGTATATTAGATTACACAATATACATGTATTGCTTATAATATTTTACCTATTACTATATGTTATATACCATTTAAAATACAGTGCTTCATATTTTCATATTAGTTCATAATATGGCTATAGCCTCTGACATACTTAACCCACTCTTTGTCATTGGACATTGAAATAGTTTTCATTTGTCTTTACCTTTAATAAAACTGTACTGAATAGCCTTGGCAATAAATCTATGTATGAGTGTCATATCAGTTTGTGAAGATATATTACTTGAAGGAGAATGGGTGAGACAAAATAATCACCATATTTAAGGGATTTTTTTGTGAGAATTTATAATTTATATTTATACTCATATATGTATATCAATATACTACGCTACACTACTCATGTGAATTTAAATTGTATGCAGGTATATAGAATTATGTATATGTGTGTATGTATTTATACACACACATATATATATAGGTAGTTTTATACATATACATATGTATATGCATATTGTGTCTATAAACTTGATAGAATTTAAATTCACATTAGTAGTATATAATGGTGCTCATTTCTTCATATTTCCTCCATCCTGATTACTAACTTTATTGTTACTTTTAATAAATGATGATCTAATAAATGGTGTTATTTTAGATTTTTTTTCTTTCTTTGAGGTTTATATAATATTGAATATTTTCCAAATTTATCTTCATCACTAATGTTTTGAAGGTAATACCTCTACTCACACTTGATGTCATTTTGTCTTTTGAGATGCTTTCTTTCACTTGCTTGTAAAAAATCATTTTTATATAATAGGAAAACAATCTATGCTTCTGATTAGAAGATAAGTTAATTCTAACAATTATATTCCAAAATAATTTCAGACCGGGATTTGATAGAAACAAAGAAAATGCAATTTTGACCGACACAGCTTTAGTTTTTCCTCTCTTTAAAAGAGGTCACCCAGATCGTTAACTTGGAACATAAACACTAAACAGAAAATAAGTAATAGATCCAAGAAACAATTGCTTGTTATCGTGAAAAATTTAGCAATTGGAGTAAATTCTAAGGGTGCAAATACTTCTGTAAATTATACCAAAATTGAAGCTGCAAAGCTAAGAAAAACAGTGTTTTGATGGGTTTGCAATAGTAGGTTCAACTAATGCATAATGAAATCGATACAGTGAAGAAATTGATATACCAGAGGCCTTTAAAGGTCATTTTGAAAGAACATTTATCAAGATAATTTGCCAAATTCCAATAAGAAAAATGGAATGCATTTGAAAAGTGTTCAATGAAGAGTAACTGAGAAGTAAACACACTGATGCAAAGTAAGTCAGTTAATTAACTGATGTGGAGAGAAAACACTGGCAACCATCGGAGAAAAAGTTTGTAAATAAAAGCATGTAATGTTAACTTCATAGAGAGAAACAATTTTTATAGCCCCATTTTTGAGTGTTAGATTTATTTGCAACAATTTTTTAATGTTGTGAAAATATCATGGTTAATGTATTTTATTTTATTAAATCATGGTTGTCTCATGCTAGATTGAAGTAACAGTTCTGAACCCTCATATATATCAGACTTTAAGACATATTTTCACATATTGTTTTCAATCCTATATAACAGAATGAGATATCACCACACTTTCCCCAGCACAACCAAAAACATTTTTAGCCTATAAACTGATACATATAAAGTAAACAAAACAAAACAAAAAAAGAAACCAAAGGAGTTACTTTATAATGGCTGAAATAAACTTTCTTCTATGATAGTGAGGCACAAGAAATACCGCAGTTGAATAGAAGGCTTAGAGTAGTTTACAACGTGTAACCTACTTAATGTATCCAAATTTTGATTTAGGAAACACAGGCCCACTCTATCTCCTTTCCTCACTCAATTCAGAATGAAATCCTCCCTCACCACCAAATTCAAGACAAAAGGCACAGGCCACCGGATCAGAGCATAGCTGGTGTTTTGCTTCTCTTATAACCGTCACTGCTGAAGTCATGGGCAGATATCACCAACCACAACTGAGGTAAAGTGTTTTCTGGGAAGGAGGACCCTCTGCAGGAAACTCCCTTGTGAAGACTGAGTTTTGAAAGATGTGAAAAGATCATGAAATAAGGTCCTGGAGTACACATTCTTCTGAATTGCCTGTCTTTGCCCAGGTAACTAGTAGTAATGATGTTTAATGAAGAACCAAAGTATTTACTTCTCCTACCTTTATGAGAGGTTACACTGTGTAAGGACGCTGAAAAGTAGATATTAGCAGGCAGATTGGTAATGGAAGCTAAAATTTGAAAAACAGCAAAACAAGAGCAGTGTCAATAAGCTTCTGGGTTGCGTTTCCCTCATTATCTCCCAGTTTTGATATAAGAGCAGACTAAATCAAGAAATGCGTGGCAGATGATTTTAGCAAACCCATGGAGAGGATCCCATCTTTCTGATAAAAGGAACTTCAAAACCAAAATGTTTGCCAGCCCCAGTGTGTGAGGAGAACCCTTATTTTTTGTGTGTGTTGGGGGGATGAGGGATGTTTCCCTAATTTTTCTCCTTTTTTATTTCTTGGCCTTACCCTGAAGTAAGCCTCAGCTGGGAAACTACACTACTGCTGCGCAGTAGGGGAAGCTGAACACCTAAGACTCTTACATGTGTCCCTCTGATAGAGGAAAATTGTCCCTATTGTTAAAATTAAATACAAAATGGAAACTGGACTTGAGAATTCCCTGAGCAGACAAAGACATTTAAACTATGTTAGCAAAACTAAATCTAGTTTATGTCATGAACGTAAGCAAAACTTAACTTTGGTTATTTATTATAAATGCCTCTGATAATCGTGAAAGAAACATGTCATCTTTCTAAAAATGACATAATATAATCACTTCAAAACAATCCTTGCCACCTAGAAACCTCCATTGTAATAACCAATCATTGTAAAGGATAAATAACCTTCTTATTTTTCACTTTATAAGCTGTCCTATCACTTCATGTCCCTGAACATCTTCATATCAATCTTTGATTTTGAAGCTTCCAGTTTCCAAACTGTTCTTACATGCACAATAAACTCTTACTAAATGCTATTTATTAATTTGGTGATTTTAGTTTTGCTGTTTCTAGGTTTTTGACAGTTTCTGTTGTCAGACTTGGGACACAAAGATGACTGCCAAAGTCTCTGAGGCCACTGAGAAACCAGGTGCTGTTATCCACAGAGCCCACTGAGCTCACTTGCTTTCTTGCTGACCCTGGAGTTTGAAGGTATGTCTCTCTCTGAATTTTGAGCTGTCTGATTTTATTGTGAATACCTGTATTTTGTTTGCTGAAGTCACCCTATTCTGTTCAAAGTTGATGGGGGGCGATGTGTGAGTCTCTGTGTTTTGGAACAGCTGTTCAAAAAAAAGTTCTCTCATAGTTAAGATCTCTTAGGAAATCTAAAGGCAAGGATGGGTTCTACCTGGTCTAAAACTCTTTCTCCACCATCCCCAATAAAACTTCTACTTCCTATATGTATGCCACAATGGACCAAGATCTTGCATCTTCTTGGAAAATGGGTGAACTTTTGGATAATTGGGAACTGTAATGGCCACAATGAGGAATCTTTAACTTAGATAATACAGTCCACCTTAAGGGGTACCCTTGAAAAGAGAGGATCCTAAACTACTTAAAGGCAATGGAATTCATTCTTTTATCTGCATGCAGAAGCTTCTTAAAAAAAAAAAAAACTCTAAAATTAGATCTGATATGATCCTTACAGCATGCAAATAAAAAGTCTTTAGTAAAAACTTTGGCCATCTAAACAGGTAAACTTAACGTAGTCCAAATGCCAAAAAAACAATTTGGATCCAATTATTCTTTTTGAGCTTTTATTATGGTACTTGAGGCATGGCAAAATTTTTAATGGAAGCTATAAATTCAGTTTCTGTCTACATGTTTATATATATGTTCATGTGTATATAAGTATGCTATGTATAAGTGATATTTTTTGAAGAGCTTTAATTGATTGGCTTAAGGAAAAATAAGAATTTATATAAAATAAGTATTCCAGAACTTTCAGAAATATAAAAACTAACCCAAATGTTTTTCAAGTTCACATGATCCATGATAAACTTAGATAATTAAAAGCTAGTGTAAGTTTGCTGGTTTAGTAAAATCAGGCATTTCTTCTTCAGAGTTGTCTACATTAAATATAATGCAAACATAACAACTTTTTCTACCTGGGTTTACAAGTCAAATAATCTTATTCGATCTCTGTGTCACAGAATTTGTCAACAAGAAAAATGAGATTTTTGTTAGCTGTTTGATGTCTAATCTAAGCATAATTGTTAAAAACAAGTTAATTTAATTCAATGTAAATAAAATAAAATTTTATACTAAGTTAAATTGAATAATGGATATTCTTTGAATATCTAGATCATTTCCAAATAAGGTAATATACTGAGACATTGATTGTGAAACACATTTAAACTTATCTTTTTGACTTAATTTTTAGAGAAACAAAGGGTATTTGGGTCTATTAATAAATATTTGATTTGCCACATTAAAATTATATTATGAAAAACATATGTAAATAGTAAGTTATGAGTGTTTATAATTATGTATTTATAAGTTTGCTAATCTACTACAAGATACTAATATATGACAGACAGTTCACAATTTCCTGCTTCCTAGTTTTCACTGGAAAGTAAAGGTTACTAATACTCACAACTTATAATCAAATACATAAAAATGAAACCACTAGAAACAATAAGACCAAAGGGAAACAAATTTGCATACAAATGTGGAAAGAAAATAGGATGTGTTTTTAAATGAAAAGAATGCAAGGAATATAGAATCTGCTTTTGTCAGAGAAAAAGGAGAGTAACTTTGTCCTAAAAGAAAATGACTGGCAGGCTCCCTGACTTCAGACTATACTACAAAGCTACAGCAAAGACAACAGTATGGTACTGGCACAAAAACAGAAATATAGGGCTTCCCTGGTGGTGCAGTGGTTGAGAATCTGCTTGCTAATGCAGGGGACATGGGTTCGAGCCCTGGTCTGGGAAGATCCCACATGTCGTGGAGCAACTAGGCCCATGAACCACAACTTCTGAGTCTGCGTGTCTGGAGCCTGTGCCCCGCAACAAGAGAGGCCACAACAGTGAAAGGCCCACACACCGCGATGAAGAGTGGCCCCCACTTGCCACAACTAGAGAAAGCCCTCACATAGAAACCAAGACCCAACACAGCCAAAATAAATAAATAAATAAATAAAAATAAATATCAAGAGCTCTTTAAAAAAACAGAAATACAGATCAATGGAACAGGATAGAAAGCCCAGAGATAAACCCACACACATATGGTAAACTTATTTTTGATAAAGGAGGCAAGAATATACAATGGAGAAAAGACAGCTACTTCAATAAGTGGTGCTGGGAAAACTGGACAGTCACATGTAAAAGAATGAAATTAGAACACTCCCTAACACTGTACACAAAAATAAACTCAAATGGATTAAAGATCTCAAAGTAAGGCCAGACACTATAAAACTCTTAGAGGAAAACATAGGCAGAACACTCTGACATAAATCACAGCAAGATCCTTTTTGACCCACCTCCTAGAGAAATGGAAATAAAAACAAAAATAAGCAAATGGGACCTAATGAAACTTCAAAGCTTTTGCACAGCAAAGGAAACCATAAACAAGACTAAAAGACAACCCTCAGAATGGGTGAAAATATTTGCAAATGAAGCAACTGACAAAGGATTAATCTCCAAAATATACAAGCAGCTCATGCAGCTCAATGTCAAAAAAACAAACAACCCAATCCAAAAATGGGCAGAAGACCTAAATAGACATTTCTCCAAAGAAGATATACAGATTGCCAACAAACACATGAAAGAATGCTCAACATCATTAATCATTACAGAAATGCAAATCAAAACTACAATGAGATATCATCTCACACTGGTCAGAATGGTCATCATCAAAAAGTCTAAAACAATAAATTCTGGAAATGGTGTAGAGAAAAGTGAACTCTCTTGCACTGTTGGTGGGAATGTAAATTGATACAGCTACTATGGAGTACAGTATGGAGTTTCCTTAAAAAACTAAAAATAGAACTACCATATGACCCAGCAATCCCACTACTGGGCATATACCCTAAGAAAACTGTAATTCAAAAAGAGTCATGTACCACAATGTTCATTGCAGCACTATTTACAATAGCCAGGACATGGAAGCAACCTAAAGTGTCCATCAACAGATGAATGGATAAAGAACATGTGACACATATATACAATGAAATATTACTCAGCCATAAAAATAAACGAAATTGAGTTATTTGTAGTGAGGTGGATGCACCTAGAGTCTGTCATACAGAGTGAAGTAAGTCAGAAAGAGAAAATCAAATACCATATGCTAACACATATATATGGAATCTAAAAAAATAAAATGTTTCTGAAGAACCTAGGGGCAGGACAGGAATAAAGGTGCAGATGTAGAGAATAAACTTGAGGACACGGGGAGGGGGAAGGGTAAGGTGGCATGAAGTGAGAGAGTGGCATGGACTTATATATACTACCAAATATAAAATAGATAGCTGGTGGGAAGCACCTGCATAGCACAGGGAGATCATCTCGGTGCTTTGTGACCACGTAAAGGTGTGGGATAGGGAGGGTAGGAGGGAGACACAAGAGGGAGGAGATATGGGGATATATGTATATGTATAGCTGAGTCACTTTGTTATAAAGCAGAAACTAACACACCATTTTAAAGCAGTTATACTCCAATAAAGATGTTATAAAAAAAAAAAAAAAGAAAAAGAAACTGGTGGTTCCAGAATAGGATAGAGAAAAAATAAGACAGACCTAAATGGATATAGAAAATTTCAGGAGGATCATGGAAAATAAATTTCATGTTATGAGGTCAAAGCTAGGTAGAATTGAATATGTTTATTTATAAGCGTTTTTAAATGTATTCAATAATGTAGATACAAAACTGATGTTTAATTTTCTCTCTGTTAAAATAATAAAAATGTCTTAGATTATTGCCCTGATCTTAGTAAAATATTATAAAATGTTTTTCTTTATATATAATGTAATTTGCCTAGGAAACACTCTGTGCCTTATGAAAATATTTTTATGCTTCATGTTGTCTTTATAAGGTTTTTGATTACTTAGAAGAACTGACTCTTTTCAATATTAAAAGACCTTAAGTTTTTGTTTGTTTGTTTGTTTTTACAACTATATAACTTTCTGTATTTGCTTTTAAAGTCTTTTATTTGTCACCTTGGAAGAGTGGATAACTGAGTATTGTTTCACAGTGACCTGTGGTCCTATTTGATCAAGTGTTTTAAATTTTTTGACATTTTTAACAAACTTCCCCAAATCAAACTCTATATGAAGTCCATTTGACCTCAAACTAGGTGTCCAGAAGGCCTTGAAAGATCTGAGAGTTGCTCTCTCTCCTTATAAAAAGAGAAATATTAATTTATTTAGGCTTATTTGATGTGTTAAATTGCATGGGAAGTATTATCATATAAAAAATAATGTTTAATGGTCTTAGATTTTATATAATGTGTATACGTTATTAATATGTGTTCTTGAAATTATACGAAACTTCTAAAATTCTGGCATGTCTTGGTGTAATATCTCATAGTTCCAGTATTATTTTATAATACTGTATATCCAAAAAATAACAATTTGCTTCTCAATTGCCTCACTTATTTTGGTGAACACTCACCAAATCTTTAACCATGGCTATATTCATGTCTTTTGTTGCTCACAGACAATTATTGTTTAACTCTTGATTCTGCTCTGAAAGCATTTACAATCAACTGTACACAAAAATGCTTCATCATCAAAGAGATTTATGGAAAAGACTCCAGCAAGTACTCTAGAATACAGGTTTGGTGACTCTAAGATCATAACACTGAACTAAGTAAGAATTTCTAAAACTCTAATGGAAAACTGATTGATTCATAACCCTGATAACTCAGGACATAAGAAAACAAGAATTAGTTACAGGAGACTGAATGAACTGATGAAGATGATTATAATTTGTATGACTTGTTCTGTTCATAACTCTTGACTGATTTTATCCTTTCTATCCCATTCTATTTATTTGTTTTAATTTCTTCTGCATTTAACTTTCTCTACAAATGTTCTTTAGATTTTATTTAAAATACAGTTAAGATACATGAAAACAATTTGATCATTTCTGATCTTGCTTTATACTTTGTTAGGTAAGGTCAGGGCAGACTTCAGTTCAAGACTAGTTTTGCCCACTGCCTAGGCAATATCCTTTGGGGTACTCTCTCAAATACCCTATTGAATTACCAAGCATTCCATCCTGGCTGGTAGCAATGTGAACAGTTCCTGGCCTTCTTAGAGACTGGATATTTTTTCATGGACTCCAGTAGTTCGTTTGACACATATGTGCTCATCAGTAGTCAGCTGAAGATTTGAGGGGAACACCCTGATTATCTCTAGGGTTCTCTTGTCTGTGCAGCTCTCTCCCGTCTAGTACTCTGTCCTGTGTACTGAAGATGGCTTAGTCTGTCTTGGGTCCCATGTCTATCTCCTCAAAACTGGGAGTCTACCAGCCTCTGACCGGATTCACCCCTGCCCTGTGCCCCTGGACAGTCTCTCAAGGCAGTTATCTGTCAATTTTAGGGCTCACCTCCTTTATTTCCTCTCTCTCAGGAATCATTGTTTTTGTTGCCTGATATACAATTGCCCTAAACCATTGTTTCAGACATCTTGTCCATTTTGTTTGTTTTTATTTCAAAAGTGAGGGTAAATCTAATCACTGTTATTCCATCTTGGCTGGAAACTTATCATTTATTTTTATATGTGTGGATCAGGAGCCTGGCAGTAAAGAAGGTAATTAAGGACACTCAAGTATAAACATATCAAAAAGGATGAATTTCATATTTGGGAAGATAACCACTTATACACCTTTATGAAAAGAGAAAAACGTGTAATTAGAAACATAAGATAAGTTTCAGCTGAGGCTTGAGAACAATTGGCAATGCATTACAATTAAGACCACTCTCCTGGAATGGCAAAATGTTAATAACAGAAAATCTGCCAACCAACCTCCACACTCAACCAACCACGCTTCAAAAGATTTTGGAAAGCCTGAGAAAAGAAGCATAGAGAGAAATACATTAATTTTTGTTGACCCCTGAGCTCCACCATTTTAAAGAGGGTGATGTTTTGACTTTCCTGATCTTTATTATAAGTCTGGTAAAGGGTAATAAGTAGAATCACCTAGCTTGAAATCTGTCCCTGAAGCAGACCTATGTCTGTCCTCACCTTTCAAATCTAAAATCAAGAGAGTTGCATTGCCTAGATGCTGAGGGGTGAACCAAATTTGGAGGGCTATATTTACCATCCTGCACGTTTAGATTTTATTAAGGTAAACGGTATGTTTTCTGTTGCCTATCAACCTGACATAAAGCACAAGTGATAGAGAGTCAGCATGGTGCTATACAGAATTCTTTCTAAGAGGAAAGGTGAACAGATCTTGCCAGAGAGTACCTGGAGGTATTATTAGATACCTGGGTGGACATATGTTAGAAAGCAATGATCCAGGGAGAAACTATCCAAAATTGAAGGTGAGAGGTTCCCAGCCATGTATCTGAGGAATGCATGGTAACAGTTATGTAAGAGACTGGGGCTTATATAGTTCCCAAGGTCATAGGTATGGTGCTACTCATGCTACCTGTTGACTGAACCCTTTACTGCCTACTTACCTCTTCACTGTTCCTGTGCACCAGCGCTGGAGGTTCAGAATCCAATTGGGTGGAGGAGAAATAGGCAAGAAACGAAAGGAGGAGAAACATACCACACTTTTTCGTGAATGTGGGCATCAAAGTTTGCTCACATTTGAGTGAGGAGTGGCTTGGTTTAGGGAAAGCAGAATAGCCATGACATGAAATCACTCAAAGTGTTCAC
Source organism: Balaenoptera physalus (assembly GCF_965194825.1). Lineage (NCBI taxonomy): Eukaryota > Metazoa > Chordata > Mammalia > Artiodactyla > Balaenopteridae > Balaenoptera > Balaenoptera physalus. The sequence goes on from NC_138888.1 coordinate 105,104,557, forward strand.
TGCTATGTTGGGGTAGACATTTTAATTCCTGATGAGAGGAGCCTGAATTATTTTAGGATTATCAAAACTGTTTGGGACCTGATAATGTCCCCCTTCCTGGTCCAAGGGAGCAATGACTAATCCAGCCGAATTTAAAAATGAAAAGCACTTTAGGATTACATTCCATCCGTTATGCTTGTTCAGTGGAACAGTTCTATACTCACAGCAAAGCACAGGCATATCTCTCCATACAGAGATGTGGTATTTGGATTCATGAATATGGGACTGGATTTCACATGACATTGTCTGCTTGACTCACTAAATATTACGCTATTTAGTAATAGTAGGGCCAATTGATGTAGCATGATTTTGACTCCTTTCCTATTGTTTTACATCTGGGCTTTTTGTTCCATGAAGACTTTTTCATATCTGGGTTCCAATTATGTCTGTGAACATGAGTGGTGTTTTCCTCATTGGGAAAACAGGGGAGAGACCAGTGGCAAATGATGACTATGGTACTGGTGATGGCCAAGGCTGTGTCAGTATCTCAGGACTCTGCTTGTTAGGAAGCCAAACTTGCTATCAGGTACTATCTGGTCTATAGCAACTAGCAGCACATCTAAGGGGAGTTAATTATTCATCAGTGTCAGTAGAGGTTACTTTGCAACAAAGTTTAATCTGGATGATTAATGACCCTTAGTTTCCCAGAGCTAAAGGACTACATATGTAGATTAGGGGAATATCAGACACTTCATCAATTTCCTTGCCTTTGTCTTGACTTGTCCTGTGACTACATCTACTAATTAGTTCTAAATGCCACAAGCCCATCTCCAGATTTGAAGCCAGTCATAAAAGGACAGACAGCATCTCAGAAGGGCTTGTGGAACCTGTTGTGTATCTCCATCATAGCCAACATTTCCCCTTGATGCTGGACCTCAACATTTTATCTGAGGCTCTGATATTCTGCTAAATGCTTGCCATATTCATCTTTTAAACAAGTATTTATTGAATGTTATCATGTTCCAGGTATTGTATGACTTACTGGAAATACAAAAGCAAATATGGCAAAGACTAACCCTCAATTATTCTGAAGTCTAACCCCAATATTAAACCTTGGCTATGCAAGCAGATAAGCTCTTTTGTTGTATTAGTTAAGATGTTTACTAATGCAAGGATTAGAAACCCAATCTCAAAGAAGCCTAGCAAGTAATGATCTCATTATCTCCAGTTGGAAAGTTTAGAAGTAGGGCAAACTTCAGGATATGTTTGTTGATTCAATTGCTTTAGAAGCCATTGAGGATTCAAGCTTTTTCTACTCTTCCAGCTTTTTAAATTATGGAAATCTCAGTCAGCTTGTTTTGAAGTCATAGGCAAAAAAGTCCTCCTACCAAACTGTCCTTATTTAGTCTTGCTTTTTAGATAGCCACCTTCAGACAAAACTAGCCTATTCCTTTATAAACTTGCCAAAGGCCACAAGAAATGGTTAACACACACCAATATTCTATAATTTTACTACCATTTGCAGAAATATTGTGGTCTTGGTTGGCTATTGGCCTGGAAACAATGTAGAACATACAGCAGCCTAGCCAACTTCACAACCAAGTTCTCAGACAGGAATTATGAAGACCTCATTGCTTATAGTTCTACTTTTTCCTTACAAGTAATTCCATGTTTTAGAATCTGTCCCCGCAGGGACCCAAGGATAGTACCTTATTTTGAATCAACTGATATATACTGTACTTTAAATAACAAAACCCCAGCTGAATGATCCTAAGTAATACAGATGCAACCACTCACATGACAGGAGGTTCAGATGGAGGGCAGGAGGGTTCAAATGTGTCTTCAGGGACCCAGGTTCCAAGCATCTCCTTGCATTTCTCTGTATACTTTAAGCTTTACCCTAAGTTTGGTTCTCTTTACGGTCATGAAATAGCTGCTACCAGAAACCAGGACAAAATTCTTCCGTATTTTCAGCTACAGAGCAAAACTTGCTTAACTTTCCTATAAGTGCCAAGCAAGCCTATACTTGGAACAAAATAAATGACATTCAATCTCACGGTTAGATGTTAAGCTCACAATAATTGTATTTTTATAGTATAATGAGAAAAATTTTGATAAGGGAGTATAAGTATTTATGTAATGAATTAGTGTTTGGATTTCAATAATACCCACCCCCTCCTCCTAATTTACAAAATCATTTGAGACATAGATGCATGATTCAGAATTACAATGGTCAGGATTTTGCTGCTACTCCTATAACAGAAAGTAGCTTGGTCAAATGGAGTTCCTCCATATTATTAATACCTTAGGTCCTCCAATTTGGATCTTGGAACATTTTGCATAAAAGAGAGTTTGTGTCTGAAGAAGATTCAACTGTAAGGAGGAATATTTGCCCTGTAGCTCTTGGGTACTCAACAGTGTGCAGCATTAGGAATTTGCCTACTGGCTTGCCTCTAGTAAGTAGAATCCAGCACACAACTGGTGAGCTCACCTTATGGAGGACAGGAGAACTAGATGGATGTGTCAACCACAGGACAATAGAGCCAGAAGTGAGAGAGAAAACCTAGGCACAGATAATTTTTCCAGTCTCACCATTTTTAATTTTCATCCCTAAGGAAGAGTGAATGGGAGAGCCACACTTTTTAATATTTCCAAGATGTCCTGGGGGAGGATATTCTAATTCATAGACACAAAAATAAGACAGTGAGAGGCCTGCTTTCTACACTTTGTTGTCCCAGATTTTTCTTTTTTTTTTTTTTGTGGTGCAAATCTCCACAAGGGGACTAGAAGAAATTAAAAACTGGAAGAATAAACACACACTCTGGTTATTACTGCTTTTTCTGATCCAAGTGGCCTTTGATGGTCAGATTCAAGAATAAAGAATTTAAGGATTTCTTTATTTGTTGACTAATTTGTAAGTCATCCATCAATGAAACAAACGGTTATCAGAGGGCGATGGAGCAGCTAATATTGATGAGGACTGAAATTCCCACATAACATTTACCTCTATAATCAAAATTGAACATAATATAATGTTAAACTTGACACTCCAAAATAATGCATTGCAATAAGTAGCAGTTGTTTGTTTGTTGTTTTTGTTTTTTTTAAATCCACATCCTGAAGGTATTAAAGATGCACAGCAAAATGACCCCAGAGGTGTCTTTTCCTTACAGAGAATTTTTAAAATAACAGGCCTATTGACATGTAATGAACATATCATAAAAATTTCCCTTTCAAGTGTACAATCCAAGTGTTTTTCAGTACGTTTACAGAATTGTGCACCCATGACCACAATCTAATTTTAGCATATTTTTCATTGTCCCCAAAAGAAAACTAATATGCATTAGCAATCACACCTCATACCCACCTCCCCTGAGCACTGGGAAATCATGAACCTAATTTCTGTCTCTGTGGATTGTCTATTCTGTAGATTTCATTTAAATGGACTTATAAAATATATGACTTTGGTGACTGGCTGCCTTCAGTTTACATAATGCATTCAAGGTTTTCCATGTTGTGGCACAATCAGTACTATATTCCATTTTATTGCTGAATAATATTTCATTGTATGGATATGCCATGTTTTGCTTATTTATTCATCAATTGGTAGATAGTTGTGCTGTATCTACTTCTTTGGCTATTATGAATAAATTGCTTTGGTCAATTACGTACAGATTTTTATACGGGCATATGTTTTCAGTTCTTTTTGGTATGTACCTAAGAGTGGAAATGCTGGGTCATGTTTAACATTTTGAGGAACTGTCAAACTGTTTCCCAAAGTGTCTGTATTACTTACAATCTTACTGGCAATGTATGAGGGTTCAAATTTCTCCACATCCTCATCAGCACTTGTTTTTGTCTGTCTTTTTAAATTTAGCTACTTTACTGGGGTTGAAAAAACCACCTCATTGTGCTTTTGATAGGCATTCCCCTACTGACTAATCATGTTGAGCATATGTGCCTATTCACCATTTCTGTACATTCGTAGGAGAAATATCTGTTAATTATTTTGCCTGCTTTTTAAATTGGGTTATTTGTCTTTTATGGCAATTTTATGAGTATATGTTCTGAATACCAGTCTCTTATCAGATATATAATTTGCAAATATTTTTCCCATTCTATGAACTGTTATTTCACTTTTTTGTTGGTAGTCCTTTGAAACAAAACTTTTTAAAACTGGTGATGAAGTTCCATTTTTTTTAATGTAGTGTCACATGGGCTTTTGATGTCATATTTAAGAAGTCATTATTTAATCCAAGATGAAAAGGTTTACTCCTTTCTTCTAAGAACTTTACAGTTTTACCTGTTAAATTTCCACATGTAATCTTTTAATTTTTGTATGCAATTTGAGATATGGTTCTAACTCCGTCTTTTGCAGGTGGATATCCAGTTGTCTCACACTATTTTAAAAATTACTTCTTCTTCTATTTAATTGTCTCGGCATTCTTGTCAACTACCAATAGACCATAAATGTGTAGATTTATTTCTGAACTCTCAAATCTATTCCATTGTCCTACATATCATTATACCAGCACCACACTGTCATGATTACTGTAGCTTCAAAGTAAGTTTTGAAGAAATGTGTCTTCAAACTTCGTTTTTCTTCTGTAATATTGCTTTGACTATTCTGAGTCCCTTGCGTTTTCATATGAGTTTTAAGATCAGCTTGCCAATTTCTGCAAAAAGCTATCTGGAATTTCAAGGGGATCACATTGAATATTAGATCACCTTGGGGAGTAATACCATCTCAACAATATTATGTGTTCCAGTCTGTGAACATGGAATACATTTATTTAGGTCTTCTTTAATTTGCTTCCATGATGTTTTATAGGTCTCAGGGTACAAGTCTCAAACTTCACTTGCTAAATTTATTCCTCAGCATTGTGTTATTGTTGATGTTATTTTAAATGGAATTATTTTCTTAATTCATTTTTGGATTGCTCTTTGCTAATGAATAGAAATACAATTGATTTTTGTATATTGGTCTTATATACTACAACTCTGATGAACTCTTTGATAAGTTCACAATCTTTCTATGGATTCCATAGAAACTTCTACTAAAAAGATCATATCCTTTCCAAAGAAAGAGACTTTTACTTATTTTTCTCCCAATCAGGATTTCTTTTATTTCTTTTTCTTTAGTAGTTCTTCTGACTAGAACCTCAAGAATAAGGTGGAATTAAAGTGATGAGATCAGACATGAGAGTATTCTTCCTGCTCTTAGTGGTACAGTGATCAGCTTTTCACTATTAAGTATGATGTTAACTGTGTGGTTTTCATAGATGCTGTTTATCAGCTTGAGAATTTGCATTCTGTCCCTAGTATTTTTGAGTTTTTGTTTTATTTAGTTTTTAATCTTGAAAGGTACAGTCATCCCTTGGTATCCATGAGGGATTGGTTCCAGGATACCAAAATACCCTCGGATATCAAAATCCATGGATGCTCAAGTCCCTTATATAAAATGGCTAAGTGTTTGCATACAACCTACACACACCCTCCCATATACTTTAAATCATCTCTAGATTACTTATAATGCCTAACACAATGTAAATACTATGTAAATGGTTGTAAATAAAATGTAAATGCCATGTAAATAGTTGTTGTCATACAACAAATTTAAGTTTTGCTTTTCAGCACTCTCTGGAATTATTTTTTCAAATATTTTTGATCCATGGTTCATAGAATGTATAGATGTAGAACCTGTGTATTGCAGGGCTAACTACAGTTAATTTTTGCCAATACACTTTCTACATATTCTTAGATAATCATGTGGTTTTGTTCTTTATTCCATTGATATGGTGAAATACATTTTTTAAAAAATGTTGAACCCACTTTGCAAGATAAATCCACATCATTGTGGCGTTCAATCCTTTTTATATTTTGCTTGATTCAGTGTTCTGGTATTAGAATTTTTGTACCTATATTCATAGGTGTAATGTTCTGTAGTCTTCTTAGGTTGTAGTTGTCTGATTTTTGTACCATGGTAATCCTAGCTTCATAGAATATGTTGGGAAGTTTTGTTTGTTTGTTTTTTTCCTCTTCTGTTTTTGGAAGTTTGTAAAGAACTGGTGTTATATTCCCTTTTAAACATTTTGTAGAATTCACCAGTAAAGTAATGTACAATTAGGTTTACTTTTTGGGAAGTTTTTGGTTATTAATTCAATATCGTATAGGTCAATTCAGATTTTCTGTTTCTTCTTGAGTCATATCAGTAATTTGTTCATTCAAAGGAATTTGTCCATTTCAGCTATGTTATCTAATTTGTTGCATACAATTGTTTACAATGTTTTCTCATAATCTTTTTTATTTCCTACAGTTGGAAGTAATGTATCCTCTTTTATTATTGACTTTGGTGATTTGATTCTCCTCTTGTAAAAGATGATTTGTTAAGATAAACTTTTGTTAATTTTATTTCTCCTTTTAATAACCCAATTTTGATTTTAATATATTTTACTAGTAGGTGCAACGTCTGGTCATCTCAACAACAGTTTTATTGATTCTTTTCTCTATATTTTGACTCTGCTTTCCTGTCTTTTGCATGACATGAATATTTTTGTTAAAAATTGGACATGTTAAATAGTATAATTTAGGAACTTTTGAAGTCACATTCTCCAGTTTCTTCCCCAAGATTTGCTCTTGTTGCTGTTTTTAGCAGCTTTCCTGCAGTCTGTAAAGTCTGTATTCTGTGTCATGTGTGGCCACTGAAGTCTCAGCTTAGTTGGCTTAATTGTCAGGTCATGATTGGACAGACGTTTCCTGAATTGTCTTAATCTACTGTCTTTTTTTTTTTTTTCTGAAGGGCTCTGTGTGTGGTGTGTGTTTGGAGTCTGTCTTCAAGACTCTATCAGGTACTTTCCATCTTGGCCTTATTGTTCACTTCCTGCTTGTGCAGAGCCTTGGCATCAGCCAGGGATGAGAGATCCAGGCCTTCTCAGGTCATCCTTGGGGGTGCACACAGTCCTGCACATGTCGCTGGCCTTCCAGATTCCCAGGATATATCTCAGACTTCAGAGTCCCATTTGCACATCTCTTTCTCTGGCTTTCATTTTGGGTACTCTTCCTCAGTCATCTGTGATGTTAGGCAATTGCTGATTATTTTAAGACGTACCCAGGCAAAAGACTATTCGAATTGAACAAAACATGAGTTAGATCAATTAAGATGAGCCCAGTAAGTGGGACTTTCAAAGAATTGCCACACAGGACAAGTACTGACAATTCTCTGGGACTGGGGCTTTTGGTGGAGCTCCAAACCTGTTCTGCATCCTCCAAGGGTGCTCGACTGTTGGTTTTCATAGCTACTGTCACTGCGAGGCTAGTTTATTTTGTTGTTGTTGTTTGTTTGTTTTTGAGACTACCATGAGGCTGTTAGTGGAAAGATGAGAATAGGACAATTGAAAACGCTGTAACGTTTGCTTTTCTTTTTGTAGCTGTTTTCCTTTAATAAAAGTTTCTCAGATTGTTGCAAACCTTTGGCTAATTTCCAGAGTGCTGAAAGTTGATTTTGACTCTTTTTGCCAACTTCTCATTGCTTTTAAAGAGGAGGAGAATTTTGCAGGTGTTTACAATGCCATTCTGGAAGTGCTTCCCAGTGACTAACTTTTAAAACACTCAATAAATAAAAAAACATAATGCCATGAGGGCAAGGTTTTTTGTCTTTTTTTGAAACTAATTTTCCTCAGTTCCTAGGGGCTGCCACATATACAGGGACTCAATAAATATTTGTTGAATGAATCAATTTATTATTTTTTGTTGTTGATGAAACAAAAGTCAATATAAATTAAATCTCAAGAGAAGTGGATTGAGGGTGCATAGCATATTGAGAATACCTCCAACATTTTTAGGCTGTGACTCTGGGCCAGCAGTACATTTAGTGCTTGTTCTACACTATTTCATTTAACCTTCACAACAACCATTTGTGGTTTCACTGAAGTTAAAGATATCCTATAACCTTCTCAAAGTAATACAGCTAGCAAGTGGTCAAATAAGGATTGCAAGTAAGAAACTGAATCTGGAACCAAATTTGTGTACATAACATAATATTGCCACTTCCCCAACTCATTGGATTTGAGAACTTTAAAATGTCATGGAAATATCAGAGAATAGATTTATAAAAAAAAAGATACAGATAAATTCCAGAAGTAATATTTTTCTTTTCTACTCTGTTTTTTCCTCACCTAAATCCTATCAGTTTTGTTTTTTATAAATTTATTTATTTTTTTTTAAATTTTATTTATTTATTGTTTTTGGTTGCATTGGGTCTTTGTTGCTGCGTACGGGCTTTTCTCTGATTGTGGTAAGCAGGGGCTACTCTTCATTGCAGTGCATGGGCTTCTCATTGCGGTGGCCTCTCACACTGCAGAGCATGGGCTCTAGGTGCATGGGCTCACTAGTTGTGGCACACGGGCTTAGATGCTCCACGGCAGGTGGGATCTTCCTGAACCAGGGCTTGAACCCATGGCCTCTGCATTGGCAGGTGGATTCCCAACCACTGTGCCACCAGGGAAGCCACCCTATCAGTTTTGAATTAAGAATAATTTACTACACCTATACAATAGGTCACCATAAATTAGCTTCATTATTCATCACTGAGAGGAGTCTTGTAAAAAATCAGCTGTTTACATGACAGAAAGCAAAATCCTTTCCTGGACAGCAGACACCTTTCCTTCCCCCAGCCTGGCCTATCCAGGTCTCTCTTCTGCCTCAGACACCACTGTCAGCACTCTCCTTTGTTCCTTCCTTCTCTCAGTTCTGTGATTTATGCCCCTAATAACTTCTGGTCTGATACATGTAAGAAAACATGATGACGTGATTTAATATAATTTCATTTAATTAATGTGTTTGATTGTGTCTCCTCTTTTTTTAAATTCCAGCAACTTCCTATTGTCTGAATAACAAATTCCAAACTATCTATCCCACCATAGGAGACTCCCAAACCCACTCCTAATCAGAATTGTGTCTTCTTCCTTGCTACTCTCCTCAAACATAGATTTACTATTATCTGAAGATATATGTCACTGAAGTTGAAAGTAAAGGTTTTGAGTTCTCACATGTTGTCTTCAGATCTCCTTGCCATCCCTTTTGAGGTGTGTGACCATTGCCCAGTAAGGTCACTTTTATGAGCCTCATTTTGTTCATTTATTAGATGGGCCAGATTATACTACTTTAACAAGGTTATTGATAAGACTTAATGAGGTAATGCTTATACTTAGCAGGGTAGGAGCTCCATAAGTTCCCAGTATTTGGTAACTCTTGTAATTGGTAAATCCTGTTATTTGTCTCTCAGAACTTTTCTGTGGCTGTGGGCCCTCTGCTCCTCTTTCTTTGTCTTGGGGAAGATGTTCTAGGATCTTGCATCTCTTCTGCATCCCACGAAGTCAGGCCTGGCGCTGAGAGCCTCTGGTTTGTTTTCTCTAGGTCAGTGCCCTGAAGTGTCCCATTTGTGCATCTTCTCCAAGTGCAGCAAAGTCCAGCTGGTTGGTGCTATCTGTGTGCTCTCTGAAGGAGCTCGTGCGTGCCTATGCAGAGGCTGCCCTAGTGCAGCCTGCGGGCGTAGACCTGCAACCGCGGGCAGTGCAAGATGCTGGGGGGGTTGATGGCTGGCTGCAGGCATCCTCAGGTGGGCGGTCCTGTGAACTTTGTGCGCAGTTCTCTGGGGAGCCCGCGAGTCAGTAGGACCTGTGGCTAGTTGTTGAGATCCATGTGCTGTCTACTCTGAGCCTTTGCCTTTCTTCTCTGCTCCTGGTTGTTCCCAGACTACTCTGTTATGCTGATCCTCTTAGTATTTTAGGTGGGGGTGACACAGCATTGGGGCAACGTGGTGAAGTCCCACAGGGCTGGGGAAGCTGGGCCGTCACTTCACTCTCACATTCCAGATGGGAGTAAGTGCGGACCAAAAAGACCTTCCTTGGCTCTTGGGGGATAGGGTCACCCAGGCAAAGTGAAACGTTTTTACTCTCTTCAGTGTGTCTGTTCTCAGATGTTTTGCTCCTAAGATGCTGGGACCTCTGGGCTTCCGTGAAGGTAATTCTTGTTCATCAACAGTTATTAAAATTGGTGTTTTTAGTGGGGGCGAGGAAAGAGAGCTGGAGCCTCTGATTCTGCCATCTTGCTGATGTTAACTCACTGTTCTCTTTTCCTCACTGAGCCAGACAGTATTTTATCTCCATCTTTTTAATTTAGCAACTCCTCACAATGGATTTACTTTTGTTTCTTGGGGATATCTGTCTTCCTAGAGCTTACTGAGATCCTGGACAGTTAGCCCTGTGAGGGATGAGATTTAGATGGTCTTCCCCACTGTGTCCTACAATATCTAGCAACTGTTAGTCATTCAATAAAGTTTAGTTAAATATTGGAAAAAAGCAGCAAATATAGATAGGTGTTTTAATAATTACTTCTATTATGTGCAACAACTATTTCTGGATATCTGTTTTGCCTTGGCCTCTTTAGGATTTTCTCAGATTTCTGTGTTGCAGGTTTTTTCAGGTGCTGTTTTGTTTCCTGTTTACTTACCCTTGAATTAGGAGAAATAGGTTTAGATATTTTTCTGGGCAGTTGTTATCATGCCTTTGTACACACAGGTTTCCTGGTGAAATACTTCCTTATACGTCACAGTCTGTAAAAGTATCAGTGCACAGATTTTAGCCAATATTTAGTGCATTATGACCATTCATTTAGTATTCTCTGTAATATATTTGGACTCTCTTTTCCCCTTCAGAACTAAATTATTTAATTATATTAAAACACATGAGATAAAATCTTATTATTTTCTGTACTTTCTATTGTGAATTCAAAACTATTCTTACTCTCTTGGCCATGCTTCTTGGCAGGCTCTTTTTGTCACTGAAACCACTTGTAACAGTTTCCCAAAGTGCCTTACACATTTCAGGATATAATGCACATCTCTGCATTATATCTTAGCCCTTTTCTCTGCCTGAGCTGAGTTCTGATACCTTCTGAATGGATTTAGTAGTAGAGTCCCTGACTGGGGGGGTGGGAGGTTCACACACAGACAACTGCCTGTTTGTCCAGTCATTAGTGTTTTCCTTTACCATAGTGTCTGCAGTAAGCTTAAACCTCTTCCTTGCTGCTTCTCAAGTGTTGTACTATTCTGGTCAGTGGGTTATTTATTGATAGGACCTACCTTTATGTCTCATTCAAATCCATTAGTAGATTCATTAGTTGAGAGTCTCCCAAAGAAGCTATGCTTAGAATTTTGCTTTGTATCTTCAGGAGAATTGTATTGAGAAATCTGAAAAGATTATACAATGTATAAATAACATCACACCACGTAAATTTGGACAACTGCTGTGTTAATTTTATGTATCAACTTGACTGGGCTAATGGATGCACAGATAATTGATAAAACATTAATTTTGGGTGTGTCAGGTCTGTGATGGTGTTTCTAGAAGAGATTAGTACTTAAATCAGCCGACTACGACTACGTAAAGATCTCCCTCACCAAATCGAGTTGGCATCATCCAATCTGTTACGGGTCTGAATAGAACAAAAATAAAGAAGAAATTGGAATAATATAACAAATTGGAATAATATAAACTACTTCACTGTGTTAATTGTAAAGATGTAACCTCATGTGAGATAAAACGTAAATAGATTAATGAAGCCTTAACACTAAGCTGTACTAACGCATGAGACAGTATAACTCTTTGTACCTTTTACAATTCTAAAAATGCTTCCTTAAAGAGCATTTCCACCCCTCTCTTATAATACTCCTTTGAACCACTGAGACAGACATAATATTTGCCAAACAGACATGAGATTTATTCCACTATCTCACTGCTTAAGTTCTTAGGGTTTAATTTAAACTAACTTGAAAGCAAAAGCATCTCTCAGTAGCACTAATAAAAAATCTAATGAATATAAGAGTTAAGAACTTAACAAAGAAATTCATCAATCTTAAAATCAGTTTATAGAAATTAAGAACAAAATCATATTTCACAGTAGATTTTAAGTTTTAACTATACAGGCAATGTGAAAGTACAAATTGAACTACTTCTCCTAGGATGAGGGGAACTTAGAGATTTAAGTAGTCAAATATGATGTCCAGAAACTCAACATACATTTAAAAAATAAATGCCATTTTGACTCCCAAATTTTCTGCATAATTTTATCTTTTAATTTCATTTTTTCATTTTGACTTACCTGTTAAAATGTGTATCTTCAAAAATGAGCTAGAAAATCAAGGGAATGGGAGGATTGCCTTCAAAAATAAAATTGGAACAAGTTTGTATGAAACTCGGTGTCCCAAAACATGCACTATATTAGAGAAATGTAAATTTGGGGAGAACCAAAACAACACTTTATAACCGCTAATCATGTAAAAACATCTGACAGGAGAGGAGGTGGTCTATTAAATCATTAGCCCTGAAAAACTTCTACAGAACACCTGGTACATGCAGAGAGGAATGAGGACATTATATATAAGGGAAAATCTCACAGAGAAACAAGTAATTAATTTTCGTTTACTGTTCAATCTTGTTTCATGTAATGGAGAAAATAATCTTTGGAGATTTGATTTTACTTGATGTTTACTTCTACTTTTTGGCATTTTGGAGAAAAGAGTAATCAACTTAACTTACCTTGTATATATTTTACTAGATTTGTTCTAGCTTTTTGTATGGTTGCATGTTATACAAATATATTAATGTAAAAAAATCAAGCCTAAGGGGTAGCTCATTGGATTCAGATGCAGAAATATCCACTGGCAATTCTGACATTAAAATATTTATTCTCAATTCTCACCCTTCCTCAGCTATCAGAAATATCATTTCTCACAATAGTCCTGTGTTCTCAAAGATAGGTCTTCAAGAGATAGGTGATTGCAATTTAAGGCATACAACAACCTCTGTCATGAGAATTAGCCAAGTGCAGTGAGAATCAGAATGAAATTAGAATACTTCCTAACACCATACACAAAAATAAACTCAAAATGAATTAAAGACCTAAATGTAAGGCCAGACACTATAAATCTCTTAGAAAAAACTACAGGCAGAACACTCTATGACATAAATCACAGCAAGATCCTTTTTGACCCACCTCCTAGAGAAATGGAAATAAAAACAAAAATAAACAAATGGGACCTAATGAAACTTAAAAGCTTTTGAACAGCAAAGGAAACCATAAAAAAGACAAAAAGACAACCCTCAGATTGGGGGAAAATATTGGCAAATGAAGCAACTGACAAAGGATTAATCTCCAAAATATACAAGCAGCTCATGCAGCTCAATATCAAAAAACAAAAAACCCAATCCAAAAATGGGAGGAAGACCTAAATAGACATTTCTCCAAAGAAGACATACAGATTGCCAACAAACATATGAAAGGATGCTCAACATCACTAATTGTTAGAGAAATGCCAATCAAAGCCACAATGAGGTACCACTTCACACTGGTCAGAATGGTCATCATCAAAAAATCTACAAACAACAAATGCTGGAGAGGGTGTGGAGAAAAGGGAACCCTCTTGCACTGTTGGTGGGAATGTAAATTGATACTGCCACTATGGAGAACAATATGGAGGTTCCTTAAAAAACTAAAAATAGAACTACCATACGACCCAGCAATCCCACTACTGGGCATGTACCCTGAGAAAACCATAATTGAAAAAGAATCATGTACCACAATGTTCATTGCAGCTATATTTACAATAGCCAGAACATGGAAGCAACCTAAGTGTCCATCAACAGATGAATGGATAAAGAAGATGTGGCACGTATATACAGTGGAATATTACTCAGCAAGAAAAAGAAAAGAAACTGAGTTATTTGTAATGAGGTGGATTGACATAGAGTCTGTCATACAGAGTGAAGTAAGTCAGAAAGAGAAAAACAAATACTGTATACTAACACATATATATGGAATTTAAAAAAAAAAAAGGTTCTGAAGAATCTAGGGGCAGGACAGGAATAAAGATGCAGACATAGAGAATGGACTTGAGGACATGAGGAGGGGTAAGGGTGAGCTGGGATGAAGTGAGAGAGTGGCACTGACACACATACACCACCAAATGTAAAATAGATAGCTAGTAGGAAGCAGCCGCATAGCACAGGAAGAACATCTTTGTGCTTTGAGACCACCTAGAGGGGTGGGATAGGGAGGGTGGGAGGGAGACGCAATAGGGAGTGGATATGGGGATATATATATATACATATAGCTGATTCACTTTGTTATACAGCAGAAACTAACACAACATGGTAAAGCAGTTATACTCCAAGAAAGATCTTAAAAAAAAGAAACAAAGCGCAACATTTAAACTAGCGGAAGGTAACCAAATACTTTTTAAATGTCTCAGGCTTTACCCTTCTTGCCTCCCTCCTTCCCTCCCTCTCTTGCTTTTCTAATTCGGTCTTTTCATTGTAACCAGTTATCTGTGATTATTCCTTTAGAAAAATATGTCCTCATTTGAATGTAAAAGAAACTCTAATATTTGTAGTTCTTTTCTGAGTAGGAAATGTGTTCAGAATAAGCTACGTATCTTAGAAAAGAATCATACTGACCAATATATCACCAGTGCTTCTGAAGTGCTTAGATTTACTAAAAATGGATTTTTTTTCCTTAAAGGTTTTCTTTCTATTTTTATTCTAATATTGCAAGCCATGTTCTGTGCACACACAGACAAAGCAATATAACACATGGCTTCTAATATTGCTATTTAGATAGTTGCAGGACTCCTCCCAGTGACCACTGAAAGGGATTTCCTTCATTCTTCCTCAGTAAAAGTGAGTGAAAGGGAGAAATGGCTTCAGAATAATTTTCGACCTGCACATGTTTGAGCCAAGTATGAAATACTTTTTTTGATGTTCCTGTGGGTATATCTGGTCACTTAAAACTGCACATTTGATCAAACCCTTGCCCTCCAGCTCTGATTCTCACCTCTATATGACTATGTATAATTTCCTTATCATTCTCCAAAGATCCTTCTTTGTTTTAGGATAAACTCTTAACAATCCTTAGCATGGCCTGTAAGATGTTTTATGGTTAAGCCTCTGTTGACCTCTGTACACACACACACACACACACACAATTCCTCTCTGCCATCTTCCAATTCATAGTAGCCTTCTGACTTGAACCCTAAGTTACCACTTTGTAATTTTCCTTTCTGACACTTGCTATTGCTTGTAAGTGCTAAGCTCTAAGCTATAGAATCTGGGGTCACATTTGTTTTGCTCACCAATATATTTCTAGCCCTTTGCAGAATATAGCTGGTACCAAACTATGTATTTTTAAATTAATGACTGGTTTGGTATTTTTTATTCTTTCAAAACGTGGTCATATTTTTCATACTTATATTTTTAGCCTTTTTGATATTTCCAGTCTGGATTATGTCATTGTATTTAGATATAAACTATTATGCTGCATAAACTTAAATTGTTAACTTTAATCCTGGAACTGTAATGATTGATTCTTCCCTTCAGAATTCTACACCTTCTTTTTTTTTTTTTTTTTTTTTTTTACTACTCGGACTCTTGCCCTTAAGTCTAATTATTGTACCTATGTGCTTTCACTTGGGAGTGCAGTTGGCAGGTATTCTGAGGTTGGTTTTAGGTTGGAATTGTCAAGATTCGTCAATGTTGACTCCTGCTATTCCTGCTGCTTCCTTTGGCTCTGACGACTTTGCTGGACTGATTTATTTGCCCAAGTTCTGGAGTTTCATTCCGGTGGAGTAAGTCAGTTTTCTCATCGTACCCTCTGTGGGTATTTCATGCTTCCCTGTCTGCTCTGATATTTGACCTCCTAACTTGCTTAGCATGTAATATGGGTCCCATTTGACTTGAGTTCTAATATTCACAGCAGTGTTCACTTTGCCTTATGTAATTTGGCCTCAATGTCTGGTATTTTGTATTTCTCTAAATTATATTATGCATCTGGTTCCTAATAATATAGTTTAGGTTTTCTGGTAAAGAGGAAACTCTAATACTCTTCAATACTTTTAGTATATGATGCCTCATTTCATTTTCAGACAGCAATATGTGAAAAATGAACAAAAAAGAATGCAATATGGTTATTGACCATTAGTTAAATATTAAATATGTACTCAAAAATAACTCACTGCTGTGAAACCTGACTCTTGTATGTGATTGCTGGATATAGCAAATAAAAATTCAGTACACTCAGTTACATATGCCCCATAGTGCATTCCTATATTTACTCATAGTAAAATAGTATTCTTTGTTTATCTGAAATTCACATTTAACTGGGAAACCTGTATTTTATGTGGCAACTCCCCTACTATACACTATCTAATGTTAAAAATTAGATGAATTTATTTCTATAGTTACCAGACTCCACAAGAATCAGAAACCTTAGATATGGGTTTCTAGAAGGAAGTCTTGTTTAGTATTATTATTAACTACTAAATGTTATTTCTAGTGAAGAATTTATTTTACAGATTTACTTTCAAAATTTTGGTTGTTTTTGACTTGAACTTATCTAAACTTGTGTCTCTAAATGAGCTCTTGAAATAATTACATAATTTAGTTTTTGTCTGATTTTTTCTATCATAACTTTTGTTCTTGCCTGTCTTTATTACCTCTGCCATTTTAACCTCTATTTACTTTTTCTCATAGGTGTTTTCTATTTCTTAATTAACTTTATTTGAATGAATTTTTCTTAATTCATTTTGAATTTTCAATTGCTTACTTCTTATTATCTATTTTCCCTGAAGAGATCTCAAAAATCAACTATATAACTGATTTAGGTTAATGTTTTGTTGATTGATGACAATAAGGAATATTCTAATGACATCTTGATAATGTATAAACTTGAATCACTGACTGCATTGGTCAGTAAAAATTTCAATGTAAATACCTGCTGGTAGATACATGAGAGGCATTTAGTTTCATAAGTAAAATTATTAATATGTATAAATAACAGAGCTATATATATATGTTATTTTCGAAGGGGAGGGGATCAGTTAAGAAACTGCCTTTATATTTAAATTATCATGTAGGAAAATATGTAATGAAATTGACAAATCTCCAAAAAAATGAAATATAATACAAATCTATTACTGTGAAACATCTGCAGAACTCTAGGCTTATTTGTTCATGAACAATTCAGTTTTCAAGAACTTAAACATTCCTAGGCAAACTTGTATAAAATTTCAGCAAAAAATCATTGATGTATCAAAGCCAGTGTAATTATAACAGTGATATCATTACATTAATGACTTTGTAAGTGCTTACTCTGGATTAGGACTTGGACTTAGCACTTTACCTCCATTTTCATGTTTTATTTTTACTATAATGTTATGAGATGAGCAATATCCCTCCTGTTTTTCAGAAGAGGAAATATTTGTTTTATTTCTTTAAAACAGTTATTTTTTAACTTAGGAAAACAGCTAAAATGTACATTAAACAGAACTATATTTAAACATGTTTTTGAACAACAATTAATGTTTCAGGTAACAATTCTTACTGTTATCACTCCTTGTTTTTTTCCTGGGACACCAACTCTCATTGCTCCTTTGAAGGGAAATAGAATACTGTGCTTAAGAGACCTGTCTGCTAACACAATTAGACCTAGATTTCAACCCTAGTCTGCTAAATGCTAAGAGTGATCTTGGACAAATTACTGTCAGGCTTCATTTCTCATATAATTTTGGATTAACAGGGCTTGTACCATAGTGCTGTTGTAGAGACTAAATTAGATAATATATGAGATATACTTAGTACCTGGCTTATGTTAGTTACTCAGTAACTGGTAATAATTATAATTATTTGCTTAACCTATCATGGGCCAACTTTTTCCAGGTCATGTTTTGTCTACTTTGTCATCAGCATTTTCTTTCATTTATATTCAGTTGAAAATGTCTCTGTGCAGCTTTCTTCAGTGTTTATCTCAACCTCAGTTATAAGATGTCCTTTTTGCCTTCCTACATTCTTAGTTTGTCTGTTTTTCATGCTTCTCATCAGCTAAACAAATAGACCATTCTATTACCAGGGGATTTCTTTAATCCAACACTTATTTTTTTTGTCACATTGCAGAGGCAGGAAAACAAAATGATCAGCTATGAAGCATGTGTTTGACAATGTAAAAATCCATGGGTGATTATATTTTCCTAATCTGAAAAATAGAATTATCAGTGTTTATCCCTTTAGAGTAGGAAGAGATAGTCGGGGGGGAGGTGGGGAAAGCGGGGGGCACTTACTAAATTTCTCTTCCGTACAAGGAACTGCCTGGATTAATTGACACATAATGTGTCATTATATAGAAACCTTTAAAAATTTATTCAGTTTTTAAATTAACAAGTGAAGAAATGGTCTTTATACTAAGTCAAGAGAATCAATGCTGTGTTAAGATCCATTTTTCTTAAGATAGTCATGGGAATTCATCTGAGTTGCTACCATTTAATTTTTTTGAAAACTTTAATTTATCCAACATGTCTTAATAAATTACATCTTCATAATTTACCTAAAAATTATGCAAGGATATGATGTAATATTAGATATAAACACAAAACATGTATATAGTGCTGCTTATGTTTATAAAATTGTACAAATATAAGAGAGGAAGCACATTAAAATAGTAACCATTGTATATGGTAATTTGATTTCCCTTCTTGGTATGTATAACGAGTTGATATTTTCTAAATTTTCTAAAACAAACACACGATCTTAAAATCACAAATTAGCATAATCAAAAAAAAAAAAAAGAAAATATAATACAAAGATAAAAAGACAAATAGAATTAATTACAAAAAGAACATTTCTAAAAATAATTTTTAATGATTAAAATGATTTGAAAAGAGGAATTAACAGGAAAAAGAAATAGTGAGCATGAAGACAATTCAATATTAAGCCTGCAATGAATGTAGCTAACACTATTAGTTTTTGGCTTATATTTTTACTTTTTCAAAGGTAAAGTTAGAGAACAGATGGAAGACAATTCAACATATTGAAGGTTGCAAACTATTTTTAAAAGGTTGATTAAAGTCTCATCTGTTTTTCCCCACTTACATTGCTTTCAATTTAGAGCCCGTGTCTCCACCAGCACGAAAACTTAAAAGGACCAATTATATTAGTTTTAACTTTTAATTTTTAAAAAGGTGAAACTTAATAACAAAAAGAGGGACATCAGAAAGTATGATTAAATAATCACGAAAGGTGGTTAAATAAAAGTCCAAGTCAAATAAATGTTAAAAGCATAGTCTAGTCACAGGCTGTGTTCAGGCCTCTGATGCTGATGTGTGCCACTGGTAAATTCACTCTTCATTATTTAGCTCAGGCAAGATGCTAGAATGCAACAGCCAGTTTTCCTCTGCACATTTAGGTTCTACTCAGACTTTTCCAGCTGTAGGCCTTGGCTCTATCGCACCCTCAATTCAGTTCTCCAGCCCATGGATCCCCCTCTAGCCTTGGCCCTGTGGTTAACAAGTCCCATCACGTCTGGGCTTGTGGCCAACTGGCTGGCTCCCAGCTCAGTGTGGCAACCCCACCCTGAAAGAAAGAGGGGCTTGGCAAAACTTGCTCTCTCTCTCTCTGATCAAGCAACTTTGTCCCCTTGAATCGGTTTTGACTTCCTCACTTTGATACAGAACAGTCTAGATATAGGACTCTCAACCAGGGGCGTGTGGGTCTCTGTGCTGCCTTCCTCCTACCTAATACCTGCATCCATCTGAAATTCAGAGACCAGAAGTGAGAAAACATCTAAAAGTCTGATTCTCCTACATCTCTGCCCATCTTTCTACTATAAATTCCCTGGGGGAAGGGAAATTTCCCTCTCCTTCACCCAGCGTGAATACTTCCTCCAGGGCATACTATTCTGGGTTCCTCCATAATCTGTGATCTCCATATTGTAATTCTAAGACGGCAGATAAACTACCTTTTTGCCTCTATACAGTTTGTGTTCCTTAGAAGTGCTTACTTTAGAGTTGATTTTATTAATACCTTTACTTCATAGAATTGGTGCTCTCATATTTGAAGAAATATGGGTATTCATGTCAGTGAGATTAACTATGAGAAAAATGCTAGAAGATATATCAGTACTGCACTGTCTTTTAATTTATAGATCTTTTCCCCAAAGAAACTGCCTCTTCCTTTGTAATTCTTTGTCTTACTATACAAATTATTTTAATTGCTTAGTGTTTTATCTTATTTCTACCATATTGTACTTAATGTATATGACAATTTAGCACAATATATTTTTAGAAAAATAATGTGTGCATTTTCCAGGTAAAAATATATCATTGAACACAAATAAACATACCAGTAGTTTGTTCTTTTTATATGAATTCATTCTGAAAATGCATTCTTTTCTGAGAATTGTCATAGATGCTAAATATTTTAAGATCTTTAGTTTCCAATGTAAAAAGAAAAAAAAGTTAATTAGTGCAGTCATTTTCCCTTAAGTATAATCTCATTTAAAGAGTGTTTTGGGAATCAGTTGTTTCTATGGTAACTCAGAATTCAAGTGGAATTACAACCTGCTGAAGCGTGATCCATTTGATCAATCTCATGAAAGAGATTTAGAAAAATACTACTTAAAAGGAGTGAAGGCATTAGTTTTCTTCAAGTAAATTCTTGGGAAAAAAGACAGCACTTCTTTGTGTTTACTGTGTTGTGTTCACTTCACTGCTTCAACCAAATTCCAGTATAATGTATAATGGTTTAATTACAGGAATAGGACTTAGGAGTTCTTCACTGATAAAGAAAAGTACACAAAAACAATATAATCACAGGTTATAGAGGTTAGGAGCCCAAATTTTATCTTTACCACAGCTTCCCTGGGAGTTCCAAACTTTTTCAGCTGTACAGAAAGAACTGATCACAGAATCAGGAACTCAGTACAATTTTAACAGTTAAACATGCATACAATCTACTCAAATGCATAACAGTCTAAATTTTTAGAGAACAAAACTTAGATAAGTAAGCTTGAGCAAGGTTTTTCTCTTCTCATCTGAATATACATGGTTGATCCCCTCCAGATAGTCCCACACCACTTTACCTTTGAGATTCAGGTTTGATGACTGGTGATAAGGTGGCAAGAAGAGGAAAGATGACTTACCAGATTTTGCCCTTGGATGAAGAGGAGCAAAGTTCCCTGGGCACTGGGTATCCTATATGCTGAACAATTGGAATAGCAATGATTTTTTTCTTAAAGTATGAAAGTGAATGTGGAGTAAACAGAGAAAAAGCATGGGAAGAGCACTGAAAGTTCTCTCTCCACTGTGGCTTCTTCAGGTTACTCAAATCTCTATTAATAATCTTCCAAATATAAATTAAGAAACACCCTCAGATTCAGATTTTTTATGAGAATTAAATTGATTCATCACATCTAGTAGGTTTTTATTGATCATAATAATTCACTATTATAAAACTGTTTCTTTAAACAGCATATTCTTGATTTTAAAGATTATACTGTATTATTGAATAAAATTTTGATTTGAAAAAAGTACTGTTCACTAGCTGATTTTCTTTTTCCACATGAAAAGAGGTGTACATCCAGTGTATTAATTATTGAATTAAACATAGTGATGTTACCAGTCTTAGAAGGATAGTGTGAGTATTAGATAGTGTTTATAAAAAAGTTTTATGAACTCTAAAGGCATAGAAATTTTAACCAACATCTTATCTTTTGTAGTGTGGTAAAATCTTCCTATTTGCATTGGACAAGTAAAATAGGTATAAATGTATTATGTTTTTATTTTATAAATAAATATAGCAATTATGAATCTCTATCAAAATACTCAGATTCAGGCCTTCAAGAAATAAAGCTTTATTTTTAATATCTCATCCTCTAGTATTGTCTTGCATTGGACTGACAGATAAACTGGGACCCACACATACAAACCCATCTGTAAAGAAGGGATTGTGCCCTAGTTCTGTTTCTTACAGACAGCTGAAGGATTAAAGGGAGTGGGGCCGATACTCAGACAACATGAGTTACTGCAAAACTATCTCTCATCACTGTCTTGATGATGTCCATGAGTTTAGTATGTTTGTACAGCTTCCCAAGATACTTTTTTTAAACTGCTTATCTTATCTATCTGGAGCTACTTATGCAACCAACCTCCCTCATTATGTTGCTTTTCTTTAATACTTCCAATGTGAGTGAACGAACACTTTGTTCTAGTCTTAGAGAAATATTTTTCTTGTCTTAGAGGAAAAGCTATACCCATAAAGATGCTTCTCAAAGGTGGCACTTCTTTGATTCCAAATTTCCTCCTCCACTTTTACCTTTTTTATTAATCTTATGCTCTCCCAAGGGATTAGGTATTTAGTGTACAAAGAGTAGAATGACTTGACCCTACATCTCATTTCTTCCCTACCACGTACTTTCCAGACACCAGTAAAGAATATAATTTTCTAACTTCATGAAAGCAAGTAAGGAAAAGGTAAATACACTGGGGGAAACAGTATATGTTATTCATTCAAATTATCATCCAGACAGATAGTTTAAATATGTAAGCACATTGAGAAAATTTGCTTTGTGTTTGTATCAATCAGAATAGCTAAGTTATGCTGAGATAGCAAATACTCCCTAAATTTTGTGCTTCAACAATAGCCATTTTTGTTTTGTTTGGTTGTTGTTATTCATTTTATTGCAGGTCTTCTAGTGAGTCTTTTCTGTATCACTGCTGGCTTAACTCAGGGACCTGGGTTGCTGGAGCAGCTGCTATCTGGAAAGTGCTATTGTTGTAACAGAGGGAAAAGAAAAGGTCTTGAATTGTCAATTACATATACTGGTCTAGAAATAAAATAATTTGGCCAATACAAGTCAACCAAGTGGTTTCCTCCAAATCAAAGAACTTGCCTAGAAGAAAACAACTATCTGAAAATAGTCCCAAGGGTCACCACAGTTCTCTGCATTAGTGTTAAATGTATTTTCATGTCTATCTTTGCAAAAAGGCATAATCATTTAATGGAAGGATTTAAAAATAAAGTGAATGAAAGGAGTTAGTGTCTCCCCACAACTAAGTCACCTTCCAGGCGCTGGTGGGGGACTTTGATGCCCAAGGAGATGGGAGGCACCCCAAAGTGAACCAGTAGGTTCTAGGGGGACTGAGGGAGGAGGAGAAGTATAGGCCAGACAGGATCGACACCCCTAAGGCTGGGGAGATCAGGAGAGGCAGGCAGGAGGGGCCATCCAGGAGGAAAGGGAGAGGAGCAGAAGGCATTTGCCCTGCCCACTCAGGCACAGGAAGCCTGCTGAGCTCCCAGGCTGATCCCCTGCCCTCCAAAGCCCCCCCAGGCCACGTGGGTCCTTGGGGGCACAGGAGGGAGACCTGGGAGGTCAGGAGAAGTAGGTGGGAGGAGCCAACAGGAGGAGCAGGAGAGAAGAGGAGAGGAGGGTGTCTGCCCTGAGCACTCGAGCCCAGGAAGCCTGCTGGGCTCCCAGGTGAGGTCCCCTCCCCTCTGAGACCAGGGGTAGGAGGCACACCTGGGCCTCCTCTGTTCCTTGAGCCAAAGCCCCACCCCCCACAGCTCCCAGAGCCTTTTCCAGCCCTGTGGGTCCTGAGCATTGGCCCCGCCCACCACTCAAACTTCACCCTTGCTTAGGCCTCGCTCTCTACAGCCAAGGTCTTTTCCCTTTTTTTTTTCCCCCTCCTTTTTTTTTACTATTGTGGTACTAATGTACCTTCTGGTTTTTGATTCATCTATATTTTTATTTTTATATTCTTTCTAACATATCTGAAGTTTCCTAGTCTAATTTTATTTTTTACTTTGTTATTGTTCTCTTTTTTTTTTTTTTGCTGCCCCACGTGGCTTGTGGGATCCTGGTTCATGAGCCGGGGGTCAGGCCAAAGCTCCTGTGGTGGGAGCTCTGAGTCCAAACCACTGGACTAACAGAGAACCTCAGACCCCAGGGAATATTCATCAGAGTGAGGTCTCACAGAGTTCCTCATCTCAGCACCAAGAACCTGAAGAAGCCACAATGGAGAGAGAACTTTCAGTGCTCTTCCCATGCTTTTTCTCTGTTTACTCCACATTCACTTTCATACTTTAAGAAAAAAATCATTGCTATTCCAATTGTTCTCTACCTAATAGCTTACAAACTGCAGTGTTGGAAGCCTCAGGCCAAACAACCAGTAAGACAGGAATACAATCCCACTCATAAAAAAATAAAAATAAAATGAGATGGCAAAAGAATATGTCAAGATGAAGGAACAAGGTAAAAACCTACAAGACCAAATAAATGAAGAGGAAATAGGTAAATCTACCTTAAAAAAAATTCAGGGTAATAATAATAAAGATGATCCAGTATCTCAGAAATAGAATGGTGGTATGGATTGAGAAAATACAAGAAATGTTTAATAAAAATCTAGAAGAACTAAAGAACAAACAGAGATGAACAATACAATAACTGAAATGAATAATACACTAGAAGGAATCAATAACAGAAAAACTGAGTCAGAAGAACGAATACGTGAGCTGAAAGACAAAATGGTGGAAATAACTGCCGAGGAACAGAATAAAGAAAAGAGAATGAAAATAATTGAAGACAATCTCAGACACCTCTGAGACAACACTAAACACAACAACATTCGAATTATAGGAGTCCCAGAAGAAGAGAAAAAGAAAGGGTCTGAGAAAATATTTGAAGAGATTATAGTGAAAAACTTCCCTAACATGGGAAAGAAAATAGTCAGCCAAGACCAGGAAGCACAGAGAGTCACATACAGAATAAACCCTAGGAAAAACACACCAAGACACATATTAATCAAACTAAAAAAATTCAAAGAAAAAATATTAAAAGCAGTAAGGGAAAAACAAAAAATAACATACAAAGGAATCCCCATAAGGTTATCAACTGATTTTTCAGTGGAAACACTGCTGGCCAGAAGGGAGTGACAAGATATATTTAAAATGATGAAAGAGAAAAACTTACAACCAAGATTACTCTACCCAGCAAGTATCTCATTCATATTTGATGGAGAAGTCAAAAGCTTTCAGGCATGCAAAAGCTAAGAGAATTCAGCACCACCAAACCAGCTTTACAGCAAATGCTAAAGAAACTTCTCTAGGCGGGAAACACAAGAGAAGAAAAAGACACACAAAAAGAAACCCAAAACAATTAAGAAAATGGTAATAGGAACATAGCATATGAATAATAACCTTGAATGTAAATGGATTAAATGCCCCAACCAAAAGACACAGACTGGCTGAATGGATACAAAAACAAAACCCATATATATGCTGTCTACAAGACACTCACTTAGGACCTAGGGACACATACAGACTGGAAGTGAAGGAATGGAAAAAGATATTCCATGCAAATAGAAATCAAAAGAAAGCTGGAGTAGCAATACTTATATCAGATTAATTAGACTTTAAAATAAAGACTGTTACAAGAGGTAAGGAGGGATACTACATATTGATCAAAGGATCAATCCAAAAATAATATATAACAATTATAAATGTTTATGCACCCAATATAGGAACACCTCAATACATTAGGCAAATGCTAACAACCAAGAAAGGAGGAATCAACAGTAACATAATAATACTGGGTATTTTAACACCCCACTTATACCAATGGACAGATCTTGCAAAATGAAAATAAATAAGAAAACACAAGCTTTAAATGACACAATAAACCAGATAGATTTAATTGATATTTATATATCATT
This sequence comes from Balaenoptera physalus, assembly GCF_965194825.1. Lineage (NCBI taxonomy): Eukaryota > Metazoa > Chordata > Mammalia > Artiodactyla > Balaenopteridae > Balaenoptera > Balaenoptera physalus. The sequence goes on from NC_138888.1 coordinate 105,130,124, forward strand.
CCACCCAAAGTGGCAGACTACACTTTCTTCTCAAGTGCACATGAAACATTCTCCAGGATAGATCACATCTTGGGTCACAAATCAAACCTTGGAATATTTAAGAAAATTGAAATCATATTAAGCATCTATTCTGACCACAACACTATGAGACTGGAAATCAATTACAGAAAAAAACTGTAAAAAAACACAAATAAATGGAGACTAAACAGTGCACTACTAAATAACAAAGAGATCACTGAAGAAATCAAAGAACAAATTAAAAATACATAGAAACAAATGACAATGAAAACACGATGACCTAAAACCTATGGGATGCAGCAAAAGCAGTTCTAAGAGGGAAGTTTATAGCAATTCAATTTCAATTCAAGAAACAAGAAAATCTCAAAAAACCAATCTAACCCTACACTTAAAACAACTAGAGAAAGAAGAACAAATAAAACCGAAAGTCAGTAGAGGAAAGAAATCATAAAGATCAGAGCAGAAATAAATGAAATAGAAATGAAGAAAACAATAACAAAGATCAATAAAACTAAAAGCCGGTTGTTTGAGAAGATAAACAAAATTGATAAACCATTAGCCAGACTCATCAAGAAAAAAAGGGAGAGGACACAAATCAATAAAATTCGAAATGAAAAAGGAGAAATCATAATTGACACTGAAGAAATACAAAGGATTATAAGAGACTACTACAAACAACTATATGCCAATAAAATGGACAACCATGAAGAAATGGACAAATTCTTGGAAACGTAGAATTTTTCAAGACTGAACCAGGAAGAATTAGAAAATATAAACAGACCTATGACAAGTAATGAAATTGAAACTGTAATTTAAAATCTTCCAGCAAACAAAAGTCCAGGATGAGATGGCTTCACAGGTGAATTCTCTCAAACATTTAGAGAAAACACTGAACCTTCTCAAACACTTCCAATAAATTGCAGAGGGAGAAAGACTCCTAAATTCATTCTATGAAGCCACCATCACACTGATACCAAAACCAGAAAAAAAATCACAGAAAAAGAAAATTATAGGCCAATACCACTGATGAACATAGATGCAAAAATCCTGAACAAAATACTAGCAAACAGAATCCAACAGCACATTAAAAGGATCATACACCCTGAACAAGTGGGATTTATTCCAGGGATGCAAGGATTCTTCAATATATGTAAATCAATCAATGTGATACACCACATTAACAAATTAAGGAATAAAAACCACATAATTATCTCAATAGATGCAGAAAAAGCTTTTGACAAAATTCAACACCTATTTATGATTAAAAACTCTCCAGAAAATGGGCGTAGACAGAACCAACCTGAACATAATAAAGGCTGTATATGACAAATGCATGGTGAAAAACTGAAAGCATTTCCACTAAGATCAGGAACTAGACAAGGGTGTGCACTCTCACTACACTTTTTCAACATAGTTTTGGAAGTCCTAGCCACAGCAATCAGAGAAGAAAAAGAAATAAAATGAATACAAATTAGAAAAGAAGAAGTAAAATTGTCACTGTTTGTCAATGACATGGTACTATACATAGAAAATTCTAAAGATGCCACCAGAAAACTACGAGAACTAATCAGTGAATTTGGTAAGGTTGCAGGATACAAAATTAATGCACAGAAATCTCTGGCATTTCTATACATCAACAACGAAAAATCAGCAAGAGGAATTAAGGAAACACTCTCATTTACCATTGCAACAAAAAGAATAAAATACCAAGGAATAAACCTGCCTAAGGAGGTGAAAGACTTGTACTTAGAAAACTATAAAACACTGACAAAAGAAATAAAAGATGACATAAACAAGATGGAGAAATATACCATGTTCTTGGATTGGAAAAATCAATATTGTGAAAATGACTATACCACCCAAAGCAATCTACAGATTAAATGCAATACCTATCAAACTACCAATGGCATTTTTCACAGAATTATAACAAAAATTTTACAGTTTGTATGGAAACACAAAACACTCTGAATAGCCAAAGCAATCTTGAGAAAGTAAAACGGAGTGGAGGAATGAGGCTCCCTGACTTCAAACTATACCACAAAGCTGCAGTAATCAAGCCAGTATGGTACCAGCACAAAAACAGAAATACAGATCAATGGTACAGGATAGAATTCCCAGAGATAAACCCATGCACATATGGGCACCTAATTTACGACAAAGGAAGCAAGAACATACACTGGAGAAAAGACAGCCTCTTCAATAAGTTGTGCTGGGAAAACTGGACAACGACATGTAAAAGAATTAACTTAGAACACTACCTAACACTATACACAAACTAAGCTCCAAATGGATTAAAGACTTAAATGTAAGACCAGACATTATAAAACTCTTAGAGGAAAATATAGAAAAAACACTCGTTGACATAAACCACAGCAAGATCTTTTTTGACCCACCTCCTAGAGTAACGGAAATAAAAACAAAAATAAACAAATGCAACTTAAACTTAAAATATTTTGCACAGCAAAGGAAACCATAAACAAGACAAAAAGACAACCCTCAGAATGGGAGAAAATATTCACAGATGAAACAAGAGACAAAGAATTAATCTCCAAAATACACAAACAGCTCATGGAGCTCAATATCAAACAAACAAAAATTCCACTTATAAAATGGGCAGAAGACCTACATGGACATTTCACCAAGGAAGACATACAGATGGCCAAGAGGCACATGGAAACATGCTCAACATCACTAATTATTAGAGAAATGCAAATCAAAACTGCAGTGAGGTATCACCTCACGCCGGTCAGAATGGCCATTATCAAAATAATCTAGAAACATTTCCTGGCAAGGGTGTGGTGAAATGGGAACCCTCTTGCACTGTTGGTGTGAATGTAAATTGATATAACGACTATGGAAAACCGTTTGGAGTTTCCTTAATAAATTAAAAATAGAACTACCTTATGACCCAGCAATCTCACTACTAGGCATACACCACAAGAAAACCATAATTCATAAAGAGACGTGTACCACAATGTTCATTGCAGCACTATTTACAATAGCCAGGACATGGAACCAACCTATATGTTCATCAACAGATGAAAGGGTAAAGAAGATGTGGTACATATATACAATGAAATATTAGCCATAAAAAGAAATGAAAGTGAGTTATTTGTAGTGAGGTGGATGGATTTAGAGTCTGTCATACAGAGTGAAGTAAGTCAGAAAGAGAAAAACAAATACTGTATGCTAATGCATATATATGAAATCTAAATAAAATAAAATAAAATAGTACTGATGAATCTAGTGGCAGGGCAGGAATAAAGAGGTAGACAGAGAATGGACTTAAGGACATGGGGTGGTAGAGGGGAGCTGGGGCGAAGTGAGAGTTGCATCGACATATATACACTACCGAATGTAAAATAGTTGGCTGGTGGGAAGCAGCATCATAGCACATAGAGATTGGCTTAGTGCTTTGCAGTGACCTAGAGGGGTGGGATACGAAGGATGGGAGGGAGGCTCAAGAGGGAGGGGATATAGGGACATGTGTATGCATATGGCTGGTTTGCTTTGTTGTGCAACAGAATCTAACACATTATTGTGAAGCAATTATAGTCCAATAAAGATCTATCAAAAAATAATAAACTGAATGATTTTGACATCCTTTAATTCTCCAAAAATTTCAGACCAACCTAAAATAGGCAACTTAGTAAACCAAACAGTTTGAAAACTGAGAGCTGCTTTTTCTTCTTGACATCACTCAATAATTTTTTTCCAAAATATTGATTAAGTATTTATTTGGAAAGTACTATGCAACTTGACTTGGAAAACACATCATAAAAATGGCTGAAATTGACATCAAGGGATTTAGAATTTAATGATGTAGAAAATTTATGTAAATAACCTTTACCCTGTAATTCCAATAAAATCACCCTTGTGAAATTCACAAATACCTACTTGATTGCGTATCTATTGGTCAACTCCTAGTTCTCTTTTTAATAAACCCTCTCCAGCTTGTAACGTATCATTATTATTCCTTCCCTCTTTAAGAACCTCCCTCCACCCCACTACCTGTACCTTATCTTCTAGCACATTCTCTTTGTTGCAGATATACAAGTTAATTTTTCTAGCTGCAGTTTTTCTTTTGATCTCCAGACTTCTATAATCCACCATCTAATTTACATCAACACTGTTATAGCTAAAAGAAAACTCAAAAGTACCATGCCTAAAATTTTACTCTGTTTCCCCCCACCAAATACATCTTTCTCTCACTTTACCCATCTCATTAAGAAACACAGCCATTCATTTATTATGAGTGGCTTTCTTAAAGTCACATTTGAAGGTTCTCTATAGCTGTTACACACTCCAAACTCCTCATCCAACACTTCAGCAAATGTTATCAACGATACATTCAACTGTACATGATAACTTCATTACCTTCACCATTAAATACACAGACACATACACACACATGCACACACACACACACACACACACTAGTCCAATGTACTATCATTTCTATGTAAATTTGCACTGTTGACCTAAAACAAATAGACTGCCAGCAATATCTCCAGCAAAGATGAGTTGACTTGTGAAGAACAGAGAATTGCAAATCGGATTCTGCAAGCATATTTGCCAGCAAGGGAAGGAGAACACTTTTATGGAGGCAAAAACAAAGTTGGAGGGCTACAGTAAACAAACAGTCATGGATTTTCACTGCCTAAGTCTTTGCCAGAAAAAAAGAGGAGCCTTCCTGTTGGGCTCTGATATCATCACAGGGCATGAGAGTTCCTCCTTCTTGCTTCATTACTCTGTTTAACTGAGGTTTCTGTTTATCAATTTTTAACATTTTCCCTTCTTAAGATTTTTCTCTGAAAGCATTATTGATCAAGAGTCAGGCTTTCTGGGTTCAGTTACTCTTTGTCCCTCAATGCCAGGAAAGATCTCCTTGGGTGTAGTGTCTGACATCCAAAGGAAAGTTCACGGCTTGAAATCTATTAAAGTCACATGTGAGCAACACAGGGAGGGGTAGGAGGGAGAGCTTTCTGATTTGTTTTTATCCGAAGTCCATATGTGATCAGGATCATAGACACTGAAGATCATCTGATGTGTTATGTCATCATCAAAGGTTGGTTACGAACTTGCACAGGCCTGTCTGGATATCTTGGGAAAGCTGTCATCAGATGTCCTCTGCTTCATCTCCAGGAAATCTTTACTCTTGGGTTACCAGATAATGTGCAGATCCAGTCAGGGTTTTGTACTTTCTTTAGGTGTGTCATGTGACTCCAAAAGTCAATTCTTTGGAGTTTGGCAGCACAAGGATTGGTTGGCAGTATCTGATGAAGAGAGTCCTTCTGGAGGTGCCTTTCTAACAAGTAAAATCTCCAGGTAGCAAGGTGTGATGCTTAAGGTCTTCATCTCCAAACAGTGCAGTGTGAAAAGATTGCTCCACCAAAACATGGATATTTTTAATAGATGTAATTAAGCACCTGAAATATTGGAGTATCTTTTCCTTTTATTGATTGTTGGTCAAAAGAAGCATGAGCCAAGTGCATTGGGCATCCCATGACTATCTCAAAGGATGAGTTTATGAGTTCCAAAAGGGGTGGATCTGAGATTTAGAAAGACCGACAGCAATGTTTTTACCAATGTATTCTGAGAGCCTCTAAAATTTTGCCAACTGAGAATCAACAATGCCATTAGTGCATTTAACTAAACCAGAGGAATGAGGGTAGGAAGCACAGTAAAAGTGTTGTAAAACCAGATGAAGTTAAATAGTCTGTACAGACATGTACCTGACCAATAAAATGGGTCCTTCTACCACAATAAAGTATAGAGGAGTTTCCAGGTAGGAATAATGGTGTTTTTTTTTTTTTCCCAAAAGGATTGCAAGGGATGGCTTCAGTCCATTTTGAAAACATACAGACCATGACTGCAATATATTTATATCCATGAAATGAAGAAAGTTGCATGAAAGCCTTTTGCCAGACCTCGAATGGTTCATTAAACAGTTTAAAATGTCTGGGAGCAGTACAAACAGACTTTCTTGGGTTGTACTTCAAACAACTGGGACAGGTGTGTTAGGCAGTTTTGTGGCCTTGCTAATGTTTTCCCAACAATATAGATTTATTAAAGCTATCATTTTGTCAGTAGACCAATGGTTTAATCATGTACAGTGGTGAAGAGTGGAAATTTAGAGTCTCCAGTAGGGCTGGGTTATTGGTCTAAACCAGAATTTTCTATTTTTATCAAACTAACAATTGTTGAATTTCCAATCTTGTTTTTCCTTTTCTGAGGCTAATTGTTGGGGTTCTCTAGACAGTTTTTCTAAGTTATCACTTGGGTAAATAGTCCATTGGACCATGGCAGATGTTTGGCTGCTGTTGGTCCCTTTAGGGTATCATTCCTTATGGAAATATCAGCAATGTGATTATCCTTAACTTCCAGAGAGTCACATTTATAATATCCTGGAATCTTAATAACAGCTAAAATTGTAGGTAAAAGTATTGCATTCAATAATTTCTAAACATAGGGACCATTTTAAATTTTATTTCCACTGGAAGTAAGAAAGCCACATTGTTTCCACAACATTTCAAAATCATGAGTTACTCCAAAGGCATATCTCTTATCAGTATAAATGTTTTGATAGTTTTGCCCTTAGCTAAAGTGCAAGCTCATGTAAGAGCATATAATTAAGCTTGTTGGGCTGAAGTAACCATAGGTAAAAGATGCTGCCTCAACAATATCAAAAGGAGTTGAAATCGCATACCCTATTTGTATGTACAAATAGAAATGTGAACTACAAGTCAGTGTTACCCAGAGAGATTCCCTGTAGATCACAAAGAGTCAGAAGGTGTTCCATCAGCATCCGTCAGTCATGAGGGACTCTGTTGGTAGACAGAGGAGAGAAGGGTAACAGGTTTAAAGTCATTACAATCTAAATGAGTTATTCGAGGAACAGTCAATAAAAGGACTTCCTAGGAGGTGAGGCCACTGACTGAGAAATGTTGAGTGTGACGAGAATTCATGAGAATTTGGTCTTAACCCAAAGGGCAGTGGCTGTAATTGCAAGTCAAATGGGGTATCCCTGGGCCACAGGGCCCAGTTTCTGGCTGTAATACCCTATGAGTCAATGGTGCCCCCTATGTTTTTGGATGAGTACCCCAAGAGTATCCCCTTCCTTTTCATATACAAAGAGGAGAAAGGAATCTGATAATTGGAATGCCCAAGGGCAAGTGGAAGTAGCAATTCTCTTTTAAGGCCTTAAAATCTATGTCATCTGATTCTTCCCATAAAATTGGGTCAGGGTTGTTATTGCTTAGTAAAACTTACAAAGGTTTGACCACAAGAGAGAAGTTTGTAATCCAATTTTGAAAACAATTAATTAGCCTCAGAAAACCTTGCAATTGTCACTTAATTTTGGGTTTGGAAAAATTAGGACACCATGAAGTCTGTCTGGATCTAGGTGTTTCCAGTGTTCTGACATCAGATGCCCTAAATATCAAACCTGGGTTTGGACAAACTGCAATTTGTCTTTGGCAACCTTATGTCTCTTTAAGGCTAAACGCTTTAGCAAGTGGATGCTGTCTTTTTGTGTGGAAGCTAGAGAAGGAGAGCAAAGGAGCAAATCATCCACATCCTGAAACTAGTAGAAACTCAAGGAAACTTTATGTCATCCAGGTCAGCCTTTATTTACTGGGAGAAATACAAAGGACTTGCAGTACAACCCTGAGGCATTACTGTCCAGGTGAAATTTTTCCTTTCCCAAATGTACACAAAAATGTACTGGCTAACTTCATCAACTGGAATACTAAAGAATGTACTGCATAAATCAATTATAGTAAAGAATTCTCTTCAGGTGGGAATGGGTGTTTGTTAGTAATGTATGAGGGTTAGACAAAACACTGTGTCGAGGGATAACAGGGTTGTTTACTCAGAGTCCTGGAAAATCCTCCATCCTCAGCCCTTAGGTTTTCTCACTGGGAAAATAGGAGTATTACAGGGACTAATACAAGATATAAAGGGGCCTTGAGTCTTATAATTTTCTATTATATATTTTATGCTTTAAAAGGCTTCTTTACCTATAGGATATTGATTACTTCTGGGAAGAGGTTTTGTGGGATCTATCTGAATATTAATGGGATGTGTGCTGTAAATTTTGCCAATATCAGTTAGAGATTTTTCCCATAAGGAGGTTGGTAGCTGATTCAATAGAAACAAATGATCACTGTTTTAGAATCAGCTCTAGTACCATCAGAGAGAGGGAGAGAGGGAATAAAAAAAGTCCAAGTGTCACTTCATTCACCTTGTTGGTTACTTTTATGACTATTGTCAAGTTCTAGAATTATTTTCCTCTTTTGGGAGAAAGACATTTCTGAATGATACTCCCCTGAGACATCTTGGCCTAGATGGATAGGGTTGGAGGAACTAAGGAGGAAAGGGCATGTATCACTCAAAGGACCTAAACAAAAGGAAATAGGCTTAGTAATCTCCACCATTTGAGTAATCTCTACAACTGTTTTTTTCTGAGGTGGGGCTGCTTTGTACTAGTGGGGTTGAACATCAAGAGTGTGGCTCTGGTATCATTAGGACTGAAAGAGATTCATTCCCACCTTGGAGAAATGTTTCTCCAAGCTGATTAAGACAGAAGATTGGGAAAATCTCCCGTAGTTCCTTGGAGCTCCATTATTGAGAATTGGGAGGATATTGAAAAGGCTGGTTAAAAGACTGAAGATGCCTAAAGTGCTTACATTTGTAACAATCTCTTTTCCAACGTCCTGGCTCTTTGCAATAATAGCAGAAATTAGGAGGGTTTTGATTTCACTAAGGGGCGTCCATTTGCTGGAGTTAAAGGATTTTGGTAGTCTTCCTTTGAGGTGGCTCATCTAGAGTGTGAGAGAGCTGGTTTGCCAATCTGGAGTGGACATAGTTTCCTATTCCATCCTGGTCCTTTTTACGAGAAGGGGAATGTCCTGGCTCAGCCCATTAACAGAGTTGAAAGCTACCCAGGTGAAATCAACAGCAGAAGAATGACTAGAATTTTCTGTAAAAATAATCTGAAGTTGATTGTAATAGTCATAAACAGGTTCATCAGATTTTTGTGTGGCAGCCTGAATGTTGTTCCAGTCAACAGGCTTTGGAAAAGCCTTAGGAATTGCTCTATGAAGTTGCCTGGAAATTGCCTGATCCTGGTCATATAATAAGTAGTTAGGAGCCTGGTCCCCCAGTCGTATTTCTAGAGATCTTAAAGGATTTCCCAATTAGAGATTTTCTCCCAATATTGTGTTTGGCCTTCATCAACAAACATATGAACTAGCTCATACAGGTCACAAAATCCAGGTTGATAAGTCTGAATGACTGTATTAAATTCCTCAGCAAATCTGTGAGGATCTTTGGAATTTTGGGAAAATCTTTGACTTTGACTCTCAGTACAGTTTTAATGCAGGGAATTTAATCCTGGCCCAAAATTTAATTGTTTGGGGCTTCCCTGGTGGCACAGTGGTTGAGAATCTGCCTGCTAATGCAGGGGACACGGGTTCGAGCCCTGGTCTAGGAAGATTCCACATGCCACGGAGCAACTAGGCCCGTAAGCCACAATTACTGAGCCTGCGCGTCTGGAGCCTGTGCTCCACAGCAAGAGAGGCCGCGATAATGAGAGGCCCGCACACCGGGATGAAGAGTGGCCCCCACTTGCTGCAACTAGAGAAAGCCCTCACACAGAAATGAAGACCCAACATAGCCATAAATAAATAAATAAATAAAATAAAAAAACCCAAAGTTTAAAAAAAAATTAATTGTTTGGTCTCTGGATACTTAATTTTAAAAGAGATATATTTGACAAGTTCAGAGAAAGAGGGAGAGTGAAAGTTTCAGGGAAAATGGAAAGTTTGGCAAGGGAATTAATATTCCAGAACTGAGGGTGTAATGGGGCTTAGGTGTGAGTTTGGATCCAGGAGAAAGATGTAACGTCAAACTACAAGGTTGGTGAGAAAAGCAGTGAGCAACAATGGGTTCAAGTGTGGGTACCACACCTGTTTGCTCACCAATCCACGAAACTTCAGTTTTTATATTTTTCTGGACCCCATATGGGCCACCAAAATGTTGAGCTGAAATAGACTGCCAGATATTTCTCCAGCAAAAATAGGTTTATTTGGGATCAGCAGAGAATTGCAATCCAAGGTCTGCAGCCATGTTGAGCCACAGCCAAGTTCCCCACCCAGGAAGGGAAGGAGAGGATTTTATAGAGAGAAAAATGAAGTTGGGAGGGCTATAGGAAAAAAAAAAAAGTTCATAGGTTTTTTTTGGCTGTGTCCTTGCCAGGAAAGAAGAGGGTTTCTCCTTCCTGTTGGGCTCTGTTATTGTCACAGGGTGTGAGAATGTTTCTTTCTGGTCTTCCAGCTCTATTTAATTTAGGTTTCTGTTTATTAATTTTTTATAGTACAATAGCTGTTTGGCTTCTGTTTTGCAACTTTGTACCAACTTCAAAATGAATGCCTTTACATGGAAAAGAATTACTGAGTGGTGATTGTACACATCAGGCTTGCCGTCAATCACTTAGCTTGTTATTAACTCTATTGAATGCCTGCTATATAAAAGGGAGTGAACTAGAAATAAAGATGAGACACCTATGCCCTTAAAGAATGAATAAAGGCTCAATTATATTTAATGTAAGTATCCATTTTTATGCTCTTGTGTATATAAAGCTGATTCTATTGTGTTTCAGAGAGTCTCATAGTTCTTCTGAGTGTTGTAAAATCCCTCCAATAAAAATTTGTCAAAAATATTTCAATAAATCTGGTTTCAATTTATTTTCTATCTTATCCTCTCACTAATTTATAGAGGGAAAACCAGCACTGCACTGAATGAAATAAAGTAATTTTTTGCAAATGCAGGTTCAAACATTTGTTTTGATTAAGTCAAATTTAATCTTCTGATAGAATTAACTCCACCATATAACTGACAATTTTTTTAATAGATAAAAGAAAATAGTTTCACTTACACATATTTTTTTTCAGAAAGTCACTAAAATCTTCTAATTTTTATTTGCAATGTGTTTATGAATGATGATAAGCTCACACACAGGAAATAATAGTTCAATAACTTTTAAGTGAATAATTTTATTATAAATTGGAAAATTTAAACCGGAAAAATATGCCAAGCTTTTATTTATTTTTTCCCATTAACTTTATTTTATTTATTTAATTTTTTATTATTTAGCATCTTTATTAGAGTATAATTACTTTACAATGTTGTGTTAGTTTCTGCTGTTTAACAAAGTGAATCAGCTACATGTGTACATATAGGCCAGTATCCCCTCCCTCTTGCATCTCCCTCTCACCCTCCCTATACCACCCCTCTAGGTGGTCACAAAGCACCTAGTTGATCTCCCTATGCTATGCAGCTGCTTCCCACTAGCTATCTATTTTACATTTGGTAGTATGTATATGTCAATGCTAGTCTCTCACTTCATCCCAGCTTACTCTTCTCCCTACCCATGTCCTCAAGTTCAAGTTCTACATCTGCATCTTTATTCCTGTGCTGCCCCGAGGTTCATTAGAACCACTTTTTTTTTAGATTCCATATATATATATATATATATATATATATATATATATATATATATATATATATATATATATATATGTTAGCACACGGTATTTATTTTTCCCTTTCTGACTTACTTCACTCTGTATGACAGACTCTAGGTCCATCCACCTCACTACAAATAACTCAATTTTGTTTTTTTTATGAGTGAGTAACATTCCATTTTACATATGTGCCACATCTTCCTTATCCATTCATCTGTCGGTGGACACTTGGGCTGCTTCCATATCCTGGCTATTGTAAATAGAGCTGCAATGAACATTGTGGTACATGACTCTTTTTGAATTATGGTTTTCTCAGGGTATATGCCCAGTAGTGGGATTGCTGGGTCATATGGTAGTTCTATTTTTAGTTTTTTAAGGAACCTCCATACTGTTCTCCATAGTGGCTGTATCAATTTACATTCCCACCCACAGTGCAAGAGAGTTCCCTTTTCTCCACACCCTCTCCAGCATTTATTGTTTGTAGATTGTTTGATGATGGACATTCTGACCGGTATGAGATGATATCTCATTGTAGTTTTGATTTGCATTTCACTAATGATTAGTGATGTTGAGCATTCTGTCATGTGTTTGTTGGCCACCTGTATATCTTCTTTGGAGAAAGGTCTATTTAAGTCCTCTGCCCATTTCTGGATTGGGTTGTTTATTTGATATTGAACTGCATAAGCTGCTTGTAAATTTTGGAGATTAATCCTTTGTCAGTTGCTTCATTTGCAAATATTTTCTCCCATTCTGAGGGTTGTCTTTTTGCCTTGTTTGTGGTTTCCTTTGCTGTGCAAAAGCTTTTAAGTTTCATTAGGTCCCATTTGTTTATTTTGTTTTTATTTCCATTTCTCCAGGAGGTGGGTCAAAAAGGATCTTGCTGTGATTTATGTCATGGAGTGTTCTGCCTATGTTTTCCTCTAAGAGTTTTATAGTGTCTGGCCTTAAATTTAGGTCTTTAATCCATTTTGAGTTTATTTTTGTGTATGGTGTTAAGAAGTGTTCTCATTTCATTCTTTTACATGTCGATATTCAGTTTTCCCAGCATCACTTATTGAAGAGGCTGTCTTTTCTCCATTGTGTATTCTTGCCTCCTTTATCAAAGATAAGGTGACCATATGTGCATGGGTTTATTTCTGGGCTTTCTATCCTGTTCCATTGATCAATATTTCTGTTTTTGTGCCAGTACCATGCTGTCTTGATTACTGTAGCTTTGTAACAGAGTCTGAAGTCAGGAAGTCTGATTCCTCCAGCTCTGTTTTTCTTTCTCAAGTTTGCTTTGTCTATTCAGGGTCTTTTGTGTTTCCATACAAATTGTGAACTTTTTTGTTCTAGTTCTGTGAAAAATGACATTGGTAGTTTGATAGGGATTGACTTGAATCTGTAGATTGCTCTGGATAGTATAGTCATTTTCACAATGTTGATTCTTCCAGTCCAAGAACATGGTCTATCTCTCCATCTGTTTGTATCATCGTTAATTTCTTTCATCAGTGTCTTACAGTTTTCTGCATACAGGTCTTTTTTCTCCTTAGGTAGGTTTATTCCTAGGTATTTTATTCTTTTTGTTGCAAAGGTAAATGGGAGTGTTTCCTTAATTTCTCTTTCAGATTTTTCATCATTAGTATATAGGAATGCAAGAGATTTCTGTGCACTAATTTTGTATCCTACTACTTTACCAAATTCATTGATTAGCTCTAGTAGTTTTCTGGTAACATCTTTAGGATTCTCTATGTATAGTATCATGTCATCTGCAAACAGTGACAGCTTTACTTCTTCTTTTCCAATTTGGATGAGTTTTATTTATTTTTCTTCTATGATTGCTGTGGCTAAAACTTCCAAAACTATGTTGAATAATAATGGTGAGAGTGGGAAACTTTGTCTTCCTCTTATATATTTATTTATTTATTTATTTTTGGCTGTGTTGGGTCTTCATTTCTGTGCGAGGGCTTTCTCCACCTGTGGCGAGCGGGGGCCACTCTTCATCGCGGTGCGTGGGCCTCTCACTGTTGCGGCCTCTCCCGTTGTGGAGCACAGGCTCCAGATGCGCAGGCTCAGTAGTTGTGGCTCACGGGCTTAGTTGCTCAGTGGCATGTGGGATCTTCCCAGACCAGGGCTCGAACCCGTGTGCCCTGCATTGACAGGCAGATTCTTAACCACTGCGCCACCAGGGAAGTCCCCTGTCTTCCTCTTGATCTTAGTGGAAATGGTTTCAGTTTTTCACCACTGAGAATGATGTTGGCTGTGGGTTTGTCATATATGGCTTTTATTATGTTGAGGGAGGGTCACTCTATGTCTACTTTCTGGAGAGTTTTTATCTTAAATAAGTGTTAAATTTTGTCAAAAGCTTTTTCTGAATGTATTGAGGTTATCATATAGTTTTTATCCTTCAATTTGTTAATATGGCATATCACATTGATTCATTTGCAAATATTGAAGAATCCGTGCATTCCTGGGATAAACTCCACTTGATCATGGTGTATGATCCTTTTAATGTGCTGTTGCATTCTGTTTGCTAGTATCTTGTTGAGGATTTCTGCATCTATGTTCATCAGTGATATTGGCTTGTAGTTTTCTTTTGTTGTGACATCTTTTTCTGGTTTTGGTATCAGGGTTACGGTGGCCTTGTATAATGAGTTTGGGAGTGATCCTTCCTCTGTGATTTCTTGGAAAAGTTTGGGAAGGATGGGTGTTAACTTTTCTTTAAATGTTTGATAGAATTCACCTGTGAAGCCATCTGGTCCTGGACTTTTGTTTGTTGGAAGATTTTTAATCACACTTTCAATTTCATTACTTGTGATTGGTCTGTTCATATTTTCTTTTTCTTCCTGGTTCAGTCTTGGAAGACTATAACTTTCTAACAATTTGTCCATTTCTTCTAGGTTGTCCATTTTATTGGCATATAGTTGCTTGTAGTAATCTCTCATGATCCTCTGTATTTCTGCAGTGTCAGGTGTTACATCTTTTTCATTTCTAATTCTGTTGATTTGAGTCTTCTCCCTTTTTTTCTTGATGAGTCTGGCTAATGGTTTACCAATTTTGTTTATCTTCACAAAGAACAAGGTTTTAGTTTTATTGATCTTTGCAATTGTTTCCTTCATTTCTTTTTCATTTATTTCTGATCTGATCTTTATGATTTCATTCCTTCCACTAACTTTGGGTTTTTTTTTGTTCTTTTTTCTCAAATTGCTTTAGATGTAAGGTTAGGTTGTTTATTTGAGATTTTTCTTGTATCTTGAGGTAGGTGTGTATTGCTATAAGCTTTCCTCTTAGAACTGCTTTTGCTGCATCCCATAAGTTTTGGGTCGTCGTGTTTTCATTGACATTTGTTCCTAGGTATATTTTGATTTCCTCTTTGATTTCTTCAGTGATCTCTTGGTTATTTAGTAGCATATTGTTTAGCCTTCTTGTGTTTGTATTTTTTACAGTTATTTTTCTGTAATTGATATTTAGTCTCATACTGCTGTGGTAGGAAAAGATACTTGATATGATTTCAATTTTCTTAAATTTACCAAGGCTTGATTTGTGACCCAAATATGATTTTGGATCATGTTTAGTATCATTACTCTGAATTCTTTTTCAGGTAGACTGCCTATTTCCTCTTCATTTGTTTGGTCTGTTGGGTTTTTACCTTGTTCCTTCGTCTGTTGTGTATTTCTCTGTCTTCTTATTTTGCCTAACTTACTGTGTTTGGGGTCTCCTTTTTGCAGGCTGCAGGTTTGTAGTTCCCATTGTTTCTGGTGTCTGCTCCCAGTGGGTAAGGTTGGTTCAGTGGCTTTTGTAGGCTTCTTGGTAGAGGGGACTGCTGCCTGTGTTCTGGTGGGTGGGCCTGGATCTTGTCTTTCTGGTGGGCAGGGCCGTGTCTGGTAGTGTGTTTTGGCATGTCTGTGAACTTAGTATGTTTTTATGCAGCCTCTCTCCTAATTGGTGGGGTTGTGTTCCTTTCTTGCTAGTTGTTTTGTATGGGATGTCCAGCACTGGGCTCACTGGCCATTGGGTGGAGCAGGTCTTAGTGTTGAGATGGCAGTCTCTGGGAGAGCTCTCACCAATTGATATTATGTGGGGCTGGCAGGTCTCTGGTGGTCCAATGTCATGAACTAAGCTCTCCCCTCTTGGAGGCTCTGGTCTGACATCAGGCCAGAGCACCAAGACCCTGTCAGCCACATGGAGGCTCCAGTGATTTAAATGTTGACATCATTTGAGATCGATGATTATGCCCATCATAGTACTCTATAGGAATTATGCTGCCTGGGACATATCCTTTTATTTTCTTCCTGCTTCATCTAGTTTCACTTGCTCATAGAGTGTAACATAGAGGCCTTGTACCCGTAGCTTTAGACCAGAGTTCCTATTACGAAACAGCTGCACCTCCCCATACTTTTATGAAATAAGATTTTAAAAATAATTTAAATTTCCATTATTTTGAGAATTATTTCTTTTTATATGGAATTCTTCCAAGTTCCAAGTGCAAAGGCATTCTTGGTATTTTGGGGGATGGTTCACCTAAAGAGACTCTTATGTCAACACTAAATCGTTTAAATTCTTCAGAGTTTTATCTATGCTTCACTGCTGTCCCAGTATTGATGCTATGTTGAAGAACTTTGAGTTACTTGTGCATTTTCCAGTTGATTTCTTTGGAGATCACTGCAAAGCACTGCAAGTGTGAGCTTTATAATGACTTCCATGGGGTTTAATGGCTGTTGGTTATTTCTTGATGTACCGCTGCTTGTCTGTTCTTGAGCTCTGGAGAGCTAAGGTGTTATCATGTTAGCTCTATAAATTTACATTTCTTCATAATATTAAGGAAAGCCTAAGACTCATTCCCAGGACACTTTTCTGGTCCTATTTTTGTCTAGTGGTAAAAATCTCAAAAGGATAATCCATGCAGAGATACTGTAATTTTGATAGTTTTTTAGCACTTTAATAAAATTTAAATACAGAAACAATGAGTAGGGAAATAGAGGAAATTAGCAGAATGTATAATGTATATGTTTATTATATAATTAAATTAGTTAAATATTTATATATATATGTATTTTTTTTACTTAGATGTTTGAAATGAAGCAAAAAAAAAAAAAAAAAACAGGTTAAAAGCTTTTGTGTCCAAAGTCTCACAATGATTCATCAATCATAAAGTTTTCTGATGCTTCTTAAAATATATTGTCTTGCCTGATTAAATAAAATCATGCCTTTTTTTTGTTAGCTGAAGGATCACTGAACATTCCAGAAATGAGAAGTAAACATTAATATTTCTTTGTTATGGCTGAATATAGAAGAATTTTGTATTGATTTTTAACAGAACTTCCAACCTGGACTGGCAACAAGTTTCATATTGGGCAATTCCACTTCATATTTTTTAGATAATTTCAGCAACGCTTTTAGTTTACTTTTAAATTCTAATGAAACATATTGACAAATATTATGGAGCAATATAACCTCTCCCGACCAAACAACATCTTCCTGTGAAGTAAATGGCTTACTCTTACAATGCAATTTAAAATTCTGTGTACTAATTTTTACTTGTACCAAGAATAATACTAAATAAATTAAACTCATGAGCTTTCCATTTGCAAAAAACATCTCTGCCAAGAAGAAAATTCTGCTCATGGCTGAGAAATGTGTCTTATGGGAGGAAAGTCCAGTAGTAGTTTGCTTCCTTTTCTAAAACATGCATTTCTAATATGCTGCTGAAGGGTAAAATATATCTCCCAGTCGAACAGGACATGATTCTCTTCACTCTATTTTATGCTTCCAGTCTATTGCTCTATAGATTTTTTAGAATGGAGCCCTCTTGAAATTTATTATTTTAGTCACCTATAATTTGAATAAAGTAAGAATGTGCTGACACATCAGGGCATGAATAAATATAAATGCAGGAGAATCTCCATAAAGAAATAAGAAATGAACATAAAAATGATAACTTAGTAACATTATGAGAAGCTACCAACAATTAAGGTTGTAAGATTTGTATTTCTCAATAAAAGAAAACCAATGTCAAAATATTTTTATTGACACATTGCAATAGATTTTCCTTAAATGGAAGACACATCTCTAATAGACACAGTCCACTAATAAAAGACTTATAGAATACAAGGGGAGGTATTAAAAGGTATTATGGCGACTTCTGATTTCAGAACCAACATGAGAAAAGTTTAAATGTAGTCACTTTCATCGTTAGGATAAGAAATACCTACACTAACTGAAAATAAATTATTTTTCTTGGACTCATCAAAAACTGAAATTGGGAGGCAAACTGCTACTCTAAAATATGAAAGTTGGATGAATCTATATCTGCTTACATGGTGGAGCAAAGAGGAGGGGTATTACACTAGTAGAGGTTCTCCCCAATGAGCAATGGGTCCAAGTTCCACATGGGGGTCCTCAGCTGGGGTTCTTGCACCAGGAGTGAGATCCTGGAAAGCTGGGTTTTGAAAACCAGCAGTTTCCACTCAGGAGAGCCTGAGGGCTATAGGAAATAAAGATCCCATTTTTAAAGGGTGAATGCAAAATCTCACATGCTCTGACTCCCACTGCAGAAACAGTAGTTTGAAAGGTACCTGGGTCAGTTCTACTCCCTGATCCTGGAGAAACTCCCAGAGAGGCAGGAGGCAGCTAGGAATCCCTGGGGACACAGAGGCTGGCAGAAGCCATTTTTATGATCTTGTTCTACTGTGCTAACACTGGCCCTATCAAGTGCCATTGTGCAAACATTGCTCTAGCCTATATTATAGCACTAGAGTTCAGCCCCACCCACCAATGGACACGGAACAGCCACATGACACTGGGCCTTAAGCCAGCAGTCCTGGGTGTTGATCTTGTCCACCAGTGGTCCACAGCAGCCACATCAGGCAGGGCCCTGCAGCTAGCCAGGGGAGGGTTCAGCCCTATCTACCAGTGTATCAACAGCAGTCAGTCCACCACAAGAGAAGGGTGTATGCAGCCCACATAGGGGACACTCCTGGAGCATTAGCTGGTAGCCAGATGAGAGCATGCTGCTGGGCCCCATGGGACATCTCCTACATAAGCCACTTCTCCAAGACGTAAAGGATTTACCTGTTACATAGGAATAAACACAGAGAACTAGGCAACATGAGGAGAGAGAGAAATATGTTCCAAATAAAGGAACAAAACAAAACCTCAGGAAGGTATTAAATAAAACAGAGATAAGCAATCCACTCTATAACTAGTTCAAGGTAACTATCATAAAGTTTCTCACTGATCTCAGGAGAAGAATGAATGAACACAATGAGAAATTCAACAAAGAATTAGAAAATATTTTAAAAAATTGGAGCTGAATACTACAATAACTGAAATTCTTTTTTAAAAAATTGAGGGTGTCAACAGTACAGTAGGTGATACAGAAGAATGGATCACTAATTTGGAAGACAGAGCAGTGGAAACAACCCAAACTGAGCAGAAAAAAATAATTTTTAAAAATAAGTATAGTTTAAAAGACCTCTAAGACAACATCAAGCATATTAACATTTTCATCACAGGGGCCCCAGAAAGAGAAGAGAGAAAGGGGCAGAGAACTTATTTGAAGAAATAATGGCTGAAAACTTCCTTAATCTGGGGAAAGAAACACATACAGGTCCAGTAAGCACAGAAAGTCCCAAACAAGATGAACCCAAAGAGGTACACACAAAGATATTCTATAATTAAAATGTCAAAATTAAAGACAGAGAAATTTATAAGCAACAAGAGAAAAGTAACAACTTATTATACAAGGGAAGTTCCATAAGACTATCAGCTGACTTTTCAGTAGAAATTTGTAGGCCAGAAGGGAATACGCATATATTCAAAGTGCTGAAAGGAAAAAAAATAAGAAACCTACAAATAAGAATACTCTACCCAGAAGTTACCACATTCAAAATTGTATGAGAGATAGAGATTCTGAAGACAAACAAAAGCTAAAAGCTAAAATGGGCAGAGGAACTGAATGAACATTTTTGCAAATGAGGCATACAAATGGCCAGGGGACATGGAAAGATGTTCAACATCATTAATTATTAGGGAAATGCAAATCAAAACCCCAATGAGATATCACCTCACAGGTGGCAGAAAGGCTATCATGAAAAAGACAACAGATAAAAAGAGTTGGTGAAGATGTGGAGAAAAGGGAGCCCTAATGCACTGTTTTGGGGATTGTAAATTGGTGAAGTCTGTGGAAAACTGTATGGAGGTACCTCAAAAAATTAAAAATAGAACTACCATATGATCCAACAATTTCACTTCTGGGTATTTTCCTAAAGAAAACAAAACACTAATTTGAAAAGATATATGCACCCCTATCTTTATTACAGCATTATTTACAATAGACAAGATATAGAAGTAACCTGACTATCCATTGATAGATGGATGTATATATAAGATATCGTATGGTGTACACACAAAAACCCCACTGGAATAATACTCAATAATAATAATGAATAAAATCTTGCTATTTGTGATAACATGGATGGACCTTGAGTGTATCACACTAAGTGAAATAAGTCAGACAGAGAAAGACAAATACTGTATAATCTCACTTATAAGTGGACACAAAAAAACTAAACAAAGAACAAACAAAACACAAGTAAAACTGACTCTTAGGCAGAGAGAAAATAAGGGTGATTGCCAGAGGGTAGAGGGGTGAGGAGATGCCTGAAATAGGGGAATGTAATTAAAGGTACAAACTTCCAGTTATAAAATAAATTATTCACAGAGATGTAATATAGAGCATAACAAATATGTTCATTAATATTGTAGTAACTTTGTATGGGGACAGATGGTTACTAGGCTTATAGTGGTGATTATTTCCTAATGTATTTAATTGTTGGATCAATACGTTGTACATCTGAAACTAACAATATAGTAAGTCAACTATATTTCAATAAAAAAAAGAAAATGTGGATGAAATAGGAAGGGAAATTGAAGGTTTAAAGCATTGATACAACTACTGATACCTGCTAAAGTACTCCAAACTTCTGCTTTATTACTATAATATAAACAATAATAATATTAATAGTTCCCCTTTCTTAAGTATCATACACTGCTAGGCCCTTAACATATATTATCTCATTCAACCCTCAAAAAAAATCCCCGTGAACCAGGTATTATTCTTCCCATATTTCAAAAGAAAAATCCTGAGAATTAAAGAGGCCCCTAATATGTGAGGCTTACACAGGTAATCAATGCAAAGCCAGCAAGAAGATGGGCCTGACTATAGAGGCTGCACACCCACCCACTGTGGGCACTCATGCAGAGGTGTCAGGACACGGGTTCAGTTCTCGAAAAGTCCAAGTGCTGAACAGTATGGAAACTGAATAGCCATAAAAACAAAACAAAACAAAAATGAAAAACTGCTCTTAAAATTTTCTCTTCTGTTCGCCTCCTCATGGATTTTTTGGTGTTATATTAATAATTTTATGTACTCCAAAAATAGCAATAACCTCTGACTCTTTGATTGTCTTAATGAATCTCTGGATTTATAATTGCTGTATTGTCTGTATGCCAAAGCAGTACTATTTCAGAAAGCTGCATAATTGTAGAACAAGGCCTATGCTATGAGCAGAATAAAAGTAATCCTTTAAAAAAAACTGAGTAGATTGGGCAATGTTAGTTGAAATATCAGTAGCATTAAACATAATGAAATAAGAAATTGCCAATATGTAACAAATGTTCTGGATACTAGCACAATAGATGTAAAGTATCAATGACCTTGGAAAAAAAGAAGAAGAAACTAGATTTGAGAACCAGATGCTGAGGAGTGATTAGCTGTTCTCTGTTGTTCTTCCCAACTCAGTGATTTTGTGTTTCTTCTAAAATAAAAATAATCTCTAAGCTGTTCTCCTATGAGTAAAAGTAAAAGGGTTTGCCTCTTGAGAATGACACTAACCACCTAATTGTATTGTGATTCTTATATAAGAGTAGAATATGAATAAAAGCTTGCATGCCAATTCATAGCAACAGAAATTCTAACTCATTTTCTACCCCCACAAAAGTTCACTTCTGGCCCAAAATGTTAATAACAGACTTGGAATACATATTCGGCATAAATTTTTGAGAAATAATCTCATAGAGCTTGGAAGGTTACTACTAGATAAAACTATACAGTGTGAATTAGAAATTATCTATGTTTACGTTACAAACTGTAAACTAGACTGGGTGCATAAGCAGACTAGTTTATATGTATTAAACATTATTTGTACCTGAGATTTCAGATATGGGAGGAAACTTGACCTGTTTTATTGACCTGATCTAAAGGGCTGGAAATTAAAAACCATTGTTTTAGATTGCAATGAACTAATTAATACTGTGTTTTGTCACAACTTCTCCTTTATAAAATGTGTTTATCAAACTGTGAGTTAGTCACAATTTGGCCAATGGCTATGCTAGGAATTATGGCATCAGCAGTGTTTCATTAAGCAAATAATTAAATTACCATTAAGAGAACTTGATTAAAAAAGAGAGATTAATTGATTGATTGAGGAGTTGAAAGTAAAGCAAGGGGAGAACTAGGAGAATATAGTATCCAGGAACCCAAGTGAACCAAGTATTTTCAGATAGAAAGAATCATTTTTCTTGGTAAAGTTAACCAGTTCAGAAAGATAAAGTAACAAACACTTTAGGTTTGACCATTGGACTTTGGAGGTCACACTTCTGGAACCCTCTACAGGGTGGTGGAAACAAAAGCCCAATTGGATGGCACTTAAGAGAGAATGGCATTGAGTGATAAGAGATAGAAGTATACTCCGCCCAGCCAACTGAGAAATGTTGCTGGAAGCTGAGGAGGAGAGAAAGGGGCCAGTAGGGAAAGATGCCATAGGGTCCTTAAGGGTGATAAGATGAGAGTAATACAAAATGCATATATGCTTACCACAGTAATCTAGAAGAGAAGGAAAGCTTGGGGATGTGGATGGGAGATGGTGAAATTGCTGAAGTGATAGCCCTTAAGAGGGTTAACAAGGATGAGATTTAGTGCAGTTTAGCTAAAGACACAGGAGAGAGGGCAACACCTGTTATTAGAGAGGCTCAGTGATGTTGAATATGGTGGTGGTAATTCATGGAAGTTTTCTCCTGGTTGCTTTAGCTCCTGGAGTGGGGGGATTGGGGGTAGTAAGAATGCTGGGCTGAATGCTGGGCTAAATGTTGGAGTGGAAATATTGGGCATATGGGGGAGAGAAGAAGGAGCTAAAAGTCATGCTTTAGAAGAGTTAGCAAATGATGGACTCAATTTTTGTGGTTACCAGTTAACTACTGTATGTGACCTTTAAAAATATTTCTTATGATAGGGGTATATATTCTCTAGTTTTTCATGAGCAAATTGCAACTGAGCTAGTACAGTGTCAAAGGAGAAAAAAGCATAATTTAGTTTTTCTGTAAGTATATTTTAAGATGCTTTCAATAATATTGTATTTTTTTTAAAAAGCAAGCTTGTCTGAATTGAATTCTAGGTCACTGAGGTGGATTCTAGATACTTTATTATAACAAATAAGACCTCATTGGAATTTTATAGTCATGTCTTCATGGAACCAATCCAGAAAATTGAAGAAGTGGAACTTATTTGCATAACAGAGCTGGTATATAAACAATAATTTTAGAATGTCTGCATAAACTTTATAGATAATTTGAGAACATCTTACTACAGAATTTTTTCTTTCACAAACTTAATAGGAAGTGCATGCAAATGGGTTCTTATAAAAGGAATGTCATGAAGTTTATATATATATCCTACCTGTTGCACAAATTAATCACGTCACCCTAGAAACAGTATATTGATTTACATCTCCCTTAATATATCCTCGAAGGCTCTTTACATTTTGCATAATGGCAGTGCTGACCTTAAACAGGGCGTATATTCTTTTCCCAATTACTTTATGTTTTAAATAGTATATTTTATTAGCTCCTGGGGAGAAGATTAATTTGAATATTTCTCTTATAGCATGTATGTGTATGTAGAGTGGTTTATTTTTCTCTCTTTAATGTTACCTATTTACATTTTGGCCATTTTGTGGTGTTCAATTGCTTTTGGTAATAAGGATTCACAGCAGTATTTTTTTGATAATGGAGAGTCAAGTTGAAATTATAGGCAGCCATGAATTAGAACTGAGACAGTTAGTAGCCCTCCTATTGAGATGAGTATTAAAGTTAATTTTTTGCATTTCAAGATGTAATCATGCAGTCTACACTAAATTCACTCTTTTCTGAATAACAGAATTATATATTTTATACTGGAGTGATGTAAACAATTTACCTATTTATCCTTATTTAGCAATAAGATATCTATTTTCAAAACTTAATTCTTAGAAGAATAAATTCACATGTTTTTAAAATTACATCTTATAAATGTTGCCTGCTGCCTTCACTACAAAGCAGAAGGATGTAGCCAGGCCAAGTGAAATAAACAGCACAGACACGCAGGAGGGGAAATGGTTTGTAAAATGAGCAGCTTGCTTGGTGGGCTTCATTGTCCCCTACGGTTCTTGTTCAAACACCATCCACAGAGAAAACCACACAAGAAAAGTCAGAAAACACTCTGCTGGGCAGTATCAGTGAACTAACTATAGCACAATGCAGGTGGCCCACTGTCTCTGATGTGGGTTCTGAGTTGTACTGGCTGTTCTCCTCAGAGCGTCACTCACTCACTCATGCACTACTATAAGAAATCTTCTGCTTTTTCCAGGATTATTTTTGGCCATATGGTTCTGGGTTACAGTGTGAAGTGAGAGTGCTCTCAAGATATTTGGAAAGTGGAGAAGAGAGACAAGTGGCTATTCTCTGGAGACAGCTGCAGGCAGATGTGTGAACAAATGCTCAGCTTACCAAAGCTTCAGGGTGGGTCTTTCAGAACCACCGACTTCGTTTCAATCACTGACATGAACAGGGAAGAGAAAGGTCAGGGGGTACCACCGATGCTCTCATTTGCAGAAATAAAATGGCCTGAGCATGAGTCTCAAAAAGCCCTATAGAGTTACCGCCAAAATCTTGGCTTACATAGCGCATGAAGGTCTCTTTAATCAGAATTGCACACATGGACCAAAAACAGATATAATGACAGCTTGCTCATCCCCACTGCTGGCTTCTACTTTTGGGGTAGCATCAGAAGGGTATCTAGCATTTCTTTCATTTGGTACATGAGGCAGCAGACTCACTGCCCCCTCTTGGTCAGTAGCAGTTCTATTCTTGAGAACGCTGAGGGACAGAGGCTCCTCAGGTAGCCTAGCCAGAAATGAAAGGGTGTTGTCAGCAACTCTTTGCCTTCTTACATTAAATTTTCATAAAAATGAGGTCCCTTAGTGGAGCTGTCTCCAACCTTGGATATGTTTAATGGGAATGAAGAAAGACGTATTAGAACTTCAATTATATGTTAATCATTTTAAATTTCTATTTTTGTCTATGTTGTATAATTAACATAATATTCTACTATTATGTAACTTATAGAATACAACTTAAATATGCATATATTATAAATATAAGCCAATAAAATGTTACTGCTATTAGTCACAATTAATGGTATTTGGGGACAATTGGCTTAAACTATGTCATATACAGTCAACTGGAAAAAGAAAGCTATTGGTATTAAAATGTTTCAATTTTCACATTTTACCTTCAGTAATTCAAAAAGATTATGATTTAGGTACTCTTTTATAATCAGAAAAAATGTGGTAAAGCCACTTACTACACAGCATCTATATTTTCAATCTTGTTTACAGGTGGTACAGTGTGTCTCTTCTGACCGCAGCATTTCAGAGCTAGTGCACAATCCTCCAGTTCTTGTTTTCTGTGTGTGAATGAGATAGACTTTGCAAAGGTTTGGAATTTAAAGAAAAACTTACAAAAACTGAGGAGTAGGACTTTACTTATTAAGGTGCTTACATTTCAAAAATTGTTACCATAGCATAACCTTGTCCAAACTGATTAAAACAAAATGCAGGTAATAATTAAAATCTTGGAAAATTCTGAAAAATTATGAATGAATATGTTTCTGATCTTCAAATCAGGATGGACTTTTAAAGCATACTGTTATGTAATAAATTATTTCCCTCAAAATTCACATATTGAAGCCCTAACTCCCAATGCAATTGTATTTAGAGACAGAGCCTCTAAGGAAGTAATTAAGATTAAATGAGGTCATAAAGATGGGACCCTCATCAGTTACAAGAAGAAGAGATACCAGAGCTCTATCTTCCTCTGGAAGAGCACAGAAAAGGTCATGTGAGGACACATGAAGAAAGTGCCATCTGCAAACTGAGAGAAGTTCCAACAGAAACCAACCCTGAAACCACCTTGATCTTGGACTTTAGCCTCCAGAACTGTGAGAAATAAATTTCTGTTGTTTAAGCCACCCAGCCTGTGGAATTGTGTTTTCACAGCCCAAGCAGACTAATATAGATGTTGGTTCCAAGAGTGGCATGCTGCTGTAACAAATGTGGGAGTGGCTTTGGAACTGGGTAATGGGTAGAGGTTAGAAGAGTTTTGACATGGATCCCAGAAAAGGTTCATGTTGTCTTGAAGGGACTGCTGGTAAAATTATAAACCTTAAAGGTGATTGTGATGAGAGCTCAGAAAGAAAAGAGGAGACCTGTAGAGAAAGTGTCTATCATCTTAGGGGATACATATATCATCATGAACAAAATATTAGTAGAAATATGCACCTGAAAGGTGATTCCAGAGAGGTCTCAGATGCCAATGAGGAATATACTGTTGGAAACTGGAGGAAAAGTGATCCTTGTTATAAAATGACAAGTACTTGGATGAATTGTATTCTAATGGTTTGGGGTAAGTAGAAGGTTTGTGATGAATTTGGGTACTTAGCCAAGCAGATTTCTAAGAAAAGTCTTGAAAATGCATCCTGGGTTTTTCTTACTGCTTGAAGTAAAACATGAGAGGAGAGAGATGAATTGAAGAAGGAATTGTTAAGCAAAAGCAAAAAAAAGAAAAAAGAAAGTTATGGAGAATACATTAAAGGGTTGGCTTGGACAATCACTCCATAAAGACATTATCCATGATGTTAATCAGCCATATCAACAGAAGCCAGAAACAAAGATGGGGTTACACCAACAGAGATATTGCCTGTTTGAACAAAAGGGAATAGAAAATAGATGAAATAAAGGAAGGCTTTGGGTCTTCTGAGATTCTACAGAGCAGAACAATAGAGTTATCCAGCTGAAAATATGCATTTTTTTCCACAAGAAAAGAGAAGATCATCAGGGCTGAAACACCCACCACAGACTCAGAGCGTACAGCTGGAATGGGAAGGCTGTTTACTCCTTGGTTTCAGAGGGTGAGGTTCCCTGCTTCATTTCACTGGGCCAGGCTCCCCTTCCCAATACCTCAGGGTGGTGCCACCAGCAGAGAGGGTGAGGTCTCTGCCCAGTGCCAAGAGGGTAGGTCTGCCACCTATGGTCTTCAGAGTGATATTGTCACCCCAGTGGGCCCAGAGAGTATAGAGTCAAGGACAGTTGTTTTCAAGCCTTAAAATCTAATGGCTTTTTTTGTATATGGTGTGAGGAAACATTCTAATGTCACTGTTTACAGGTAGCTGTCTAGTTTTCCCATTATCACTTGTTAGAGACTCTGTCTTCTCTATTGTGTATTCTTGCTTTCTTTGTTATAGATAAATTGACTATAGGTGCAAGGGTTTATTTCTGGGCTCTCTATTGTGTTCCATTGATCTATGTGTCTGTTTTGATGCCAGTACCATACTGTTTTGATGAATGTAGCTTTGTAGTATAGTCTGAAATCAGGGAGTGTGATACATCCAGATTCGTTCCTTTTTTTCTAAAGATTGCTTTGGCAACTTGGGGTCCTTTGTGGTAACATATGAATTTTAGGATTATTTGTTCTGGTTTTGTGAAAAAATGCCATGGGTATTTTGGTAGGGATTCCATTAAATCTGCAGATTTCTTTGAATAATATAGACATTTTAACAATATTAATTCATTTTCAGAGTATACGTCTTTCACTTCCTTAGTTAAGTTTATTCACGTGTATTTTATTCTTTTTCATGTGATTTAAATGGTATCATTTTCTTGCTTTCTCTTTCTGATATAGTTCATTTTTAGTGTATAGAAAACACTTTCTCACACTATATACAAAAATAAACTCAAAATGGATTAAAGACCTAAAACCAGAAACCATAAAACTCCTAGAAGAGAACATAGGCAGAACATTCTTTGACATAAGTTGTAGTAATGTTTTTTTTTGTATGTTTCCTAATGTAAAAGAAATAAAAGCAAAAATTAACAAATGGACATAATTAAACTTAAATGCTTTTGCACAGCAAATGAAACTATCAAAAGAAAAAAAAAAAAAATGAAAAGGCAATCTACTGAATGGGAGAACACATTTGCAGAAGATATGACCAACAGGGGTTAATATCCAAAATATATACAACTCAAAATCAAAAAACCAAGCAACCTGATTTAAAAAAGGGAAGGATTGAATAGACATGCTTCCACAGAAGACATATAGATTGCTAACAGACACATGAAAAGATGATCAAAATTCCTAAACATCAAGGAAATGCAAAGCAATGAGATATCACTTCATACTTGTCAGAGTGACTGCTATGAAAATGACAAAAAATAACAAGTGTTGGTGAGGATGTGGAAAAAAAAGAGAATCCTGGTTCACTTGTGGTGGGAATGCAAATTTGTGCAGCCACTGTGGAAAACAGTATGAAGGTTCCTGATAAAATTAAAAATAGAAGTGCCATATGCAATTTCACTTCTGGGTATTTTTCTGAAGAAAACAAAAACATTAATTTGAAAAATATATACATCACTCCATTCATTGCAGTGTTATTTACAATAGCCAAGATATGGAAGCAACCTAAGTGTCTGTCAATAGATGATTAGATAAAGAAGATGTGTTACTATCAAACATAAAATAGATAGCTAGTGGGAAGCAGAGGCATAGCACAGGGAGATCAGCTTGGTGGTTTGTGACCACCTAGAGGGGTGCGATAGGAAGGATGGGAGGGAGGCAGACACAAGAGGGAAGAGATATGGAACATATGTATATGTATAACTGATTCACTTTGTTATAAAGCAGAAACTAACACACCATTGTAAAGCAATTATACTCCAATAAAGATGTTAAAAAAAAAAAGAAGAAGTGTTACATATACACAATGGAATACTACTCAGCTACTATAAAGAATGAAATCTTGCCATTACAACATGCATGAAACTAAAGGTATTATACTTAGTGAAATAAATCATACAGAGAAAACAAATACTTGTATGTCACTTATATGTGAAATCTAAAAAATAAATTAAATAAACAAACATAACAAAACACAACAGACTCATAGTTACAGAGAACAATCAGGTGGTTTCCAGAGGGGATGTGTGTTGGAGGAGGAGGGAAATAGGTAAGGGAGATTAAGAGGTACAAACTTCCAGTTACAAAATAAATGAGTCACAGGGATGAAATGTACAGCTTGGGGAGCATAGTCAATAATACTCTAATATCTTTGTATGGTTACAGATGGTGACTGGACATGTCATGGTGATCATTTTGTGATGTACAGAAATATCAAATCAAATCACTGTATTGTGCAACTGGAACCAAAATGTTGATGTAGGTTGACTATACCTCAATTAAGAAAAAAGAACTACTATGATTCAACAAGCCAAACTGACCTTCGTTGTCTAAAAAATTTATTATGCCAGCTACATAAGGTCGATGTCAAATAAAAAGAGGCAATGAAATTTTTGATGATCTGTAGAATGTGTTGGAATTAAACAAAACAAAACAAAACAAAACAAAACAAAACAAAACAAAACACACACAAATATTAGCAGAGGCCATAAGCTAGATTGGGAAAGAGTTAATGTCGAGCAGCAGTGGAATGATAGCCTTGGAAATCAAAGAGTAAGGACAGATGGGAAAGAGTTTCTGGAATGAAAATCTGTGGGATTTAGAAATTAATTGGTTGTAGAGAAGAGGGAGTGGTAAATAACTACTGTGAGATTTAAAATCTAGTTGACTGAGCAAATTGTGGTGTTGTCTGTCTACATCAAGTGCTCAGCCATGTTTCTCTGAGGCTCAGCTGGTCACGGTTTTTATTATATTTCCCCAGATTTAGCTGAGTTGGGTTTTCACTTACTGAATCCAATCAATAAACATTGCAACCAGTGATGACATGGAAACAATGCAAGTCTGGGACCTTGGGAAGACATATCTGAACATTCTATGTATGTGTAACACTGTGTGTTTGTGTGTGTGTGTGTGTGTGTGTAATAGAGAGAGAGAGAGAAAGAGTGAGAGAGAGAGAGAGAGAAGGGAAGAGATAGTGGGCCCAATACCAATTAGCAGGTACCCCGCCATTGATCTGTGCTAAGCATGGTGCTTAATATGCCTTTACTTGCAGGAACTCACTTAAACATAAAAAATGATGACTATGTGCTCTCATTACATCGGTTTTTACAGATGAGGAAGCAGGCTTAGAGAGATTAAGTGTGTTTCCTAGGGTGAGAGAGCCAGTATGTGGAGGCTCAATGACTCGTTCCATTTAATCTGACTCCAAGGCCTGTGATAATGCCTCATAATGTCCTTCACTATCCAAACCCAGAGTGGCTGGGGAGAATGGCTGTGAAGACCACAGAATCTGGGATCCTTAGGCCTTATGCAACAGAGTCATTGTGGAGGTTAGAAAGAAAGGGGTGGTCACTTTGGGAGAAGCTCTGTGTTCAGATGAGTGAAGCATAGGATGAGATGGCTGGTGCTGGAAAAGCAGGAGCACGTTTAATCCAGGATCTGTGGCTGGGACGACTCACCACTCCTTCAAAACCTGGATGAAGAACTGGGGTTAGGGGGGAGAGTTGACCACTAAAAGGGCTGAGTTCCCTGGATTGAAGGCCAATGCTAGCTTATAAAGCCTGTGTTCTAAAATGATTCTAAGATATTTCTTTAATATCTTTAAATACCTTTAAACACTCTTCAGAATCTACTTATAAGACATTATCCACATTCAACAATATATGAGAAGGTACAAACTTCCAGTTATTAAATAAATGTCATGGCAATGTAATATACCTCATGGTAACAGTAATTTATTGCATATTTGAAAGTTGCTAAGAGAGATGTTAAAAGCTCTCATCACAAGGAAAAAATTGCACTATGTGTGTTGATGGATGTTCCCTAAACTTACTGTGATCATTTCACAATATATACAAATATTGAATCATTATGTTGTCCTCCTGATAATAATATAATGTATATGTCAATTATACCTCAATATAAAAAGGAAAAAAATATATGTGAGAGAAATTCAGTCTCAGAAATAGCAATCTAGACCTAAAGATGAGCTAGGCAGACGGGCTATTCTACACAGACTGACACACTTGAAATACTGACCACTGCAGACTTCTGCGAGAGAGAATGAAAAGACTACCATGAATGTTGTTTCACTGCCTGGCATTCATTGTCCTCCTCTTCCTCAGGCATCTGCCTCCACATTCTGTTCTGTTCAGGCTGCCCCCACGATTACAGGCAAACTCCCTCTGAACCCTGCCTATCGCTCAGAGCAAAGCCACCTGCTTTCCTGGGGGCAGGTTACACCCACTAGGCTGAATGAGACAAAACAGTTCCTGGAGAATTTCACAAAATTCCTAACCATTTTTTCCCCCAGAAATAACTCATTTCCACTTTTGATAAATGAGGAAGTCTTAGCCCCAGTTTCTCCTGGCAGCCACTTTATGATCAGGAAGCAATCAGCCACAGAATAAAGTAACAGTCTGGGTGGTGGTTTGGAGACAAGAACACAGACTTCTAGAATATTTTTTAGTGGCTGGATCCACTGATATGATATCTGTCCTAACTTTGGATTCACATTTCTATGAACAAATTGTTCTCATTATTTAAGCCATTATTAGGCAAAGCTTCTGTTTCTTGCTGGCAAATGTATTCTATTGATATGCTGACAGTTTGGTTAAACCTAGAAGTGCAGACATATGATTATGATCAACTATAATTACCTGTTTGGTTTCACAGACCTTTTGAGACCTTGATGTCTCTAGAAATTATAATGCTTTGGGTATACTGACTGCTGTATATGGACCCACAAAAGCAGACACGCTGACGATCTTAGTCACATTGACTAATCTTGATGGTTACACGGGTCCCCTAGCCAAAAGGCCCCTGTGCATCTGTCCAGCCCATGTCTTAGGAAACCCCTCAGTCATAAGCCAACAGGAAAGCCACCACCCTACCTAGACTCTCATGCTGCTGTGCTTAGTTGGTGGGTGAACTAGGGATCTGGTTCAGCTGCAAGTGGACATTCATTCTAAGCTCTCTCAAGTTGCTGTGGCCACAAGGAAATAATCTAAAAGTGTTAATATAGGAGCTTCCAGATGGCTTAAGGCCTACCTTTCCAAACCTCATGACATCACTTCTCCCATATTCTATTGGTCAAGCAGATCACAGCCCAGTCCAAATTCAAAGAGAGTAGAAATAAACTTAGACTTGAAACTTTTCCTTGAAAATTAAACTATAAATTATAGAGCAGGGGCTCTGACAATGAATACTTGACTAAAAGGAGTCCCTCCTTTGAATTATCGCACACCTGTTAGATGCTATTTTAGAACAACAGTTTACACATAGTTCTCCGAATATGTTTTCTAATGATTTTTAAATTATCTTTCAGAAGTCTCTAGATCTAAAGATGGGAGAGGGAGATCAGGGGAAAGCAGAGGAAGCTAACCCTCACTTCCCACCTGACCACCTGCTTCCTACTTCCACCAACTTTATCTGTTTTACCTATTGAGCATCTAGACAATATTTCATTTGGGAAAATAATCCTCTTGCTAAAATTCGTTTAAAGAAATTTGTGCATTTTATATTATTTTATATAATAAATCACATTTTAGCAATTTGGAATTCTAAGTCTTAAATTAATAAAAAGTAAACCTGGTGTTCAAATCTCTCATATTCAAGCTTAGTTATGTTTCCAGGATGACATTTTGTAGAAAAGTATGAGTCCACCTAAATATACATAGAAAAATCTAGGATTATGAACTTATATATAACAGAACCAGATTATATGCTCACTGCATATAACAATTTGATATTGCTCTTGATTTTGAGTAAGAATACAACTGACCCTTGAACAACCTGTGCTCCACCGGTCCACTTCTCTGCAGACTTGTTTCACTACATACATGCTACATTACTATATGATCTGCAGTTGATTGAGTCCTGGGATGCAGAACTGGGGACACAAAGGGCTGGCTGTGAACTTACATTTGGATTTTCAACTGCAGGTTGGGGGTGGTTGGTGCCCCCTGCAACTTGTTAAAGGGTCAGCTCTGTATGTTCTCCCAGAAAGGTCAAAACAATGCAAAATTTGTTTTATGAAGAGGAGAATTAATGTGTTAGTAAGACAGTGATTTTTGTTTTACCTTCAGCTGTAAAACAAAAAAAAAAAAAAAAGAAAAATAGACATATTTAGAAGTTTCATATAAGACAAGATTGAAGGGATTATAGTCCTTCACAAGATTCATCCTCTTACTTTTTAAGAGTTGGGATAATGTGTTTCTCTGTTCCATAAAATAAATTTCCACTGAAAGTAGAAAAAAAATAACCTCTGCCTTTCATTATGACCATCATATCATACCCTGTACATTCTGAGTAGACAGATGAGGTGAAATGTCTACTTTTTTTTTTATCATAGTAAGTCAACTTTAAGATTGCCTATATTCTTAGGCAAAGGTTTAATAATTTCCAGTGCTGATACCTTTAATCATTCATTGTGCCTGTAACAGAAAGATAGAACTTATTTCAAAAATAGCTGTCTTGTCCCTTGCACTGAAGAAAGAAATCCACAATGTTAATTGATCACTGTGACAGTTTTCATGGTCAGAAATAGCACCGAGGCAAAAAGGGAAAGCACATTTTCCATTTATCTTCCTTAGTAACATGGGACAGGCAGAGAGGGAGAGAATCTGAGCATGCAGTGTTCGACATTATCCAGTGGTTTAAACTTTATGTTGACAGATAACGGAAAAATATTTTTTTCTCAGCTCTAAATAAGATGTATTCCCCTCTCTAATCATTTCATTATTTGCTTATTTATTCTTTCAATAAATATTTCTTAAACACTTGTATTATTTAAAATATTGTGCTAGCCAATGTTGTTCTAAGAGAGAAAAAGATGATACTAGCTAACAAAATAAAGAATCAAAACAATATGAAAAATATTCAAGATAAAATTCAAGAATGAGTTTTAGCCAAGACAAATTTATCTAAATATGTGGTGACTATTTCTGACAAGTTTCATACATACATTCTGCAAAACTAACAGAGATTGCTATTTTACTGAATTAAAAATTAGACTGTTGAATATTTTTAGAGGGAAAATTATGTAAAGCCAAATTCATAAGGCCTAAAAAAGAACTCAAAATAGTATTTTATTAAAGACCATTTAAAATATAATAAATATTTCTTATGAAATAGAAATATTTATTGTTAATACTAAGAGATAAAATATACAGCATTATATTTTAGAAACTTTAGTTAGGACTTAGTGAATTCCCCTAATGCCGTTAAATGTTGAAAGTATTTTAAACTCTAGAAAAATTTATGGACTCATAATCTGTTTTGTCTCATAAAATCTGCTACCTTCAAGTGAGCATATTAAACCAATATTTATTAGATTTACATAAACTATGTAACTTTACATAAAGTATACCAGAAACTTACATGAAATATACCAGATCTTATCCAAATATGCATTAATTTTTCATGCTACCGTCAGTCAGTGTGAAAGAGTGTGGGTAGCAGGATTATCCAACATCCCATATTAAAAGCAACCAAAAACATTAAAATTTTTTCCCTTAAGATGCAAATATGTGCCTTTTAAGTAATGGTATTTTTCCAAAGAAACAATAATAAAGTTTATATTAATTACTTAAAGTTCTTAAAGGATGAAAGTAGAAGAAAAACAAAATCCAGCATAAAATTTATTGAGCATTTGCTTATTTGTTGTTATTTGTTATTCACTTGTTATTTTCACTTTTGTAGATGAAGAACTGAATTTTGAGGATTTAGATCCCAATCTAGTGCTGCATCTTTCCTCCAAAGTCATGCTTTTTGACCTGAAAGCATGTGTAGTTTTCAATGCCCTACTGACTCATTGCCATTGTGTAGATGTTCATGTACAGCCTTTAACACATATTTCCACAAAGCACACTGATGTAAATAGCAGAAGAAGGATTAAAGCCCAGGTCCTCCCGCTTCAAGCCCAATGCATTTTCACTATAAGTTACTGCTTTCCTTAATATAATAAATATTGAAAGCATATCAAATAATCATAAGGAAAGTTGTTAATTTTCTTAAAAGTGTATCTTGAAGAAAAACACATATTTCTCTATTATATCTAATCTCAGATTCTCTATATATTATTTTATCAGTTTGGCAAGTTTAAGATATTTATAAAAGAAACTCTTGAAACTAAATTAGTCTCTAAATACGTCTCTAGTCATTAAGAGAAGTATCACACAGAGCTCAGAACAGTAAAATCATTAGGCAGGTTCTCACAGAATCTATTTCAGGATGAGTGACTCATGTAGCATCTATTCTTCACCATATTGTTGATACTTATGATGGAGGGTGGAGAGAGAAGGGCAGAGTAGGAAGGAAATTGCTCCCCTCATAAAAAGCATTACAAAGATTTAAACCACCAAGATTTTCTCACTGGCACCTTATAAGTTGTGAATATCACTTTATTTTTCATCAAAAAGACACATGAAATACTCTCAAAGATTTATATAGAGTTTTTTGTAGGGATATTTCTACATATCTTGTATGTGGGAATAATATGTGATGAATTTTAAGTAAAAAGTATCAGTTTCATAAAGTAACTTCTATAGAAGCAAAATTGTATATTCACACACATTTGTTTATTAAAATGATTTAGAAATATTTAATGGAAGACCTAAATTATTTCTAAAATTGATTCTTATTTATTAAGGAACATAATTTTCTTCTAACATGATGATCAATGCTGAGAGGTTTCTAAACTATGAGGTTCTGCTTATAAAAAGATATTCTCTATGGTAGAATGATGTATGTGGGGAAATCCCTATGAAATCAACCTCACGATTGTTGACATTTTCAAAGGACAGTTTTGTTGATTAATCTGAAAAATGCAAATAAGCTATTTTTATGTCCATATGGATTCAGAATTCTCTCTGATAGAAAACATATCTTCATTAAACTAATTTCGGTTTAATTTTAATTCTTATCCTATATTTTGTCGAAGGATATATTTTCAAACAATATGCGGATGTTTATTAATGTTTGTATGTACTGTACGTATAGACACAGTGGCTTTTATGACACAAATTCCCCAAGAGAACAGCGCCCACGAAGCATTATATGCCACTGATGAAACATAGTACCTATCAATTATCATTATATCACTTATAGATGCCGTCATTAATCTTTTTTTAAATTCTGTTTGCTTAAGAATCTAAAGAAAGACATTCAACCACCACTCACTACCCCCTCTTCCAAAAAATAACTTTTGTACACTAAATCTTTCATTCCATGTCAGAGAATCCATAGACATTCAACTCGGCATTTATCAATGTAACTTATAATAGTCTACATTTTAAAAACCAATATCCATCATAACTTCATTGATTTTTCAATAAGAATTGATTAGAAATTGAACTATTTGGAGAAAGAGAGAAATGATATCTTAATCCTAACCTTAAATCAAATGAAGTCCCATGATTAAAGAGTGAAATCACATTTAAACAATTAGAATGCCTGTTCTATTTATATGACTTCTAGCTACTTAAAGATTATGTTTTCACCATTTAAAAATTAACTTGTCTGGAGTCGACAGAGCAAACTCAGAATTAAACGGAACCAGAACTCACAGAACCTTCTGGAGTGCGGGGAACAAACTGAATTAAACGGAACCAGAACTCACCGGGAGGCCCCAGACCCACAGAATCTTCCAGAGTCCACCATGTATCCTTCCCCCCCGTCAGGCTTGGCGCTCAGGTCGTTCACCGCTGCTGTGCTCGGCTGTCCTCGCAGTCTGGCTGCTGCGTCCACTCCTGCGGTGCTGGGTCTGCTGACGCTGCACTGTTTCGTGCGACGCCTCTCATTGTAGTGGGGTCAGAGTCTAATCCTCCTCATCGTGGACCACACACCTGCCCGCTGGCATCACCCGGATCTTGTTAGAGTGCCGAATCCTAGGCCTCGGGCAGCGGATTGTTAGAGAATCTGCGTTTGACAAGGTTTCTCAGTGATCTATAACTACATAGCAAATCACTCCAAAACACAGATGCTAAAAACAGTGAACATTTATGATCTCACACTGTTTCTGAGGGTCAGGGAGCAGCTTCACTGGATGGTTCCTACGGCTGCAGGAAGATTTGTCCGAGGCTGGCCTGGGGCCGGAGGGCGCGCTCGCTCTGCCTGGCCGGTCAACGCTGGTGTGGTCGGAGGTGACAGCGCCTCATCACGGGGCCTCTCCACACCACGGGACAACTCGAGTGTCCTTACAACATGGCAGCTGGGACCCCACAGCACGTGGTCCAAGAGAGCCAGGAGGAAGTCCCAGTGCCTCCAAAGTCACCTGTGTCATTACACAGGCTGGCACCACTCAGACTGCCAGGGGCCACTGGGGCCGTGACTGCCAACGGCAGGCTCGCTGGGGCCAACGTGAGACTGCCCACCGTACCCGTTTCAGCTGGGGAAGCACTAGCTTCTCCCCGAGCTCACACCCCTGATGCATGGGGGCTGGGAAGGTTTTTGAGATTCCTTGGTGTTCGAGGCATCGGGCCTCCTTCAGGGCAATGGGCTGCTCACCCCCGCCCGTCCTGGAAAGACCTTGCTCGTCCCCTGCTGGAGACGCCGATTGGATGAACACATCACGACTCAGACCCGCCGAACACACGGCCTGTTTGAACAGGTCAGTGGCCGGTGAGCCCCACTGTCTTCCCAAGGAGTTGAGGCGACTCCCTCTCCTACCAGCATGCCCATTCCTCCACATCAGCACTTGCTTTTGTCCAATTTCTATTTTTTACCCACTTGGTAGGTGTGAAATAGATGTCATCGTTTTTTCTCGTGAATTTCCAAGGTTCCTAATAAGGCTTATTAGCCATTTATGTTTCCTTTGTGTGAAATGCCCATTTTTCTACGACACTGATCCTTTCTTGACCATTGGCGTCCTTCGAAATTTTGGATATTAATCCTTTGCAGTTACATGTGTTACAAATAAAAAGAAAATTTCTAGTGCTGGGTAAAACTACCAGATGCTGGGGGAGAGTCAAATAGCTAATTAACTCTCCTCCCCATGAACATTCAAGCCCTGAATAATGATTGTTTGGCCTCACTCAATAACCATACTCTTGAGGAGCAGACTTTTCTTTATGAAAAATTAATATTGGAATGAGGTGCCACTTCTATTGTATAGCCAAGAACACTCCCTTGGAAGATACTGCTTCATTGTAGAGAGGGACTTAAAAGACCCTCTAAGTTATGAAAATTTAAGGCAAACAGGCAATCCTTGCCAGTGAAAGTTTGTGTGTAGGTTTAGGTGTAGGTATGTAAAATGGGTGTGTGTTTGTTGTTTAGGAACATTTGTCTTTCCCCTTTATGTGAAACTGGGAGATCCCTTATTGGGATGTGCTGAGGTGGTCCCATGTAGGGGGAGTGGATCAAGCTCCATGGGGAAGACTTATTCCAGCACCTCAGGAGGCTGTGGCTGGGTTCTTCTCCAACGTGGCCCACCTGACACTGTGCTAAGCATTAGGGGAAATGGCTGAGCATGTGTGTGTGATCTAAAAGAATATTGTCCTCAGAGCTCAGGGGGACGCTGCTCGGGTGATGGGAAGAAAAGCGCTGAATCAATAAGAGTATCATAGCAACCATGAACATATTTTCTGCCATCAGAATGTGCAGGACCGACCACCTGTAACTTCATGTGGCAGATACTCAAGTCATGGCATTCGTGGACTGGTCACACTTCCTGCTTTACTCTCTCTTCCCTAGAGTTCCTGCCCAAGTATGGGGGTTGGGGGAGGCCTGGGAAAATAAGGGGGCTTCCTGAGGGAAGGTGGGTGCTCAAGCAGTAAACTGAA
This sequence comes from Balaenoptera physalus, assembly GCF_965194825.1. Lineage (NCBI taxonomy): Eukaryota > Metazoa > Chordata > Mammalia > Artiodactyla > Balaenopteridae > Balaenoptera > Balaenoptera physalus. Next base: position 105,168,756 of record NC_138888.1, read on the forward strand.
TAAGTAAAAGTGAGGTGATTGTGTTTGTACTCCAAGCTAGTAATGTAGACCATTCCAGTTACACTACTGACTTGGATTTCTACCAAGTGAGTCATTTCCCTTATATGGTCTTTCTCTACATTTCTTAAATGTATCCCCACAACACCTGCAGTTAAACCCAATGTTTCTGGGGATATAAGAAGCAAAGGACACAGCCTATCTCTGAGAGAAATGGACCCAGAGGGTAATAAAGAGAGCTTTGAGAGCAGGAAACCTGCATGGGCTAGTGTGGTTCTTTGTGCTCCTTCTTTCTTACATCCCAGCATGCTGCCTGTCTGAAGCCATCTCACAAGGACATTTGCAGGATCCACTAGATTGGCCATTCCATGAAAGCAAGAGTTCTGCATTGTTTATTGACCTATAAGAGGGCCAGGTAGAAGCTTAGTAAATATTTATTGAACAAACAAGTGAAACTAGTGAGCTAACGGACTAACGGAAAGTATCTAAACACTACCATGTAGGACTGAAGATTGATAAGGGTTAATTTCTGTCCATTGAAAACACTACTAGGGAGGGAGCATTTTTCTGAAGGAGTATTGGTGAGAGGAAGGAACACGTTAATACAAACACACTGGGGAGAAAGCTCGTGTCATGGAGGGCTTCAGTCTAGGTCCCTGGGAGCTAAATTGAGCCAAAGAATATTTGCTTACTGATGAGTATCCCTACCAAGAGGAAATAGAGAGCTTCAAAGAAAGGGAAGTAAATCTCGATTTTCTGGGCCTGATGCCAGATAGTGCAGCACATTGAAGATGGAAGACAAAGGAGACAACACCTGAAGACCTATTCCAGATTGCATATTTTCTTTCCTTTGTGGGTTAGCAGGCATTGAGTAATGTGTGTCCAGGAAGTAATAGAGAATGTGGGGAAAGATGTTTTCTGCTGTTTTCTCTGTACTTTTAGGAGCTACACTGTCAGGGAGCTTGAGGTCTAAGTCATATTGTGATGTCTAGACTATATGAGAAGAAATGGGAGGACAGTAAGATATAACTTATCCAAGGATGCTTGTGGCTGAACATGTATTAATGGTTCAATTTCTCCTAGAGTGACTGGAAAGGTCAGGGTAGCCTCTAGTTACTGGAAAGAAGAATATTTTATCTTTGATTTAAAAAAAAAAAAATTGTTACCTGTTAGGAAACTCTATTGTTGCAGGTTTTCTTTGCAACAATATTTTACTTTGTACCATATTATTCATTATGCTAATGTAGAGAATGATCTAGTAAACCATCTATGTCTTGCTACTTGTAGCATGGGAAGAGTTTTGAAAAAATGTAGAATTGTGAAAAGGTACAGAGTTTCTCTGAACTGAAAGGTTTATACTCAATTCAAACAAAATTGGAAGGCTTTCAGCAAATGTGATAATTTCAAAGCATGGGAGTTTGAAAGACTGAAAGATCTTACAGTCTCCAGAAATTTTGAGTGGAAAAATAAACACATTTAGAACATTAACTCATGTGGGGCTGGGTTCTTACTACTGTGAAGGTAGAGGTAAAACTTAGCAGACAACAACGTTTTACAATTTATAAGTATTTCCTTGTTAGTGAAAGGACCATTTAAATGTGTGAAAAGCAATTTTGCCTAAAGAATAAACTGGTAGTGAGACTGTTTTTCACATTTAGCATTAAGGACATTAACGAAACTTAAGTAGACTAAAGTCAAATAAATTATAAACAATAAATTAAAAAAATAAAAAATAGTTTTATAAGGCATAATTGGCATGGAACAAAATGCTCAAAGATGGATCAGTTTGTCAAATCTACATATCTGTGTAATGAGCACTTATAATCAATTTACACAACACACACACAAATATCCCTCATCACATTTACAGTCAACCTTTCCCACCCCCTACCTGAGATCCAAGTAGCCATTGGTTTTTCTGTTACTTTGCATTAGTTTCCCTTTTCTAGAATTTCATATAAATGGACTCTTTATACTCTTTTGTGCCTGGCTTTTTTCAGTCAACATAATGTTTTTGAGTTATTTCCATATTGTTTTACATATCAGGAATTAATACTCTTTTTAAAAATAAAAGCATTTTTTAAAAGTAGATTAAAAAACATAGACAACTACAATAATAGTAAAAGTATTTCCTTATGTCAGAAAGCGTTAATATAAATTAAAAGGCACATGGAAATATTGATAAATGGTTTCTATAGATAAAACAAAATATCACAATTTTTGGTATATATAAATCAGTTAGGTAATATTTACCATTACCTCAATAAAATGGATAAAGGAAATTTATAGAAAACTGGCAGAGAATAATGAATATGAATGACTAACAAACATATAAAATATCCAAGCTCATTAATAATGAAACGTGTGATAATAAAACTAAGGAGATACTTATTTTTTACAATAAAACAATTAATTTAAAAAGAACATATGATCATAATAAATACCCTCAGGATACAGTAACAAAGATATCTTCATGCACTGTTTGCAGCAATCTCTACATTTTAAATTTGTAATTGAAAGTTTCCCAAAATAGAAATTTCCAATCACAGATAGTTTCATAGGACAATTCCACCAATCATTTAATGAAGAATTCTACACAATCTTTCTTTTCCAGGAAATAGAAGAGGAGGTAACACTCCCAGTCTATTTTATGAAGATAGTATCACCTGATACCAAAACCAGACAAGCAAAGTATAAACAAAGAGCAATACAGATCTGTATTTCTCATGAATATAAATGCAAAGGTCTTTGACAAAATCTTAGCAAATGAAATTTAGCAATACATAAAATAATTATGTACCGTGACCAAGTTTACTCCAAGAGATGCAAGTATAGTTCATAATTTACAAATTAGTAAATGCAATACATACTATCAACAGGCTCAAGAAGAAAAGTCACATAATTTTATCAACTGATATATAAAAAAACATTTGTCAAAATTCAACAGTCATGTAAAAATTACTTCAAAGTGCTTATGATTAAGTGTTAAATGTAAAGTTCTAAAACTCTTAGAAAATGCACTAGAGTAAATCTTTGGTATCTAAATCTAGGCAAATACTTCTTAGCCTTGCCACCAAAAGCAGAATCTATAAAAGGAAAAATTGATAAATTAGAGTCAAACATTTTAAAAAGCAGCCAAAAATGTTTGCTCTGTGATGGTACGATTAATAGGATGAAAAAACAAGCTACAGACTGGTAGAAAATATATTCAAACCACAGAATAGACAAAAAGACTGTCAAAAACAGTAAACAACCAAAAATTGCAATTAGAAAATGGGCAAAAACATGAAGAGACATTTCACCATAAAGGATGGACAGGTGGCAAATAGCACATGAAAAGATGCTTAACATTACTAGTCAGCAGGACAAAATTATGTGAGATATCACTGCATATCTATTAGATTGGCTTAAATGAAAAACACTGAAAACACCAAATATTGGAGACAATGCAGAGAAATTGGACCACTCAGACATTGCTCTGTGTGTGTTTTGCCACTCTGGAAAACAGTTTGGTAGTATTTTAAAACACTAAGCATACAACCAAGCAATTGCACTCCTGTGAGTTTATTTCAAATAGATGGAAAAATACACACACACACACACACACCTGTAACAAAAATGTTTATAGCAGCTTTATTTGTAACAGTCAAACTTGGTAAACAACCTAACTGTCCTTCAGTGGGTTAACCTTGAGTGGGTGATGGTTTAAGAAACTGTGAAGACGAATACTGTATGATATCACTATATGTTGACTCTAAAAAATATAGCTAACTATTGAATATAGCAAAAAAGAAACAGATTCACAGATTTAGAGACCAAACTAGTGGTTACCACTGGGGAGAGGAATAAGGGTGGGGCAAAATAGGGCTAAGGGATTGAGAGGTATAAACTATTATGTATAAAATAAACTACAAGGATACACTGTACAGCACAGGGAATATAACCAATATTTTATAATAACCATAAATGGAGTATAATCTTTAAAAATTATGAATCACTGTAATGTATGTCTGTAAATTATATAATATTGTACATGAACTATACTTCAATAAACGAAAGGAAAAAAAGAAATACAAAGAAACTGTAATACATCCATACCATGGAATAGTACTCAGCAATAAAAAGGAATGCACTATTGACACAGACCACAGCCTGGATTTATCTCCATAGATTTACGTTGACTGAAAAAAAATAATTACAAAAGGTTACAAATTGTATGATTCTGTTTATGCATAGTTCTTGAAATTACACAGTCATAGAAATGAAGGATGTATTAGTGCCTGCCAGAGGTAAAGAGGAAGTGGGGCAGGAAGGAAGTGGTTGTGGTTATAAAGTGCAAAATAAGGGATTCCTGTGGTAATGGAAATGTTCTGTTTCTTGTCAGTATTAATGTCAATATTCTGGTTGTGATAATTGTACTATACTGTATAAGGCGTTACCATTGGTAACTGGTTAAACCATACTTGGGATCTCTGTATCATTTCTTATAACTGCATCTGGGTCTGTAATCATGTCAAAACAATAAGTTTAAAACAATAAAAGGAAATGTGAAAGTCAAAAAAAAAAAAAAAGGAAAAAAAATCAAGAAACAATATGAAGAATATGTATGTTTTGAATTTAAAGCCCATAGAAGATATTTTATAAGAATTTAAAATGCTATCTTAAAGTTATCCTAGTGGGATCAAAGATTAATCCCAGTGGATAAAATGTTTACATTGTTTTTTCAGATCTGAACTAAGTGAGTAAAATTTCCTTAAATAATAATCTAGAGAAAATCATATACAAAGGAAAATTAATGGAAACATTTATGTAAATTATATACTTTTGGATGAATAATTTACATTTAGAAATTTCAAAAATGTAGATTCACCAATCTATTTAGTTGTGTTACATTTTAATTTACTTTCACTTTGTGCCTTCTTTCAAATAGGTCTTTCAAAATAAATTTTAATTATTCATTTAAATAATGTTTCTTTTGCACTTTTAAGACACTATATTTAAAATAAATAATGCAATTTTACAATATATCACAATATATTATTTATCAAATTAGAAAATTAAGCAAGGCCTCTCTTTTCAGAGGTAGTGCTTGGAACTTTCAGGCCACTGAAAAAACACACTAACAGGTATGGCTAAATTTCTATACTCTAATGCTTCCAACTTGAACTTTTCAAGAAAAACAATTTTATTAGAGAACCTTCATAATAATTATTACTGCTTATGAACTACCTACTTGCTAGGCTTTATGACAGATGACAAAAGGAAAACAGTGAAATGCTGCGGTCTATCACAGTAAGTTGTTTAAAGTAATTTTTCAGTTGAAGTTGTATTTTGTTATTCTGAATAAGCAATTTAAAAATATTAGCTCATTGAAACATCCTTGGGGAATCTTGTTAAAAACAGTTAGCAGGTGGTTAAAATGAGAACCAGCTTGGAGAACTGTAATTTATCGTGAATTTTTTACTCATTCTAAGCAAATATTTATTTTATACCTAATTTGATATTAGGGATTCTGTAACCTCTTCCTTCAAGAGGGTTTCCAAAATTATATAAGCTTCAAGCCCCCGAAAGTCGAGGTGCACACCAGCCTGAATCCAACCACCGTCACGTGGTTCAGTGTCTTCTCCGCTGCCCGGCATAACCCGCTCTTTCATGGGTTCTTTTGCAGGGTACCCAGGACCTGAAGTGGTCACCTCTGATGGGATTTCCTTCACGTGGGCAGTATGTTTCTAGGATCTGGCTACTTGAGGTGTCAACCTCGACCTCTGTGTTTCCAGTTGTCCTCTCTTCTTTCGGGATCATTTTCCTTTTGAGATGACCCTTCATGTCTTTGCACGAACATCAGTGGAAATACAGCTGGTTCCAAATGCAGCCCCATCTCTACTCTACCCAGTCAACACCCACCCAGTCTCACAATTAGACCTGTCAGATGGGTACAGCTCATTCAACCACACTTGAGGGGGCAAACCTGTGAGTGGTCCCCATGGAGCACCCTCACTTAGTCTAAGGATAGGACAAGATTCTTTGCTTTTCCTTAAGTGAGACTGACTGTGCTCTCTAAATGAGTCCTTCACATAGTTTTAGGCAACTCTGTCTCACAGAGCCTCGCCTTACAAGATAAGATGGTCCCTGCTAACCTGTTTCCTCATCTCACTGTGGGCTGCATGATATGCTATGTTTACACAATATTAAGTCAGCATTTCGGGTGACAAAATCCCGACAAAAAGAACCCCATTTTAATCATCTATTACACGTGCTTTTTTTTTTTTTAACATCTTTATTGCAGTATAATTGCTCTACAATGGTGTGTTAGTTTCTGCTTTATAACAAAGTGAATCAGTTACACATATGTCCCCATATCTCTTCCCTCTTGCGTCTCCCTCCCTCCCACTCTCCCTATCCCACCCGTCTAGGTGGTCACAAAGCACCTAGTTGATCTCCCTGTGCTATGAGGATGCTTCCCGCTGTCTATTTTACATTTGGTAGTGTATATATGTCCATGCCACTCTCTCACTTTGTCCTAGCTTACCATTCCCTCTACCTGTATCCTTAACTCCATTCTCTAGTAGGTCTGTGTCTTTATTCCTGTCTTGCCCTTAGGTACTTCAGAATTTTTTTTTTTTTCCATATATGTGTGTTAGCGTATGGTATTGTTTTTCTCTTTCTAAATTACTTCACACTGTATGACAGACTCTAGGTCCATCCACCTCACTACAAATAACTCAATTTCATTTCTTTTTATGGCTGAGTAATATTCCATTGTATATATGTGCCACATCTTCTTTATCCATTCATCTGTTGATGGACACTTAGGTTGCTTCCATGTCCTGGCTATTGTAAGTAGAGCTGCAATGAACATTTTGGTACATGATTCTTTTTGAATTATGGTTTTCTCAGGGTATATGTCCAGTAGTGGGATTGCTGGGTCATATGGTAGTTTTATTTTTAGTTTTTTAAGGAACCTCCATACTGTTCTCCATAGTGGCTGTATCAATTTACATTTGCACTAACAGTGCAAGAGGGTTCCCTTTTCTCCACACCCTCTCCAGCATTTATTGTTTGTAGATTGTTTGATGATGGCCATTCTGACCAGTGTGAGATATCTCATCGTAGTTTTGATTTACATTTCTCTAATGATTAATGATGTTGAGCATTTTTTCATGTGTTTGCTGGCAATCTGTATATCTTCTTTGGAGAAATGTCTATTTAGGTCTTCTGCCCATTTTTGGATTGGGTTGTTTGTTTTTTTGATATTGAGCTGCATGAGCCACTTGTAAATTTTGGAGATTAATCCTTTGTCAGTTGCTTCATTTGTAAATATTTTCTCCCATTCTGAGGGTTGTCTTTTCGCCTTGTTTATGGTTCCCTTTGCTGTGCAAAAGCTTTTAAGTTTCATTAGGTCCCATTTGTTTATTTTTGTTTTTATTTCCATTCCTCTAGGAGGTGAGTCAAAAAGGATCTTGCTGTGATTTATGTCATAGAGTGTTCTGCCTATGTTTTCCTCTAAGAGTTTGATAATGTCTGGTCTTACATTTAGGTCTTTAATCCATTTTGAGTTTATTTTTGTGTATGGTGTTAGGGAGTTTTCTACTTTCTTTTTTTTACATGTAGCTGTCCAGTTTTCCCAACACCACTTATTGAAGAGGCTGTCTTTTCTCCACTATATATTCTAGCCTCCTTTATCAAAGATAAGGTGACCATATGTGCGTGGGTTTATCTCTGGGCTTTCTATCCTGTTCCATTGATACATATTTCTGTTTTTGTGCTAGTACCATACTGTCTTGAATACTGTAGCTTTGTAGTATTGTCTGAAGTCAGGGTACCTGATTCCTCCAGCTCCATTTTTCTTTCTCAACATTTCTTTGGCTATTCGGGGTCTTTTGTGTTTCCATACAAATTGTGAAATTTTGTTTTCTAGTTCTGTGAAAAATACCATTGGTAGTTTGATCGGGATTGCATTGAAACTGTAGATTGCTTTACATAGTGTAGTCATTTTCACAATGTTGATTCTTCCAATCCAAGAACATGGTATATCTCTCCATCTGTTTGTATCATCTTTAATTTCTTTCATCAGTGTCTTACAGTTTTCTGCATACAGTTCTTTTGTCTCCTCAGGAAGGTTTATTCCTGGATATTTTATTCTTTTTGTTGCAATGGTAAATGGGAGTGTTTTCTTAATTTCATTTTCAGATATTTCATCATTAGGTTATAGGAATGCAAGAGATTTCTGTGCATTAATTTTGTATCCTGCTACTTTACCAAATTCATTGATTAGCTCTAGTAGTTTTCTGGTAGCATCTTTAGGATTCTCTATATATAGTATCATGTCATCTGCAAACAGTGACAGCTTTACTTCTTCTTTTCCAATTTGGATTAGTTTTATTTATTTTTCTTCTATGATTGCTATGGCTAAAACTTCCAAAACTATGTTAAATAATAATGGTGAGAGTGGGCAACTTTGTCTTGTTCCTGATTTTAGTGGAAATGGTTTTGGTTTTTCACAATTGAGGACAATGTTGGCTGTGGGTTTGTTTTATATGGCCTTAATTATGTTGAAGAAAGTTCCCTCTAGGCCTATTTCTTGAAGGTTTTTATCATAAATGGGTGTTGAATTTTGTCAAAAGCTTTCTCTGCATCTATTGAGATGATCATATTTTTTTCTCCTTCAATTTGTTAACATGGTGTTTCACGTTCATTGATTTGTGTATATTGAAGAATCCTTGAATTCCTGGGATAAACCCAACTTGATCATGGTGTATGATCCCTTTATTGTGCTGTTGGATTCTGTTTGGTAGTATTTTGTTGAGAATTTTTGCATCTCTGTTCATCAGTGTTATTGGCATGTAGTTTTCTTTCTTTGTGACATATTTGTCTGGTTTTGGTATCAGGGTGATAGTGGCCTCGTAGAATGAGTTTGGGAGTGTTCCTCTCTTTGCTATATTTTCCAAGAGTTTGAGAAGGATAGGTGTTAGCTCTTCTCTAAATATTTGATAGAATTCGCCTGTGAGGCCATCTGATCCTGGCCTTTCGTTCATTGGAAGATTTTTAATCATAGTTTCAATTTCAGTGCTTGTGATTGGTCTGTTCATATTTTCTATTTCTTCCTGGTTCAGTCTCGGAAGGTTGCATTTCTAAGAATCTGTCCATTTCTTCCAGGTTATCCATTTTATTGGTATATATTTGCTTGTAGTAATCTCTCATGATCCTTTGTATTTCTGCATTGTCAGTTGTTACTTCTCCTTTTTCATTTCTAATTCTATTGATTTTAGTCTTCTCCCTTTGTTTTTCGATGACTCTGGCTAATGGTTTATCAATTTTGTTTATCTTCTCTAAGAACCAGCTTTTAGTTTTATTAATCTTTGCTATCATTTCCTTCATTTCTTTTTCATTTATTTCTGATCTGATCTTTATGATTTCTTTCCTTCTGCTAACTTGGTTTTTTTCTTTTTTGTTCTTCTTTCTCCAATTGCTTTAGGTGTAAGGTTACATTGTTTATTTTAGATGTTTCTTATGTCTTAAGGTAGGCTTGTATAGCTGTAAACTTCCCTCTTAGAACTGCTTTTGCTGCATCCCATAGGTTTTGGGTCATCGTGTTTTCATTTTCATTTGTTTCTATGTATTTTTTGATTTCCTCTTTGATTTCTTTAGTGATCTCTTGGTTATTAAGTAGTGTATTGTTTAGCCTCCATGTGTTTGCGTTTTTTAGAGTTATTTTTCCTGTATTTGATATCTAGTGTCATAGCATTGTGGTTGAAAAAGATACTTGATATGATTTCAATTTTCTTAAATTTACCAAGGCTTGATTTGTGACCCAAGATATGATCTATCCTGGAGAATGTTCCATGAGCACTTGAGAAGAATGTGTATTCTGTTGTTTTCAACCATAATCTCTTCACATAATTATTCAGTCCTTTTTTTTTTCTCTTCTTCTTCTGAGAGCCCTATAATTCGAATGTTGGTGTGTTTAATGTTGTCCCAGAGGTCTCTGTGACTGTCCTCAATTCTTTTCATTCTTTTTTCTTTATTCTGCTCTGCAGTAGTTATTTCCATTATTTTACCTTCCAGGTCTGTTATCCGTTCTTCTGCTTCAGTTATTCTGTTATTGATCCCTTCTAGAGAATTTTTAATTTCATTTATTGTGTTGTCCATCGCTGTTTGTTTGCTTTTCAGTTTTTCTAGGTCCTTGTTACACGTTTCTTGTATTTTCTCCATTCTATTTCCAAGATTTTGGACCATCTTTACTATCATTATTCTGAATTCTTTTTCAGGTAGACTGCCTTTTCCTCTTCATTTGTTAGGTCTGGTGGGTTTTTGCCTTGCTCCTTCATCTGCTGTGTGTTTCTCTGTCTTCTCATTTTGCCTAACTTATGGTGTTTGTGGTCTCCTTTTCGCAGGCTGTAGGTTCATAGTTCCCATTGTTTTTGGTGTCTGTTCCCAGTAGCTAAGGTTGGTTCAGTGGGTTGGGTAGGCTTCCTGGTGGAGGGGACTAGAGCCTGTGTTCTGGTGGATGAGACTGGATCTTGTCTTTCTGGTGGGCAGGTCCACGTCTGGTAGTGTGTTTTGGCGTGTCTGTGGCCTTACTATGATTTTCAGCAGCCTCTCTGCTAATGTGTGTGGTTGTGTTCCTGTCTTGTTAGTTGTTTGGCATAGGGTGTCCAGCACTGTAGCTTGCTGGTCATTGAGTGGAGCTGGGTCTTGGTGTTGAGATGGAGATCTCTGGGAGATTTTTGCCATTTGATATTAGTAGAGCTGGGAGGTCTATTGTGGACCAGTGTCTTGAACTTGGCTCTCCCACCTCAGAGGCACAGCCCTGGTGTCTGGCTGGAGCACTCAGAGCCTGTCATCCACATGGCTCACAATAAAATGGAGAAAGAAAGAAAGAAAGAAAGAAGATAAAATAAAATAAATTAAAATAAAGTTATTAAAATACAAAATAATTATTAAAAAATTTTTAAAGTAATAAAGAAAGAAAGAGATAGAAACAAAGAAGAGAGCAACCAAACCAAAAAACAAATCCACCAATGATAAGAAGTGTTAAAAACTATACTAAGAAAGAAAAAAAAAAAAGAAATGGGAAGACAGAACCTTAGGACAAATGGTAAAAGCAAAGCTATACAGAGAAAATCCCACACAGAAGCATACACATACACACTCACAGAAAGAGAAAAAGGGAAAATATATATATATATATATATATATATATATATATATATATATAATTGTTCCCAAAGTCCACCTCCTCAATTTGGGATGATTCGTTGCCTATTCAGGTATTCAACAGATGCAGGTACATCAAGTTGACTGTGGAGCTTTAATCTGCTGTTTCTGAGGCTGCTGGGAGAGATTTCCCTTTCTCTTCTTTGTTCGCACAGCTCCCGGTGTCAGCTTTGGATTTGGCCCACCTCTGCATGTAGGTCGCCTGAGGGCATCTGTTCTTCACTCACACAGGATGGGGTTAAAGGAGCAGCTGCTTCAGGGGCTCTGGCTCACCCAGGCCGGGGGGAGGGAGGGGTACGGATGAGGGCCGAGCCTGCGGCGGCAGAGGCCGACATTATGTTGCACCAGCCTGAGGCATGCCGTGTGTTCTCCCGGGGAAGTTGTCCCTGGATCACGGGAGCCTGGCCATGACAGGATGCACAGGCTCCCAGGAGGGGCGGTGTGGAGAGTGACCTGTGCTCACACACAGGCTTCTTGGTGGCAGCAGCAGCAGCCTTAGCGTCTCATGCCCGTCTCTGGGGTCCGCGCTGATAGCCGCAGCTCATGCCCATCTCTGGAGCTTGTTTAAGCTGCGCTCTGAATCCCCTCTCCTTGCGCACCCCAAAACAATGGTCTCTTGCCTCTGAGGCAATTCCAGACTTTTTCCCGGACTCCCTCCCGGCTAGCTGTGGTGCACTATCCCCTTCAGGCTGTGTTCACGCTGCCAACCCCAGTCCTCTCCCTGCGATCCCACTGAATCCCTAGCCTCAGCTCCCAGCCCCGACCCATCCCTGCGGGTGAGCAGACAAGCCTCTCGGGCTGGTGAGTGCTGGTCGGCACCGATCCTCTGTGTGGGAATCTCTCTGCTTTGCCCTCCGCACCCCTGTGGCTGCGCTCTCCTCCGTGGCTCCGAAGCTTTCCCCCTCCACCACCCACAGTCTCCGCCCACGAAGGGGCTTCCTAGTGTGTGGAAACCTTTCATCCTTCCAGGCTCCCTCCCACTGGTGCAGGTCCCATCCCTATTCTTTTGTCTCTGTTTTTTCTTTTTTCTTTTGCTGTGCCCAGGTACATGGGGAGTTTCTTGCCTTTTGGGAGGTCTGAGGTCTTCCGCCAGCATTCAGTAGGTGTTCTGTAGGAGTTGTTCCACTTGTAGATGTTTTTCTGATGTATTTGTGGGGAGAAAGATGATCTCCATGTCTTCCTCTTCCACCATCTTGAAGCTCCTCCTTCTACATGTGCTTTTAACAAGATATTTTCATGGTATTATTATGTACATTGGAATTTTAAAGTTATTGTCTCAAAATAGCAAACTACATTTTAAGCTGAAAATCACTCTTCTTTAAACTCTTATTATGAAAGAGCACATCCTTTCAGCTTTTTACTTTAATCATTGGTCACAGGGCCTAGCAAACACTGTAAGTATAATAAATACTATTTTTTATTATAAAGTTTCTCACAATCAGTTATTTTTTCACCAAGTCATTCAGATCAGAAGTATTTGGGACTTCCCTGGTGGTCCAGTGGTTAAGGCTTCACCTTCCAATGCAGGGGGTGCAGGTTTGATCCCTGGTCAGGGAGCTAAGATTCCACATGCCTTGTGGCCAAAAAAACAAAACATAAAGCAGAAACAATATTGCTTTATAAAAAATTCAATAAAGACTTTAAAATGGTCCACATGAAAAAAAAAATCCTTAAAAAGAAACATTTGGGTGTAGAAGATAGAACCTCAGTGTATCTTGGTGTGTGGTTTTGCCTTAATTATTAGTGTTTTGTTTTGTTTTTGGATCAGTGGTCCAAGTTATCAACAAAGTAACAGAACCTGCCTGCTATTTCATGCAGCGGCAAAGAGCAATAACTTGTACAGAACAAGTTGAGAGGTGATAAAGAAAAAGAATAAGGTTATTTTCAGCTGACAGCTAAAGTCTTCCACTCTTTCCCACCGGATGATGACATTAGTGACTCAGGAGGTTTGGTGTGCAGGGACATAGCTACATCATCTTTTAAATCATGTCCTAGATCTGAGAATACGTTAACTTGTAAAATAAAATATACACAGGCTCTAACTTTTGTAAAACGCTGTTGACGTGTTTGAAAGTGACTCGCATCCTACATATTTTGCAAGGAAACATAAATCCTCTATAAATGCACTTATCATAAAGATAGGGAGTTTCAAGAACAGGAAAAATTAATTCATTCGTTTCAGAAATTATAGATAAATCCATGCTCTTTTACTTATTGTAAAAATATTATATATTACTAATTCACAATTAATTTGATATAACAAGTTAAGCATATTCAATAAAAAATGACAACTTTCTGAATACAACAATAATGAAAATTTGGACTACAAGGTTGTATATTACTGAAGCAGATTTCCCCAAGGTTATTCAACTTCTTCCACTAATCATTTGCTCTGAGACTTCATTAACTTGAAGGATAAAAAACTTCCTTTGTAAGACAGAATAAGATTAGACCTCTTTCTTTTGTTGGTTTTATTAAATGAGATAATGAACATCAGGACTCAGGATAGTGACCATTAAAAGTGTTCAATAATGTAAGGGTGACAAAAACAATGATAGTATTGATGAAGATAATTATTTCAGGGTTTAAGGTCAATCTTGAACTTATACTAAAAACAAAATGATGAACTACCATTAAAAAACAGAAGAAACATGATTCCTGTGACTGAAGGAAATGCTGTATTGAGCAAACAACCTTCATTCCACAATGGCACATTAGTTTTGTATTCTTCATTGAATATAAGTGTTGTGAAATAGAATTTGATGCCATTGCTATTATTGCTGACTTGACATATTTTGAATTTTTAAGGTAGTTAAATGCACATTTGGAGTGACTATAGCCTGAAATATAAAGGATCAATTCCTCACTGAAGGGCATAGTCTACACTCGACTCCACAACACTCAAAAATATATATGCAGAAATGTAAAGGTTGAATATCTCAACTTGAAGAAAGCACTGGGTAGATTTTGAATCTACTCTTCCATTACATTTGGCTTCTATGTTCTATTAACACTTTTGAATATGCCATAAATACGCATACTCATGTAGCTTTATTTATCTTTTGAAAATTAAAGCAAATAACCAAAGGGTAGGAAACAATCTCTCACCTATTAGACCATTTTAAGGAATCTTGATATATCACCTCAAATATTAAAAGTCTAGAATTTAATGCTCTGGAACAATGTTTCTGACTATTCAAAAACATGATGCATTGACAAGAAACAAGATTCTCCAAGGAGATGATTTGAAATCATTATCATAATGATTTAATGGCTTTGTCACATCGTGAAAATATATATTTTGTAATTTAATTCCTCAACTCAGAAACTCATATAATCACCTTTACTCCTCTCATGCACCAATGAGAGAAGACAGGCTTTTATTCACCACATGGTTCTCCTCAGAGTCTGGAAAACATAGCAACTGAGTGACGAGGATTGGATAACGGGTAGTATTCCACATTACCTAATCAAGGTCAGGAGTCAGAATTGCCCCTCAGCTATTTCTTCTGAAGTAACACTCTGAGGTTCAGCATGGGAAACAACTAATTTTATTGATATGACAACACCCTTTCTTTCATAAATGTAACTGGTGCTCCCTCAATATTTCCCAAAGCATCTTTTCAGCCTATGACCCCAAACTCAAATCTAAAGTAACTTAACTCATTTGTAGTGCAAATTTTCTGTACTAAAAAGAACCAAAAAATGACCTTAGCTCTCATATATTTGACACACATATTCTTTGAAATCACTCATACTTTTTGAATCAGTGGTTCCACTGATGTAACTGGCACTGACAATACCCCTGGATTAAGTCATTTCCTATTGCATGCATCTCATCTGATTTTTTCTCTAAGCAAGACAACTCTCCTTGATATTTCAAGTGGTTTTATAAATTCTTTGTAATAGAGTCACTTATGTCAGTAGTGTCTCCTCAGAGTGCTAACAGTAAGGGTGAAAAACTTGCCATTTCAATAAAAGCCAGTTTTCAGATATTCATATTTTTATACATACCTCTTTTCTCACCTACTTCTGCAAAATCATCATGTTTATAAATTCTTTGTTCTATGTGGATACAAGTTCACAATTCTTCATTTATACACACAGTTGTTTTTACTGTTTGTTGATATTATTTTATTCTGAATAGAAATATTCACATAATTTTTGAGTTTTAGTGCACTACTGTAAAACACTGCTCTAATTTTTTAAGTGAAAATGTAACAATGAGCAGAAAAAAAATAATCCATATGACATGGAAATATGATGATAGTCACACAATGCTACACAGTGTTAATATTAGTATATGAATATGTCCTTTTATAGTTTCTAAATTCAAGAAGGCACAAATATCCCTGAAAATAATTTCACAAAAATTAAAATACAATAGTGAAACAGATATGAAAAAATGTGTAAAGTCACTAATAAAAATTAAGTCAAAATTAAAATAAACTAAATACTGATTAATGTACCACATTGGAACATATATGTTTCTAATTATCACAAATTATGACTCCTAATATAGCATTGCTTTTGAAAGTGTGAAATGGTACAACCATTTTGAAGGGCTATTTAGCTGCCTTATCAAAAGCCATATATCTGTGCTCAATTTTTCACTGAGAAATACCCTTCTAGGAATTTAGTCTAAAGAAAAAATCAATGATAGGAACAAAGATTTAGATATAATGATCCTGATAACATATACAGTGGAACAAAGCAATGACCACATTAGACTATTTTAAATATAATTTATAACACAATCAATAGATATTATCAGTTAAATAAAGTGATCTTAAAAAGGAATAATCCTACTGAAATTATGTTAATAATGCCAGCAACGAAAATGTGCAAAACGTTCTTACGTAGAGAAAAAGATACAAATGACCAGAATTTGCAGCTAAAGAAATGAATTTCTGTATTTCTATCTCTACATCAGCATTCTATTAAACAGAATACGCTGTTAAATAAATATATAACAGAATGTTTACAATAGTCATGTCTGGATGAAATATCATTGATAAAGTGTGTATGCATGAGTGGTGTTTTCTAACATGTATTTGCTTAACTGGAAAATTTTTACTTGGTAAATTTTATTTCCCAAGTAAACTAAATATTAAGAAATATATATTTCTTTTGTCATTGATAAGATGTATGTTTAATTTCTTTATAATAATATTTTTATGTAATGAGAAGAAGTAAATTAACACATTCTCATTTTAATTAACTTAAAAGAGATACATTTACTCAAACCTTACCTGGAAAAAAAAAAAGCAAAAAATATAAATCCAACCAAAGAAGTTAGTGATTTCAGAGGTAGAATGAAATTAGGAAACAAAGTACATTATCATCAGAATATGTGTCATTTCTATTTTGCTCATCATTGATATTTATTTAAAACGGCAAGTTATTTAAACTTCTAAAAATATTGGAAAACCTACATATAATAAATATTTATATATCTATTGTATATATACTCATATAAATATATGCCCATACACACACATATATACACACACAGTGTATTCTTCTCCATTTTCTTTTAATGAGTAACAAGGGAAATGTATCATAATGGTGGCTTAAAGAAAAAAAAGCAAATGTTGATTCAAATGATTTCAGAAACCACTATAGTATCTGTCAGAAAAAAAAAAATGTAGTATCCACTTTGTGTGAGTAAACTTTTGACCATTTCTCCTGTCAATTATCAACATATTTCACATTTTAAAGAGAAGAGCAAATGAATTTAACTATTGCAAATAGCATAATATTAAAAGCCTGTATTTTAATCTAACTGAAATGAAATCAGCAATTACTTCAGAAATGGAAACTATGTGGATTTTATTTTAAGTTAAATATATGAGTGTAGAACCTCTTTTTAGGTATTCATGATTAAACCAATTACTCTTAAAATTATTTTGGCAATGAGTCTTTGCTTAATCAGAACTTAACTAAGATGAAGGTGAGTAATTAGAGCTGGAGTAAAAAGGTAGTATAAAGAGTTAGTATAAAGTATTAGGACCAAAAATGACTCTATGATGTTATTTTGGGCAGATTCCTCATTAATAGCATTCTTTTTACATAAAGGTACTAAAATGCGTGAACTGTCTCATTCTCTATGTAACTGAAACCAATGGGGAAACAGGGCAATAGGAAACTAGTGTATATTATATGAGCATACTGTCTTAGGAGACCTCTATCTGGAACTGAAAAAAAAGTTTGTCCTAAAGTTGATTGGAGAACACTGGAATGAGGAAACATTAATATTTTGGATGACTCAGGTAAGCTAATAATTCCTTGGTCTTCTTTTTCCTTGTATATGAAAATATGAACTTTTCACCATTGAACAACAATAATTTTAACAGTATTCTTTTCATTTCATCACGTATAAAGGCCACAATCCTTCATAATAAATCTTATCTGGAAAAATGGGTTCTTAAGTAAAATACATAAACTTGACAGATTTCTTAGGTAAGCAAAATGAGGTTTCATTTTACTAACAGTAGAGCCAATTTGTAAAAATGCAGTCAGGCAAGCGTGCTTATGAAAATATTTTGGAAGGAGTCCATTGAAAGGAAAATAAATGACTTCTATGGGGGAAAAACTGTCATCTATAAAATTGCTCACAAAAAGCCCTACAAAAGCACTAAAAAAATTAATATTGTTAAAACGACCCTACTACCCAAGGCAATCCACAGATTCAATGTAATCCCTATCAAAAGAAAACAAAAGAAAAACAAACCAAAATAACATAGCATTTTGCACAGAACTAGAAGAAAGGATTATAAAATTGTGTGGGGACAAGACCAAGATGCTGGAATAGAAGTTTATGGAACTCACCTCCCCCCTAAAAACATAAAACATACATCTACATGTGGAATAATACTCATGGAAAACTAACTGGAGACTGACAGAAAGACCTGGAATAAGGTAGGGAGGGGAGAGAAGTGATCAGATCAGGACGTGATCAGAAGAGGAAGGGGATTACACAGGCACAGATCCTCCCTGAGGAATGAGCAGTCTGAGCCACATGTAGGGCACCCAAGTCCTGGTGTCCAACACTGGGAAGACGAGTCCACCTGGCCAGTTGGGGTACAGGTGGAACTAACAGGAGGGCTTTGGGAAGCCTGGACCCTGCTCAAGAGGAGCATGTACATGCTTGCTTACTCCTAAAACAGGGCAAAGGGGGTGGATTGAAACTGTACAGGACACAAGGCAGCTTCCTGTGACTGCCGTGGCACATGCCCCAACCTGAGCCTAGTGCCACTCCAGCCCTGTTTGCTCCAGGATACAGCTTGACACTAGGGCAACAGCTGCAGTGGCTGGTCCAGGGGAAGGCTTTGTTGTAAGGGACAAAGGTGGCTTGGACCCAGGGCAAAATCTGAGCATGGCAGGGGCAGCCACTACTGGCATTTGCAGAGGCAGCAATTCAGAAGTGTTTTGAGACTCTGACGGACAACCACCACATTCTGTGCTCAGATACATGCTGAGAACCCATGTCAGCCTCTCTTGCTCAAGCACTGCTCCCCTCTGGGGTGAGGGTGACTACTGGGAGGGGAAAGAGCATGAACTTAAGGAAATGGAGCCAGCTCAGACTTGAACCTCAGGGCTTTTGCTCTAGCAACTTGGGATCTGACCCTATCCCCAATAAGGTAGTACTAGCCACTAAGCAGAGGATAAGCCCCAGCTCACACTTGACTCTGGCCCTAACCCTTGCATCTCTAGCTCCACATCTTACCAAGGTGATAGCTGCCAGCACACACTGGAGAAAGACGTGACCTGTGCTCACATCAGATCCAGCTCTCTCACCAAACCCCAGGCACATGCAGATGGTACAGAGATGCTCCCACAAAAGGACCCTCTTCAAGACCGCAATAGGTAACTGTTTACCTAATTTCATAGAAAAAATGAGAAGACAGAGAAATTTGTTTTAATTGAAAGAACGAGAGAGTATCCCCAAGAAAAAACTAATGAAAGAGAAATAAACAATTTACCAGATGAAGATTTCAAAGCATTAATAATAAAATGCTAACTGAATTAGGGGAAAGAATAGATAAACACAGTGAGAATTTTAACAAGGAACTAGAACATATATAAAAGAATCAGTCAGAACTGAAGAATACAGTAAGTAAAATGCAGAACACATTAGAAGAAATGAACAACAGCCCAGATGATGCAAAATAACACGTAAGTGATCTTATAGGTAGAAGAAAGAATAATAGAAATCACCTAGTCAGAACAGCAAAAAGAAAAACACTAAAAAAATTAGGGAAGTCTCAACAGCAAGCATACTAATGTTTTCATTATAAGGGTTCAAGAATGAGAAGAGAGAGAAAAGGGCCAAAGCCGTATTTGCTATAATTATGGCTGAAAACTTCCTGAACCTGAAAAAAGAAACATACCCAAGTACAGGAAGCACAGAGAGTCTGAAACAAGATGAACCCAAACAGGCATACACAAAGACATTTCATAATTAAAATGGCAAATATTAAATATAAGAGAAAGTTCTAAAAGCAGCAAGAGTAAAACAAAGAGTCATATTTAAGGCACCACCATAAAGCTATCAACTGATTTTTCTGTAGAAATTTTGCAGGTCAGAAAGGAGTGGGATGATATATTCAAAGTGCTGAAAGGGAGGGGAAAACCTGTAACCTACGATACTCTACTCAGTATGATTATCCTTTAGAATTGAAGGGAAGATAAAGAACTTTTCAGACAAGCAAAAACTAAAAGAGTTCATCAATGCTAAACTTACCCTAAAAGAAACATTAAAGGGTCTTCTCTAAGTGAAAAAGAAAAGGCTATAACAAGACATAAGTATCTATAAGTGTACTTATAGGGAAAAATTCCATTAGTAAAGGCAAATATATAGTAAAGGCTGAAGATCAACCACTTAAATAAGCTAGTATAAAGATAAAAAGAAAAATAATTGTAAAATCAAATACAAGTACAATAATCATTAAAAGTCTAAATATGGAGATGTAAAATATGATATCAAAAACACAAAATGCAGAGTAAGAGAGTAAAAAAATGTAGATATTTTAGAATAAGTTTGTACTTAAAAGACTATCAGTCAAAAACAAGTAGATATAATTATAGGTCAACATATATAAACCCCATAGTAACCAGAAATTTAAAATGTACAATAGATACAGAAAAACTGGAGAAAAATGAATATAAGCATAACACTAAAGAAAATCATCAAACCACAAGGGAAGAAACTAAAAGAAGAAAAGAACAGAGAACTACAAAAACAGAAACAAGTAACAAAATGGCAAAAAGTACATACCTATCAATAATCACTTTTAGTGATGGATTAAATGTTCTAATCAAGGAACATAGTGTGGCTGATTGGAGAAAACTATAAGAACCATCTATATGCTGCTTACAAGAGAATTACTTCAGAGATAAAGAGACAAAGAGGCTGAATGTTAGGGGATGGAAAAAAGGAATATAATGCAAATGGAAATGATAAGAAAGTGGGGGTAGCAATACTCATATCAGACAACATATACTTTAAAACAAAGTCTATAGCAAAAGATAAAGAAGAACATAATATAAGGATAAAGGGATCAATACAGGAGAGAATATAACACTTGTTAATATGTATCCACCTAATACAGGAGCACCTAAATATATAAAGCAAATATCAACAGGCATAAAGGAAGAAATTGATATATTCCTACCTCAAGAAACAAGAAAAAATCTCATACAAAAAGGAGAAAAGCCCAAAGTCAGCAGAAGGAAGAAAAGAATAAAGATTAGAGAGGAAATAAAATAAAATAGGACTAAAATATGATGGAAAAGATCAATGAAACCAAAACCTGTTTTTTTGAAAAGAACAACAAAACTGATAAACTTTTAGCCAGGTTCATCAAGAAAAAATGAAAGAGAACACAAATAAACAAAAATGAGAAATGAGAGAGGAGAAATAACAACAGATATCAGATACAAAAATCACAAGAGAATACTAAGAATGGTTATAAGCCAACACACACTATAAACTAGAAGAAATTAACAAATTTCTACAAACATACAATCTTATAAGACTGGATCAGGAAGAAATAGACACTCTGAATGACCAATTGCTAGTAGTGAAATTGATTTTGTAATAAAGAAAAGTATAAGAAAAGAAAATTCAAGAATGTGATGGCTTCTCTGGGGAATTCCACCGAACACATGAAAAGAGATAACACTTATACTTCTCAAACTATTTCAAAAAAATTGAAGAGGATTGAGCACACCCTAATTCATTGTATGAAGGCACCATTACCATGACTCCAAAACCAGACAAAGACACCATAAAAAATAAAATGGCATGCCAATTTCTCTGATGAATATAGATATAAAAATCCTCAACAAAATATTATCAAGCAAAATTCAGCAATATATAAAAAGTAACACACACCATGAGCAAATGAGATTTATTCCAGTAATGTAAAGATGCTTCAGTATCTGCAAAGTGATCAATGTGGTAAACCACATTAACAAAAGGAAGGGTAAAAATCACATGACCGTCTCAATATACACAGGAAAAGCATTTGATAAAATTCAACATCCATTCATGATAAACACTCTCATCACATTTGGTATCCAGGGAACATATCTCAACATTTTAAAGGCCATTTATGACAAACCCACAGCTAACATCTTACTCACTCATGGTGAAAAGCTAAAAGCATTTCTTCTAAAATTAAGAAAAAAACAAGATTTCCCACCCTCACCACTTCTATTTAACATAGTATTGGAAGTCCTAGCCCACAGCAATAAGACAAGGAAAATAAATAAAGGGCTTCCAAATTGGAAGGGAAGAAGTAAAACTGCCATTATTTGCAGATGGCATGATACTATATATAGAAAACCCTAAAATACCACAAAATACCAAAAAACACAAAATACCTCTAATTACCAACATAATCTTGAGAAAAAACAACAAAGCTGGTGGTATCACACTCCCTGACTTCAGACTATAGTAAAAAGCTACAGTAATCAAGAGAGTAGGGTACTGGCACTAAAACAGTTATGTAGATCAATGGAATAGAATAAAGAGCCCAGATATAAATCTGCACACTTATGGTCAATTAATCTACAACAAAGGAGGCAAGAATGCACAATGGAGAAATGACAGTCTCTTTAATAAGTGGTGCTGGGAAAACTGGACAGCTACATGTAAAAGAATGATACTAGAACATTACCTCACACCATATACAAAAATAAATTCAAAATGGATTAAAGATCTAAATGTAAAACTTGAAACCATAAGACTCTAAGAAGAGAACACAGGCAGAACACTCTTTGATACAAATTTTAGCAATTTTTTTGGATCTTTCTCCTAACACAAAAGCAAATAAAATATCAAAAAAAAAATGAACCTAATTAAACTTAAATATTTTGCACTACAAAGGAAACCACTGACAAACAAAAGGAAAACCCACTGCATGGAAGAAAATGTTTGCAACTCATATGACCAATAAGGGATAATATTCTAAATATGTAAACAGCTCACACAACTCAATATCAAAAAAAAAAAATTAAAAATGGACAGACAACCTTAATAGACATTTTTGCAAAGAAGACACAGAGACGGCCAACAGGCACATGAAAAGAGACTCAATATCACTGATTAACAGAGAAATCCACACCAAAATCACAATGAGATATCATCTCACAACTGTCAGAATGACTATCACCAAAAAGACCCACAAATAACAAATGTCGGCAAGGATGCGGAGAAAAGGGACCCCTTGTACACTGTTAGTGGAAATGTAAACACGTGTAGCCACTATAGAAGACAGTATGGATATTCCTCAAAAAATGAAAAATCAAACTACCATTTAATCCAGCAATTCCATTCCTGGGTAGATATACAAAGAAATCAAAAACACTTATTCCAAAAGATACATGCACCCCAATGTTCATAGCAGCATTATTTACAATAGCTAAGATAAGGAAACAACCTAAGCGTCCATCAACAGATGAATTGATAAAGGAGAACAATGGACTGCTACTCAGCCATATAAAAGAATGAAATTTTGTCATTTGCAAAAACATGCATGGACCTGGAGGGTATTATGTTAAGTGAAATAAGTCAGACAGATAAAGACAAATACTGTATGTTATCGCTTTTATGTTGAATCTTAAAAAGAAAAAAAAGAATAAATATAACAAAACAGAAACAAGCTCACAGATATAGGGAACAAATTAGTAGTTACCAGTTGGGAGAGGGAAGTGGGGAGGGGCAATTTAGGGGTATGGGGTTGAGAAGTACAAACTACTCTATAAAATAAAGAAGATACAAGTACATATTGTTCAGTACAGGGAATATAGACAACATTTTATAGTAACTTTAATTGGAGTACATTTATAAAATATTTGTATCACTATGCTGTACATCTGAAAGTAATATTATATTTTAAATCAACTATACTCCATTAAAAAAAGAAAGAAAAAACTGTTGATCACCTAGAAGTAAGTTTATTAAACTTACTGCAGAAGGGAAAACAAAACCTTGTCAGAGTCAGTGTCTGAAATGCAGGAAGTTAAGGGTATTTATACACTTTGTCATCTGGGTTCAGGTGGCTTATGATGTCTTTTAGAGTGGAAAGTAGGTGAGATTGAGAAGAATCTCTGACATATTAGTTTATGATCGGCAGATACACTGAGGTGAGAAAACTGACGAGCCAATGCATTACCCAGTTGAGCAAACTGCTGCCCAGATACAAGCGCTCTTTGCCAAGATGAGCAAACTTCTTCCCCAATTTAATTTGTCTAACAGAATTTTAAAAACAAGTAGGACAGTTATTTATTGGGTAATAATCTTATTTACCTGGGCAAGAATTTCATGAAACAGTTAAATCTTTCTGATACAGTTGGCCTTAGTTCTCAGCTCCAATGGTAAGTTATATTGACATCGGTAATCCAATTTTCAGGACATTAGTTTCAAGTATGGGTAAAACTCCTTCCTCCAAATGATGCCAAAGTTTGTTTTAGTATAGATTTTTAACTAGGATAGATAAATTAATCTTCCTGGTATAGTATTCTAGTAGAGATCTGGAAGCTGAGTTTGTAAATTATTTCTCTCTGGTCTTCAGGGGTACTTTTCATGTTGCTTCATGTTTCTAATTGGAAAGACCTACACGGGATAACACTCCAGACTTATGACTACTCTTCACTCATTCTTACGTGGAAGAGGAGAGATAACTATGGTCAGTTTTCTTTAAAAATCATGGTTTATTTCTGAATTAAAAACTAAAGCTTTTGGAAGGCAGTAAGTGAATTTGTTTGAAGTTTGATGTATAAAAATAGGTAAGAAGGTTACAAATAAAATATTCTCCAAAATTTAATCTAACATTAAGTAATATTTCATTGATTATGAGTTTTCAGTACTTCATTACTGTCCATTTCCTTTCATTTTTCTCCTTTAAAAGCCTACTGTGAATTCTCCAGTTACCAAGGAAGTATTATTGACTCATATTTTCAAGCCTTTGTGTTATTCAATATTTTTGGTTTCTTTCTCAAGAGGAAATATTTTAGGCTGTTTTTTGCACATGAATGGTCAAAGGTGATGTCAAGTCAAGCTGAGTACCTCTCTCTCTCTCTCTCTCCCCCTCCCTCCCTTGTCCAGGAACAAAAATCCCTCCTGAATACCAAGGAATGACTTCATTGTTCACAGAATTGCTTACTGATTCATTTAACATAGTATTTACAATAGGTTTTATTTCTCATGAAGATGCAATTTAAAAGGATTTTACCACTTTCAGAAGATTTTTACATTACTGCTGTCATATGCCAGGATGTTAAAATAGGTAGGGTGGTTGCCCTTTTTTACACATGAAGAAATAAAGGCTCAGAGAGATTGAATAATACGATGCTGAAAAGTAACACAGCTCAGGTATTCCAGACATGAGCCTCAAAACTAGGACTTCTGTGTGACTCCAGTGGTTTTTACTGTTTTGAATAAACCTCATTGTCTCTTACATATAAAATTATTTGGTAAATATTTTTTTCACTTGCTTAATTGATTAGGCACCCAGGCTTTAATCCCACACAGAAACAATTTTCCTCAGCATTTTAGAAGCACTAATGAAAGCAGTCACAATGAAGACTGAAAATATGCTGATCTGAGGACATAATCTGGAAATAGGATTTAAAAAATAGTATATTCTGGTTTTATTCATTTTACCCTCTTTATTAAAAGTCATGTATGAAAAAAATCTTTGTTGATTGCTGCCCTTGCTTCCCTATAATTCTTAATTTACATCTATAAATTGATCTATTGCCTATCAATGGATGTGCATTAGCATTTATAAAGGTTTCAAAATAGACATTTAAAATGTTAGCTATACAACTGACTTTGTTGAAATGATCTCTATTCCTTTCCTTACAGAGGAAGGATTACTCTAATGGCTACAGGATGATATCCCTTTAATTTCAGTTGTTTAAATATACTTGATATCATTATCCAAGAAAGTCTGAGTGTGAAAACAATAGTGTATTTTTCAAGAATTCCCTACAGTCCAGTGGTTGGAACTCTATGCCTTCACTGCTGAGGGCACGGGTTCAATCCCTGGTCGGGGAGCTAAGATCCAACAATTTTAATTTTATCAGTATTAACACCTGATATCACTCTCTTCAAGTAGAATAATACCCATACCTTGAAATTTTTTCCTTCTAAGACTCTCGAGATACCACTTCCCCTCTAAAAGTAAAAAAATATAAAAATTATAAGTAAGATTCCCAAATCAAATTTTTCTTAAAACATTTGCGATTATTGTGCATGTGCTTATAGTATAAATCTCCATTTTACTGGAGTTTTATCTTGCACTTGGTGAGTACATTTGTGGAGACTGGAGCACTTGTTTGAATTGATTCATGGATTTTTTACTCTTGTTTCCAGGTGGTTTGTATGGTAGAGTTTTTGTACCATAAATCAGAGCCCCCATATTTGCTAATATATCCAATACTTCCTTTTAGTGTTTAAACACCCGTCTTACAACTAATTGGTGGATTAAATTACAGAGCATTTTTTTAAAACATAAGAAAGAAAATGAGGGTCCATCTAAATATTATGTCAAGTAGATTAAAAAAACCTATTAAGATTCTATACTTGTACTTGGTTTATTCCCTAGCTAAATGCAAAGCTCAGCCACAATTGCCTTGATGTTTATTACAAACTGCTCCTTTTTTTTTTTGTAACATCTTTATTGCAGTATAATTGTTTTACAGTGGTGTGTTAGTTTCTGCTGTATAACAAAGTGAATCAACTGTACATAAACATATATCCCCATATCTCCTCCCTGTTATGTCTCCCTCCCACCCTCCCTATTCCACCCCTCTAGTTGGACACAAAGCACCGACCTGATCTCCCTGTGTTATGTGGCTGCTTCCCACTAGCTATCTATTTTACATTTGGTAGTGTATATATGTCCATGCCACTCTCTCACTTCGTCCCAGCTTACCCTTCTCCCACCCTGTGTCCTCAAGTCCATTCACTACATCTGCAGCTTTATTCCTGTCCTGCCCCTAGGTTCATCAGAACCTTTTTTTTTTTTTTTAATTCCATATATATGTGTTAGCATATGGTTTTTGTTTTTCTCTTTCTGGCTTACTTCACTCTGTATGACAGACTCTAGGTCCATCCATCTCACTACAAATAACTCAATTTCGTTCCTTTTTATGGCTGAGTAACATTCCACTGTATATATGTGCCACATCTTCTTTATCCATTCTTCTGTCAATGTACACTTAGGTTGCTTCCATGTCCTGGCTATTGTAAATAGAGCTGCAATGAACATTGTGGTACATGACTCCTTTTGAATTATGGTTTTCTCAGGGTATATGCCCAGTAGTGGGATTGCTGGGTCATATGTTAGTTCTATTTTTTTTTTTTTTTTCTAAGGAACATTCATACTGTTCTCCATAGTGGCTGTATCAATTTACATTCCCACCAACAGTGCAAGAAGGTTCCCTTTTCTCCACACCCTCTCCAACATGAAAGGATGCTCAGCATCACTAATCATCAGAGAAATGCAAAGCAGAAAACTGCTCTTTTAAATTAACCAAAATGACCTACTTTAGGATCTCCCATTTCCCTGTAAATAGTAAAAACAACAGAGTTTGGATCCGCAGATGCAGAAATCTACTCTCCAGTAGCTATGAGAAGTGGACTTAGAATCTATGAAATCTTAGATATAAATCCTGAGTTAACTATTCACAAGCTGTGTGAATTTTGAGCAAACTATTTGTTGAAGTGTTACCCCACCTGAAAGAATGGTCACAATAATTATTCCTGACAAAATAATTATGAAAAACAGCAATTATATATATTATATAATATACAATATAATTTATATAAAATGCTGCCAAACCATATAATAGGAGCTCAGTAAATAGTAGATATAATGAATGATGTCTCTTCAAGCTCACTTTTTAAATGGCAGTGTTTTTTAGGAACCTATGCGTTATAGGTATTATTTTTCCAAAATATGAGCTCAAGAATTTCCTATCAACTATGTTATTGTTTTACAAACGATGGTATCATTTGACTGATTTTCTCAAAAGGCCAGGCCAATGTTGAAACAAAAGCTTATTAACATTGTGGTAGAAAGTAGGTGGGTGTTTTGTCTTACAGATTTGTCCAAATTCAAATAAAAATCTCAAAATACACCCTTTATATGGTAATATTGTCCCTGCTTTAATTTTCTTACTTTTTTTTTTTTTTTTTTTTTTTAATTTTCTTACTTTTTAAAACTATATCTTATTTTTTTTCTATTTGATGCATCTTTTTAAGACAATATAAATCTTTGTTGAAATGTCATTCATCAGTCAATCATTGTCACTCTTCTTGACTAAATCTAAAACCTTAAAATGTTCATCAGTAATAATTTAAATCAGGAGAAGATACCTTAGTTGGTATTAGTTTTAAAATCACTCTGATAAACGTTCCCTAATATTTAAGGGAATTATGTGGTACACAGAATTCTAATGTGGCCCTCAAGATTCCTGTTCCTGATCACACACCTTATAAAATCCCCTTGTTTGAGTGTGAGCCAAATCTGTGAATATAATTTGATAGGCACTTCCTTGATTACTTATAATTATATAGCAAAAGTGTTTGGTTAACTTCCATAACTATGTTATTGCAGACTAGCAGAGTAGAGGAAGGCTCGCCCATGGCCTTGAAGAAGTAAGCTGTTATGCTGAAAGGGCTAGAAAGGGAGCCACATGGCAAGAACCTAAGGGCAAGCCGAGAATGGTCTCTGACCAACAGCCAGCAAGGAAATGGAGACTGTAATCACCCCGCTCTGAAGAAGTGTTTATAATATCCTCCCAATGGGGTATAATTTAGAGAGCTAGTAAAAATGTCACAGGCTTATATGGCTTGTGGAGATTACTAAAAGTCATCTGGCCCATATTCTCCTTCCTTTAGGAAAACTTAAACCTAAATCTTCCCAGAGGACTCTTATTTCTAAAAACACCCTGAGGTTCTATGACGTCAGTATAAATATATATTCTGTTTTTCCCTCTCTGAGAAATGTCCTCTTCATATCTACTCTAGATCACCCTCACCTATTTAAGTTTATTAAGACTTTGATACAAACAGCTCATACAACTTAATATCAGAAAAAAAAAAATACCCAATCAAAAAATGGGTAGAAGACCTAAATAGACATTTTTCCAAAGGACACATACGGATGGCCAACAGGCACATGAAAAGACGCTCGATATCACTGATTATTAGAGAAATGCAAATCAAAACTACAATGAGGTATTACCTCACACTGGTCAGAATGGCCATCATTAAAAATTCTAAAAATAATAAATGCTGGAGAGATAGTGTGGAGAAAAGGGAACCCTCCTACACTGTTGGTAGGAATGTAAATTTGTTCAGCCACTATGGAGAAGAGTATGGAAGTTACTTAAAAAACTAAAATTAGAGTTAGCCTATGATCCAGGACTCTCACTCCTGGGCATATTCTGGAGGAAACTCTAATTTGAAAAGATACATGCACCCCAGTGTTCATAGCAGCATTATTTACAATAGCCAAGACTTGGAAGCAACCCAAGTGTCCTTCGACAGATGCATGGATAAAGAAGATATGGTACATATATACAATGGAATTTTGTATATATAAGAAAATGAAATGATGCTATTTGCAGCAACATGGAGGGACCTAGAGATTATCATATTAAGTGAAGTAAGTCAGACAGAAAAAGACAAATACCATATGATATCACTTATATGTGGAATCTAAAAAAAAATGATATAAATGAACTTATTTACAAAACAGAAATAGACTCACAGACATAGAAAACAAATTTATGGTTACCAAAGGGGAAAGTTGGGGGAGAGATAAGTTAGGAGTTTGGGATTAACATATACACACCACTATATATAAGATAGATAAACAACAAGGACTTACTGTATAGCATAGGGAACTATATTCAATGTCTAGTAATAACCTACAATGGAAAAGAATCTGGAAAAAAAAAAAGCATATATATATATATATATATATATATATATATATATATATATATATATACCTGAATCACTTTGCTGTACACCTGGAACTAACACAATATTGTAAATTAACTATACTTCAATTTAAAAAAATGGTTAAAAAAGACTTTGACATGAACCAGAATTAAATTATTCATATGTTTATGTTGAAGCATAATGCTATGTTCTGCTTCATATTTAAATCACATATAAATAGAATTCTATCTGTGGTAAATCATTTCATATTTTTGGTGTTGGAATGGTGGTCAGGGAACTGCAGTAGCTGTGACAAAGACTAGCCAAGTGTTCACCAATCCTGATTCCTCTCACTTTACTTACAATTATCAGCTCCTTTTGCTCTTGGCTTGGGACTGTTTAGCAAGTTCCTGGCTAATGAAATTTGTGCAGAAGTGATAAAAGTCACTTCCAGGCCTGACCAAAAAAAAAAAAAAAAAAAAAGAAATGTGACCTATCTTCCATGGAGTCTTTCTCCTTTTCCCCTTGACTGGAAACGAAGATTTCAAAATAAAGAAGCAACACCATGGAAGGAATCCAGATACCTAAGTCACAGATTGGAAGACTGCGTCAGGGTGGAATGCCTGATCTTCATTTATCTTTGATGTGAAAAAGGACACAAACCTTGTGGGGGGACACTGAGATTAAGGGTTTAAGCAAATTTACCTTGTCCTAAGGGTGTAGAGTTTCATTATTTTAAAAATTAATAGTTTATGCATTTGAGAGCTCATAATGAAATACAGTTATTTCCAGATTTTCATATCTGTAAAATTGATTGATTGAATCATTTCTTCAATCAGTCAACCAAATATTAATTAACATAGGCAGCATTTATCAAAGACATTTTTGTTGACATATACAAAGTCTTGTGTTCAGCAAAGCTCAGCTTCTTGTTTTGAGTACGGATGAAAACTATTTAATCCTACTCTCTGGAGTGCTTCTTTTTCTCCATTTGCCCCAGTCACAAAGCTTAGCATATTTTAAACAATATTATTTTAAAAATTGAACACATGAGTGAGGATTAAGTAACCAGAAAACATCCCAAAAATGGAAGTAAGATTTTGGTTACTCATCACCATCTCTATCTCCGTAATGGAATCATCTGCCAAAGAATGCCTCATTAAATTTCCTTATTACAGCTCCTCTTATCCTGATAAACTTTATGAATTCCAGAAATCAAAAATATGTCTATTAATTTGTTATTTGCTTAATGGATGGACTCCCAAAGTAGTAAAAGCATTTCCATAAAGTAGATGGCTATTATATTTAATATCAAAAATAATATATGCTTATGACAACGTCAAACAATGCAAAGGTATATGAAGAAACTTATCAAACTCTCTAACCTCCAAATGACAGGATGAAAATTTAAATGTATCTTTTCATATCAGTCTCCATGCTCATGAAAACGGCTTTAAACCCAACTAACATGTGGACCTTTTTATCCCTCCATCCCTCACCGCAGCACATGCCTTTCATGGCCAGTGGTCCCTGTAGTCCATGGGAAACCTGCATTCATGAGAAGCTGCTGTAGCACTTATTCCCTCACTTGGACAACTTCTTACCTCAACTACTTGAGTCTCTCTTCTCTCGGATGTAAGAGCTTGTGCTAGTGCCATAGAAGTTTGAGTAACCAAGACATGTTGTCAATCACTGGACAGGTGTGGGGTTTACACATAAGGAGGGGAGGAGAATCTGTGGATAACACTTCTCCCCCCTTGTCCTCCAGTGGGACATTATGAGGCACACTTCAGACAATTTCAGAGCGTCTCCAACAGAATTGAGACCAGTTGTCCTTTCCTTACCTGTAACAGAATCATTAACGGATCACATATCACACAATTTATGGATTTCTCTCCCTTCGCTGTCTCACTTTCCCTGCATCTTCATTTGTGTTTCCAAGGATCACCTCCCAAGTGATCTACTTGCACTCAATTCTGTGTCTCTGAGTTTGTTCTGAAGGAGATCCAAATCAAGACTCCTACTCAATGTAATCATACTGTATACATTTTTCTAAGAATAGCTTTTTCTCATACCAGCAAGATATTATAGATATATTTCTGGTTTTATACATATATATATATACACACACATACACAGTATGTATAAATCTCAATCTGCAATTTGAGGGGTACATTAGATATTCTAATGCCTATTTCTTTATGAAGGAATACAATCCTTAAAACATATAAACTTTATTTTATGTATGCATGTGTGTGTATATGTGTATGTATCCATGTATATATGTACATATGCATATATGTATATATACACATATATGTATAATTATATACTTTCTTATTTCAAGACTAACGTATATTATTCTTGGAATATCTTCAAGAGTTGTAGTTTATCCTTCTCTTATGTTAAGCTCATGACACTTTCTGAGACTGTTAGTTAACAGAGGACATCCAGTTTATCCACAGTCACCAGTCCATGTAGGTGAGCACCTGTTATCTATCTATCATACCTATTCCCTTGACTTACCAAGTTCTGTTCTGTTTTTCAGGCACACTTGGCCACAGACATTTGTTTTGAGACTCTCCATTGTCCCATTTAGCTTGGACACATCAACTACTTATTTTTATTTTCCAGAAATATTGCCAACTCTCTATAGAACTGTCCAGATGCAGACCCAATTTCTTCAACTTTGGGAACCATGAGGCTCTATTTCTTTTGATTATCCTGTACCACTTTTCTGTCTGGAAAGTGAGAACTTCAATCTCACTTCTCTTTCAGCAGCACAGTCTCAAATACACTCTTAATATTCCAATTTATATTAAATGTATCCAACCAATTAGCAAGACAACTGAAAAACATGTAACTCGATTTGCTTTTGATTTTTAAGTATTTATTTTGCTACAGTAAATAAATTATTTTGCTACAATAAATATGCATTCATATTAATTGGTAATTTTAGTGATCTTAAGTTCTTCAGTAGTTTCTCATAAATTAAATGCCCAAGAAATATATTGAAATTGGTTACTATTAATCTGAAATTCTGATGTATGTATGAGGACAAGATTATGATTATGAATTTTCAAGGCATAATTCTTTTCTCCATGACCCTTTGTGGCATGGATATTGTTAGTTCATTCTTAGCTGAGAGGTATAGAATTTTGAAGGTCAATTTTTCCACAGAGTTCACTAAACTTTCTTCCCACCTTTCAAGGGTCCTAAGTTTTGCCTCTTGTATTCTCTGAAACTTCAGCTTTACTTAAGATCAGCATGCCCTCAGAACATGCCCCAGCTTTGGAGTTTGCTTCCTTTCAGGATTTATGAAGCCATAGGTTTAAAAAACCATCTAACATTGTGTAGACCTTTAGCTGAAGGTTTTTTAAGATATCAGAACCTCCTTGTTTGTTAAAAAATGGAAGTGTCAAGTATAAAGTGTTTATTATTAAATATGCATTCTCATTTGGGACCTTGACAGGGCGATTTGTTTCTGAGAAGAGGATTGTCAGTCAATCTTAATCCCAGAGAGAATAGAAAGGACTATACCTAGCAGAAGATAGCATGGGAATTTAGGTGATAGTGTAATTATTCAGAGCAGATATGCTTTCTTCTGAAGGCAGTCAATCCTCACTGACTGGAAAGGAGACCATGTTAAAAGGTTGAAGTCTCAGTCCCTAGAAAGGAGGACTTAATGGGTTGAATATTGTTCCTCCCAAATTCCTTTCCGCCCAGAACTTCAGAATGTGACCTTATTTTGAAATAGGGTCTTTTCAACGTAATTAAGGTAAGAATCAAGGTGAGATCATACTGGATTAGAGTAGATGCTAAATCCAATGAGAATATCTTTAAAGGAGACAGAAAAGGACCCTCAGAGATGCAGGGGAGCAGGCCATCTGAAGATAAAGGCAGAGATTTCTCTTGTTCTGCCACAAGCCACCAGCTTTCCTCCCTAAAGATTTTGAGGGAGCATGGCCCCTGCCAACACCCTGGTTTTGGCCTTTGGCTTCCTGAACTGTATTGTCAGATAATATTTCTATAGTTTTGATGTACTATGTCTGTGGTAATTTGTAATGGCAGCACTGGGGAATGATTACAAAGGGTTTGCAGGACCTGGTATATAAACAAGATCACTGACTAACACTGTAGATGTGAAAGTAAGATTCTTACGTAGTAGAGGGAGAGAAAGTCAAGTAGTGTCAACTAAGGAGCAGCAAGTGCATCAAAAGGGAATATGGACTTTCACTCAGGTTACCTGATTTGCCATCTGGCCTCACTAGGTGCTGGCTGTGTGGTTTTACTTCTCTGGACCTCGGTTTCCTAATCTCTTGAAGTGAGGAAAATAAATGTGCCTATTTCATAGGTTGTAATAAAGATTAAGAAACATAATGCAATTAAAGCACTTGACACAACAATGTCTGGTACATTTTAAGTATTATGTCTACAGCTACCAGGGTTGTGACAGCAACCTTGATGGCTATGGTTGTATGGACTACTACTATTACTCTTTCTCATTCTTCTTATTGAGAGCTTACTGTATTATTCACATTGTACCAAATGCTGGAGATAGAAAAGTAGACAGAAGAGAAAGTCAATTTCTGGTGTCCCTGATTTGATTTGATTTTTTAAATTTTTAAATTTTATTTTATTTTTTGTTTTTTTTGTTTTTGGTTGGGAGAGTGATAAAATAGATAATAAATAAAATACCTTAATCTGTTAGTGGAGAAAGGAAATAGGAAGTATATCTTTCCTTTTGCTGAAGTGTTCCCTTGTACCTTGCCTAAACCTTAGTAATTAGTTCCTCTTTAAAGAAACCCGGACTCCATCTTCATTTGAGCCCTATTGAGCCCATGACTAGAGTATGTATACATCTAGCAAAAGAGCATTCTAAGCAGGAAAAATAGCAGGAACAAAACTGAGTAGCTGCAGTGTGTCTTGTAAGGTCAACAAATGACCAAAAAAAAAAAAATAAAGTCCCTATGACAAAGGTGGTGTGAATGAGTGGAAGAGTAATAAGCATTAAAGTAAAAGGGGTGAGAGGTGCCACGTCATGGAATGCTTTGTGCGACAATGTAAGGAAACAACTTGGCTCTTATTCTGCGTGGAAAAGAGAAACCAGGGAAAGATTTTGAGCACATGAGTGGCATAGTGTGAATTACTAGGAGGACTATTATAGCTTCTCCTTTGAAAATAAATTAAATAGGAGCAAGTTTAGAAATAGTAAAACCAGTCTGGGAGGCTACTGAAATAACCCAGGGGAGAAATAATAGTGATTGAATCAGGATGTTAGCAGAAGAGCTGGTTAAAAGGTAGTCAGATTTGACCGATATTTGATATTTTGAAGGCAGAGGCAACGGGTATTTCTGACACTGAACATGTGGTATGAGAGAGCTGTCAGGAATGACATGAGGCCATTTTACCTGAAGGAGTGAGAAGTCTAAGTTGTTTTTTTCTGAGATGAAGTTGAGGGTGAGGAGGAAAAACAGGAACTTGTTTTTCATACAATGATTTCGAGATACCTACTAGACATCTGAGTGGTTATATTGATAAAGCAGTTGGCTGTATGGGTTTGCAGATATCGGGGCTGAAACATAGATTTCAAAGTTTATTGGTGAAGAGACAGCATGAAAATCCATGACACTGACAAAAATAACAAGGGAGAAAAAAATAATAAAAAGAGAAGCTACTCAAAAGCTTGCCTTTGGGGCAAACCATATTTTTAGAAAGCCAGAGTCTTCTTACTCAGAATATGTGTGCTATCCTTTGGACATGCCCTGGGCAGTCTACAGATACCGTTATTTTCCAATTCATTTCATACACTCAAGTATTCAGAATAAATCTGCTTTCCTCCATTTTTGTAAACTCATTTTCAGATTATGTTTCTATAATGAAACCTCATTACCCTGATGTTTATTTCACACACAGCCTTTTAAACTATGGTTAATTCACAGGCACCTCATGCCAAAAGGAAACTGTATCCACCATGCTTTCATTGGCTTTCTATATAAACAGGTTTATAATTTATTCAGCATATAAATAGGTTACTTCCAAAGACAATTTTTAGAGATTTCTTGTGTTTAGATTCCCATTATGTTTGAAGCTGTTGAAAACATCTGCTTATTTAGGTATTTAAAAATTAAAACTTTTGTTCATTTTGAACAGTTGCCAGGTGATGATGGGCACAGTCTGTTTTGGTATATAACTATTTTTTGGTAAAGAATTCATTTGTTATACAGTTTTTGTTTTTCTCAATAGATTCCATTCTTTCATATTTCTCTTTTATTGATGCTCTTTTGTGTTCAGAGTTGTTTTTGCAATACTATTTTTGAAACTTGTTTTTAAACTTAACCTAAAATACAGCTGTTATCTCATGTAAAAATGCTGTGGAATGCTGGTAAAAATACTGCATTTTTAGGAAACCTAAGATCTAGTTCCAGCTAGTTGCTTTGCAATTTATTAAATGTGTGATTAAAGTTATACACTTAAATGCTCTGAGCCTCAGTTTCCCCTTTTAAGAAAAATTGAATGCAATGATACTGTGAAGTTTGTTTCTGTTGTTCTTTCTCTGTTTCCACTTTTAATAAAAGTAAAATATCTAGTTATACAGTCCTGATCCAAGAGCAAAGGGGGCTGATAATTGTAACCAAAGTGAGAGGAATCAGGGTTGGTGAACACTTGGCTAGTCTTTGTCACAGCTACTGCAGTTCCCTTGACCACCATCCAAACAACAAAAATATGAAATGATTTACCACAGATAGAACTCTATCTATATGTGATTTAAATATGAATCAGAACATAGCATTATTATTTTTTTTTTCACACACACACACTGTATTTTATTTTTACAAGAGATAAATAGACTGACACCAAGCATTGTACATGGATGACCACAACAAAAGCAACAATGATTGCAATTACCATACATGAAACACACTCATACTATGTCATAATATTGACATTCAGTCCAGTAATCCTCCACTGTAACAGCTCCTTTACTTTGCAGTGAAAATTTATTTGTATATTCTTTGCCGCTGAGTCCTTGTTGGATTTTTTTTTTTAAATTCAGACAGAAAGTCACAAAAATTATACTCATCCTCATCAGTTGACTCAGTCCCATGTAATTAATTTTTTTTTTCATCTTGATCTTTTGTTAGCACTTTTATGAGTTCATCAGTTTTTCATTAGAGTTCTGAAAATTCTTATTCATTCAGTTCAGCAGTACAGTCAGTTACCAGAAACCTGTACTTGTCAGAGTCTTTTCCATGAATTTCTTAAAGATGAAACCCTTTTATAGGAACATATTTGCAAAAGCATCAGAGTACACACAGAACTGTCTGTAAATGACAAAAGACTTAAAAATGACCACAGTTAAAAATTTGATGAAAGTTCATAACAAGGCAGTTGACAAGAAAATTAGTTATTTCTGAGATATACATTTTAAGGTAATAACTAGGATTATGACTTATAACATTATACCAGAACATATAAGATTTTTAGAAATTTCATGTAATGTCTGAAACATTTATATTAACATATTTCCATACAAATAACCCAATGAAAGTTTAGTATTAGTTGTTTTGTTTGTTTGTTTTTTTATACTGCAGGTTCTTATTAGGCATCAATTTTATACTCATCAGTGTATACATGTTAATCCCAATCGCCCAATTCAGCACACCACCATCCCCACCCCACCACAGTTTTCCCCCCTTGGTGTCCATATGTCCATTCTCTACATCTGTGTCTCAACCTCTGCCCTGCAAACTGGCTCATCTGTACCATTTTTCTAGGTTCCACATACATGCGTTAATATACGATATTTGTTTTTCTCTTTCTGACTTACTTCACTCTGTATGACAGTCTCTAGATCCATCCACGTCTCAACAAATGACTCAATTTCGTTCCTTTTTATGGCTGAGTAATATTCCATTGTATATATGTACCACATCTTCTTTATCCATTCATCTGTTGATGGGCATTTAGGTTGCTTCCATGACCTGGCTATTGTAAATAGTAGAACATAGCATTATTCATCAACATAAACACATGATTTAGTTCTGGTTCATGCCAAAGTCTTTGTAAGTTGAAATAGGTGTGTTATGATTTAGAGTAGACATGAACAAGACATTTCTCAGAGAGGGAAAACGTGCATATATATTTAAACTGAGGTCATAGAGCCTCAGAGTGTTTTTAGAAATAAGAGTCGTCTGGGAAGATTTAGGTTTAACTATTCCTAAAGGAAGGAGAATATGGGCCAAATGACCTTTAGTAATCTCCATTAGACATATAAGTCTGTGACATTTCTATTAGTCCTCTAAATTATATCCTATTAGGATGTTATTATAAACACTTTATGGTGTATGTGAAAAATGTCTAGAAGTTTTGCTTACCATTCCTGAGAATTTCCTGTAATGAGAGTACTCATTTTAGCTATTCTAAATTATCTTTCTAATTGCTTAAACGATATAATAACAATAATAATAGTAATAATGATAATACAACTCTGGAATGTTTCCCTTGTCTTGGTCTCATTATGTAAAACTCTAAAGCACCTATAATGAGTGTCTTGAAGTCTGTGGTAATAAATCTGTCACTGGAGGGGAAGTGGCTGGGGGGGACCTAGATTTCACAGCCTCCTCTTTTTATTAAATTTTAAAAAAGTCAGTGTATCATGGATTATTCTCAAAGTTTCAGAATTAATATAAACCGCAATGATTTGGGAGTTGTGCATATACTTTTAAAATTTTTACTTGCTTCTATGGCCAACTATTATAGTGATTCCTGTTTTCTGAGTAAGACTCAACTCTAAGTGTAAAGACAAATAAGTAAGTCAGTAGAAAAATTCACCTGGTAAACATCATTTTATCTTCTGAATTACCCATTCCCTCTTAATGTGTTTCTGTTTGGTCATGATCTTAGAATCTGTTTCTTCGTTGCAAGGAAAAACTAAAGTCCTCCTAGCAACAGATGAGGATACCAGTGTCTCTACATCTTTGTCATCATTTGGAATTTTTTTATCTTTTCCTTTTAGCCATTCTGCTGAATTTGTAGTAGTTAATCAAATATGGTTTTAGTTTGCATTTTCCTGAGTGAATGAAATAAGTTGGGCATCTTTTTTACATAATTAATGGCCCTTTTAATGATATGTGTGTGTTCAAATATTTTATTCATTTCCAAAGTGTGTGTTCTGTCTTTGATTTAATAATTTGCAAAAAGAAGTTCATTTTAAACTCATTTACATAACAGTATTGTGAGTCATCACTTGACAGATGTCAGGTCAAGATTAGTAGAAACATCTAAAACAGAGAGGCAGGGTGGGTGTTCTAAGCATTGAGGTGGCAGATGAGACCATGGAAATAGGTATAATATCATAAGGGTAATATAGAGAATAAGACAATAAACAGAGTCCTTAGGAAAAACTGGGACCAGAGAAAGGAAAATAGGAAAAGGGCCTACTAAGTCAATTGCCAGGTAAGGGAGGGTAGAGTCCTAGCCAGCTGCTTCACCAGTCTTCACATTCCTATTGAGTGACTGAGCTGAAGATCCACAAAAGCGCTCATGTACACATGAAGCTGCCCCCACCCCAATCTCTACATATCCTTCAGCAAACGCAGGGGAACACATCAAACTGTGTGATTCTTGCAAATTCCTTTCTTTATCCTTGCTACCTCACTACTACTCACAAGTTCAAAACTATCATTTGCATTTAGGCACCAATGACATTATCGTCCCTACTCTCTGTTCACAAGGTCACCATAGAAACTGCAATACTGCAAGTTATCTTGCATTATCTGAACTTTTACC
This sequence comes from Balaenoptera physalus, assembly GCF_965194825.1. Classification (NCBI taxonomy): domain Eukaryota; kingdom Metazoa; phylum Chordata; class Mammalia; order Artiodactyla; family Balaenopteridae; genus Balaenoptera; species Balaenoptera physalus. The sequence continues at coordinate 105,208,231 of NC_138888.1, forward strand.
CCCTAAATGACTCTACCTTTGGATTTCTCTACAACCTCTTTGGAGATCTCCTCAAGTACTATGACTTTAAATACCGTATTCTGCATATTATTCTAACTATACTCAGATATATCTCTAGCCTTTCTCCTCTGATCAATTTCACACTTAAAATAGTTAGTAAGACAGCTGTTAGGACTTCACCATACAGGGTTCATTTTCCCACCAAAGACCTTGTAGATTGAGAGAGAGAATCTGAACATTTCTCATAATGGCCTCTTCTACTTACACCCACCTTCAATGTACATTACAGCTGCAGTGATTGTATTACTATGTAATTTATATTGTGGCATCTTGTGTTGAATTCCGTATTATCGTTTCGCATTTCACCAAAAGTAAAACCACAAACTCGTACCATCTCTTCAATATTTTGATGACTCTCAACCCTGTCTCCTCTGATTCCATTACCCACGGCTCTTCTTGCTCAGCCTGTTGTAGACACAATGGCCTCCTTGATTTCCTTAAATGCCCAGTAGACCCCTGAGGTCTTTGTGGAATGCTAAATTGGACGTCTGGAAGGCACTTTCCTCAGGAAATCTATAAATTTCACTTATGTTCTCTCTTCAGGTCTTTGGTCAAATGTCACCTCATCAGATCAATCTGTATTGATTATGCCAGTAAAATATCACTGTCCATTTTACTATCTCTCCAAATGGCTTTATACTTCTTTATGAAAGAAGTTTCTTCTTTAAATTATGAAAGAAGCCTGAGTTAAGGATTTTAATGCCAGGAAATCAGAGCAGGGGTTTGTTAAACTCATTTAGGGAAGATTCGAGAGAGACCTGAACTGAGGGAATGAAGAGCCATACTAAAGCCTCCTGGAGATGAGGGTTTAGTATAGATAAAACTTTGAACTGGAATTACAAATATCTGACTACAGACATTATGTGAAAACCAAAGATGGAGGAAGGAGTTCAGGGTAATTGGGATGATTTAATGTGTTTTTATTTCAGAGAATGCATCAATAATGATTTCAGCAACAGCAAATGAGAATTTGAAAAAAGCAAGTTTGAGATGATGGGGGAGTATAGACTTTTGTGATACAAATTAGAAACAGGGAAGGTATTTTTTCCCTAGATAAGTTAAACTATTTAACATCACTAAATTATTTCCACAGAACTTGGAAATATCTAAGGAAAAGGGAAAGTACCCTCATAGACATCAAAATTTCTTTGATTTCAAGCACTACTATGTATTCTTATATAAAAACAGCTAAAAATAAGAAATCCATAGGAACTACAGATAGCATATCTTAAAGCAGATGAAATATGTTTTTACCCATGGCATAGAAAAATCATCTTCATCACTCATCAGCTTGTTCAAACATGGGTAAAATGTACCTTTTCAGTTGACAAGATTGTCAGGTATCATGGAATTAAAATTCACCTTGTCCTGGAGAAGGTGTAGCTCATAAATTCAGACTTCAAAATTTGACCAGAACTACACAAAAGTCAAAAGGAACTTGAAATTACTGATGTATCTAAATACAATGTGGTATCCTGGATTACACACCAGGACAGAAAAATGGCATTAACGGAAAAACTAGTGAAATCTGAATAAATTCTCTTGTTTGGTTAATAGTATTATACTAATGTGAATTTCTTGGTATGGACAAAGTACCGTGAAATGTAAGATGTTAACATTAAGGAAACTGGGTTGAAGTGTATACCCGAATTTCTGTATTAAATTTACAACTTTTTTGCAAATATAAAATTATTCCAAAATAAAATGTTTAAAAAACTGATATATGAAATAGTTTCTCATTTTCAAATGTACAGTGATGTCATTCTTTTGATAAGATATAAATGTGGATTATAGCTTCAATTGTATTGTAGCATAACTCTTAAAAATGTGATCCAGGTCTTAGTGTTAATACTATAACTCATGCAAATCAAACAAACAAAACCAATTTATGACAAATTGCCAGTGGAAGAGCTTTTTTGTTTTGTTTTCTGCCTACCTATTTGCCCTGGTCTCAACAATGGTCACCAGTGAGCAACTGGGGTGTAGTAGACTCATGGCAAAGCCTCCAAAAATCAAGACCTGAGTCTTCTGAGAGTTCTTATCTCATGCTGACTTATCACTAACAAGCTGTAAATAAAGAAAACATTTAGCCACATAAACAGAGTCCTTGAATGTTCATACACCACTTAATTACTTGCTTTCCACCATTCAGGCAGGAGGTACCCAGACAGGAACAGTAGCCTGAGTCTCAAAACATTGTCACAGTTCATATTTTATTAGTTTTCATCTCCATATCAGGATGACCCAGTGGTCATCCTAAAGTGATTTTGCATCTTCACATTTCTTTTTCTAGTCACTTGGCATAATATTAGAGGTGTTTTACCCAGAGGCCGTTAGCCTTTCCTTTTTTAAGAGTACTTAAAACTAAGTGCTGGTTCTCATAACTGATATACCTGATCCCACACCATGGTTTGCTCACATAATTGCATTGAGAAATCATCAGCTAGAGAATGTCTTATTCCAAAATTAGAACTCATGTGTTTTACATTTTTGAATGAAAATAGTTGTTCCTAGAATATGTTATTTTGAGGTAACTTTAGATAGTTAAATGTTGTATTATTTTACAAACTCTTTCAGAAATAAAACATGGAATAAGTGTTTCTTTTGCTTTGAAAAGCTTCTTTCATCAGTGACATAGTGTTGTCTATGGAAACCATCCACTAAGATCTACTCGAAGAGACACCAAGAAAAATATTTCAACAGTACTCTCAGCAGTAAAAACAAAACAAAACAAAGCAAAAAAAAAAAAAAAAAAAAGTTTTTGGATATTTGGAAAATAATGAATCTCTTTATAAAAGCTTATTTTCCAGAACAAAAACGCAACAAAAGATACATTTGAAAATAGTCTAATTTTGTCTAGTGTCAAATTGTGAGTGTATATGTTTTATTTTTAAAAATTTCTATATTAACTTTACTGAGGTTACAACCATCTCCAGAATATTTCACAAGTCCTGATAAGTATGTTCTTGAGTAGCCATGCAGACATTCACTTTACTTCATGTGAATGAACTGCTGTATCATGTTATGTCTACAGAGAACCAGAAGATGAAAACCCAACTGAATGTTAACATTATCTCATCACTTAAGCCATAAATTAGTGAGGGTTGAAATCATAAATAAAGGTTGTTATCAACATATCAAGATAATTGAAATAGACATTGTTATTCATTCATTTTATAAAAATCATAAAAAGTCTGAGTTTGTAATAAAATAGTTTTACATAAAATAAAAAGTAATCATATAAAAATAAGCAACAGAGTTAAAAGCTAATAGAAAAATAGCAATTAACTGATAGCTAATTAGCTATTAGCAAAAGAGCTAATAGCTATGGATACACACAGGTGAATATAGTGTAATGCTACTCGATCCCTGTGTATATTTTCACATTCTTTACCATTCTGTACAACAACGTTTTCCTGGTTGTCACTTTAACCTTTTATAAACTCAGTTTTGCTTAGTAATCTTTTTAACACTCTTATTTTCTTACTTCTTATTTTCTGCTTTCATAATAGTCATATGTCTTCTTCACTGATAACTTTTAAAAATCATTTGCTAACTTATTCATGTCATTTTTATTTCTGTTCTTAAAATTACGTCAGAGAGGATTCAGTTTTTTGACTACAGAAGATTCATCTTAGCCATAGTGAACTAAGATGTGCATAAAAGATCATGGGTGAAAACCAAGAACAGTGAAGTTCTTGGCTACAGTGACATTGCTTAGAAAGGAAGACCATGCTCTCCTTCAAAAAATTAACACTGTGCAACAAAAACCTGAGTTAACCTTAGGAAGTAGTAATACTAATTACCAAATTCCCTGAAAAGTTGCCAGAAAATTATTTGCTGCAACTCTGAGTGAATACATATGTGTATACATATACAGTATATGTTTGTATACAGATTCAAAAATGTATGCAGGGTTAAGTAGATAAATATTAAAGATTCTTATGGTCTGACATTCTGTCATAATTTAGCTACCTTCACTTGATAATGTTTAGCAATGAAAATGTTTGACATCCATATTTTTACTTTATTTTAAACAAAGTATATCATTATTTAGGATGTGTTATATTTACTGCAAATTATTTTGTTCTCCTTTACCGCACTACATTTCCTTTATAAATTAAACATTTGTGCAATCCTGAAACAGTAATTCCTGTACATTAGATAGATTTAATCTTATCAAACTCACTATAGCATAAAAATACTTTATATTTAACATAACTGCTAATTACTATTGATTATATGAGACATAATTCCATTCAAAACTTTGATGTTATACCTGAAAATCAGGCAATTAGCATAGTGAATCTGATAGTTAATGACAATGATCAATCAAAAAACTCAAGAAAGAATTTGGATTCTCTGCACCTCAGTGTTTTTCAACTAGAAAATGGAAAGAATACCTGCCTCATGTGTTGTGAGGGTTAAAAAAATTATAGCCGAAAACATATTTACAGCAGCAACAAATACAAAATAAATAAACTTCTAATAGCTGATTTCAGCATGTTTTAAATTATAAGGCATTTTATAGGAGGCACGAAAAGCATTGACAATGACAAAAGGAGAAGAAAAGAAGAAGGAGGAGAAGGAGAAGGAGGAGGAGAGGGAAATGACATGCATGAGGGAAAAGGGGGAAGATGTCAAAGAATACGCTCTCGAATGGAGTGACTTTTAAGGTTCTTGCAAAGTTTACCCTTACCATTTCTTGTCCACTTTGTACTAGCAGTATGATTGTTTTAGAATTCAGATGTAAGCACTATACATATGTACCTAAACATTTTGTATGACACTGTATCTTCTACAGAATTATGAACAATTTTTATTCTTGCATTAACACTTCACAGTCTGGGTGACTTAAGCATAACTTATGCCACTATCTGTTGTAACCAAATGGTTCTTTTTTATTTCTGCACAACAACATTTGCACATGAAAAGCAATCTTATTAGTATCACCTTTCATAATAATAAATAGTGAATCTCAGTTAGAGAGTCATATCTCTAGGATATGAAATGCAGATTTAGAGTGAGAAGCTTGTGAAATTTAAATAATCTACCAGAAAATTTTATTTACTTATGTAAGAAAGAATCTCTACACTAAATTTGAGAATAACCACTGTGGCACTATTGCAAAACCTGTGCAAGCATATGCAGTGCACTTTGATAGTTTTGCTTTTAATCTGGTTAATCCATTGCCTGGAGTGGTTTCCATCTTCTCTACATAGTGGTCCCTGGACCTGTGCAAAACTTACCTTTCACTTGAAAATATGAAAACCCTGTAGGTATTACTCAATAGTCATTTTATCCTGTTCCACTGGTAGCAATTAGTTCATTCTACTGTTATGTCACTTATTTCATTGTATGATAATTATTCCTTTATATTTCTATCTCCCAAATAAAATATAAGTCCCTCAAAGTCTGGTTAATCTTTATCTTTCAGAACATTGCATAGTGCCTGGTGCATAAAGCATGGTTCATAGCAGTCATTTAAAATCAAGTAGAGGTTTACAACCTTTGTTGCATTGCTTAAAACTCTAGGTCTCCATTTCAGATGTTAAGCCTCAGGTATGCTTTTCCAGAAGTGTAGCTCAAAATATAATTCCTGTGTAAACCTTCTTTTTTCATTTTTTTTAAGTTTTAGTGAAGTATAGTTGATTTACAATGTTGTGTTAATTTCTGCTGTACAGCAAACTGACTCAGTTATTCATATATATGCTCTTTTTCATATTATTTTTCCATTGTGCTTTATCACAGGATATTGACTATAGTTCCCTGTGCTATACAGTTGGACCTTGTTGTTTATCCATTCTATATATAATAGTTTGCATCTATTAATCCCAAATTCCCAATACCTTCCCCTCCCCCCCCCCCCACCTGCCCTTGGCAACCACAATTCTGTTCTCTATGTCTGTGAGTCTGTTTCTGTTTCATAGACAGGTTCATTTGTGTTATATTTTAAATTCCACATATAAGTGATATCATATGGTATTTGTCTTTCTCTTTCTGACTTACTTCACTTAGTATGATAATCTCTATGTCCATCCATGTTGCTGCAAATGGCATTATTGTATTCTTTTTTATGGCTGAGTATTATTCCATTGTATATATGTACCATATCTTCTTCATCTGTTGATGGACATTTAGTTGTTTCCATGTCTTGGCTATTGTAAATAGTGCTGCCATGAACATAGGGTTGCATGTATCTCTTTGCATTATAGTTCTGTCTGGGTATATGCCCAGGAGTGGAATTACTGGATCATATATATGGTAGTTCTATTTTTACTTTTTTGAGGAACCTCCATACTGTTTTCCATAGTGCTTGTACTTATTTACATTCCCACCAACAGTATAGAAGTGTTCCCTTTTCTCCACACCCTCTCTAGCATTTATTGTTTGTAGACTTTTTAATGATGGTCATTCTGACCTGTGTAAGGTGGTATCTCATTGTACTTTTGATTTGCATTTCTCTAATAATTAGCAAAGCTGAGCATCTTTTCATGGGCCTATTTGTCATCTGTATGTCTTCTTTGGAGAAATCTTTATGTAGGTCTCCTGCCAACTTTTTTGATTGGGTGGTTTGTTTTTTTGTTATTGAATTATATGACCTGTTTGTATATTTTAGAAATTAAGCCCTCATTGGTCACATCATTTTAGACCTTCTGTTAATAGTGGTTCTTTTTGAAAGAAATTATGGATGAATACGGTGGAGGAAGGAATTTTTGATGTTAATGCAAAACAAAATTAAATTCTAAATAACAATCTTAGGAAAATTTAAGATTACAAAATAAACTTTCACAAGAATTCCATTCCCACATTTCTGTCTAATGTGGGGACCTGTGTGAACATTTATAACTTTCATCTATCTTTTTATGTTTTCAGTCACCATAATATATAAACTTTTATAATGGATTTATCATAAAGAAATCTCTCAAGATTTCAAAAATTATGGCTATTGTCTGTGTAATAGCCTCTTTAGCATCTGAAGCCCTTATTTAATAAATATTTTAATTGGTTGTCCTGAATAATAAATGATAAATAAATTGTCATTCATTTATTTTGTAGGTATACATAATGTTTTTTTGTTTTGTTTTTTGTCATCTAGAGTGTTTTGGAATTTAGGTAAAATAAACAAATGGTTTTGATATTTTCTTACAAATATGTGTATGAGTAATTTAAAAAAAATCATGTCACAATAAGTATATTAATGAAGAAAATGTTTATATGCAGAGCAAATAGTTTTATTCAACATTTAAAACACTGGAAAAAATAAAATGTATTGACCTACATAATACTGTATGAAGATATAAAAAAGTACAGGGAAAGGCTATTCTGGTTATTTTTTCCTGTGACTGCATAGTATTGTTTTCCTTTCTAATTGATGCCCTTTTAATTTCCACCTATTTAGCTACTCTATCCTCTTCCTACCTATGTGTCTATCCGTCTATTGTTCTTTCTATATTCACCAGTTTTATCTGAAGTCTGGAAAGTTTAAATAAAAGTGTAAACTTTAAAAAAAAGTTTTTCTTTTAACTTGCACTATGAATTAAAGTATTTTTGCTATTCAAACTAGGATTATCTATCCCATGACATGATATTAATCATTAAATGAAAGGATAGTTTAGCTTAAGCTTCCTTTTAAATTAGGATTGAAAGTTGCCACACATACACACGTAGCCTGTTTAAATTTTATACATGAATATAGAGAAAGTGATTTGATACATATTTTTTTTTATGGAAAGAAGTTATTCATTGCATATACTTACATCTAATTAACACCCATAAGGTTTTTTCAGATTTGCATATAAAGAGCTTGGAAGTCACTGCTCCATCTTAACTGTAAATAAAAATCTGAGCAGAGTGAAAAAACAACAACTCTTCTTGGATCCATAGGATGGGGGAGGACACAGGGCAAACTACTGTTCCCAAGATTGGAGAAACAGATAGCTGCATATGGGGGTTGTGCTCACGGGAACAGAGACTTACCAGCTGACACCTCTTGGGAACCAGTGTCAGGGTAGGAAACCTGAACTGCAAATGATGAATTGGTGGCAGTTTCACAGCCTGTACCATGTTCTATCTACCTATTACTTGATGCACATGTGGACAAGATTCACCCCAGACTCCTTGGCTTATGGTGCTGAATCCCATGACTCCCTCAGAGACACTTTTGCTCCTGGATGGATGCCAAATGTTAGTTGTTAAATTGGGAACAAAATGAGGGAAGTCTTATGCTACCAGAATGCTGACATCACTCCGTACTCTTTCTTTCAGCTTTGTTTTGAACTGACAACATTAATGTTGGCATAATCCAAAAGGAAAAGAGAAATCATCTTTCTCATATCAGAAAAAAAATTTGGACAGCTAAAATTTTATTCAGTTTTTGGTGTTTAATATTTAGATACCTTAGCATCCTATAAGCCTACTTGGTAATTTTTTTATTAAATATTTTTTCTGTTTTGTCTTTGAAACTTCTACTGTATCCAAAAACATGTAGCCCAACACTATTTATTGAAATGTCCCATGTGTTAACAAATGTTTGTTCATTACTGGCAAATAGAAACACTTCTCCCTTTACTCACTTAACAATGCAAAATTACATATGACATTATTAATTTCCAGAATGTTAGAAACTATTAGAGTTCATAAATCAAGCCTACTAACTGCAAATCCAGTCACCTTAAGATGTGAACTCAGTGGGGAAACTGAACAAAGTATGACTAGACATAAGTGGGAAAGGAAGTCTTAAGTGAAGAAGGAACATTTAAAAATATATAGTAGTGGGGGCTTCCCTGGTGGCACAGTGGTTGAGAATCTGCCTGCCAATGCAGGGGACACGGGTTTGAGCCCTGGTCTGGGACTATCTCACATGTTGCGGAACAACTAGGCCCGTGAGCCACAGCTACTGAGTCTGCGCGTCTGGAGCCTGTGCTCCATAACAAGAGAGGCCGTGATAGTGAGAGGCCCGCGCACCGTGATGAAGAGTGGCCCCCGCTAGCCACAACTAGAGAAAGCCCTCACACAGAAACGAAAACCCAACACAGCCAAAAAAAAAAAAAAAAAAAAAATATATATATATATATATATGTATATATATATATATGGTAGTGGGTAAATATAAGCTGAGTGAGAGGTACCCAAATCTATGAATTTGGCTGAGATCAGACATATGTGTAAAGACAGAGGGACAAAGGGGCAAAGTGTAAGTTTGCATCAGAAAGCCATGAAAAGGAGTCTGAGAATTATTTAGCACACCTGAAGAGAACAAGAGAGCGACATATTATTTCCTAGAAATGTCTTGCTTGTCCTCCTGAAAAAATGAAAAATCTGTTTCAATGGAACGCCTTTGTACTTGTTTTCACAAACAAAGGTATAATGAAGACAAGAAATAAGAGAAATAAAACTAACACAATACCTAACAAGACAATTCCTGTCAAGTATAATCAAAGGACACAGCATTAGCTATTTTCCAGTAAGCGTCTTAATTTCATAATAACTGAGAAAACAAAGAAATGTCTGTGATAGTCCTTTATTGAACATAAGCATAATCAAAAATAGGATCTTAGTAAGTCTGAGACAATATTGCTCAGAAGCATAATTGGGGTGAAAAGTCAGAATTTAAACAATACTTTTAGGAATAAACTATAAGCATTAGCACACATCACAATAAGAAAGATAACATTGATTTAGATAAGTATAAAGTAAGAACAAGAGAGTCCATCAGAGTGATTCTTAGCTTTATGTAGTGAAAAAACATAAACAAAATATTGAATAAAGTTCATTTTGGCCTAAAGGTTATAGAACCAAATCACAGGAAAAAAAGATATGAAATCTGGGTATTTATTGAACTCTTTCTATGTTCCAGACAAAATATTAGATTTTCATTTGTTCTATACAAAAACATTCAATATAGATATCATAATCTCCACAGTCAAGTTCATAAATTTAATTGCCCAGGGTCTCATAGCTGGGATTGTATGTATAAGAAATAGGTAAGAACACTTGCTTTATCTTGCTCTAAATTCAATTTCGCTATATCATGATAATATGTTATATTATAGTTTACTTGATATAAACTTCTAACTTCATCAGATAATTATAATAGCTATTTTATCTCCAGCACTTAGAATTTATGAAGTATTTTTAAAAACTATATTGGCCTTACACCAATGAGGAAATGCTGAGAACAGTGAAGTAATCAGAGAACAAATAACTTGACCAGTCACCAGTTTGAGTCATATTTATTAAAATAAAATGTATTATGTCCAAGTATTAATTACTAACACTTTTGATGAACACTTATTCCTTCAGGTCGATTTAATGCATATGGAGTGTAGTAAATTAAACTGTTTCCCCAAAGCCATAAAGAGTTAATATACCTTTTTCATCTGCTAAAATCTATTGTCTATGACTACCATTTAATTGCTTAAGTGTGCTTTAAAACCAATATATTCCAATAACTAACCATAAAAATTTGCCCTCTAAAATCTTTTACAAAGACTCTTATTTCTAATTCCAGTATCTAATTAGGCAATAGAATTTAAAACTGGAGAGGAGGGTTGTTGGAGTGCAGAGAAGAGGGGCTACATCCCTGTTGTTTGATCTCCTTGGCAGATTTTCTTTGTGTTACTTTGAAATCCCAGATAGGATATACTTATTATATTTAATTCTTTGTCATGGAATATACTAAGTGACTTCAAAATGGTAAACCATGAAATCAACTCAGACCCATACTCTTGGTTATTCCATCCCTGATGTCATCATTTTAACATTTTACAGTTGGCTGGGCCATGTCTGACTTGTGAACTCTTGAATCCCTGCTGCCTAGCAGAGTATCTGATACATACCAAGAACTCAACAACTAAGTGCTACAAGTAGGAATGCATATTCAACTGACAGACTTAAAAACCATCCTATTTTATATTCATGTACCAACCAGTCTTTATTAAATATATTTACATACAACATGTAATGTTTTATACATACACATGTAATCTTATATGATGTACTAATATTGCAGTAGGTATTACCACTCCAACTTGTTCAATGGATATTGATGCTGAAAGGAATTTGAGGGGTTGTTTAGTGTCATACAGCTAATGGGTAGCAAAGGCTGGAGTGAACTGGGAGTCCACTAATGTTCATATTTACAGAGCAATAAAGTCAAGATATCATGGTGTAATAAAATTAGTGAATAATGCTATGCTGCTTTTATTAACCTATTATAATGAACATATCATTTAAAGAGTTAATAGAATCTTATAAATTCATCATAAGTAAGCTGCACCTTCATGATCCTCATATCACGGTTTAGACTCTGTCTTGTGTTATAAAGTATAAAAAGGCCCAAAGTACATAAGGCAAATTATTACTGAATAAGGATTCAAAAGAATCCACAAGCACAAGTTTAATAACAATTGTCTATTTCAATGAAATTAGAAACATATTAGAGCTGATGATTCATATAATATAATATCATTTTTTTTTTTTCTAATTTTTATTTATTTATTTATATATATTTTTTGGCTGTGTTGGGTCTTCGTTTCTGTGCAAGGGCTTTCTCTAGTTGTGGCGAGCGGGGGCCACTCTTCATCACGGTGCGCGGGCCTCTCACTATTGTGGCCTCTCTTGTTGCGGAGCACAGGCTCCAGACGCGCAGGCTCAGTAATTGTGGCTCACGGGCCCAGTTGCTCCGCGGCATGTGGGATCTTCCCAGACCAGGGCTTGAACCCGTGTCCCCTGCATTGGCAGGCAGATTCTCAACCACTGCACCACCAGGGAAGCCCTATAATATCATTTATTAATAAAAGTAAGTAAATAGAAATCCTCCCAGAAAAGATGGTGAAGAAACTTATACTTTCTATGAGACTTTCTTAACTTGACCAAGGATTCAGTAGAATAAATCTTATACATTACTGTTTATGTTGAAAAGCTTTTACTTTCAGAAACACATTAAGAAAATCACAGTTAGCGAAATAGTACTACATCATTCATTGACCATTCAAAAGCATAATAAGCACAAAGAGATACAGAGGTAGGGGCATTTCATTACTCTTTATTTAAGATATAGAAATGACTTTCATAGCCAGGACATGGAAGCAACCTAAGTGTGCATCCACAGATAAATGGTTAAAGAAGATGTGGCACATATACACAATGGAATATTACTCAGCCATAAAAAGAAACAAAATTGAGTTATTTGTAGTGAGGTGGATGGAACTAGAGTCTGTCATGCAGAGTGAAGTAAGTCAGAAAGAGAAAAACAAATGCTGTATGCTAACACATATATATGGAATCTGAAAAAAAAAAAAAAAAAAAGGTTCTGAAGAACCTCGGGGCAGGACAGGAATAAAGATGCAGACATAGAGAATGGACTTGAGGACACGAGGAGGGGGAATGGTAAGCTGGGACAAAGTGAGAGGGTGGCATTGGCATATATACACTATCAAATGTAAAATAGATAGCTTGTGGGAAACAGCCGCATTGCACAGGGAGATCAGCTCGGTGTTTTGTGACCACCTAAGGTGTGGGATAGGGAGGGTGGGCGGGAGACACAAAAGGGAAGAGATATGGAGATATATGTATACATATAGCTGATTCACTTTGTTATACAGCAGAAACTAACACAACAATGCCTAGCAATTATATTCCAATAAAGATGTTAAAAAAAAAAAAATGGCTTTCAATGGCATGTAATAATAGAATGCATGAGCTGAAGAGAACTCTATCCTATTTTTATTTGGGAATATATTAAATGAAGAAATAAACATATCCTGTCATAGGTAATAAATGTCACTCAGAGGCCACAGAATTTTGCTAAATATTTCAAATTTTTTACCTAAACACTATTCTTCAAATCTTTGATCAACTGATTAACCCAAGAAATATTTTGAGAAATACTGGAAAAATAGAGCATAACACTGTATATCTACTAACGACCCAGGCCTTATCTCTACAGAATTCAAAATACATTATAGATTTTTACTTTTATATAATCCATTTGCAAACGTTTCTGTGCAATAACTTACCCCATAGCAATGTATCTTTTTTACATGACATTTCTCACAAGAGACAATGTAGTTTCAGCCATTTAAATAAAATTCTGAATTACTACACTAACATAATTTCAAAAATACTGCATAAATGCCCCATAAGGAAATGGAGCATTGCATAGATTTTAAAATATGGAAGGTTGTTAATCTATGTCACCTTTAAGCATGTATTAGTTTAAATTAGACCAGTGTCTTTGATAAGGATTTTAACTCTGGTAGAATTTTCAGTATCAAAAAGGATAATTAGTTTTATCTAACAAGTCAAAATGAAATCCCAGTCACACTGAGGCTGAAGAGATCATGGTGTTTGTTGTGGGGATATGGTGGACATAGTGATCAAGTTCTACTCAGTCTGTTTAAAATCCACTTATTTACTTTCTTATAAAGGTTATGGAAGGAGTCCTAAGTGGACCTGACAGTGCACATTAGTATCGTATGGAATGGTGGAAGCCTGTTATTTTCAGTTAATTTGAATATAAAGCCTTGTCAAAAAGAATTTGTCAAGAAGAGTTTCTGATAACAATACATTGATCTTTGTAACTAAGCCTACCTTTTCAGTAGTGATGTTTTCAGGGTAAATCTCTAGGTCCTATGAGCATTCTTCAAAACAGTTACAACATTGAAGTAACAACAAAAACAAAAACAACAAAAGGGACCCCTACTTTTTCATAAACATGCACTAGATGAAGCGATCTAATAGATCCATCTCTGTCAATAAACATGTTGTTCTAAAGAAATAATGGTGCTGATAGTAAAAGAAGAAGTAGGATGTTGCCTTAAGACTATAAGTCAGAATAAATAACAAAAATAATAGGTAATAGCTAATTTCATAAGACCTAAGAATTTGAGATGAGGGAATATATTTAATTTAGAAAATATACAAGTAGTCATTAAAAATTGTAGCATAGTCAGACAGAGAAAGACAAACATCATATGATATCACTTATATGTGGAATCTAAAAAAAAATATACAAATTAACTTATTTACAAAACAGAAACAGATTCACAGACTTAGAAAACACACTTACTGTTACCAAAAGGGAAAGGTGGGGGGGAGACATAAATTAGGAATTTGGGATTAACACATACACACACTATAATATATAAAATACATAACCAACAAGGACCTATTGTATAGCTCTGGGAACTCTACTCAGTATTCTGTAATAACCTAAATGGGAAAAGAATCTGGAAAATAATAGATATATGTATAACTGAATCACTTTGCTGTACACCTGAAACTGACACAACATTGTAAATCAACTATACTCCCATATAAAATAAAAATTAAAAAAAAATAAAAACTTAAAAAAATAAGCACTTCTTAAAAAAATGTGTAGCATAGTGAGAATGAGAATATCAAGAGGAACAGGGGAATCACCTTTATATTGTTCATTAGCTGCAAAATCTTTGTGTGGATTTTGATCTACCATAGATCTCTCTTTAGGAAATTTGAGAAATCTCTTAATAGTTGCCAGTCGACAGTAGTAAATGACAAAAGAAGAGATTTAGTAGCAAGTAAAAAAAATTATATTGCTAATTGTTTTGATTCAATACACACAAAATTTACTCAAGTGCATTAGGTCAATGATTATACAGGTGGGTGGCAGGAAAAATAATGAAAAAAGACCTTTTCATGTGTTTGGGTTGGGAACAAATGAGAAAGAGATTTCCAGATGGAAAATCATAGAAGAAAATAAAGAAAGCTGTTATGGGTTGAACTGTGCCCTCTCAAAATTTATGTGTTGAAATCTAAGCCCCTTGTACCTCAGAATGTGATCCTTACTTGGAGATAGGTCACAAATTAAAATGAGGTCATTAGGGTGGGCCCTAATCCAATGTGATTGGTGTCTTTATAAAAAAGGGAAAGTTGGAGAAGACACAGACACAGGGAGAAGGCCACATGAAGATGAAGGCAAAGATAAGCGTGATGCTTTCACAAGCCAAGGAGCTCCCAAGATTGCCAGAAGCTGGGGGAGAGACATGGATTAGATTATTCCTCACAGCTCTCAGAAAGAACCAAACTTGCTCACAATTTAGTCTCGGACTTCTAGCATCCAGAAGCATGAGACAAAACATTTCTGTTGTTTAAGACACTCATTTTGTGGTGCTTTGTTCTGACAGCCCTAGCAAGTTAATACAGAAGCTGTATGCAGTGTAGCAAAGTAGAAAAAAATATCAAATTTAGTTAGCAAATAAACGTTCAGAATAAACCAGCTGTTTAAACCTGCATCTGAAAGCAAGTAGGGATAATGTAATTTTAGAAAAGTAAGATATTTTTTTTTTTCATTTTTCCTCAGATAGTGTTAAACTATCCTATCGATTTTTTTCCTCTGTTATTTGTTTGCTTTAGAGTGAGAAACGAGCCTTTGCTCTTGTCTCACAGAAAAGTCTTCCTCCTTTTTGCATATTTAAAAATGTTGCTTCCATTATCACGTCATGTGGTCAATTTTAGTTTTTTAATTTCAATCTACTTATAAAAATAGGCCCATTTAAACTTGCAATTTTTCTTCATTGTGTCAGAAAATTCACATATTGAAAAGGGCAAAAAATGTGAAAGTGCAGTTTAACAATTAATTATAAAGCAAACAGCTGTATAAAAACCCAAGTTATGACAAAGAAAATTCCCAGGACCTTGGATCCCCTGGTGTATCCTAACCTAGTCATAAATTTCGCTCTTACCTTTAGAACCAGTCGTTATCCCATTTTACGGTAATAACTTCTTCACTTTTCTTTATTATTGCATGTCATGTATGCATTCCTAAGCAATACTATTAAGTATTGTTTGCTTTTGATTTTTATAAAAACTTATCCATTGTTTCATGTCCTACTTCTTTAACTTTTTTGTTTTTGTTTACAACAGCAATCTATTAATTCTAATTACTCTACATCAATAATTATTTACTTATTTTACTCTGGATGGATATTTGGTGTTAACAGTTTGGGGATATTAAGAGTAATGATGCTATGACCATTGTTTATACATCTCCTGTTGAACATATGCACAAGATTTTCCAGGGAATATACTTATGTTGGAATTTCTGGGTCATACAATTTTCTTTCCAATCTCTACTCCTAGGAATACTGGAAACACCCTTGCTCCACTATGGGAATATATTACATTTTTTGGTACAGATTTCTTAACATATTTTAAGTGTCTTCATTACAGAATAGGAATAAAAATAATCTCTCAAATTTTCTAATAGATATAAAATGCAATCACATTTCAATTTCACTAGTAACATTTTAATTGATAAATAATAATTTAAGTAAGGAGAAGATGCTATTGGATTCAGTAATTATTGGTAATTCTTGGACTCTCTTGGAACAAAGTCCTAAAAGACAAAATTCTAAAATGAAGACCAATCAATCCAGGGTATCACCAAAGGAAAGTGGGGAAAGAATCTATTTTTGCACTTAATTCATTTCTGAACTCTAAATCACATAAGCTTCAATTATTAAGTACTATATGGGTTAATGTTTTAAAATGAAGGATTTGCCTCTTAATGTGAACTTTTCAGTTCATCATAAAGCGAAGAAGGTAATGTCTTTAGCATAGTTACTCCCAGAGAAACTAGTTCTCTTTTTGTGCTGTCTGCTGGCAAATACAAAAGAGAGATTTGGGAAAAAAAGTATTTCCCGCATGAAAACATGGCAGAATATCAATAGGTTGAAGTAAGGCAGCTTCTCCTAAAGCACTGAATGTTCTACACGAGTCATTTTACTGGAAATTCAAATATTTTATCTGGAATCTCTTAGGTTTATTAATTCTCACTATAAAACTAAAAATGTATTCTTCAAATAAAAGTCACCTAAACATAACTGAAGTCACCTTAGCAACAGTAAAGTATTCAAAAAATATAATCATAAACATATTAGAGAAATAAAACATTAAATCTAAAAAAATATAAGAAACTTTACAATTCTCTCCATGAGTTAATAATACTTTAAGCATGGAAAGATCAAAGCAAAATATTTCCTTAATTTTAACTAAAACTTTTGCATCCTTTAAACTACAAAGACTTATGACTATTGTATAGAAGGAAGTGATTTTTTGAATATCTAATGTAATGCTATGTCCCTTTGAAAAATAACCTTATTAATGATACTTTATTAAATGAGATACAAGGAGAGATATTTTCTTAATTTTAGTATTTCTAAATACCTAAAAAATATTTATTTCATTTATTTTTCTGTTTTTGCCCATGTTGCTTTTATGTTTCCTTACCCTCTTCTTGAAAAACTGGTGACAAAGGAAGGTCCAGTGCTAGGATTCTGTGCCTAAGCTTGTGGTTATAACATGTTTTTGTTGACTTTGTGGTTCATCTAGTGTCTGAAAAACTTAAATCAGATGTAACAGAATGTTTAAGGTAAGAAAAGAAGGCAGTCTGTCTAAAGATTTAGTAAGGGCTAATTATATTTGCTAGATAACAAAGTCCAGCTCAATTAGTTGACAGATATCAATAGGCATGGCTGCCACAATAAAATATGTCTCAGTAGAGGCTGTCCAAGTTTATAGAAATAACTGTCTCATAGATTTGCATCTTGGTATTCATATGGTCTGTTTTGATAGAGATGTCTCATTCAGTTGGGAAGAGGAAAATGATAAATTATTGTTTATAGGATGTCAGTCCCAAGCATACTAGGTAAAATTATGTTTGGAATCATTTGGTCTATTAGATTTATATAACAAGACAAAGAATGTGTACTCTTGCCTTCCGTGATAATAGGATAGGTATTTGCATGTGTGGAAAGTAGATGTGAATGCAAATACTTAGGCCTATGAAAGAGCCTTCTTTTTTGTTCTGGTGGAAGAATAGATTGACTTTTTTGAAAAGCATTGACGTTGAAAGAAGTTCCTTTTGAAGTCTAGAGTGGAAAGGTAAAGGGTCCGTCCTTTAGTGATAACTCAAAGAATCCCCTTAAATATGAGGCAGATACAGGAATTTGGAGGAACCCTGAGGCTTCCATAAGAAAGAGGGCACATAACCAGCAATCAAATTAGGGTTGTGAGATTGTGTTATGAGTTGAATGAAAGAATGCCATAGTTTCCAGTGTCCTTGCAGGGATGGATAAATTATTAAAGGGAAAACAACTTGTGTGAGGGCAAGAGAGAAATAGTACTGTGTAAAGCTCATTAGGTACATCATGGTGGGGGAGAAAGAATCCCATTTGGAGGAGCAAAAGGGAAAGAAAGGGAAAGAATTGAGGGTAAGAATGTCTTAGATTTGAGGGAAAAAGAGCATTGGAGGAAGACAGATATGGCCTTTAAGTGATTTGGTAACTTCAGATAAGGCATATTAAGGTTGTGGAAGAGCTTGCTTGAAATTTGACTGGGAGAAGAATTTTTTTTTTTTTTTGCTTCATCATATCAAGTAAATAAAACAGGTCATTATTTAGAGGAGATGATTCTGGGCCCCTGATACTCAAGGGCTCTTCAAAGATGGAAAGCCTGGGGAGATTGCAAGAGCCCAAAAGTGACATTTGCAGTTCTAAATTACCCTTAGTATTTTGAAGGTTTGGAACAGAATTAGTGCCATGGTGCTGACACATTGTCTGCTGGAAGGTAGAAGGAGGGTGCCCAGTATCTGAGGGTTACTTATGAGAGAACAGGATCAGATAGAGAAAGGAGCAAGGTAGGAGAAAGCAGCCTCCACCTGGGTCTCTCATACAGCCCTTGTTGAGAAGCTGAAAGACTTGCTCTGAGCAATCCCTGGACAAGGAGGAAGGAAAAACAGAAAAGCCTCACAAAAGAACGGGGTGTTTCTGATTCTGCTTCTGTCAGGGAATAAATCTCCAGTTAAAAGAGCCAAGAACACTTCCATCCAGGAAGTTCTCTCTTGAATATAAAAGAGCCAGGAAGAGTCCTGCTCAACAGAAATAGGGATTAAATCTTCCCTCAAGAGAGCCAATAATAATTCCACCCAGGAAGCTTCTCAGTCAATATGAAAAAGCCAGAGAAAGTCCTGTGCAGACAGAACATAATGAGACAGAAAAGAACCAGGAAGAGCCTCATTTAGTAGAATTAAAGAAACTCCCTGTGTCTGGTAAAACGGTATTGTTATAACTCAACAAAAACATGATCATGAGGTTACTAATTAAAATAATACCAAGTAAATGATGAGCAAAGATAATTGGAGACCGTGACCTCTGGTGTGGATAACTCATACCTTAAAAAGTTGCTTGCATTTTGTATGTTCATGAAATAGAGAAAAAGAAGACCCACTGTTTCCCTTACCTAGATAATTCTTTAATTATTTACCCCAATTTGAACGTACAAACAGTTTGCGAGTTAGACATCATCACTAATGTATAACAAGGAAGATCTCTATCTTTTGAGATATTAAGTAGAAAACAAACGTATGTATATCCTCCTTTTACCTCTTTAAGTAAAAAAATTAGACTGTGTTTCAGTTCTCCAGAGGCTAAAACTGTATGTTCTCAAAGGCATATGGTTGAAGTAATTTTTATGCTGAATTTGGAAGCAATAAAAATCTCTAAAAACATTGGACCAAGAAAATTGGATATGGCCTAACAAGCAGAGAGAACCCAAAGGTATTTACAGTGTTTCTTAATATATGAACTATTCAAGCATTTGGCAATGATCAAATATTTTTGAAATGCATTTGGCTTGTTTAAAAGTATAAACAACTACTTACATAAATCTGCTCTCAAAGGTTCTATCTGCACAAAAATAAGCATCCACACAGAATTTTAAAGAAAATCTACAACTCTTTTGAAATGTATTTATAATTTCACATAGCAGTGTTTATGTATGGTTTTATCAAGCTTTGGAAGGCAGGAATGTTACATAAGTTAAATTTTCTTTCTTACTCTGCAATCTAAACTTGTGATTCATAGAGATTTTCCTGAAATAATCATTTCTTTCTCAATGTCACCGAATATGTTTTTCAATTAATTATAAACCAAGATTCTACTGTTCAGATACAACCTCAGCTATCTACATCTAATGACTATGTAGCATTTAATTCTCTATTTTTGAAACAAAGGAGCAAGTAATTCCTTTATATTTTTTAAATTTTTTGTGAGAATTACAACTTATTACAATATACAATTACAGTCTGGAAATAAATGGAAATTATACTTGTCTGAGTTGAATATTCACTGTGATATCTTATATCAAGTCTTTAGTTGAAAAAAATAGATGCTTTATCTCTTTAAGTGTTTTATTTCTAATGCACTCTTTTAACCAATGGACAATATTTAAATATACCTTTGTTAAAAAACTAATGGCAATTTCTTATAATATTTTGTCTTTTAGTGTGCTTTTTAATTAATGTGATAGAAATTGCACTGAAATAGATTAAATGATTATAACTTTGAGTTGTAAACTATTAATTATAACGTTAACAATACATGAAGGTTAATTTAATATAAGGGCAGATCATAATCAATTTTATTTTCATCAGTTTGTTGTTATTGAGGGTTGAAGTGGACAAAATAAGGCAATGATTTTAAAGATCAGGTTCCTAAAATGCTGACCTTTAGCTTATCTATCGATACAGTTGCTCTCCGTCTTGAAGAGAGATACTTCAAGCACAAGAAAAGTTTTATCTACACTTTAGGAAAAAAAATAATTGAAAAAAAATAATATAAAATCCACCTGAGATCCACATACAATCAAACACAGATCCAAAATATGTCTCTGTTTCATGACACCATTCCCAAGACATTGCATCCAAGGCAAAAGAGATGAAACTTTACAATGTCTATTCTTATGAAACATTGTTTTCTCTTCCAAGTGGCCAACAATATTCATTTAAACTACATTCCTCCAGGCAGAGATGATATGGACATAAGATAGTTAAGGGGAGACACAGTATAATTACTCTCCGACATTGGAGTTAGCTGGAGATGTCTCTAATAGTAAGGTGCCCTACATTTCAAGGACAGCTTTGACATTTGGAGGACTTATGTGTAAACTGAAAATCCACTGGCAGACTGCAGAAGAAATTTCTATTATATGGATGTAAGTTTCCTGAAATAATTCTAAACCTATACAGTATGGTAACAGGGTAGGGAATCATACAAGCTACACATAAGCAGAACAAAATAAAACAAACAAAAAAGACAAGGTGCTAAGATACAGTCAAAAAATTGAGCAAACACCCATTTATTCAAGACCAACCATTAGTCTTCAATAGATGGTATTTTTCTCTAAGATTGCTCTTTACTTTTAGTGTCAAATGACCTAAAACAAACCGACTACATAATGATAAGATTCTCAATTTGCACTTAAGGCAGACCTGAATTTTTTATTTGCATCAATCTGTCCATGTTTTGAGTCTAATATTAGAATTATATAAGAGACTTAACAGATAAGCCAGTCTGAGACCCAAATAGTTTCCAATGTAGATGCCTCAGTGACTTGATGCTGTGTAAATCAATGTGATAGATTAGACATTAAAGGTGAGGATCAGTTTCAAGATAGCAAAGAATTAGCTATCCAAATATTAAATTGTGTTTGTCAAATTTGGGGCATTGAACATGCTTTATATTGTAATTCTATTGAATGTATTTATTACACACTTCTTTGCTTTGCTGTGCTCTATATAGCCTGTATCGTCTTCTAACACCCAATATGACATATTTATTTTGTACATTATTGCTTACCAAATAGAATGTAAGTTTCTAGGGTGAAGAATTTTTGTCTCTTTTCTTAACTGATACATTGCCAGACTCTAGGATAGTACCTGGCACAAGGTAGACACTTAGTGTCAAATGTGTCAAATAAAGGAGAGAGTGAATGTGAAGAGAGGAAAAGAACCTCTTCAAAATTCTTCTAGCTCTCACCTCAATATAATGTGTCAGAGTTTATGATCAGACACTAGGTTTCTTTCTTGAGTTTTGCAGGAGAGAAATGAAGTCTGATTTGAGGAATGTTCAGGATGCACTGGCATTAATTTTGACAATCCGTAATGCTTCCTGAGTCTGCTCTTGATCTGTGACTAGTTACACACATGTGTAATGTAGTGAAGAACCTTGTTACCTGCCAATTAACCATAATGCCTGTGGAATGTGTTCTGAGTTTTTGAAGGGCTGCGGTCATTGCCTGTGGAAGCATTTAATGGCGTGGCACAATTATAGACACTAACAAACTTACACCAGACAGATTTGGATCTTAGCTGCATCTGTAGCCCACAAAGCATCATCTTTATCCATGACAATCACTACTGGGAGTGGCCGGCAAGTTCTAGGCCAGACAATGTACACGTTCTTTTCACTGTTTTTAATATCAAAAGGGTCTATGCCTCAGGTAGGTCTTGAAATCTGCAATCATGGAGCTCATTTCGTTAAGTATAAATACGGTTGTCAATTTCTGCTGGAAAACTCTACTTTCAGGCTATTTAAAGGTTTTATTTTCCTGAGCCGTGTCTTCTGAATATCTTTTCACAGAGTAGCTACCCTATCATAGGTAATATTTATATATCTCTAAAGTAGACTTGATAGCTATTCTCTCTGCTTACCCTGTATATTTTGCATAAGTCTGACTAATTTCCTTGGGAAATCGTTTCAGGGAGAGCAGTACAGAATGCTGGGTCCCATTGGGAATGGAGAGGTCAGGTGGACATTTGGAAAGACTCCACTTCATCTGGGTGTGCCCAGTCCAATTTTCAATGGGTCAAAGGAGGTTTCAGTCAAAGCAAAGGAGTAGATATCTTCTTTTCTTGAGGTCATGGTGGATAGGAAGAGAAAAGAGCCAAGAAAGTATCCTGTGAACTGTCAGGAGTCATCTCTGTTCTTCCCCAAGGCTTCCAGTCTACTGTTCAGTTAACAAAGAAAGGAAAAGAAATGTAGATGCTAAGCTGTAGAAAACCATGTCGTCTCTCAGAACTTTGTCAGATCTCCTTAGGCCTTCCTCAGATGAACTTGACCCTATACTAAAGAAGGAAAGAAATACGGCAAGGCCCTGTTCCATCAAAACTCTTTTGCTAGGCTCGTTTGCAATGGCCTCCTTAATTCAGGAATCTGTCTGTACTTCTGCCTCTTATCTAAATTGGTCTATTTAGTTTGTTCCTTCTTGTTTGCATTTTCCTTGACTTTCCCACCTGCTTTCCTCTGGGTCAGTAGCCTGAACTGAGGTGTGCATACACCTTAGGGTAACTCCAAGAGACATACTGTCAAACAGAATTTTAAGAAAATAAATTTCTGGATACTGAACTTTCATTTGTTGTGTCTCCTGAACTTGAACTATATCAGAATTCTCCTGTTGTCAAGGCATCATGCAGATTCTTTTTTTCCCATTCTCCTTCATAATCAAGCTTCTCATCCTCTGCAAAAGAAATCATACCTCTATGCATCCAAAGTCTTACTATCATGTGTTGCTCTGGGCTGTTAATAAAATCTCAGGGTGTTAAACAAAGGCAGAGTTCAAAATGGAAATATTCTGTTGGTGAACCCTTATTAATCAAGGCATCTGAACTTATTCTAGGGCTTCTTGCCTTTTCCTATTTTATACATTTTTGTGTTAAGGGCAAAATATCACACTAGAAACTAGCTATTTTTACTTGTTTCTGGATATCTGTATTTCAGATATGTTGCAAAATGGTGCAGCAGGAGTGAAGGCAAACTTTCCTCTTCTATCCACCAACTATTATTAAAGAATATAACACTAGTAAGAGAATCCCATGATAGCACTGCATGCAGCTCTGCAAATAAACACTGAAGAGCGAGTAGTCTCTTTGCTTTATCTATGTTTAAAAAAACAGCTGAAAAATAACAATTCTCTAGTAATCCTTATTCATTCTTCATTTTTACCATTCTATATAATATGTCAGAACCATGTGTAAAATTTCATTTCCCCATGCTTTTTCTGGGTTTCATTTGCATATTTTCCAGCTTTGGAAGTGGAAGAAGTAAAAGTTTTTACATATACTTTCAGCAGACCAACATTATAATTTCACACACACTTCTTTGTAGGGGGTCACCAAAGCTTGAGCTAGAAATGAATAAAAAAATCAAAACACACTTTAGGCATCCTTTGTCTTTTATCTATTACAGAGTAATCCTTTTCCTTTTCCTCTGAGTTTTAGGAAGAAACATTTCCATTTATATTTCCAGCATTCCTAAACTCTGGAACATTGTCCATCTGTAATGTCCTCTTTGTGCTTATACCTGTTCTGTCAGTGCGGTGATCAGTTTGATGTGTCACCTTAGGTTGGCATAGTACCCAGTTAAACAAACAAAAACTTATCTAGGTGTTGTTCTAAAGATACTTTGCAAATGTGAGTAATATCTTCAATCAGTTGACTTTGAGTAATGGAGACTATCCTCAATAATCTTGCAGGCTTGATCGAATCATCTGAACGGCCTAAAGAGCAAAGCTGAGAGTTCCCTGAGAAAGAAGTTCCACTTGTGGACTGTAACCTCAACTTATGCCCCTAAATTTCCAGCCCACCCTTCCCGACGCTGCGGCCTACAAATTTCAGACTCCTCTAGCTGGTCCCACAGGCACATAAAACAACAAAATCTGTATCAGTTTTCTACGAATGCCTTAACAAATTATTACAAAAGGGTGGCTCACAGCAACAGAAATTTTTTCTCTCACAGGTCTGAAGGCTGGAAGACCAAGATGTCAACAGGATGGCACTCCCTCCAGAGGCTGTTGGGAGAATCTGCTCCTATTCTCTTCCAGTACCGGTGGCTGCACACATTCTTTGGCTTGTGGCCACATTACCCCATCCTCTGCTTCTATTGTCCTATTGTCTCCTCCTCTTCCCTGTCTTCTCTGTGTGTCATCTCAAAATTCTTGCTGCTTCTCCCATATAAGGATACATTTGATTGAATATACTGCCCATAGCGATAATCCAGGATAAGTGCCTCCTCTAAATATCTTTAACAAAATCACGTTTTGACATATAAGTAAATATTCACTCTTTTACTATATAAGGTAGTATTCAGTTTCTGGAAATTAAGATGTGAAAGATTTGGGGGGGTGCTATTTTTAGCTACCACACTCCATCCTTTTACTCCCCAGATTCACATCTATCCCACATGCAAAATATATTTACTTCACTCCTACATACCCAAAGTCTGAAATGAGTACAGCGTCAATTCAATATTAATATCCCATCTAAACATCATCTATTTAAAAGTCCCAAATCTCATCATCTAAGTCATCTAAATTAGGTATGAGTGAGACTGTATATTATCCATCTTGGGGAAAAATCCCTCTCCTTTTCTGGACCTATGAAATTAGAAAACAAATTATGTGTTCCTGAAATACAATGACGAACAGACCTAGTATAACAGTTACAGACCTTCCAATTCCAGGAGAGAAAATGGAAGGCAGAAAGGAGTTACAAGTTCCAACCAATTTCAAAATCCAGCAGGGCAAATCCACTAGGTTTCCAGGACTGAGAATAGCCCAGCGTGTCTTGCGGTTCAGCCCTCTGGTCCTGTGGCTTGATTCCTGTGGCATGAAGCTCACTCCTCTACACCCAGTGTTCTGCCCTCAGAGTTATTCCTACAGTTTTTTGAATGGTAGCACATGTTTGCCTGTGAGTGGTTTTATCAGCCTGTTTCCTGCATAGAGAATTTTTGGAGTCCAGCAAACTTTTTGCTTAACAGTTCCTTCTCAATTCATCTCTTTCTTCTTGCCTTTTACCATGGGCAGCAGTAATAAACCAGGCTGCGCCTTAAATACTGCCTGGAAATCGCCTCAGTTAAACATCTAAGTTCATCACTTACAAGTTTTGCTTTCCACACAAATAGAGGACACAGTTCAGCCAGTTTTCTGCCTCCATAAGACAAGGATTTTCCTTCCGTTTCCAATAACATGTTTGTCATTTCCTTCTGAGCTTCTACCAAGAGAGTCTTTCCGTTCATATTTTTAGCAACATTTGTTTATGACCGTACATGCATCCCCTAAGATGATAGAAGGTTTATGGACCATACTCTTCACTTCCTTCTGATCCCTGACCTATTATCTAATTCCAAAGCCACTTCCATACATTTAGGTTTTTGTCATGCCTCAGCAACCCACTTCTGGTACCAAAATCTGTATCAGTTTCCCATGCCTGCCATTAAAAAAAAAAAAAAAAAAATCACTACCAGTAAGCAGCTTAACATAATAGACATTTTCTCTCTCATAGTTCTGAAGACCAGAAGTACAAAATCAGGGTGTTGGCAGGGCTGCACTCCACCATCATACTCTAGGGGAGATTCCATTCCTTACTTCTTCTAGCTTCTCGTGACTACAGATGCTCTGTTTTCACAGCCATTTTGTAATCTTCTATATGTCTTTTCTTCTGTGTAATTGTTCCAAAACTCCTTGTGCCTCTCTCTGATAAGGACACATGTGAATACAATGAGTGCCCACCCAGATAATCCAGGATAACCATCTTTTCTAAAGATCCTTAACTTTATCACACCTTTTGCATAGACTATAAGGTAATATTCACTACAAAAGATGGACTTTCAATTAAATTGATTCATTTATAAAAAAAAAATTTTCCGGATTAATTGTCCTGTTTCAAAAGGAACATTTCTTGTTTGTACGAATTCCCTTGAACCATCATTTGAACCATGGAAACAACTAGTTTCTCAAAGAAAATAAAGCAAACAAACTGGCAATGACTCTAAATTTCTATACCTTAAATTTTATTTCCATTTGAAGAGAAAAAAATGAAAGAAGATTTTGGAGGCATTACATGTTTATTTCTTTTTCCCCTGATAGTCCTTCATCATTCCACAACTCACTGATGTATTACTTCTAGATCACTTAATTCTTTTGTTCAACTGCATACGTGCAGTCTAAACTGTGACATTTTATAAAACATTTTTTTGTGGGGATGAAGGCAAAATTACTTCTTCATAGCAGAAAATGAACGTATATTTATTGTTTTTTATGAAAAGGATATTTGCCCTTTTTCTTCCAGGTAATATTTTGAAACACACTTGAATATCATTTTTTAACAGAATAATACAATAAAATATCCTTAGAGTATTGCAAAATAATTAAATGGAATGCTGAAAGTAAGATGAGACCAGAATTGAAATGTCATACCAATTACATGTCCAAAAATAATTTGAAGTGGTTTTATTTGCAAGTCACAAACCTTTACAAATCTTGCTTTAAGACTGTTAAATTCTACTGTATGCAAACATTACTTTGTCAGGCAATTGCTCATATACAGGGAAATAAGTGCAATAAAACCAAGGATATCTGGTTTTTGTGATGTTTCTTACCTCTGTTTCTCATGAGCCTTATTAAATAATCTGAAGGATTCTTTCTTCTATTGTCTGAATGATTTAAGTAATTTAGTTAAGACAGTCTTTTCTTTTTTTCCTTCCCCTAGACTCACACCAGCAGTTTCACTTGCTCAGACATTGTCTAAAGTAACCTTAGATGATATAAAATATCTAAAAGATAAGTACTAATTTTTATGTCAAATGTAAAACATGCAGTATAAAATTCTAAATTAGCTTTGCATGTTTTCAGTGATCTTCAAAATGTATGATTTAAATCAAGACCTTACATTTCTATGCTTGATAATAACCTGAAATCATCCTCATTTCTGACACAGCAGGTTTTTGATAGCTCTGTAAAAAACAGAACATCATTACTTCAGGCAAGGTGACAAGGATAATCACTTTCTATAATTCATGTTTAATACCTGAATGCCGGGGAGGAATCATTATGTCCTTGGTCCAAAATTTTTAAGCACACTACATCATCTTCCCTCCAGGAAATATTGGTGAGAATAACTAGAGTGACTCCAGTTCAAAGAGATGGTATTAGATTTTTGTCAGCTTTTGAAAACGCTGTAATTCAAAGTAATACTTGAACGGCTAACATGCAATACAGAGTTTATAGCTTCCTTACAGTATTAACTCTCTTCAGAAGTCTAGAAGTCTGAAGAAATCGCTTTATCTGCACCTTTTGTCAAATAAAATGGTATCTCATGAAGAAGAAGTTGGAAACATTTAGAATATAAAATAGTTATGTTCTTGCTTAGAAACTAGATTGAAAACTATGAGTGTTTTTGTGTGTTTGTTTTCCTTAAAGTCCAATTGTTCCTGTTATAACTGGATATCTTTTGTCTCAAATGAAACAATTTAAATAAATGTGCTTTATTAGCAAAGTTAAAAATAAGGACGCTTTCATGCATAATATGATCTTGGGTTTGCTTCTTTAACTTGTAAATAAAATAACTTGCATTTGTATAAATCCTGCTCTCACCACATACATGCTGCATCTCGGTCTTTTCATGTAAATATGTTCAAGCAAGTGGTATATGTGTTTTATTTTTATCATATTTTTTATCACATTTTCCTTCTTCTTTTCCTGATATTTCCAAAGAAAGAAAATCATTAGTCTTTTATGTATGTACTGAGAATTTCTTTTCATTTAAAACCTTGTAGACCTTGTAGTCCTAACTGAGCAATTATATTGCTGAAAATGATTTTTAGAATATTATCAGATTTCTTTAGAACTACATTATTTTCATCATTTTTCATCTTATTAATGCTTATCTCTAGGCATTTCTTCTCTTGTAAACTCTTTTAAACTTCTGGCATTTGAGTCCCATATTGACCATAAGTGAGCCAGACTATTGGTGGAGAGAGTTTATATTAAAATCGGTATGTCCAGGATAAGGCTTACTGAGAAACTGAGAAGTGACAAGTCTACAGAAGGTGGAAGATAAACCATGCAGATATCGGTAAACAGCATTTCAGGTGGAGGGAAGAGTCAATTCAAAGCCTTGAAGCAGTAGAGAGCCTGCTTTCTTATTGCAAGTTAGAGGTCAGTGTGATTGTCATAGGATGAGCAGGGTGAGGCAGTGGTGAGATTAGTGGTGGATGACATCAAAGAGGGCAGTTCATGTAGGGTCTCATAGGACCATATGAGGAGATAGATCATCATTTTCCCATAGATCATCATTTTCCCATATGATTTGAGGCCTTTGATTCAGGGAGGTTGATTGAAAGTTTACATTTACCTCATTTCTAAATCAACTTCTACTAGAGTGAAAGAAGGAACATATACATTAGAAAATCCCTAAAGAAGCACTAGAAAAGGAGCAAAATAACACTTTAGTCATACAGAAATTTTGGAAGATATACATTGGATGAGATCAACTTGATTGTGAAAACCATTAGTAATAAGAAACTCACAAGCTCCTTCAGACAAAAGAAAATATCTCAGAAAAGACAAGGGAATTTTTGATTTATTGTGTTTGTTTGAGTTAAAGAGGGGATGGAAGAATGACAACATTTATAAATAATGGCCAATAAATGCTCCCTTCTCTCAGTAGAGCTGATGTGTGCCTACATCTCCAGAGTAAAGCCACTGTCCAGCTCGCTGCAGTGGGGATGCCTAGAGTGTGCGGTCCAGACTATGCATCTTCTAGGTGCCCAGCAACGATTTTAAATGCTCAGGGGACAGGAGAAGTTAGGCAGAAAAATTATAGTGGTCACTGGAGATCTTCATGGATCTTAATTGTAGTAGAGCAAAATTATAGGAAAAGTTTCACATAAGACCTTTATAACAGCATTATATATGATACAGTAGCAAAAGTGAATACTATATATTTGACATCATAATGAATATGGATGACTATATATTTATATATGTGTAATACAAATCTGGTTAAAATAGATATTTATGGATATTGATAAATTTATTATCAGCAAAAAATGTACATGCTTTTCAAATGTCAATAGAATGCATTTAACAATTGTCTTATAATAGGACATAAATGAGAATGCAATTCAATACAAAAGGTCTATTTAGACAAATAAATATATAAAATAAAATATTTTATATATTCTTATACTTCATAAAAATATAATATGTAATGAGATAAATGGTAATTAAATTATACTCAACCACAAATCTCCACATTATGGACATTTTATTTTATATTATTTTATTTTTAAATGAAGGGGAGCTGAATTGAACAGATGTGACTCTAACCAGGGGTGTAGTTTTGGTTGCAGACATCATTTTAAATTTATTTATTTATTTATTTATTTATTTATTTATTTATTTATTTATTTATTTTTATGGCTGTGTTGGGTCTTCGTTTCTGTGTGAAGGCTTTCTCTAGTTGTGGCAAGCGGGGGCCATTCTTCATCGCAGTGCATGGGCCTCTCACTATCACGGCCTCTCTTGTTGCGGAGCACAGGCTCCAGACGCACAGGTTCAGTAGTTGTGGCTTACGGGCCCAGTTGCTCCACGGCATGTAGGATCTTCCCAGACCAGGGCTCGAACCCGTGTCCCCTGCATTGGCAGACAGATTCTCAACCACTGCGCCACCAGGGAAGCCCTATGGACATTTTAGAAATTCAATTCAGAAACAAACCACAATAAGAGTGTTACATTAGAAAAATCTATGGTATATATATATATATATATGTGTGTGTATATATATATTTATTTATATATATATATATAATTAGAACACAGTCTAGGGAAATTTAAAATAAGTAATCTTTAAGCTCTAGAAGGTATAAAATATGATAAAACAGAAGTATAATAGTGGAATAAAATATTTAAGAAAACTAAAATAATTATTATTTAAAGTAAAAAAGCTAAATGAAGACAGAAAATGAAAATGGGTAGCAGAAAGGATTGGGAGTGGTTTTAGGGATGATGTTAGAGTCTTCCGCTAGGACACAGGTAGAGGGTAAAGTTTTATAACACTATATACTTAAGATAATTTTTGCTCTAAATCTCATTAACAGTAATACTACTGTTTTGAAAACAAATCATTTTCCACAGATATGTTAAATGCAACCCTGCATAACCATATTACACATACTCTACATATCTCAGTAAGTAAATTGATGAAAATACAAATATAAATAATCAACCCAAAGGAAAATGGAGTAGCCTGCCTTCAGTACTAAAAAACTTATTTTTCTTGATGAGTAACATATTATTCATCATGTAAAAACATACTCATTAATAGACATTAATTATTTTAATTAAAAGAATTTATAAGATAAAGCAATTTTTTGTTAAACATAAAATATGGGCTGTCTTCAGTTTTAAATCCACTTTGGATATTTTAGGCAAATTAAAGATCAATTATATTTGAAATCTGAAATGTCTGAACATATAAATTGTACCTGGGTCTTTCCTCTTCAGCAGTTCTAAAGTGTATTCTCACAGTCCACATATTCACACAGCATCCTGTAGCACATGTACTTGGCATATACCTAGACAACCTTTTCCCATGAGGTTTCAAGACCCCCTGTGGATATCTGAATTTGCATTTAGTATGGAATCCCATATGCAGAATGTTTTCTCCATTATATACCTACCTAATGATAAAGCTTAATTTATAAATTAGGAACAGTAAGAGATTAACAACAAAAACTAATAATAAATTAGAACAATTATAACAGTATATTGTAATAAAACTTATATTAATGTGGTGTTTCTCTCTCAACATACTTTATTGTACTCTACTCACCTTTCCTGTGATGATGTGATAAGACACCTATGTGATGAGTTGAAATGAAGTGAATGATGTAGGCATTGTTAGCTAGTGTTAGGCTACTACTGACCTTCTGAAGATATGTCAGAAGGAGGACCATCTGCTTCAGGTGATCCCGGATCACTGAGCCAGGATGCTGCTGTTGGCTGGGGATCCCAGTAAGGATGGAGGGAAGAACAAGAGATTTCATCACACTACTCAGAATGGTGTGCAATTCAAATCTTACGAATTGCTTATTTCGGGAATTCTCCATTTAATGTTTTCAGACTGCAGTTGACTGAGAGTAACAAAAACTATGGAAAGTTAAATGGCAGGTAAGGAGGAACCACAGTAAGATGGAGAAAAAAAATAAAAATTGTCTCTTGTCTTCAAAATCTTACATTCTGCTTAAGGGTGACAAAAATGCTCAAATAATCTGGGCTGACAATTGCCTTGTTGGTGATGAAAAGGCACAGGATCAGGATTGCTAATTAAGATGGGCCGTGATTTTGAGTTTCTTTTTGTGTATGGTGTTAGGGAGTGATCTAATTTCATTCTTTTACATGTAGCTGTCTAGTTTTCCCAGCACCACTTATTTTTATTTTTATTTTTTTTTTACTGTAAGGTCAATGATATGCTTTTTTATTTATTTATTTTTAACATCTTTATTGGAGTAAAATTACTTTACAGTGGTGCATTAGTTTCTGCTTTATAACAAAGTGAATCAGTTATACCTATATATATATCCCCATGTCTCTTCCCTCTTGCATCTCCCTCCCTCCCACCCTCCCTATCCCACCCCTCTAAGTGGTCACAAAGCACAGAGCTGATCTCCCTGTGCTATGCGGCTGCTTCCCAATAGCTATCTATTTTACGTTTGGTAGTGTATATACATACGTCCATTCCATGCCACTGTCTCACTTTGTTCCAGCTTATCCTTCCCCCTCCCCGTATCCTTAAGACCATTCTCTAGTAGGTCTGCATCTTCATTCCCATCTTGCCCCTAGGTTCTTCTGATCATTTTTTTTTCTTTTTTTCTTTTAGATTTCATATATATCTGTTAGCATATGGTATTTGTTTTTCTCTTTCTGACTTACTTCAGTCTGTATGACAGTCTCTAGGTCCATCCACATCACTACAAATAACTCAGTTGCATTCCTTTTTAGGGCTGAGTAATATTCCATTGTATACATGTGCCACATCTTCTTTATCCATTCATCTGATGATGGATATTTAGGTTGCTTCCATGTCCTGGCTACTGTAAGTAAAGTTGCAGTGAACATTTTGGTACATGACTCTTTTTGAATTATGGTTTTCTCAGGGTATATGCCCAGTAGTGGGATTGTTGGGTGGTATGGTAGTTCTATTTTTAGTTTTTTAAGGAACCTCCAACACTGTTCTCCATAGTTGCTGTATCAATTTACATTCCCACCAACAGTGCAAGAGGGTTCCCTTTTCTCCACACCCTCTCCAACATTTCTTGCTTGTAGATTTTTTTATGATGGCCATTCTGACAAGTGTGAGATGATATCTTACTGTAGTTTTGTTTTGCATTTCTCTAATGATTAATGATGTTGACCATTCTTTCATGTGTTTGTTGGCAATCTGTACATCTTGTTTGGAGAAATGTCTGTTTAGACCTTCTGCCCATTTTTGGATTAA
The DNA here is from genome assembly GCF_965194825.1 of Balaenoptera physalus. Classification (NCBI taxonomy): domain Eukaryota; kingdom Metazoa; phylum Chordata; class Mammalia; order Artiodactyla; family Balaenopteridae; genus Balaenoptera; species Balaenoptera physalus. Next base: position 105,241,448 of record NC_138888.1, read on the forward strand.
GTTGTTTGTTTTTTGATATTGAACTGCATGAGTTGCTTGTATGTTTTGGAGATTAATCCTTTGTCAGTTGCTTCATTTGCAAATATTTTCTCCCATTCTGAGGGTTGTCTTTTCGCCTTGTTTATGGTTTCCTTTGCTGTGCAAAAGCTTTTAAGTTTCATTAGGTCCCATTTGTTTATTTTTGTTTTTATTTCCATTTCTGTAGGAGGTGGGTCAAAAAGGATCTTGCTGTGATTTATGTCATGGAGTGTTCTGCCTATGTTTTCCTCTAAGAGTTTGATGGTGTCTGGCTTACATTTAGGTCTTTAATACATTTTGGGTTATTTTTGTGTATGGTGTTAGGGAGTGTTCTAATTTCATTCTTTTATATGTAGCTGTCCAATTTTCCCAGTACCACTTATTGAAGAGGCTGTCTTTTCTCCATTGTGTATTCTTGCCTCCTTTATCAAAGATAAGGTGGCCATAAGTGTGTGCGTTTATCTCTGGGCTTTCTATCCTGTACCATTGATCTATATTTATGTTTTTGTGCCAGTACCATATTGTCTTGATTACTGCAGCTTTGTAGTATAGTCTGAAGTTGGGAGCTTGATTCCTCCAGCTCCATTTTTCTTTCTCAAGATTGCTTTGGCTATTTGGGGTCTTTTGTGTTTCCATACAAATTGTGATTTTTTTTGTTCAAGTTCTGTGAAAAATGCCAGTAGTAGTTTGAAAGGGATTGCATGGAATCTATAGATTGCTTTGGGTAGTAAAGTCATTTTCACAATGTTGATTCTTCCACTCCAAGAACATGGTATATCGGGGCTTCCCTGGTGGCGCAGTGGTTGAGAATCTGCCTGCCAATGCACGGGACATGGGTTCGAGCCCTGGTCTGGGAAGATCCCACAAGCCATGGAGCAACTGGGCCCGTAAGCCACAATTACTGAGCCTGCGCGTCTGGAGCCTGTGCTCCGCAACAAGAGAGGCCGCGACAGTGAGAGGCCCGCGCACCGCGATGAAGAGTGGCCCCCGCTCGCTGCAACTAGAGAAAGCCCTCGCACACAAAGGAAGACCCAACACAGCCATGAATAAATGGATAAATAAATAAATAAATAAATAAAAATTAAAAAAAAAGGACATGGTATATCTCTCCATCTATTTGTATCATCTTTAATTTCTTTCATCAGTGTCATAATTTTCTGCATACAGGTCTTTTGTCTCCTTAGGTAAGTTTATTCATAGATATTTTATTCTTTTTATTGCAATGGTAAATGGGAGTGTTTTCTTAATTTCACTTTCAGATGTTTCATCATTAGTGTATAAGAATGCAAGAGATTTCTGTGCATTAATTTTGTATCCTGCTACTTTACCAAATTCATTGATTAGCTCTAGTAGTTTTCTGGTAGCATCTTTAGGATTCTCTATGTATAATATCATGTCATCTGCAAACAGTGACAGCTTTACTTCTTCTTTTCCAATTAGGATTCCTTTTATTTCTTTTTCTTCTCCAATTGCTATGGCTAAAGCTTCCAAAACTATGTTGAATAATAGTGGTGAGAGTGGGCAACTTGCCTTGTTCCTGATATTAGTGGAACTGCTTTCAGATTTTTACCATTGAGGATGATGTTGGCTGTGGGTTTGTCATATATGGACTTTATTATGTTTAGGAAAGTACCCTCTATGCCTACTTTTTGCAGGGTTTTTAACATAAATGGGTGTTGAATTATGTCAAAAGCTTTCTCTGCATCTATTGAGATGATCATATGGTATTTCTCTTTCAATTTGTTAATATGGTATATCACGTAGATTGATTTGCATATATTGAAGAATCCTCACATTCCTGGGATAAACCCCACTTGATCATAGAGTATGATCCTTTTAATGTGCTGTTGGATTCTGTTTGCTAGTATGTTGTTGAGGATTTTTGCATCTATGTTCATCAATGATATTGGCCTATAGTTTTCTTTCTTTGTGACATCTTTGTCTGGTTTTGGTATCAGAGTGATGTTGGCCTCATAGAATGAGTTGGGGAGTGTTCCTCTCTCTGCTATATTTTGGAAGAGTTTGAGAAGGATAGGTGTTAGCTCTTCTCTAAATGTTTGATAAAATTCGCCTGTGAAGCCATCTGGTCCTGGACTTTTGTTTGTTGGAAGATTTTTAATCACAGTTTCAATTTCAGTACTTGTGATTGGTCTGTTCATATTTTCTATTTCTTCCTGGTTCATTCTCAGAAGGTTGTGCATTTCTAAGAATTTGTCCATTTCTTCCAGGTTGGCCATTTTATTCGCATAGAGTTGCTTGTAGTAATCTCTCATGATCCTTTGTATTTCTGCAGTGTCAGTTGTTACTTCTCCTTTTTCATTTCTAATTCTATTGATTTGAGTCTTCTCCCTTTTTTTCTTGATAAGTCTGGCTAATGGTTTGTCAATTTTGTTTATCTTCTCAAAGAACCAGCTTTTAGTTTTATTGATCTTTGCTATCATTTCCCTCATTTCTTTTTCATTTATTTCTGATCTGATATTTATGAATTCTTTCCTTCTGCTAACTTTGGGGTTTTTTTGCTCTTCTTCCTCCAATTGCTTTAGGTGTAAGGTTACATTGTTTATTTTAGATGTTTCTTGTTTCTTAAGGTAGGCTTGTATAGCTATAAACTTCCCGCTTAGAACTGCTTTTGCTGCATCCCATAGGTTTTGTGTCTTTGGGGTTTCATTGTCATTTGTTTCTAGGTATGTTTTGATTTCCTCTTTGATTTCTTCAGTGATCTGCTGGTTATTAAGTAGTGTGTTTTTTAGTCTCCATGTGTTTGTATTTCTTACAGATTTTTCCTGTAATTGATATCTAGTCTCACAGTGTTGTTTTCGGAAAAGATTCTTGATACAATTTCAATTTTCTTAAATTTACCAAGGCTTGATTTGTGACCCAAGATATGATCTATCCTACAGAATGTTCCATGAGCACTTGAGAAGAATGTGTATTCTGTTGTTTTTGGATGGAATGTCCCATAAATATCAATTAAGTCCATCTTCTTTAGTGTCCATTGATGAAAGTGGGGTATTAAAGTCCCCTACTATTATTGTGTTACTGTCGATTTCCCCTTTTACAGCTGTTAGTATTTGCCTTATGTATTGTGGTGCTCCTATGTTGGGTCCATAAATATTTACAATTGTTATATCTTCTGCTTGGATTGATCCCTTGATCATTATGTAGTGTCCTTCTTGTCTCTTGTAATAGTCTTCGTTTTAAAGTCCATTTTGTGTGATATGAGATTTGCTACTCCAGCTTTCTTTTGATATCCATTTGCATGGAATAACATTTTCCCATCCCCTCACTTTCAGTCTGTATGTGTCTCTAGGTCTGATGTGGGTCTCTTGTAGACAGCATATATACGGGTCTTGTTTTTGTATCCATCCAGCCAGTCTATGTCTTTTGTTTGGAGCATTTAATCCATTTACATTTAAGGTAATTATAGATAGGTATGTTCCTGTTACCATTTTCTTAATTGTTTTGAGTTTATTATTGTAAGTCTTTCTCTTCTCTTGTGTTTCCTACCTAGAGAAGTTGCTTTAGCATTTGTTGTAAAGCTGGTTTGATGGTGCTGAATTCTCTTAGCTTTTGCTTGTCTGTAAAGCTTTTAATTTCTCCATCATATCTGAATGAGATCCTTGCTGGGTAGAGTAATCTTGGTTGTATCTTTTTCTCTTTCATCACTTTAAATATGTCCTGCCACTCCCTTTTGTCTTGCAGAGTTTTGTTGAAAGATCAGCTGTTAACCTTATGGGTTAAATCCCTTATGTGTTACTTGTTCTTTTTCCCTTGCTGCTTTTAATATTTGTTCTTTGTATTTAATTTTTGATAGTTTGATTAATATGTGTCTTGGCATGTTTCTCCTTGCATTTATGCTGTATGGGACTCTCTGTGCTTCTTGGACTTGATTAACTATTTCCTTTCACATATTAGGGAAGTTTTTGACTACAATCTCTTCAAATATTTTCTCAGTCCCTTTCTTTTTCTCTTCTTCTGGGACCCCTATAATTCGAATATTGGTGTGTTTAATGTTGTCCCAGAGGTATCTGAGACTGTCCTCAATTCTTTTCGTTCTTTTTTCTTTATTCTGCTCTGCAGTAGTTATTTCCACTATTTTATTTTCCAGGTCACTTATCCGTTCTTCTACCTCAGTGATTCTGCTATTGATCCCTTCTAGAGAATTTTTAATTTCATTTATTGTGTTGTTCATTTCTGTTTGTTTACTCTTTATTTCTTCTTGATCCTTGTTAAACGTTTCTTGTGTTTTCTCCATTCTATTTCTAAGAGTTTGGATCATCTTTACTATCATTATTCTGAAGTCTTTTTCAGGTAGACTGCCTATTTCCTCTTCATTTGTTTGGTCTGGTGAATTTTGACCCTGCTCCTTCATCTGCTCTGTGTTTCTCTGTCTTCTAATTTTGCTTTACTTACTGTGTTAGCAGTCTCCTTTTCGCAGGCTTCAGGTTCGTAGTGTCTGTTGTGTTTGGTGTCTGTCCCCAGTGGCTAAGGTTGGTTCAGTGGGTTGTGTGGGCTTCCTGGTGGAGGAGACTAGTGCCTGTGTTCTGGTGGATGAGGCTGGATCTTCTCTTTCTGGTGGGCAGGTCCAGGTCTGTTGGTGTGTTTTAGGGTGTCTCTGGTCTTATTATTACTTTAGGCATCCTCTGTGCTAATGGAAGGGGTTGTGTTCCTGTCTTGCTAGTTGTTTGGGAAAGGATGTCTTGCACTGTAGCTTGCTGGTCATTGAGTGGAGCTGGGTCTTGGTGTTGAGATGGAGATCTCTGGGAGATTTTCACCATTTGATATTATTTGGAGCTGGGAGGTATCTTGTGGAACAGTGTCCCGAACTTGGCTCTCCCACCTCAGTGGCACAGCCCTGATGCCTGGTTGGAGCACTAAGAACCTTTCCTCCACACAGCTCAGAATAAAAGGGAGAAAAAAATACAAAGAAAGAAAGAAGAATATAAAATAAAATAAAGTAAAATAAAATAAAGTTATTAAAATAAAAACTAAAAAATAATTATTAAGAAAAAAATGTTTTAAGTAATAATAAAAAAAAAATGGACGGACAGAACCCTAGGACAAATGGTAAATACAAAGCTATACAGACAAAATCACATGAGAAGCATACACATACACACTCACAAAAAGAGAAAACGGGAAAAAATATAAATATATCGTTGCTCCCAAAGTCCACCTCCTCAATTTCGGATCATTCGTTGTCTATTCAGGTATTCCACAGACTCAGGGTACATCAAGTTGATTGTGGAGATATAATCCGCTGCTCCTGAACCTGCTGGGAGAAATTTCCCTTTCTCTTCTTTTTTCGCACAGCTCCCGGGGTTTAGCTTTGGATTTGGACCAGCCTCTTTGTGTAGGTCACCTGAGGGCATCTGTTCTTTGCTCAGACAGGATGGGGTTAAAGGAGCAGCTGATTGGGTGCTCTGGCTCACTCAGGCCAGGGGGAGGGAAGGATACGGATGCAGGGCAATCCTGCGGCGGCAGTGGCCGGCATGATGATGCACCAGCCTGAGGTGCGCCGTGCATTCTCCCAGGGAATTTGTCCTTGCATCACGGGACCCTGGCAGTGGTGGGCTGTATAGGCTCCTGGGAAGGGAGGTGTGGATAGTGACCTTTGCTTGCACACAGGCTTCTTGGTGGTGGCAGCAGCAGCCTTAGCATCTGATGCACATCTCTGGGGTCCATGCTGATAGCCCCGGTTCGTGCCGTCTCTGCAGCTCCTTTAAGTGGTGCTCTGAATCCCCTCTCCTGGCGCACCAGGAAACAAAGAGGCAAGAAAAAGTCTCTTGTCTATTCAGCAGCTCCAGACTTTTTCCCAGACTCCATCCCGGCTAGCTGTGGTGCACTAGTCCCTTCATGCTGTGTTCATGCAGCCAACCTCAGTCCTCTCCCTGGGATCCGACTGAAGCCAGAGCCTCAGCTCCCAGCCCCCGCCCATCCCGGCAGGTGAGCAGACAAGCCTCTTGGGCTGGTGAGTGCTGGTCCACACCGATCCTCTGTGCGGGAATCTCTCCATTTTGCCCTCTGCACCCCTGTTGCTGTGCTCTCCTCCATGGCTCTGAAGCTCCCCCTTCTGCACCCTGCAGTCTCTGCCTGTGAAGTGGTTTCCTAGTGTTTGGAATCCCTTCCTCCTTCACAGCTCCCTCCCACTGGTGCAGGTCCCATCCCTATTCTTTGTCTGTCTCTTTTTTTTTTCTTTTACCTTACCCAGGTACATGGGGAGTTTCTTGCCTTTTGGGAGGTCTGAGGTCTTCTGCCAGCTTTCAGTAGGTGTTTTGTAGGAATTGTTCCAAATGTACATGTATTTCTGATGTATTTGTGGGGAAGAAGGTGATCTGCACATCTTACTCTTCCACTATCTTGATGCTTCTCCCAGCAGCACTTATTGAATAGGCTGTCTTTTCTCCATTGTATATTCTTGCCTCCTTTGTCAAAATAAGGGTTTATCTCTTATTTTGTGTGTGGGTTTATCTCTGCACTTTCTTTCCTGTTCCATTGATCTATATTTCTGTTTTTTGTGCCAGTACCATACTGTCTTGATAACTGTAGCTTTGTAGTGTAGTCTAAAGTACAGGAGCCTGATTCCTCCAGCTCCATTTTTCTTTCTCAAGATTGTTTTAAATGGATTAAAGACGTAAATGTAAGACCAGACACTATAAAACTCTTAGAGGAAAACATAGGCAAAACACTCCATGACGTAAATCAAAGCAAGATCCTTTTTGATCCACATCCTTGAGGAATGGAGATAAAAACAAAAATAAAAGCTTTTGCACAGCAAAGGAAATCATAAACAAGATGAAAAGACAACCCTCAGAATCGGAGAAAATATTTGCAAATGAAGCAAATGATGTAGGATTAATCTCCAAAATCTACAAGCAGTTCATGCAGCTCAATATGAAAAAACAAACAACCCAATCCAAAAATGGGCAGAAGGCCTAAATAGACATTTCTCCAGAAAAGATATACAGATTGCCAACAAACACATGAAACAATGCTCAACATCACTAATCATTTGAGAATTGCAAATCAAAAATACAATGAGGTATCACATCACACCAGTCAGAATGGCTGTCATCAAAATATCTACAAACAACAATGTTGGAGAGGGTGTGGAGAAAAGGGAACCCTCTTGTACTGTTGGTGGGAATGTAAATTGGTACAGTCACTAGGGAGAACAGTATGGAGGTTCCTTAAAAAACTAAAAATAGAACTACCATAGGACCCAGTAATCCAACTACTGGGCATATACCCTGAGAAAACCATAATTCAAAAAGAGTCATGCACCACAGTGTTCATTGCAGCTATATTTACAATAGCCAGGACATGGAAGTGTCCATTGACAGATGAATGGATAAAGAAGATGTGGCACATATACACAATGGAATATTACTCAGCCATAAAAAGAAATGAAATTGAGTTATTTGTAGTGAGGTGGATGGACCTAGAGTCTGTCATACAGTGAAGTAAGTCAGAAAGATAAAAACAAATACCATATGCTAACACATATATATGGAATCTAAAAAAAAAAAAAAAAGGTTCTGAAGAACCTAGTGGCAGGACAGGAATAAAGACTCATACGTAGAGAATGGATTTGAGGACGGGGGGGTGGGGGGTGGGAAAGGTAAGCTGGGATGAAGTGGGAGAGTGACATGGACTTATAAACACTACCAAATGTAAAATAGATAGCTAGTTGGAAGCAGCTGCATAGCACAGGGAGATCAGCTCAGTTCTTTGTGACCACCTAGAGGGGTGGGATAGGGAGGGTGGGAGGGAGACACAAGAGGGAGTGAATATGGGGATATATGTATACATATAGCTGATTCACTTTATTATACAGCAGAAACTAACACAACATGGTAAAGCAACTATATTCCAATAAAGATGTTAAAAAAAAAAAAAAAGATGGTCCATCAGTCCTGCCTGGCTGAGTCTGTAATGTTTCAGGAGATGTGGTAAGTGTATATGTTGTGAGTAATAAGAACTATGAAGATGAAGTTTTCATAGGCAGAAAGCAGTGTGGCTACATAGAGGAGGGACATAAAAGAAAAGAGTGTGGCTTAAGAGTGTGACAATGGAAGGAACAGAGATACTAAGATGGGGGGAGGGGAGGGAGAGGGAGGGAGTCAGGAAATAAGATTAGAGATGTAGACCCAAATTAGTTTACAGGGATCTTTGTGATGAAGTGGATAATTTAGATCTCATTCTAAATGTGATTACTCAGAGTGAGCTATCAAAGGAAGTTTAAGCAGAGAAATTTTACAATCTTCTGTACATTTGAGAATATCATCCTGGGAATAAATTATAAAGAAACAAAAACAGTAGCAGGGGGACCTCAAAGGCATTGTGCTAAATCAAATAAACAGAGAAAGACAAATACCATATCATCTCTCTTATATGTGGAATCTAACAAATAATAAATAAATAAATAACCCAGCCCATGGATACAGAGAATAGACTGGTAGTTGCCTGAGTCAGGGGGTGAGGGGTGGGAGGAATGAGTGACTGTTTGTTTAATTTAGTTTAAATAAATTTAAATTAAAAAAAGGAGGAAAAAAAAGCAGGGAAAGGAGGCAGAGGGCTATTTCAGATGGTACAAGATGACACTGGGTGCTGGTGACTTGGATTAGGGAGGTGACAGTAAAAATAGAAGTGGACAGTCAGGATATATTTTGGTGTTAAAATCAGCAGAACCTGCTGATTGCTTGACTGTGTGGGGGACTGAGAGGGAAGTTACTAAGGACCAGCCCTAGGTGTTGGGCTTGAGCGATTTGGTTAGTTGTGGCCAAGTTGGTACCTTGGAGAAGAAAGGAGAGTTTCACTTAAATTAACTTTGGGATGCTAATCCAAATCCAAATCCTCATGTTATTAACACAGATTATATAATCAAATAAACAGCACTTTGTGATTTTAATTAAGAAATAATGCACAATATATTTTATCTGGTTATGTTATTAGATTACCTTTTTTGAACCTTATGAAAATAAAATCTGTTTACATTTCTTGTCCAGGTGGTTTTTTCTCCTTCCCTATTTGAAGAGGATGATTATTGAAAATACCACAAAGACCTGATTCTGGAAGTGAGTCACACATAAAACAGTGGTAGAAAATCGTCCCCATAGACAGTAGTATACTGTGAGACAAGTTATTTCTCTCGGTAATTCTTATAAAATCCATTTAAAGGAGACGGTTTCAAAGTAAGTCCGTAACCATGCTGTGTTATTACATGCATTTCAACTAAGAATACACTGTAGTGATTATTGTATTTTTACGATCTTGTACATGTGTTTAAATGTTTATTACAAGACAATTATAGAAATGGCCAGACACTTCAGTGTGGAAGTCAGACTCTTTATGTTTTACGATCCAGAATAGATCCAACAGAGTATCTTTATCTCAAGATTAAAAATAATGCCCTAGGGGCTTCCCTGGTAGCGCAGTGGTTGAGAGTCTGCCTGCCAATGCAGGGGACGCGGGTTCGAGCCCTGGTCCGGGAAGGTCCCACATGCCGTGGAGCAGCTGGGCCCATGAGCCACAATTACTGAGCCTGTGCGTCTGGAGCCCGTGCTCCGGAACAAGAGAGGCCGCGATAGTGAGAGGCCCTCGCACCGCGATGAAGAGTGGCCCCCGCTCGCCGCAACTGGAGAAAGCCCTCACACAGAAACGAAGACCCAACACAACCATAAATAAATAAATAAATAAATAAAATTTAAAAAATAAAATAAAATAAAATAATGCCCTAAATCGTTTACACAATATGAGTTGGTATTTGTGAGAGTTTCTTAAAGTCCTAAGAGGAAAATCATTGTAATTTTTAAGAAAAGGATATTTAGTAATAAGGAAATTTAGCTGTAGAGTACAAATTACCACCACATATATATTTAGGAAAGGCATAAATCACTTGATATGAAATATATGAAATAAAAAATAAGTGGTCACACTACTTAAAAGCAAAATAGGTTACTACAAATGTGAATTACATTATAAAACTGTCAATAAGTTTATGAGATATTATATTTTTACTTTATACATTTTAAGACAAACCCAACATTTCACTTTTAAAAGACTCAAACTACAGGTGCAGCCCATATTACCATATGAGATGCAAAATGCAAATTTACTATTTAAATAACTTTATTCCTATCTGACTGGACTTTTAATTATAACAAGATGGTTTCTTTCTTCACATGCATGTAAAAAATTAAAATAAATAAGTTAATATGAAACTTCAGCTCAGAAGTACTCATGTATATTTTTATAATAAAATAAAACTTTTTAAATAATAGTTTTATTTTTTCTGATTATCTGTAACACCAACTGAAGAATTCTGTCAACAAAGAAAGGCTAAAAATTAAAATAAAAACAATCAAGAAACCCTTTTAACAGATGATACCACTGCTGTATAATCATATATGTATATAGACTTTATATACTCACATAGATTTTTTTTTACTGCTACAAAATCAAATTATACAATGTTTGCTCTTAAGTAGTTTGTTCTTTATTTAATATCAATATGAATATATTAGTGGTTTAATAATGTGTGTGCCCCATTCTACTAAGTCACAAAGTATTTATTTATAAATTATATGCCATGGTTTATTAATGTTCATATTTATATAGTTTATCACTTACTGTTTCTCTTTTAAGACAATAGAAAGTTAAAATTACAAACTACTTTAAAATGTATACAGGTTTTGGAGGAAAGAAATTTGTTAATAATGTAACAAAAGTGATTTTGTAATAACATTTTTAATAATAATTGTTGCTTATTGAATAGTTACCTTGTGCTGTTTCTACTTACAAAAGCTTCTATAAATTATGTTTGCATTATTAATCCCTTTTTTAGGATAAAGAAACTGATATGCAGAAAGTTTAAGTAACTTCCCCAAAGTCACCCATCTGGGGTTCAAATGCAAGGACTCCGACCTAGAGGATCTGAACTACTGTTATTATTTCAGCATGTTTGGGTGATGTGTGAATTGCCTATTACTTCACTGAATGATGAACTACCTTTCCAATATCAAAACTGGTACATTCTTATGCCCCAAATACCAATATACTGGTAGAAATAATGCCCAGCTTCAGACAGCAGATTTTTTCTCAATAAAAATGTCCAGTCTGATTTCAGATATAATTTGATCCGTTTTATGTCAGCAGAATAAGTTTCCATCCTTTCCTCAACTATTAACTGTACAATATTGCACTAAACCACTCACATGCCATTCCTTAACTGAAAAATGTGGAAATGAAGTTAAATGTTGCTAATTTGGAGGATAGATTTTCCTCATGTAAATAGTGATTTATGAGACTGGAAAAAGCTCTCATTGAAAAAGTGGTAAAAGTTAAAACTGACTGACATTATTTTAATAACTACCACTTGTCTTATGCATAATATACGTTGTGATAATAATAACCACCTAATTCATCTGTTGTGACAATTAAACAATTCATGTAAATTACAGTAACATTCATGGAACACTTAAAACATGCAAGTCACTCTTTTAAGCACCTTATGTATAAGTTCATTTAACCCTCATTAAAAGTCCATAAGATATGAGCAATAATTATACCTCCAGTAGTAATAATGATAAAGTCAGAGCTCAGGGAGCACTTACATGTGGGAAGACACTGCTCTAGATAATTAGCTACATTTTTGTAGAGAGGAGAACCTGAAACAGGTAGAAGTGTAGCAGGTTTTTGGACGTACCATAGGTGTTCATGGAAGACCCAGGCTACTCACCTGGGCAGTCAGGCTCCCACTGCCCATTTAATCATTATTCCATTGCACACAGGAAAAGTGCTTCACAAATGTTGATGATGATGGTGGTGATGATGATTACCATGAGCCAGTTTCACCACATCATTGCTATCCTCCCATGCGCAAAAAGAAGCCCTAGTAGCTTATGTATGTCTGGACCACACAGCACAAATGTGTCAGAGCTAATATTTGCAACTATTCGACCAGCACCAAAGTCCATGTACTTCTCAACATGTAGGACTGTCTTCCCACTAAAGGGATACAAAAGTCCATTGTAGGAAGTGTTGGATGATGGGAGATGGGGAGAAATTGAAGTGATGTAGCATGTAGTCCTTCCTCCTTGCTAAACCAGAACTAATTTGTTTCATGTGCTTGGTATATTTATGTATTATTCTTCATAAGATTTCATTTGGGAAAATAAAATTTTCTACAAAAAAAAAAAAAAAATAGATGGACAGCTTTTCTCTATTAAAAGGAAATCACAGGGCTTCCCTGGTGGTGCAGTGGTTGAGAGTCTGCCTGCCAATGCAGGGGACACGGGTTCGAGCCCTGGTCTGGGAAGATCCCACATGCTGCGGAGCAGCTGGGCCCGTGAGCCACAACTACTGAGCCTGTGCGTCTGGAGCCTGTGCTCCACAACAAGAGAGGCTGCGATAGTGAGAGGCCTGCGCACCGCGATGAAGAGTGGCCCCCGCTTGCCACAACTAGAGAAAGCCCTCGCACAGAAACGAAGACCCAACACAGCCATAAATTAATTAATTAATTAATAATAAAAAAAAGGAAATCACATTACTTCCCACCACATTCATGTCATTTATTTGATCATCTTACCTGTTTTCAATTAGTTTTCCTCATCAGAAGGTAATGCCTATCCAAGTTTAACCTAGACCTTCACATTTAGCTCCAGTTTCTATTCTGAAGGTTAAAATTTGCCCACATCTAATCAGCAGGACTCCACTAACTGATTCACTTAATTACCCTACCCTCCGATGCTCATGGTTATCAGTTATAATTACTATGGCCAGTGCTTTAGATAAAGCTAAATATCAGATAGATAATAAATAGGATAAATAACTTGCCGAATGCCTAACATCTAATTTGAGCAATTCACAATATCATAATATCTAATACAAACGCATGATAACAACCTTACAATGGTAACACTAATTAGTTGGTAAATACATTGCTCCCTCATACTAAGAATGACTCCCAATGCTCAACTCTGAAAAAATATATATATTTACAATAAAAAAAGTCATCTGGAGCCAAAGCTATTTGAAATACTTCAATTTTTCTATTAGCCATTGTGTTGCCTAAAAATACAGTTGATCCTTGAACAACATGGGTTTGAACTATAGGGGTCCACTTATATAAGGAATTTTTTCATTAATAAATATTTCAGTACTGCCTGGTCCACAATTGTTTGAATCCTCGAATACAGAATTACGGATATGGAGGAACCAAGGGTATGGAGGACCAACGACACTTTACACGTGGATTTTTGACTGTGCAGAGGATCGGTGCCGCTGACCCCTGAGTTGTTCAAAGGTCAATTGTACTTATCTCTCAGAAAATGTTTCCTGTTTAAAACAACTGACTATAGACTTTAAACACACATTCAAGCATATATTCCTGGTAAATCACCTCAAAGGAAAGCACAGAATGTGGCTTTATCAGGTAAAGCAACCTTTCTATTTGCAAAACTTAGATGGTAGCCTGAAGTCTTCCCATTCATCTTCAATAGATGGTGATCACTGAGATCTTCAACCATTTCCAAAGACTGAGCCTCTTCACAGAGAATTCCATAAGCCTGTTTAAATTGACAGTTGGCTGATTAAATACGGTTGGCTAATTGAATAATGAGAGGAAATGTTTTTTTCACTATGTGAGACACCTTACTTACCATGGTTGTGCAATATATTGCTAATACAGGTTTTAAGTTTATTTACGTTTGTTATGTTTCCTCTTACTTTGCCTAAAGCCTTTCAGGTCCAATATATCAAGTTCTGCTAAAATGAGCATCCAACTATGTGAAATTATATCCCTTTAATCAAATGCTAGTGATCTACCCCCTCTACAAGGCCTCAGCATGAGTGTTGCTGGTGTATGTGTTAAGATTAGAAGACTCCTTGAATTTGATTTATGTAAATGGATTCAATATTGATGTTTCAGGTGTTTCTGTGATTGGCTCACTTCTCAGAATATTCTAAATAACTTATAATGTAACATTCTGAGTCATAGAGTTGGTACTGTTTCATCAGATAGAGTCAAATTCCTTGGCAAACTGCTCACTACCTTTTCCTATAACCCATCTATTAAATTAAAAAGCATTATCCTTCAAAGACCTTTCTATAACTGTATTCGCACATTTATTATGCAGAGCACCTCCCTAAAGCCCTTGATATTGACAATAAGAAACTCTCAGAACTACTAGATAAAAGCTATTTGAAATATTTATCAACCCACTTCTGTCTGTGAGTTCCCCTAGAGACATGTATTTAAAATGAACAATGTGAATGTAAGTCCTTTATTGGTATTGTCCTTGTTAAATCAATTGTAGATGACAGGTCTCACGCTTTGAGTCATTTGGCCTCAGGATCCCATGTGAAGAATAATGACAATAATCACTGTTTGTGATAGAATCATTGTTTTCTGACCTGACATAATCAACAACTCTAGGCTGTATTTTTATACCTCTCAAAACACAATGTACTAGTTATATAACTACAGTTTCTTCATATAGAAAATATAGCTGTTTTCACATGGTTATCATTATTTTTATGTTTCAGGCTAATATGTATTTTGTTAACTGGCACAAAAGCAGGCCATGGAATAAAAGATCTGACAAAAGAGTATAATTGAGCTGTACTTTGGTATATTCTGCTTCATAACTAAAATCTTTAGGTTATGGTTCATAATTCTATATAAGTTAAGATATTAAAATTTTCAGAGTTGGAAGTATACGATTGCATTCATCACAAAATGTTAAATGGTAAGATATCGCCAAACATGATTACTGCCTTTCCAAATTTGCTTTTATATGTTATTGGAGATTGGAGACAATGTTACTTACAATGTTAGTATTTTTACACCCTGGTATCTCACTTATTGCTAATCTATTATGATTTATACAATTCCTGTTACTATAAACAGTGCTTCAATAGCTAGGAATTTCTTTATATTAAAGAAAAAATAAATCTATCTCAGAAAACTAAGGGATGCTTTATCATCACACATATTCTAAGTGTGAAATTGTATAATTTAATAATATTTATATAAATAATACATTTTATCTTTTCCTATACACAATCGTTCTCTTATCTTACTCCATATAATAATTAAAAAAAAGCAAAAAAATTAAGTGAAAATGTTTTCAGAGGACAGCCCAGATTTGAGTATCTCCCATGAAAATGTATAAATCCTTAAAATTATCATGCTTTGGTATTACATACTTGTAGGAAAAATTATTTCAAAGCAAGTAAGCACTTCCTAAGAAAGAGATTACAATATATCTCTGTAACAATATATGATATTTTTTGTCCAGTTACAAAGCTTTTGGAGAAATTGTTCAATACAAAAATACTTCAGTTCAGTGCCATTTCTCTGGCTGATTCCAATTATACATAGGACTAGATGTTGCCATGTTCATATTCTTTCCCCCTTTTTTTAATAGATCTTTGCTCTGACTTACTATGAAAAAACCTTGCCAAAGCTTTCAATTTGGCATCTCCACGAAGTCCTTGACTCATTAGGGTGGCTCCTTCGTTCCTCCACCAGAAAATATGATCAAACACACCATTCCTCCACCAAGAATGCCAGAGAATCAGAGGACTGTAAAATAGGCAGTCTCTTTTGTCTTCACTGTGCACAGACTTCAGTAAGGCATCCAGGTGGCTGTTTCTGAGTCAGAGTAGCATTCAGAAGTCTTTCCTGCTGGGTTACTATAACACATGATGGAAATTTACTATTTCAGATGTTACTTTTACTGATTTAAAATTATTTAACTGATGAGAAAACAAATTCCACAGCCCAGGCATTTTAATTGAAGTGATCTGTGTTACATGTTAGGTTAATAACATTGATCACTTCTAATTTACAGTCTACCTTTTTGGATCAAATCCATTGTAAAAGCACTGTTTTTTCATGAGACAATCAATGTCAAACATAATTCCTGTAACCCACTTTATAGAAAATATATACATATATTCTAACAAATGTTTACTCATTTAGTATTCATCATTATAGTGGCTATTTAAAAATAAATGTGGTATATTTCAGTTGGTTTTCTGTATTTATCAGTTTTATTACATTTTAAGATAAATTTTGAATCAACCCCATTTTTTAATGTACTTCTGACCATAAAGCTCTTGGCTCCACATAGTTCAATCTCATAAGTTCAAATCTTTATTAGTATAAAAACAAATCCATTGTCTCTTAAAGTATTCATAGTTCTACCCCCCTTACTTTTTATTATATGATTATATTAAGGCAACAAAATAATTTACCATGATGTACATAGTAGGGAATTGAGCTTGAGAAATATGACCAATACATTAAATTTGGAGTCTTCCACTGACCACCAATTATTTTTGTTAAATTGGATTTAATAGTTTGGAGGTACTTGACATTTGTATATTAGAAACTGAAGTTTAAGAGATAAACATTTTAACAATTGAGATGCACTACTTTAACCCATAAGTGGTTTACCAAATTCTTGACTAGAGTTGATAATATTTATTTTGGGTCTCTGTCTGGACTAAGTTCTTTTAAGACCCAACCCTTTGGGCAAATATATATGTTAATTAGTTTGGATGATTTTATAAAAATCTATGTGGATCATGTGTATGTGTATATGCATATGTATCAGTATGCAAATATACACACACAAGATGTGGAGTGTGAAAGAGATGTATTTTAATGAGGGAAAATTCCAAGGGAACATAACAAAGTAACAGCCTATGACTAGAAAAGCTTTTAGTTTATAAATGACAAAGGAACTTTATAAATTCACTTTAAGAAGCTCCTTACTCTTAGGCATTAGCTGAATCTTTACTAAAACAGATGACTTGTGGTAAAAGAACAACATTCAGTCTTTCACATCACTATTACCAATTAAACAGTGCAAATGTTAAGATAAATTTCTAAAATTAACATTTCTCAATTGGACAATCTAATGTTCAGTGCAGCATACTTAACTTGATGTACTTTCCTAAAAGTGCAAGGTCGTGACCTGAAATTTTAGCTTCTTTTTCTCTTTTAACAAGTTACTTTTTGATTAAAGTTTAGGCAGATTTAGTTCAAATTCAATAAAAAAACAAATAATTTGTGTTCCTTTTCAATAAAAATACTGAGTCCTACCTCTAAAAAATGAGTCAGACAAAGATAACAATATATAAACTCCTTGGCAAGAACAGTTATTCTAAAACAAGTATTTTAGAAACAAATATTTCGTGTTTCCAGGCATTTTTATTTGACTTGTCATAACTTGCTTATGGAGGAAGTGAACTTTGTAAGAAGCAGGGGCATTTTGTACATGGTTACGGACAGAAATATTTTGTACAGATAGATGATTTGGAAGATTATTTCCATGGGAAGGGTGATGAATTTCTGTCAAGTGTTTCTGTTTTCTCAGTGAAAAACTGAAGTTGTCAATGAGAGAAAAGGAAGGAAAGATTTGCAAGATTTTAGAGAAAAACATATGTCATGAAATAAAATAAAAAAGCAACTTACTGGGCCATAGTAGCAGGGTTTCTAGGTAGTTTTGTGTATGCAGTTGAGTTTTGTGGATTTTAAATGACAAATGTTGGGACTTCCCTGGTGGTCTGGTAGTTAAGACTCTGAGCTTCCAATGCAGGGGCACAGATTCGTTCCCTGCTTGGGGAACTAAGGCCCACATGCGGCGTGGTGCAGCAAAAAAAAAAAAAAAAAAAGCAAATGTCAGTTTAGTTTTCTCAATTTCTCCAGCAATTTCATAATGTGTAATTCAGATGGGGCAAAGATGGGTAGCTGACTTCAACTAGAAAATGAGTGTAGTGTTTATTCAGACCCATATAACAATGGAGAGAGAGAGAAAACAGGTGGCTGAGGGTATTTTGGATTGAAGTTCCTTAATTCCAGGTTTGGCTCAAATGCTTGACACACAGTGAGTCAATTAATGATTTTCTCAAAGGTGAGATTCAACAATGAAGCCCCCATCTCCTCCCCATGTCACCATACAAAGTCAGTCTGGGAAACTTGTTGACCAAACAAAGCTGACTAGATTGAGCAAAGGAGATTATCAACTTGCCTGATTCTTACTCATGTCTCTAAAGGGAATGGTTAGGTAAGATTCTTAGAGAACTTTGGAGGCTGCTTTTGGTCATAGTTTCACATAGATATTCATAAATTTGATGTGTACAGGTGTTGGTCTGAAATTGCAAACAAGTGAGATGCTGGAATAGGCAATGTTCTTATCTTTGAAAGGCATGAGCCTGTGTACAGCTTGGGACACATGAATCTGAAAATACTAGTAGTAAAATAGCTTGAGGTTAGACAATTTTTGTTAGGTACACATCATTATATGGCAAAAAACAAAACAAACAAACAAACAAAAAAACCCAATCCTTCTTATACAAGTTATCACACACACCTTTTTTTTTTTTTTTTTTTTCGTGCTTCAGGGCTCGTGGGATCTTAGTTCCCTGACCAAGTATTGAGCACAGACCCTTGGTAGTGTGAGTGCAGAGTCCTAACCACTGGAACGACAGGAATTCCTCAGTAATCACACAACGTTTAAAGTGTGCTTGCTCTCCTTTTTCCCATTATGCATAATCATACTTGCTTTCTATACTGGTGTTAAAATAGTTAAAGGAGATATTGTTTTATTGGGAAGGTTGTGTAAGTGCTCAGGATCAATTTACAGAAGTCAGAAATGATTAAATGAAGACTAGGTAAAGGTATTCTCTAGAAGGCCTCATAATTGTGTGGTGACCTAGGTAGTTGCCCAAACTTTATCTTAAGGACCATTTAATACTTAAGATCAGTTATGGCAATTCTATGAGAGTGAAAATACATTGCCCGCAAACTTTTTTTCATGTTTTAAATGCTTTATATTAATTTTAAACAACAGAGCCATACAATTTAATATGACATCATTTTAGAAGATTTGTGTAAAAATGATTCAGTGTTTCAATACCATAGCTATGAGAAAGTATAATGAGACATAAAAATAATGTCCTAAATTTAAGTATATAATTGAGGTGATATGGCAAGTGATGTTTCAAAGCCAATTTTACTAACAATAAGTTAATGGGCCTAATCAACCTAGATATTTAGACTTTAAAAAATATTCTAATTCTGACAATATAGAATTTAATTCATACTGTTTTTTAAACATAGACCAATAATTGAACAGCTGACATGGGGTAAAAACTGCTAACCATATATTTATAGTAAATGTGTTGCTACCCTGAGATTACAAAAGTCACCTACTTTGTCATATGACCTTACATGAAGTTACTTTTTAATTAAAAAATTAATAAATTTGTATTTTGAATCATATCAATAGACAGGAGTGCTTTTATTAGTTACATTGGATATCTATGTAGTTAGTAGTTTCAACTATGTGGTTTTTCAACTTCTGTTATGTATAATTTTGAAAGTTAAGCTACATGAACAGTGAACATAGGCTCTGAGTTTTTCTTGCTCATATCTGTATTCTCAATGCTGAGGCAAATACCTAGAATATAATACAGACTCAATAAATAACCATTGAAGGAATGAATAATTAAATGAAGTAATCAATCAATGAAAAGGCTTGCTAAATTATGGGCTGGACACAATATTAATATACACCCTCTGACTACTTTAACAATCTCATTTCCTACTAATCTGGGATATTCATCCCTTATACCAGCCACACAATTATACTTACACTACTTACATCAAACTCCTGAATGAGTTATGCCTTAGTGCCTACCTAGTATATATACAACCTGAGCCAATCACTTTTAACACCTCTGTCATCTACATGAAAAATTTAATTTTAATACAAATCATGTAATAATTATGAACAATCACTATTCTCTTGTTATATCCTTTGTTTTAAACAATTAGAATTTTAAAAATAAATGTTAATGAATAGATTTTGCTCAATTCAGCAAAATCTTTATCACACTTTGTGTTCTTTTTCAGGATTCTAGTTTGTAAACATAATTAAAATCTTTAAATGCTCAAGTAGAATTAAAGTAACTTGAGTTCAGTTTCTTTATTTTCACATAATGAGCTAACATTATTTATTTTGAATCAACGGTTTAAACCAGGGTATATGTAGCACACAGGGTTTAAAAACACTAACTGCACAAAAAACTGGCTTAAACAATCCTGATGCTTAATGAGCCAATACTTGAAATTCATGTGCTGAAAGCCAACTGTTTACTGAGAATTATTCAAATTAGCTTCCACATTCAGGCAGATCTCCTTTTATTGTGTTTTTCTCTTTTACACATTGAAGATATTGCATTTTTTATAAATGGAAGGTTTGTGGCAACCCTGCCTTGATCAAGCCTATTGGCACCATTTTTTCAACGGCATTTGCTCACTTTGAGTCTCTGTGTTATATTTTGGTAATTCTTACCGTATTTTAAACTTTTTCATTTCTATTATATTTGTTATGGTGATCTGTGATCAGTGATATTTAATGTTACTATTGTCATTATTTGGGGGCACCACAAACCACACCCCTATAAGATGGTGATCTTAATAGATAAATGTGTGTATTCTAACTATTCCACCTCCTGGCCATTCCCTAGTCTCTCTCCCTCTCCTAGGGATTCCCTATTCCCTGAGACACAACAACCCTGAAATTAAGTTAATTAATAACACTACAAAAATCTCTAAGTGTTCAGGGAAGGCATGTCAAAAGCTGATAGGTTGAAAGCTAAGCCTCTGAGACCAAACAGTTAGCCACATTGTAAATGCAAAGGAAAAATTCTTGAAGGAAGTTAAGAGTGTCACTCCAGTGAATACACAAATGGTAAGAAAATGAATAGCCTTATTGCTGATACGGAGAAAGTTTTAGTGTTCTGGATAGAGCATCAAACCAGCCACAACATTCCCTTAAGCCAAAGCCTAATCCAGAGGAAGGCTTTAACTCTTTTCAATTCTATGAAGGCTGAGAGAAGTGAAGAAGCTGCAGAAGAAGTTAGCAGAGGTTGGTTCATGAGGTTTAAGGAAATAAGCCATCTCTGCAACATCAAAGTGCAAGATGAAGCAGCAAGTGCTGATGTAGAAGCTGCAGCAAGTTATCCAGAAGATCTAGCTAAGATAATTAATGAAGGTGGTAACACAAACAACAGATTTTCAATGTAGATGAAACAATCTTAAATTAGAAGAAGATGTCATCTAGGACATTCATAGCTAGAGAGGAGAAATCAATGCCTGGTTTTAAAGCTTCAAAGGAGAGGCTGGTTCTTTTGTTAGTGTCTAATGAAGCTGTGACTTTAAGTTGAAGTCAGTGCTCATTTACCTTCTGAAAAATCCCAGGACCCTTAAGAATTATGATAACCTACTTTGCCTGTGCTCTATAAATGAAACAACAAAGCTTGGGTGACAGCACACTTGTTGACAGCATGGTTTACTGAATATTTTAAGCCTACTATGGAGATCTACTGCTTAGAAAAAAAAAAGATTTATTTTGAAATGCTACTGCTTAGAAAAAAGTTGATTTTAAAATGTTAACTGCTCATTTGGCAATGTACTGGTCACCCAAGAGCTCTGATGGAGATGCATAACAGGATTCAGGTTGTTTTCATGCCTGCTAACATAAAATCCACTCTGCAACCTATGGATCACAAAGTAATTTCAACTTTCAAGTCTTATTATTTAAGGAATATATTTTGTAAGGCTATAGCTGTCATAGATAGTGATCCTTCTGATGGATCTGGGTAAAGTCAATTGAAAACCTTCCAGAAAGGATTCATCATTCTAGATCCCATTAAGAACATTCTTGATTCTTGAGAAGAGGTCAACATATCAATATTAACAGGAGTTTGGAAGAAGTTGATTGCAATCCTCCTGGAAGACTTTGAGGGGTTCAAGACTTCAGTGGAGAAAGTAACAGCAGATGAGGTGGAACTAGCAAAAGAACTGGAATTAGAAGTCGAGCCTGAAGATTTGACTACATTGCTGCAATCTCATGACAAAACTTGAATGGATGAGGAGTTGCTTCTTACAGATGAGCAAAGAAAGTGGTTTCTTGAGATGGAATCTATTCCTGGTGAAGATGCTGTGAAGATTGTTGCAATGACAACAAAGGATTGAGAATATTACATATACTTAGTTGATAAAACATCTGCAGGTTTTGAAGGGACTCACTCTAATTGCAAAAGAAATTCTACTGTGGGTAAAATGCTAGGAAGCAGCATTACATTCAACAGAGAAATTGTTCATGAAAGAAAGAGTCAATCAATGTGACAAACTTCATTGCTTTATATTTTAAGAAATTGCCAAAACCATCTCAACCTTCAGAAACCACCATCCTGATCAGTCAGCAGCCATCAACGTTAAAGGCAAGACCCTCCACTAGCAGAAAGATTACAGCTTGCGTAAGGCTCAGATCATGGTTAGCTATAAAGTATTATTTAATTACGGTGTGTAATTTTTTTGACATAATGCTAATGCACACTTACTAGACTACAGTATAGTGTGAACATAACTTTTATATGCACTGGGAAATAAAAAAAACTGTGTGACTCATTTTATTGTGATATTCGCTTTATGTCTGTGGTCTGGATGTAAAATGAAATATCTCTGAGGTATGCCTGTAAAATAAAAATATCAATGTAAGTGTAAAGAATAAAATGTAGTAATTTGAAGTTAATATGCATATTAAAAAAATTCAAAAGTAACTGCATCAACAGTTTGGAAATTGACTTAATAATTTTATAACTGTTGTAAAATATAAAATTCCCTGACTCACATGGTCCCTTTGAATATTTTTTTTCAGTTATTTGTTATTTCCCCTACAGATTGCTACAGGATGACATAAATGTGAAAGAAAGAAGAAAGATTTGAAAAATATCCTTTCATTCTTTAATTCCAGGTTCTTTAGAAAGTATAAAACAAGTAGAAATTTACAAGCAAAAATAAAGTATACTAAGCTTTACTGACCTCATGAGAAGCAGTGGTGCTTTTCCAAGCCTCTACTTTCAAGATTCTAAGAAATCATGTCCAGTTTAATTGTGGGAAAGAGACAAAAGGCATTAAGGTTGAAAGTTGCATTAAAGGGAAGGGTCATTTAAAAATATCCAGATTAATGAGAAAATAATTCACCAATTCAATTACCTGAGAAAATGAAGTTGGGAGTTTCCAGTGTTATTAACGACAATAATGGAAAGGATAAAGGGAACAAAGAGTTTAATTGAGTGTATGTGAGAAGACAAAGCTAGCTTAAATGAAAGCAGAGGTCAGGAAGGGACTTCTCCAGAAACATAGAGAGCTTTGAAAGAAGTATTGCAAGATAAATTCAACCCAAAATGGTAAACTAACATCTCTTAAGAAAAAGGAGCATCTATTAATTCAAGGTTATGCATAAAATCCATTACAATAGTCCATAAAGCAGTACATTTTGTTTGTGATTTGTGAGTTAATAAACGGTAACAAGCTTCTCTTCACTAAATTTTATTGTCATTTACAAGTTACTATTTTACCCAGAGGACTAACTGTCTATAGGTGACACCTACCCTTGTGAAGTAGATTTATTCCTGAAGTTAGAATTAACTGCCACAACAAGTGCAAACAAACAAACAAAAAAATTCATGAGCATTTCTGTTTAATAGGAAACAAACACTTATGTTTATATTTTCAAAGTCAATTCCTTGAGAATATATTAACCAGACTTTAAAATTATAACCCATTTATTTCAGAATTAGTGCGTGTTTAATGGGAAAAAAAATTTTAAATGTGCAATTAAAAATAATGTTAAAAAGAAAATCACATTTAATTCAACCACAGAGACATGCCATTCTAAATATTTTAATGCTTATCCTTCTGGTCTCTCCTCTAAGGAGATGATAGATGATAGATAGATAGATAGATAGATAGATATAGATAGATAGATAGATAGGTACTTAAAAGTACTATCATGTACTACACACTATTTTATAACATATACTCTAGTATGTATGTATAGTGTCATGCATGTACTGTTGATATAAAACAAAGAGACTGCCAGATACTTCTCCAGGAAAGATGGGTTTATTTGGGATCACCAGAGCCCTATCATTCAGGATCTGCAACCATAGTCAGCCACGTGCAAGTTCCTACATGGCAGGGGCAGGAGAACTCTTTAATAGGAGGAAGTGGAAGCTAGGAGGGCTGTAGTAAACAAGGAGCCCATGGCTTTTCGTTGGCTGAGTCCTTGCAAAGAAGAGAATTCCTTCTTCCTGTGGGACTCTACTATCATTACAGGGCATGAGAGCTCCCCTTTCTAGTCTCTGGATGGAGGTTAATTGAGGTTTTTGTTTATTAAATATTTAACATTTTCCCTTTCTGATGGAGATCTTTCTCTGAAATGATCATTGATCAAGAGTCAACTTTTCTGGTTTCAGGGGCTTTTTGTCCTGGATGTAGTGTCCCATGTAGGAGGTATAGTGCAAAAACTGGAAACCTATTGAAGTTATATGGGAGTAACAAGAGGTGTAGAGGGAGAGCTCTCAGGCACTTTTCATCTAACATCCATATGTTACCAAGATCATAGATACTGAAGATCATTGAAGCATTACATCACCATCAAAGTTTGGTGACACACTTTGAACAGGCCTGGTCCAGATATCTTGGGAAAGCTGTCATCAGATGTCATCTGCTTCAATTCCAGGAAATCTTTACTTTCAGGTCACCAGATGATGTGCAGGTCCAGTCAGTGTTTTGTACTTTCTTTATGTGTGTCATGAGAATACAAGAGTCTATTCCTTGCAGTTTGGTGGCACAGGGGTTAGTTAGTAGTACTTGATAGGAGTCCTTCCAGCAAGATTGAAGAAACTTTTTCTGGAGGTGTATTTTCCAATAGGTGAAATCTCCAGGTTGCAAAGTGTGATGCTTAAGGTCTTCATTTCTTGAGGGCACACTCTAAAAAGATAGCTCTACCAAAACACAGTTGTTTTTAATAGAAGCAATTAGTCCTTGGCAGTATTGGAGTATCTCTCCTTGTATCAGTTGTGGGTCAAGAGAAGCAGAAGTCAAAGGCATTGGGTATCCTGTGACTAGCTCAAAGAAGGAGAGATTGTAAGTTCCAAAAGAGACAGATCTAAGATTTAGAAGGACCAAGGACAATGTTTTTGGCTAAAGTATTTGGAGGACCTCTACAATGTTTGCCAATTGAGTCTTAATGATGTTATTAATGTGTTCAAATAAGCCAGAAGCATGAGGGTGGGAAACTTAGCGAAGGTGTGTAAAATTGACCAAACAGCACAGATTTGTCAAAGTACCAGGCCAATAAAATGACTTCCTCCATCACTATGAAGTTCAACAGGAGTTCCCCAGGGAGGGATAATATTTTCCAAAAGGACTTTAGCCACAGAAGAGGCAGCAGCCTGTCTGCAAGGGAAGGCTTCAGTCCACAGTGAAAACATACAGATGATGACTAAACATATTTATATCCATTAGAGGAGGAAGTTGCATGATATCCATTTGCCAGACCTCAAATTGCCCATTAGGCTGTTTACAATCTCCAGGAGCAGTATGAACAGGCTACCCTGGTTTGTAATTTAGACAAGTGGAACAAGTACGTAGGCACTTTTTGCACCTTTGTTAATGTTTCCCCACCAATATTGATTCACGAAGGCTATCATTTTGTCAGTAGACAAATAGTTTAATGCATGTACCATGGTGAAGGGTGGGAATTTTAGAGCCTGCGGTAGAACTGGTTTGTTATTTGGTCCAAACCAGAGCTTTCTCTTTTTATCAAATGAACAATTGTCGAATTTTCCATCTTGTTTTTCCCTTTCTGAGGCCAATCATTGGGCTTCTCTAGCCATTTATACTAAATTATTATTTGGGGAAATATTCCTTTGAACCATGACAGAGGTTTAGCTGCTGTTGGTCACTTTAAGGGCAGCATTACTTGTAGAAATGTCAGCAAGCTGATTACCCTTAGCTTCCAGAGAGTCAAGTCTAGAATGTACCAGAATGTTAATCACAGCTACAGTGGCAGATAAAAGTATTGCATTCAATAATTCCTGAATACAGGGGACATTTTAAATATTATTTCCACTGGAAGTCAGAAAGCTATGTTGCTTCCACGACATTGCAAAATCATGAGCTACTCTAAAATCATATCTACTATCAGTATAAACATTGGCAGTTTTGTCCTTGGCTAAAGTACAAATCCCATGTA
This sequence comes from Balaenoptera physalus, assembly GCF_965194825.1. Taxonomy (NCBI): domain Eukaryota; kingdom Metazoa; phylum Chordata; class Mammalia; order Artiodactyla; family Balaenopteridae; genus Balaenoptera; species Balaenoptera physalus. The sequence continues at coordinate 105,267,595 of NC_138888.1, forward strand.
AGTGTGTAAAATTCAGTCTGTTGGGCTGAAGTATCCATAGGTAAAAGTGCTACCTCAATAACATCAAAAGGAGTTGCAAGGGCATACCCAGCACAATATTTGCCATCATCACCTTTTAAATAAGAACCATCAGTGAACCACGAGAAGTCAATATTTCCCAGAGGAATTTCCTGTAGATCATCATGAGGAGTCAGGAGGTGGTCCATCAGCATTAAGCAGTCATGACAGACTTTGTTGGTGACAGAGGGAGAGGAGTAGTAGGGTTAAGGTTATTTCAATGTAAAAAGGTTACTCAAAGAGCAGTTAACAATAGAACTTCATAGGAGGTAAGGCAGTTGGCTGAGAAATGTTCAGTGTGGTGAAAATTCAGGAGAACTTCTAATACATGAGATACAAAGATGTTTAAAGGTGTTCCCACAATGATTTTCTTGGTAGCCTTACAAAAAGTTCAGTGGTAATAATGGCTCTAAAGTAAGGGGGAATCCCCATGCCACAGGGTTCATTTGCTGGCTATAATACCCTATGGGTTGACGGTGGTCCCTGTATATTTTTGGGTGAGTACCCCAAGGACATTCCCTTCATTTTTATATGCAAAACCAAAAAATGAACCTGATCATTGGGATGTCTGAGGGCAGGTGGTTTCATCAAACTCTCCTTTAAGGCTTTAAATCTTCATCATCCAAATTTTCTCATAAAATTGGGTCAGAGTTATTGCTTTTTAGTAAAACATGCAAAGATTTGGCCATAAAAGAAAAATCTGGAATCCAATTTTGGCAATAGCCAATTAGCCCAAGAAAACCTGGCAGTTGGCTCTTAGTTTTCAGTTTGGGGAAACCTAGGACACCATGTTAACTATCTGGATCTAGGTAGCCCTTGTTCTGATATCAGATACCCTAGATATCAAACCTGGGTTGGGGCAAAGTGCAATTTTTTTTTGTTAACCTTATGTTCCTTTAAGACTAAAAGCTTTAGCAAGTGGATACTGTCTTCTTGTGAGGAGGCTTGCTCCTGTGAGAAGGAGAGCAAAGAAGAAACTTATCTACATAATGCAACAAATTATAACACCAAGGGAACTTTATATCATGGAGATCAACCTTTGGGATTTGGGAAAAATGATAAGGTCCACATAAATTGTTTTCCTTTCCAATGGAAGGCAATTGGTATTGGCCAACTTCATCAACTGGAATACCAAGAAACAAAATGCATACATTAATTACAGTAAAGAATTTGTTTCAGAAAGGAATGGATGTTAGGAAAGCATGAGGGTTAGGAACAATAGGGTTTTGAGGGATAACAGTGTTGTTTATTGCTCAGAGGTCCTGGGCAAACCTCCACCTTTGGCCCTTAGACTTTTCTCACTGGTAAAATAGAAGTGTTACAGGGACTAGTACAAGGGATAATGAGGCTTTGATCCTTGTGATCTTCTATTATGAGCTTTATGCCTTGAAGGGCTTCTTTAGTTATAAGGTACTGATTAATTCTGAGAGGAGGTTTTGAGTGATCTAGTTGAATCTTGATGGGAAGTGTGCTGTGAATTTTGCCAATATCAGTTGGAGATTTTTCCTGTAAGGAGGGTGGTAGCTGATTCAATAGGGACAAAAGATTAGTGTTTCCAGAATCTGCTCTAGTACAGTCAGAAATGGAACAAATAAAAGATGTCAAAATTTCATTTAATTCACCTGGTTCCTTACTTTGATGACTACTGTTTAAATTCTAAAATTATTTTCACCTTTTGGTAGAAAGAAATTCAGACATGATACTTAAGAAATCTCAGCCTGGTAAATGGGTAGGGCTGGAGGAACTAAGAAGAAAAGTATGTGTATCTCTAAGGGCCTAATTAAAATGGAATAGTTTCAGAGACAGGAACGTCTTAGGTTCATTAGAGATCCATAGTATTTCAACTCTGAGGGGGCTGTTTTATAGCAGTGGGAGGGATTGAGCACCAAGAGTGCAGCTCTGGTGTCAACTAGGACAGGAAGGGGCTTCCTTGGTGGCGCAGTGGTTGAGAATCTGCCTGCCAATGCAGGGGACACGGGTTCAAGCCCTGGTCTGGGAAGATCCCACATGCCGCGGAGCAACTAGGCCCGTGAGCCACAACTACTGAGCCTGCGCGTCTGGAGCCTGTGAGCCGCAACAGTGAGAGGCCCGCACACCGCGATGAAGAGTGGCCCCCACTTGCCGCAACTAGAGAAAGCCCTCACACAGAAACGAAGACCACCCAACACAGCCAAAAATAAATAAATAAATAAATAAAAATTAAAAAAAAAAAAACCAAACAAACTAGGACAGGAAAAGATTCATCCCAAATCTGGAGAGATGTTTCTCCAAGCTGATTAAGAGGGAAGATTGGGAAGATCTCCTGTATCTCTTTGAAGCCCGTCATTGATAATTGGGAGGACATTGGAAAGGCTGGTTAGAGGGCTGAAGGTACCTGTAGTACTTGAATTTGTAACAATCTCTTTTCAATATCCTAGCTCTTTGCAATAATAGCAGAAACAAAGTGGGTTTTGATTTTATTTAAGAGCCTTTGTTTGCTGGAGTTGAAGATCAAGGATTTTGGTGGTCTTCTTTGGAGGTGGAGAAATCTGGTTTGCCAGATTACCTAAATCTGGAGAAAACATAGTTTCCCATTCTATCCAAGTCCTTTTTACTAGAAGGGAAAGGTCTTGATTCAGTCCATTAATAAACATAGAGTTCAAAGCCACCCAAGTGGAATGAACTTCTGAAGAAAGACTAGAATTTTCCTTAAAAACAATATGAAGTTGATTGTAATATTTATGAACCGGGTGCTCAGATCTTTGTGTGCAAGCTTGAATATTGTTATAATCAACAGGCTTTGAAAAGCCCTAGGAATTGCCCTACGAAATCATCTACTGATTGCCCAAGTCTGATAATATAAGGTAGTTAGCAGGCTGACCTCCCAGTTGTAATTCCAAAGACCTTTCAGCATTTTCCCAATATTAACTTTCCATATTCTATGGAACTAATTAGATATTACAAAATTAGAGACTTTGTAATTGAAATTAAAGGTTGTTTCTGTGAAATCAATTGGTTACTAAGTATGATCCTTATTTGATCATGTTCTCATTATTTTGTAATGTACTTCCTATTTTCTTCATTATTGCAAAATTCGATAAATATATATAAAAAATAAACTGTAGATTGACAATTTAGCTTTCCTGGATCTATTTAATGGGCTCAAATTGAGTCTGAAGTCTCAGGTTTTGTTGGTAGCATACTACAAATTAGGATTTGAACATATTTAGTGATACATAAGAACAATTATTGATTAGATAGTACCATGTTGCAGATAAAATCAAAATGTCAACATTTATTCATCAGTCATTTAATTGTGGAATAATTTCCAGTGATGTAAGAAAAAAACAAGTAGATTTGTTTAAGTTTTAATTACAATAAGACTACTGGCAATAGCAAATTAACTCTTAAAAGCTATATCTCCTATATTTATACTCCCACAATCTTGAGAGCATATTATTTATTTCTACTTTATCGTATATATTTTCTATAAATTGCTGTAAGTGAGCAATGGATTAAGTCAGATTATGAATGAAAGATCAAGCAGATAAACCTCTTCAGTCCTCAGGTTTTATTCATTTCAGTTCTATAATAACTCCATCTGGTTGTCCAATAATCATAAAAATTTAGGCACAGAACGTGAATATTTTAATAGATTATTGTTAATATTTATTTACTCTCAGTTCAGTATAATTTTAGAGACAGCTATCAAACAACAACTCTCTGTGATGCAGAAAGCTATGGGAATATAAAAATAAACCATACAAGTTGAACCATTGATTCATTTTTTGTTTTATGTAAAATTTGCTATGGGGGGTATTTAAATTTAAATAAACAAATCAGCTCTTTTCCTCTTTGAATTGTATTTATTATTTCCCAATTTCCTTCAAATGTAAAAAAAAAAAAAAAAAAACAAATTCTCAGAGAAGCAGGTGCTGTAAACAGGATATAACATACAGCTTTCATTGATTTGCTTTCTCTGAAAGAAATTCTAATCTCATTCACAACATGCTGATTGAAAATTTAATTTTTTCCTTCAACATAAGATGTGTGCTTTTACTGTTTTCATATTTTTGTAAGGGTAACAGATGATCATGTTCTTTTAAACTTCCCCACAACCATCCGGCCAAAGATATTTAAAGAAGACATAATTTTCATTTTTGTCAATTACTAATGTCAATCATTTTGGAATAAATTAAGCATTCTGTTCTTAATAAGGATAGTATGTTGATATTTTAAGCTATAATATATGTGAATTTTTATAAGGATGTCAAGAAATCATTTCTCATCAAGATGGGTATAATTTTACTGAAAGAAAGGACCTTAATATAAAAAAAAGTCAAGATATGTTTCTGGCAGCTATTTTTATGCCATTTTAGAGTGTAATATTGTTGGTGGTAACAAATATATTGTAGAAAATATTTAAATAGTTAATATTTTTATTTTTAATAATTAATATTTAGTATTGATATAATTGTTCTTTCAACATTATTGTGTCTTCATAGTATACAAGGATAATAGATTGTCCTTTCCGCCATCAAAGGAGCTCATGCAGTCAAGGAAAAGCTGTTTATTCAAGGGTGGACTGAATAACTAAATGGCATAATAAAACTAGCTCCTACTCTGGTACTTCACAAACTTGTTCTGGTGAAATCTCTCCTTATGGTTATGTCCTTTCTTCTTTGAAATCTAACATTATGTCTAGTCTATATCCCCAACCCCCAATAGAAAATCTTTTAAATTACTTAGAGTGTGGTTTTAAACATTAAGTTATTTTTCCCAATAATTTTATAACACATTTAAGGATATGATCTATTAGTTTTACCTTCCTCAATATGATAACCAGTATTTTGTACAATATGAAAACAACTTATTAAAATCCTCATTTCATTGATATTCATATTCAGCCATGAAATAAATATTAGTCCATTAAAAATATTAATGTCCCTTAGTTGTTGACAAGAAAATTTTAAGACAAATTTTCCATGTAGATATGTTTAAAAGAGATATTAGTTATTTTGCAGTTAATGACCTAGCTATAATCTAATTAAAATGTAAAAATATAGCCTGCCCCTAAGAAATTTACTAATATTCAAATAGTAGTCACTAAAAGTATCTCATTTTCTTCACAGTATCTGTACATCACCTTCATATTGATCTTTTAGTTTAGACTATACTACATGTATTTTTTAAAAAATGCATTATTCTGCTTATTGTAAGATATGGAAACTAAGGGAAACAGTGAAACATTAAAAAAAAAGAAAAGTGATGAAAGAATCTGACCATGTACAATTAAATTTATTCAGTAGGACACTGGGTTAAACTTTAAGTGAATAAGATTCTCAGATTTGGTTTAAAAAACCCCCAAAACTATACATTGTCTACAAAATGCTCAAAGCACAATGAATAAGCAACCATACATGCAAAAATAAATGGAAATGATGAACAATTATACATAAACAAAAAAGCAGAAAAAGAAAGGTTTGTGACATTATTATCAAGGAAAGGAGAAATAAAGATAGATAAACAAAGCAAGAAAAGAAAACAGGAAAAGAACTGTACTTTTCTGTTACTAAACACAACCCAAATGACAATAAAAGAGTAGTAAAACTTTAGTCTAGCATTAAATATCTTTAAAAATAAAAAAGAACCAGTGAGGTATTTATTGTACCAAAAACATAAAAATAAAAAAAAAGCAAACCAAAAAATGTAGGCAGCTATAAGAAGTAAGCATATTGTACTGTATCATATGGTACAAAATAAAAAAAATGTAAATGCTTTCTATAAACCCCCAACATTTAGTTACATACTATGAAATAAGCCATAAGTGCAAACATATACCTATGAATAAAATGAACAGAAGGGAATAGAACTCACTAAAGAAAACTCTGAATATTTGCTAGGTAATTCTTTTTTAACTTACCCACACATAATTTTAATACCATCTAAAAAAAAATGATCCAACAGAAAATCAATTGTGAAAAAAATAAAGCTCAATCCCTTCATCATACCAAACATCAATATGTATTCCAATAGATTAAAAAGTTAAATATAAAAAGGAAGCCTGCATCACACTTGAAGGTACAAATATTAATCTTCCCCTGGAGTGAGGAACAAGCAATAATAGCCTTACAGCAAAACAATAGGTAAAAGTATTGCATGAAAACATTTTAAAAATATGCCTTTAACAGAATATGCATACATAATTCCATCTACAATACATTTACAGAAAATTAATCTCATAGAAAAATGCCATTTTTATAAATTGTATAAATTCTGTGCAGATAATTTTTTCTGTTTAAATTCAGTATCAAGTTTTTAGAAAGGTAAATGTCTTTGCTGTCTCTTGGAGGAATGAATTCATTTCTAGTTTACTCTTAAGGACTATAATTCTTTGTGATTTAGCATTAATTGAGGGTATTCTTTGGAACTTCCACTAGGACAAGTCTTATACTTTTTCTCTTAATTGTTTTCCATAGGTTTTGGAAACCAAGCAAAAATCACCAGGGATAGAGATGTCTGCAGGAATTTTTTCCCATCCAGATATTCACTTTCTCTCTTTTTGTCTTCTAATAAATTCTGCAAGCTCATCGCTACATAACAAATTTTAAGCAAGGTCGTTGAACAGAATATTACTTTTGCCATAGTTCAAGAGAAAGAGTCCATATTTGTTCCCTTAAAAAGAAAACTAGTAAAAAGCATCATCAATAAACATAAAAAGCAAAATAAAATGAGAAAAAAACAGTTTGCAGCTTAAGTATAAAGCTAAAAGTTAAATCTTAATGTTTAAGAGATCTTGCAAATTTCTAAATTTTTTTATTTATTGAAAATGAAGACTGACCTATGAAAATATTTCTTTTCATAAATCATGGTAATGTGCTAATACTATATTAGAATTTTAAATTTGGTATAACCGTATTTAGGGCTTAGAAAATTATATTACTCTTTCTTTTTCTAGAAATATGGACTCATTTCTTGCAAGCTATTATAATTATGTAAAATGTCTGACCATTTTGTAATCAACAATCTTAAATAATATTAATAAGCATAGATTATCTGTTTTGCATTATGAACATTTTTGCACTTTATTCCTAATTTTAGTTTAATTTTTATGTAACAATTATTTTCAAGGTTTCTACAATATTCCTCTACTATACCATGATTTGCTTTTCCATGATATTTAAACAGATTTTTCTTTAAACATCTTTATTGGAGTAAAATTGTTTTACAATGGTGTGTTAGTTTCTGCTTTATAACAAAGTGAATCAGCTATACATATACATATGTCACCATATGTCCTCCATCTTGCATCTCCCTCCCTTTCCCACCCCTCTAGGTGGTCGCAAAGCACAGAGCTGATTTCCCTGTGCTATGCGGGTGCTTCCTACTAGCTATCTATTTTACATTTGGTAGTACATATATAAGTCCATGCCACTCTCTCACTACGTCCCAGCTTATCCTGCCCTCTCCCTGTGTCCTCAAGTCCATTCTCTATGTCTGCATCTTTATTCCTGTCCTGCCACTAGGTTCTTCAGAATGATTATATTTTTCTTTTTTTTCTTAGATTGCATATATATGTGTTAGCATACAATATTTGTTTTTCTCTTTCTGACTTACTTCACTCTGTATGACAGATGCTAGGTCCATCCACCTCACTACAAATAACTCAGTTTCGTTTCTTTTTATGGCTGAGTAATGTTCCCTTGTATATATGTTCCACATCTTCTTTATCCATTCATCCTTCGATGGACACTATGGTTTTCTCAGGGTATATGCCCATTAGTGGGATTGCTGGGTCATATGGTAGTTCTATTTTTAGTTTTTTAAGGAACCTCCATACTGTTCTCCTTAGTGGCTGTATCAATTTACATTGCCACCAACAGTGCAAGAAGATTCCCTTTTCTCCACAGCCTCTCCAGCATTTATTGTTTGTAGATATTTTGATGATGGCCATTCTGAGTGGTGTGAGGTGATACCACATTGTAGTTTTGTTTTACATTTCTCAAATGATTAGTGACGTTGAGCATTGTTTCATGTGTTTGTTGGTAATCTGTATATCTTCTTTGGAGAAATGTCTATTTAGGTCTTCTGCCCATTTTTGGATTGGGTTGTTTGGTTTTTTTTGATGTTGAGCTGCATGAGCTACTTGTAAATTTTGGAGATTAATAATATGTCAGCTGCTTCATTTGCAAATATTTTCTCCCATTCTGAGCATTGTCCTTTTGTCTTGTTTATAGTTTCCTTTGCTGTGCAAAATCTGTTAAGTTTCATTAGGTCCAATTTGTTGATTTCTGTTTTTATTTTCATTTCTCGAGGAGGTGAGTCAAAAAGGATATTGCTGTGATTTTTGTCATAGAGTATTCTGCCTATATTTTCCTCTAAGAGTTTTAGAGTGTCTGGCCTTACATTTAGGTCTTTAATCCATCTGAGTTTATTTTTGTGTATGGTCCTAATGAGTGTCTTGATGGCATTTTTTTACATGTACCTGTCCAGTTTTCCCAGCAGTACATATTGAAGAGGCTGTCTTTTCTCCATTATAAATTGTTGCCTCCTTTATTAAAAATAAGATGACCATATGTGCGTGGGTTTATCTCTGGGCTTTCTAATCTGTTCCATTGATAAATATTTCTGTTTTTTTGGCAGTACCATACTGTCTTGATTACTGTAGCTTTATAGTATAGTCTACAGTTCAGGAGCCTGATTCCTCCAGTTCCATTTTTCTTTATCAAGATTGCTTTGGTTATTCGGGGTCTTTTGTGTTTCCATACAAATTGTGAAATTATTTGTTCTAGTTCTGTTAAAAATGCCATCGGTAGTTTCGTAGGGATTGCATTGAATCTGTAGATTGCTTTGGGTAGTAGAGTCATTTTCACAATGTTGATTCTTCCAATCCAAGAACATGGTATATCTCTCCATCTGTTAGTGTCATCTTTAATTTCTTTCAACAGTGTCTTATAGTTTTCTGCATACAGGTCTTTTATCTCCTCAGGTAGGTTTATTCCTAGGTATTTTATTCTTTTTGTTTCAATGGTAAATGTGAGTGTTTCCTTAATTTCTCTTTCAGATTTTTCATCATTAGTGTATAGGAATGCAAAAGATTTCTGTGCATTAATTATGTATCCTGCTACTTTACCAAATTCATTGATTAGCTCTAGTAGTTTTCTGGTAGCATCTTTAGGATTCTCTATGTATAGTATCATGTCAGCTGCAAACAGTGACAGTTTTACTTCTTCTTTTCCAATTTGGACTAGTTTCATTTATTTTTCTTCTATGATTGCTGTGGTAAAATTTCCAAAGCTATGTTGAATAATAGTGGTGACAGTGGACAACCTTGTCTTGTTCCTGATCTTAGTGGAAAGGGTTTCAGGTTTTCACCATTGAGAACCATGTTGGCTGTGGGTTTGTCATATATGGCCTTTATTATGTTGAGGTAAGTTTCCTCTATGCCTACTCTCTGGAAATTTTTTATCATAAATGGGTGTTGAATTTGTCAAAAGCTTTTTTCTGCATCTATTGAGATGATCATACGGTTTTATCCTTCAGTTTGTTAATACGGTGTATCCCACTGATTGATCCATGTATATTGAAGAATCCTTGCATTCCTGGGATAAACCCCACTTGATCATGGTGTATGATCCTTTTAATGTGCTGCTGGATTCTGTTTGTTAGTATTTTGCTGAGGAGTTTTGCATCTGTGTTCATTAGTGATACTGGCCTGTAGTTTTCTTTCTTTGTGACATCTCTGTCTGGTTTTGGTTTCAGGGTGATGGTGGCCTTGTAGAATGATTTTTGGGAGTGTTCCTCCCTCTGCTATATTTTGGAACAGTTTGAGAAGGATAGGTGTTAGCTTTTCTCCAAATTTTTGATAAAATTCGCCTGTGAAGCCATCTGGTCTTTGGCTTTTGTTTGTTGGAAGATTTTTAATCACAGTCTCAATTTCAGTGCTTGGGATTGGTCTGTTTATATTTTCTCGTTCTTCCTGATTCAGTCTCAGAACGTTGTGCTTTTCTAAGAATTTGCCCATTTCTTCCAGGTTGTCCACTTTATTGGCATATAGTTGCTTGTAGTAATCTCTCATGATTCTTTGTATTTCTGCATTGTCGGTTGTTACGTCTCCTTTTTCATTTCTAATTCTATTGATTTAAGTCTTCTCCCTTTTTTTCTTGATGAGTCTGACTAATGGTTTACCAATTTTTTTTATTTTCTCAAAGAAAAAGCTTTTAGTTTTATTGATCTTTGCTATTGTTTTCTTCATTTCTTATTCATTTATTTCTGATTTGATCTTTATGATTTCTTTCATTCTGCTAAGTGTGGGTTTTTTTGTTCTTTTTCTAATTTCTTTAGGTGTAAGGTTAGGTTGTTTTTTTGCAATGTTCCTTGTTTCTTGAGGTAGGCTTGTATTGCTATAAACTTCCCTCTTAGAACTGCTTTTGCTGCATCCCATGGGTTTTTAGGTTGTCATGTTTTCATTGTCATTTATTTCTAGGTGTTTTTTGATTTCCTCTTTGATTTCTTCTGTGATCTTTTAGTTATTAAGTAGTGTATTGTTTAGTCTCCATGTGCTTGTGATTTTTACAGATTTTTCCCTGTAATTGATAAACAGTCTCATAGCGCTGTGGTCAGAAAAGATACTTGATGCGATTTCAATTTTCTTAAATTTACCAGGGTTTGATTTGTGACCAAAGATAGATCTATCCTAGAGAATGTTCCATGAGCAGCTGAGAAGAAAGTGTATTCTGTTGTTTTTGGATGGAATGTCCTATAAATATCAATTAAGTCCATCTTGTTTAATGTGTCATTTAAAGCTTGTGTTTCCTTATTTAGTTTCATTTTGGATGATCTGTCCACTGGTGAAAGTGGAGTTTTAATGTCCCCTACTATGATTGTGTTTCTGTTGATTTCCCCTTTTACGGCTGTTAGTAATTCCCTTATGTATTGAGGTGCTCCTATGTTGGGTGCATAAACATTTACAATCATTATATCTTATTCTTGGATTGATCCCTTGATCATTATGTAGTGTCCTTCTTTGTCTCTTGTAATAGACTTTATTTTAAACTCTATTTTGTCTATGAGAATTGCTTTTCTAGCTTTCTTTTGATTTCCCTTTGCATGGAATAATTTTTTCCATTCCCTCACTTTCAGTCTGTATGTGTCCCTAGGTCTGAAGTGGGTCTCTTGTAAACAGCATATATATGGGTCTTGTTTCTGTATCCATTTAGCCAGTCTAGGTCTTTTGGTTGGGGCATTTGATCCATTTACTTTTAAGGTAATTATTGATATGTATGTTCCTATTACCATTTACTAATCCTTTTGGGTTTGCTACTGTAAGTCTTTTCCTTCTCTTGCATTTCCTGCCTAGAGAAGTTCCTTTAGCATTTGTTGTAAAGCTGATTTGGTGGTGCTGAATTGTCTTAGCTTTTCCTTGTCTGTAAAGTTTTAATTTCTCCATCGAATCTGAATGAAATCCTTGCTGGGTAGAGTAATCTTGGTTGTAGATTTTTCCCTTTCATCACTTTAAATATGTCCTGCTACTCCTTTCTGGTTTGCAGAGTTTCTGCTGGAAGATCAGCTGTTAAACTTATGGGATTCACTTGTATGTTATTTGTTGTTTTTCTCTTACTGTTTTTAATATTTTTTCTTTGTATTTATTTTTTGATAGTTTGATTAATATGTGTCTCAGTGTTTTTCTCCTTGGATTTATCCTGTATGAGACTCTCTGTGCTTCCTGGACTTGATTAACTATTTCCTTTCCCATATTAGGGATTTTTTCAACTATAATCTCTTCAAGTGTTTTCTCATTCACTTTGTTTTTCTCTTCTGCTTCTGGGACCCCTATTATTTGAATGTTGGTGCATTTAATATTTTCCCAGAAGTCTCTGAGACTGTCCTCCATTCTTTTCCTTCTTTCTTCTTCTCTGAAGTAGTTATTTACACTATTTTATCTTTTAGTTCACTTATCTGTTCTTCTGTCTCAATTTTTCTGCTATTGATTCCTTCTAGAAAATTTTTAATTTCATTTTTTTGTGTTGTTCATCATTGTTGGCTCTTTAGTTCTTCTAGGTCCTTGTCAAACGTTTCTTGTATTTTCTCCATTCTATTTCCAAGATTTGGATCATCTTTACGCTCACAACTCTGAATTCTTTTTCAGGTAGATTGCCTCTGTCTTCTTCATTTGTTTAATATGCTGGGTTTTTACCTTCCTCCTTCATCTGCTGTGTTTTTCTCTGTCTTCTCATTTTGATTAATTTACTGTGTCTGGGGTCTCCTTTTCGCAGGCTGCATGTTCGTAGTTCCCGTTGTTTTTAGTGCCTGCCCCCAGTGGCTAAGGTTGGTTCAGTGGGTTGTTTATGCTTCCTGGTGGAGGGGATTAGTGCCAGTATTCTGGTAGTTGAGGCTGGATCTTGTCTTTCTGATGAGCAGGACCACGTCCAGTGGTGTGTTTTGGGGTTCTGTGACCTTATTATGATTTTAGGCAGCCTCTCTGCTAATGGGTGGGGTTGTGTTTCTGTCTTGCTAGTTGTTTGGCACAGGATGTCCAGCACTGTAGCTTGCTGGTCGTTGAGTGGGGCTGGGTCTTAGCATTCAGTTGGAGATCTCTAGGAGAGTTTTTGCCATTTGATATTATATGGACCCGGGAGGTCTCTGGTGGTGCAATGTCCTGAACTCGGCTCTCCCACCTCAGAGGCACAGGCCTGACACCCAGCTGGAGCACCTAGACCCTGTCAACCACACAGTTCAGAAGAAAAGGGAGAAAAAAACAAAGAAAGAAAAACTTAAATTAATTTAAATTAAAAAGTTATTAAAATAAATATTAAAAATTATTAAAAATAAAAATGTAAAAATCATTTTAAAAAGTAAAAAACAACGAAAGAAAGAAGAAAGCAACCAAACCAGAAAACTAGGACAAATGGTAGAACCATGGCTATACAGACAAAATCACACAAAGAAGAATTCACATACACACTCACAAAGAGAAAAAGGAAATATATATATATATATCCATAAATTTAAAAAAAGGAGGAAGAGAGCAACCAAATCAATAAACAAATCTACCAATGATAATAAACTCTAAGTACTAAACTAACATAAACATAAAACCAGAAATCAATCAGATGTAGAAAGCAAACCCCAAGTCTACCATTGTTCCCAAAGTCCCCCACCTCAATTTTTGGATGATTCATTGTCTATTCAGTTACTTCAGAGATGCAGGGTACATCAATTGATTGTTGAGAGTTAATCTGCTGCTCCTGTGGCTTCTGGGAGAAATTTCCCTTTCTCTTCTTTGTTCACACAGCTCTTGGGATTCAGCTTTGTATTTGGCCCTGCCTCTGCATGTAGGTCGCCTGAGGGTGACTTTTCTTTGATCAGACAGGATGGGGTTAGAGTAGCAGCTGATTAGGGGGCTCTGGCTCACTCAGACCAGGGGGAGGGAGGGGTACGGAATGCGGGGCGACCCTGCAGCAGCAGAGGCCAGCAAGACTTTGCAACAGCCTCAGGCGCACCGTGTGTTCTCCCGGAGAAGTTGTCCCTGGATCATGGGATCCTGGCAGTGGCGGGCTGCACAGGATATAGGAGGGGAAGTGTGGGTAGTGACCTGTGCTTGCACACAGGCTTCTTGGTGGCTGCAGCAGCAGCCTTAGCGTCTCATACCCGTCTCTGGTGTCCATGCTGATAGCTGCAGCTCGCACCCATCTCTGGAGCTCATTTAGGCGGTGCTCTGAATCCCCTCTCCTTGAGCAACCAGAAACAATGGTCTCTTGCCTCTTAGGCAGGTCCAGACTTTTTCCTGGATTCCCTCCCGGCTAGCTCTGGCACACCAGCCCCCTTCAGGCTGTCTTCATGCAGCCAACCCCAGTCCTCTCCCTGGGATCTGACCTCCAAAGCCCAAGCCTCAGTCCCCAGCCCCCACCCGCTCCGGCGGGTGAGCAGACAAGCCTCTCGGGCTGGTGAGTGCTGGTCAGCACTGATCTTCTGTGTGGGAATCTTTCCTCTTTGCCCTCTGGCACTCCTGTTGCTGTGCTCTCTTCCATGGCTCTGAAGCCTCCCCACGCCACCCCCCATCTCCACCAGTGAAGGGGCTTCGTAGTGTGTGGAAACCTTTCCTCCTTCACAGCTCCCTCCCACTGGTGTAGGTCCCATCCCTATTCTTTTGCCCTACCCAGGAACGTGGGAGTTTCTTGCCTTTTGGGAAGTCTGAGGTCTTCTGCCAGTGTTCAGTAGGTGTTCTGTAGGAGTTGTTCCACATGTAGATGTATTTCTGATGTATTTGTGTGGAGGAAGGTGATCTCCACGTCTTACTACTCTGCCATCTTAAAGGTCTCCCTAAACTTATTTTTTAATGTTGCATTACGTTGTTAGTTCACATTCATTCCACCCTGGAAATGTAATCCTTGACTCTTCTTGTTAAGTTTTAATACAATCTTCATCAATAGATTTAGAATTCAAGCATGTGTATGAGATTGCATCTTATCTTGCATGATAGTGAGTGAAAGATTGCATAACTCCCATTTGCTTTAAGAATGTTGGTTAGCTGACACACCTGTTATGGTAATGGTAATTTGGTGTTGAACGAGAAAGGAGTTATCCAGGGGGAGAATTTCCATAACTATTGCATCTAATATCTGATGTAAGAAGTAATATTCTCCCAGAAACTGCATCCAAAATATTCTGTGAGTTCAGGAGAAAGAATAATATGGCAATATATTTTTTAATCTATATACTCACCGTTTAACTTCCACAAGTGTTTTGTCCACCCAATACATTTTCTTGACATATTTTAGTGATAGAAAATTGGAGAAATTCATAGAAATGCAGACCTTTATAATCTCATCCAATATAAATTATCTACATCCAAACACATACACACACACACTCACATTATTATAGATAGTCCAAAAGTCCATTTAAATATAGAAATAACTCTCCATAGACCTACTTAATAAACATATATTGAAGAATGTTTTAAGACTCTGCAAAGAATAAATGGTTATCTCATTGACAGTTTTCTTTGAAAGTGTGTAAATGTACTATAGAGACATAATTATCTAGGGTCATCATTTTTTAAAACAACAATTAAGAAGAGTATAAACCAGGTTATTTAATTAACTATTGTAGAAAGTGTTTGTAAGTTCCTTGGAACCTGGGAGTACGTGGATATATTCTCTCTTTTCTCTTTTTAATTAGTTATGCAGCAAAAATTTATATAAGATTAACATAAATACAGAAATAAGACTACATATTAAAAATATGTGTTTTGTAGCAATAAAACATGGAGAAATATAGTTATTTTTGTTGTTGGTTTTGTTGGAAAAAACAACTTTCATTTATTCAATATGTAAGAATGTATTGAGAGTTTGTTCCCCTGTGGCTAGTACTCCATAGGTAGCAGCCTGTATACAGAACTCCATCACTGGTTTCAGATTGATCTCCCCACAAAGAACACCTATAAATTTTGGAAAAAAACATAAAACAAGTGTTTGAAAACTTCAAATACACTTCAAAGGCAGTCAGGACTTAAGGGGCAAGGATCTTGGCAATAAGTGTAGTACATTCATCCAAGCCAAACTTCTCTACATCTCTTTGTCCTTAGAGTATTTGCTGTTTCACACCTAAGGGCAATGAAATCTAACAGGAAAAAAGAAACCCTGCATAATATTTTCTGCACTTTCACTGGACTTGGGAGGAACAAAACTGGAGTTTGAGTTTTTAAAGGTGGCAAAGATCCCAGAAACAATAATCCCAGGGGGAAAGAAAGGGCATTGATAAATGAACCCAACGTTCTTCAGTAAATTTTTCCTGAGGCATATGGCAAATAATACGTTTCACATAAATGGACCAGCCTCTGAGAAAATAAACAGAATGCTTTTGCTCATCAGATATAACATCGAGTATAATTTCAGCAGTCAGACACTACTGAGTTCAAGTCCCGCAAGTAGGAAGGACCCAAGTAAACACTTCAGGCTTTAAATTGAGAGGTCTGAGGTAATTAAAGATGCCCTGTAAGTAAAGGAAAAATTAGTAATAGCCTCAAAGTAATCTTCCAATACTTTTGTAGCTCCCTGCCAAAGAAATAAAATTCTCTCTAAAGGAAAATTACTTTATCCAAAGCATCTTTACAATTTATCATACACAAAGTCTTACATTTAATAAAAAATAAATTGCTAAATTTACCAGAATATTGAAGCAAATATTTAGAATCATAAAAAATGACAATAGAAACAAATCTATTGTAAGTAATCTAGATTTTTGACAAAAATTAAAACAATCGCTAATATTTTTTCAAAATATATTTTTTAAAAATAATGAACTTTGCTAGAGAATCAGAATTTATAAGAACTAAATGGAAATGCTAGAATTTAAAAAAATACAGAAACAAAAGTTATAAACAGAATGAACACAGTAAAGCAAATATTAGTGAACTGGAAAACTAACAAACCAAAAACCTAAAAGCCCATTCCTAATAAAATATCCTTCAATAATGAATGACATAGATAAATCATAAATTAGAGTGAGTGAATTTGTCACCAGCTGATTCACATTACAAAAAAAATGCTTTACATTTTTTTCTTTAAGCTAAAGAAATATGTAAACCTTAGGAAGAAATGAAGAGCATCACAAATGATAAATATATGAGTAAGAATAAAAGACAATTTTTACAGTTTATTTAAGGAACAATTGGTATGTATAGCACAAAATAACAAAATCCTATGAAACATAACATGTAGAGTGAAATGAACAATATGGTATAATTACAAGAAGGGTAAACAAGAGTGTACTTCTTATACTACTGCAAATTTCTCATGTTATGCATGAACTTGTGTTAATTCACGAGCATCTGTGATAATCTGAGAAATATTTTATAATCTTATCACAACAATCTATACATACATATACAGTTAAAAAATAAGAATATTAATGAGGGTAAAATAATTGTTAAATAAACAAAAAAACACATTAATACAAAAATGGCAGGATAAAAGAACGACAAAAATAACACATGGGACAATTAGAAAACAAATATTGAGGAGATGGAATTAAATCCACTATTATTAATAATTTATTAAATGTGAATTGATTAATGGTTTTAAAAAGTCAGAAACTGTCAGACTGGATAAAAAAAGCAAGGCCCAAACATCTGCTGTTTAAAACAGGTATACTTTAATACACTTTAAACTTATAGATTAGTTAAAAAATGAAGATGGAAAAAGATATTTTTAAAAAACACTAATACAAAGAAACATGAACTGGTATATTCAAATCAAAAAAGGAGATTTTTAGGAGACATTTCCTGAATGCCAGAACACTAGGAACTTTTTATAGTAAAGAGTTTCAATTCATCAAGAAGATGTCAAAACTCTAAATGTATCTTCATTGTATAAAAGAGCTTCAAATTTGACAGAACTAAGGAAAGACATATTTGGAAATTATATTTAGAAATTTAAACACTTTTCTCTCTGTAACTGATAGAGGAATTAGACAGAAACTTGGTGAGTGTTTAGAAGAGTTAAACAACATTTTCAACCTGTTTAATTTAATTGACATTTATAAAATACTTCAATTAACGACAGTAGAATAAAAATTCTTTGTAACTGAACATGGAACAAAAGACGTGGATACTTCACAGAAGAAGATATTGAGATGACTATGATCATATAAAAAGATACAAAATAACTTTAATCTTCAGGAAAATGAAAATAAAAACGACTACACACCCACTAGAATTATTAAAGTTAAAAATGTTACAAACAAGTATTTATGAACTTGTGGAACTTTTGGAAATCTCACACATTCTGTCAGGAATATAAAATGGTACAATTGTTTTGGAAAATTGTTAGTTTCTTATAAAATTAAACATACCTACACTATGACCCAAGATGACAAATAGAACAAAACAAAATAACTCATGGCCACAAATACTAGTTCAAAAACATTCATAGAAACTTTATTCACAGCAGCACCAAAATGTAAACAACCCAAATGTCTATCAAGGCTAGGTATTCTTTCCCTACACTATGTGTTTGTGTATGCAGTTGTCTCAATGCACCCCAAGTGATTACTCAAAATTAACAGAAAATGGACATCCATGTTTCCACTTAGCTTTTTTTTTGCTCATTTTCATTTTTTTTCATAACGTCTTTATTGGAGTGTAATTGCTTTACAGTGGTGTGTTAGTTTCTGCTTTATAACAAAGTGAATAATGATATTAGATTTATAATATCCTCCTTTTTCAAGTACAGTGATGTAACCTGTAGTCATTAGCCTTTGTTGACTTATTTTTGGAGTCTTAAATGATATATTGATGAAAAAGGGACATGAGTGAAGTTTTTTTTTTTTTTTAAACATCTTTATTGGAGTATAATTGCTTTACAATGGTGTGTTAGTTTCTGCTTTATAACAAAGTGAATCAGTTACACATATGTCCTCATACCTCTTCCCTCTTGTGTCTCCCTCCCTCCCACCTTCCCTATCCCACCCCTCTAGGTGGTCACAAAGCACCGAGCTGATCTCCCTGTGCTATGCGGCTGCTTCCCACTAGCTATCTATTTTACATTTGGTAGTGTATATATGACCATGCCACTCTCTCACCCTGTCACATCTTACCCCTCCCCCTCCCCATATCCTCAAGTCCATTCTCTAGTAGGTCTGTGTCTTTATTCCCGTCTTGCCACTAGGTTCTTCATAACCTTTTTTTTTTTCCCTTAGATTCCATATATATGTGTTAGCATACTGTATTTGTTTTTCTCTTTCTGACTTACTTCACTCTGTACGACAGACTCTAACTCCATCCACCTCACTACAAATACCTCCATTTCGTTTATTTTTATGGCTGAGTAATATTGCATTGTATATATGTGCCACATCTTCTTTATCCATTCATCCTTCGATGGACACTTAGGTTGCTTCCATGTCCTGACTATTGTAAATAGGGCTGCAATGAACATTGTGGTACATGACAATTTTTGAATTATGGTTTTCTCAGGGTATATGCCCAGTAGTGGGATTGCTGGGTCATAGGGTAGTTCTATTTTTATTTTTTTAAGGAACCTCCATACTGTTCTCCATAGTGGCTGTATCAATTTACATTCCAACCAACAGTGCAAGAGGGTTCCCTTTTCTCCACACCCTCTCGAGCATTTATTGTTTCTAGATTTTTTGATGATGGCCATTCTGACCGGTGTGAGATGATATCTCATTGTAGTTTTGATTTGCATTTCTCTAATGATTAATGATGTTGAACATTCTTTCATGTGTCTGTTGGCAAACTGTATATCTTCTTTGGAGAAATGTCTATTTGGGTCCTCTGCCCATTTTTGGATTGGGTTGTTTGATTTTTTGTTATTGAGCTGCATGAGCTGCTTGTAAATCTTGGAGATTAATCCTTTGTCAGTTGCTTCATTTGCAAATATTTTCTCCCATTCTGAGGGTTGTCTTTTGGTCTTGTTTATGGTTCCCTTTGCTGTGCAAAAGCTTTTAAGTTTCATTAGGTCCCATTTGTTTATTTTTGTTTTTATTTCCATTTCTCTAGGAGCTGGGTCACAAAGGATCTTGCTGTGGTTTATGTCATAGAGTGTTCTGCCTATGTTTTCCTCTTAGAGTTTGATGGTGTCTGGCCTTACACTTAGGTCTTTAATCCATTTTGAGTTTATTTTTGTGCATGGTGTCAGGGAGTGTTCTAATTTAATACTTTTACATGTACCTGTCCTGTTTTCCCAGCACCACTTATTGAAGAGGCTGTCTTTTCTCCACTGTATATGCTGGCCTCCTTTATCAAAGATAAGGTGACCATATGTGTGTGGGTTTATCTCTGGGCTTTCTATCCTGTTCCATTGACCTATGTTTCTATTTTTGTGCCAGTACCAAACTGTCTTGATTATTGTAGCTTTGTAATAGTGTCTGAAGTCAGGGAGCCTGATTCCCCCAGCTCCATTTTTCGTTCTCAAGATTTCTTTGGCTATTCGGGATCATTTGTGTTTCCATACAAATTGTGAAATTTTTTGTTCTAGTTCTGTGAAAAATGCCAGTGGTAGTTTGATAGGGATTGCATTGAATCTGTAGATTGCTTTGGGTAGTAGAGTCGTTTTCACAATGTTGATTCTTCCAATCCAAGAACATGGTATATCTCTCCATCTATTAGTGTCATCTTTGGTTTCTTTCATCAGTGTCTTATAATTTTCTGCATACAGGTCTTTTGTCTCCTTAGGTAGGTTTATTCATAGATATTTTATTCTTTTTCTTGCAATGGTAAATGGGAGTGTTTTCTTAATTTCACTTTCAGATTTTTCAGCATTAGTGTATTGGAATGCAAGAGATTTCTGTGCATTAATTTTGTATCCTGCTACTTTACCAAATTCATTGATTAGCTCTAGTAATTTTCTGGTAGCATTTTTAGGATTCTCTATGTATAGTATCATGTCATATGCAAACAGTGACAGCTTTACTTCTTCTTTTCCGATTTGGATTCCTTTTATTTCTTCTTCTTCTCTGATTGCTGTGGCTAACACTTCCAAAACTATGTTGAATAATAGTGGTGAGAGTGGACAACCTTGTCTTGTTCCTGATCTTAGTGGAAATGGTTTCAGTTTTTCACCATTGAGGATGATGTTGGCTGTGGGTTTGTCATATATGGCCTTTATTATGTTGAGGAAAGTTCCCTCTATGCCTACTTTCTGCAGGGCTTTTATCATAAATGGGTGTTGAAATTTGTCAAAAGCTTTCTCTGCATCTATTGAGATGATCATATGGTTTTTCTCCTTCAGTTTGTTAATATGATGTATCACGTTGATTGATTTGCATATATTGAAGAATCCTTGCATTCCTGGAATAAACCCCACTTGATCATCGTGTATGATCCTTTTAATGTGCTGTTGGATTCTGTTTGCTAGTATTTTGTTGAGGATTTTTGTATCTATGTTCATCAGTGATATTGGCCTGTAGTTTTCTTTCTTTGTGACATCTTTGTCTGGTTTTGGTATCAGGGTGATGGTGGCCTTGTAGAATGAGGTGGGGAGTGTTGCTCCCTCTGCAATATTTTGGAAGAATTTGAGAAGGATAGGTGTTAGCTCTTCTCTAAATGTTTGATAGAATTCACCTGTGAAGCCATCTGGTCCTGGGCTTTTGTTTGTTGGAAGGTTTTTAATCACAGTTTCAATTTCAGTGCTTGTGATTGGTCTGTTCATATTTTCTATTTCTTCCTGGTTCAGTCTTGGCAGGTTGTGCATTTCTAAGAATCTGTCCATTTCTTCCATGTTGTCCATTTTATTGGCATAGAGTTGCTTGTAGTAATCTCTCATGATCGTTTGTATTTCTGCAGTGTCAGTGGTTACTTCTCCTTTTTCATTTCTATTACTATTGATTTGAGTATTCTCCCTTTTTCTCTTGATGAGTCTGGCTAAAGGTTTATCAATTTTGTTTATCTTCTAAAAGAACCAGCTTTTAGTTCTGTTGACCTTTGCTATTGTTTCCTTCATTCCTTTTTCATTTATTTCTGATCTGATCTTTATGATTTCTTTCCTTCTGCTAGCTTTGGGGTTTTTTTGTTCTTCTTTCTCTAATTGCTTTAGGTGCAAGGTTCGGTTGTTTATTCAAGATGTTTCCTGTTTCTTGATGTAGGCTTGTATTGCTATAAACTTCCCTCTTAGAACTGCTTTTGCTGCATCTCATAGGTTTTGGATCGTCGTGTCTCCATTGTCATTTTTTTCTAGGTATTTTTTGATTTCCCCTTGGATTTCTTCAGTGATCACTTCGTTATTAAGTAGTGTATTTTGTACCCTCCATGTGTTTGTATTATTTACAGATCTTTTCCTGTATTTGGTATCTAGTCTCATAGCATTGTGGTCGGAAAAGATACTTGATATGATTTCAATTTTCTTAAATTTACCAAGGCTTGATTTGTGACCCAAGATATGATCTATCCTGGAGAATGTTCCATGAGCACTTGAGAAAAATGTGTATTCTGTTGTTTTTGGATGGAATATCCTATAAATATCAATTAATTCCATCTTGTTTAATGTATCATTTAAAGCTTGTGTTTCCTTATTTATTTTCATTTTGGATGCTCTGTCCATTGGTGAAAGTGGGGTGTTAAAGTCCGCTACTATGATTGTGTTACTGTCAATTTCCCCTTTTATGGCTGTTAGTATTTGCCTTATATATTGAGGAGCTTCTATGTTGGGTGCATAAATATTTACAATTGTTATACCTTCTTCTTGGATTGATCCCTTGATCATTATATAGTGTCCTTCTTTTTCTCTTGTAATAGTCTTTATTTTAAAGTCTATTTTGTCTGATATGAGAATTGCTACTCCAGCTTTCTTTTGATTTCCATTTGCATAGAATATCTTTTTCCATCCCCTCACTTTCAGTGTGTTTGTTTCTCTAGGGCTGAAGTGGGTCTCTTGTAGACAGCATATATATAGGTCTTGTTTTTGTATCCATTCAGCCAGTCTGTGTCTTTTGGTGGGAGCATTTAATCCATTTACATTTAAGGTAATTATCTATATGTATGTTCCTATTCCCATTTTCTTAAATGTTTTGGGTTTGTTATTGTAGGTGTTTTCCTTCTCCTGTGTTTCTTGCCTAGAGAAGTTCCTTTAGCATTTGTTGTAAAGCTGGTTTGGTGGTGCTGAACTCTCTCAGCTTTTGCTTGTCTGTAAAGATTTTAATTTCTCCATCAAATCTGAATGAGATCCTTGCTGGGTAGAGTAATCTTGGTTGTAGGTTTTTCTCCTTCATGACTTTAAGTATATCCTGCCACTCCCTTCTGGCTTGCAGAGTTTCTGCTGAAAGATCAGCTGTTAACCTTATGGGGATTCCCTTGTGTGTTATTTGTGCTTTTTCCCTTGCTGCTTTTAATATGTTTTTCTTTATATTTGATTTTTGTTAGTTTGATTAATATGTGTCTTTGCGTGTTTTTCCTTGGATTTATCCTGTATGGGACTGTCTGTGCTTCCAGGACTTGATTAACTATTTCCTTTCCCATATTAGGGAAGTTTTCAACTATAATCTCTTCAAATATTTTCTCAGTCCCTTTCTTTTTCTCTTCTCTTCTGGGACCCCTATAATTCGAATGCTGGTGCATTTAATGTTGTCCCAGAAGTTTCTGAGACTGTCCTCAGTTCTTTTCATTCTTTTTTCTTTATTCTGGTCAGCAGTAGTTATTTCCACTATTTTATCTTCCAGGTCAGTTATCCATTCTTCTGCCTCAGTTATTCCACTATTGATCCCGTCTAGAGTATTTTTAATTTCATTTATTGTGTTTTTCATCATTGCTTCGTTCCTCTTTAGTTCTTCTACGTCCTTGTTAAATGTTTCTTGCATTTTGTCAATTCTATTTCCAAGATTTTGGATCATCTTTACTATCATTATTCTGATTTCTTTTTCAGGTAGACTGCCTATTTCCTCTTCATTTGTTAGGTCTCGTGCGTTTTGACCCTGCTCCTACATCTGCTGTGTGTTTTTCTGTCTTCTCATTTTGCTTATCTTACTGTGTTTGGGGTCTCCTTTTCACAGGCTGCAGGTTCGTAGTTCCCGTTGTTTTTGGTATCTGTCCCCAGTGGCTAAGGTGGGTTCAGTGTGTTGTGTAGGCTTCCTGGTGGAGGGGACTAGTGCCTGTGTTTTGGTGGATGAGGCTGGATCTTATCTTTCTGGTGGGCACGTACACATCCGGTGGTGTGTTTTGGGGTGTCTGTGGCCTTATTATGATTTTAGGCAGCCTCTCTGCTAATGGATGGGGCTGTGTTCCTGTCCTGCTAGTTGTTTGGCATAGGGTGTCCAGCACTGTAGCTTGCTGGTCATTGAGTGAAGCTGGGTCCTGATGTTGAGATGGAGATCTCTGAGAGATTTTCACAGTTTGGTATTACATGGAGTTGGGAGGTCTCTTGTGGACCAGTGTCCTGAAGTTGGCTCTCCCACCTCAGAGGCACAGTCCTGATGCCTGGCTGGAGCACCAAGAGCCTTTCATCCACACGGCTCAGAATAAAAGGGAGAAAAAAATAGAAAGAAAGAAAGAGAGAGGATAAAATAAAATAAAGCTATTATAATAAAAAATAAGAAAAAAATTATTAAGAAAAAATTTATTAAGAAAAAATTTTTTTTTAGTTTTTTAAAATAAATTTATTAATTTTTTATAATAAAAAATAAGAAAAAAATTAAAGTAACAAATTTAATAAGAAATTTTTTTTTAATCTTTCAAAATAAAAAATATGAAAAAACTTATTACAAAAATTTTTTTTTTAATTTTTATAATTAGAAAATAAGGAAAAAATTATTAAGAAAATATTTATTAAGAAAAAAAATTTTTAAGTACAAAAAAAAAAGAAAAAACTGGACGGACAGAACCCTAGGACAAATGGTGAAAGCAACGCTATACAGACAAAATCTCACCCAGAAGCATACACATATACACTCATAAAAAAAGGAAAAGGGGAAAAATTAATATATCCTGCTCCCAATGTCCTCCTCCTGAATTTGGGATGATTCGTTGTCTATTTAGGTATTCCACAGATGCAGGCACATCAAGTTGTTTGTGGAGCTTTAATCCGCTGCTTCTTGAGGCTGCTGGGAGAGATTTCCCTTTCTCTTCTTTGTTGGTACAGCTCCCGGGGGGGTTCAGCTTTGGATTTGGACCCGCCTCTGCCTGTAGGTCGCCTGAGGGTGTCTGTTCTTTCCTCACACAGGACAGGGTTAAAGGAGCAGCTGCTTCGGTGGCTCTGGCTCACTCAGGCCGGGGGGGGGAGGAAGGGGTACGGATGTGGGGCGAGCCTGCGGCGGCAGAGGCCGGCGTGACTTTGCAGCAGCCTGAGGCACGCCATGCGTTCTCCTGGGGAAGTTGTCCCTGGATCGCGGGACACTGGCAGTGGCGGTCTGCACAGGTTCCTGGGAGGGGAGGTGTGGGAGAGTGACCTGTGCTGGCACACAGGCTTCTTGGTGGTGGCAGCAGCAGCCTTAGTGTCTCATGCCCGTCTCTGGGGTCCACGCTGATAGCCGCGGCTCGCGCCCGTTTCTGGAGCTCATTTAGGCGGCACTCTGAATCCCCTCTCCTCGCGCACCAGGAAACAAAGAGGTAAGAAAAAGTCTCTTGCCTCTTCGGCAGCTGCAGACTTTTTCCCGGACTCCCTCCCGGCTAGCTGTGGTGCACTAGCCCCTTCAGGCTGTGTTCACGCCGCCAACCCCAGTCCTCTCCCTGCCACTGAAGCCCAAGCCTCAGCTCCCAGCCCCACCCGCCCCGGCGGGGGAGGAGACAGCCTCTCGGGCTGGTGAGTGCCGCTCAGCACCGAACCTCTGTGCGGGAATCTCTCCGCTTTGCCCTCCGCACCCCTGTGGCTGCGCGCTCCTTCGTGGCTCCGAAGCTTCCCCCCCCCCCGCCACCCGCAGTCGCCGCCCACAAAGGGGCTCCTAGTGTGTGGAAACCTTTCCTCCTTCACTGCTCCCTCCCACTGGTGCAGGTCCCATCCCTATTCTTTTGTCTATGTTATTTCTTTTTTCTTTTGCCCTACCCAAGTACGTGGGGAGTTTCTGCTTTTTGGGAGGTCTGACGTCTTCTGCCAGCGTTCAGTGGGTGTTCTGTAGGAGCAGTTCCATGTGTAGATGTATTTCTAATGTATCTGTGGGAAGGGAGGCTATCTCCGCGTCTTACTCTTCCACCATCTTGCCCAGACCCGAGTGAAGTTTTTGAGTAATGAAAATGTTGTGTATCTTGATTTATATGGTGATTTTTTCCAATGATTAAAACATTTGACATATTAAATGCATTGCAAATATATGTCTCTATTGCTTGTCTATAATAAATATTCAATATAGTTTTAAAATTTTAATAAAATATTAATATTTTTATTTGATACTTTTTCCTTTCCAGCAAAGCACTAATTTTTCAGTACAGATTTATCCCTCCTAAATTATTTTAATATTTGCTTTTGTTCTCCATCATAAATTTTTATTTCACAAAAATTAATTTATTTGAGAGTTTATACTTACAGAGGAACTGTTTAAGAGAAATTACCTCCAATAAAATAAAAAAATGTGATTGCAATTTTTATTTGACTGTGTATCATTATGAATGATTTTGTTTAAAAATGTTGTAAGAACTCAACTGAACTGACATAAACATTAAAGAAACTAAATTATTTTTTATAAAAAGAAACCAACTCCAGAGTTTATCAGAGTTGATAAGTTCAGCAGCACAATGGTGTTGTTTATACCCTGATTCCTTAATATTCCCCATCTTCCCTTCACTCTTTCCCCAGAAAGTTACCCACTTCTGAGAGTCACTCGGAGATACAATATCCACAAAAGGAAAGAGGCATTTTCCTATATGTTAGTCTTTGTATAAGCAAAAGACTAATCAAAACAACCAGCAAACAAAAACATTTCTCCAAAGCCTCTAAATGAACTTGGAAATTTCTGTAACCACCTTATGAGCAGAATCATGTGGAGAGGCTATGCACATATCATTCACTGACAAGAGAAATGGAATTAAAATGGTTGTACTGAATAGATTATATTATGGGGATTTTACCTTCAGACTAATGATAGTGTCTATGTTTGCTGAATCCTGTGCTTAGGGTAAAACCCTGTCTGAATTCAGGGATTAGCCAAGAAGGCAGAAGATGTAGATTGACAGAGGAATTGGAACCCAAATATACCAGCTGAGAAGGTTTTTAAAAAATACATTACAGTTTTTTTTTTTTTTTTATTTTTGGCATAGAACTTCTTTTATTTATTTATTTTTAATTTTTAAGCATGTCTATATGTATGTGTGTATTTATTTGTTTATGGAATGTAGGCTCCTTTATGGGAAAAGGATTTAAGTGTCTTTTAGTCATTATGTCCCTCAAATTCCTAGCACAGTGCTGGCATACAGAATGTACTCATAAAATAGCTGGTGAAAGCATAAATAACATGATGATTCACATGTTGGCAAACAAGAGCTACAAGTTAAGGTTAAAGATCCTGATTAAGAGAAGCCTTCAAGAAAGCAAAAATTCTTGCATCCAGGTGAAGGACAAACTCCTCTTAATCTGTACTAATAATTAATATTTTTCTAAATGATGTAATAAACAGTTTATCTTCAGTAATCTTTAAGCTCTTTGAAGATTTGGACCACATTTATGTATTTTTTGTCTATGACTCCCAGACTCACATAGGACCTTGTTGATAGATGTACTTACTAAGAATTCTTTATGTATTCTGTATAAAATACCTTTGTCAGTTTTTGTTGCAAATATCTTCTTGCACAATGTGGCTTTACTTTTTACCTTTTTAATAGTGTTTTTGTTGAAGAGGAGTATCTAATTTTATATAGTACAATTTCTTAACAAATTCCTTTATGCTTTAATTTTTTATCTTGTTGTAGATATCTTTTTTACCACAAATTCAAGGAGACATTCCCCTATATTATTGTTATATTTTTCTACATTTAAACCTTCATTTTCCTGGAACTGATTCCTGTGTTTAATGTGAACTATGAGTCAAGTTTCATTATTTTTCATATGGGTAATTAATTGATACAGCATCATTTTTTGCAAAGTAGTATTTTGAGGATTGTTTGCATCTATATTCCAAAGAGATAGTGATAGATAAATAGATAGATAGATGGATAGATAGATAGATAGATAGATAGATGATAGATAGATAATTTTTGTGTGTGTAATGTCTGGTTTTGGTGTCAGGGTAAACTTGTCTTAATAGAATGAGTTAATAAGTATCTCCTCATCTTTTATTTACTGGAAGAGTTTGTGAAGGACTGCTGTAATTTTTCTTTAAATATCCACCTAATATTGGACTTTTTATTTGGGGAATTAAAAAAATATTAATTCAATCTCTTCACTTGTTATGGATTTATTCAGACTTAATATATTTTCTTGAATTAGAAATATGCCAATTTCTTCATTACCTAATGTATTGACATATAATTGTTCATAGTGTACCTTTATATTCCTTCTTTTTGTCTGCACTTTCAGAAGTGATTCCACCCATTTCATTCCTTATTTTTGACACATGTGTGTTATGTTGGTCTCTACCTATTGACAATGATGCAGTCAGCTAGAAATGTCCGGGGCAGTCACCTGGGCCCATCCTACTTGTGGCAGCCCTCCACAGATATTTCCCAAACCAGAGCCTTTTCTGTGTCCATATCAGCCCTTTTAGTTCTTATTATTATTACATGATGTACCTCAGCAACAACCATTACAGAACTTTGAAAAAACAAGACTTATTACTCATAGGTTCTGGAGGGTGTACAGCAAACCCAAGGGACACACAGAGAAGTCTTCAGGTAGAGAGAGGGAGAGAGAGTGGACATGGGACTACCTCCATTGGGGTCAAGGGTCAGATGCCTAGTGTTTTAAAATATAAGAGCAGGAATTAGGGCACAGGAAAGGAAAAGTGGGGACAGTCAAGTGGTCACTTACTAAGGTTACCCAAGACATTCTAAAAAGAAAACTTCATGGGTGGGGTGGCCTAGTTTCTTATCTGTTGTCTTACTAGTAATTGTGTCATGCAACTGGCAATATGTTTGTTCTTTGAAATGGATGTCTTGGCAATCAGAAGCTTAATGTCAGGCACTTACATTAAAATGAATCATCTCTGTTTTTTTCTTGACCAGTTTTTTCAGTTTTGTTGATCTTTCAAAGAACTAACTTTTGGTTTTCTATTAACTCTTTTGCTTCTTAATTTTTCTTCATTCTTCTTTCTCTGGCTTTAGTTTGCTCTCTTTTTCTCTATTTTCTTAAGGTGGAAGGTTGAATTATTGATTTGAGATTTTTTTTTAATGTAGACATTTACAGCTATAGATTTTCCTCCGAGCACCACTTTTGCTATATCCTTTACATTCTGGTGTGTTAGGTTTTGTTTTCATTCATCTCAAAGCAGTTTTAAATTTCTCTTGTGATTTCCTCATTAACATATCTGTTATTTACCAGTGTGTTGTTTAGTTGTCACATGTGTTTTGGTGCTCTTCTTCCTTTATTCCTGTCTCTAATATGTTACTATTAAAGATTTGATACGGTACTACAGCAATAGAGGCTCTGTTTATTTTTCTTCATCGTTTTTCTCTCACTTCCTCAGATTAAATAAGTTTTATTTATCTAATTTCAGTATCTACCTAACTTTTATTTATCTAAGTTCACTGACTCTTTTCTCTGTCATTTCCATTCTGCTATTCAGTATTTTTTAAGAGAAATATTGAATTGTTCAATTTTTTAATTTGCATATAGCTCTATTTCATAGTTTCTATTTCTCTGCTAAAAACTTCTATCTTTCCATTAGTGTTTTTACTTTACCTGATGGATCATAGTTGCAACAGGTGCTCTGAAATCTTTTCTGATAATTCCTTCATCAGTGTGATTTAGAGGTTTATATATATTAATTACCTTCTCTCTTGGCAATTGCTTATATTTCCTTCAATTTCTGTATGGTGATTTTTAATTGCTTCCTGGACATTTTAATATTGTGTTATTTAGGTCCTGGGCTTTGTTAAAATCACTATAGAGTGATGATATTTTTGCTTTAGCAATCAATCAACCCAGCTAGGTTCAGCCCAGAAGTCCTGTCTCACTGTTTTTTTCTAACATCAATTCTGTTTTCAATGTCTTTCTTATGCAGCTTTGGGTGTGTCCTGTCCCTGTGCCACTCAAATGTGAGTCTGAGACTGTACAGTGATTTGTGCCTTCATCACTTCTGAAACCTTGGCTGGGTTCTACAGCTCTCCTACAGCAACTCCAGGGTGGATTCTCTATATTTTGTTTTCCCTCCAAATCTGCCAGTTTTTGTTACTTTTTATAGCCTACATGTAGCTTCTTTTTGTATTTTGTTCAGCCTTGTAGTTGTAATCAGCTGGGAAGATAGGGTGTACTGAACTTACTGTGTCTTGACTGACATCAGAAGTATTCTGTGTTTCCTTTTAATTGAATCTGAAATGGATATTATTACCAATTCTCTCTAGGAAAGAATTTCCATTCAGTTTTTTTTTTCCCCACAGTTCAAGGATATAAGACTTTAAATGACAAAGTTTATGTTTAGCAGATTTTTTAAAGACTTTGTTTGAATATAGTAGGATATCATGTTTTCTAGTAGTACACACTATCAGAATGCTCTATTAACCTTAGATTTAGACTTATTGATATTTCTTAGTAGGGATCTTACAACCTATCATTCTTCTAAGATTTTTAAAACTGCGGTTTTACATTGATGATATAAGTAACTTAATTAAGGGGTCAAATTAAAACTTGGATTTGAGAAAAATTTAGGGATTAAAAAAAGCTCTATAGTGGGTACTTTGAATTGGCAAATATTTCTCACCATTTAAAAAAATCAAAACTTCCAAGAGAATGGATAATACAAAATACCATATCGTATATAATGTACTGATGTTACAACTCCCTCAGCTTGTAATGAGTGAGCAAACTTCTGGTCCTCATTGTTCCTCTAATCTGGTGAATTTCAAAATATTTTTTCCCACTTGAGTCAATCTTTTATGAAGATTAAAGATGGCAGAAGCTGAGAAACTGTAGACCAAAGTGAAAACACTTATAATCAATCCAAAGAACCATTCTAGCGAACGCTGAGACATATAAAGAATGTTGTGATCTGGCCAATAGAAACAGTTAGTGTAACTGAGAAGTAGATTTCTATTACATACCATAACCAAATACAAAGTTTTTATTGTATATCACCATACAAAAAGGAAGGTAAAAGAGTAAGCCACAGACTGGGAAAAACTATTCACAACATATATATCTAACAATACTATTATGTCCAAATACATTTTTTAAAATTCTTACAAATCAATAACAAAATGTCAAAGAGCACCCCTCCCCAAATGAGGAAATGGCATGAACCAGAAAATTCAAAATGGAAATATCCAAATGGCTAATAAGCACACGGAAGGATCATCAACATCATTAGTTATTTGGAAAATGCAGCCCAAAGTGAAAATCAGACACTAATATACATACAGGAAAATGGCTAAAATTTAAAAAAAAAAAAAAAAAAATTGATGAGGATGTGAAACAAGTGGAACTGTCAAATATTGCTGGTAGGAAGAAAAACTGCACATCGAATTTAGGTGTCTCCCTGGCAGTTTCAAATACACTTAAACCTACATCCATGACCTAGGAATTTCTTTCCTAGATATTTGCCCAAGAGAAATGAAAACATATGTTTACACAAAAACACATAAAAGAATGTTCATAACAGCTTTATTTTTAACATCTCCAAACTAGCATGTCTTTATGTATACCCATTGAATATTGGGAAAATAATGAATTCATGCAACAGAATACTAAATAGCAACCAAATGAAACAAACTATGAATCATCACAACAACAAAGAAGAATTTCTTACCATATATTAAGGAAATTAAGGAAGAAATAAAACAGTCTATGCTGTATGATTCCATTTATATAACATTCAATTACTGGTAAATTTAATCTAAATTGATAGAAATAAGAAAAAAAACTATCAATATAATTTACTAAATCAACAGATTAAAAGGAAAAGAAAAATGATATTGTTACTGGAGAGCAGGTTCTTGTCTCCTCACAGAAAGAATTCAGAAATGAGACATGGAAGTCAAGAAAACAGAACAAGGATTTATTAAGCAATAGTACACTCTCAGGAGAGAGCTGGCAGGCTAAGGTGAGCAGCTACGCTGAGTTCCTTTATACAGTGTGTGAAAATGATTGGGCAGAATATTCATTGAGGAGAGAAGGGTTTGGGTTTCCTGCTTTTCATCACAGCTCCACATTCCTGAGGGGAGGAGAGATTTTTATCCTTATTTTGGCCTTGATAGGAAGTGTCATGGCATTGGTGCGTGATGGGTACTTCTTATTTGCAGGGCTTATTTTATTGTAATGAGGGCGCATTTGGATGCTGAAGATTTCCACCTTTTCCTGCCTTTCCTTGTCTGCCTCTAGGATCCCATTCGCCACAAGATGTATGGTATGTATGGTTTTCTGTAAGCCTGGAGGTTCCTGCTTTTCTTTGTCTGCCCAAGGATCCCTGCATTCACAAGATGTATGGTTTCCTGCCACACAGCCTGTGCCCCACCCCCTTTCTCTGCTCATATTTAGCTAGCTGCCTGCTCTAATATTCCCCCTTCAAGGAGTCTGGACCCTTAAAATCTTATAAGGGTCAAAGGGTTGACAGTCCATCTTCTATAGCTGCTTCAACCTGAGCTGGAGAATTGTCCCTACTTGGGGGAGTCCTGATCCCCGTGTTATCTGAATGAGATAGGCTTCCCGGGGTTGTTTACAGTGGGAGGGATGGAGGCAGAGGTAGAAGGAGGCTGCAACCTTGCCCAGTGGATGTAGATGGTCCTCATCTTCAGGTGGGATGGGTTGAAATCCTTGTTGCACCATCATTTGAAGTTGGAGTTGTTGCATTCTAGAGGATAGAAATTTAACTAGGTAGTTAAAAATACAAGGACCAAAGAGAAAAAAATGAGAAATATAGGGGCTACAGGACCTAGAAATGGGAGAAGCCAAGTGTATCCTGGAAAACATCCCCTAAGGGTCTCGGTCTGTTCCTGCTTCCCTTGGTTATACCTGTGGAGCCAGGCAGCCTGTTTGTAGATAGACTTCCGTAACATTTATGTCTATTCCTCTTGAGATGTTAATGTACATGCAGCATGTTTTATTTATGACAGTGCAGACCCCTCCTTGGTTTGCTAAGAGATAATCTAAGGCCCAACTCTTGTCAAAGGCTACACCTGCCAGGGGATCTAGGGATTTAGGAATTGTTGTGGAAGTGAGAGTGTTTCTCCAGGTTATTATTATTATTTTTTTTTAATATTCCATCTAGGGAGGAAATTAGATCCTTCAAGTTTGCCTCATGGTAAGCTAATCATCCCAAAGGGAGAGCCACAGCTAGGGTCCCCATAATTCCTGCCAGCACCAGACTGAAGGCCCTTTTCTGTCTCACGTGGGTCACACTGAGGACGGTTATTTGGGCCAGAGCTGCAGTTCCCAAGGTGCAGTCCCCATAGTGACGTTTGTTGTCTGGATGTGAGAGAACAATGGCTTTGGTCATTGTGCGGTAGTTGTCAGAGGTCCCACATAGCCATAATAATCCAGGCGGCACTCATAAAACAGTGTGGTTAGTTTTGTCACACAGCTGGAGAAAAGTCTCAGGAAGAGAGAGACAGTTGCAGAGGGGTCCCATCTGTATTCTGAATCTGGTCTCTGGTTAAGAGTATCCAGGAGGGCGTTTATATTCGGAGAGGGTCATTGTAAGGGAATATATGATATTATATAATAAGCAACACAAGAAGTTCTGTTGGCATAAATTTTGTGAACTGTCATAACACACGTGTGTGTTGTTAGGGTACAGGATAAAGTGTAAATAAGCTGGTCCTCTACATCATGCCAATTTATAGGCTTAAGGACCTCTAGGGATAGGTTTAGGTTTCTGTTTGAGAGATTCTCGCTGGCTGAAAAAGGATCTACATTTTCACCGTGGGTACCATTGTGACAAGGGGTGAATCCTAGGATTTGATTGCAGATTAGGGAGGTTTTGGTGATATTTATAGCCCTTGAATAGTGAGGTGTGGTATGGTAACAGAGTGGAGATGGCCTTTCCCATGAAATAATTAAGTAAATTTTTTCCTAGAGTAATTACAAGCAGATTGGTTAAAAGCTGAGAATACAGTGTGATTGTTGACCAGGTTAGCCTTGAGAGTAGTACTTACTTCTCCTGGGGTGGTGGGCTGCAGATGGCAAACCCAACAGAAAAAGAGAGATTTTCCCCTATAGCAAAATTCTTGGAGTTATGGACTATTATGTCATCTTTCCGTGTTAAGTCTTGGGACCAAAGAGATTGGATAGATAAGATAAGAACAAGTAAGAGCAGGGGTAAGGTCCCTAGCATTATTTGGAAGGGGAAAAAGAGGAAGAATAGAGGCCGTGGGACTTAGCTTTGTGTTTGTGAAGTTCCTTTGTCCTTCTTGAACAAGAACTTCAGGTCTTGAAGTGGTTCACTCATCCACCTGGACTCTTCTGGCCACTCAAGGTCTTCTGTGTCCTATGAAGACTCAGGGGGAGGAGTAGGTTAACTTCTAGAAAGGTGCATCCAAGTAGTGATCCCCTGTAGTTTTACTGCAGTAGGAGTGCTGAGAAGGACCTGGTAAGGTCCCTTCCACTTGGGCAAAAGTTGGTCAGAAGGGGACAATTTTCTCTATGTTTTTTGGGAGAACAAAGGCTCCTGGCTGAACCTGAATAGGGCTGTTTCCTGGCTGTGGGCCGGCAAAACCTGATTTCCATATTCTGAAATCACCTTTTGGAGCTGTCCCAGATTAATTAGGTACCTATTATACACTGGTTTCAGTATCCACCAAAATGTCAGAGAATATAAAGGGCCGAACATAAGTCATTTCAGAAGGGCTGAGCCTTAGCCCCATTTTAGGTACTACCCTGATTCTCAGGAGGGCTATGGGTCAAAGCCCTCTTGACAAAGTTTAGCCAGGATTTTTTGTTTTAAAGTTTGATTTTGCCTTTTCCACCTTTCCGGATCGATTGAGGCCTCCAGGCAGCATGAAAGTTGTAGCAAACGTCTAGGGCAGTAGAGACTTTTTTGTGTAACCTTAGCCACAGAAGAGGGGCCATTATCACTTTGTAAAGACCATGGATATCAGAACGGAGGAATTATTTCCTTTAATAATGGCTTTGCTACCTCCTGAGCTCTCCTGGTCCTTGTTGGAAAGGCTTCCACCCATTTGGTGAAAGTGTCAATAAAAACCAGAAGGTATTTATATCTCTGAGAGGATAGCATCTGGGTAAAGTCTACTTGCCAGTCCTCCCTGGGTAGCTTCCTCTTCTCTGGATGGGCTGAAGGAGGGATGAGGGCCTCAGTTTTCCTGCTGGATTATTATGGTAGCATATATTACAGGTCTTTATGATCTCTGTATAGTCTGAGAAAAGCCCATGCCAGTAAAAACTTTCTCCACCAGGCTAGTCAAAGCATCTCTCCCCAAGGTGAGAGGAGTCAAGGAGTGACTTTAAAATTTTCCACTGTAATGCTCTGGGAAACATTATTGTTTGTTCCTTAATCCACCAGCCATCAGGCCCTTTTTGGTATCTCCTTAGTTCTAACCCACTTTATTTCCTTGATTGTGTACTGGGGTGGTGACAGTGGACTAGGGGATTTTACGTGGCCTGAGATGAAGGGGTTTTAAGAGCTGCGCCTCTGCCACTTTGTCAGCCAGGTTGTTTCCTTTTACTATGTCTGAGTTTCCATTTTGATCTCCCTCACAAAGGATAACTGCCACCTCCTTAAGGTCTTGTACTGCCTCTAGGGGTCCTAGGATCTCTGGGCAGTGCTAGACTGGGGAGCCCCATGCAGTCATGGGTCCCTAAGTTTCCAAATGGCAGCAGCTTCTTATGTAAATCTCCTATGGCAAACCCTGCCTTCCAGACACAGTCACGTTTGCAGCTACTTCCATCAGTAAACTAGACAGCATCTGGGTCCTCGATGGGTTGGTCCCTAAGGTTAGCTCTGCTAGAGTACACCTGTTCGATGGCTTCAGTGCAGGAATGAGATAATTCCTCTGGGCTTTCTATTGGCATAAGGGTGGCTGAATTGAGGGTCTGACATACCTTAAGTGTCACTTTAGGAGAGTTAAGAGGGAGGGCCTGATATTTTGTGAGGTGGCCTCCAGTCAGCCATTGGTGACCCTTAATTTCTAATACTACCTGTACCTACTGTGGGGTTAACACTTCCAGTTGTTGACCCATGGTGAGTTTTGTAGCCTCTTTAACCAGCAAGACTATGGCTGCTATGGCTCTCAGACAGCCTGGCTATCCCAAAGCCACTGGGTCCCACTGTTTGGAGAGATATGCCACTGGCTGTGGGACTGGTCCACTTTTTGGGTGAGAACTCCCAGGGCGAGTCTCTGTTTATCAGAGGTAAACAGAGTAAAGGACTTGTTTAGATCTGGGATCCCTAGGGCTGGGGCACTGATCAGGGCAGTCTTAATCTGATCAAATGCCCTTTGTAAATTGCCCATTGAATCCAGAGATTCTGTGTCTGGTCCCTTCAAGGTTTCATACAATGGTTTTGCCATGAGACCAAACCCCGGATCAAAATCCTATAAAACCCAGCCCTTCCTAAGACGGTTCTGAGCTGTTTCTTTGCATGTGGTGGTGGTAAATGGAGGATTGCTTCCTTACACCAGGTTGTAATGGTGTATTTTCTTGCGCTTAGAACATGTCCCGGGTAGATGACTCTCTGGGAGGAAATTGGGTTTTCTTGGGGGAGCCCAGGGAATCGAGGACCTGTACAGTGTTTTGGTCTGAGGCTGCCTTTGAGGGGCTGTAGATAAAGAGGTCGTCTACATATTGTAATAATGTCCCCATCTCTAACTTTAGTTCCCTTAGTTCCTTTGCTAGGGTATTGCCAAACTGGTGTGGGATGTCCTAGAATCCCTGAGGAAGGACAGTCTAAGTATACTGTTGGGTCTCATTGGTTTCTGGGTCAGTCCATTCAAAGCAAAAAGTTGTCGAGAATCAGGGTTAACAGGTAAACAGAAGAAGCTGTCTTTAAAATCAAGGACTGTAAGTCAAGATGTGTCCTCAGGGATCTGAATAAGTTTCATGTATGGATTGGGAGCAATCAGATGATGAGGAATCACAGCTTCATTTATGATTCAAAGATCTTGGACCATTATGTATTCCCTTGGAGTATGACAAGGAGATTGACACTGAACCAAAAGCCCATACTTGATGAATTTTGAAATTAGGGATTGGAGACCTTGTCGAGCCTCTAGTTTAATGGCATTAATGCCTGGAATGGAAGTTACTAGCCTCCTTTAGGGTGAGTTTTACAAGAGTGGCAAATTTTGCCCGTCCTGGGATTCCCTGATCCCAGACTTGTGGGTCTATGAGTGTTTTTTGGTTTTTGTTGTTTTTTTTTTTAATTTATTTTATTTTATTTTATATTGATTCTTTTCTCTCTTTTAAAAAAAAAAATTATTATTTATTTTTGGCTGCGTTGGGTCTTCGTTTTTGCACGCAGGCTTTCTCTAGCTGCAAAGAGTGGGGGCTAATCTTCGTTGCAGTGCATGGGCTTCTCATTGAGGCAGCTTCTCTTATTGAGAAGCACGGGCTCTAGGAGTGTGGGTTTCAGTACTTGTGGCTCACGGAGTCTAGAGCACAGACTCAGTAGTTATGACGTGTGGGCTTAGTTGCTCCACGGGCCTGAGGGATCCTCCCGGACCAGGGAGTCTTTATCTCAAAGATTAACAACAAAGCAAGAGTGTCTGTTCTCATCATTTCTATTTACCATCTTACTAGAGGTTTTAACCTCTACAATGGTAATAAAAAGAAATAAAAAGTCACACAGGGCTTCCCTGGTGGTGCAGTGGTTGAGAATCTGCCTGCCAATGCAGGGGGCACGGGTTCGAGCCCTGGTCTGGGAAGATCCCACATGCCGCGGAACAACTAGGCCCGTGAGCCACAACTACTGAGCCTGCGCATCTGGAGCCTTTGCTCTGCAACAAGAAAGGCCGTGATAGTGAGAGGCCCGTGCACCACGATGAAGAGTGACCCCCACTTGCCACAACTAGAGAAAGCCCTTGCACAGAAATGAAGACCCAACACAGCCAAAAATAAATAAATAAATCAATAAATCAATACAGGAGTTCCTTAAAAAAAAAAAAGTCACACAGATGGGGGAAAAAGAAGAACTCTACTTATTTGTAGGTGATATGATTATGTATTGAGAAACACTCTTAAAAATCTAAAAGAGTAATCTTCAATGAGCAAGTAAACCAAGCAATTTTGCAGGAAACAAGGTCAATATACAATATTTAATTACATTTTTATATACTATCAGCAAACATTTAGAAAATAAAATAAAATAATACAGTTAAAACACCATTTAAAACATCAAATTTCCTAGAATATATTTGTCAAAGAATATGCTAGACTTCTAAAATAAAAACCATAAGACATTGCTGAGAGTAATTTAAAATCCTTACAATGTTATTTTGTGATTTGAAATGCTCATATTAATACCATGTCAATTTTCCCCAGATTGATCTATAGATTCAACATGGTACTAATCAAAATACCAAAAAGGTCTTTTGTAGGTATTGACAGTTTGTTTTTAAAAATCTATATGTAAGTGCAAAATAACAAAAATAAAGAATTTTGAAAAAAAAATTTGGAAGAATTGTGTTGCCTGATTTCAAGGGATAGTCTAAAAACAGAATAATCAAACAGTCTGTTAGATCTTCTGAAGCAACAGGACTATTTATTAAATACCCTTTATTATAGGCTAGTGTTGCTACTGTAAGTAAAATTCCTTTTGATTGTGAATATGTTTTTTTGTCTAAGGGTGAAGCTATCTGATTGTTTGACTTTACCCATTGGTAAATATAGTGTAGCTATGTCCAGTTGTTTATGACGCATACCAGCTTTGTATGTGCAATTTTCAGAAATGCCGTCTAAAATGAACTGGTGAACACACAGCAAAACTCCTCAGTCACAAGTGATATTTCTGCCCCTAAAATCTACATTCATCTTAGAATATGGTCTTAGATACTGTACATAAAAGCCAACTGTACAAGGAAACTGAGCACATGAACACCCTCCTGTTTCAGATGGCATCAACACACCTGATACTCAAACATTGAATAACATTCTAAGATGCATGGTTTTTCCTTGCAAACTTTTTTTTTGTAGTATCACATTCAATAGGATAGTGGTTAAGAGCATACATTGTGGAGTCAGACTACTGGCGTTGAAAGCCTGGCCTACATTGGTTCCAATTTCTATTGCACACAGACTTAGTACACTTCACAAAAATTAACTCAAAATGGACCATAGACAATGCAAAACTATAAAACTATAAACTATAGAACTTCTAGAACACAACATAAGAGAAAATCAAGATGATCTCGGGTACAGCAATGATTTTCTAGTTACAACACCAAAGACATGATCCAAGAAAAAAATAATGGATAAGTTGTATTTCATTAAAATGAAAACTCTGTTCTGTTAAATACAATGTCAAGAGAATGAAAACACAAGCCACAGATGGAAAAATATTGATAAAAAATCTAATGAAAAACTGTTATCCAAAATATACGAAGAACTCTTAAATAAAGAACAATGTGAAAACAAACAACCTAACTAAAAAATGAGCCAAAGATCTTAACAGACATCTCATCCAAGAAGATATATAAATGGAAAATAAGAGTTGAAAATCTTACTCTGTTCATTTTAAACATGGGGAAAAGGTACTCTTGAAAGTTTAAATGATTTACCTATAGTTACAACATAGCTATATTGCAAACACTGGGTCCAAAATATAAGTCCCTTGCTTCACAAGATATGCTTGTCCAACACAAGACTGAAAATGCTATCTTCTCTCAAATGATGTAGTAACTAGGCTGTGCTCTATCATTTACTAACTTTAAAAAGTAAGAACTTGATATTTTATTGAGGAAACTAGTTTTTCTCATCATTCATGGTTTACTGTGATAAGAAGAACAAGAAGTCTGAGTTTTCACTCCATGATTAACTAATTATGGACCCTTGAACATGCTTGATATCTAATCTCTTCAAACCTGTTCAGTTATTTGTAGAATGAAGAAAATAATATATTAAATTTTCTTGAAATGATACCTGGTCCTTAATATAA
The DNA here is from genome assembly GCF_965194825.1 of Balaenoptera physalus. Lineage (NCBI taxonomy): Eukaryota > Metazoa > Chordata > Mammalia > Artiodactyla > Balaenopteridae > Balaenoptera > Balaenoptera physalus. Next base: position 105,307,264 of record NC_138888.1, read on the forward strand.
CTGCATTACATTAATAACTTTTAAAGAATATATATTTTGGTACTTTAAAAAGACAATGATTAATTATTATATTTATAACCTTATATGACTGTATATTGTTACTAAAACTAAAATTTTCCTTTCACCAGTGTGGGATTCAAAAAAGTTCACATCACTTTTTACTGTTTATTTATTTATTCATTCAACAAATATTTTTGTAACTTATTAATAGGCAGAGTCTGTTCAAGGAACTGAGACTAGCAATGAACAAATAAAAGTAGATGGCTTTATTCTTCCATTTATAGACTTGAAATGTTGTCTTTCTCTTCCTCTGGACACAAGTCCCTATGTTTCCTACTAAGTTCCATACTTTGGAGACAAAATAAATACTCAGAGGACCTAATAACCACCCCTATTATTATTTCCTCTGATGAAAATTAAGATAACGGGGCTGGCATATTTTTTCATGGGTAAGTGGGATAAAGAAGAGGTCATTCTCTTAGAGTAACATTTAAGCCTTGTGTTTTCATTGTGTAATATTGTAAGTCATGCCATATTTTCTTACTCAGCTCTTTATCCACATTTCCTGTAGCATGCTCAACAATGCCAGGATAGCCAGAAGTGAAGGTATGCCTATCCCAGTCACATTTTGAGAATGTATTCACTTTCCTTAAAATAATTTTATTGACTCAGATATTATACTTGTGTAACCAGCAAAATCATTCTTCACTCTCATGGTGAGTTTCCCCATTTATCCCTGAGTCCTTCCCTTAGAGTGCACCCAATTTGGGGCTATTTCAGCCCATTGGTCATGGTCAGCATAAGTTAATATTGCCACAAATAAAATCGTCTCAAACTTTAGTGACTTAAAATCCCCTTTTAAAAAAAAAAAAATGCCCATTTTGTTACGCTATGTTTCTGTGGGTCTGAAATTCAGGCAAGGGCCAGCTAGGGTCTTCTGTTCTCAGCTATGCCCCCCTCATAGTCCACAGTCAGCAGCAAAAAAGTAGTTTTCTACTTCTTCAGATACCCTGGCTAATGTCTGGGATAAAGAAAGTTACTGAGCTATGTATATTTCATCGACCAGGTCAGCCTGAGCTTTTATGAGTGTCATTTAGGCAGGTTTCCAAAGGACAGAGTGGAAGAAGTCAAGGTTTTTGAGGCTTTGGTGTGGAATTGGCTCAAGGTCAAGTCCATGTAATTCTACTGATCAAAGTGAATCAGAGGGCCACCCAGATCATTATCTTTTGATGATGCAAGGAGCTACAAAATCATGTTGAAATATATATATATATATGGAGTGAGGAAAAGTGTGGTCATTTGCACAAACAATCTACAGTAGTCCTCAGTCTGCCACAATTAATATTACTTCCACCTGCAAAATACTCTCAGCCACGCTGAGGACCCTGAAAGGCTCAGGAATTGATGCCTTTATGCTCAAAGTCCAGGATGCTGGTGTAATATCAGGCTGAGGAAAACCTCCTAAAATGCAGATTTTCTTTATTCGTAGATCTTTGAAGTAAAAATACAAGTAATCTTACCTCCACAGGGAAAGCATAACCACAATAAATACTCCAATTCAAAACAGGGAGAATAGAAGGTACACAGCAATTACTGCTCCAGAGCAGTTCTGAAAGCCTGTGAGATATACTTTTTTATTTTTAAAAAGTCAGTTTCTATGCTATTAATGATGGATTAACTAGGGAGATAAGAGCAGCTGCAATTCTAACAATTTTATATCCTCTTCTTGCTTTTTCTTCTTCATTTAATCCACAGAAATTTGGAAGTAAAACTGACTCAAATTTCTATTAAAATTGCGTCACTTCAATGTAAAGAATAGGCATGTTCAGGGAATGGGGCTCAGGTCCTGGTTCTCCCATTCACCTCAGCTCACTCACGATTGCTCCTCATCATTTATAAATGATGTGTTGGATCAGCATATTTATGAAAACTTCAAATAAAAGAGTCTAACGTAGAGTTATTGCAAGCATAGATTTTTCATGTTTTTCAGAAATATTTTCTTTATGTTTAGAGATTTGCTGTTATATAAATAAATAGTATTTACAATTTTTTTTCATCCTCATCATTTAATCACTTAAATATATCAACAGATTTTTTAAAATGCTTTTTTTTTTAAGAGCAGTTGTAGGTTTTTAATAAAATTGAGAGGAACAAACAGATTTCCTACATACCCACTGCCCCCACAGAAGTATACTCTCCCCCATTAACAACATCACTCACCAGATTGGTATAATTTTTACTGAAGTTAAACCTACATTGACCCACCGTAATCACCCAAAGTACATAGTTTATCTTAGGGTTCACTCTTGCTGTTGTACATTCTATGAGTCTGGACAAACGCATACTGAGATATCCATCATTATAATATCATACAGTATATTTTCACTGCCCTAAAAATCCTCTGTGCTCTGCCTATTCATCACCTCGTGACCACCTCAGGCAACCGCAAATCTTTTAACTGCTTCCATAGTTCTGCCTTTTCCAGAAGGTCATATGGTTCAAACCATACAGTATATAGCTTTTTCATATTGGCTTCTTTTGCTTAGTAATATGCATTTGATTCCTCTATGTCCTTTTATGGCTTGATAGCTCATTTCTTTTTTGCACTAAATAATCATCAACTGTCTACATGAATCACACTTTTTATTTATTCACCTATTTAAGGACATCTTGGTTGCTTCCAAATTTGGGCAAATATGAATAAAACTGCTGTAAACATCCGAGTGCAGGTTTGTTTGTGGATATAAGTTTTTAACTCCTTTGGGTAAATATCAAGGAACATGATTGCTGGATCATGTAGTAAGAAGTGCATTTAGTTCTGTAAGAAACAACAAAATTGTCTTCTGAAGAGGCTGTGTCATTTTGTATTCCCACTGATAGTGTATAGATTGCTTTGAAACTATAGGTTCCTCTTGCCCCACACGCTCAACAGCATTTGGTGTTGTCAGTATTCCAGATTTTGGCCATTCCAATAGGTGTGTAGTGGTATTTCATTTTTTTAAATTTTCATTTTTCTGATGACATAGAATGTGGAACATCTTTTCATGTGCTTATTTGCCACATATATATCTTCTTTGGTGAGATGTCTATTAAGGTCTCTGGCCCATTTTTAATGCTTTTATTTGTTTGTTTCTTCTCTTATTGCCAAATTTTAAGAGTTCTTTGTATATTTTGGATAGGAGTCTTTTATCAGATTTCTTCTGCAAATATTTTCACCAAGTCTGTGGCTTGTATTCTCATTCTCTCCATATTCTCTTTCATAGAGTCAAAGTTTTAAAATTTAATTAAGTCCAATTTATCCATTATTTGTTTCTTGGATCATGCCTTTGGTGTTATAACTGAAAAATAATGTCCAAACCCAAGGTCATCTAGGTTTTCTCTTATGTTATATTCTAGGAATTTTACAGCTTTGTGTTTTACATTTGGGCCTATAGTCCATTTTGAGTAATTTTCTGTGAAGTGTGTAATTTTTTTGTATGTGGATGCCCAGATATTCCAGCACCAATTTGAAAAGACTATATTTGCTCCATGTATTGTCTTTGCTCTTCTGCCAAAAATCAATTAATTATATTTATGGAGGTCCATTTCTGGGCTCTCTATTCTGCTCCATTGACTTCTTTATCAATAGCACGCTGTCTTGGTTACTATATTTTTATAGTAAGTCTTGAAGTTGCATAGTGTCAGTCCTCCAAATTTGTTCTTCTCCTTCAATATTGTGTTGGTTATTCTGGGTCTTTGGGCTCTCCATATAAACTTTAGAGTCAGTTTATTGAAATCCATGAAATAATTTTCAGGGATTTTTATTGGAATTTCTTTGAATCTATAGCTTAATTTGAGGAGAACTGATATCTTGACAATGTTGAGTCTTCTTGTCCATGAACATCGAATATCTCTCCATTTATTTAGTTCTTCTTCAATGTCATCCTTCAGTGTTTTGTAGTTTTACCCACATAGATCCTGTACATATTTTGTTAAATTTATACCTAAGTATTTCATTTTGGGGAGGTGCTAATGTAAATGGTATAGTGTTTTAATATCAAGTTCCACTTGTTCATTGTTGGTATGTAAGAAAGTGATTGGCTTTTGTATATTAACCTTGCATCCTGGAACCTTGCTATAACTGCTTATTAGTTCCAGGAATTTGTCTATTCTTTTGGATTTTCTATATGGACAATTATTTCATCTCTGAACAAAGACCATTTTATTTCTGCCTTCTCAATCTGTAAACATTTTTTTCCCCTTTCTTATCTTATTTAATTAGTTAGTTCTCTAGTACAATACGGAAAAGAAGTGGTGAGAGGGGACATCCTTGCCTTACCTGATATTAGTTGGAAAATTTTGAGTTTCTCACCATTAATTATGATGTTAGCAGTAGGACTTTTTGTAGATATTATTTATCAGTTTGAGGATGTTCCTCTCTATACTACTTTACTGAGATTTTTTATCATGAATGAGTTTTGGACTTTATTCAAATGTTTTTTTGCATCTATTGATATGATGATGCAATGTTCTTTTTTTAACTGCTGATGTGATAGAACGTATTGATTTTTTAATGTTGAATAATCCTTTAATTTAATTAGGTGAAAGAAATATCTGTGTAAAATAAATATCTATAAGATAAATCTACATAAAGAAAATATAATAGTTGAGAAAAATATTTACTTTTTTAAAAATTAAAATTATAATGAAAATTAAATATTGATACATTATCTTCCAGTTCATTGAGATGTGTAGTCTTTTTTTTCATAACTACATATATTTTTGTATTAACTTGGACTGAAAGTCCTATTACTGTATTCTATTATTTATCTTTCATTTTATTTTCTCTCTTTTATTTTTAGTTCCATTGGAATGTTTTCTTTTCATTAGCACTTCAACTATTTTTTCTGGAATGAAATTGTCTCATCTCCGTCAGGACAATCCAACATCTATTTTACAAACAAGATTAATATATTTCAAACTTTGTAAAATATCCCTTTTATTATATTATTTCATTGATTGAAAACATTCACTAGTTTACTAAGATTCTGAAAAATACTTACACTTTAGCTTTTGATATCTCTGAGGCTTTTTATATGTTAGCTCCAAGGAGTATTCCCAAGAATATATCCACTCTTTTTTTGCCAAACTTTATTCCAATCAAACTACTATACCTTTAATTCATGGGTCCTGACTTACCCTGCAATGAACCCAAGTTTGTAATTTACTCTTGCTATGACAAAGTATACTCAATATTGATGCTAGTATTCCTAATAATATGATATTGATTACATTTTAATATCATTTTGTTTTATGTATACCTTAATTACATTTGGTGGGTATAGATGACTTTACTATTTCTATCTTTTAATCTTCCTACTAGCTTTATAAATGGTTCATCCACTACCATTCCTATATATCTGCCTTTACCAATAATATTTTCCTTTCATAATGTTCATATTTCCAGTTTTGTCCTTTTCTTTGTTGCTTAGAGAAGTCACTTTAACATTACTTGTAAAACCAGTTTAGTGGTGATGAACTCATTTACCTTTTGTTTTTATGGGAAAGTCTTTACCTCTCCTTCAATTCTGAATGATAACTTTTATCAGGTAGAGTATTCTTGGTTGTAGGGCTTTTTACCTTGTAACACTTTGAATATATTGTACCGCACTCTTCTGGCCTGGAAAATTTCTGATGAAAAGTCAGCTGATAACCTTATGGGACTTCTCTTGCTTTTCTCTTGTTGCTTTTAAGATTCTTTACCTTTAATTTTTGCCTTTTTAATTACCATGTGTCTTCCTGTGGACCTTTTTAGGTTCATTTGGACCTGGATATCTCTTTCTTTTCCTCTTAGGAAAGTTTTCAGTTCTTACTCTTTTCTCCCCACTCTCTCAACTCTCAAATTCTTAACCACAGAAGTTTTGAGGTTTTTTTGTTTGTTTGTTTGTTTTGTTTTTTTAACCTAGATAAAAATCAAGAGAACTTTGCAAGCTTTTTTCAAGTGGTGCAAATATTCCCTTTAGGCAGAAGAAATACAGTCCTCTGTATTTGAAGCATGAAGTGGCAACTTCTTCAAATAAGTTCCCTACCCTTTTCTCTTTCTCTTGTTTTTCTAGAATCCCTATAATGTGAATGTTACTATGCTTGTTGTTGTCTAAGAGGTCTCTTAAACTATCCTAATTTTTTAAAATTCATTTTTCTTTTTTCTATTCAGACTGGGTGATTTCCACTACTCTGTCTTCCAGATTATGGATCTGTTCCTCTGTATTGTCTAATATACTGTTGATTCCTTCTAGTGCATTTTTTATTTTAGTTATTGTATACTTCAGCTATGTTTAGTTCTTTAAATTTTCCAGCTATTTGTTGAAATTCTTATTCTGTTTATCTATTCTTCTCCTGAGTTCAGTGAGCATCTTTATGATCATTACTTCAAACTCTTTATTGGGTAGAATGCCTTTCCCCATTTCATATAGTTCTTTTTATCTAAGTGTTGGTCTTTTTGCTTTGTTTGAAACATAGTCCTTTATTTACTCATTTTGTCTAATTCTCTGTGTTTATTTCTATGTAATTGATAGGTTGGTTACATTTCCCAATCTTGAAGAAGTGGTCTTATGTAGGTGTTATTTTATGGGGCCCAGCAGCATGCTCTCCTGTGCTCACCAGAGCTCTATACTCTAGGGTTATCCCCTATGTGGGCTGTGTGATCCCCTTCATTGTGGTGGGGCTGGCTGCTACGTGTGCTGCTGGTAAGCAGAGCTGGCCCCTAGGTCAATTGGCTGAGAGGCCCTGTCTCATGCACTGGCTGCTGGCCTGCTGGTTTGCAAGGTAAGATTCCTGCATGGTCAACTGTGCCTCCCAGGGGTCACAGGGCTATTGCTGGTCCACTGATGTGTGTGACCAGATCCCTGCACAGCAGGTTCATGGCCTGGAGATGTGGGGCTGCTTCTTGCCCACTAAAAATCAGGAATTTCATAGCTCATTATTGAGTAACTAAGAATGAGAGATATAATTAAACAATTAATTAATACCTAAATACATCATTAAAGGGAGTGAAATGGGTGAATTGACTTGAGAATTAATTCAGAGTACCTGTATTTTAATAATAGTTTTAATACTGTTTTTTTGCTATAAAGATGGAAAAAATAGCATTTCAATATCCTTTGGAGAATTTCTAACATTCATCATATCTCTTCTTTTTTTCTCTTCACTTATATCATTTTTTCTAACTCTATACTTCCCATCCATATACCAAAATATGTACAATTCTTAGTAGAATGGTTGGAATTTGTTAGAGGATGTAGATGTTGTATAGGATTTAGACTTCTTCCAAAAAGCAAAAAAATGATTATTTGGAATGAATGGAATAAATTCACTCATCACAAACTCCATAACCTTCACATTTCTGACCATGAATATGTGGAATAGGGGGCTCATAATTCACCTAGAATACTTTTAATGTATTCAAATCAATACTGTAGTATTTCCATATCTCTGAACAGGCAGGAGTGAAGTCATCCTCAGACGTAGTGAAAGAGAACCTAGGCTGATGTGCATTATACCTGTTTGTGGACTCCAGTTCTGATTATTCCCTGTGTGGCAGTCAGTGAGGACTTTTTGTAACTTCAGGTTTCTCATAACATTACCCATGTTGTTAAATAACATAGTCTTTATTTCCAGTTTATTAAAAGTATCATGTTTTCCTCTTCCATGAAAAGAGCAAACATGCAACTCAGTCCTGTTTCCTGATAGTCCCAATGTCCACTTTATGTTTTCAGATAAACTCACTTTTTCAGCTGTTAGTGGATTTAAGTTTTTTGTCTCTTCAATGATATATTTCATTGTCAAAAATAATTACATTTTTATCTGTGGAAGGCATTTTACTTATTTCAGATAATCAAAATAAGTAAGTAAATAAATAAATAAATAACCCCCCCAAACAACAACAAAAAAACAAGGATATTTGAAAATACGTGTAATTTCTTCCAATATTTACTGATTTAAAATCTAAAACAGTTTCCATTGTTATGTTTTTTTCTTTTTTTATATGTTATGTGGCACTGAACATAAAGTAAGCTATGTTAAAATTTGGATTCTAAATACTTTCACGATGGGTCAAAAAACAGAGAATGCAGTCCATAGTGATGATGAATTATATGAGATAAAAAACGATTCCATGTGAGTCCATTATCTAGTATTATTTTAGAATCAGTGTGTTATTATGGTCTAAGTGTTATGTTAATGGTAATTTAGTTAAATTTTATTTATGTGTTAAGTGAATTAGAGTGTGAACATTTGTTCAACAAACTCAATTTCAGAAAATTTAACCACCAAAACTCCATGTTTTCAAAATCATGAAAGGCCTTGACTGTCTACGTGGACAACTCAGTTTAATTAGGGTATTAAGAATCTACAATAATGTACTTTATTAGTAACATACTAAAACTTTCATTATTTAGAAATTCATATAAAATAATAGATATATTTAATAATTTCACATCAAACAAGTCTGTACCAGGCTGAGACCATTTCAACAAAGAGATCAATGTTAGCATCATACTCAGTAAGATATATTAGTAGTTCGGTAATAAGACATATTTACCTCATGTACCCCCGATGTTATGCACTAAGAAGGGCTTATCACTTTTTTTCTTTTTTTTTTGGTCACGCTGTGTGGCATGTGAGATTTTAGTTCCTCGATCAGGGATCAAACCTGTGCCCCCTGTATTGGGGATGCAAAGTCTTAACCACTGGGCTGCCGGGGAAGTTCCCACTTTTTTTTTTTTTTTTTTTTTCTGGCCAAATGTATTATCTAATCTGGAGGAAATATCAGCTAAGCTCACATTGTGGAGACACTTTGTCAAACATTTGACTGGTACTGTTCCAAAGTGTGAGGGTTATATAATACAACGAAAGACTGAGAAATTGTCATAGATTGAAGGAGTCTAAAGAGACATAATAACTAAATTCAATGTGATAACTTGCAATGGATCCTGGAATAAAAAAGAAAAAAAGATATTAACAGAAAAACTGTAAATAGCAAAATATAATCTATAATGTAGCTAATATTATATCAATATTAATTCTTAGTTTTGATAATTGTATCAAGGGTATGCAAGATGAAAAGAAAGAAGGAAAGAAAGAAGAAAGAAAGAAAGAAAGAAAGAAAGAAAGAAAGAAAGAAAGAAAGAAAGAAAGAAAGAAAGAAAGAAAGAAGAAAATAGGGGGCCTAGAAGAAACAGACAATGTAGTGGCAGGAAAATATATTTAATCGAGTTTTACATTTATTAGTGAATGCAGGCACACACAAAAACAACATTAAGGAGTGATAATATCCCTTTTTTTTCAGTTCTTGAAAAACAAACTATGTCAAACTTAAAAGTGCAAGTATACTTTACACTTTCATCTAACTTCCCATGAATCTAAAATATTTAAATATTATTTTCTTAGTTTGTATTTTAATCCTATAAAATGATTGTCTTATTCTCTTTTTTTCCTCCCTATTTATCAAGTAATAGGAACAAAATATTTCTTAGACTTTGAGATATAGCTATAAGTTGAGACAAGTTGCTTCCTATATAAAGATTTTTTTAAAAATGTTTTCTTCAAGCTCATCATATACTTAATCATGGATTATGTGCTGATAGAATGAGATTACACTGATGGCTTGTTAACAAGTTATGCTTTATCTTAGATTTGCTGAAGGAGTCAGACCTACTGGTCCTTGAAAACTATGTGACACATTTACTGGGAGACATTTATATTAGCCAAACACATCGGTGAGCTTTCTGACCATCATGTGACAAGTGGAGAGATTAGTAACTTGTCTCAAACTTCTTTTCGTATTTTGCCTGATACACTAAACACAGTAATTGACTGAGTTTCTACTTTTGTAAGGTAAGATCCATATCGGTATTTCCAACTTTCACAATTTAACTAACACAACACAAATAATTCTATGCATATGTTAAAAAGGAGCTCTTTGGATTTGTAAAATTCATCTAAGCACCTCTCTGCTTTTTGGCAAAATTTATTTAAATCAGAATTTAAATGGAAAAATAGTAATGTAGGAAGGCTCCTTCTGATGTTCAAATCCAGTCATTTTAATCTGTGTGTCTCTGGGTTTGTCAAGTTTGAAGGATGAAACAAGCAGAGCAGGCTTTTTTCCTCACTACTGCTTCAACATAAGAGAATCCAATCCTGTGTTTTGAAGATGCTCACAGATATGATTTGGGAGGAAAACAAACTTGAATGCTTAAAAATAAGTTTGAGAAATAACTCATAAAATCATATCCTTACTTCCAGGGAAAAAAATGAAAGTCTAAGATGAAAAATGATATTGTTTTGTTAGGGTTAGAGCTATGGGAAAAATCAAATTTCTTTGACTCTTGATTTTACATCCAGTTGTCTTATAATTTCTAGAGATCATCAGGTATATTTGCTTTTTTAAAAAATCAGAAACAGGTCTCCATAAAGAAACACTGTTATCTACTTACATTTAGATGTATTGGCTCCAAAAATTATAACTTGGTTTGATACAAGAAGACCAGAACAAAAATATTCTTTCACAGAATCTATATTATCAAGAGACTACCTTTTCTTATTAATTGGTTAATTACTTTTATTTATTAATAATCTATAGCTGCCAAGAAATTCCTTATGTCATAGAATAGGATGATGAGTGGGACAGTGAAAATTTGTGCACCTCTGAAGGTAGAGACATGCTAAACACACATACGGAAACATAAAACATACAGTATGAGAAAAAATTAAAAGTGTTATTTAGAGAGAGTAACTGATGAGTAGCAAATGCTTTAGAGTAGATCTGGGCAGGAAGCTAAGAGAAGACAGACAACTGACTAGTATGTTCCTGAGGAAGCCCCTTCTTTCAAGAGAAAAGAACAAAGGTGATGGAGCAGAAAGGAGCTTGGTAGGATTGAACAGCAACATAGTTAGAGCCCTGAAAACAACTGCATGTACATGGTTGGAGAGGTAGGCAAACATCCTAATATGCAGGGCCATTGTGCTTCAGATTTTATTCTAAATTCAGTGGAAAGCTATCAGATGATTTTCTGGAAGTGGTTGATATGATCTGTTTTCAATTTTAGAAAAATAATTATAAGCTGGAAGGTGGTTACAGTAACCATTCAGTGAGAGTGGATGGTGGAATAAAGGTTAGATAAAGAAATGTGAATATAACTGACATAATTTTGAGACAGCACCAATAAAACTCTTCATGGATTTTGTAAGATATATGGCACTTTACATATATTCAGTACATATGCTAATCTATGTCTCACCTTACTATTTAGGATATGCTCTTGCAGGTAACAAACTTCTAGTCCAAGGCTTGAAAGTATTGGATAATCTAAACATACATTGCTTATCTCTGATTTTTAGTTTTCATTTTGATTAAATTATTTCAGTTTATGGATCATCCCATGGGTTTTGAAACTCAGGCCACTGAATAATTTTGAAAGTCTGGCAAGCTTTACTAAATTGGAGAAATAGTGATAACTTACATTAAACCAATCCAAACAGCTTAAAATTTCATAACAGCTCCAAACTTATTTTGGCCACTGAGCTGCCAGAGACTTTTGTAGACCAAATCACATACCTTTCTCCATCTCTAAATCTTGTTGAAATTTTTTCTTCCTCTAACTTTTTTTTTCCCTACACCATTGTACAAAACACAACGACACAGAGAAGTACTAATTTTTTTGGTGCTTATCAGTTTACTTCCTTCCAATTTCTCCTGTGAATTCAGTTCCTGGGCCACTTAATATGTTCAAAACTTAGGGGAGAACTTATATGAACAAAATGTCCATCTACCTCATGCTCATCATCAAGAACAGTTAGTAAACCCGAGGCTGACTTTATCAGGGTTAGATTTTTATCCCATAGTAAAATATAAAATCCTCAGAAGTGGAAGTCTAAGACACAAAATTAATTTTGAAAAAAATTGGTTTGATTTGTCTCTTTAAATTTAATATATAAAATTAAGTAGTAAAAGAGAAAATGCCCAGAAATACAAAGTCTGTACATGGGGTATGTATGTGTGTTTGTCCTTTATTTCAAAGAAACATCTGTATGGGATATTGGAAAGTATAAAATGGACTGTCCCGCTATTGCCATTTCATTTAAAGGATACATTCATTGTGCAAGAAATAATTGACTTCAGTAGGACTTTCACTTTTAGATGTTTCACAATTCAAGATGTGAGAAAGTTTGGCCAGGGGCCCTGAGTTCCTTCCATGGATCCATTGTTACACTCTCAAGTTTCATGCAAAAAAGAAAAAAAAAAAGAAAAAAGAAAAAAGGCTCTGCCTAGCCTTTCATTACAGTGCATGAAATCTCTGCATTTTACTGTAATGAAGACTATCTAGCTGCACAGCAATAATTTGTTAGCACAATATTGAACTTACTACTGCTGATACATTCCAAAAGCCAGCTGAGAAGAAAAATAAGTTTCTTTACATATTCTAAAATCTCCTCTGGACTAAATCAGAGAAATGTATATGTGAACAATAGCTGCTTTAGTGGTCTGCTGTTGGATGGTCTTTACCAAACTGTGTTTTGGAAAGTTGTCTTAGATATGGGAAAAGGAGTACCTTTTACCTCCTTCCTCTCTTGCCCTTTGAGTATATAGTTCTGGAGATGGCACTAGTAAAGCCTGAAAATTACAGTAATAGGAGTCATTAATATTGGCAAGAGAAAAGTCTATTTCTCTAATATATGATTTCTCAGTAAAGGTGATATTGTCCGCAAAAGTGTTGAACACTGATTTGTTCTAGAGGAGGAGAGGTGAAAAAACTTGCTATTATATGCATAAATCAGAAACACACATATAGTACATAAAGAGATAGATAGTATACCTGTGTTAAAAATTCATGGAGCGGTGGATTAGGAAAAAATTAGGAAATTGTGCAATTCTCTCCTTAAAGGGGTAACAATGAAAAAGAAAAGTGAGAAACACTGTTCTAACAGATACTTAACCCTGAACAACTTAAAAAACTAAACTCTTGAGCCGTATAGAAAAGAATTCATTCACTCTAATCAGCAAGTATGGTTCTAATTATTAGATTGTTCACTCACTCCAGATATTGCAGGACAAACCATATGTATTATCACAGGAAACCCCCTTGCTGTATTTCCTAGATGGGTTACTTTGAGGGAATGCATTCATTACATTGTATGGTGTCTTCAGGTTGAGGGCCTTTGAATGAAACATTGCCCTCATCTGGATCTTGGGAATAATTATTCTCTTGAGCATCTGTTTTGTCGTCTGATGAAACTTATGAAATCTATAAATTTATTTCCCTCCTCACATGGCTAACAGAAAACATAATGAAAAAAACTGTGCCCAAATATAAAATACTTGAAAGCATGTATTTGTATTAGCCTAATTTTGGTGGATATATCTTTCTTTCTTGCATATTTTTATTTCTCACTACTTTAGCTTATTTTTAAGTTTATTTGATCTTAAATGAATCTTTTTATGGTTTAAGCTACCTGCAATCATTTTTGTAATAGGGAAGAGGTACTAAGTTTTTACTTTTTATTTATTTATTTTTTTAAAATTTCAGGCTTGCAAATTTACTGTGGACTCTTCTGGAATTGAAATTCCAAGTGAGGAAGCTCAGAATTATATTTAGTCATTTAATAATGGCATTTTAAGGGTGGTTGTCACCCTTTGTGACTGTTGAGAATGCGCTTTGATTATATGTGCATATCCTAAAGCATAGAGCCCAATCAGTTTCTAGGAGAAAGAAATAGAAAGGAATGAAGTTGTATATTCCTCACCTATTTTTCATTACAGAACACAGACTGACAAACAAACAAACAAACAAAAAGTAAATAGTCCCCATATAATGCAAACTCAAAATGTTTTCGAGAGATGTGATTTCAACTCTATTAGGAGAAACTCCTGAAGGACTAATGCACTATGGCTGAGAATATAGACTTGTCAACAGAAAGACCTCTGTGTAAAGAGATTTATGTTCCTCAAATGTTTAAAGTTAAAAATGACCTAGATGTGAAATAGTATATTGAAGGAAACCTTGTGGGCTTCAGCACATGGCTACTCTTGCTTGTGCCATAAACCACCAATATTTGGACCAACGAGCGCAGTTGAACAAATTTTCATTGCCACAAGACCCTAACTCCTTAAATACATGCCTTGAGAAGTGGAGGGCTGTGAGTGGTCTGCAAAAGGGGACATAAGCTGCTTGAAAGTGGGAACCAGTAAAGAAAAATGAGGGGTGTTCAGTATCTCCATAACTAGATCAGATTGAAACTTAGCAAAGACACAAAGGTGGTGTAATAGAGGCTAAGCTGCCCCCTCCAACTAAACTGCTACTTGGTTGCATATTTCTATGAACTGTAAATCCAGATGATTCTGTTGTAGGATTTTACTTAGTTTGCTTGATTGGTTGTTTCCTTATTTTTTCTAAAGTTCTCCTGGAATTATTTAACATTCTCTTTTAAATTCCCTTATTTAACAAAAGGAAAATTCTCAAAGAAAATTTCCCAGGAACAATAGTTGCAAAGTTATATGGCTATTTTCAGGTTATAAACTGATTAATCAATAGTGTCCTTTTGTAGTGGTGGGTCATGTAGTCAAACTTAAAACACAAGATCCTTGCAATCTAAGGAGTAGTTAAGAAGAACCATGTTTAATAATTTGAATTCATATTAGGTGCTTAAACACATGACTCTTAAAAATCCTCTATTAAAGCAGGAAATAATACCCATGCTTAAGGAAAGAATATACCAGAGTTTAGCTCAAATTTTGTAATATAAATGATATATGTGAACTTTTTTTCTAATCTAATTTTAAACATCAGAGTGGCATTTTAGCTGTAGTTATGAAACTCAGTGTGGTAATCATGTTGTTGTCATCCTTGGAGTAGATTTTAATGTATAACTGCCATTCCAAGGTAGTCAACTTACTGAAGTGATTCCCTAAGTTGTAATTTCCTATGTAGTAATTGATGGTGTTTTACCTCTATTTTTCTAGTGAAATGTCATGTCCCCTTAAACCTTGAAAATATCATTCTAAAAATTCTCCAACATTTGAATATTTAAAGAAAAACTAAAGTTTTATTCATGGAATCTAGCTTTCATATCATGGAAGGATATAAAAAGTTTTGATAGCACCTGTTCTTATTTTATAACTGAAATAAATTTTACTTTGCTATAAAGCCACCTAAAATGTTACCTGGATGATAACTTTTCTTCTAAATATCACAACTATGAAAAAGTAATAATTTTGAAGTTACAAGTTATAGTATAAAAAAGAAATAATTAAAATATCAAACATATAAGGGTGACTTCTTTGAATGAATCATTTTTAGGCATTACTGTTGAACTTATAAGTAATGAAAGAGAAATACAGCCTCACATGAAATCAAAAAGGTTTAATGCTATGGGTCTACAGATTTTCATATATTTTTTCTACAGATTTACATATGTAGATTTGTAACTGGATACATCTTTAGATAACTGGAATCTGAATTTTATAAATATATTGTAAAATATTCTCAGTAGGATTTCATTTTTCAGTTTATGTAGAAGAACAAAATAGCACAGAATCAGTGTGAAGTTTTGAGACAGCCTAAAATCTAGTTCTTTATCCATTAGTAAGCCTCTGTCTCTCCCTACATCTTATTATAGGGCTGCTGTAAATATTAAATAAGATAACAGTGTCTGTGACAGTTTTCTTCCTTTTCTGTATTAACATTCATATACTCAAGAAGCATCTGTTGAGGACTTCCCTGGTGGCACAGTGGTTGAGAATCCGCCTGCCAATGCAGGGGACATGGGTTCGAGCCCTGGTCCGGGAAGATCTCACATGCTGCAAAGCAACTAAGCCCGTGTGCCATAATTACTGAGCCTGTGCTCTAGAGCCCGCAAGCCACAACTACTGAGCCCACGTGTCACAACTACTGAAGCCCACACACTTAGCCTGTGCTCCACAACAAGAGAAGCCACCACAATGAGAACACGTGCACTGCAACAAAGAGTAGCCCCCGCTCGCCACAACTAGAGAAAGCCAGCACGCAGCAATGAAGACCCAACACACCCAAAAATAAATAAATAAAATTTTAAAAAAAGGAAGCATCTGTTGGAATTCTAGTCTGTAATTTGCATGATCATAAAAATGATGCATAGGATTTTTCCTTAATTCTGAAAAAATGAAAAGATAGAGTTCCTTAAAATCTGACTAGATTATTTTACTTATTCTTCAATATCAAATTTTATGTAGATGAGATAAATATGTAATTTTATATGTTAGTGAGTCAAAATCAAACAAAATTGTTTTATGTACTATATACCGCACTTGGTAGTAATTTGGGGGTCACCATCAGATATCTGTTATGCACAAAACCCTGTGCTAAGGGCTGTGAACATAAAGTTAATACCAGATAAGTGAAGTATAATGGAACTAAAATATTTGCAAAGAATAAACTATAAGAGAAATTGGAATAAATTGAGTGCTCTGATTGAGGTTTCAGAAAATAATGTGTAAAGGGAGAAGAGTTGCAATTTAAGTTGAGAATTTGACAGACAATAAGGGAAAATGCATTCCAGGTTGAGTGAGTTTATTAGTCATGAAAGTAAGTGGATTATAGAGCAATTCATAATAGATCTTTTGTGAGTGTATGTGTGTGTACACACGTGTGTCCATGTGAATAGGTGGATGGAGTGTCTTAACTCAGGTATGCCTGGTTTCTCTGGTTCCTTAATTGTTTGAGTTCACCCCGATTAGACAAAAGTAGATACATACTAAATCATTGCCTATGAGTACATTGAAGTGATACTGAACAGTTTCTCTCCCTAGTCTATTAAGGGAGATGATTGCTGATGCTTCACCCTATTTATCTTCTTTAAGGTTAGGCTGACATGTACTACACAACTTTATAATACTGTTTGGGTAAACATCTTATGTATTTTTAAAATTATGCCTAATTTTATCAAATCTAATACTAATCCAGAAACTTAGATGAGGATAACATATATTTGTATGGGTGCTTAACATAACCTTGACTCTATGTTAAGTGCTCTCTATGAATTATAAGGTTTTTTTCTACACAGCTTAACTTACAGATCTCATTCAGGTTTCAGCTATAATCTGTTCTACCAAATTTATATCATTAGTTTGCTTGCTTGTTCAGCAAAGTAATTAGACTCTTAGTATAAGCATTATGGTAGAGGCCAGAAATCATTTATCAGTTAACTTGTGGTGCTTAACAAACACCCCACAGTTTAGTGGTATAAAACAATAAATATGTATTATTTCTTTCAAATCTGCAGTGCAGTGGTTATTTTTGTTGTGGGCCAATCTATCAAATGTTTGTGTCCTGCTTGTGACTCAGCTGAGACTGAGTGTACTAGAATGGCCTCACTTACATACCTGAAACTTGGCAGACTGTTTTCTCTAGGGGATCCTAAGTGAGCACAGTTTGTTTTGGTCCCATGTAGGTTTCTCTTCCACTAATAGGCTAATTCATGCTTCTCCACTAACATCAAATTTCCAAAAAGCAGCAAGAGAAAGTCCCAATGTACAAATAATTTTCAAGCCTCATCTTATCTCATAATTGCTAATGTCCTCTTGGAAAAAACAAGTCACAAGGCCACCCCAACCTCAGTGTGAGAGGGCACAGCTCAAGAGATTTCTTCCTGCCTATAGGTTCCTGAACTTTTCCTTAGAGCATTTACTTTAGAAAACTTGTAATTGTAAATCCTTTCTCAGCTCCTTTCAGATATAAATCTTCTTCCAGCTTCTTGCCAGTTTTACAACACAGGAATGTCTTTCTCTAGGAAGTGGGAGCTGTCCCTTTGAAATGAAATCATCAAAAAAAGATGGTGCCCCTGTCTTCTGGTCTCTGTGGGACCCCATAAGCACCAATTAGCAAACACAGATGATGTGATGACATTACCAATCTTCCCCTTCACTTCCTCCAGTACTTTTTCACTGCTCACTCCAGCACTAAAACTCTCTCCCATCTTTTTTTCCAGTGGAGTTGAGTTCAGTCTTGCTCCCTGATTGCAATAGTCTTGAATCAAGTCTTCCTTGTCTGCTTAACTTGTCCAGTGCAATTTTTCTTTAACAGAACCAAGAAGGGGGATTTGATCTATCATGGATAGAGGAGTAGACTAGAAATCAGGGAAGATTTCTGGTATAGATACTGCCTGCGTTTATTGTCCACACTTTGGACTACTTTGGAAACAAGATATGATCTTTCTTTTGAGAGAATCTATTGGATAATGTCTAGGTTTCTTAATTTTCCTGAAAGAGAAGCAATGATCTTGAGTTTAAAGAAAATATTGTCTAATTCTAACCTAATATCTTTGCTCAAACTTTGTGAATTATTTCACATTATCAGAGTTATCTTGAAAGTAGTAATGGCATATCTTCACCAGGGCAGATGTATTTAATTTCCTCAATATTTATTATAAAATTGGAAATTGATATTCTGGCATTCTAATCATGCAAATGTAAATTTTGATAAGGAAATTAGAACAATGCTTTGACAATCCTAGCAGAACACACTTTTGAGAGTGGGACAACCTTTCTTAGAACTAAGAATCTGTTCTTTAATATGAAGCTGAGTTTCTTTTCCTGATAGATATTATTTTTTTATGTTCAGAAAATATTTTATACACAAGTTGTTAAGTGGTTGCTATGGTATGGATGTTTGCATCCTCCCAAAATTCATATGTTGAAATCCTAATGCCCAAGATAAAGGTATTAGGAGCTAGAGTAATTAAGTGGTGCTTAGAATGTGATGGTTGAGCCCTCATGCATGAAATTTGTGCTTTTATTAAACAAACAAACAAAATAAAAAAGCTCCTTAGCTCCTTCCACCATGTAAGGACCCAGTTAAAAGGTGCCATCTAGGAAGTGGGCCTCACTAAACATCAAATCAACCAGCAGCATGATCTTGGTCTTCCCAGTCTCCAGAAGTGTGGAGAAGTAAATTTCTGTCATTTATAAGCTACCGAGAGTATGCTATTTTGTTATAGCAGTCTGAATGGACCACAACAGAGTTTTTTGTTTCTATTTTTGTTTTTTAATATTAATAGACTTAAATACAGATATAGATGTATTTTATCCACCATCTTTTAAACATATACTGCATTGTTTTTATTAATTTCTGCTTGACATATTCATGTCTTTTCTTATTTTTGTCATGTTCCTGTATTCCTGAATTAAACTTTACTCTTCTATGATTTATTATAAAACAATATTTCTGGAATTCATTTCCTAGTGTTAAATTTAGGAGATGTTTATAGTCATAAGAGGATGTAATTGGTTTGTAAAACATTTATATTAATTATTTTCATCTTTGAGGTTCAGTGTTAGGCCAATTGTAAAATACTTGGAGAATTTTCCATCACTATATGTGATGAATAATTTTCAATAATTAACCATTAGTTTAGAAATATAGAAAATCAAAAGTTCATATAGATATGGATACAGCAATTTTAGCTTTTTTAAACATTTTCCCTATTTTTTCCCATAATTAGTGTTTTCTTTATATTATATTGTACTGTATTCCTTTATATTTCTTTATATTCGTTAAATCAATTCTGTTAACATATATTTTTGAGAAAATAGTACAGAATGATATAATGAATTATTTTGTCTAAATCTCAGTTACTGCACAAATCTTACAAATATTACACATATTATAAAGGAGAGTAAATAAACTACCATGTCCCATACCTATGAAAAGAAGATAGAAATCACTTTTAACTTCAGTTCATATGTAATGAAGCATTCAAAACAGTCAGAGCCTTCCAAAAGACACATTGGATCAGAGCACCTAAGGTAGAGATTATGGAAAAGAGAAGAGGGCAGTGGGACCGACAACAAGAGAACACACATAAAAACTACTCTCTACTTCCCTAAGTGGAAAAACGCTGAGAAGTAGTCTGAGATCTGGTGGTTAAAATCCAAATGCTGTGGAAATGAATAGAAATTTTAAGAAAGGCACTGCTAAGAGAAAGGGGACTGGGGATGAGATTACACCTTTTGGCAAATGTTGTAAGGGATAAAAAGGAAGAAAGATGGGAAAACTAAGGATCTTAGAGTAAACAAAGAGAGTCATAAAATCAGAAAAGACTAATTTCTCTCTTTCTAAAAATTATTAATTTATTATTTGAAATGCTCATCACCATACATGCTCATACCTACTATAGTTAATCAAGGAAAGTATATAGTATTTCACAATAGAAAAAATTTATTGGGCCATATTTATAAAATGATACTATATTTTAAAATATTAGATCAAAACACTTCAGCTGACAAAACACTCATTAGAAAAGCAATCATGAAAAGAGAGCAGTAGTGTAACACAGGACTTCACTTGCAGAATAATAAAAAATTCAAAATCAAGAATAGAAATGAACAAAACATTAGAATATATGAAAACTAGAGTTGACTAAATTCACGAAAGAAATTGGGGAGGAAGAGTGGAAATTCATCCCAGCAATGAGACTAGATTGGAAGTGCATAAAAGAGAGTAGTCTCCCCTAAAATATAACAGGGTATTGAGGAAAGAAAACAGCCAAAAGATAGAAGAAAAAAATGTTGGAAATCTAAGAATTAAGAAAGTATAAAGAATTCAAGAATTAGTGGTAGTTTTAGATGACTGACAAAGAAATTACAATATACATTAAGTTAACATCACTGGAAAAAGAAAAAAAAAACAAAAGGACAGAAATGATATTTAAGGACTAATATGATAAACATTTTCAGAAATACAAAAGACAGATGAATCTACCAATAAAACAGGCTCATTGTGTAACTATAAATCCTAACTTCAATTACCAATTATAAGATATACACTAATAAAATTACTTGAATGTAGGCAACAAGAGGAAAAAATTGAAATGCAAAAACAAAACAAAACAAAACAAAAAAACAAAACAAAACTAAACTACATTGCTCCAGAATAATCAAAGTAAGCATATAAATGAGGCAACAATAGAACCATATGAGATTTTACAAAAATCTCAAGGAAACACATTTTGAGCCAAAAGTTTTATATTAGGTCAAGCTATCTTTCAAGTGCCAAGGGTATTGTACTAAGAATTTAAATATATGATAATTCAGGGAGTATCATACACACAGATCTTCCAGAAAAGCCTACTAGAAGAGCTTCACTCAAATAAAATATGACTGGAGAGACCTTTGCAGAAGGTCTGATAGTAAATATTGAATATATTTAATTGCACAGGTAAGACTGAAACGAAAGTAAAAATGAGTGAAATGAATAGTATGTCAACATTTTGTACTCTAACAAAGTAGAAATAACACAATTTTTAAAAATGGAGAGGAAGAATGAACAAAGAATCTCACTGATAAAAAGAAATGAACGTGACACAAAATAACATGTTAGCATTTAATGCAAATAAAGAGAAATAGATGACTCTAAAATTTGGAAAAGTATAATTATAAAGGAACTCTCTAGAGTTCCTCTCTCTAGAAAATATAATCTAGAATCTACTCTCTAGAAAAATATAATGAAAAGTAATGAAAGAAGAAATATAAAATAATACCAAAAATGTCAACAAATCACATAGGGAAACCAATTAATAAAAACAAAGTTATTGAGAAAGACTAAAACCAATACATGGCAAATGTATGCCAGCAAATCCAAAGTGAAAGGTTTCAAGAACTATGAAGAATGAAATTCTACTCTACTTGAAAGTTAACAAGTTATCTTGTCAGTTTCATACTTACCTGAAGACATGAGACTTTGGGGTCAGTGACAAGACACTATTACTCATGAGTCAAGAGTCAAAATTAACTTAATTTCACACCGACTCTCCTAGCCTCTCAGGCACCGAGGGGCTTGGTAGAGAAACTTTGGTGGATGCAACACAGGCAGCAGGTGTGTATCATGGCTGAGGAACCCTGAGTTTAGGGAGCTGAGACCTGTTTAAAAAATTTTATTGGAGTTTAGTTGATTTACAATGTTGTGTTAGTTTCAGGTGAGCTATCTGACCTTTGCCTTGGAGAGAGAGATATTCATTATATTAGACAGTAATCTAACCAGACCTTTGCTCCAGAAACAGACACATTCTCTACCACTCAAAGCTGCTGACTATATGAATATACTGTTTTAATTGTACCTTTGGTGAGGGGGGATTCTTGATCTAGGGGTACAGGAATGGCCAACACTGAGCAGGTGAGTTCTACAGCAATTCATTAGATCTACTCCCAGCCTAGGGGAGGACACAGCATGGCACGCAGAGCACACAGAGGGTGAAGTCAGGAACAGAGAGAGCAAGCAGGGGCCATGCAAGGCTGATTTTATAGTATCAAGAGAATGGAGTAGACCCTGGTTCTTGTGAGAGGATGTGATTGGCTTGTTGGAATATTTCTGTGGCTGGAAAGAAAATGAAGCCTGCTGCTCAGGGACAAGCAAACCTGTGGCAGGTCATGATGGTAAAGGAGGTTGTTTGGCTAGGGAGCCATTCGAGGACCTCCTTTTCCCCAGATGTCAATGCAACAAATAAAAATGGCCCTTAAATTTAGGACTTAAAGCTCAACATCCTTGAAAAGATAGTCAAGAAAATATGTAGCTGAGTAGAGACTCTGACTGCAAGACTACAGAAACATAAGAGATTCATGCATAGTTGTGTTTCAGAAGGGGTCACAATCCTAAGGTCAGAAAATATAAAGTTCATATACCAGAGCATTAAGCACAAAAATAAAACATTTACCGCCATCAGTATAGTCACTTGACTTTTTTTTTTGGCAAGGGAGCAAAGGTAATACAATGAAGTAAAGATAGTCCCTTCAATAAATAGTGCTGGAAAAACTATACATCAAAGTGCAAAAAATAAAGTAAAATAACTTTAGACACAGACCTTATACCCTTCACAAAAATTAACTCAAAATGGATCATATATCTAAATGTAAAAAGTTAAATTATATAAATTCTAAAATATAAAAGAGAAGAAAACCTAGATGACCTTGGTTATAGGGATGACTTCTTAGATACAACAACAAAGACATAATCAATGAAAGAAAAAATTGACAAGCTGGAATTAATTAAAATTGAAAATTTCTGCTCTGTGACAGACAGTCAAGAGAATGAGAAGACAAAACCATAGACTGGGAGAAAATATTTGCCAAAGACATATCTGATAAAAGACTGTTATCCAAAATATACAAAGAACACTTAAAACTCAACAATAAGAAAACAAATAACCTGATTAAAAAATGGACCAAAGACCTTAACAGACACCTCATTAGAGAAGATAAACAGGTGACAAAAAAGGATATTAAAACATATTCCGGGCTTCCCTGGTGGTGCAGTGGTTAGGAATACACCTGCCGATGCAGGGGACACGGGTTCGTGCCCCGGTCCGGGAAGATCCCACGTGCCGTGGAGCGGCTAGGCCCGTGAGCCCCAACTGCTGAGCCTGCATGTCTGGAGCCTGTGCTCCGCAACGGGAGAGGTCACGACAGTGAGAGGCCCGCGCACCGTGATGAAGAGTGGCCTCCGCTCGCCGCAACTGGAGAAAGCCCTTGCACGAAAACGAAGACCCAACACAGCCAAAAATAATAAATAATAAAAAAAAATAATAAATAACTGTGTGTATCTATAAGGGGTCAATTGTACAAAGTTCTATACTTTAAAAGAAAAAAAAAACATATTCCACACCCTATGTCACCAGGAAAGTGCTCATTAAAAAAAAAAAAAAAAAAAAAGTTACTACTACACGCCTTTCAGAAAGGACAAAATCTAGAACAGTAACAATGCCAAATGCTCTGGAGGATGTGGAGTAACAGGAACTCTTATTCATTACTGGTAAGAATGCAAAATGGTACAGCCACTTTGGAAGACAATTTGGTGGTTTCTTACAAAACTAAACATACTCTTACCCTTTGATCTAGCAATCACACTACTCGGTATTTACTCAAAGGACTGGAAATTTATGTCCACACAAAAACCTACACACTGATATTTATAGCAGCTTTATTCCTGATTGCCTTGAGTTGGAAGCACCCAGGATACCTTCAGTAGAGTAGATAAATGGGTAAATAAATTATGGTACATCCAAACAATGGAGTCTGATTCAGCACTAAAAAGAAGTGATCTATCTAGCCATGAAAAGACATAAAGCAAACTTAAGTGCATATTACTAAACAAAAGAAGCGAGTTTGAAAAGGCCACAGACTGTATGGTTCCAACTATAGGACATCCAGAAAAGGAAAAACTATGGAGAAGATAAAAAGATCAGTAGTTGCCAGAAGTAAGGGAGTGGAGAAGGGAGGTAACTAGTTAATATCTTTATGTTTTCTAACTCATTTATTTGTGATTTAACTTTACCATTTCATTCTTCTAATTTTTTTATCAAAAAGAAAATAAAAACTGAAATTACAGAATATTTTGAGATGCTGTAATGAAAGGAAATTCTTGCAATAAATAATTTTTCCATTATTAAACACTTACATGCAATTTACATGAAAAATGTCTCAAACATAAGGATACAGCAAAGGGGAAAATAAAAAGATGAATAGGATATGGTGTGTACAAAATAAACATAAGAACCTGATATATTAACATCAGGTATAACAGGTATTAAGACAATACAAATTATTAACAGGCATGAAAGAGGAAATAATAAAGCCAAAGTCATAGTAGGAAACACAAGACAACTTTCTAAGTATATGACAGAATAATGAGACAAAATAATGAGTAACCTTTAAAACTCTACTGGTAATATCCATTAAGACGTGAACATAAAGTATTTGGTGCCTCAAAATTAACACAAAATAATTATTTAAGTCCTTCTTCTGATATTTTCTGAACTTTGAAGCCAAATTTGTTTATCACTAATATTTACACGTGTGAGTCATATTTCTTATATTTTAATATTTGATTAGAGGAAATATTTAAACATTTAAATATGATGAGGGAATATTTCAAATATTTTGAAATATTTAAGAGGACGTTTTTGAGAATGTTTCTCTTTATATACAACACATACATGCAAGTATACATTTACTAAATTAATAAAGTTTTCCCTCTTAAAATTTGCATGATATGGTACAATTTTCCAACTAAAACTTTTCTGCAAAGTATAGCTTTTCACTTTTCATTTGCTATTATTATTTCAAATATCGCATTCATTTTTCTGTCCTGACAATTTACATTTTTAGAAATGGGAATACTTTTCCTTCAATGTTACCAGTTCAATTATTTTCAGTCCAA
The DNA here is from genome assembly GCF_965194825.1 of Balaenoptera physalus. NCBI lineage: Eukaryota > Metazoa > Chordata > Mammalia > Artiodactyla > Balaenopteridae > Balaenoptera > Balaenoptera physalus. The sequence goes on from NC_138888.1 coordinate 105,332,481, forward strand.
ATCTCCACTGTGTCTAATTTTTTTTAACATCTTTATTGGGGTATAATTGCTTTATAATGGTGTGTTAGTTTCTGTTTATAACAAAGTGAATCAGTTATACATAAACATATATCCCCATATCTCTTCCCTCTTGTGTCGACCTCCTTCCCACCCTCCCTATCCCACACCTCTAGGTGGTCACTAAGCACCGAGCTGATCTCCCTGTGCTATGCGGCTGTTTCCCACTAGCTATCTATTTTATCTTTCGTAGTGTATATATGTCCATACCACTCTCTCACTTTGTCCCAGCTTACCTTTCACCCACGCCGTGTCCTCAAGTCCTTTCTCTAGTAGGCCTGCGTCTTTATTCCTGTCTTGACCCTTGGTTCTTCATGACTTTTTGTTTTTTTTTTTTTAGATTCCATATATATGTGTTAACATACGGTATTTGTTTTTCTCTTTCTGACTTACTTCACTCCGTATGACAGACTCTACGTCCATCCACCTCACTACAACTAAATCAGTTTCGTTTCTTTTTATGACTGAGTAATATTCCATTGTATATTTGTGTCACATCTTCTTTACCCTTTCATCTGTCGATGGACACTTAGGTTGCTTCCATGTCCTGACCACAATGATCATTTTGGTACAAGACTATTTTTGAATTATTGTTTTCTCAGGGTATATATGCCAAGTAGTGGGATTGCTGGGTCGTATGGTAGTTCTATTTTTAGTTTTTTAAGGAACCTCCATACTGTTCCCCATAGTGGCTGTATCAATTTACATTCTCACCAACAGCACCAGAGGGTTCCCTTTTTCCACAAACCCTCTCCAGCATTTATTGTTTGTAGATTTTTTGATGATGTTCATTCTGACCAGTGTGAGATGATATCACATTGTAGTTTGAATTTCCATTTGTCTAATGATTAATGATGTTTAGCATTCTTTCATGTTTTTTGTTGGCAATCTGTATATCTTCTTTGGAGAAATGTCTATTTAAGTCTTCAGCCAATTTTTGGATTGGGTTGTTTGCTTTTCAGATATTGAGCTGCTTGAGCTGCTTGTAAATTTTGGAGATTAATCCTTTGTCAGTTGCTTTGTTGGCAAATATTATCTCACATTCTGAGGGTTGCTTTTCACCTTGTTTATGGTTTCCTTTGCTGTGCAAAAGCTTTTAAGTTTCATTAGGTCCCATTTGTTTATTTTTGTTTTTATTTCCATTTCTCTAGGAGGTGGGTCAAAAAGAATCTTGCTGTGATTTATGCCATAGAGTGTTCTGCCTATGTTTTCTTCTAAGAGTTTGATAGTGTCTGGCCTTACAGTTAGATCTTTAATCCATTTTGAGTTTATTTTTGTGTATGTTGTTAGAGAATGTTCTAAATTCTTTCTTTTACCTGTAGCTGTCCAGTTTTCCCAGCAGCACTTATTGAAAAGGCTATCTTTTCTCCAATGTATACTCTTGCCTCCGTTATCAAAGATAAGGTTTCCATATGTGCGTGGGTTTACCTCTGGGCTTTCTATCCTGTTCCATTGATCAATATTTCTGTTTTTGTGCCAGTACCATGCTGTCTTGATAACAGTAGCTATGTAGTATAGTCTGAAGGCAAGGATCCTGATTCTTCCAGCTCTGTTTTATCTTTCTCAAGATTGCTTTGGCTATTCAGGGTCTTTGTGTTTCCATGCAAATTGTGAAATTTTTTGTTCTAGTTCTGTGAAAAATACAGTTGGTTGTTTGATAGGGACTGCATTGAATCTGTAGATCGTTTTGGGTAGTAGAGTCATTTTCACAATGTTGATTCTTCCAATCCAAGAACATGGTATATCTCTCCATCTATTTGTATCATCTTTAATTTCTTTCATCAGTGTCTTATAATTTTCTTCATACAGATGTTTTGTCTCCTTAGGTAGGTTTATTCCTAGGTATTTTATTCTTTTTGTTACAATGGTAAATGGGAGTGTTTTCTTAATTTCATTTTCAGATTTTTCATCATAAGTGTATAGGAATACAGGAGATTTCTGTGCATTAATATTTTATCCTGCTACTTTAACACATTCATTGATTAGCTCTAGTAGTTTTCTGGTAGCATCTTTAGGATTCTCTATGTAGAGTATCATGTCATCCACAAACACTGACAGCTTTACTTCTTCTTTTCTGATTTGGATTCTTTAATTTCTTTTTCTTCTCTGATTGCTGTGGCTAAAACTTCCAAAACTATGTTGAATAATAGTGGTGAGAGTGGGCAACTTTGTCTTGTTCCTGATCTTAGTGGAAATGGTTTCAGTTTTTCACCACTGAGGATGATGTTGGCTGTGGGTTTGTCATATATGGCCTTTATTATATTGATGTAAGTTCCCTCTATGCCTAATTCCTGCAGGGCTTTTATCATAAATGGGTGTTGAATTTCGTCAAAAGCCTTCTCTGCATCTATTGAGATGATCATATGGTTTTTCTCCTTCAATTTGTTAATATGGTGTATCACGTTGACTGATTTGCGTATATTGAAGAATCCTTGCATTCCTGGGATAAACCCCACTTGATCATGGTGTATGATCCTTTTAATGTGCTGTTGGATTCTGTTTGCTAGTATTTTGTTGAGGATTTTTGCATCTATGTTCATCAGTGATATTGGCCTGTAGTTTTCTTTCTTTGTGACATCTTTGTCTGGTTTTGGTATCAGGATGATGGTGGCCTTGTTGAATGAGTTTGGGAGTGTTCCTCCCTCTGCAATATTTTGAAAGAGTTTGAGAAGGATGGGTGTTAGCTCTTCTCTAAATGTTTGATAGAATTCACCTGTGAAGCCATCTGGTCCTGGGCTTTTGTTTGTTGGAAGATTTTTAATCACAGTTTCAATTTCAGTGCTTGTGATTGGTCTGTTCATATTTTCTATTTCTTCTTGGTTCAGTCTCGGCAGGTTGTGCATTTCTAAGAATCTGTCCATTTCTTCCAGGTTGTCCATTTTATTGGCATAGAGTTGCTTGTAGTAATCTCTCATGATCCTTTGAATTTCTGCAGTGTCCATTCTTACTTCTCCTTTTTCATTTCTAATTCTATTGATTTGAGTCTTCTCCTTTTTTTTCTTGATGAGTCTAGCTAATGGTTTATCAATTTTGTTTATATTCTCAAATAAGCAGCTCTTAGTTTTTTTGATATTTGCTATTGTTTCATTCATTTCTTTTTCATTTATTTCTGATTTGATATTTATGATTCCTTTCCTTCTCCTAACTTTGTTTTTGTTTGTTTGTTTGTTTTTCTTTCTCTAATTGCTTTAGGTGTAAGGTTAAGTTGTTTATTTGAGATGTTTCTTGTTTCTTAAGGTAGGGTTGTATTGCTATAAGTTTCCCTCTTAGAATTGCTTTTGCTGCATCCCATAGGTTTTGGTTTTCCGTGTTTTCATTGTCATTATTTTCTAGGTATTTTTTCATTTCCTCTTTGATTTATTCAGTGACCTCTTTGTTATTACATAGTGTATTGTTTAGCCTCCATGTGTTTGTATTTTTTACAGATTTTTTCCTGTAATAGATGTCTAGTCCCATAGCGTTGTGGTCAGAAAAGATACTTGATTCAATTTCAGTTTTCTTAAATTTACCAAGGCTTGATTTGTGACCCAAGATATCATCTATCCTTGAGAATGTTCCATGAGTACCTGAGAAGAGAGTGTATCCTATTGTTTTTTGATGAAATGTCCTGTAAATACCAATTACGTCCATCTTGTTTAATGTATCATTTAAAGCTTGTGTTTCCTTATTTATTTTCATTTTGGATGATCTGTCCATTGGTGCAAGTGTGGTGTTAAAGTCCCCTACTATGATTGTGTTACTGTCGATTTCCCCTTTTATGGCTGTTAGTATTTTCCTTAAGTATTGAGGTGCTCCTATGTTGGGTGCATAAATATTTACAGTTGTTCTATCTTCTTTTTGGATCGATCCCTTGATCATTATGTAGTGTCCTGCTTTGTCTCTTGTAATAGTCTTTGTTTTAAAGTCTCTTTTGTGTGATATGAGTATTGGTACTCCAGCTTTCTTTCGGCTTCCATTTGCATGGAATATCATTTTCCATCCCCTCACTTTCAGTCTGTATGTGTCCCTAGGGCTGAAGTGGGTCTCCTGTAGACAGCATATATATGGGTCTTGTTTTTGTATCCATTCAGCTAGTCTATGCCTTTTGGTTGGAGCATTTAATCTATTTACATTTAAGGTAATTATCGATATGTATGTTCCTATTACTATATTCTTAATTGTTTTGGGTTTGTTATTTTAGGTCTCTTCCTTTTCCTGTGTTTCCTGCCTAGAGAAGTTCCTTTAGCATTTGTTGTAAAGCTGGTTTGGTGGTGCTGAATTCTCTTAGCTTTTGCTTGTCTGTAAAGGTTTTAATTTCTCCATCGAATCTGAATGAGATCCTTGCTGGGTAGAGTAATCTTGGTTGCAGGTTTTTCCCTATCATCACTTTAAGTATGTCCTGCTACTCCCTCTTGGCTTGCACATTTTCTGCTGAAAGATCAGCTGTTAGCCTTATGGGGATTCCCTGGTATGTTATTTGTTGTTTTTCCCTTTTTGCTTTTAATATTTTTTCATTGCATTTAATTTTTGGTAGTTTGATTAATATGTGTTTTGATGTGTTTTTCCTTGGATTTATCCTGTATGAGACTCTCTGTGCCTTCTGGACTTGATTAACTATTTCCTTTCCCATATTAGGGACATTTTCAACTATAATCCCTTCGAATATTTTCTCAGTCCTTTTCTTTTTCTCTTCTTCTTCTGGGACTTCTTTAATTCGAATGTTGGTTCATATAACATTTTCCCAGAAGTCTCTGACACTGTCCTCAATTCTTTTCCTTCTTTTTTCTTTATTCTGCTCTGCAGTAGTTATTTCCCCTAATTTATCTTTTAGGTCACTTATCCGTTCTTCTGCCTCAATTATTCTGCTATTGAATTCTTCTAGAAAATTTTTAATTTCATTTATTGTGTTGTTCATCATTGTCTGCTCTTTAGTTCTTCTATGTCCTTGTTAATGGTTTCTTGTATTTTCTCCATTCTATTTCCAAGATTTTGGATCATCTTTTCTATCATTATCCTGAATCATTTTTCATGTAGACTGTCTCTTTCTCTCTTCATTTGTTTAGTCTGCTGGGTTTTTACCTTCCTCCTTTATCTGCTGTGTTTTTCTCTGTCTTCTAATTTTGCTTAGCTTACTGTGTTAGAGGTCTCCTTTTCGCAGGCTGCTGGTTTGTAGTTCCTGTTGTTTTTTGTGTCTGTCCCCAGTGGCTAAGGTTGTTTCAGTGGGTTGTGTAGGATTCCTGGTGGAGGGGACTAGTGCCTGTGTTCTGGTGAATGAGGCTGGATCTTGTCTTTCTTGTAAGCAGGTCCACGTCTGGTGGTGTGTTTTGGGGTGTCTGTGACCTTACTATGATTTTAGGCAGCCTCTCTGCTAATGGCTGTGGTTGTGTTCCTGTCTTGCTAGTTGTTTGGTGTAGGGTGTCCAGCACTGTAGCTTGCTTGTCATTGAGTGGACCTGGGTCTTGGCGTTGAGATGGATATCTCTGGGAGATTTTCACCATTTGATATTACGTGAAGCTAGGATGTCTCTGGTAGACCAATGTCCTGAACTTGACTCTCTGATCTCAGAGGCACAGCCCTGACTCCTGGCTGGAACACCAAGAGCCTGTAGTCCACACAGCTCAGAATAAAAGGGAGAAAAGAAAGAAAGAAAGAAAGAAAAAGATAAAATAAAATAAAATGAAATGAAATAAAATAAAATTATAAAAAAAATTATTGAAAAATTTAAAAGTAATTTAAAAAAAAGAAAGAAAGAACAACCAAACCAAAAAACAAATCTACCAATGATAACAAGCGCTAAAAACTATACTAAAAAAGAAACCAAAAACGGACAGACAGAACCCTAGGACAAATGATAAAAGCAAAGCTATACAGACAAAATCACACAGAGAATCATAGATATACACATTCACAAAAAGAGAAAAATGTAAAAAATATATCTATATCATTGCTCCGAAATCTGCCTCCTCAATTTGGGATGATTCGTTGTCTATTCAGGTATTCCAGAGATACTAAGTACATCAAGTTCTTTGTGGGCATTTAATCCACTACCCCTGAGGCTGCTGGGAGAGATTTCCCTTTCTCTTCTTTGTTTGAACAGCTCCTGTGGTTCAGCTTTGGATTTGGCCCTGCCTCTGTGTGTAGGTCGCCTGAGGGCATCTGTTCTTCGCTAAGACAGGACGGGGTTAAAAGAGCAACTGATTAGTGGGTTCTGGCTCACTCAGGCCAGGGTGGGGGGGAGGGAGGGGTACAGAATGCTGGGTGAGCCTGTGGCCGCAGAGGCCAGCATGACATTGCAGCAGCCTGAGGCACGCCATGTGTTCTCCTGGGGAAATTGTCCATAGATCACAGGACCCTGGCAGTGGCAGGCTGCACAGGCTTCTGGGAGGGGAGGTGTGGATAGTGACCAGTGTTTGCACACATGCTTCTTGGTGGCTGCAGCAGCAGCCTTAGCTCTAATGCCTGACTCTGGTGTCTGTGCTGATACCCGTGGCTTGTGCCCATCTCTGGAGCTCATTCTGTCAGTGCTCTGAATCCCCTCACCTTGAGCACCCCGAAACAATGGTCTCTTGCCTCTTTGGCAGGTCCAGACTTTTTCCCAGACTCCCTCCAGGTTAGCTGTGGCGCACTAACCCCCTTCAGTCTGTGTTCATGCATCCAGCCCCAGTCCTCTCCCTGGGATCTGATCTCTGAAGCCCGAGCCTCAGGTCTCAGACCCTACCTGCCCTGACGGGTAAGCAGACAAGCCTCTCGGGCTGGTGAGTGCTGGTTGACACTGATCCTCTGTGCGGGAATCTCTCTGCTTTGCCCTCCACACCCCTGTTGCTGCGCTCTCCTCCGTGGCTCTGAAGTTTCCCCCTCCACCACCCGCAGTCTCTGCCCGCGAAGGGGCTTCCTAGTGTGTGGAAACCTTTCCTCCTTCACAGCTCCCTCCCACTGGTGCAGGCCCTGGCCCTCTTTTTTTGTACTACCCAGGTACGTGGGGAGTTTCTTGTCTTTTGGGAGGTCTGAGGTCTTCTTCCAGCGTTCAGTAGATGTTCTGTAGGAGTTGTTCCACATGTAGATGTATTTTTGATGTATTTGTGGGGAGGAAGGTGATCTCTACGTCTTACTCTTCCATCATATTGAAGTTCCTAACTATGTCTAATTTTAATGGCTTTACATCTTTATTCCTTATCTCAGGAATCTCTCTTTTACTTACAACTTTCATCTTAGTCACCCCTTTTGTTCCAAATAAAACATCATTTTCATCTTTGGTTTTCTTGCATAAGAATTATCTTTTATTTTACTGAATTATACTTAGAAGTGTGTTTATTTCCATCAACAAAGTTACATTTCTGTGTGTGCATATGCGTGTGTGTATGTGTGTATATGCATGTACACATGTCATTTTTTTCATGTACTTTTGTTTTTGGTCGGTCTCAAGTGAAAATAACTGTATTCTAATCTGGACAAAAATGGATTTTTTTCAGACAGATATCCAGTTTTTCTTGCACCAGTTTTTAAAAGCCATACATTTTTCCCCATTGAACTAATATGTTCATGAGTCTAAGATCTACTGTATTTTAATTCCTAAGGTGGCTGCCCACACAAAGAAAAATTATTTGTCAATAAGAGGAGTGAAGTACAGATGTGTGCTACAACTTGGATGCACCTTGAAAACATTGTGCTACATGAAAGAAGCCAGTCAAAACAGGCTACATATTGTATGATTCTATTTATGTGGGATGTGCAGAATAGGCAGATCTATAGAAACAGAAAGCAGATTAGTGATTGCCATAGAATTAGGGAAGGAAGGGAGCAAAAGAGAGTAAGTGCTAATGGGTACAGAGTTTCTCTGGGGGGTTGATGAAAATTTTCTGAAATTATATAGTGGTGATGGTTACACAACTTTATAAATATATTTACTAAAAACAAGTACATTGTACACATTAAAAGGGTAAATTTTATGTTATGTGAATTATGTCTCAACATTATCTCTTTGTATATATAAATATGTATATGTATATGTATATCTATATATTAGAATTATATTATAGATAGAGCAGCCAAACAGGAATAAACGCCTTATGCCAGTTTCTGTAATTTGAAATGGCATTTCTTCACAGTTCCATATTTGTGGACTCTGGGACCCAGAATCCATCCATTGAAATGGAGGCTGGGTCTCATCGGGAAAGGATACTGCAAAACCAGTTTAAATACATACAGGAGATATTCACCCAATTATTTAAACAAAAGTAATTTACCAAAATTACTGTACACTGGAGAAAGAGCTATACCCAGGCATTCTGAGGACTGTTACATCCAATATCTTTGCTTACCTGATATTCCCACATGGCCCCTTGGTTAGAGTCTAAGCTTAACCTGACTAAATCCTGGCCTCAGACTATTGCACAGTGCACCCAATAGGGCTGTGGTTGTACTCCTTGTTGTTTCCCTGAACCTCAATTGAAATGAGATCCATAGCAGCTGGCAGAGCCCACACAATGGCTCTTTGATCTGTATATAATTCGCCTTATGTAGAAAAGCCCAAACGGAAGCCTCTCTCTGTCCCCAGCCAAGATTATAAATTACAAACAGTACAACATCCCTATTTGAATTACATAGATAAGCACTTTCTTCAAAGACAAAGGAAACAGTAGAGATGACTCTGTCATTTCCACAGTTAATTCAAATGTGTAGTCTCTGCACAAATCCAATGAATTGTGGTGGATGAGATGTACTCCTTAAACTTGTGCCTCTGAGTTATCCTTAGTGACACAGATCAAGTGTTCTGGCATTTAGTACGCAGCTACTGAAGCAGAAAATATGTTCTTTTCAATCTCCATCATTAAAGAAGATTTTAAAAAATTCACTTTTGTGGGGGAAGAACTGCAGTGTACATTCAGGACCATGGTGACTTCTCTGTTCTCTGACATAATGTCATCCCAGGCATCTTGATGATATTATTCCTTAGACTTTCCCATTGGTCTTAATTGCTGATATAATGCTATCCAGTGCTGGAGGATAGGAAATAGAGTAGTGTACTGAATGACCTTAGAAGTAAGTGCCTGCTAACAGCATCAAAGATTTCGTATCAGAAGGCCAGCAGTCCAGTGGACTAATAAATACTATAGGGGAGAGTGTATTTATTATTTTTAGGAGATAGATTTTCTGCTACAGAATGGAGGGAAAAAATAGTATAGGTTTTGAACTCAAAGGATTCACTGTGGCATCTGTTGCTTCACGTCCTGTGAGAACCTTGAATGTGCACCTGCAGCAACAAGAACAGACAACAAGTACAGCACAGGCAAAGGCTCGGATCCCTCAGCGATGAGGGTCTGGGCCACCCCATGGTGAGCATTCTCTATCAGCTGAAGGGAGCGGGTGAAGGTAGTAAATAAAGGATATGATAAACACAGCTTCGTCAGAGGAGACTGTTTCAACAACCCTCCTGAATGAGTAATTAATGGGATTGTACCTGAGCAATGTTTCAAAATTTCCTACAGAGTAGATTTAATTGGGCACAAGAAAATCTGAGTGATGTTTTTGGCTGCCCAGTATCACATACTTTGACCACCTATGCACTAGACAGTCTATGTGTCTATGCACTAGACAGTTCCATGTGAGCAGGAACTAAAATTGATGGCGTCTCACTTCAGTGCTCTTCGCAGATTTCAGATCCTGCCCCGAGACTTTCTCTGAAGCCGTGGGAGTTCACTAAGCTTGGAGCCAAAAGCCGTCTGTTACCTGTAGGAACTTTCATTCCCCTGGAGTAATCATGCAATAATGTGGATGAAAGCCACCTCTGTGCTTTCAAAAGACAACTACACTAACCATTCTGGAAGGGAACTGGTGATTTTTACAGGAGCAATTATTCTGGCTTTTTCTCCTTTCTTATTCATTCTGTTCCTTTGCTCCTGTGTCCTAAGATCTCCTTCCAAACACGCTACTTGAATCAAAGTGCCTGTCTTAAGCTTTTTCTTAAGCCTGGCTAAGCCTAAAATGAATATTTTTATTTTAATATTACTTAATATTTTAATAATTAGTTGGTATAATGGTATGATGATTAATTTTACTATATGTTTATATTTTGTGCAATTTTCTAAAAGTGTGTTTGATTTCATAATTTAAAAAGTTTGTCCTTATACTGTAATAAGAATTCATTGGAATAACAATAAGTGTAATGGTATGATTGATTTGTATTTTAAAACATATAATTTGGCTGCAGTATGAAGAATAAATTAAATGAGGAAAGAGTGAAGGGCAGGAAACTAAGGAGTGCTATTGAAGCAATCAGGAAGAAATATGAAAGGGCAGTACAGACGTGTGTAACAGTGGTAGAGAGGAGATGGAGAGGAAAGAGTGGCTTCTCATACATCTGAGTTAGAGTTTTTAAGATTTAGTTATGGATTAAATGTCACTTATAAGTAAAGTAGGATTTTTTTTTGAAAAATAGTACTAAACATCCACATTTTCTCCAATAACATTCAAAATAAGTACAAAATATTCATTATGAGATTTAAAAAAAAATTGTTACCTATTAATGGTTAAGAAAAAAAAAGAAAATTTTCCAAAAAAAGAGAAATGGATCATTTCTGAAAAAAAAACTAGACAAACTTTTCATTTGTTTGTTTGTTAGAGAACTGAGATAGAAGAAAAGCAATAGTAAACGTACAACTTTCTTTTTTTTTTTTTTTTTTTTTTTTGGAGCAAAGGGAGAATGGCATCCAAGAGCAAAGTCTTATTTTTCCAGACACAAATAAAATTTTAGGCTGAAAATAATTTAAAGAAAAGTAGATGAATATAAGGAGAAAAAACAAGTTTCTTACAAGGAGATCAGCTCAGTGCTTTGTGACCACTTAGAGGGGTGGGATAGGGAGGTTGGGAGGGAGGGAGATGCAAGAGGGAAGAGATATGGGGACATATGTATATGTATAACTGATTCACTTTGTTATAAAGCAGAAACTAACACACCATTGTAAAGCAATTATACTCCAATAAAGATGTTTAAAAAAACCCCAAAAAACAAAAAAACAAACAAACAAAAAAAAAACAAGTTTCTTAAGAATTAAACTTCAGTTCAAAGATGGCAAGTCTGGTAAAAATCCAAATTTGAAAAATTCAACACACAAGGAGATATTTTCTTAAAGAGAACACATTTTTTTTCATTAAAATTTGAATATTAGATTAGCTTAAGAAACTACCTACAATTAGTTAATTTTTATTAATATTTTAGTTTATTTTGAAATATAGTAATTGAATAATAGTTTACACAAAATCATAACAAAGATTATACTCATGGGAGCTGATAAACACTAACTGAATTCTTATTACATGCTAAGCATTTTCTCATAACTTAATACATATTAACTTAATTCCCCACAATTATTCTAATAAAATAGATATTATTATTGGTTTCATTTTATAGATGAGGAATCTAAGGAAGAGAGTGGTTAAGTAAATTCAACGGCTACAAATCAAGAAGTGGTAGAAGCAAAAATTTAAAAAAAGAAGCATATGTTCAGAGTCCAAATTCTTAACAAAGTCAAACAACAAAACTATGCTTTCCCGGTAATTTGAATGTTTAAAAATGATATTATAATTGTTACAGGAAATTATTTTATTTCTTCCATTATTAGATTCTAACTTGTTCATATTTTAATATTTCTAAAATTGAAATACATATTAAAGTTGATGTGTACATTCAATGTACACATCGATATATTAAAGTCAATGTGTACATTCAATGTAGCTCTTCCTTTATTGAAGAGCTACAGTTAAATTTGTGGTACATATACCAGTAGATGACATTTTACAATTAAGAACATATGAAATCTTCTTTTTTGCTGATTTTAATAATAATAGATGGAAGTATATTTTTATAACTATATTGAAAATATTTTCAGATAATTTTATCTAATATAGACTTTAATTTTAACACCAACTTTAAAATCAAAAGCAAAATATTCAACCTATAAAAAAATTCAGAAATTGAAAAATATTGAAAAATATTTTAATATTGGTTTTCTATTCTGATAATTTGTTTCTGTATCTATTGCTGACATTAAAATTAAAAACGTATACCATTTAAAATTAAAAGTTTGATCACACCTCTAAAGCCTTTTGTTAACTGATAGCTCCATTTTCTTCCTCCTCTCATTTGCTTTATAAAACTGTCAAAAGATCCAGGTTGAGTTTCAGTGACTTTTATGCACTAACAACATCTTGCCAATAAAATAAAACAGCCCATGCTTTACTGATTAATTCCAAACTCCTTGTCTGTCTGTAAGCTCTTCCAAAGGAGATCCAGGTAGATGACCATGAATTATCTGCTTCTGACTCAGCTCCTGGTCAGATGGCTCAGAGGACTTGCTTAGAGTTTTAACACAATCAAAATTCTACTGAGGTTCCTAAACTTAAAAAATACAAAAACAGTTACATGGGGTATGTAAGAATGGCATTGTAAAGAAAAATCTAATCAAATTTTAAGTATACAGTCAGCATAGGAGTCCCAATTGTCAATGCTGACATCTGGGCTCTGCCCTTGAATTTCACCTGAAAAAATGGGAATGAGAATAACTCTTCATTCACATTATGTACTTGTGAAAACAAATATATGGTGTTAATAATTGTTATAGAACTTAGAAATCTGGAAACACCATAAAATTGATGTATACTACAGAAATGTAAGGTAGGACCACTCCTAGTCTCATACTTTAACATAATTATTATTTTAAACTGTATTTGCTAAGTTAAATGTAAATGACTAAGAACGGGTATGCTTTATTTGTGTGTATTTGATTTAAGCATTGATCCCAATTTAATATTTCTCTACCAAGAAACAAAAAGAAAGCAAGAACATTGAGAAAAGTGTATTGCTTCTTTGATTTCCTGTCCTTATCCACATCATTACATAGATAGATAGATAGATGATAGATAGATAGATAGATATAGATAGACAAATATTGTTTAAATTATCCACAAGATTATTGCATGCATTCAGTGTGCAGTTGTTATGTTACATTGCTGGAATTATCTTTTCCTGATTACAAATTCTTATAAGGTCTCTCTTGTAAGTTCTTATAAGGCTCACTCTTTGTTTTATACATTTTCTTATGCCTATGTGTTTCTCTTCACCAATATTATGTTATGCAGATTGCACTCCATGGCTTCTAAATGCTGTTCTCACTGAATTCGCTCATAGCCACATCATTCATATCTTCCCTGACCTCACTGTCTTTCCTACCACTGGGTCCCACTTGTGTCCTAAAATTGTAAGTACCACGGTCATTGCCCTTTAGGAGCCTGCAAATGTACCCAAGTTTGTACCCAGGCTATAACAACATAGGTCCCTAACTTCAGGGTCATAACTCTGAACTTTCCCTCTTTGCATGAGGAGGAATTAGGAAACTGTACATCTGAAGCTTTGCCAATGCAAGTGCATGCCCCTCGCTTCTGGTAAAATGCTACTGGAAAGATTATCCCCAAGAACACACACCAAATACAAATGGTTACTTTTATTACATCTTATTTTCTTTACTTTAAACTTCTTCCTTCCATGTTCAGAACTGACAGAGATACACTTACTTCCACCCAGAGAATCACCCAAAAGCTTTGATAGCCCCCTGGCTCAGCCACAGGTACGAGGAAATGAACAAATTAAAACATAGAATGGGGGAGGGGTAACATTGTAGGGAGAAGTTAAATAAGTGTAAAGAAAAGAACATATCCAAGAATTTGAATAATCTGCCACTTGTACATTATGACTAAAGAAATAGAATTAACCTCAAATCCACAAATCTTTTATATCTATGATTAGTGATACAAAAAATAATCAATGGAGCCTCACATCAAAAGTTCTCTATTGTATGGCTTCAAATTATTTTACCAATGCTACATAGAATTGCTTTTCATAACATCCTCTGCTGGAATGAATTATTTTCTATACACTTACCTTACCCTTTACAGTTCTGTTTGCTTATCTGTTCTTAATAAGGAAAATACCCATGTCTTCATTTGATCTCTGCATATCCAGACCCTATCTGCCTCTCAAGGGGTCTTCAATGCTCCCTCCTTCCTGATCCCAGGGATGGAACTGAGCTCTCTCAATGCTGATTTCCCAGTGCACTTTATCTGTGTTTCAGTGTTTACCTTACACTTTTGTGTCATATCATGTATGAACTTAGTTAATATCTGGTCTTATGTGTTTACTCCTCTTTTGTCTTTGTTTCCAGTAGTGCCTAGCCTGGTGTTTTACATACAGTAGTATTTGGGGGAGAAATAACTATTGACAAAATAAGCATAATAAAAGAATGATTTCTATTTCATTTGCTGTGTGATGCCATAGGCTCAACTGTAGTGTTCATTAAATACGACATGGTGAAAATGTATAATGACAACACTGAAGTGAAATTTCCATTTTCAAATTGTAAATACTATTTCCTGATCTTAATAGTTGGCTTCTCAAAACAAGGATAAAAATTATTCACACCATAAGGGATAGCATAACTTGTTTAATTGCTATGGTTCTCTTACAAGAAATTATTGCTCTTCTTGTCCATTTAAATTTTTTTTTCAAATATTCAATATTGGATAAGGAGTATTTGTACCATATTATCTCTAGATATGTTCAATAAACATCAAAACAGCAGTTTTTCAGTATCATATTCAATTTTTATTGATCTCTTTTATATGCCATTCTATTTACATAGTATGAGAATGAATATAATATGAAAGTTAAATATGAAAAGAGAATTATTTTATACACATTGAGCCAGAGTGTTCAGGGTCAAACACAGAGCAAATTGTGATGCAGCAACACGTGAGTGGAGAAGGAAACTATGATGATGGGACTCACATTGAAGACATGCTGAAACTTAGGTGTATATGATGGAGGAGGGGGAACCAGAAGACCCAGTGTCAGTGTTCAGTCACAAAATTAATGTTCAACAGATGGAATCTCCAAAAAGAAATTTCCAGACAATGGCAGGTATTTACTTCAGACAGATTGCCTGGTATTATTTGTGCAATGTTTATCCATGTAGAACAGGACTGAAGTCAGTGAATGGGGGGATTGTAAAGGTCTAGTTCATGTATTAGCACTCTAATACAATGAACTCTGATTTAGAACTGACTATGATTAAGATCTAAAATTCAACTAGATTACTGTGGTGAAAACCCAGTTGTATTAATCAGTCAAACACAACTGGCTTTAGGAAATGATGCAGTTTAGAAGACATGGAAACTTCCTGTCCTTTCACAAGAAAATCAATTTGAGAAAAAGATAATTGGACAAAACAAAAACCCATTCCATCCAGGGTATTTTTTCAATGCAAGATTAGCTTACACATTAAAGCTGTTAAAATTAATGAAGGAATACTGTAAAGTTGCAGGACACAAAAATCAGTTGCATTTCCACATGCTAACAATTAACTCTTTTAAAAGGAAATTAAGAAAACAATCTCATTTACAATGGCATCAAAAAAATAAAATACTTAAGAATAAATTTAAACAAGGAGATGAAAGACTTGCACACTGAAAACTACAAATCATTGATGAAAAAATTTAAAAATAAACAAATGAATGGAAAGGTATCTCGTGTTCATTGATTGGAAGACAGTATTGTTAAAATGTACATACTATCCAAAGCAATCTACAGAGTCAATGCAATCACTACTAAAACACTTATGGCATTCTTTTTTTTACAAAAGCAGAAAAAAAAATACTTAATGGAATCACAAAAGACTGTAAGTAGCCAAAACAATCTTGAGAAAGAATAACAAAGCTGAACACATCACATTTCCTGATTTTACAATATATTCCAGAGCCATAGTAATTAAAACAGTATGGTAGTTGCTATAAAAACAGATATATAGGCCAATGGAACAGAATAGAGAGCCTAAAAATAAACCCACATATATACATTCAACTGATTGTTGACAAGGGCACCAAACAAACACAAGGACACCAAAAAAACACAATGGGGAAACATAGCACCCAGTTGGAAAACTGGGTATCCATATGCAAAATAATAAAATTAGGCTGCTAAATTACATCATATACAAAATCAATTTAAGATGAATTAAATATTAAGACATAAGACTGGAACTGTAAAACTCCTAGAGGAAAAGATAGTTGAAAGATTTCATGACACTGCACTTAGCAATGATTTCTTGGATTTGACAGCAGGAGCACACGTAACAAATGCAAAATTAGAAAAACGGGACTACATTAAACTAAAAAGCTTCTACACACCACAGAAAACAATCAACAGAGGTGAAAAGCAACCTATAGAATGGGGGGAAATATTACAAATTGTAGATATGGTAAGAAATTTTTTAGCAACTGAATGCCTCTCCACAAAAGTCATATGTTGAAATTCTATCCTCAATACGATGGCGTTAGGTGGCAGGGTCTTCAATAGATAATGAGGACTAGATGAGCTCATGAAGATGCAGCCCTAATGAATGGGATTAATGCCCTTATATAGGTCCAGAGAGAGCTTGCTCCTTCTCTCTTCTCTCTGCCAAAGTTGAAGAAGGCCTTCACCAGAACTAGATCAACCTATCATCCTAATCTTAAAACTCTGGCCTTCAGAACTGTGAGAAGTTTCTGTGGTTTATAAGCCATCAGTCTATGCTGTTCTGTTACAGCAGCCCAAATGGACTAAGACAGGATAATAGTCAAAATACACAAGGAACTCCTAAAACTATATAGCAAAAAAGCAAATAATTTAATTAAAAATGGACAAAGAACTCAAGTAGATATTTCTCCAAAAAAGATATACCAGTGGCAAAGAGGTGTATGGAAAGATGCTCCACATCACTAATCACCAGGGAAATGTGAATGACAACCACAGTGAAATATCACCTCACACCAGTTAGTATGGCTATTGTAATAAATACATATGTACATACATAAAATTAAAAATATGACAAGTGTTAACAAGGATGTGGAGAAATTAGACCCTTGTACACCGTTGATGAGAATGTAAAGTGGTGGGACCACTAGGAAAAATAATATGGAAGCGTCTAGTCCATTTGCAAGATGAACATGGCATACACACAATGCCATTTGCTAGAATTTGTGCCTGGGACCCTTATCAATAAATTCTAAACCTATAGCATATTTTAACTTGATTTTTATCCAGACATCTCTAAATGTCTGGATTTTTGAATCATGTACATTATGGTCTTAAAGTAGTCTTTAAAAATTGTTTGTATTATGTTTGATTTTAAAGCAATTTATAATTACAGTCAATTTGCAACATTAATTTACCCAAGTGGAATCAGACTGACCAAAACTTTAGAGTATCATATCCAAACTCAGCTAAGGAATATACATCTTCCAAGCTCTAGTAAATGTAATTATTCCATTAATCTTTCTTTTTGTAATGCGGTAAAAAAAAGTTATTTTTTTGTTTAATACAGTAAAGAAATAGCACTATTAGCTGTGTGTGGTAAAGACTATGTGATGATAGATTAAATACTATATATATTAAATATAATACAACAATATAAAACATAATATACAGTGTATATTAGATAGTATTAATGTATCAATACATTTTATAATATTGATTATTTTAATATTTACTAGTATATATTATATATATAATATAGTACAGTTGATCCTTGAACAACATTGGGGTTGGAATGCCGACCACTTGTAAAGTAGAAAATCCATGTATAACTTTTGATTTTCCAAAAACTTAACTACTAATAGCCTACTGTTGACTGGAAATCTTACTGGTAACATAAACAGTCTATTAACACATATTTTGTACGTTACATGTATTATAAACTGTATTCTTACAATAAGGTAAGCTAAAGAAAAGAAAATGTTATTAAGAAAATAATAAAGGAGGAGCTTCAAATGGCGGAAGAGTAAGACGCGGAGATCACCTTCCTCCCCACAAGTACATCAGAAATACATCTACATGTGGAACAACTCCTATAGAACACCTACTGAACGCTGGCAGAAGACGTCAGACCTCCCAAAAGGCAAGAAACTCCCCACGTACCTGGGTAGGGAAAAAGAAAAAAGAAAAAACAGAGACAAAAGAATAGGGACGGGACCTGCACCAGTGGGAGGGAGCCGTGAAGGAGGAAAGGTTTCCACACACTAGGAAGCCCCTTCACGGGCAGAGACTGCGGGTGGCGGAGGGGGGGAGCTTCGGAGCCACGGAGGAGAGCTCAGCCATAGGGGTGCGGAGGGCAAAGTGGAGAGATTCCCCCACGGAAGATTGGTGCCGACAAACACTCACCAGCCCGAGAGGCTTGTCTGCTTCCCCGCCGGGGCGGGCGGGGGCTGGAAGCTGAGGCTCGGGCTTTGGAGGTCAGATCCCAGGGAGAGAACTGGGGTTGGTGGCGTCAACAGAGCCTGAAGGGGTTAGCGCGCCACAGCTAGCCGGGAGGGAGTCCAGGAAAAGGTCCGGAGCTGCTGAAGTGGCAAGAGACTTTTTCTTACCTCTTTGTTTCCTGGTGCGTGAGGAGAGAGGATTCAGAGTGCAGCCTAAACGAGCTCCAGAGACGGGCGCGAGCCGCGGCTATCAGCGCGGACCCCAGAGACGGGCATGAGACGCTAACGCTGCTGCTGCCGCCACCAAGAAGCCTGTGTGCGAGCACAGGTCACTGTTCACACCACCCCTCCGGGAGCCTGTGCAGCCCGCCACCGCCAGGGTCCCGTGATCCAGGGACAACTTCCCGGGGAGAACGCAGGTTGCAACTCGGGCTGGTGCAACGTCACGCTGGCCTCTGCCACCGCAGGCTCGCCCCGCCTCTGCCATACCCCTCCCTCCCCCCGGCCTGAGTGAGCCAGAGCCCCCAAATCAGCTGCTCCTTTAACCCCGTTCTGTGTGAGCGAAGAACAGATGCCCTGAGGAGACCTACATGCAGAGGCATGTCCAAATCCAAAGCTGAAGCCCCGGAGCTGTGGGAACAAAGAAGAGAAAGGGAAATCTCTTCCAGCAGCCTCAGAAGCAGCGGATTAAAGCTCCACAATCAACTTGATGTACCTGCATCTGTGGAATACCTGAATAGACAATGAATCATCCCAAATTGAGGAGGTGGACTTTGGGAGCAAGATATATTATTTTTTCCCCTTTTCCTCTTTTTGTGAGTATATATGTGTATGCTTCTGTGTGTGATTTTGTCTGTATAGCTTTGCTTTCACCATTTGTCCTAGGGTTCTGTCTGTCCATTTTTATTTTTTTGTTATTACTTAAAAATATTTTTTTCTTAATAAATATTTTTTAATAACTTTATTTTATTTCATTTTACTTTATTTATTTTATCTTCTTTCTGTCTTTCTTTTTTTTTGTCCCTTTCATTCTGAGCCGTGTAGAGGACAGGATCTTGGTGGTCCAGCCAGGCATCAGGGCTGTGCCTCTTAGGTGGGAGAGGCAAGTTCAGGACACTGGTCAACAAGAGAACTCCCAGCTCCACATAATATAAAACGGTGAAAATCTACCAGAGATCTCCATCTCAATGCCAAGACCCAGCTTCACTCAATGACCAGCAAGCAACAGTGCAGGACACCCTATGCCAAACAACTATCAAGACAGGAAGAAAACCCCATCCATTAGTACAGAGGCTGTCTAAAATCATAATAAGGCTACAGACAGCCCAAAACACAACACCAGGCATGAACCTGTCCACCAGAAAGACAAGATCCAGCCTTATCCACCAGAACACAAGCACTAGTTCCCTCCACCAGGAAGCCTACACAACCCAGTGAACCAAACTTAGCCACTGGGGACAGATGCCCAAAACAACGGAAACTACAAACCTGCAGCCTACGAAAAGGAGACCCCAAACACAGTAAATTAAACAAAATGAGAAGACAGAGAAACACACAGCAGATGAAGGAGCAAGGCAAAAACCCACCAGACCTAACAAATGAGGAGGAAATAGGCAGTCTACCCGAAAAAGAATTCCAAATAATGATAGTAGAGATGATAAAATATCTTGGAAATAGAATGGAGAAAATACAAGAAACGTTTAACAAGGAACTAGAAGAAATAAAGAGCAAACAAACAGAGATGAACAACACAATAAATGAAATTAAAAATTCTCTAGAAGGGATCAATAGCAGAATAACTGAGGTGGAAAAACGGATAAGTGACCCAGAAGATAAAATAGTGTAAATAACTACTGCAGAGCAGAATAAAGAAAAAAGAATGAAAAGAATTGAGGACAGTCTCAGAGACTTCTGGGACAACATTAAATGCACCAACATTCGAATTATAGGGGTTCCAGAAGAAGAAGAGAAAAAGAAAGGAACTGAGAAAATATTTGAAGAGATTATAGTTGAAAACTTCCCTAATATGGGAAAGGAAATAGTTAAAGAAGTCCAGGAAGCACAGAGAGTCCCATACAGGATAAATCCAAGGAGAAACATGCCAAGACACATATTAATCAAACTATCAAAAATTAAATACAAAGAACAAATATTAAAAGCAGCAAGGGAAAAACAACAAGTAACACATAAGGGAATCCCCATAAGGTTAGCAGCTGATCTTTCAGCAGAAACTCTGCAAGCCAGAAGGGAGTGGCAGGACATATTTAAAGTGATGAAAGAGAAAAACCTGCAACCAAGATTACTCTACCCAGAAAGGATCTCAATCATATCTGATGGAGAAATTAAAACCTTTACAGACAAGCAAAAGCTAAGAGAATACAGCCCCACCAAATCAGCTTTACAACAAATGTTAAAGGAACTTCTCTAGGCAGGAAACACAAGAGAAGGAAAATACCTACAATAATAAACCAAGAACAATTAAGAATAAAGTAATAGGAACATACATATCGATAATTACCTTAAATGTAAATGGATTAAATGCTCCAACCAAAAGACATAGACTGGTTGAATGCATATAAAAAGAAGACCCATATATATGCTGTCTACAAGAGACTCACTTCAGACCTAGGGACACATACAGACTGAAAGTGAGGTATGGAAAAAAAAATTTAAAAAAAGCTGGAGTAGCAACTCTTATATCAGACAAAATAGACTTTAAAATAAAGACTGTTAGAAGAGACCAAGAAGGACACTACATTATGATCAAGGGATCAATCCAAGAAGAAGATATAACAATTGTAAATATTTATGCACCCAGCATAGGAGCACCACAATACATAAGGCAAATATGAACAGCCATAAAAGGGGAAATCGACAGTAACACAATCATAGTAGGGGACTTTAACACCACACTTTCACCAATGGACAGATCATCCAAAATGAAAATAAATAAGGAAACACAAACTTTAAATGATACATTAAACAAGATGGATTAATTGATATTTATAGGACATTCCATCCAAAAACAACAGAATACACATTCTTCTCAAGTGCTCATGGAATATTCTCCAGGATAGATCATATCTTGGGACACAAATCAAGCCTTGGTAAATTTAAGAAAATTGAAATCGTATCAAGTATCGTTTCTGACCACAATGCTATGAGACTAGATATGAATTACAGGAAAAAATTTGTAAGAAATACAAACACATGGAGGCTAAACAACACACTACTTAATTACCAAGAGATCACGGAAGAAATCAAAGAGGAAATCAAAAAATACCTAGAAACAAATGATCATGAAAACACAATGACCCAAAACCTATGGGATGCAGAAAAAGCAGTTCTAAGAGGGAAGTTTATAGCTATACAAGCCTACATTAAGAAACACGAAATATCTCAAATAAACAACCTAACCTTACACCTAAAGCAATTAGAGAAAGAAGAGCAACAACAACAAAAAAAACCCAAAGTTAGCAGAAGGAAAGAAATCATAAAGATCAGAAATAAATGAAAAAAAATGAAGGAAACGATAGCAAAGATCAATAAAACTAAAAGCTGGTTCTTTGAGAAGATAAACAAAATTGATAAACCATTAGCCAGACTTATCAACAAAAAAAGGGAGAAGACTCAAATCAATACAATTAGAAATGAAAAAGGAAAAGTAACAACTGACACTGCAGAAATGCAAAGGATCATGAGAGATTACTACAAGCAACTATATGCCAATAAAATGGACAACCTGGAAGAAATGGACAAATTCTTACAAATACACAACCTTTCGAGAATGAACCAGGAAGAAATAGAAAATATGAACAGACCAATCACAAGCACTGAAATTGAAACTGTGATTAAAAATCTTCCAACAAACAAAAGCCCAGGACCAGATGGCTTCACAGGCGAATTCTATCAAACATTTAGAGAAGAGCTAACACCTATCCTTCTCAAACTCTTCCAAATATAGCAGAGGGAGGAACACTCCCAAATTCATTCTACAAGGCCACCATCACTCTGATACCAAAACCAGACAAAGATGTCACAAAGAAAGAAAACTACAGGCCAATATCACTAATGAACATAGATACAAAAATCCTCAATAAAATACTAGCAAACAGAATCCAACAGCACATCAAAAGGATCATACACTATGATCAAGTGGGTTTTACCCCAGGAAAGCAAGGATTCTTCAATATACGAAAATCAATCAACATGATACACCATAATAACAAACTGAAGGAGAAAACCCATGTGACCATTTCAATAGATGCAGAGAAAGCTTTCAACAAAATTCAACACCCATTTATGATAAACACACTCCAGAAAGTAGACATAGAGGGAACTTACCTCAACATAATAAAGGCCATATATGGCAAACCCACAGCCAACATCATCCTCAATGGTGAAAAACTGAAACCATTTCCACTAAGATCAGGAATAAGACAGGCTTGCCCACTCTCACCACTATTATTCAACATAGTTTTGGAAGTTTTAGCCACAGCAATCAGAGAAGAAGAAGAAATAAAAGGAATCCAAATCGGAAAAGAAGAAATAAAGCTGTCACTGCAGATGACATGATACTCTACATAGAGAATCCTAAAGAGGCTACCAGAAAATGACTAGAGCTAATCAATGAATTTGGTAAAGTAGCAGGAAACAAAATTAAGGCACAGAAATCTCTTGCATTCCTATACACTAATGATGGAAAATCTGAAAGTGAAATTAAGAAAACACTCCCATTTACCATTGCAACAAAAAGAATAAAATATCTAGGAATGAATCTACCTAAGGAGACAAAAGACCTGTATGCAGAAAATTATAAGACACTGATGAAAGAAATTAAAGATGATACAAATAGTTGGAGATATATACCATGTACTTGGACTGGAAGAATCAACATTGTGAAAACGACTCTACTACCCAAACAATCTACAGTTTCAATGCAATCCCTATCAAACTACCAATGGCATTTTTCACAGAAATAGAACAAAAAATTTTACAATTTGTATGGAAACACAAAAGACCCTGAATAGAGAAAGCAATCTTGAGAAAGATAAACGGAGCTGGAGGAATCAGGCTTCCTGACTTCAGACTATATTACAAAGTTACAGTAATCAAGACAGTATGGTACTGGCACAAGAACAGTAATATAGATCAATGGAACAGGATAGAAAACACAGAGATAAACCCACACACATATGGTCACCTGATCTTTGATAAAGGAGGCAAGAATAAACAGTGAAGAAAAGACAGCCTCTTCAATAAGTGGTGCTGGGAAAACTGGACAGCTACATGTAAAAGAATGAAATTAGAACACTCCGTAACACCATACACAAAAATAAACTCAAAATGAATTAAAGACCTAAAAGTAAGGCCAGAAACCTTCAAAATCTTAGAGGAAAAAAAATATGGGCAGAACACTCTATGACATAAATTGCAGCAAGATCCTTTTTTACCCACCTCCTAGAGAAATGGAAATAAAAACAAAAATTAACAAATGGGACTGAATGAAACGTAAAAGCTTTTGCACAACAAAGGAAACCATAAACAAGACAAAAAGACAGCCCTCAGAACGGAGAAAATATTTGCAAGTGAAGCAACTGACAAAGGTTTAATCTCCAAAACATACATTAACTCATGCAGCTCAATATTAAAAAAACAAACAACCTAACCCAAAAATGGGCAGAAGACCTTAATAGACATTTTTCCAAGGAAGATATACAGATTGCCAACAAACACATGAACGAATGCTCAACATCATTAATCATTAGAGAAATACAAATCAAATCTATAATGAGATATCATCTCACACCAGTCAGAATGGCCATCATCAAAAAATCTACAAACAAGAAATGCTGGAGAGGGTTTGGAAAAAAGGGAACCCTCTGGCACTGTTCGTGGGAATGTAAATTGATACAACCACTATGGAGAACAGTATGGAGGTTCCTTAAAAAACTAAAAATAGAACTACCATACACACCAGCAATCCCACTACTGGACATATACCCTGAGAAAACCATAATTCAAAAATAGTCATGTACCAAAATGTTCATTGCAGCTCTATTTACAATAGCCAGGACATGGAAGCAACCTAAGTGTCCATCAACAGATGAATGGATAAAGAAGATGTGGCACATATATACAATGGAATATTAGTCATCCATAAAAAGGAATGAAACTGAGTTATTTGTACTGAGGTGGATGGACCTAGAGTCTGTCATACAGAGTGAAGTAACTCAGAAAGAGAAAAAGAAATACCGTATGTTAGCACATATATATGGAATCTAAAAATAAAAAGAATAAAGAAAATGGTCAGAAGAACCTAGGGGCAAGACGGGAATAAAGATGCAGACCTAGTAGAGAATGGAGTTGAGGATACGTTGAGGGGGAAGGGTAAGCTGGGGCAAAGTGAGAGAGTGGCATGGACATATATACACTACCAAACGTAAAATAATATACACTACCAAATGTAAAATAGGTAGCTAGTGGGAAGCACCCGCATAGCACAGGGAGATCAGCTCGGTGCTTTGTGACCACCTAGAGGGGTGGGATAGGGAGGGTGGGAGGGAGGGAGATGTAAGAAGGAAGAGATATGGGGACATATGTATATGTATAACTGATTCACTTTGTTATAAAGCAGAAATGGACACATCATTGCAAAGCAATTATACTCTAATAAAGATGTTAAAAAATGAAGAAAATAATAAGGAAGAGAAAATACCTTTTTAGTGCTGTACTATATCAATACTGTAAGCTCACATCACCTGCTTACATAATGAGTCATCTGTCGGCATCTACATCAATATTGTCTTATATATACAAAACACGGTATCTGCTGTATGTATTCCTAAAACTAGACATCATAAATGAAAAGATAATATGAAAAAGAAACTCATAATTATTTACAGGTACTGCAATTCATGCACTGATAATGAAGAAACAGCAATACGACTGCTTTATGGTAGCCTAGTGTAATCGATATGATTGCTTCACAATAGCTTAGCCTATACACTAATGAATGAGTCATTATAAAAGTTTATGGCATACAGTATTACTGTCATATTCATAATACAGTATTGGAAACTTAAAAATAACAAAACACCTACCTGTGACGATGGGCTGATATGCAGTTTCTCCAGTTATGAAGGTGTGGGCATACTGTAATGTTATGTGATTCTTTGAAAGCAGAGTTATAAAAGAGTAAGAAAACGTACACATTATTAATTTTACATTAAATATCACTCACTTTATGCCTATGTAAGGATAGGCTATCCTCTTAAATACAACTCTTGCACAAGATGTGCTACACAATCCGATGATGATGATGATGATGACACCAAAACATCTCATTCAGTTCTTGCTGTACATTTATTAGATTTTCACATGAAGACAGACACACATACACAACAGATAACTTTATTAAGTGTGCAGCATGATGATGATTTACTGCTCATTAGGTGGAAGTGGATGAACATAAAGGTCTTCATCCTGTTGTCTTCATGTTGATTGGGCTGAGGAGGAAGGAAAGAAGGGGTTGGTACTGCTGTCTCAGGGGTGGCAGAAGTGGAGGAAGAGAAGGCAGGAGAGGCAGGCACACTCAGTGTAACTTTACTGAAATGCAATCATAGTATCTGGCTTTTTCACCTTTACATTTCTGTGAAAATGTTTCTTTACAGTACCACCAATCCTTGTTCCACTGTTTGCTTTGGTTTCAGTGCCCAGATCATTGAAAGGCCCACATCATAAAAGAAGTCAAAAGCAGTGTTGAATAACTGGAATCCTTCTGCCAGATTATCTGATGTCAGTTTGTTTCCTGGCACTGCTTCTTCTGTGTCTTCCTCCTCATCATCTGGCATCGGTTTGGAAGCACTTTCCTCTGTCAAGTCATCTTCTGATAATTCCTCTGGTGTGATTTCTAATAATTCTTGAATTTCTCCAAGATTCATATCTTGAAACACTTCACCCTCTACCTTTTTTTTTTTTTTTTTTTTGCCATATCCATGGTCTCTCTCATAATTTCCTTGAATGGCTCTGTTCTAAATCCTGTGAAGTCCTGCACAACATCTGGACACAGTTTTCTCCAGCAGGAATTTATTGTGAGGGCTTGATGCCTTTCACAGTTTTTTTCTATAACATTGTTGGCATCTTCAATGGTGTAACCCTCCAAGACTTTCATGATGTTCTCTCTACCAGGGTTCTCTTCCATACCATTGGCAATCCTTTCTATAGAGTACCTGTGCAATGAGCCTTAAAGGTCTTTATGGCCCTCCTGATCCAGAGACTGAATTAGAGACATCGTGTTTGGGGGCACGTAGACAACTTTGACATCTTTGGTGTTGAACTCATGGGGTTCTGGGTGGCCAGGGGCACTGTCCAATATCAAAAGGACTTTAAAAGGCAGTCCCTTATTGGCGAGGTACTTTCTGACTTCAAAGACAAAGCATCAATGGAACCAATCCAGGAAAAGTGTTCTCATTGTTCAGGCCTTCTTGTTGTACAACCAGAAGACTGGCAGCTGCTGTTTATCTTTTCCCTTCAAGGCTCTGGGGTTAGCAGCTTTACACATAAGGTCAGTCCTGACCATAAACCTGACTGCATTTGCACAAAACAGTAGAGTTGGCCTATATCTTCCTGCCTTAACTCCTCACTTCTCTTTCTTACTAATAAATATCCTTTGTGGCATTTTTTTCCAGAATAGGGCTCTTTTGTCTACATTAAAAATCTGTTCAGGTAGATGTCCTTTCTCCTCAATGATTTTCTTAATGACATCTGGGAAATTTTCTACTGTCCATTAGTCTGCAGAAGTTGTTTATCCTTAGGTCTTCTTGTCTATCAACAAGTAAGTCAATTAAATGCGTGGGCAATATTATTACAAAGTACATTGTGGCATGAAATAGGGAAAATCAAAAGATGAAGAGAATGCCAATGGCATTGACAGAGATAAAAATTACATGAACAAACATGCTGAATTTAATTGTCAACATGTTACATGCTTTTAGAATTCTAAGTACTAAGAGAGATCAGTATCATTCTTTACTTTCAGCATGATGTAGTAGAAAGTAATTTGGTATTGGATTAAGAAGAACAGTTTAAATCCACGGTCTTCCATGAATTATCAAATTACCCATTTTTTATGAGTACTATTTTCCTCTTCTCTGCCTTGGGAATAATAATACCAGTTGCATGTGGTTGGGTAGATTTCATGACTCACTGTACACAAAGTGCCTAGCTTAGTGATGATTTCACAAAAAGAGCACTATAAAACATTTGATGGTGAGAGTGACGATGAAGATGGTGATGATAAAAATGATGATTAAAACAACGGTGATAACAAAGATCAATACAAAATAGATAACAGGATTCTAAACAGAATAGACTATTCCTCTAAGCTCAGGTGATTAATTGATTTTTAGAATTAAAATTTAACCTCTATTACATATTTTATACATTATTACAATTTTTATGTTATTACAATGACCCTTCGCTTCTGGTTCAGTCTTATTATGTTTGGAAAAGAAAGCCTTTAGTTGGATTAAGGACAATGATTTATAAGCCTGATCCTGATAGGCATCTTAAAAATCAAATTATATTATCTCTAAAGGAGTAATATGTATGTAGGTTGGTGTGTGGCACAGTGAATTAGGTTTTGCTATGGGAAAAATTGAATCCTTGGATGTGGTAGAGAGATGGAGTTATGACATTTTCCTTTTCAATTAGATGGTGAAATCATGTGAGAAAAGTTAGATTTTGGAACCAGAATCCACATAGTTACACACAAGATTCTTAAATAATTATGCCTGTTTATTCAAGTATTCTACTTTTGTCATTTGCCTGTTGATAGAGCCTTATCATTAAACACCTTATATATTTATAGGGTATAATCTACTTTTAAGTTTGTATTGTTATCTTTCTTCTTTTTTAAAGGTCATAAGATAGCAGCATATATCCTGGATAAAACTACCAAAGTAGGGTAGTGTATGGGGTGTATGCCTTCATCCACATAGCTAACAAATGAGGGTGCCTTGATATCCTTGAAGACAAAATTAACAGGCACAGATACTATTCTGTGGATTCTGCTTTACTAATAGCCCCCTAAAAATCCATATGGCTTTATATCACTATCCATAACAATCAGGGCAGCTACCAGCAAGAGTTGTTAACTCTCTTGAAGATCAGTTAGTAAAGCCCGCCCAAATGCTCCACATGATAGCATGTTTGCCTCAAAATCTCGTATGAATAAGCTCTCATTCTGAATATAAAATCACCTAAAACAGACAGAAAACCATTCTAGCTAAGAACAAATTGGCCCTATCTATTTCCTCTGCATGCAACCAATTTGGCATCAAGAAGTATACATCAAAATACAAAATTTTCATTCTTTTTTTAATTTTCATGACCAAATGGAATGAAGAGTTGAGGATACTGTCCAGATAATTCATGGTAAAAGTCTGGTTATTGATCAAAGCTATGGTTTTAGTGATTAAATGATTCTAAACAAGCTAGGCATCACTTCACAAGGCAATTATTTTAAACTTTCTTCACTTTGGTTTTTAAGTCATACTGGAAATCTAAACATATTCCCCTATATGGTATATTTCAGTTAATTATTTGTAGTTTTGTTGTCATTTAGTTTAGCTATCTCTAGTATTTTACTGTAAAGTATTTTTTGCTTTTATTTTATTTTATTTTTTTAACCTATGTGCTCTGATGCCTCTTATTTTACCTTGGAGTTTATTAATTATAGAAGAAAGTTAATTTTAAACAAGTAATACGTATTGCTTTTAATTCCTATAGAGAAATAAATAACTACATAACTACATTCGTGGTTACTGATTTTAAATCAAAATGGATTTCTATGAAACAGTATTGTATTTGACCACTATAGGAAATTGATCTGTATTTCAAAATGGATTTCTATAAAACAGTATTGTATTTGACCACTACAGGAAATTGATCTGTATTTTTAGGAAAAGTAAATAAAGGAAAGTTTTATTTAAATTATATTTTTACTGCTACTTTAATAATATGTCTAAGAAGCTATTAATAACTTTTCTCCTACTGCAAGTTAAATTAAAACAGTAATTATAGGTCACAGATTTCTTCTTTAAATTGAGTTTAAAAGGCAAAAACTGAATCTGTGTAATTTGTAATATTTCCTTGTGTTTTGTGTACTGATTTTGCTAAGTGAGACTCCATTAAAGGCCAGACCTTGCTTTACATGCCTTTCCTTTGCTCTCTCTGTTAATACTTTCAGTTTGTTTCTTAGAATGCATGAACTGTTCTTTCTCTGGTTGTTAGACGCCAGCTGGTACTGTCAAGTACCATTGTTTCCCAGCTGTCTGCCCCAGCATCCCATGGTTTCAGGCTGGCTGACAGTGTCCTTGAAGCATTTTATTTGGCCTCCTTAGTCCATTTCCTCAATTAGTTTATCATAAGAATGTAGAATATTTTCTTGTCAAAAGCATTCCACTTTTTCACCATATAAGTTAATATACAATTCACATGGATTTGTCTCCTAAAAAGATTTGGGTTACATATTAGTCCTGTAGTCTCCAAAGTTGGTTTCCTTACTCTATCCAAAAAGTTAATTTTAATTTATACCTAAAAATTAAATATAGAGAAAAGAATAAATAATAAATGTGTTTTCAAAATACATTTATAATTCAAGATTCCTGTCTTTGCTCATACAAGCAAATATTTGTAGCTGGAATAATAATTATAATAAATATAATTATATTGAGCACAATAATTTTTATTCAGTTGACTTAAATACATAGTTTTAATGGATGCTATAGTTGAAAAAGTTATATAGGTCATACAAAAGAAACACTCTGTTAGCTGTAAATGTCATAATAAAATTTTTCAATCATATGTAGCAAAATGGAAAATTTATGTTATAATTTAGCTGGCATATTTCCATCCATTTAAACATCAATATTATTTCTGAAAAAAGAAGTATAGTATGTTCATATTTTTAACAAATGTTTCAAATACATTAAAAATCATCAATCAGTATATTTTAAAAAAAGAGGTAGAAATTTCTGTCTCCAATATGAGGAAATATATGCTTCTCTATAAAATCATGTAACAATAGAGAGGTGTCCCAAGCACCTCTTTTTAAAAGTTTTCCCTTTTGCCAGAGTTTCCTTTGAACAATTATTACTTTTACATTCATTATTAAAATGTTCACTTTACCTTGAAGAGAAACATTGAGGGTGATTTTTTTTTAAGTGTATAAATGAGAACTCAACAAGTATTTGTGAAATAAATGAAATCAATGCAATTGTCTTTCTATTATGTCAAAATACGTTTTTTTAATTCATTTATCTATTGACTCATTAAACACATTTTCCACTGTTTACTTGATTAAATGTATTTTGTCATGTCTTTTAATACAAAGTATAAATGTAGAATACTCAGAGAGTAATAACTCTTGTTAAGGAATCATCTTTTACATTTCCCAGAATCATACTTGAGTTAATTTTAGGTATGCTTTTTTTTCCAAAATGAAATGTAAATATAAAATATTGTTATTTAAGTGTTAATTTGAAAATATTAAATTATCCCTGTGGATATGGGGCATATAAACATGTATGTATATAAAACTGTAAATATTGTAAGTTTCATTCAGCTACTTACTTCCAGATTTAACTAGATAATTACAGATTCTTTTGCCTAAGGACTTTTTAAGAGGAAGTATAGTGATTCTCAAATTAGTCGTCCTTCACTATGTTTTGCTTTTTACACTCCATATTCTTCCATGTTTCATGCAGCCTGCAATAGAATATATTCCTTGGACTGCTTTTTGAATCTGATGTCATACTTATGGAATAAAATTTTTAGTCTGTGCAACTCTTGTTCCCACTGTACTAATATATAGAGATCTATCCAGCTCTGGAACATAAGTAATTTCATTCCTTTGTTATTTTTGTATGTTTGCCTGACATAAGTTCCATTCTATCCAGAATGACTTTTCTCCTGTGCTTTGCCCAGATTACTCCGGATTCCATCTTTCTTCCCTGACCTGTGTGCTATGGAGAAAGGGTTTACATGCCCCTCTGCCATTTTGTTAGAGAGAGAAGCTTCCATCTGTTCAGATCACTGAAATTAAGTTGCTTTCTGTGTTATGTTAGCAAATGTCATTTCTTGCCCCACTGACTATAACACCAGAGCTTTTTATACATTCTTAATTCAGAGTGACTAGACTTAGGACACATAGAGCCATATACTGAATGGCACTGAAGATTACAAGGGAAGTTGAATGTTCTCTAAGTCTGACTTCAAATAACTTATTTATTGAAGTTAGACAATTAATAAAAATAAAAAACATAAAACATAGTAAATACTATGTGCGTTAAACATGGCCCTAATGTAATACATAAGCATGTATTTCCCTCCATTCCCACTTAGAAATGGGTCTGAGACATTCCTTTGTCAGAAATCTCTTGGAGTTCTGTGTAGTTAATGCTAGATTTTTATTGTGTATATGCTTACCAAACATTGATCTCCTTTCATTTTAAGTAACAATGCTGTTTTTCTGGCTTCTTTTTTTAAGTGCATGACAATGATGTTTATGTGATCATTTAAAATGTTAGTCAATTGAGGGAAGTTTTTCTTTCCATCACGTGCTTTCAGTCAAACTGCATAGAACTGAATAGATATTTTTTCCAAAGAGGAAATGCAGATGGCCAAAAGACACATGAAAAGATGTTCAACATGGCTAATCATCAGGGAAATGCAAATCAAAACCACAATGAGATATCATCTCACACCTGTCACAATGGCTATTATCAAAAAGAACACAAATAACGAATGTTGGCAAAGATGTGGAGAAAAGGGAACCCTTGTACACTGCTGGTGGGCATGTAAATTTGTGCAGTCACTGTGGAAAACAGTAGGGAGGTTTCTAAAAAAACTCAAATTAGAACTATCATATGACCCAGCAATTCCACTCCTTTGTATATATCCAAAAGAAACAAAAACACTAATTCAAAAAGACACATACACCCCAATGTTCATAGCAGCATTATTTACAATTGCCAAGATATGGAAACAATCTGTGTCCATTAACAGACGAATGGATAAAGAAGATGTTATATATATATATATATATATATATATATATATATATATGTGTGTGTGTGTGTGTGTGTGTATATATTATATACACGATGGAAAACTACTCAGCCATATAAAAGAATGAAATGACATTTTGCCATTTGCAGCAACATAGATGAACTTGGAGGGCATTATGTTAAGTGAATTAAGTCAGACAGAGAAAGACAAATACTGTACGACATCACTTATATGTGGAGTCTAAAACAAACAAACAACAAACTAGTGAATATAACAAAAAGAAGAAAATTCACAGACATAGAGAACAAAGTAGTGGTTACCAGTGTGGGAGAGGGGCAATATAGGGGTGGGGGAGTGGGAGGTACAAACTATTGGGTGTAAGGTGGGCTCAAGGATGTACTGTACAACACAGGGAATATAGCTAATATTTTGTAAAAACTGTAAATGGAAAGTAACCTTTAAAATTTGTATAAAAATAAAAATAAGTTAATTAATATATGGTTGGCAAAAAAAATGTGCTTTATAGATTTCCATATTCAAATATAGTCAGAAGAATGTCATGTGGTATGTAAAGCCAGAATAACACTGCCCTTTCTCCCAGAGCTCAAAGGGCATTAGAGCCAAAGCATGTCTCTTACAAAGATGGAATATGTTGCTGTTGGCTGTTGTTAATTTCCCCCCAAGATCCTAAGGGGTTAAAGAAAAAAAAAAGACAGTGAAGTGTATTATTAGAAGTAAGAAATGAGAAAAATAAACATTGTCTCCCTTTTGATTAAATTAAGGAAATAAAATATAAAAGTGTTTTCATCTTCTAAAAGGTCCTTTAAAAAACAAATCAGTTTGTCTTGATAACAGGATAATTTCAAGTCTCTGTGAACATCAAATACTGACAGCCTGAGAAAGGAGAAAAATAAATGTGTAGATGCCCACACAAAGGAAAAACAGGACAGCTACCACGTACAATTCCCTTTGGACTAACATTTAGATGTAATTGTTCCTTTCTTTGTAATCTTCCTTCAAAATATTTGTGTGCATATTCTGTACAACACATTTAAATCTGCCTGTGTTTAAATAACATTTCAGTGTCTCTTTCCAACCATCTTTTTGAAAAGGAATGTTTCCTTCTCATGACTCAAGTCCCAGAAGTTTCTTTCGCAGTAGCAAAACTGTGTTCACCTCATGTCTCTTTCTAGTCCTGGGATCCTCAAAGTTGAGTTAAAGATACTCCTCAACATATTCCATCATTCTTATTCTGGTTTGCTTTGTTTCATTTTATTTTAAAATATGTATTGCTTTCTTTTTTTCACCTTAATACTAATCCACATTTTCTTCCTTTCTTTCTCTATTTACCTCAATTTCCTCATTTGTAAAATGAATTAATGAGACTTAGTAGCTGACTGATACAGCTGATGTGAGGTACACTAGAGTATAGTGGACAGTATGTTGAGTTTTCTCTAATTTGATACATACATTTTCTGGGTGTTTATCTTGAATCATGATGTTACTAAAAGAAAAACAAGGTATTTTAAGCACAAATTCATTTGTAGGATAGTGGTTCAGAATTTATTAATTAATGTAGAATAGCTACAGGTGATTCTTATTATCCCATGTGACAATCATTCCTATTGTAAAAATTGCCATTTCTTATTAACATGGAGAAGTTTTATTAGAAGAAATGTGTTACCTTGCTGTACTATAAATGTCCCAGTAGAACTTAAGGTCATAACCATTCCTTAGTCTTCATCTGTGTAAGTGTAACTTCTGACACATTGTAGGAACCCAATAAATGTTTTTGAAATTAATAAATTAATGAATGCATAAAAATTAGGCATACTGTTAACTTCATTTATTTTATTTTCTAAGTTAGTAAAGAAATTTCTAAATTTCTAAATTAGTAAAGAAATTTTCCTTAGATGTTTTATCAAATAACTTTTCAAATCATATAATAAGAGCTACAGGTATTACATTTTACTATGTGGACTAAAAAAATTGTGTTGTTTTTATCACATTTTTAATAAAAATAAATAATAGTGTATTTTGAACTTGAAACTTGCCAATCTAGACAGTAAAGGTTTTAATAAATTATTTAAATTAAATACAGTGAAATCAGTTACATTATTGAGTACAACTGTAAGAAGGGGTACTCTAATTTATAGAGCTTAATTTGTCCAAGATCATACACTTTGAAGGAGTCTGGATCTGAACCTATACTTTAAAAAAAAATGATCTATAAGGACTGCACTTTTTATTATACACTTGGAAAATACTGAAACACAAACTCAAATGTAGAATTACTGGCATTTTTTATTATTTGAAGTTAGAAAAATCAGATAAATCTATGATCAATAATTTTAATAGATTTGTTGGTGTCCTTTTACTCAGCAGCATTATTAACAACGACAGAAAGTAACACTATGATGTATAGTCTGTAATGTATAGAGATCACTTATGTGCACTCCACAAAATAGCATTGGACAGAAGGGTGAGAAGGAGATGGATGGATTGAGCAGACTAATTAGTAAACTGAAGTGTAGGTGTACCTGGCAGCAATAATGTTGCAAGATAGAGGCTTCAATCAATGTAGTATAAATAATAATGACTGTAGAACTGTGATAAAAATAACAAGTATGCTGAGAAGCAAGCACGGCTGCAAGCTGATTCAAGAAAAATTTTCGATTATTACAATATTTATTTCTGTAAGTGTGAATCAATTAATAAAATGGAGATTGAAATTTGACTCAGTTAAAATGTAAGCCACTTGTAAAAAATTGTGGTACACTTGTATTATTCTCAGTGATTTTCCTATTTCTTAAAAATTTAATTTAAATACCATTAACAAGACATAGTATTGCTAAAATCTTACATTACAGTCTGATTTAGCAAATCTGTTATTTTTGAAAATTTATAGTGAAAAGCAAGTAAGCCAATGGATTTTTTAATAGTCTTAATACAAATTTGTATTTTACATATATTTGTATACACATATGTGTATGAATATATTTTTGTATATATATATATAATTAGGTTAAATTGTTTCTAAAGCATTATTTTGATTTATAAAAATGGGAATTCCATATTATTCTAATTCCAATATATTGCAAATTAAATTAGTTCTCATAGGAAAATAAAAGCTAAAGATAAAGGACTAGATTACAAAGATTATCAGTATGTTTTTTGTCACAGTGAGATATATTTATAAAGCAATTAAGGATAATTCATGTGTCTGATATGTGATAATCAGTATTTTGAACAACAATTTTGGTGCTAATTTAAAATTTTGTCCAGGTATTTATCAGCAGCTAAAAAATAAACTGAATGAGCTGTAAGAGAAAAAGTGGTGAAAACAGAGTTTAAAGGTAAGCAATATGTAAGTGGGTCATAATAAACTATATCACTTCACAAGGGATGTACATTCATTGATACAGACTGCTAAATCCCATAGGCTCTAAACAAGTTATTTACAAAGGGAATCATGTGAAATAAGTGAATAAGTTTACCTCTTAGAAGTTTGCTCAGCTATAAAATGAGCAGCAGATTTCAATTTCCTCCCCTGTCATCCTATGAAAAATGAGTCTTATTAGGGAAAGTGTTGTAAACCTTAACTTGCCATTTTAAAATTCGTGTTTACTCAGCATCCTCAAAATATAAAGTTTCTATACTTCAAAATACTCATTTTAAAAATGATAATACATGAGTATAACTAGATCCATTCCTGACTTTGACAAACATTTACCGA
The DNA here is from genome assembly GCF_965194825.1 of Balaenoptera physalus. Taxonomy (NCBI): domain Eukaryota; kingdom Metazoa; phylum Chordata; class Mammalia; order Artiodactyla; family Balaenopteridae; genus Balaenoptera; species Balaenoptera physalus. The sequence continues at coordinate 105,368,605 of NC_138888.1, forward strand.
ATCTACAATTTCCCAAATAAAATAGAATCTTCATATTCTCTGAAAAGATTCAACAAAATATGTTTTCCTTTTTAAAATAAGTGATATGTAATAGTTTTATGTTTTTTTTTTCTATCAAGAATTAAACACCCAAAACTATTATTGAAAGAGCCGTAATTTTAGCAGCCAAACTTCCCCAGCATATGATCAGTTTGATATATGTAGATTTGAGACAAAATTAGACCAATGCACACTTATATTTCTACAACATTGCCAAAGAGGTTTGGAAGTTGGAAATCGGAAGATTTTGTTAATAAAACATTTATTACTTTCCAAACTGACTTAGGGTGGCAATGCCATGAAGGGTGGTCTGGAGCCATGGTTCTCAAACTTTTTGGTCTCAGGAACCCAAAATTTTGGTCTCAGGATTTTGTGGGTTACAGCCAATGATGTGGCAAATATTTATTCAAAAGCTTGAGGATTGGGGGTGGGGACTGTGTGAACAAACCTTGATTTATAGCATTTGCTGACCTCTGTGGGGCTAATACTTCCACTATATTCAACTTCAAGCTACCAATAAAATGTCACTGATCATACAATTGGAAAGAGGTGTGCACAATTATCTCACAAAAGCCTGTGCAAGCCCATTCAAACACATCGCTGGTTATATCTATGGAAGTTTACCACAATAGAACTTAAAACAGATATTTACTTTGTCATAAATTAAATCATTTTAAAAGAACAGTAATAAGTCCTTTATCTGTGCACACAAATAATGTAGTCTTTATGAAAAACTAACTCTACTTCTAAGCAAATAAAAATATTAGAGAGATAGTGAAATTGTTAGATTTTCTCATTGTTTTACATTTTCACAGATTTATTTAATGTGTGACTTAGAAAAAAAGTTGAATTCTCATATCTGATAACGCATACAGTCTGCTGTAACGTCGCACATTTTATAGCCAGTGAAAGACTGAGGCAAAAAAAAACAAACAAACAACAACAACAAAAAAACAAATGACATCTTACTTTCTTTTATGAAAATAATTTGATCTTGCAGATGTACAGAAAGGGTTTTGAGGATTCACTGGGATCTTGGATCACACTTTGAACAACACTGCTACAGAGAAATAGGTGAAGCCCAGAAATAGCCTATGAAGAAATCATCTAAATAAAAGGACATCATGAGTGTAATTTTTCTTCTCTGGAAAATAAAGAGAAGGAGCCATGGGACATGGCATTAAAGAAGTAGTGAAAATGTCATAAAACTGACTGTGCAGTCTGTGGTCTTCTGAGCAAGGGCCAGGGATCATGGGAAGCCAAAACAAAACAAGCTTCTGAAATGAAGGAATTTAAAATATATATAGGAATTTAAATGTAGAAACAGCATCCCGCTTTTCTGTGCCTCCCTGGTTTGTAGGAGGTTCACTCACTTTGCAGCAGGAAGTCACAACATTTTTAGTGCAGGCAGCTTTAATAAAGTGATGATGACAAAAACTGTCATTAAAACATATTTTGAGTAAATCTAAAATTTTCCAAGAAAAGAAATAATAGCCACAATCAAGGGAGGTAGAGAGTTCATCTGCTTGACAATGTAGAGTAAAAAAAAAAAAATGAAGATGAAACCTGGGAAAACTGATTATTTCTTCTAAAAATGTTAAACCAGTGTACATAAGGCATCTCAGTACAGAACCAATATCTGGGTTGTTAATAGGTCTTTATGGTATTTAAGTACATTTTGACTGAGATTCTTGGATGCTATCCATAAAAATAGTTGTGGAAATGATTAAAATATTGATCTAGTCAATCAGATCAGTTATAACTGTAGTGATAGTTATGAGTACATGGCAAATAAAAAAGATGCTAACATAAAATTTCACTATTTTTGATTAATTTTGGAGCTACAAATCAAAGTTTCATTCTGGGAATTGCTATTTTCTTTATTATCTTATTATTTGTCCCCAAATTTTATTGTAAAAACACTCTGTCCCAATTTCAGAAAATATTGAAAAACTTAATATATATAATGTTTCCTACTAATAATTTACAAAATAATAAAGCTTTATGAATTAATTATAAATTAATAGCCATATATAGCATAAAATAACATAATTACTAATGTGTTCTTAAAGAAAATTGACTATATAATTTTGCTGAAGGGGAAAATGTCCTCAGAAGTCATTGCTAAGGTAAAGTATCTTTTGATAGAATTCTATCTATGTTTGATTTAGGGAAAATAAAATTATATTAAATAATCATATAAGCTTTTCTTAGCATTAAACAAAATAATACAAACTTTAATGATTAGTAAAAAATATCAATACCAACCCAGAAATGGAAATCAGTACATGAGAATATTTTTATATTAAGGCTATATTCCATATACTTTAAAAACCGGAAGACTGAACCTAAATAAATTACAGTATATTGTAAACTTAGAAAAAGACCAAAATTAACTTCTAGAGATTAAAACTATAATATATGATGTTAAAAAAAATACACTGGATCGGATTAACAGCAGATTAAGTAGTGCAGCAAGAAAGAGTGTTTTGGAAAGTATCCAAAATGAAACGTAGGGGAAAAAAAGATTGGGAAAAGAAAGGAACAAAGTATCAGTGATTTAAGGAAACATCAAAAAGTTATATATATATATATATATATATATATATATATATATATATATATATATGTGAGTGAAGTCAGCAAAACAAAAGAGAGTGGTAGAGGAAATATTTGAAGAAACAACTGCAGTTTTGAAAATTTGATGAAAAAAATAAACCAACAAATCCAAGATTCTTATTGCATTACAAACACAACAAACTTGAAGAAAACTGCATCATGACGCATAATTGTCTAATTTTAAAAAAGCAGTGATAAAAGGAAATTTTCACATCAGTCAGAACAAGTAAAAGACATTAGATACAGCAAAACAAAAATAATGGTAGATTTCTCATTAGAACTAATTTAAGTCAGAACATAATGAAACATTTTAAAGTGTCAAAATAAGAAGACAAGAAATAATGAAGATGAGAGTGGAGCTTAAGTAGAAAATTAAAGAAACCAACAGATAGTTTTTAGAGAAGAACAATAAAACTGACAAACCTCTAGCTAGAGTGATCAAGAAAGAATGATTAACATATACACACTACTATATATATAGTAGATAACCAACAAGGACTTACTGTATAGCACAGGAAACTATACTCAATGTTTTGTAATTACCTATAAGGGAGAAGAATTAGAAAAAAAAAAAAAAAAAAGAAAGAAATATATATATATATATATATATATATATATACTGAATCAATTTGCTCTACACCTGAAACAATTAATACAACATTGAAAATCAACTATACTTCAATTAAAAAAAAGTTTAAAAAAAGAAAGAATGATACATAGATTACCAGCCATAGGAAAGAGAGATGGCTTTAAAACAGTCTGTGGATACTAAATAGATAATGAAAATATTATGTTGAATTTTATGTCAATAAATTCAACAACTTAGATAAAATAAGCAAATCCTCTGAAAGACTAAAGCTACCAAAGTCAACTTAATAAGAAACAGATGACCTAAATAGAAATACACCTATTAAAGAAACAGAATTTTTAGTTAAACTATTCACACACAAAAAAATGTTAGGGCCAGACGGCTTCATGAGTAAACACAATCAAGTCCATAAGGATAAAATAATGCTAATTTTGCACAAACACTTAGAAAAATTTAAAGAGGAGAAAATGCTTCCCCACTCATTTTACAAAATCAAAATTGCCCTAATACCAAAATAAGACAATGGCATGACAAGAAAAGGAAAAAAGAAATCCATCATGAACATAAATATAAATATTTTTACAAAATTCTAGCCAATTGAATCTAACAATATAAAAATATGATAATAAGTTTTAACCAAGTGGAGTTCATCCCTATAATGCAAAATCAGTTTAACATTTGATATCTAATCAATATAATTCATTACATAAACAGCCTGAAAACAAAAAACATGCTACTGAAAAATGCAAAAATAGTTGACAAAATACTAAAAATGATAGCAAGTTAGTAATAGAACAGAATTCCTTTGTTTTCATGTGCATTTATGTAAAATGAATAACTAACGAGATACTTAATGGTGAAAGATTCAGTGATTCTGTCTAATATTAGGTGCAAGGCAAGAATATCTCCTTTCACTGCTTCTATTTAACATTGTCCCAGAGGGTCTAGCTAGTGCAATAGATCAAGGAAAAGAAGTAAAAATATCTAGATTAAAAAGGGAAAATTAAAACTGTCTCTGTGGAGATAATTCATGTTGAAAATCCTACAGAATCTTCAAAGCAGTTATTAAAACTAATAAATTTGCATTTAACAAAGTTGCAATAAATTAAGACAATATAAAAATTCAACCTGTATTTTTATATGTTAGCAGTACATAATCAGAAATTAAAATATTTAGGAAGTATTAAAATATGAAATACTTAGAGATAAAGCTGACCAAATATGTGCACTATCTATTCACTGAAGCATGCAGACTATTGCAGACTACTGCTGAGACAAATTTTAAGAAGATCTAAATAAATGGAGAGATAGTGCATTCATTGATTAGACTCAATATTGTTCTCTGAAAAGTGGTCTATGAATTTGACACAATCTCAATCAAAATTGTAAAGGCTTTTTTGTAGAAATTGACATGTTGATTTAAATATCCATACAGAAATGCCAACACAATTGTGAAAAAAACAAAATTAGATGATTTACACTTTCTAATTTTAAGAAAAAGCAGTTTCAATGAGACTTTAAACAAGACAATGTGATAGTTGTGTAAAGATTTGATTAATGGTCACTGGAGCACAATAGAGTCTTGAAATAGACCCATACATATGTAGTCAATCCCTCCCATGGTATACACAAGAATAGTACCTCTGACCTGGAATGTTTTTCTTACCTGATCATTATTAGCAACCCATACCACAAGAACTCAGTTGTGACAGATAAAGTAATTTCTACTGAGCATAGGCCATAAAAAGGCATTCATTTTCTCCTTAGTTCTTTTGCAACAGTGTATTTCAAAATACTGAATCTCCATGTGATGTGTCTGATGCCCCTGAACCTGCCATGCTGGATGAGCCACATGTAGGCACTTCAGCAGACAGCTCCGGTTGGCCTCTCATGAAAGCCATTGTGAACGGCGACCGTGAGAGCCATCGTGGATGTCCAGACCTGTTGAGTTTGTATCTCAGCCAGCATCTGAGTTTAACAACGTAGGATTGCAAGTGAGAACTTCCAGTCAACTCTCCATAAATCCCTATCCCACAAAATGCAGAACTAAATTAAATGGTTGTTTTAAATTTCTAAGCTTTAGGGTAATTTGCCATGTAGTAAAAGATAACTGAAATACACTTTGTATTTAATAACTTCCTCTAGAATTATCCTAAGATTTAATCACCATCCTTTTTCCATTTTACTTTCCTCCCTCAAAAAGTGAGAATCTTTATAGCTCTATGATCTAACTTTCTATCATCTATCTTGTCTATCATCTATCTTTTTTCTTTCTTTCCTCTAAATAATTCATAGTACATATATATACATATAAAATATTATATATAATAAATGTATATATTTATCCATGCATCACATTGCTAAGGGACAACCCTTAAATTCTCGGAAGCTCTTTCCTCTAAACTCCTGCTTAGAAGGTCTACAACACACTCCTCTAAATCTTCCAAAGGTATTTTTAAAAGGACCTGGAACTAATCCCTTTATTTGATCTTTATCTCATGATTCCTTACTTTAAGAATATTTTGCTTTCAAAACAATGAACACAGGAAAGGATTTACTCTTCAAGTGGGCAAACCCTGGCTCCTGTATATCTCCTCTAAATTCAGCTTAACTGTGTTCTTTAGTCCATCTCTCTCTTCCCATACCTTATGTGCATCACACAGAGGACAATAGAACATTTCAACATGATGCCTAGGAATAGCTTTAGCCAGATCCCTAAGTCTATGAGAAAAGCTTTTTTCCACCTTCCATGTTACCAACAGTGAGAACTTTTAAATTGTTTCATCATTATGCAATGTGAGACATCATATTTTTACCCTGCTATAGCAGTTTCCTCACTAATTTTCCAGCATCTATTAACAGATTTCACACCCTTTTCCAGACTTTTCTAAGAGTTTACTCACTGCTTTTCAAGCTTCTACCAACTACCCTTTCCAAATGTTTTAGAATTTTTGTTATGCAGCACCACACTTCTAATTTTTCTATCAGTCAACTTACACTACATAACAAAGTACCCTAACACTAAGCAAGTTAAAACACAAACATTTATTATTTTCTCATGATTTGTAGATTTTAGCAGTTCTTTGTGCCTGACCCAAGTCAACTGAGGCCAGATGGTCTAAGGTACCTCACTCATATGTCTGAGGGGGTTGGGAACTGGCATATCTGAGAAGATCTCTCGCATCCTCCTAGCCCAGACTTGTTCACACTGGAGAATAAGGTTTCCATCTTCAAGAGAAGGCACGTCCCAGTGCAAAAGAGCACTTCGAGTACCAGTGTGTATCATATCTACTAGTTGCAAATTGCAAAATCAAATCAAAGTCCAATTCCATATTCAAGTATTGGAGAATCAGACTTCACCTTTAAAAGGCAAGAAGGTCAAACTCATAGCACACAGGGATGTGGATACAGGGAGGCAGAAGCAAACTGATAATCATTACCAAATTAATCTAACAGTTAAAATAGCTGGATCATGTTAAGTGAGGTCCTCTTTAGACCCTTATACACATAAAATGAGACCCTTTCACTAAGGGGCTAATAAATTAAATGTAGTGGGCTTCTGTTAGAGTGTTTGCAAGGACTCTGTACTTCTTTGTAGAAGAACCTCCTTTGCTATGACACTAGAAGCCATTTATGAACATACCCACCGAACTACGGATGAATAGATGTGTAAAACAAGTAGAACCAATTATGTTCTCTTGTTCAACAATTTGTGATAAGTAAGACCTAGTTTAGATCAATGTCAGGTGGATGAATGAAGGTTTACAAATTCTATCTGCTCTTTTTTCTCTCACTTCTTGATTCTTTACTGATCAATACTTTCTAGTTCTTTGAAATACTCCAGTGTCCTTTCCATAAATTTACCCTCAATGTTTATTTGCATGTTTTCATGATTAAAATAGTTCGCAATATCATTCTGAAGCTTATGGTTAAGACTTTTCATTTAAGGCAGTGACTTAAAATTCAGGGGCAGATGCATCTGATTCCAAAGCTTGCGATCTTTGCACTGAATCATGCTGCCTCATCACACTGTAATGAGACAAAGGGAATTAAACTTATTCTTTTCTCCTCTGTGTTTCTCCTGGACTCTGCTCCTGAGGAGAGGAGATGAAGGCAGAATTACAGGAGACTGTTGTGGCACAGAAATTGACCACAATCTGTGATAAAGACATGATGGATCAGAATTTATAATCTTACTCTTACAAGTTTGTTTTTACATAATCTTTGTTTTTAATCTTCGCTTTCTAGCAATATCCACTGCCATACATTCTCCTTTGACCCTCTCTTCTTCATCATGTTTATTAAACTTTGTTTTATTAGTATTCTCATGCTTTAAAGTTACACAGCTTTTTCTTTTTTTTTTTTTAAGTTGGTACATTTTGTTAAAGTCAAAGTGGAAAATATACTGGGGAAGCTTTTTAAGGGCATAGAAAGTTAAATTCAATGATCATAGTATCTGGAAAATTTACTGGGTATATTTGTAAGCACATACGACCTGTTTCCAAAGGTACAAAATGTCTTGATATCTTTAGAAAATATTGAGGTAGTTAGCCTGGGATGGGGCATAGTGTTGACTTGGCTTTACTAGGCCATGAGTGTTTCACATAAAATAAAATCTCTTTCTCAACCTGTTGATAAAATATTCAAAAGTCCTTATACGATTCCTCATAAAAAAAATAGATATTTAATTAATATTTTCTTTCATTAAGAAGAAAGTAAAGTCCTTAACATTGTAAGACAGTAAATAGTTCCAGTAATGAAAGACTCCAGTTCAGGACACTCTCCTGCTTTGATCATATTTATAGTCTTTGTCATACAGATAATTGTTTCCAGAATGAAGATATTATTGAATACATTTCCCTGTTATGAGATGATGAAAGCCAGTACTAGGTTCATATCTGCAGTCTTAACAACAGATTCCAGCATTGAGATTTGTATCTTTCATCAGAAATCATCTTTTAGGGGCATGGGATTAACATATACACACTATTATATATAAGATAGATAGCCAACTAGGACACACTGTATAGTACAGGGAACTATACTTTATATTTTGTAATAACCTATAAGGGAAAGAATATATATATATATATATATATATATATATATATATACACATATATATATAATATATAACTGAATCACTTTGCTGTACATGTGAAAATAACACAACATTGTAAATCAATCAACTATACTTCAGTAAAAAAAGAACCACCAAAAAGAATCATCTTTTAACAACCTCTTCTAGGATTTGATCCAATTAGCATAATCAGTAATTCCATAAAGCCAATATTAATTTGAAAAGCCAAAAATGCTCTTTTCTGCCCAATAGTCACTATATCAATGGTTCAACAGCAAATATTTATTGAATACACATTCTGTGCTAGAGAATTATGACAGCATTATCTAGGGTGAAAATTGTCCAAAATAGGGTGTTGTGCAAAATACACATTATTACCATCTTTCTCAAGACCATCATCATTATCATCACTATCATCTTACAGTGTATTTCATAAATACTGAAAAATTATTATCACTTTAAATTATCTTCTCTATATTTCCTACAAATTAAAATGAAGCATTGTTTTTCATACACTAGACTCTTTACATTACGTGGAAGTCTATTTCTACTATAAATAAACAAGATATATACCATAAAGAATGAATACGAATAATGTAACAATATATGAGTGAACTCTAGTTCCCAAACATAGAAATATCTGGCAGAAAAGATGAGGAAATTGTTTGTACTTAAAAACGTATAAAGCAAATCTCCAGAGAGTGTGGTGAAGTTTATTATTTAATATTTATAAAACCTACTTCAATATTTTGGTATAATCACATACATTTTTTATGACTACTACTGGAACCTATGGGCATTTCTATACCTACAGCCTGAGTTTGCCTTTGAGGCAAGAATGAGTCCTCTGTTAAGCAATTTCATTCACTCAAACTAATGAAACTCCATTTCTCAGGATGATTGGTACACTGCCATGTGGCCTATTTAAAAGTAATCACAATAGTACTTAGTAGGTTTAGAAATAATTTAAATGATTGAATTATTGGTATGTTACAATATAATGAGTTAGAAGTGCCTAGAAGATTCAGGATTTATATTAAAAGACTTTGATTAGTTTTCCTGGAATTGAGAGGGGAAAATATATGTATAAAAGCTTATTATACTGTTGAATCAAGACAGAATAAGTTTAAGATGCAAATTTTGTAATATAATTCTTCAATAAAATTATTGGAGTTTGGGAAAAACTAAAGGTCTTACTTTACCAAATTACAAAGAAAAACTTTCTCAAATTGTTTTCTATGTATTAATAAAATACTGTATGGGGAATTAATTTGAGCCAATTTAGTAATCTAATGGAATCATTTTGATTTTGATATAATTCTTTCATTTATCTGAACCAAATAGATGGATTTGGATATTGAATATACTGTAGAATGTTATAAGCCTAATATGTGCTTTTCCTAAATACTTAAAAATGGATTTCAGATACTCATATACATAAATTCATTATATAAATATTGTGTGCTTTTGTGAATCAGTAATTGTGCAAGACACTATGTACCACCATGAAGAAGACATATAACAGACAATCATTATAAGTACTATGATGGAGGAAACAAGACAGGACAGAGAAACATAGAGTAGGGGAGTCTTTCCCAGGTGTAACATAAGAAGAGGGTGTCAGTGAAACCACTTAAAATTCACATTTAAAAAACAATAATTTTGAATATTCTTTATTTTGAAATAATGTTAACCTTACAGAAGGTAGCACAAAGTTACCACAGACAGTTTCAAATATCCCTCACTCAGTTTCCTCTAATGTTAAACTCTTTCATAGCCATGGTTAATAAACAAAATGAGGAAATTAATATTGGCACAATACTATCAACTAAACTACATACTTTATTCAGATTTCCCCAGATTTTTTTACAGAGCATTTTATTGAGCTAGATTGACATGTAAAAAGGTGTAATACAATACTAAATGTATACAATTCAAGGGTTCTTACATAATATACACTCATGAAACCATCACCACCATTAGGATATCAACATATCCATCACCTCCTGAAGTTTTATCCCATCCATATTATTCTTATTCTTACTCTTATTCATATGTGTGGTAAGAACACTTAACTTGAGATCTACCCTCTTAGCCCATTTTAAAGGTAATACAGCATTGTTAGCTATGGGCACTGTGCTGAACAATAGATCTCCAGGACCTCTTTGTCTTGCATAACTGGTTTATTTCAAGGGTCTAATCCAGGATCCCACACTGCATTGAGTTGTCATGTCACTTTAGTTTCCTTCAGTCTGTGAGTTATTCAGTCTTTCCTTGCACATCATGACCAGGACACTATTAAAAAATACTGGTCAGGTATTTTTTAGAATGTCTCTCAATATTTTTGATACTTTTCATGATTACAATGAAGTTACAGATTTGTAGGAAAATACCAGTGAGGTGATATGCCTTTTTCATGACATCATATGTGGCAACATGATATCACTGCATCTTGTTGCAGGCAATATTGATCTTGATCATTTGATTAAGAGAGTGCCCCTCCCAAGTTGCCTCAGTGAAAATTTACCACTTTCCCCTTTCCATACCCTATTTGTTAGAGGCAAGCTTGTACATCTAAACCAGGAGAAGGGAATCCAGCTTCACCTCCTGTAGGGAGGATAATCAAAGAATGTTTGAACCTGTGTTAAAAATAGCCTCTGCAAATAATAAATGTTTGGGGGGAGAGGCTTTAGGTTATGCAAATATCTCATTTCTCACTAGAGTTTACCCACTGATTTTAGCATTCATCAGTGGATCTTGCCTATAGCAATTATGGCAACATTAGTTTTTCAGTGTTGATCTTTCTATTTCTCTCCTTACTTATATATTCATTTATTGGAATTTTTCTGTAAGTAAGGGTCCTACTTACCAGTACTTATTTATATAGGTAATCATTATTAATTTGTATCAGTGTATACTCATGGATATTTATTTTATTTGGAGGGTTATAATGACTATTATTTTTAAATATCTTTTTATATACTTTTACATAATTTTATTTCATTTATACTTCATCTGGCAACATGAATTGATTATAATTCAATATTATTTTTTTAAGATATTTTAAGTACGCTTTATTTTCACTTATTTCCGTTATCCAATTAGTAACAAATATTGAGATAAAATTGTAATTAATTTTTCAAACCTACCATAAATGTATAATTACCACCTTTTATTAAATTCATTATAGTTAATGCATATAATAAAAATATTTACAAACATCCTTAGCCAAATAATCAAATGCCAGTCATGTTATTTTCTTTAAAATATTCAGAGTTTCTTTCTCCTTTAAAACTTTCAGTAACAGACATTTAAGTTAAATAATATCATAATACAATAGCTTTATATTGATCACTTATCAATCTACAAAATGGGAAATTTTTCTCCCTAGAATAAATTTTGATATTTGTTGCTTTCCTTTGTAATTGTATTTTTGACTTGCTGTTTTGTGTAATATATCAAGTAACACAATCCTGAGGCAATGTGGATTTTTAAATGTATGCAAATTTGAAAAAGAACTAGCTAATCACCTGAAAATAAGGAGAACGTGCCTTGAAATGCAGGGTGACATCCACCGTCAGAGCTTTCTGCCTCCAGTTGCTCTTAGAATGCCTCAGTGTCTAGTTCCACTATCACAGCGGAGACAGGCAAACAAACAGTGGGCAATGACTATACTTCCCCTTTTCCATAATTCTATAAAATGTCATATCTCCCAATGCAAAAGGTAAGATCTGGAACAAATTATAAGGAGTAGAAGTTGATAGCACTTTGAAATAACCTAGCAAATATTTATTTCCCTTGTAAACATGATAATGTCTTTGTAATTGCAGATTAAACTAATTTTGGGCAGAGAAGCTCACAGGGAATAGAATTTTATTGATTTCATATTATCAAACACAAGGAGACTATGAAATGCATGTGTGCATTGTTTAATTTTTCTGTCCTGTAATAGTGTGTTTGAACTTCTTTAAAAACTACAGAAAATGAACATGGCTGTCATCCCCTTTTTCTGGTAGGTTATCTCTTAAAAAACCTTTATAAAACTTGCAATACTTTGGACTTGGAGTTTTTTATATTACACTTTCTGCCTTAAAATGTTTTTGGGCAAGAGTTGTCATTCTTCATGAAAGATAAACACCTATTCTGAATCAAGTACTTAGAGAGAGGCCCTGTCTTCTCCAGAGTTGGAGAGAATGGCCCTGCATGTGTTTGAAGTTTATTACTTTTATTGTCAACTAAGTCAAAAGGGAAAATATAATTATTTTGGTAAATTGTGCCTGATTTTAGAGTAATATGTTCTCATAGAAACATATACAAATAAACTGTTCTTTCTTGTCCATAATTGGTCCAAAATAATGACCATTACATGTTTGTAAATTTTTACTTTAAGTTTACATGAATAATCCACTAAACACTTCTGTCAAATGTACACCAACTTCAAAAAATTAAATATAAAACACAATTTTATATGAAGCATCAGCCAAACTCAAGAAGATATAGTTGGAAACTTAACATGTATTGTATTTTCTTGAATGTAAACATGGCCAGCATTAGTTCATCTGGTTTAATAATATTTGCAAATACTATGAAAGGAAAGAAAGAAAAAAAGGAAAGAAGAAAAGAAAATGAAAAGTTCACTTTCCACCAAATTTTAGATGGCATAGCTTATATGCCCAAGTGATAAATAACTTAAATATTTCTGAAATAACTTAAAATCTGTAGGTTTTTTAAACCATCTTTCAATTGTATACTCCTAGAAAACTAATAAAAGCCATGGGCTCCCTCCCCAAGGAAAAAAAAATGTTCTTACCAGTATATACATGCACAAAAATACATGTAAGATTTTAGAAATTATTTTAACCCTCTGAAGTACACACATGGATCCATAGATTTTTCTTGTCTTCTATGGTATGCCATCTTATAGTAATGGAATACAGACAACAAAATATAAAGTAAAGAAGATATGAAAGTAGAATAAAAGTAAAGGTTTTGGCACTGGTGTTTCGAACACCATATCCACAGAAAATATGAGTTTGCTAGGGTTTTGAGAACCATAGAATTCTTCCTTTAATAAAGTTTAAACTAAATATTATACCCTGGAAAGAAAAATGTGGAAAGAAATGGACAGCACACTACTTTAGGAAGAGTGTCACTGAGACAATAATGTGAAATCACACTAAAGTCTTAACATCATGTGAGAATCACTGATTAAAAGGAAAGGATAAAGTTGACTTAAAAAAATTCTCACTAAAAACTGAAAGAAAATGTTAAATGTTACAGTCACAAAAGGCAGGACATAGGACAAACAAATGCTACGTAATTATTCTCTGAATTGATTTATTATCTGCTACCTAATTATTCTCTGAATTGATTTATTATCAGTGTTAATTATTTTATGTGTATCTTTTGATGATCTCAGTTTTTGTATCAATAAAGCTATGTGATCAATGTATATATTATGTTTGATATTTTCACATTAAAAAACAAAATATAACATAATAAAATACACAAAAAATAATACCTCAGTAAGATTTTATCATTTATTACGTGGAATTTTTTGAATTTTATCAATCCCATGCTAAATCATATTGTTCAAAAATACAAAGGAATGTTAATTAATATAGAAACAAAATTAAGTATGGCTAAAAATTAAAAAAAAAAAACAGTATATCCAGAGAAATAAGAAAAAAATAAATAGAAACACAAAATATCACCAGCAGTAAAATAGTAAAACAATATCACATTAAGAAATTTCCTGGATCATTATGATGTACACCTGGAAAGTAATATAATGTATGTCAATTATATCTCAATTAAAAAAGTAACAAATTCACCATCTTAATCATTAAAACAAAGGAATCACCCATGTATAAGAGTTCAACAAAGTGCCTCCAATTTGCATTTCAGTTGATTCTTCTGAGTATTATAATGATGTGTAGAGATAAATATGAAAATAATTTCATTTTCTCATTCAGAAAAGTATACAAACAAAAGCTTCAGCTCTATAATCTAAGCTATGCATTTTTGTTGTTGTTGTTGTTTTTTATCTTCCTGCAGGTTTAAAAACATACATTTTACCCAGAATTTTTGTTTGTGTATTGCTTAGCCAGACAATACATTGATCTTACCAGGCCTACTCCTAGCTGCTCTGTTCAAACTTAAACTTACTTTTGAGGAAAATAATAGGTTTTGAATAACTTCTTTAACATTTATTTCTGGTTTATTCCCTCCCCATACCTTGTAGTGACCTTTACTTTTTATATTTTTTCTCCACAACAGAACCAGCTTGACACTAGGTGCCACCAAAGCTAAATTCTGACTGAACAGCACCCTGATTTTTTTTCTACTCCTGGTCAATTAGCAGGAAATCACCAAATTGTGTTCTACTGAAACAATTCAATAAATGACCAATACTCAGAGAAAATTTGCCAAAAGAAAATTTCCTGAATGAATTATTCTCCAAATGAACATTCACTGTATTATTGAAATATTATTTTTCCAAAATTTTGGATTCAACATAACTGCAGCTTCTCTGCAGTAGCCTTTGTGACAGTCACTGACCCAGCTGGGTTGATTTTCAAATATGTGTGTTTCCTTGTTGAACTATTTCTAGTTAATATGTGAGCTGCTTTCTCTCTCCTTTTTAAATCAATTTTTCTCAATCTTTTAAAATCTTTTTTCTTCTATCTTTATTGTGATATTATTGATATACAACATTGTATAAGTTTAAGGTTAAAATGTGATGATTTGGTACATGTGTATATCACTATATATTTACTACAATGGAGTTAGTTTACACATTCTTCATGTTGCAGGATTGTCATTTTGTTGTTGTTATGGTGAGAACATATACAATCTACTTTCAAAGCAACTTTAAAATACAGAGCAGAGTTAATCATAGTTACCATGCTGCATATTAGATCCCTGGAACTTATTTCTCATGAAACTGGAAGTTTTTAATGCTTTGACCAACATCTCATTTCCCCCATCCCCTAGATGCTGACTATCACAGTTTGCTCTGTGCTTCTATGAGTTCAACTTTTTTTTAGATTCTACATATAAGTGCAATCATAGTGTATTTGTCTTCCTATATTTGACTTATTTTACTGTGCATAATGTCCTGAAGATCCATCCATGTTGTCAAAATGGAAGATTTCCTTCTTTTTTATGGCTGATATATATCACATCTTCTTTATTCATTCTTCCATTGATGGGAACTTAAGTTGTTTCCATGTCTTTGCTGTTGTCAATAATGCTGTAATGACCAAGGGAATGTAGATAGCTCTTAAAGATCCTGATTTTATTTTCTTTGGATATATATCCAGAAGTGGATATGCTGGATCATATGGTAGTTCTATTTTTAATTTTTTGAGTAAATTCTGTGCTGTTTTCCATAATGACATCAATTTAAATTCCTACCAACAATGCACACGGGTTTTCTTTCTCCAAATCCTCACCAGCATTTGTTATTTCTTATCTTTTTGATAATAGCCATCTTAACAGATGTGAGGTTGATATCGTATTATGGTTTTGATTTGCATTTCCCTGATGATTAGTGATTTTGAACTCTTTTTCATGTACTTCTTGGCCATGTGTATGTCCTCTTTGGAAAAATGTCTATTTAAGTCCTTTGCCCATTGTTTAATTGAATTATTTGTTTTTTTGTACAGAGTTGTATGAGTTTTTTAATATATTTTGGAAATTAACCCCTTATCATGTATATGATTTGCAAAAATTTTCTCCCATTCCATAGGTTGTCTCTCAGTTTGTTAATTGTTTCCCTTGCTCTACAGAAGCTTTTTAGCTTGATGTAGCTCCAGTTGTTGATTTTTGTTTCTGTTGCTTTTAGTTCCATCCAAAAAATTCTTGCCAAGACCAATGTTGAGGAGTTTTTCCCTATGTTTTCTTCTAGGAATTTTATGGTTTTAGATCTTACATTTAAATCCTTAATTCCTGTAAGTTAATTTTTGTGAGTGCTGTGATACTGTGATTTATAATAAATATATATTTTGGTCTTGGACTATAGTTCCTGGCTCCCAGCTCCCAAAACTCTTGGAATTACCTGAGCAAAAAGAGTAATAGGAATGGCTTTTGTTATACTATTTGGTTTCTTATCCTCTGTGCCTGAATCATTTCAGAACCATAAAGGTGAAATGGATGTCTTATCCTTTCTAACATACTGGTAATCTAGTGAGTAAACTGGTTCCTTAGTCCTATGAACAAATTAATCAAACCCAAGGAGGGGTTGTGGGAACCTGTGACTTCAACCCAGTCAGTTTAGAAACACAGGCAACAACTTGGACTTGTGAATGGCACCAGAAGTGGGGGCAGTCTTGTTGGGGCAGTCTTGTAGTTTAACTTGTGGAATCTGATGCTATATCTGGGTAAATAGCATCAGAATTAAGTTGAATTGTAGGACACCCAGTTGGGATCAGAGAATTTTCATGTGGTTTAGGGGAAAAACTCACACATTGGTGATTGGAATGAAGTGTAGAATCATTAATGGTGTAAGATAGGGGTCCAATTTCATTCTTTTGCATATGAATATCCAGTTTTCCCAGTACCATTTATTAAAGAAACTATCCTTTCTTCATTGAGTATTCTTGGCTCCCCTGTCAAATATAATTTGACCATATATATGTGAGTTTATTTCTGGGCTCTCTATTATGTCCCATTGGTCTATGTGTCTGTTTTTATGCCAGTACCATACTGCTTTGATTAGTATAGCTTTCAGTACATTTTGAAATCAGAAAGTGTGCTTCCTCCAGTTCTTTGTTCTTTCTCAAGATAGCTGTTCAGGGTCTTTTGTGGTTCCACACAAATATTAGGATTGATGTTTCCATTTCTGTGAAAAATGACATTGGAATTTTGATACAGATTCCATTCAATCTGTAGGGGACTTTTGGTAGTATGGACATTTTAACAATATGCTCTTTTAATCTGTGAACACTGGATATCTTTCCGTTTATCTGTGTCTTCTTCAAATTCTTTCATCAGTGTTTTACAGATTTCAGTGTATAGATCTTTTGCTTCCTTGTTTAAATTTATTACTAAGTATTTTATTGTTTTGATGCTATTGTAAATGAAATTGTTTTCCTTATGTCTTTTTCAGATAGTTTGCTATTAGTATATGGAAATACAAATTATTTTTGTATGTTGATTTTGTATAATGCAACTTTATTGAATTTGTTGACTACTTGTAACAATTTTTGGTGCACTCGTTAGGATTTTCTTTTGCAAGATCAAGTCATCAACAGACAGAGACAATTTTACTAATTTCTTTCCAATTTTAATGTATTTTATTTATTTTTCTTGACTAACTGCTCTAAGATTTCCAGTACTATATTGAATAGAAGTGGTGGGTAGTGGACACCTTTGCTTTTTGCTCATCTTAGATGGAGAGCTTTCCAATTTTCACCTTTGAGTATGATCTAGCTATGGTCTTGTCATATATGCCCCTTATTATGTTGAGGTATGTTCCTTTTATACCCACTTTGTTGAGTGTTTTTATCCTGACAGGATGTTGAATTATGTCAAATGCTTTATCTGTGTGTATTGAGATGATCACATAATTTTTATATTTTATTCTATTAATATGGTGTATCACATTTATTGATTTGCATTTGTTGAACCATCCTTGAATCCCAGGGTTAAGTTCCACTTGATCAAGTGTGTGATCATTCTAAAATGCTGTTGAATTTGGTCTGCTAGTATTTTATTAAGAGATTTTCATCTATATTCATTAGAGATATTGACTGATAATTTTCTTTTCTTTTGGTGTCCTTATTTGGTTTTGGTATCAGAGTAATACTGGCCTCATAAGATTATTTTGGGAGGGCTGCAATTTTTTGGAAGAGCTCGAGAAGGATTGGTATTAACTTTTCTTTAAATATTTGGTAGAATTCTCCTGTGAAGCCATCTGTTTCTGGGTTTTTCTATGTTGGGAGGCTTTTGATTATTGCTTTATCTCCCTAGTTGTTATTTTCCTATTCATATTTTCTATTTCTTCATGAGTAGTCTTGGTAAATTCTATGTTTCTTGGAATATATCCTATTCTAGGTAGTCCAATATGTTGGCATGTAGTCATTCATAGTAGTCTCTTATGGCCCTTTATATTTTTGTGGTATCAGTTATAAAACATTGGACTTAACCTAAGCTTTAGAACAAATGAACCTAACAGATCTAATAGATGTATGTAGAACACTCCATCCGATACAGCAGAATATACAGTCTTCTCAAAAATACACAAAATATTCTTCAGGTTAAAGCATATGTTAGGTCACAAAACAATTCTTTTAAAAATTGAACAAACTGAAATCATACCAAATATTTTTTTCAAACTCAATAATATGAAGGTAGAAATCAATAACAGGAGGAAACCTGGAAAATCCACAAATATGTAGAAGTTAAACAACATATTTCTGAACAACCAATGTGTCAAATAAAAATAAAAAGGGACATTAAAACTATCTTGAAACAAATGAAAATGGAAACATAACATATGAAAACTTATGGGATGCAACAAAAGCAGTTCTGTGAGGAAAATTTACAGCACTAAATACCTACATTAAGGAAAAAGAAAGATCTAAAATAAACAAATTAACTTTTTAAAAAATTATTTTATTTTGGAGTATAGTTGATTTACAATGTTGTGTTAGTTTCAGGTGTACAACAAAGTGATTCAGATATACACAGATGCATGTCTATTCTTTTTTTTTTTTACGTTTTTATTGAAGTATAATTGCTTTACAATGGTGTGTTAGTTTCTGCTTTAAAACAAAGTGAATCAGTTATACATATACATATATCCCCATATCTCTTCCCTCTTGCATCTCCCTCCCTCCCACGCTCCCTATCCCACCCTTCTAGCTGGTCACAAAGCACCGAGCTGATCTCCCTCTGCTATGTGACTGCTTCCCGCTAGCTATCTATTTTACATTTGGTAGTGTATATATGTCCATATATACACAACCACTCTCTCACTTTGTCCCAGCTTACCCTTCCCCCTCCCCGTGTCTTCAAGTCCATTCTCTAGTAGGTCCACATCTTTATTCCTGCCTTGCCCCTAAGTGCTTCATGACCTTTTTTTTTTTTTTTTAGATTCCATATATATGTGTTAGCATACAGTATTTGTTTTTCTCTTTCTGACTTACTTTACTCTGTATGACAGACTCTAGGTCCATCCACCTCACTACAAATAACTCAATTTCGTTTCTTTTTATGGCTGAGCACTATTCCATTGTATATATATGCCACATCTTCTTCATCCATTCATCTGTCTATGGACACTTAGGTTGCTTCCAACATGCATGTCTATTCTTTTTCTACCTCCATACTGTTCTCCATAGTAGCTGTACCAACTTACATTCCCACCAACAGTGTAGGAGGGTTCCCTTTTCTCCACACCCTCTCCAGCATTTATTGTTTGTATAATTTTTGACAATGGCCATTCTGACCAGTGTGAGGTGATACCTCATTGTGGTTTTGATTCACATTCGTCTAATAATTAGTGATGTTGAGCATCTTTTCATGTGCTTTTTGGCCATCTCTATGTCTTTTTTGGAGAAATGTCTATTTGGAACCTCTGTCCATTTTTTGACTGGGCTGTTTGTTTGTTTGTTTTTGATATTGAGCTGCATGAGCAGTTTGTATATTTTAGAGATTAATCCCATGT
The DNA here is from genome assembly GCF_965194825.1 of Balaenoptera physalus. Lineage (NCBI taxonomy): Eukaryota > Metazoa > Chordata > Mammalia > Artiodactyla > Balaenopteridae > Balaenoptera > Balaenoptera physalus. The sequence goes on from NC_138888.1 coordinate 105,388,606, forward strand.
CTGTCACATCATTTGCAAACACTTTCTCCCATTCTGTGGGTTGTCTTTTCATTTGGTTTATGGTTTCCTTTGCTGTGTAAAACTTTTAAGTTTAATTAGATCCCATGCTTTTAACAATTTAACTTTAAATCTCAAGGAAGTAGAAAAGAAATGAACAATTAATCCTAAAGTTAGCGGAAGGAAGGAGGTAAAAAAATGATAGCAGAAATAAGTAAAAGACAAAATAGAAAAACAATAGAATACATCAATGAAACTGAGTTAATTTTTAAGAAAGAGAAACAAAATTGACAAACTTTTAGCTAGACTTTGAAGAAAAAGAGTACTCAAATAAATTAAATTATAAATGACCAAGGACATTACAATTGTTTCTGCTTTCTTATGCCCTTGTTTTACATCTGTCCTTGTAGTGACCTCTGCTTATTCTCCAGTATCTCCCTAGCCTCAGCCTTTTTCCTGCTCCATCTTACTACTCCTGCCTCTGATCTTTAATAACTGACCTAGAACTGGATTAGAGTAGAAAGGTTGTTAGGAGAGTGAGTAGCCTGGAAAAATAGGGAATATATAAAATGGCATAAAACTTTCTGCAAGATTCTTTCATTTTCTTTCCTCATAGAATCTGAGGCTGCATGAGTCTGACACTTAACGCCCCAAATCTAGACACTAATTGCCATTAGAACGAAGTGTCCCCCTACATCTTTAGCAGAGAGGTCCACTTTGGTACCCTTTAGAAGCAGTTGGGATATTAAGTCTTTTGAACAATTAAGAAAATATTCTGGGACATTTCCTTAATAAAGGAATATAATAAAATATAGAATAAATCCTGAGTACTGGCATGATCTTATTGCTTTCCAGGTAGCTTTCTAAACCACCCGGCTGTTTTCTTTCTGCAGCAATTTCTTGCTTAGCAAAGAAAACATCCTCAGCTGTTCTTGTGTAGAAAAAATTAAAAAATCATATATGCCAACATAAGGGTCATTGAAAATTTACTATTAAGTAGAAATTTAAATACAGTAAGCATTCTCAAACACACTTTACTTCATCATCAACAAAACGCAATTATAAAGATTACTATACATAATGTAAGCTTAGGATAAAATGAATAAATATTGATAGAGTGTTCACCAGACACCTCTTCTATCAGAATCCAAATCAGTAATTATAAGTCTTAACCAAATATGTTTCTTTGACCTATGACAGAATAGTGCCAACATCAAGAACACAATATGAACAAAATATCAAATTTTTAATTAAAAACAGGACCCATCCCTGTTCTTGCTGACCCTGTCTCACTCATCTCAGCCTAAGTCCAGCCCTAACTCAAATATTTAAACCCTTCACAGACAAAACATAAATTATCATAATGCATTCCTCATTAAATTGTTGTTTTCAGATACCATCATCTATTTAAAGCCATCTGAGACCCCAAAGGGTCAAAAATATTAGGTATTATTATTTTGTTGTTGTTGTTCTTTTTATCACTTTCTCAATCTTGCCTATCCTTGCCTATCCTCCATCTGACTTATTTGGAATTCTCTAAGTTTCTTCTATGGATGTCAACTATGAAAGTAATACATACTTTGAGCAGTTAAACCTGTATTAAGTACCAAACCCCATCCTTATTCTATAAAGGTATCTCAATAAATAATTGTTGAAAGAAAATGAGAATGTGAAATATCTTTTGGTGGGAACCCACAGTTCACCAATCCTTAGGAAAGTTCAACTCCCTAAGTATTTGTTTTCTTAATTGCTGGGAGATAATTTTCTATGGATATCTTGTGTTTATGTATGTTTTCCATGCAGAGGCATTTTAATAACTCTTGTTCCAGGCTATATTTTCAAGGATACTTGCATAACATGCATCCTTGGAAAATAGATACAATGTCTCCCTCCAAAGCAGAAGAGAGAGTTGTTTGCTGACCAGGACAACATTCTAGCAGATTTGCTCATAGTCACTTTAAAAGATTAGGTTGTTATTCACTGTTACCTCAGGGCTCCTCTACTGTGATGCAAATTCATATCCACTGAGTCACTCTGCATCACTCTGTGGGATTTGGCAGGTAAGTAGACCAAAGCACACCTGATGCATGTGCTGTTTGATGTCATTAGTGAAGTTCTTTGTCTCTGACCCAGAAGTCTCATGTCTTCTGTCAGCACCTATGAAACTGTAGCTGCCTAAGTCATTAGCTGGTTGACAGGGTGATATCACAGATCCTCAAGGTTTTTGACATCAATAAACACCTTGTGTAGTAAATCATAAAGAATATGAATTTAAAAGTTACTTCCTTTGATAATAGGAACACTGCAACATGAATATCTATTTTCAAAATTAGTGACATTTGGAGTTTCAGCTTGCATTTCATACTTTTTTACACATTGTAAGCCAAGCTCTCAGGACACTAAATTACTCGGAATAGGTAAAAATGAGCTCTGGTGAACAAATTGACCCTCAAGTATCTCAATACATGCCCTCCATAGTGGTCCTTCCAGGAAAGGTGAGGAGTATTTGATTCAGCACAAAAGTAAAGACTATTACTGAGATATTGAGACATCTTTGCCTAGAAATAGTTATATGGCTGAATTTTACAACATAAGAACTATATTTTTGGGTGTCCAGGAAGGTGAATATAGAATATGCTTTGTTGCACCCTCAGCTTAGTGCCATATTTTGAATGGGAAGAAGATATGTTTCTTGCCTTCAAAATTATAATAGTCTTAATGGGAATGAAAGAGTAAAAACAAAAAAACAATTATAATACAGAAAAATAAGTTGTGTAACAGCTGTGCTCACTGTAATTGTGTAATCCAACTCAGTGTTTGCTTAGGGATATTTTCTTAAAAGAAGAGGTAGCTAAGGTGAGATACACAGGATCACCAGCTATTAGCACAGAGAAGCGAAAGTGTGAGAGATGAACCTAAATTAATAACACATTTCGTTGTTCTAGTATCTCTTGCAATTGGTCTGGAATACCTGGCCTTGACATTCACTATCTCCACCCTCTCATGGAAAAGGAGAAACACATATCACACCGTACACATCTCATTAAAAGTAGCTTTTAAATACGTGTAGGTGGAGACACATGGAAATCACAGAACGATCTGAGTATTTCAATTTGGTGCACATAGTTTTGGTCCAGAACAGCTCATTTGTCATTATTCTTAAGATATACATTCCCCAAGTCTGAAGAACAATTGTCTTTCAGAATTCATGTCAGTATTTATTCATAACAAGTTTAACTGCTGCTAATCGCAGCATTTATAAAAGCAGGTAGTACCTCTACAGATAGTGGTTGGGTCCTCTTTGGCGTTGCCTGCTAATGTGTACAGGGGGTTGTCTCTGAGCATGGAACTTCCAACTTAGCCCTGGGACGATTTATTTCTTGAGGTCTGAGACATGAAAACACTTTCTTCTTTTAGTGGTTTTTGAAACAGAGGACCTAAGGATAAACCACAACAAAAAGTATGAGAATAAGTTAAGGTTTATAGCATTTAAAAAAACAAACATGAGTCAAAAATTGATCTGAACAAGAACCAATTTAAATATTAATGTGAAATCATTACCACAAATTCCTTAAGTGACCTTATTTAAGTGCTAAATTCATTTGAAATGAAAAAGCTATTTTCATAGGATAATTTAGAAGGCAGTCAGCAACTTTGTGTCAGTTTAAAGGAGAAAAATATATATCAATACAATTTTATAAAACAGAATTATGTTTAGAGATAATTTAAAAATAATCTTTCAGCTGGACTCTCCTGGTTTCCATGGTGTCTACTGGGGCAAAGTGACATGCCAATTCAAAATTGACTAAATAAAGAAACGTTCCAAATGAACAATGAGAATGGCTTAGTAGATGATCATTGCTAATGACACTGAACAAACAGGTTAATTGGCGTTGGGAATTTGAGACATTTTGTGTGTCATTTTCTGACAAGGGTGATAATATTCCTTATTTTTTCCTTAACAGTATTCGCTACCCTGCCATATGAGAGGCAATTTTCCTAGTCTGAATCTCTCCTTCTGTGCACTAAGCTCATTCTCATATCAGATAACTCTAAATGAAGAGAGAGGTCTGTGCCAGACAGTAATGAAAGGAAGACCTACTGTTCCTGTAGGAGGGGAAGAGAACAGGAACATTCTTTGCTATTGGATTTTTTTCCTAGTGTTAAACATAAGCTGCTTTTCTGATACCGAAACACCCAAATTGATGACAACACTCTCCCTTTCCCCTAAGCTGCTCCTCTTCAAGTCTTCCCTGTTTCTAATAATAGTCCACTATCCAAGCCACCAAACAAAGCCACTGCGTTCACCATCCAACTCTATTATTTTGACACCTTGTCAATTAATCAGTAGACACTATGGATTTTACCTCCCAGCATACTTCAAATCTAGTTCTCTCCCCTCTCTGCACTCTAATATGGCTCTCAGATGATTGCCTTAATACATCTAAAACAGAGCTGGCTTCTCTTCTTATCACTGGGTCAGGGGGAGGGGGGATGTTAGTTTTAATGCATATCAGGCAGTATCAGTTGGCTTCCAAAACCCCTGTAGGGATTTCTTCTGCATTTAAGAAAACACAGATAATCTATAGCCTGATTTACAAGGCACTGCATCATTAGCTTTCAACCTGCATTTCCAAGCTTGCCTCTTTCACTGGTTACAGGACACTCTTTTTCCCTTTCTTTGTCTAATCCTTATGAAACCAAATACAATTTCCTCAATGAGATCTTTGCTAGCCCTTCCTCTTTTATTATAACTTTCTCTTAGAATCCCATTTCTAATGTAAGTACTAATATTTAATAATTATGAATTTAATTTTGTGTTTTTATGATTAAACATCTTTACTCCCAAATAGGTTATAAGGCATACGTGGACAAGAACAATATTTAATTAATTGAACACTTTATATCCACAATATATTCTAGAAACAAGAAAATTATTTATTGGATAAAGGAGCAAAAATTTTCAAGTATTTTTCTTTGTTTTTGTGTTGTACAACTACAATCAAGATAAAGCTCCCAGTGCAATCTATGACTTTATACCTAAGTTTTCAATTTTAGTTCAATATTTCTAGTACCTTAACTTAAGGAACAGACTTTCATGACTGCTTCGCTCAATCAAATAATTCTCTACACTTGTTTTATAAGAAAATATTTATTTTAATGTTTTTTGAATAAGTAATACACTTACATTGTTGCAAATATTTTATTTGGCCCAATGAATAGCTCATGCCAGGTACCAGGTACTCAGCTCTCCTCTCAGGAGACAACTCATCTTAACTGGTTTCTGATAGTTGTATCACAGATATTCTACATATTTACATGAAAATATATTTTATAATACCTCCCTCCTTTTCTTCTTTTTTCAAATGTTAGCATATATCTTTATTCTATACCTTGACAATATATATAGGTGGTTCTAGTATATATATGTACCTATATATAATCTTAACCTTTTATTTTGGAAAATTGCAAACATATACATAGATGAGAGAAAGTATAAGGGACCTCCAAGTAATCATCTCCCAGCCCAACACTTATTCAGATTGTGCCATTTTTTTTTGTTTTATCTAACCCTCTCATTTGTTGCAGTTGTGGTGGTATTTTTCTGGAGTATTTTAAAACAAATCCAGGCATAATAACATTTTCCTTATCTTTATGCTTATAAATTTTTTGTGTCTATAAAAATAAGGACATTTTGGGTAAACTTTTATTTTGATGTAATATCCATCTTACAGAGAAGTTTCAAGAGCAGTACAAAGTCTCTTTCACTTTTTAAAGTAAAGACAACTAATAATAGTGGCTAACAGTAAATGAACACTTGCTATTTTCCAGGTACAGGTACTAAATGTTTTTCATTTATTATATTACTCAGTAATTGAACTATCCGAATATGAAAACTGGAGTTGTATTACTGACTCTCATTAGCTGTGAAATTGAATTTATCTACATCATAATTCCCTTATGTGTTAATGGGAACAAAACACTTCCCCACAGAATGGTCAAACTTGTGTTATCCTTTGTCAAGTGGGCAGCTTTGGGTGGGAAACTCACTGAGGTTAGCAAAAAATATTCCTATAAAGCAATATGATGGCTGAGGCAAATAACGTTGTCCTTGTATTGAAGCTTAGATTATACTATCTACCCTGGCCACCCCGCTGGAATGTTCTGAAGCCCAAATCAGGCAATACATGGGAATGTATTTTGTAATTTCAAAATGGTAAACAAATTAACCTTTTTAAATTATTTCAGTTATGTCTATACCTGTGCATACTGATCACAAGTTCACTTTCGAGTCTAAAAAGCCAAATTTTTATAGAAGTAAGCTATGTTCCTTTCTATAATTTTCCAAAGTTTATGAGTATATTACTCTTAAAATTAAAAGAACTTAAAAATTATAATATTTGAAAAATAATGAAAGAAAATAATAAGAATACATGGCAAAATATTAAAGAAGAAGAATGAGAAAAGCTAAGGCTCTCATTTACCCCTAGTTCTGTGACAAGGTTGCTATGAAATCACACAGTGTTGCCACTTAACCAGTTTGGATATTCTAAGCAGAAGGAAGCAGTTTCTAAACTGAGAACAGAAACCTATTTAGAAATAAGTCAGGGAACGGAGGGAGAAGAAAGAAGGTTCACTGCAGCTGGGTGGGAATAGCACGTGCAGAGGACTGAAGTCAAATGAGAGCATGAGAATGAGCTGCACCAGAAGTGAAGGCCTGGGGAAAGTCTTTGTACACTGCATACTCGGAGGTGCAAAAGATAATTTCCTAATAGCTACATTAAATACCCTGTTCTGCAATTTAAGAACATGACTTCCTATCGGTCCTTTGGGAAGTAATTATAGTAGCCTTCCTGGGAAAATGTTTAGAAAGATCAAACAAGGAAAGGGAAATGAGCTCCTATCTTTAGATAGGGTTCAGACAGCCAAAGGTATTGCAGTTGTAAGTGAGAAAAGAAAATGAAGATGAAGAAAGTTGGATGTGAAAAAAGATTTGATGTAAGATGAACAGGATAAAGAAGATCAAAAGTTTTAAACGTGAGCTGAACTTGAGGCTTCCACATGTTTGCCTGTGTGTGTACACAGGCTAAGAAAGTAGAATACACTATATCTAAAGATATAAAGTGTGTAGGTTAAAATTCAGCTAATACAATGCAGAAAGTATTTTTTCTTTTCATTAAAAGTGAATATTAAAGCATGTTTTTAGTAGAACCCAAACATTTATTTTATTCCATGTCACTTCTTAAATTAGTTAAATGATTTTTTACAAATATTACAAAAATATAAGTGACCAGTTTGGGGCAAAATGTGGAAGTTCAGACACTAATTTAACCTTGGAATAAGAACAGTCAGATAAAACTAGAGTGTTTTCTGGTGCAGTGACTGAGCTGGCACAGTGATTTAACTTGATTGAACATATTCATCCCTTACAGATGGCAGAACTGAAACTGCTTGAAGTCATTTGAGCTGCCAGTATTGAGATAGAAAAGATCCTTGAATTTCTATTGTGGAAAATGTGTGATACACAGAAGTAGCTTTCAAAGCAGTTCAAGGAAAAGAAGTTGCTCAGTCAAATTCAGAGAATGTCCATCGTTTTCAAAGTGACTACATAAAATTAGGGTCATGATCTACAGAATCGGTCTATGTCCGAACTGATTTGAGCTGGCTACACCTGCTCCAGAGAAGTGTCCTGATTTGCTGGTTTGAAAGACAGGAACGGAAGATGGCAGTTCAGGGATCTTTGTTTCCATGGGTGACTTTCATCCTCAGTAGAGACTTCTTTTAGAGAAATTCATAGTTGAAAGTGGCATAACATGAACCCTAAGTCATCTTCAAAAAGAATGTGAATTTCCTTAGGTAGTTCTAGCTTACCTCCAAGCTGACACAGCACTCCTAAACCAGATCATCAAACTGCTATAAGTGTAACACTTAAAGCTTCAGTCTTCAAAGTCATAACCATGGGGCATCACAGGTATATCTGAAGTTACCATTTTGTTATCCGTTGTTATGATTTTTTAATTCATATATTTCCCCATGAACTAATATAGCCTTTGCTTTCTCAGCAGTATTAAAAATGATCTCACTTTGAACCAAACCAGAAGTAGCAGGGTTATAGAGATAATTCAGGTTTAGCATAGGAAGTCCCTGTAGTCTAATAGGGTTACCTGTTGACATCTTACCACACAATCTAAAACAAGTTCTAATTCCATTTATACGTGTTATATTCACTGATTTACAACAAAAATTGTATGAAAGTATTGTGTATAAGTTACTATACAACATGAATTGTTATTACTACATTGAGATTTCTCATACAAAATCAGTACCCAATCACTATTTAAATTCTGGTAATTTTTAATTTATTATTTCCAGCCCATTAAGATCACACTCTATAACCCCAATCCCAAATATTACATATTTTCATCTATCTACTGGGCATCACACAGGTAGTTCAACTGAACATATTCAATTCTGAACAAATTCAACTGTTTATGAAATTACTCCCTAAATCTGATCTTTCTACTGTATTCCCTACCCATCTATCCAGTTGCCTAAGGCAGAAAGATTCCCTTGACTTTTCACTTTCACTTACCACCAACATCCAAAACAAACGTTAATTCCTTTTGATTCTACCTCTGACTTAGCTTTCCTATTTACCTACTTGCCTCCTTGCACTACCTCATTATTTTAATTCAGTACACTTTCCTTTCTCATGTGGATTATTAAAACAGCTTTCTACTTGGTCTCAACTTCCAAGAAACTCTTTCAAACTTTTTTCCCAAATTGGAGAGTGATTTTTATAAAATATTAAATTGTGATTCTGTCCTAATATTTCAATAATTCTCTATGCCTTACTTTGGATTCCCGCAAAAGTAGAACCTAAAACAAGAATTTACATGCAAGTAGCTTCTTTGGAAGATTATCCCAAGAAAAAGATGCCAGGGGCTGAGGAATAAAGGCAAGGAAGGGAGGTAAACATAATAAAGATTATGTTAACAGATCTGTTCCCATTGAATTGAGCTGGAGTTCAATCCTCCTGGGAAGCTGAGGGATAATGTAGAAAAGGTCTTGGAGTTTCCAACAGAGCAGTTTTTTTTTTTTTTTTTCAGATGTCTCTTACTGTGTAATAAACCTGTTTTTTTTTTTTTTTTTAGATGTCTGTTATTGTGTAATAAACCACCAAAAATGTAAAGGCTAAAGCACCTTTATTTTCTCTCACAGTCTTCCAGCTGACTAAGTTCAATTGGGTGATTCCTCTGCATCATGTCATTTCCAGTGCATCCTACTGATTAAAGACAACTACAAATCCAGGCTAGATGTGAAGACCAGACGCCTAAGTATTATTATACTGAGGGATCTGGTTCGTTGAAACGTTGGGGGAATGGGAGTTACCAATAACAGACCAGCATACTGGGTCATTAATTCTGTATCCATCACTATTTGATGGTTGCTTCTGAGGACACTAAGCTCGAGCAATGTGATTAGTCTGGAAAATGGAATAACTTTACTCTTAGATGACATAAGAAAAATAAATGCCCCCAGGTAAAGTCACAAGTTCCTACAGTATGTGCCCTTCAGTGTGTAGAGGAAAATGCTGAGTGAATATGGGAAGGCAAATGATGGCGTCTACAACAAAATTAAAAATATATATATAAACTAAATAAAAACAAAAAACATCTTAACGTGTCTTACAAAACCATTCAAGATATGTTCATCTTTCCATTTTTATCTCAATATGCAGATGTTAAACCATTGACTGCTCTCTTTTACATGACTTGCTTCTCTTTATTATCGTTTCTATTTTATCTTTTTTGAAAACCAACTTATTTCCTTCAGCTCTTATTTTTTCTTTAACACCTTTATTGGAGTATAATTGCTTTACAATGGTGTGTTAAGTTCTGCTGTATAACAAAGTGAATCAGCTATATGTATACAAGTATCCCCATATCTCCTCCCTCTTGTGTCTCCTTCCCACCCACCTTATCCCACCCCTCTAGGTGAACACAAAGTACCAAGCAATCTCCCTGTGTTATGCAGCTGCTTCCCACTGGCTATCTATTTTATATTTGATAGTGTATATATATCCATGCCAGTCTCTCACTTCGTCCCAGCTTACCCTTCCCCCTCCACATGTCCTCAAGTACATTATCTATGTTTTCGTCTTTATTCCTGTCCTGCACCTAGGTTCTTCAGAACCATTTTTTTTTTTTTTTTTTTACATTCTATATATATCTGTCAGCATACGGTATTTGTTTTTCTCTTTCTGACTTACTTCACTCTGTATGACAGTCTATAGGCCCATCTATCTCACTAAAAATAACTCAATTTCGTTTCTTTTTATGGCTGAGAAATATTCCATTGTATACATGTACCACATCTTCTTTATCCATTCATCTGTCGATGGACACTTAGGTTGCTTCCATGTCCTGGCTATTGTAAATAGAGCTGCAATGAACATTGTGGTGCATGACTCTTATTGAATTAGGATCTCCTCACGGTATATGCCCAGTAATGGGATTGCTGGGTCATATGGTAGTTATATTTTAGGTTTTTAAGGAACCTCTATATTATTCTCCATAGTGGTTGTATCAATATACATTCCCACCAACAGTGCAAGAGGGTTCCCTTTTGCCCACACCCTCTCCAGCATTTATTGTTTGTACAATTTTTGATGATGATCATTCTAACAGGTGTGAGGTGATACCTCATTGTAGTTTAGACTTGCATTTCTCTAATGATTAGTGATGTTGAGCATCTTTTCTTGTGTTTGTTGGCAATCTGTATATCTTCTTTGGAGAAATGTCTATTTAGGTCCTCTGACCATTTTTGGATTAGGATGCTTGTTTTTTTTTTATATTGAGCTGCATGAGCTGCTTGTAAATTTTGGAGATTAATCCTTTGTCAGTTTCTTCATTTGCAAATATTTTCTCCCATTCTGAGGATTATCTTTTCTTCTTGTTTATGGTTTCCTTTGCTGTGCAAAAGCTTTTAAGTTTCCTTAGGTCCCACTTGTTTATTTTTGTTTTTATTTCCATTTCTCTAGGAGGTGTGTCAGAAAGGATCTTGCTGTGATTTATGTTATAGAGTGTTCTGCTTATGTTTTCCTCTAAGAGCTTCATAATGCCTGGCCTTACATTTAGCTTTTAATCCATTTTGAGTTTATTTTTGTGTATGGTGTTAGAGAGTGTTCTCATTTAATTCTTTTACATGTAGCTGTCCAGTTTTCCCAGCACCACTTATTGAAGAGGTTGTCTTTTCTCCATTGTATATGCTTGCCTTCTTTACCAAAGGTAAGGTGACCATATGTGCATGAGTTTATCTCTGGGCTTTCTATACTGTTCCATTGATCTATATGTCTGTTCTTGTGCCAGTACCATACTATCTTGATTACTGTAGCTTTGTAGTATAGTCTGAAGTCAGGGAGCCTGATTCCTCCAGCTCCGTTTTTCTTTCTCAAGATTGCTTTGGCTATTCAGAGTGTTTTGTGTTTCCATACAAATTGTGAGATTTTTTGTTCCAGTTCTGTGAAAAATGCCATTGGTAGTTTAATAGGGATTACATTGAATCTGCAGATTGCTGCTTTGGGTAGTAGAGTCATTTTCACAATGTTGATTCTTCCAATCCAAGAACATGGTATATCTCTCCATCTGTTTGTATCATCTTTAATTTCTTTCATCAGTGTCTTATAGTTTTCTGGATACAGGTCTTTTGTCTCCTTAGGTAGGTTTATTTCTAGGTATTTCATTCCATATGTTTTAATGGTAAATATTTGTGTTTCCTTAATTTCTCTTTCATACTTTTCATCATAAGTGTACAGGAATGCGAGAGATTTCTGTGCATTAATTTTGTATCCTGCTACTTTACCAAATTCGTTGATTAGCTCTAGTAGTTTTCTGGTAGCAGCTTTGGGATTCTCTATGTATAGTATCATGTTTTCTGCAAACAGTGACCGTTTTATCTCCTCTTTTCTGATTAGGATTCCTTTTATTTATTTTTTGTCTCTGATTGCTGTGACTAAATCTTCCAAAACTATGTTGAATAATAGTAGTGAGAGTGGGCAACCTTGTCTTGTTCCTGATCTTAGCGGAAATGGTTTCAGGTTTTCACCATTGAGAATGATGTTGGCTGCCGGTTTGTCGTATATGGCCTTTATTATGTGGAGGTAGGTTCCCACTATACCTACATTCTTGAGGGTTTTTATCATAAATGGTGTTGAATTTTGTCTAAAGCTTTTTCTGCATCTATTGAGATGACCGTATGTTTTTTATCCATCAATTTGTTAATATGGTGTATCACATTGATTGACTTGCGTATATTGATGAATCCTTGCACTCCTGGGATAAACCTCACTTGATCATGGTGTATAATCCTTTCAATGTGCTGTTGTATTCTGTTTGCTAGTGTTTTGTTGAGGATTATTGAATCTATGTTCAGCATTGATATTGGCCTGTAGTTTTCTTTATTTGTGCCATCTTTGCCTGGTTTTGGTATCACGGTGATAGTGGCCTCGTAGTATGAGTTTGGGGGTGTTCTTCCCTCTGCTATATTTTGGAAGAGTTTGAGAAGGATAGGTGTTAGCTCTTCTCTAGATGTTTGATAGAATTCGCCTCTAAAGCCATCTGGTCCTTGGCTTTTGTTTGTTGGAAGATTTTAAATCACAGTTTCAATTTCAGTGCTTGTGATTGGTCTGTTTATATTTTCTATTTCTTCCTGGTTCAGTCTCCGAAGGTTGTGCTTGTCTAAGAATTTGTCCATTTCTTCCAGGTTGTCCATTTTATTGGCATATAGTTATTTGTAGTAATCTCTCATGATCCTTTGTATTTCTGCAGTGTCAGTTGTTACTTTTTCATTTCTAATTCTATGGATTTGAGCCTTCTCCCATGTTTTCTTGATGAGTCTGGCCAATGGTTTATCAATTTTGTTTATTTTCTCAAAGGACCAACTTTAATTTTATTGATCTTTTTTTTTTAAGTGATTAGCTCCTGCTCTTTTTTTTTTTAAGTGCCTTTTTCTTTTTTTTTTTTTAATTAATTAATTTATTTTATTTTTGTTTCTGTTTGGTCTTCATTTCTGTGCGAGGGCTTTCTCCAGTTGTGGCGGGTGGGGGCCACTCTTCATCGCGGTGTGCGGGTCTCTCACTGTCGCGGCCTCTCCCGTTGTGGAGCACGGGCTCCAGATGCGCAGGCTCAGTAGCTGTGGCTCACTGGCCCAGCCACTCTGCAACATGTGGGATCATCCCAGACCAGGGCTCGAACCCGTGTCCCCTGCATTGGCAGGCGGATTCTTAACCACTGCACCACCAGGGAAGCCCAATTTTATTGATCTTTGCTATTCTTTCCTTCACTTATTTTTCATTTATTTTTGATTTGTTCTTTATAATTTCTTTCCTTTTGCTATCTTTGGTTTTGTTGTCGTTGTTGTTGTTTTGCTTTCTCTAATTGCTTTAGGTGTGAGGTTAGGTTGTTTATTTGAGATGTTTCTTGTTTCTTGAGGTAGGATTGTATTGCTATAAACTTAGAAGTGCTTTTGCTGCATCCTTAGGTTTTGGGTTGTTGTGTTTTCATTGTCATTTGTTTCTAAGTATTTTTTGATTACTTCTTTGATTTCCTCAGTGATCTCTTGGTTATTAAGTAGTGTGTTGTTTAGCCTCCATGTATTCGTATTTTTTACAGATTTTTTCCTGTAATTGTTATCTAATGTCATAGTGTTGTGGTCTGAAAAGATACTTGATATGATTTCAACTTTCTTAAATTTACCAAGGCTTGATTTGAGACCCAAGATATGATCTATCCTAGAGTATGTTCCATGAGCACTTGAGAAGAAAGTGTAATCTGTTGTTTTTGGATGGTAGGTCCTATAAATATCAATTAAGTCCATCTTGTTTAATGTGTCATTGAAAGCTTGTGTTTCCTTTTTTCTTTTAATTTTGGATGATCTGTCTGATGGAGAAAGCAAGGTGTTAAAGTCCACTAAAATTTTTGTGTTACTGTCAATTTCCCCTTTTATGGCTGTTGGCATTTGTCTTATGTATTGAAGTGCTCCTATGTTGGGTGCATAAATATTTACAATTTTTATATCTTCTTTTTGGATTGATTCCTTGAAGATTAGGTACTGTCCTTCTTTGTCTCTTGTAATAGTCTTTTTTATAAAGTCTCTTTTTTCTGATATGAGAATTGCTACTCCAGCTTCCTTTTGATTTCCATTTGCATGGAATATCTTTTTCCATCCCCTCACTTTCAGTAGGTATGTGTCCCTAGGCATGTAGTGGGTGTCTTGTAGACAGCATATATATGGGTCTTGTGTTTGTATCCATTCATCCAGTCTATGTCTTTTGGTTGGAGCATTTAATCCATTTACATTTAAGGTAATTATTGATATGTATATTCCTATTACCATTTTCTTAATTGTTTTGGGTTTGTTTTTGTAGGTTTTTCCTTCTCTTGTGGTTTCTGCCTAGAGAAGTTCCTTTAGCATTTGTTGTAAAGCTGGTTTGGTGGTGCTGAATTCTTTTAGCTTTTGCTTGTCTGTAAAGGTTTTAATTTCTCTGTGAAATCTGAATGAAATCCTTGCTAGTACAGTAATCTTGGTTGTAGATCTTTCCCATTTATCACTTTAGCTATGTCCTGTCACTCCCTTCTGGCTTGCATAGTTTCTGCTGAAAGATCAGCTGGTAACCTTATGGGGATTCCCTGTATGTTATTTCTTGCTTTTCCCTCACTGCTTTTAATATTTTTTCTTTGTATTTAATTTTTGATAGTTTGATTAATATGTGTCTTGGCATGTTTCTCCTTGGATTTATCCTGTATGGGACTCTCTGTGCTTCCTGGACTTGATTGACTATTTCCTTTCCCATTTAGGGAAGTTTTCAACTATAATCTCTTCACATAATTATTCAGTCTTTTTTTTTTTTCTCTTCTTCTTCTGAGACCCCTATAATTCGAATGTTGGTGTGTTTCCTGTTGTCCCTGAGGTCTCTGAGACTGTCCTCAATTCTTTTCATTCTTCTTTCTTTATTCTGCTCTGCAGTAGTAATTTCCACTATTTTACCTTCCAGGTCACTTATCTGTTCTTCTACCTCAGCTATTCTGCTATTGATTCCTCTAGAGCATTTTAAATTTCATTTATTGTGTTGTTCATCATTGTTTGTTTACTCTTTAGTTCTTCTAGGTCCTTTTTAAATGTTTCTTGTATTTTTTCCATTTTATTCTCAAGGTTCTGGATCATCTTTCCTATCATTACTCTGAATTATTTTTCAGGTAAACTGCCTATTTCCTCTTCATTTGTTTGGTCTGTTGGGCTTTTACCTTGCTCCTTCATCTGCTGTGTATTTTTCTGTCTTCTCATTTTGCTTACTTTACTGTGTTTTTGGTCTCCTTTTTGCAGGCTGCAGGTTCATAGTTCCCATTGTTCTTGGTTTCTGCCCCCATTGTGTAAGGTTTGTTCAGTGGGTTGTGTAGGCTTCCTGGTGTAGGGGACTAGTTCCTGTGTTTTGGTGGATAAGGCTGGATCTTGTCTTTCTGGTGGGCAGGTGCACATCCAGTGGTGTGTTTTTGAGTGTCTGTGAACTTCTTATGATTTTAGGCAGCCTCTCTGCTAATGGACTGGTTTGTGTTTCTGTCTTGGTAATTGTTTGGCATGGGGTTTCCAGCACTGTATCTTGCTCATCGTTGAGTGGAGCTGGGTGTAGTGTTGAGATGGAGATCTCTTGGAGATTTCTCACTGATTGATATTACTAGTGGCCAGGAGGTCTCTGGTGGACCAATGTCCTGAACTCAGCTCTCTCACCTCATAGGCTAAGGCCTGACACCCAGCTGGAGCACTAAGACCCTGTCAGCCACACAGTTCAGAAGAAAAGGGAGAAAAAAAAAAAGACAGAAAAATAAAATAAAATTGAATTATTAAATAAATTTTTTTTAATATTATTAAAATATAAAAAATGAAAAAGTAATAAAAAAAAGAAGAGAGCAATCAAATCTATAAACAAATCCACCAATGATAAGAAGCACTAAAATCTATACTTAAAAAAAGAGAAGAAAACGGACAGACAGAACCCTAGGACAAATGGTAAAAGCAAATCTATACAGACAAAATCACACAAAGAAGCGTACACATACACACTCACAAAAAGAGAAAAAGGAAAAATATATATATATATAAAGCGAGCAACCAAATTAATAAACAAATCTACCAGTTATAATAAGCTCTAAATACTAAACTAAATAACCATAAAACCAGAAACAAATTAGATTCAGAAAGCAAACCTCAAGTCTACAGTTGCTCCGAAAGTCTACCACCTCAATTTTGGGATGATTTGTTGTCTCTTCATGTATTCCACAGATGCAGGGTACATCAGGTTGACTGTGGAGATTTAATCCACTGCTCCTGAGGCTGCACAGAGAAATTTCTCTTTCTCTTCTTTGTTCACACAGCTCCTGGGGTTCATCTTTGGATCTGGCCCTGCCTCTGCATGTAGGTCAACCTCTGGAGTCTGTTCTTCCCCCAGACAGGAGGGGGTTAAAGGAGCAGCTGATTATGTGTCTCTGGCTCACTCAGGCCAGGGAGGAGGGAGGGGTACAGAATGCGTGTCAGAGGCCAGCATGACATTGCAACAGCTGAGGTGTGCCGTGTGTTCTCCCAGGGAAGTTGTCCCTGGTTAGAGGGACCCTGGTAGTGGTGGGCTGCACAGGCTTCCAGGAGGGGAGGTGTGGGTAGTGCTCTGTGCTTGCACACAGGCTTCCTGGTGGCTGCAGCAGCAGCCTTAGAGTTTCATGCCCTTCTCAGTTGTCTGTGCTGATAGCCACATCTCACGCCTCTCTATGGAGCTTATTTAGGCAGTGCTCTGAATCCCCTCTCCTTGCACACCCCGAAAGAGTGGTCTCTTGCCCCTTAGGCAGTTTCAGAGTTTTTCCTAGACTCCCTCCCTGCTGGCTGTGGCATACTACCCCTTTCAGGCTGTGTTCATGCAGCCAACACCAGTCCTTTCCCTGGGATCTGATCTCCGAAGCATGAGACTCAGCTCCCAGCCCCCACCCACCCCAGCAGGTGAACAGACAAGTGTCTCGGGCTGGTGAGTGCTGGTCGGAACCGATCCTCTGTGCGGGAATCTCTCCGCTTTGCCCTCGGCACTCTTCTTGCTGTGTTCTCTTCTGTGGCTCTGAAGCTTCGCCCCTGTCCATTCCCCCATCTCCACCAGTGAAGGGGCTTCCTAGTGTGTGGAACCTTCTTCCTTCACAGCTCCCTGCCAGAGGTGCAGGTCCCATCCCTGTTCTTTTGTCTCTGGTTTTTCTTTTTTCTTTTGCCCTACCCAGGTGTGTGAGGAGTTTCTTGCCTTTTGGGAAGTCTGAGGTCTTCTGCCAGCATTCAGTAGGTGTTCTGTAGGAGTTGTTCCACATGTAGATATATTTTTGATGTATTTATGGGGAGGAAGGTGATCCCCATGTCTTACTCCTCCGCCATCTTGAAAGTCCCCTTCTTCATCTTTATTTAGGTTAAATTGACAAATAAAATTGTAAGATATTTAACTGTACATCGTGATGATTTTATAGACTTATACATTGCAAAAGAAATCATCCCATCTAGTTAATTAACACATCCATCACCCCATCACCTCACATATTTATCTTTTTTTTTTTTGATAAGAACATTTAAATTCTACTCTTTACAAATTCCAATTTTACTATTCAGTGTTATTATTTTTTATGTTCATTAAATTTACAAAGCAGTAGTCTCCTGCTTACTTCCCACTCAGATTTCTATTCACCACAATAATTTTTAGATTGTTTGGCTCTTTTAAAAAATATTTTCATTACATTTTTAAAAAATTTAATTATACCATCTTTGTTAATTTTTAAGTTTTAGATATTACTCATTAACTTCTCATTAAAACTATGAGCTACTCTCCCTCCTCTCCCCTCCCCTCCCCCTTCCCCCTCCATCAAACTTTTGGGTTGAAAAATTATTCAGTACTTACAATTATTATGGTTATGTAAATAACACATCCATATCATATATTGTGGTTATATTTTTCTTTTTTATAAAATCTTGATTTTTCACAGGAATGAACAATTGTTTTATTTGTTCCTTTGCATATTTTCCATTGTCCCTATGAACCAATTCTCACCCAGAAGCATGAATCACCTTGAAATATGCTTAAACCTATTGGATAATCTCTCAATTTTGTCTTGTTTTTCAAAACACCCCTTCTGAAGTTTTTGTCCTTCTTCTCCTTTTGGCTATGTTTTCTACCAGCCTGCTGCCACAGATCTTATTCTCAGACTTTTCTTTATCCTTATCATCCTGAGGATTTTCTTTGTCTGTTGTCTGAGTTGTAGCCACTATTTCATGCATGATGGGTCTTCTTTGTTAGACATCTCCCTCACTTTGTTGGAACACGTCCCAACTTTTCAGTTGTGTGAGTTTCTTACAACACACATGCCTGATGATGTTCTTCTAATCTCACATGTGAGTAAGTAATAGTTTATATTTTTATGTGGAAAGGGTTCTTAATTTGAATTTTTAGGACATTTTCATGATTGTCATCTTGTTGTTCAGAAAACCTTTCTGAGGGCTTCCCTGGTGGTGCAGTGGTTGAGAATCTGCCTGCTAATGCAGGGAACACGGGTTCGAGCCCTGGTCTGGGAAGATCCCACATGCCGTGGAGCGACTAGGCCTGTGAGCCACAATTGCTGAGCCTGCACGTCTGGAGCCTGGAATTTGTGCTCCACAACAAGAGAGGCAGCGATAGTGAGAGGCTTGTGCACTGTGATGAAGAGTGGCCCCCACTTGCTGCAACTAGAGAAAGCCCTCGCACAGAAACGAAGACCCAACACAGCCATAAATAAATAAATAAATAATAAATAATAAATAAATAAAATTAAAAAAAAAAAAAGAAAACCTTTCTGAGTCATTGGTTTTACTGTTGGTCTTTTCATATCTATAAGTTTTTTTCTTTTGTCATAGAGAGTTTTCCCAAATCCCTGCATAGGATGTAGAGGTCAAGCTGCTAGTGTTCTCAGTCAAATTGAGGGAAAGTTTAGTAGTCTCCATACTTACTGAATAGAATTTCACTGATTTCCTTTTTTAGTACAGTGCCTCTACTTCTTCTGCTGAGCCTAGTTTTCCTTAGTCCCACTTACTGAATAGAATTTCACTAATCTCTTTTTAAATATAGTGCCTCTACTTCTTCTTCTGAGCCTAGTTTTCCTGAGTCCCACTTACTGAATAGAATTTCACTGAATCCGTTTTTTAGTACAGTGCCTCTACTTCTTCTGCTGAGCCAATATTCCTGAGTCCCAAATGTATCTTGTTCTTTTGAGTTGGGGAGGGGATGTTTTCTGTCTTTTCAGTCTGGAATGAGAATAATGCAGTGTACTGAAGTTGTATAGAAGCTTTTACTCTTGTTTTCCACCTTAACTGCACTGCTACTTTGAAAGATACTTGTTCCTTCTAATGTCTGACTCTTTCTGGGGTTCTGACATTCAACTTAGCCTGTTTGAGAATTTCTCCCAACTTCCACCTTCATGTTTAGGCTTCTCTCATCTGCTTAGTCTATTTCCTCTTGTCTAGCTGCATAGTTTTCCAACATTCTTTTGGCTGTGTTCTCCCAGCACACTGATTTATTCTAAACTTCATTTTAGTAAAGATATATATGTATATACATATATATCTTTATAGCCATGCTATCCACTCTGAAATTGTGTGGTAATGTGTATAATGTCCTTCAGGAACATCCTCACCTCCCCGTGACTGAGTCAGGTGTCCTGCTACCTGGTAACTTACCAGACTATTAACTGATTACATCTTTGTATCCCCAGTTGACTGCAAGCCCTTGAAGAACAGAAATAGTGTCTTTCTCCCTATTATATCCTCAGGTCCTGACACAGTGTTTTGTGTAATATGGGCCCACAATAAGTATTTGTTAATTATCAAATGATTATATTGTGATGCAAACACTACCCTTAACAATCTTAATCATTGTGTTCTTCAGCCAATTTATTAGAACCAGGACTATTCTCATCTGAAACAACTTGAAATGCAATCAAACCATTTCTTCTTTCATGTTATTCCTCAATAAATTGTCACCATTTTCTGTTAACTATTCAAATGTCAACAAAATGTATATTAGGCACTACTTGTTCAGTGATTATCTACCTGGACTAACTACAAAAGGAATTACCCTCTCAGAGCTAAATTTTAGTAAGGGAAATGGGACAAGTACATAAAAAGTGACAATATCATTTATTCATGCTTCCAGTTTTTCATTCATGAAACAAATAAATATTGAAGACATACCCTGTGCCCAGCATTGTTCTAAGTGCTGGGGAGATGGTGGTAAACAGAACATACAAAATGCCTATGATTCTGTGGCTTATGTTGTAGCCGAGGAAAACAGAAAATAGATAAACACATAATCACCCAAATGGTGATAAGTCCTATGGAGAAATGTGTAATGAGTAAAGTGATAGAACAGGCAGAGGAGAAGGCTTCCTACTTTATGTGGGCTGGACTACGAAGGTCTCACTGTGGGAGGATGTTGAGCAGGAGCCGAAAGAAGAAGAGAAATGAGTTGTTTGGATTTCGCAAGGAAAAGCATTCTAGGTACTGAGAAGCATGTGCCAAGGTGAGCCAGGCTTGTCAGCAGAACAATGAGAAAGGCTCTAGCCCGAGAGCATTGACAACGGGGTGACCAAAGGCTGAGCTCAGAAAGGTAATGGGGCCTGTCTACACAGGTCCTCAGAAAACTCAAATCTTTGACCTTCTCACTGACTTAAATGAGAAGACTGGATGATTTTGAGTAGAGTCATGAGGAGACCTAGTTTATCTTTTGAAAGGATAACTTTTTCCTCGATGGTGCCATCTTGGAAAAAGGGACTGGCACAGCTGTGGGAAAGGCACAAAGTCCTGCTCAGCCCAAAGGGAAAGAGCCTCAAGCCACTCAGGGAAAACACCCAGGACACAGAAAAAATTAGGCATAAAATATGGGTCAATTAAGTTAATGCAGGATCACCCTCTTTAAAATCCTGGGATTATAGCTCCATGGCACTCACTTGTGGACAACTCCCAGCTTCCTTGAGACCAGGGTCTTACTCTCACGGACTCCATGAGACAAGATTTGCTGAGTCATAAGATAAAGGAAACATCTGAAACTTTAAGAATTGCTGCACAATATCTATCATTAGATTGACTACCTTGCACATATGTGATATCTGAAGATTTCTACATACTGCTTCTAAGTTTAAAAAAAGAAGATAATTACTAAAAATGGTACTTAGCTTAATATCTTAAAAATGTTGTAGCCCATTAAGTATAGGAAGGATGCACGGAAAATAATAGTTTCCATAGTTGAAATCTGTTAATAAATCCTCCTTTTATTCTCCTGGCTAGGAAGCCAAAATTCTTCATACTTATCTCCCTATATATTCCTACTCAGACTTTGAAACTTTTGATTATTTCTTCAATACTTCTTTTTAACTCATGCTATCAATAGGTTGTAGAGTTCAGAACTTACTTCTAGAGACATTTTATTGGCATTTATAAATGTGGGAGAATGATCCACTCAGTATTAAGTTCTGGGACTCTAAAGACTTGAAAAAGAGCGTGTGTGTGTATGTGTGTGTGTGTGTGTGTGTGTGTGTGTGTGTGTGTGTGACACTTTATTATATTAACTAATTTCTAGCTTGTTATCTTTTATAGGCACCAACTTTTTTCTCATTTTTACAGTGAATTAGGAGAAGGGGTATATCTAACAATAATAGGGACCCAACAATATCGTTCTGGTTCTTGTGATGTTTTTGAGGGAATGGGTGTTTTCTTATATTCGTCAGGCCACCTATTGTTACAAATAGACACATACAAAGAGTGGTTAATTCTCGTTCACTTAATATGTGTAATTTGTGTAATTAACTGTGGTTTAAAACACAAAATAATCATCTCATCACTTTGTTCATGCTATTGTCTCTGTGTGCACCCACTGATCTTAACAAGCCACCAGAACAACAACCCTGTGCCCTCAGCACAGATCTACATTGTTCTTCTCATTATAGGCCTATTATCTTTGCAACATAAATAAATCTTTTTCCACACAGAAAAGGCCTCCCTAGAATACTAATAATTCCACATAGAAACACCTGAGTAGAACAGTGACACAGAGCTGTATTCATGGTTTACTTTGAGTTCAGTAGTAAATGAGACTGCAGTTTCCAAATGAATTCCCTTATTTTATGACCTGTCCACTGCAGCCAACTCTGTATCCAAGCCAATTTGCTCATTTGGTTATAGGCTGGTTCAAATAAAGTGAGTAGTGTGTTTGATTTCCATATGGGCTACTTAGCTGTGCCAAGAGAAATCCTACAATACCCATAAGCTGTATTATAACTGCAGCCCACCATCTTATAGATACACACATGTGGTCACAAGGAAATGAGATTAAATATGAGAATTATAATTACAACTTATTGTATTATTTCCATGTACCAACTTCTGCTCTAATTGACTTACAGAAAAACAAACAAAAAACACTCCTGTATTCCTTAGAGCAGCCAGCCACCAGAGGAAGATAATATCATATATGAGGAAATGGAGGAAAATTAAACAAACTGTCTCAATCCATAAGGCTGGTAAATTGCACAGTTGGGATTTTAACCCAGGCAGTTTGGCTACAATTGTGCAATATATGTCTTTAGCAAACCCCCTACTAATGATGTCCATGAACCTTCTATATGAAAACCAGGATACAACTGGCCTTGAAGAACCTATGCCTTCATTCTCCTCCAATTTGATATTTTAAGTGTCCCCTTAGTATCTTAACTAAAGTGTGTTAAAAATTAAAAGAAAATATTTATCAATGTTACTATTTGTAAAATATATGTAAGATACTATTTATTAAATTCAGGTATCTAAGGTGAGTTGACTACAAGCTGAAGTTGCTTCTTCTATAGGATTTGGGGTCACCTAAAATGTGATAAAAGCAGTAAGACTTACATTGAAGAGTTATGTATATATTTATTTTTTAAATTTTAAATTATTGAAAGGTTAAATAAGTATAATTAATACATATATGTAGAAATACTTATTTTAATTTTTTTATCTGCATCTTCCCACAAAAAAAAATGTGCTCTGTGAGAATGGGATTTTTTATATCTTTTAGTCACTGTTGTGTCCATAGCGTAGCCTAAACACTATCATATAGTTAAAACTCAAAAATATTTATTAAATAAATGAGTAAATTCTCTATATAAAATCCCAGAGAGTGATAGGAAACATGCTATTCTTAACCTAATCATTGTGCTCAGAGAATTAGACAATATAAAAATATGGTTATCCCAGGCTAAGTTATTTATCTTCCCTTGTGATCAGGAAGAAGCAGGTGCCGTTACTGAAAGAAAAGGTGGAACTGAGGCTAGAGATAAAGCCCACAAAAACAAGCAAGCAAGTAAGAAGCATACAAAAGCCAGTAGCTCTCTAATTGTCTCTTTGGAATTGAATTTCATAAATAGAATTTTTATGTTTACAAAATATATACCAATATTTCACCCCATATAAAATTGCAAATATTTTCCTACCCTCCCCATAGGATATACCCATGCCTAGCTATGGTGTATAGATAGCTCTTAGGAGAGACCCTCTGGATGACCAGCCTGCCATTCAGTCAGATTTAGATATGTCACCTTGTGATATATATCCAGTGAATCTTGACAAGGCTGTCTAATCTGCCGAATACAGTGCAAACCTGACTTCTGTTAAAATAAGTAGAGTTCCGTAAACCTGGATTGTTTACTTTGTATAAGCAGTAAAGCCCAATTCCTGGAAAAATCACAATCAAGTAAAAATTTATCCAATTCTTAGCATTTAGTCCAGACATTGTCAGCCAATTAGCATCACTTAGAGACTTTGCTCTCTACATATGGGACAGAGATTGCCATTTTCTGCCTAAAAAAAAAAAAAAAAAAGGATACTGCCTTTTCCAACCTTCTTCCTTACCTTACATAGCATAACCTGCATTTTCTGCCTGGCAGTAAAACTTTTCCTCAGCATTCTATCTTTGGACCCACAGTCTTTATTTTCTTTTGAAATAGCAAACTATTCAATAAATGGCAAAACTGTGTACCTCACCACCAAATGCAATCACAATAAATTTTTATATACAAAATGGAGAAATAGGAAGCAATACACAGTGGTCACCAGCAAGAAACATATTCCTGGCATCAAGGGTATATATATATATTTTTGCAATCATGTTTGTGGTGGTGGAGAGAACCCATATGCCAAGGATTCTGGTTTACCCTGCTCTTACTAGCTAGGATGTTCTTTTATGCACTGTCAACATCACAGTAAGTAGAGTGGCAGATTATTATTTTGAAAGTGATACTATTTAGAAGGCTATTTCCTGTTGGATTAGTTATAAGCAATTACAGGATGCTTTAAATATTGAGAAATATTATGCTCCTTTTTGCCAGAACTGGGTTTCTCAAAACAAGTCCCTTAATATCCTATGTGGCCATCTATCATTTTCAATCTGAAGGACTCCATTGTTTCATAATCAGTATTAGACTTCATGTTAAGAAGGTGATATCTGAGTGTGCACACCAAACCACCAGCCCTCAGGTCAATGGCTCCCACCTTAGTCTCTACCGTAGACTGACATGAAACAACACACTCCCATGAGAAGCAGTGATACTTGGCTTTCTGACACCCAGGACACTTCTACATGGATTTTCTTTATTGGGAGAGAAATTCACAAGGAGAAGGTCTAAAAATAAGTCTGGAAGTCGCTCCACCCCTCCAGCTTTCTCAAATTTCACCATTTCTAGCCTTCCACTTGTCAGCTGTCTGGAAGCACTGAGCAGAGGCATAAAGAATCTTTATAGGAAACTATATAAATCTCTTATTTTTGCTTTCAGGTAGCCAATTTATGTCGGAGTCTGTTGTATTCCTGTATACCTGTACTGCATTACTGCATTTCACAAAAAGTAACAAACAAAATACAATAACCAGACACTTTTATACTATGTCCTCTAAACATATGTCTTGTAAAAAAAAAAAAAAAAAAAAAAAAAAAAAAAAAAAAAAACCTGTGTAATAATGATGTAAATAAATCTACAAAACTCTACCAAGGGAAATAAAAGAGGAACTGAAGAAATAGAAAAGCCATATTCCTGGATGAGAAGATTTAATGTTATCTGTTTTCCCTGAAGTAATTTATAAATTCAACACAGAACAAATTTTAAAGAAATTGTCAAGTTGACTCTAAAATTCAGCTGGGAGATAAAATGTTAAGAATATCCAAAAAACCATGAAAAAAAATGAATGGTAGGTAAATAGTCATACCAGATATAAATATTTATATAAAAGGTATAAACATATATATCAAATTAAAATATAATACAGTAATTAAAACGATTGTCATCCTTTGAAGGCAAGGCAAAGAGATAAACAGAAGCTTGAAAAGCAAAACAGACGGGGAGACCTTCAAGATGGCAGAGGAGTAAGATATTGAGATCACCTTCCTCCCCACAAATACATCAGAAATACATCTACATGGGGAAAAACTCCTACAGAATACATACTTAAAGCTGGCAGAAGACCTCACACTTCCCAAAAGGCAAGAAATTCCCCCATGTACCTGGGTAGGGCAAAAGAAACAAGAAAAAAATAGAGAAAAAAGAATAGGGACAGGACCTGCACGAGTGAGAGGGAGCTGTGAAGGAAGAAAAGTTTCCACACACTAGGAAGCCCCTTCACTGGCGGAGACGGGGGCTGGGTGGGGTGGAAGCTTCAGAGTCACAGAGGAGAGTGCAGCAACAGGGGTGCAGAGGGCAAAGTGGAGAGATTCCCACACAGAGAATGGGTGCATAGCAGCACTCACCAGCCCGAGAGGCTTGTCTGCTCACCCCGCTGGGGTGGGTGGGGGCTTGGAGCTGAGGCTCGGGCTTCAGAGCTCAGATCCAGAGAGAGGACTTGGGTTGGCTGCGTGAACACAGCCTGAAGGGGTCTAGTGCACCACAGCTAGCCTGGAGGGAGTGCGGGAAAATCTCTGGAACTGCCTAAGAAGCAAGAGAACATTGTTTTGGGGTTTGCAAGGAGAGGGGATTCAGAGCACCACCTAAAGGAGCTCCAGAGATGGGCGCGAGCTGCAGCTATCAGCATGGACACCAGAGATGGGCATGAGACATTAAGGCTGCTGCTGCAGCCACCAAGAAGCCTGTGTGCAAGCACAGGTCACTATCCACACCTCCCCTCCTGGGAGTCTGTGCAGCCTGCCACTGCCAGGGCCCCGTGATCCAGGGGCAACTTCCCCAGGAGAACACATAGCACCCCTCAGGCTGTTGCAACGTTTTGCTGGCCTCTGCAGCCACAAGCTCACCCCGCATTCTGTACCCCTCCTTCACCCTGGCATGAGTGAGACAGAACCTCCTAATCAGCTGCTCCTTTAACCCCATCCTGTCTGGGTGAGGAAGAAATGTCGTCAGGTGACCTACATGCAGAGGCAGGACCAACCCAAAGCTGAACACCAGGAGCTGTGCGAACAAAGAAGAAAAAGGGAAATTTCTCCCAGCAGCCTCAGGATCAGTGGATTAAATCTCCACAATCAACTTGATGTACTCTACATCTGTGGAATACCTGAATAGACAACGAATCACCCCAAAATTGAGGTGGTAGACTTTGGGAGTGAATGTAGACTTGGGGGTTGCTTTCTGCATCTAATTTGTTCCTGGCTTTATGTTTATCTTAGTCTAGTATTTAGAGTTTATTATCATTGGTAGATTTGATTATTGATTTGGTTGCTCTCTTCCTCCTTTTTTTTAAATATATAGATATATATACATATATTTTTCCTTTTTCGCTATTTGTGAATGTGTATGTGTATGCTTCTTTGTGTGATTTTGTCTGTATAGCTTTGATTTTATCATTTGTCCTAGGATTCTCTCTGTCCGTGTTTTTTTTTTTTTTTTTTTTTAATATAGATTTTAGTGCTTGTTATCATTGGTGTATATCTTTTTTGGTTTGGTGGCTCTCTTCTTTCTTTCTTTTCTTTTTTTTAAATTTTCTTATTACTTTTTAATTTTAAAAAAAATTAATAATTATTTTTTATTTTAATTATTTTACTTTATTCTATTTATTATTTTTTTCTTTCTTTTTTTTATCCCTTTTCTTCTGAGCCGTGTGGCTGACAGGGTCTTGGTGCTCCAGCTGGGTGTCAGGCCTGTGCCTCTGAGGTGGGAGAGTCAAGTTCAGGACATTGGTACTCCAGAGACCTCTCGGCTCCACATAATATCAAA
Source organism: Balaenoptera physalus (assembly GCF_965194825.1). Classification (NCBI taxonomy): domain Eukaryota; kingdom Metazoa; phylum Chordata; class Mammalia; order Artiodactyla; family Balaenopteridae; genus Balaenoptera; species Balaenoptera physalus. The sequence continues at coordinate 105,415,881 of NC_138888.1, forward strand.
TGGTGAAAGCTCTCCCAGAGCTCTCCATTTGAACGCTAAGAAGCAGCTCTACTCAACGGTCAGCAAGCTACAGTGCTGGACATCCTATGCCAAACAACTAATCAGACAGGAAAACAACACCACCCATTAGCACAGAGACTGCCTAAAATCATAATAAGGTCACAGACACCCCAAAACACACCATCGGACATGGTTCTGCCCACCAGTAAGGCAAGATCAAGCCTCATCTACCAGAACACATGCACTAGTCCTCTCCACCAGGAAGCCTACACAACCCACTGAACCAACCTTAGCCACTGGGGGAAGACACCAAAAACTACAGAAACTACGAACATGCAGCCTGAAAAAAGCAGACCAAAAACACAGTAAGTGAAGCAAAATGAGAAGACAGAGAAACACACAGCAGATGAAGGATCAAGGTAAAATCCCACCACACCGAACAAATGAAGAGTAAATAGGCAGTCTACCTGAAAAAGAATTCAGAATAATGATAGTAAAGATTTTCCAAAATATTGGAAATAGAATGGAGAAAATACAAGAAATGTTTAACAAGGACCTAGAAGAACTAAAGAACAAACAAACAATGATGAACAACACAATAAATGAAATTAAAAATTCTCTAGAAGGAATCAATAGCAGAATAATTAAGGTAGAAACTGGATAAGTGACCTGGAAGATAAAATAGTGGCAATAACTACTGCAGAGCAGAATAAAGAAAAAAGAATGAAAAGAATTGAGGACAGTCTTAGAGACATCTGGGACAACATTAAATGCACCAACATTCATTCGAATTATAGGGGTCCCAGTAGAAGAGAAAAAGAAAGGAACGGAGAAATTATTTGAAGAGATTATAGTTGAAAACTTCCCTATATGGGAAAGGAAATAATCAAGTCCAGGAAGTGCAGAGAGTCCCATACAGGATAAATCCAAGGAGAAACATGCCAAGAAACATATTAATCAAACTATCAAAAATTAAATACAAAGAAAGAGTATTTAAAACAACAAGGGAAAAACAACAAAAAATATACAAGGGATTCCCCATAAGGTTAACAGCTGACCTTTCAGCAGAAACTCTGCAAGCCAGAAGGGAGTGGCAGGACATAATTAAAGTGATGAAAGGGAAGAACCTACCACCAAGATTACTCTACCAAGAAGGGTCACATTCAGATTCAACAGAGAAATGAAAACCTTCACAGAGAAGCAAAAGCTACGAGAATTTAGCAATACCAAAACAGCTTTACAGTAAATGCTAAAGGAACTTCTCTAGGCAGGAAACACAGGAGAAGGAAAAGACCTACAATTACAAACCCAAAACAATTAGGAAAATGGTAATAGAAACATACATATCAAAAATTACCTTAAATATAAATGGATAAAATGCTCAAACAAAAAGTCATAGACTGGCTCAATGGATACAAAAACAAGACCCACTTGTTTTTGTCTTGTATATATGCTGTCTACAAGAGACCCACTTCAGACCTAGGGACACATACAGACTGATAGTGAGGGACTAGAAAAAGATATTCTATGCAAATGGAAATCAAAAGAAAGCTGGTGTAGCAATTCTCATATCAGACAAAACAGACTTTAAAATAAAGACTATTACAAGAGACAAAGAAAGACACTATATAATGAACAAGGGATCGATCCAAGAAGAAGGTATAACAATTGTAAATATTTATGCACCCAACATAGGAGCACCTCAATACATAAGGCAAATGCTAACAGCCATACAAGGGGAAGTAGACAGTAACACAATCATAGTAGGGGACTTTAACACCCCACTTTCATCAATAGACAGATCATCCAAAATGAAAATACATAAGGAAACACAAGCTTTAAATGACACATTAAACAAGATGGACTTAATTGATATTTATAGGACATTCCATCCAAAAACAAGAGAATACACTTTCTTCTCAAGTGCTCATGGAACATTCTCCAGGATAGATCATATCTTGCATCACAAATCAAGCCCTGATAAATTTAAGAAAATTTAAATCATATCAAGTATCTTTTCTCAACACAATGCTAGGTGACTAGATATCAATTACAGGAAAAAATCTGTAAAAAAGGGAAACACTTGGAGGCTAAACAATGCACTACTTTATAAGCAAGAAATCACTGTAGAAATCAAAAAATACCTAGAAACAAATGACAATGAAAACACGACAACCCAAAACCTATGGATGCAGCAAAAGCAGTTCTAAGAGGGAAGTTTATAGCAATACAATCCTACCTCAAGAAACAAGAAACCACTCAAATAAAAAACCTAACCTTATATCTAAAGCAACTAGAGAACGAAGAAGTAGAACAACAACAAAAAACAAAGTTAGCAGAAGGAAAGAAATCATAAAGATCAAATCAGAAATAAATGAAAAAGAAATGAAGGAAACAATAGCAAAGATCAATAAAACTAAAAGCTGGTTCTTTGAGAAGATAAACAAAATTGATAAACCATTATCCAGACTCAACAAGAAAAGAAAAGAGAAGACTCAAATCAATAAAATTAGAAATGAAAAATGAGAAGTAATAACTTATACTGCAGAAACACAAAGGATCATGAGAGATTACTACAAGCAACTCTATGCCAATAAAATGGACAACCTGGAAGAAATGGACAAATTCTTAGAAAAGCACAGCCTTCTGAGACTGAACCAGGAAGAAATAGAAAATAGAAACAGACTAATCACAAGCACTGAAATTGAGAATGTGATTAAAAATCTTCCAAGAAACAGAAGTCCAGGACCAGATGGCTTCACAGGCGAATTCTATCAAACATTTAGAGAAGAACAAACACCTATCCTTCTCAAACTCTTCCAAAATATAGCTGAGGGAGGTACACTGCTAAACTCATTCTGCGAGGCCACCATCACCCTGATACCAAAACCAAAGATGTCACAAGGAAAGAAAACTACAGGTCAATATCACTGCTGAACATAGATCCAAAAATCCTCAACAAAATACTGGCAAACAGAACCCAACAGCACATTAAAAGGATCATATACCATGATCAAGTGGGGTTTATCCCAGGAATGCAAGGATTCTTCAGTATACACAAATCAATCAATGTGATAAACCATATTAACAAATTGAAGGAGAAAAACCTTTTGATCAACTCAATAGATGAAGAAAAAGCTTTTGACGAATTTCAATACTGATTTATGATAAAAGAAAAAAAAAAAAAAACTCTAGAAAGTGGCATAGATGGAACTTACCTCAACACAATTAAGCTCATATATGAGAAACCCACAGCCAACATCGTTCTCAATGGTGAAAAACTGAAACCATTTCCTGTAAGATCAGCAACAAGACAAGGTTTTTCACTCTCACCACTATTATTCAACATAGTTTTGGAAATTTTAGCCACAGTATTTAGGGAAGAAAAAAAAATTAAAATCCCAAATCTGAAAAGAAGAAGTAAAGTTCTCACTGCTTGCAGATGACATGATACTATATATAGAGAATCCTAAATATGCTACCAGAAAACTACTAGAGCTAATCAATGATTTGGTAAAGTAGGAAGATACAAAATCAATGCACAGAAATCTCTTGCATTCCTATACACTAATGATAAAAATTCTGAAAGAGATATTAAGGAAACACTCCCATTTACCACTGCAACACAAAGAATAAACTATCTAGGAATAAACCTACCTAAGGAGACAAAAGACCTCTATGCAGGAAATTATAAAACACTGATGAAAGAAATTAAAGATGATACAAACAGATGGAGAGATATACCATGTTCTTGGATTGGAAGAATCAACGTTGTGAGAATGACTATACTACCCAAAGTAACCTACAGATTCAGTGCAATCCCTATCAAACTACCAATGGCATTTTTCACAGAAGTAGAACAAAAAATTTCACAATTTTTATGGAAACAAAAATGACCCCGAATAGCCAAAGCAACCTTGAGAAAGAAAAATGGAGCTGGAGGAATCAGGCTCCTGGACTTCAGATTCTACTACAAAGCTACAGTAATCAAGAGAGTATGGTACTGGCACAAAAACAGAAATATGGATCAATGGAACAGAATAGAAAGCCCAGAGATAAACCCACGTACATATGGTCACCTTATTTTTGTTAGAGGATGCAAGAATATACAATGGAGAAAAGACAGCCTCTTCAATAAGTGGTGCTGGGAAAACTGGACAGCTACATTAAAAGAATGAAATTAGAACACTCCCTGACACCATAAACAAAAAGAAACTCAAAATGGATTAAAGACCTAAATTCAAGGCCAGACACTATAAAACTCTTATGGGAAAACATAGACAGAGTGCTCTATGACATAAATTACAGCAAGATCCTTTTTGTCCTACCTCTTGGAGAAATGGAATTAAAAACAAAAATATACAAAGGGAGCTAATGAAACTTAAAAGCTTTCAGCAAAGGAAACCATAAACAAGATGAAAAGACAACCCTCAGAATGGGAATAAATATTTGCAAGTGAAGCAACTGACAAAGGATTAACCTCCAAAATTTACAAGCATCTCATGCAACTCAATATCAAAAAAATAAAGAACACAATCCAAAAATGGAAAGAAGACCTAAATGTACATTTCTCCAAGCAACATATACAGATTGCCAACAAACACATGGAAGAATGCTTAACATCACTAATCATTAGAGAAATGCAAATCAAAACTACAATGAGGTATCACCTCACACCAGTCAGATTGGCCATTATCAAAAAATCTACAAACAATAAATGCTGGAGAGGGTGTGGAGAAAAGGGAACTTTCTTTCACTATTGGTGGGAATGTAAGTTGATACAGCCACTATGGAGAACAATGTGGAGGTTCCTTTAAAAACTAAAAATAAAACTACCATACGACCCAGCAATCCCACTACTGGGTATATACCCTGAGAAAACCATAATTCTAAAAGAGTCATTTACTGCAATGTTCATTGCAGCTCTATTTACACTAGCCAGGACATGGAAGCAATCTAAGTGTCCATCGACAGATGAATGGATAAAGAAGATGTGGCACATAAATACAGTGGAATATTACTCAGCCATAAAAAGAAACGAAATTGAGTTATTTGTAGTGAGGTGGATGAAATTAGATACTGTCATACAGAGTGAAGTTAAGTCAGAAAGAGAAAAACAAATACCGTATGCTAACACATATATATGGAATCTAAAAAAAAAAAAAAAAAGGTTCTGAAGAACCTAGGGGCTGGACAGGAATAAAGTTGTAGACATAGAGAATGGACTTGAGGACTCGGGGCGGGGGAAGTGTAAGCTGGGATGAAGTGAGAGAGTTGCATGGACTTATATATACTACCCAATGTAAAATAGATAGCTAGGGGGAAGCAGCCGCATAGCACAGGGAGATCATCTCTGTGCTTTGTGACCACCTAGAGGTGTGGGATAGGGAGGGTGGGAGGGAGGGAGATGCAAGAGGGAAGAGATATGGGGACATATGTATATTTATAACTGATTCACTTTCTTAAAAAGCAGAAACTAGGGCTTCCCTGGTGGCGCAGTGGTTGAGAATCTGCCTGCTAATGCAGGGGACACGGGTTCGAGCCCTGGTCTGGGAAGATCCCACATGCCGCGGAGTGGCTGGGCCCGTGAGCCACAGCTACTGAGCCTGCGCGTCTGGAGCCTGTGCCCCACAACGGGAGGGGCCGCGATAGTGAAAGGCCCGCGCACCGCGGTGAAGAGCGGTCCCCGCACCGCGATGAAGAGTGGCCCCCACTTGCCGCAACTAGAGAAAGCCCTCGCGTGAACCGAAAGACCCAGCACAGCCAAAAATAAAAATAAATAAATAAAAATAAAAAGTAGCTATAAAATTAAAAAAAAAAAAAAAAAGCAGAAACTAACACACCATTGTAAAGCAATTATACTCCAATAAAGATGTGAAGAAAAAAAAAACAAAAACAGACCTAAGCATTCATGTTTAAAATATAACCAAGTTGACCTTTCAAAGACATAGTACAGACATTTTAATAGATAGTGTTAGGACAATGGTCTATCTACTTGGAAAAAAAGAAATATGAATTGTATCATATATAAATATATATAATTCTAGTTGCTCTAAAGAGTTAAAAATAAAATATCGTATAAAGGAAGGGGGCAAATGTTAAGCCTGTGTTGTCACTGGTTTGAACCCCTTAGAAAAAACCAAAACACTTGGTAACACATAGCAAGGAATCTATCTTTCTAACTCAGGACCTTACCCCTCTCGGCACCTCAAACCAGTTTCACATTTCAGAATCTGTCTGTTGCAATATTGCTCAGGCTTTTGCACCACTGGAAAAAAGGGGTGTGGAGGGTATTAAGAATAACAAACTCCAGGTACTGTAGCACTGTCAGAGCTCTCTTTTTCTCTGTCTCTAATGCTGCTTAACCCTTTGTGTCAGCATCATTGTCTCCTGAGGTGGGTGCCCTTCTTTTCATTCCAGCAAATAAGCAGTTCTGTATTTTATTCATGTATTTTAGTGATCCTAGATGATAAAAGATTATTTTTCAATGTCGAGTATATAAAATGCTTGGAAAGAACTCATATTTCCCTAGTTCAGATCCATTGTTTATACCTTAATTTATCATTGAGATCTGGTACAGGGTAGCTAGATCTACATCTATATATCTATATCTATCTATCTATCTATCTATCTATCTATCTATCTCTCTATCTATCTCTCTATCTATATCTATCTGTATATCTATATATCTATATCAATATATCTATATCGATCTATATATCTATATATATCTATATCTCTCTATATATAGATATCTATATCTATATTGATATATCTCTATCTCTATATCTATATCTACATCTATATTTATATCTTTTATTTATATATATATAAACTAACTATAGCCCAAAAAATCCTGCATAAATAAAAACATAAAATCTCAGTAAACCAGAACTGTTCACTTAGGCTTCAGGTTTGAGGGCTGCCCATCTTGTCTGGTTTGGTCAGCCTGCTGCATGCATCTCTCACCTTCCTTCCAGCCACGCCAGGCTCTTTCCATGGTCCTGGCAGAAGCACAAGATGGCAGGAGGAAAGATGCAAGCCTTCTCTGGGCCCGGGATTAGATTTAGCACTCTCTCCCTCCAGTCTCACTTTATTGATATAAGCCCTTCACATGGTCAAGCCCAAAGTTAAGGTACAGGGAGGTAAAAAAGCACACTTCTTCAAGATCCCTCTCTCAGACGGACATACACAGATCACATGGAAAACAGTAAGAATCAGGGAGGAGTGAAAAGCTGGAGCCAGTAATGCCATCGACCACAGAAAACAATAACTGCCTTCACTGAGATTCAAGCTCACCCCTGTGGGCTTGGGAGTAGAGTCTGTTATCAGAAGACAGAAGGAAGGGGAGCTTATAGAGATAATACTCAGAGGACCACATTCCAGATCATATGTTTAAACATCAAAAAAAGAGTGTTACTTTTACAGACAGGTTTAAGAATATTCATATGAAATATTTAAACAAGAGATGCACTTCATTGCTAACATGTACAGAGGTCCACAGCTGCCTTGTTCTCAAGTTTCCTCTTCTTCCTCCTAGAGCTTGGAGTGTACTCTGTGGTATTAGAAATGAGTAAACATCAACCATGCAACCTGCTGCAGACAGAGAGAATATTGAATGTATTACCCAGAAAGTGCCCAAGGGTTCATATATCTATCCAGCTAACTCAAACTGGAAGTCACTTTTCTCACTGAAAGGAGAGTAGTATAAACTCTTCTGCTACAGGGCTTGCAGAGAATACAGATGAACAAAAGAGAATAGGTGGAAAGCTGTACTATCCCAAAAATGGAAAAAATTGCCATTACTCAGTCATTATACTTTCAGCCTTTTTCACTGGGTAGAAGTTCAATCTAACAATACAGTAGAGTGAATTTTAATCAACTGTGACCTCATTATTTCTATGTGTGAAAAACTGTACACAATAAATATTTTCTCAGCAAAATGCAGAAAGCAATGTAGAGAGAATATTCTTAAAATAGTAATAGTAAAGGCTTAACACAGGGAAATGAACCCAAAACAGAAATGTAAAGGGATAGAATAGTGTGGGAAGAACATAAAAGTATCAATAAAAGGAAAAATACAGAGAAATATGTACTACAGTTCATCAGCATAAATGAACCAGAGTTAACCTAGGCTTCTATTGTATAATACTGCCTTTCAAATATATATACATTATATACATATATATTCTTAAGGAATATCATCTTAAAATGTTTATAGTTCTCATTAGTTTTAAACACACAATTATTTTGTTATATTTTGTGATATCCTATAGGAACCCCTCCATTCATTATCAATAGATTATTATATTATAGGTTATTTATGAATGTGTTGTTATTAATAGCCCAGTTGGAAACATAATGCTCGTTAACAGTATAGACTGCGCAGCCAAGCAGACTGGTTTTATGTCATCATTCTACCACTTACCCCTGAGTAGAAGCAGATAAGTTATGTAACTTTTCTGTGGTTTAGTGTCTCCTTTGTAAAATGTGTAGATAATGAGGGTATCTTCCTATAGGATTTCTATGAGGGCAAAACACTTAAGTCGGAGCTTGGAAAGTATCTGATGAATTATAAGAATTAAATAAATTATAGAAAAAAATAATATCATTATTATTAATAATATGAAGATTTTTATATTGAGAGTTAAACAAGAAAGTCCACCCACCTCTTGCAGGAAAATATGTCTTACATAGCTTATTCTCAGAGAGTTTTGCAATAAATTGTAAAAGGCTCTTAGTGATAATTTCCCACCGTGTGTCTATGAACCTACCTATGCATGAAGCAAATAGTCAAACTGACATACTCAGGACTCTTCCTCTCTTTCTAGGATGTCATACCATTTTACTTATGCAAATAGCTCAATGTTTTTTAATGATTCAAAATTAAAAATGGTGAAAATGACCTAAATTCTTTACATAATGCTTTTTTATTTAAAATGAAAATACAATAGCCTCTCACAGAATGTTTGATGCTTTGTCTCTCTTGCCTGAGTTTTATATAAGATCTGGACTACTCAGCACACTGTGTGTATATCCACAATTTCCATATATAATTATCCTACAAGGCTCTGATTGATCTGGCCCCACCTACTTTCACAATGTATTTGGAGCTCTGGTCCCCTCATTTGATAATCTCTACCCACCTTGGTATTTCTGTTGCACTCTAACCCTTTGGGTTCATTTCTTTCATAGATTTTTGCCCTGCTCCCACTACCTGGAATGTTTCTTCTGCTGATACTTGTATGGTTGTCACCTTCCTGAACTTAGTGTTCAAATTAAATGTATCTTTCTCAGAGGGGATACGCCTCTATTAATCAGTATGTTAGTATGTGTTAGTTGGTATTAGTCAGTTTGTGTGGGATGCAGGTAACATTTATTTCAAATCAGATTGCCTTAAATAATTTAAAAAATGTATTTTATATAAAAGCCAATCTGCAGATACAAATAAGTTTCAAAATTGATTGATTGAGTGGCTTAATGATATCAGGGGAAATCTACATTCAATCTTTCTCTCCACTACACCATCAATCAACTAGCTTCTTCCTGACTTGTTTCATTTCTGGCTATAGAATGGATTCAAGTAAAATGTTTTCCTGTTCACGTCACTATGTTTGAGAAAAATAACTTTTCAACCTTTTACTCACCCATGAAATAAAGTCCTTTCTTTCTATCTAATTGGACAAACTTAGGTCACGTTACCAGCGACCTGCACAGTCAACAGAGGAGTGTGTGTTGATTGACTATGGCTCTGAATGGAATCATCTTCCCTCTGACCAGTTTTTGCATGGTGTCAGGAGGTTGGACACATAACGACTGTGGTTATGTTGAGGTGGAGTGAGCGAAGAGTGAATGTTGGATGAGCAACCAAAAAATATCATCCAATTTATGTTAAACACTCCTAACCATTCACTTTCTATCAGATTCCTATATTTTAGTTACTTCATACCACTTAGTAATATTTTTATTCACTGACTTATTTTATTTATCCTTTATACCCCTACTAATTGTAAGCCTCTTGACAAAAAGGAAAATATATATACTATTTTCCCTACTATACTCCTGGATATCCCTAGAATAGTTTTGGCTCAAATACACAATCAGTGAATATTGGTGAAATTAATTTATCTATTATTCAATCAGCTAATGAGCAAAGGAACTTCTTGGGAAAAAATAATGGTACAAATGAGAAAGTTGTTATCTTAAATTCTGATTCTGTCTGTGTTAATGTGCATTTATACATGTTTATGTGTCTGCATAAATTAAAGATCCATAATTCTTTCCTTTTCAACATTCCTTTTGTGGCTGTTATATAAACTTGGCCTGTGTCAGTAACTAATCATGACCTGCAAACATTAGTGTTGACTCAAAAATGATTCAATTCTCACAGGAAGTAATTTACACATCAAGAGAACTGATTACATTAGGAGATCATTTTCAGGATGAATGTGAAACTGTCCCTCATCACAGAGATGAATGAAGCCAATTTGCCCATATTGCACGGGGATATCCAGTTCACTCTTGTTTTCAATCCATTGAATGAAGAAGAAAGAGTCACTGTAACTCCAAAAATGTACTATACATTCTAACCAAAGATATTAAGAATATTTTAGATTCCACCAGGGAAAAATAATAAAACATAAATAGTAATAAATTATGGTATTATTTAATTAACGGGGAAGTTCAATGGGCTCTAGAGAAAATTTATTACAATAAATAGAGCATCTTATTCTTGCAGTGCATTGTAGTGAATATAAATCAAGGAATTTTTTTTTCCTCAAAGAAAAACAGTCACTAATTCCTTATAAACTGTACCTACCAGTCTCATTAGACTAATACTTGACTCGGATGCTTCATTATCTTGGCAGGCGCTATGTTACTGGGCTTCGCTGCCCCACACTCCTTCTCTCAGAGACCCTCCTCCTTCGGCTTGCATGACATCCTTGACCTCCTGCTTCTCCTCTCAGCATCTAACCTTGCCTCTTCCGTCTCCCTCATGACGTCTTCTTCTAACAATCACATCCTAACTGTTGAGGGTTCCCAGAACTTTCTCAACATAATTATCTCCAAGCATGACATTCAGAAAGTATTTATTTATTTCTCCTAAAAGTACTTGTCTTTCCATATTTGACCTCTCGTTCAGGGACACAGTCATCCAATCTGCTACTCAAGCTGGGATACTTGGGTTCACTGTTCACTCATCCTTCTTCCTTTCTTGTCACACCTATTTAATCCCAAATTCTTCCCTCTGTGTCTCCAGAGTATATTCAGTTCTGTGCAAGATAGAGTAAAAAAATTGAAGTTAACTAATCATGTCAGACTAGTGCTAGGTTTTCCCAATAGTTACATATTCTTAGGATATGAAATGTACCAACTCTGGATTGTAGATGGTGTACAAAAATAAATGTTCTGCCACATCTCTAGAGAGTAATGATCAATATGATAGAATTCACTTTACAGAAAAAATAATACATGATGATTTCAATGCTAAATTCTTCCTATGCAACTGATTCTTTTGTAATCCTCCTAAAGCAATATATTTTTATCATGCCACTCACCTACACAAAAATTTCAATTTCTTTTTTTTTTTTGCTTCTAATGCCATGTCTAAATGAATTAATTATTCAAAACACTGCAATTTTGTCCCACCTTATCTTTTAAACCATATCCTCTTCAACTCCCCTATCAAACATCTGGTTTAATAAATGACTTTTTTGGAACCCCCAAAATACCTTGCACACTCTTAACTTTGCAGTTCTGCTCTTTTAATCACTTTTGTATGTCATGTTGTCACCATTCAATTTCATCCTTCAAACCCTGTTGATATTTCCATGCCTAAGTCAAGTCCCACCATTTTCCATGAAGTCATCCCAGAACCGTTTAGTGCCTTGAGCACATATCTCCACTGAACTCTGAGAATTATCACTTGAGGTTGTTATTTGTTAACTAATTGCACACTGGTTCATGCAATCTTCCAAATTTTTGTTATTATATTTCAATTTAAATATCATTTTTTGACTATGTCACCATACTTTGTTCCTGAGGGTAGACTGTATATCTTAATTACCTATAACTTATTCATTGTCTTCCATGCTTTATAGTGACCTTGAATTTTATTTTGAAGATAAAGATTTAACTCAGTTATCACATTATCGAATCCCTCATGTTCCCATGTTTTATTTATACTCCAGTAACACAAAAGACCAGTTTTGAAATATTTTTAGATTGTCTTCAAAAAGACACATTTAAATAGAGATTATGGGAAAAAAGTTGTGCAGCATCTTCATATATAACTTATTTATTTTAAAAAAGTAACTTTGTATAGTTGCATGCTAAAATTCAAATGATTTTGTACAATAATGCTGAATTTTCATTTTATTTAATCTTAGTAAATAATTTCAAAATATTAATGAAATCCTATTAAAGTTATCTACCACCACTCTTGAAATAGTGTAGGGTTCTTTTTGAGACACTGAAACAAAATGCACCAATTTGCTGCATAAAAACTACTTTAAAACTTTTATTCCAGAGGCAAGCAAGATTAACTGATCTGTATGTGACAATAAGGTCAGTAAGTGAAATAGACAAAATGAAGTATCAGAAATCCATCTTCCAACTATGTCAAAATCTTAGATGAAATGGCCTCCTCATAACTTAATGAAGCACTAACGTAAGATGCTCAATAGAATGCAAAACCTTAGATATAATGTTAATTTTCAGAGGTTAGGAATCCACAGAAACTTCTCTCTTCATTTGTAATAGTCTTGGATGGTTGGAAAATTGCAGGATGAAAATAGTAGGCAAACAGCAGTAAAGTATTCTTTTCTATTTTTATGGCTGTAATGAGTTGTAATGGAGGTTTGTTCAGCTTATTAAATATCTCTGTACTTTCCTGTCCACTTTCATCTGGAATACAATAGAATCCTCACACTTGAGCTATATATCTTTTGAAATTAGCAGGATACAAAGCAGTATACTTGATATTCAGACTATCCTGTCAGTAAATTCTGTATAGACTATTGTCTAAGTAAATATAGGAACCTGGCTGAACAGGAGATATTTAATGAAACTTTTTGACACACAATTCTTTTTATTAAGTGAATACAAAGAGACCCAGACATACAGTATTATAGTGTAATTAATAAATTTTTCAATTCTTAAAATGATTTTTCTAGATTATTTTCAGGACAATCAGACATTTTCCTTTTAAAAGTGTGTATACACATTATAAATCAAGCAGCACCATATTTCTTAGATTTGTGGGTCACTAACATTTTTTAACCTATTTTTTGACCATTCGTAGAGACGTAAAATCAGGAAAAATTTTGAAACAACTATTTTAAGAAAAAATATTTGAATACATTTCCAGGGTCATTCAGGCATTCTGATGGAACCATAAGAAAAGAACATCAAAACTGATGTAGGCAAGGAAAAAACTTCCTCCTACCTCCTGGGTTCTGTGGCTGAACTAACATGGTAGATGGACTACTGGTTATAATATGATAGATTAATAGGAGAACACTGCACACATTTTATTTAATAAATCTGCCATATACATAGGAGTCACCACAGGAAAAAGAAGACTGAAAAGAGACTAAGTCAAGTGCCCATGTGCCAGGTTGAGCAAGAGGCAATTGTGGAAAAGTAACTAAAAGATGCAGGGCAATCTCAGGAAGATGGGAGTCACTTTCACAAAGTCCATTTGTACAGGTTTCTCTTGCTCTGCACCCCCCGTTCTCTGGTGATAAAAAATATTTCTTTCCTCCTGGTACAGAGACGGCATCTTTCACATGGGAGTCTCATCTCCTGCATTCAGGGAGACAAGGGGAGGTCACAGTGCCGTTCTTACACCTGCTGTTTTTTAAGTGCCTTTAGTTCAAGATAATCAATACACCAAAGTGGCGTATTTGGGATTGGTCAGTCCTGAATGCCTTCACTGAACAGAGACTAAACCCAAAGGTAAGATTTCTTTACAAAGAAACTCTGAAGTTGAAAGTTAGTCATCTAAGCCTGCCCTCTCTCAAATAGTTGAAAGTAGAATTTTAAAATTATTTCCATATTTGGGAAGAAATAGTCTTTTGAACTGAAAAAATACCATCTTCACAAAAAGTTACATATTATCAGGATGCATTGGCAGTTTGGATGTACACAATTTCTTTTTCAACATTGTCTAAAATTGTTAAATAGTTGTGTAAACAATTTCACTATGTGAAGCTGCTTATTCGTTCTGTTCCTTCTTTCCCATTTTTTTTTTTAAGAGCACCACCCATAATCAGGTCATAGGTAGACCTATAAGGAAGACATTTCTCTAGAAAAGTTACTTGTATATTTTTTTTTGCAACAAAAACACAGCTGAACATCAATTTTATCCTTCACAAGACTGAGAATGCATCTGGCTTTAACATAAAATCAGCACATACTAGTGATCTCAGAGATAAACAACAAAATAGGGCTGCTACAGAAAGAGGTAAGCAAAGAATTAACCAACACACATTTGTAGTAGTGAAACAGTGATACTTCACACAGAGTATCTGCTCTCATGTTCCTGGACTTGTATTCATTTGCTACATTAATTTTGTTTTTGTTTTTTCAAAAAAAAGAGATTCATATATTTGAAACTTTCATTAACCCACTATAAAATTTCTCAGATTTAAAGTGGACTGTTGTCTAAAGAAAAGAATTGTATCTAATCTGTGAGAATCTGTAGGAATTTTTTTTAATTTATTTTCTTTTTTCAATTGTAATTTTTCAAATTGCTTCTCTATCATGGCTCCTTGTGTGCCTTTAATAAAGAAAACAATTCCAACTACAGATCTACTACTAAAAAGACAAAAAACAAACAAACAAACAAAAAAAAAACAGACTCTCAGACTCAAAACCGAAAGTGACAAGGACATAGAGAGGAAAATTATAGTGTTGCTTTTGAAAGTCAAACTTTCACCAAAGATAAAAATGTATGATTCATGAGCACATAATTAAATGATTTGTAAAAGAGGGATCCCCATTCTAAGGAGATAAAATAAGCTCACATTTAGGATCTAAACAAGAGGTGAGTGATCATTTCTCTGAAAGGGAAGATGGGAAATATTCTCGGCTATGGGGACCCTATTGTCTCAGTTCCGTTTTCAAATTCTGTGCTTGTGACAGGGAAGACACCACAGGACAGACTTTAACAATGGCAGCCTGCAGGTCATAGCTTGACAATTCTGGATTTAGACAAACAGAAATCAGAACTCAGACTAAATATGGGGTATAACAACTCACTCTCTTGTCAGAGAGATCCATGGACAAGATACTTAAAGCCCTGAGCAGAGGCCTTGTTTCAGAGTAGAGAGTCTTAAACCATGCCAGCAAGAAAATATTAGGAGGCCCTGGAAGTAATCTTCAGACTTGACACTTATAATCTCCCCCACAAACCAGCAGAAAAATCCATTGACTAAGTCAACCTAGACATATGACGTTCTCCACAAGAACAGAGAACACTACCTTGCCACATTTTTTGTAGTGTCTCAAACAGACCAAGTTAGGGATGGTTATTTATAGGATTAAAAGACTCAGTTCAAGTGCTTTAAATTGGGTCTTCTGAGGTGGGGAACTTTTTAAAATTGAACTTTTTACACAATAGTATAGGATCAGTAGACAAAGTGGGGTGAGAATTTTGAGATAAGTTTTGATACAGCTCTTGTCATGATAAGTGAGCTGTTTCTCCAGGTGTGAAAAATTTGTGACAGCTGTTTGCTCAGATGAGAAAACTGTTTACTCTGACACTTTTGTTGCAACAATTTTCTGAAGCAAACTGTGAAGTTATTTATTAGTTTTCAGTCTCAACTTCCTGGGTGAGAATTTCTTGGAGCAAATATTTAAGTTATATTGGCACCAGGGCTTCTATTTCTGAGGTAGGAAGAGGTAGGAGCACTTTCCAGAAGAGAAAGGCACTAACCACATGATGTAGATTTTCACCCTACAGTAGTTTTATTTCCTGCTTACATTTCTTTCTCCCAACTAGTCAGTGGACTCCGTGGGACCAGAAACGTGAATATTTTCAGATCCCTAAAAATTATGGCTGTTTATTTTAAGATACTTTTATTTGATAGAAAAAAAAAAGGATAAGTAAGAGGTAAATATAATGAATTCCGCAATATGCAACACACATCTCTGTTCTGGAATGGAGATGTTATTCTACTACCTATTGAGTGTGGCCAAATGACAACTCATGGCTACAAGCCTCAGCTGAAGGAAACTACTTTTCTCAATGTTGCTTTCTTTCTGTGGGAAGCTCCCTGCAATGATCCACCACACAGAAGTATAACGCCCTCCTCCCAACTCAATACAACTCTCACGTGCCATCTTCATTCCAGAAATCCCTATGTGGTCAGTGGAAACCTTTATTGGGAATGCACTGGCTCAACTTTTCCATGCATGCAAACTTCCTTCTTTCTCTTCTCTTCCAAGGATGTCAATTCCAAGAGCACTGCCCTGTAAATGTCCTTTGCAGGTAATACCCTGTATCCTTCTTCCTGTGGAACCCTATTTGAATGTATGGGGGACAGGAATGGTCAAAAAGCAATTTTAAGAAGGAATTTTGGAGTCAAAACACTTGCTGCTCTGACAACAATGAGACACTTGTCATTGGAGGTAGTTGAAGCATAAACAGTACCTGACGAAAGGTGGCTATGTAACTTGTAAAACCTTCAGTGGTGGTAAATCAATATAGTATATTGTGGAGGGAACACTGACACAAAGTGTGAAGTCTTAGATGAGAAGTATAATAGAAGAGAAATCGTGGCTGCAAAGACAGTGGAATTGGGTGGCCATTACTATGTTTGTATTGTATTGTTAATGCAATCTGTAAAAATACTAAAAAACTGAAAATAATTACTGATTAAAAAAGAGTCCAATTAACGTCAAATTCAGGACTTTTTCTTTTCAAACTCATTTCATAGCTGAAGTCTCAGGACAACAAACAACAAACTAGCTAAAAGGACAGATGATTTCTCTTAGGAAAGAGAAGATGTGAGTACTTTCTCACCTGGGGTAGAAGCAAGTGGACATCAGTAAGAAGAGTTTCAATAGAATAGTTGAAATATCGGTAAAGGCTGGATGTGGCTTTTAAATATTTATACATGGACAGTATACTTCTGTGACCTGGGACTATGGAAATTGAGGAAGTCTATTTTGAAGGCTATTTCTCCATAAATTCTACTGGGCACTGTCAGAAAATATCAGAAAGAACCCAGGAGTGTTCACTAAGGTGCAAACCTAGAGTGTGGGAATAGTAGCTGTATAGAAAATGCAAGGAATTTCACCCAGACCTTTCTCCCCCACGTCCACTGTGAAACAAAGCTTTAATCTGTGGGTTTAAGGACACAAAGCATTGCTGCCATTTGGGCACTGGTAAAAACTCATTGCATCTGGTAGAAGAAGAAAGGTGGAAAGAAAATTGCTCCTAAGGGAAGGGCTGGAATACAAATCAGCCCACAACTACAGTCACTGGAGGGTGAGGGAAAATGAGGGTACATTCTTGAGACCCAAAAACACAGTGCATACCTAAGGATAAGGTTTAATTAGAAAAACAGAGAATTAACTCCTCCAACTCTCCTCCTCACTGTCAAGCTAGCAAACTTGGAATAACGAGCTATAGCAGATGACTCCTGGAAGGACAGGAAAGGAACGAGAGAATGCCAGCAACTTTCTGTGAGGCAAAGCACAAAGGGAAAAGTGAAATTTCACATTTCAACTCTATCGCTCTGAAAAATCAATCTGCACTAGATATATCTGCAGGAATCTGAAGCCAGTAGTTCATTGAGCGTAGCCATAGCAACCAAAAAAAAAAAAAAAAAGAGAGAGAGAGAGAGAGAGCAAAAATTCAAATCCAACCGTACTCTGATTATGTTAACTTAATATCCTGCATTAAAGGCTCAGTAGAAGAAAAGGAGTGCCCGTTTCCAGGTATAACCTCTTTACCTCGGTCTCTACTGACCTACACAAGATGCCTGGGTTTTAGCAACAACAACAAAGACACATAATGAATGGCAAGAAAAAGGTCATTTAGTGATACAAAGCAATCCTCAGAACCACACACAGGCATGACACTGTCTAACAGAATTTTAAATACCTATAATTAATATGTTAATGATGCTAATGAAAAAGGTGTCAGATCAGATGGGAAATTTTTTTAAAAGATGAAAACTGAAAGAAAAATCCAATGAAGATAGCATAATATTTTTTTAAAATATGAAACAAATATTTTTTTACAGGAACTTTGATAAACTCATCATATCCAAGGAAAGAGTCAGTGAACTTGAAGATGACTCATTAAAAATTATCCTGAAACAAATTTTATCATGAAACACAGTGGGGAAAAAGGAGGAAGAGGAAAAACTGCAAAAAAATCAAGAGGAGCTATGAATCAGCGTCAAATACTGTAACATACATGTATTTGAATCCCAGAAAGAGAATAAAAAGTATTTTGAGATACACTGGTAGAGGATTTTCCAAAATTAATGACAAAGAGCAAGCCATAGACTCAAAAATCTCAGAGAAAACTAAGCAGGAAAAATATCTCCCAGGAGGGGAAAATAAATCACCTAGATATATCATATTCAAATCCTACAAGCTAAAGATAAAGAAAATTCTTGAAGGAAGCCAGAGAAAAGAGACATTATACATAGAGGAAAAAATAAGAAATTAGAACACTTCTAGATTGAAACTACCTAAGTTAGAGGACAATGATATCAATAAATTGGTGAAAGGGGAAAAAAAAAACTATCAAGCCACAACCCAGAATTCTATCACCATCAAAACACAAATAGGCTGAAAATAAAGGATGAAAGAAAACATATTCTGTAAGAGTAGAGCATAAAATAGCTGAAATGATTAAATTAATTCCATTAAAATGGGTCTTAAAATGTGTTGCTAGAGACAAAGAAAAAATATTTCATAATGATAAAAGTGTTCATTATTATGAAGATATACAACTGTAAATATACATACAAGTAAAAGCAAAGCTCAAAAATATAGGAAGCAAATACCAAAAGAATTGAAGGGAGAAATAGGCAAATCAGTAGTAATGGTTGGAGACTTCAGTGATGGATAAGTTTACTAGACCGAAAATCAGCAAAGGTATAGAACCCATGAACAATAAGAATAAATGCAAGTGTGAAGCAACCCTAGCCTGGGAAGGACATGGTAACCAATGCCTTAGGACCCTCAGGGATAAGATGTTGGTCATGAGATAAAATAAACCCCCAGGAGGTAAGGGGGATTAAAAATGGACAGCAGAGGACGGAGAAGACTGTCTTGTTGTGGCCCTGAAATTAGCTGCAGAAGCAATGGCTCACATTAATTCCACTAGCCTTCATTTTCTAAGTATCTCAGCAAGAAAGGTCCATCGGACGACATTTAAGCCCTATTTACAAATTGTTATCCTGGAGAAACGTGCCTTGACCCACATTATTAATACTTCCAGTGGCAGCCTCACTCAGTGACTGATCAACTTGAAGGGCAATTCTGAGGGGCCATCACACTGCAGAGCATCCAAGGTGCCCTTTTTGTTGGGAATGCGAATCATTTCCCTTTACCCAGTTTTTATTTCCCTCCCTTCCACGGGTGTCAATCTCCAGAGAATTCACCAATAAACATCCTTCAGGCTAATCTCTGTCTCAGAATCTGTTTTCTAGCACCTGGGAACCCAACCTGCTAGTCAGGTGGGGAATTATTTTTTCTCATTTTCAATATAGAGCATTACTCTATCTTCTCCCATCAGTGGGCACAATTTTTTCCTTTTCATATTTTGGCTCTTACAAATAATTACATGCATTTTTCTGGCCTTCATCATTTTTTAAGTTTCAGCTCAGCTTCATTCAGGTCTACTTGATTGAAAATGTTTGACAATTTTATGTGCATAAGCTTTTAACATAACAATACCTTGAGCAACTACTCAGATTTCTTGAGTATTTCATCCTTTTCTTCCTCACTGATACTGCCTCATATTGTTGTGTTTTTTTTTAACATCTTTATTGGAGTATAATTGCTTTAAAATGGTGTGTTAGTTTCTGCTGTATAACAAAGTGAATCAGCTATACATATACTTATATCCCCATATCTCATAAATTCTTTAACACACTTTTCCATTCATTTTAAGCTATGGTCACACCTAATGGCTGTTGAAATTCTGTGTTATATTTCTCATGACCTTTTTGAAATCTACTTTCCTAATATCTTTTGTTCAATTCTGACAATTCTTCACATTACTTTCATTATCTATTACAAACACTAAAATGAAGCAGACTGTTCCTTTTAGGTTCCTTCCATATCATACACTTGTTTTTCATATCTGGTCACATTAAAAACAAAATAGCATTATCTATTGTCACTTCGACTTTCAAATAGATGACAGTACTTCTGTTTTACTTTCTACTAGGTGGATTTTACCTAGCCAATATAAAAATTTGAAACACAACATATTTGCATGACTAAAAAAGCCATGTTGTAAATCATTTGGCAGTTTATTATTTTTATTTTTGCTATAGTTAGTTTGCCACAATATATAAAGCTTGCTGTAAATAATTTTATATATGGTTTCATTTTCATCTCTTAAGTTTATATATGACTGCTATTTTTTCTGAAATGCAAAACTGTCTTTTCAAAAGCATTAAAGGGTTAACCAGTGAAGAGAGGAAACATGGAAAAAGCGATTAACATTTCATTCATTTTTTGTTTATTCACCCTTTATACATCAATATTTATTAAGTGCCTACTATGTTCCACGTGTTATTATAAGATTTGAGGTTATAGAAATAATAAAAAGGAAAAGTAAATCTAGAGAAAAATCTCTGCTCCCATAGAATTTATAATCTAGTGAGATGAGATACACAGCAAACATAATAGACAAGTAAATTATTTAGGGCATAGACTGGCAATCACTTTTTTTGTAAAGGGCCAAATAGTATACACTTTGTTGATTATATGGTATCTCTTTTAACTACACAAACCTGTCACTGTAGAGGCAAAGCAACCACAGACAATACATAAATAAATAAGCATGGCTGTGTTCCAATAATATCTTATTTACAAATAAGAGATATGGAGAAAAATTAAGTAGGACAAGGGTACTAGGGAGTGTGTGTGCAATTTTAAATAAGGGGGGCAAATAATGCTCACTTTGAATGTGATATTTGAGCAGATTATAAAAAGGTAAGGATGTAAATCATTTAGATATCCAAAAGGAGAATGGCCCAGAGAGCAAAGGACACATGCAAAGAACTCTGTTAATTACTAAATTGTAATGTGACATACCAGGGATGATATTTTGTAAGTTTGTGCAATACAGTTGTCTTTTTTTTAAAAAAACTAGTGTCTGTTCTATGCCACATGACCTTTTACAAGTGCATTAGACTCTCAGTGCCTTAGTTTTATCATCTTTAAATGAGGTAGTAATGGTATCTGTCTTATAAGTTTGTTAAGTGGATTAAATTACTTAATACTGGTAAACAAATTTTGGCAGAAGTATATGCTATATAAGTGTTTGCTAAATATAAACATTAATTTTTTTGTAAAACAGATACTATACCAAGCATACTTTAATCATATCAGTATAGAGGAGTTGAGAGTCATGGAGAATGGTTATAAATAACTGTGATTATTCCACAGTCATAAATATAAATATGAATAAATAAATATAAATATAGACATAAATATAAATCTTCATAATTTTCATATAACTAACCTGAAACTGATGGATCTAATGATCTGATTCTTTGAGCCTCAAGAAATATATTCATGAATAGATGAATATATAGATATTTAAAATGTTTTATGTTTCAAATAAATATCACTATCCCAGTGTTTCATGTAAAATGATTACTATACACACATTACTCCATATGATTCTAATAACATTACCATGTGATAGTAATTGAAGATATCGTTAACCATACTTCACTGATGAATAAAAACTCAGAGATTTGCACCAAGTTAGACTAAAATTCCCTGTTTTTTCCATTATAGATCCCTAAGTACTTCATTAATATGTATTTCTCAAGATTTATGCTAATTACAATCTTCAAGCATATTTAATGGAAATCAAGAGAGGACAGATGAACAGAATTTCATTATTAGAGAAAAACGAAGGTTACCTGACTTCAATATTTTAAATCCACAGAGATAAATAGAGATTTAAATGTGGAACAGGTTAAATAGATAGAAGAATAAATGAAATATGTTCTCAAGGAAGAATTTTCTCAGATTCCATCTGATTCCAGTGGTTTTTAACAGTTAGGTGAGGGTGGAAGATGTGAGAGAAGGAGGAACAGAGGACCAGTATCTCCTCAGGGTGAATTATTTAACCTTGGCAATGAATGGGGGTATAATACTGTTTTAGTGGGTGGAATTCAGAAATGTTAAACTTTCTGAAATGTATAGGTAACTCCTAACTACAAATTATTGTCCCACCCAAAGTCCCAATAATACTTCAAAAGGAGTGAGGTTTTATTTTTTCTCTAACAAATTTTAAGCAATGTGAATATTTCATGGACTGGAACATTTATAGAATGTGTTTTACTGTACATGCTTATTTACTGGGTTCTCCAAATTTTTTATAGCTCTTTATTATTCACTAACACTTTTTACAAGCAAGTAGAAAACATTTGGCTTAGGATTTAATTTCCTCTAAGCTTTTGGCAACTGAAATAACTGGCAATCCCTTCTTTCCTAATAACCCCTCTGTAGTTCAAATAAATAAATAAATAAGTTTAAATTTCAGAAAGGGTTCCATTGGAAAATTACAGGTTCTTTTGAAACCATTACCAGAAACATTTTTTATCTGAGTCACTTTGCTCAGAGTGATGCATCAATGTGCTAGACTAGGAGTAACAGAAACCAAAAAATGATTCTTAAAATAAGATAGCGACTCATATATCTCTCAAATAATAAAATGTACAGTTGGGCTTTTCAGACCAACTCAACAGTGTTATTGATTTTCTGCTTGTTTCTGTATATGTGCTCTGCATCCTGAGATTCTATCCTCAAAGCACCTAACCTTGTACTTACAAGATGACAACCAGGATTCTCATCATCCCATTTGCTTTTCAAGCAGTAAGAAAGAGGAAAGACAAAATGACATATGCTAGTTGACTTAAATCCCCTCCTCTTTTGAGTTCCCAATGTATATGAGCATAAACTATCGTTAAATCTCATTGACCAGGACTTAGTTACAAGCCAGCCATATTTGTATAGAAGACTAGAAACTCCAGTTTTCTTTGCTAGGAATATTCCACTCCCAACAAAATCAGCATTCCATTGTTGAGGAAGAAGATGAGAATCAGTAAAGGATAGGAAAATAGCAGTTTCTGCCACAAGGGTTAAGGACAATAATTAGATAATTCAGAATAGATGCTAGGGAAAAATGAGCCTGTGGGATGTGGTGAGGGAGGTTGGGTCACTTGTCCTGGAGTCCAGGCTCAGAACGCCAGGAGACAGGCAGGAAGCAATGGCAGTGACTGGGCAGGTGTGTCAGCTTGTCGATATGATCCGAGCAAACAGGACATGTTGGCAGTGGGATTACTGGCTCTAGAAAAGATCTTGTCTGAAGTGCTAATTGTGAGTAGTTCAATTTGGAATGATAAGGATCTGGTAATAGAATCTGAATCTCTGTACAGCTAGTAACAGCAAACAGTCACAATTATATTTCTTATTTGTTTTTCTTTTAAAATTTTTCCTCCAGTGAAAATGACTTAAAATATAAAAACTGTTTTTTTTTCATTCGAGTCATACTAACACATTTTCTATTATTTTTTCAGCATTGTGAATAGAAAATGAATTAAACACATTTCCTCAAAAATTACTTACCATCCATGCATATGTAACAGTCTTGTGAAATTGCAGACAGTAAGTAACAGAGCCAGAATTGAAACCTATTTCTTCCTCAGGACAACTCTCATGTGTTTAATCACTATTTATAGTGCAATCTCTCTAGGACTTTTCTGAACTGCTACATTAATGGATATAAAGTAGCTGAACGATGAAAGGAGATAAAACTGCATTATTCACCCTTCAGAGCACATGGAAAACTACGTTTAAACCAGAGTGTCATTAACAAACCACAGGACCACTCAGATGGGAAAGGGACTTAAACCACTCATACGGGGACATATTAAAGAGAGGAGGGTACTTGGAAAAGAGAATATAGGAGGATTCCAGTGGGAAAAGTGACTAGAATTACCTGGATTCATCCCAAAAGACAGGACCAGGTCTAGTTGGTGGAATCTATAGATAAATTGACTTGACCCATTAAATCATCAAAATACTCTAGGACATCAAAGGTATTCCAACCTGGGTTTGTACAAACAGTCTGAATATTTATCTGAATCACATATTTTCAGTGAACTACCTAGCTGATTAGTATTCTCGGGGCTCTAGGGAGAACAGAAAGTAAAGAACGTTGCTTCCACAGTATGGAAATCATTGCATTATAATCAGACGCATATGGGTGCTTGAAAGAAATGTTGATTAAGGAACCCTATCCCAAACTTACTGAATAATAATCTCTAGTGGATATTGGCAATCTAAACTCTTTATGAGCTCACATTCCAAAGATTGAAAATGTTGCTGTTGAGGACTGACATTCTTCTATCACTTGCTTGTTATCCTTGTATAATGGCAAACGTGGCATCTAAGTCTGTTTCTCACACTTCCGTGTCAATAGGCTGAATCACTAGTTAACATGGCACCCTGACTACTGAACCCAGATTAAGTCTTAGAACCCTTCTCAACAGTATACCTACGCTACTCAGTAAGACATCAGTTGGTATGAAACTTGTCAACTGAATGTTAACTTCCAATAAATACTGATAGAATTTGCTTTAATAAAATTACTACTGTGTACTTATAGTCCCTCAGTCCACGGTGCAAGTCTGAAACTATAGTCTCTGAACTAAAGGAAATGGATAAAGATCTAATCTGTGCTTTCTCTCTTGGGAATAAAAGAACATTTACCCCAAAACCTAAATGTTGAAGCTTAGCTAATTGAAATAACCATAGTCAGCTGTCAACTAAATTCTCTTTACTCTTAATTGAAGACAAGCTTCTGAGTCTGTGAAAGGTAAACAGTTTGGGGCACTGGAGGTCTAGAATTACAGAAAATTAGGAAGAGGTTAAGGACTTTGAGAAGCCAGGGTCATGTGCAAACCAGAGTTATGGGCAGCAGATACTGAGTATTGTAAGCAGAAACAATTCTCTACCGAGGTGTGCCCATAAGGTCATTGTTTAATTCATTGTTAAAAACATTTTTTTTCCCCTCTGAAGCTGACTTGAGTAGGTTTTTTCCTTGTCACCAAGCATACTGTGAAAAAGACAAAATTTTATATTTATTGAAGTAAACTAAGTCCATATAAAAGAAAATGTCCTTAGATTTCAATAGCAGTAGGTATTCTCACACATTAGAGAAAAGTGACTGTAAAAGTGAAACATGTGATTTTGAAATCTAGATATCAGTTATATTAATTCAAAGCACTTTAAGAGCTTTGAATAATAATATATTTCTTCTCAACATATTTTAAGCATGAAAACTTCATTTGACTCCCTTAAGCCAAGTCAAGGTCAACCACTGATATGAATTATCTGTTACCATGTACACTCAGATCCAAAAAAAAAAAAAAAATTATATTGGTCAGTTTCTTTTTACACTAACTGAATTTTAAAAAAAATTATCATTATTTAATAAGTAAAATTTAGGAAAATTCTAAGACTTACATGTACATTAATAAAAGAGAAGAATAATATCCTTTAGAAAGTGCGATTTTTTGAATGACTCAAAATACCTTACTTCAAAAAATGACAACTCAAAATAACATTTCTGTCTACAATTCTTGTGAGTACTAATATACATTTGCTTTCGTATTTAATATGTTAATTCCCTTGCAAAGGAAAAAAAAATCTATATTTGATTCTGAAATCAATCAATATCCATCTATAACAACTGT
Organism: Balaenoptera physalus; assembly: GCF_965194825.1. Lineage (NCBI taxonomy): Eukaryota > Metazoa > Chordata > Mammalia > Artiodactyla > Balaenopteridae > Balaenoptera > Balaenoptera physalus. The sequence goes on from NC_138888.1 coordinate 105,441,860, forward strand.
TCGGTTATAGTTTTTCTTTTCCATCAAGCCAGAATACTTTGGAACACCTTCTTTAGTTATACATTATAAATACTATTACTTTAAGTTGTAAAGTAATGAGATTCACTTTATGAAATATTTTAAAATAGGATGGAAAAAACTTTAAGTGAGAAAAAATAGCTCAGTTACCCAGAAATAATCTTTTCCTCTTCCCTACCTCTTATCCAGAAATACTGCCACACTAGCACAGCTGCTTAAGGGGTATCAGCATTGCCGTAGTGAAACCTTGCTGCATTTTGGCAACTAGAGCAAGAACATTCAAGTTTCAAAAGACAATACATTTCATATGTTCTACTGGATAAACACTGTTACCCTTGTGACACTAGCCCACCTTTCAGATAGCCTTCTTAAACATAAATTAATTTACAGAAATGTCTACCTTCTCCTGTCTCCTACTGAGTCTTGCTCACTCTTGACCCCAAACTCTCTATCCCACCAACCCCAAAACAATTCTTGGAGGGTGAGCATGCACCTCCCAAAAGGGCAAATGACAAACCTCTTTTTTGTTTACTCCTTCTTCTCACAATATTCCTCAATAGAAGAATCTCAGAGTCAGTCTCCACTTTTCCCTTCTTCTCACCCTCCATATCCAGGTCACCATAACTCCTGTTTATTCTCTCTCCCAAACTTAGATCAAGCTGCCTCTCGTTCTACACTTCCAACGCAAGCCCTCAGCCAGGGAACCATTACGTCTTACCTGAACTTGGACAAGAAACCCCTCCTGGAAGTCCACACCTCCCCACCCCCTCCAGTTAAAACGGTGTTTCCTGCTTACAGATGTTCAGCACCTTCCCATTCAGCTCCAGAAATAAATAAATAAAACACATTCTCTGCCTTGGAGGTCATGTCTCTATCTTGCTCGCTCTTTTTGTTTTCTTTATAGCGTTTCCTTTAGTTACTAAGCACTGCATAATGTTATATGTTTATTTTAGTCTGCCTCCCGAAATAGGGTGTGTGTTCCCTGAAGGCAAAGATTGTTTCTGTCTTGTTCACTCTGCAGACTCTCACCAGTTTTTGAATTATGGTTCTTTTGCGTATTCAATTCAGCTTTCCTTGCTTATATTTTAAATAATTTTGTGATCATAAATGTCATAATATATATTCACTTAACATTTTGAGTTATAGGAATATTAATAAATATCAATTACAGTGTAAAATATTGGTTATACTGTGTAACAGGTTTTAAGTAACATATTTTTAGTTTATTAACTTATAATGTGTTTCCTAGCCATAATTTGTGACAACTTGCATTTTAAAATAATTTTAAAATTACAGAATATTTACAAAAATAATACAGAGAGTTCCATATACTCTTATCTAGACTCTCCTAATGTTAACATCTTATATAGTACAATTAATATTCATATGATAATATTAACTAAACTATAGCTTTTATTCTAATTTCACCAGTTTTTCCACTAATGTCTTTTTTCTATTACTGAATCTAAGGATCCGACATTGCATTAAGTTGCTGTGTCTCTTGATCTCCTACAATTTTTGACACTCAGGCAGTCTTGGGCTTTTAAGACCTTAATACTTTTGAAAAACTTTAGTCAGATATTTTATAGAAGGTGTCTCAATTTGTGTTTGTCTGATGTTACCTTAAAATTTGATTGAAGCTTTGCATTTTGGGCAAGAATAACACAGAGGTGATGTGAATTTAGTGGGTGCAAGATATCTATTGAGTCTTATTACTGGTGATATTAATCTTAAACACTTGGATAAGGTCATAATCCAGTAATAACATTATTATGATTGCTATTATCATTATTATTATTAGGACTCTACTACTACTACTACTACAACTACTGAGACAGTTATACATGTGACCTTTGGAAGCACTTTGAGTTTGGTTCCTGTGTTCTGTATGACATGCCTCCATCCTTTTTAAAAGAACTTCCTCACTTTTTGGCACTACAGATGTTCCAGACTCATATGTTAAAAGTCTGATATACATATATTGCATATATAGTTATTGAAATACATATGTTTTTATTGATATCAAGAGGCACCAGTATCAAAAAAATAACTTTATTCTACTTATAGCACGATCAACAATCAGATTAGTCCCTTCAAAAGTGACTCAAGAATAGCCTGATACAAAAACATCTTATGCAAGGGTCAGGCTTACTGCAGGCAAGAGATGAAGAGGAATTCTGTCCACTTAAAAAGAGAAAAGACACCATTCACTGCCCTGATCCATTCCCACCTCTTATTTTCTGAATTCTCTTAGAGACAGGGTGGAAAGGATCCTTAGGATAACACTTTGGAAAGTAAATATATCACTCCAAGGGGAAGATAAACTCTTTTCTCACCACTGTCCAGGATTCCATCCTATTTGAAATGTAAACACCTAGGAAGATAATGCTTTCACCTAGATGCCTATCCCTGAATGCTAACATTTGGGTCTCTGAGAGATAAGAGAAATGTTATTGGATGGAATCAATTAGCTCCATCATTAGCTGGGGGCAGGAGGAAGGCTGCTCATCTATTCTTCATTGTATGTGAAGTGTAAAATACTTTAAGGGAAGTGACAGCAAACACTCTTTATCTTTATGATGTAAGATACCCCATGGCTCAGGAGACTAAGGCTTACACAGCAACACTAAGAAATCCAGGTTAAGATTTATTTTCTCACATTCATCTTGTATTCTTCTTGCCCCAGGACTGGAATCAAAGAGGTCTCCAAAGAACCCTGGCAACTTTTATTGAATGCTGGTAGTTAGAAACAATATTGGACATGAGGTACGCTCCCTGGTATTTGAATGCCATGTCTTCTAGGTCTTCTTTGTAGACAGAGATAAGAAACTATATATCTATCTATCTATATCTATATCTATATATTATATATATATATATATGTAAGCTAACCCATGTCTAAATACTCATCTATATTTCATTTCTTATGTATCTTTCTATTTATCTATCTATCAATTGGGTTGGTTAAAAGGTGTCTTAGGTTTTTCAGTAAAAATAAAAGACACATTTCTCATTTTCCCCAAGAACTTTATTGAACAACATATTCACCCTTTTGTTCCTGCCTTCTGCCATTTCTCAGGCAAATTCATAATTCCATCTTCCCAAAACTTTTTATCTTTTTGAGCAAAGAACTGTTCCAGGTGCCTTTTACAGTCTTCCAGGGAATTAAATTTTTTTTCCATTAAGAGAATTTTGTAAAGGCTGAAATAAATGGAAATCTGAAGATGCAATGTCTGGTGAATACGGAGGATGAATCAGAATTTCCCAGCCGAGTTGTAACAGTTTTTATCTGGTCATCAAAAAAACATGTGGTCTTGTGTTATCCTGATGGAAGATTATGCAATTTCTGTTGACTAATTCTGGACGCTTTTCATTGAGTGCTGTTTTCAGTTGGTCTAATTGGGAGCAGTACTTGTTGGAATGAATTGTTTGGTTTTCCGGAAAGAGCTCATAATAGAGGACTCCCTTCCAATCCCACCATATAAACAACATCACTTTCTTTGGGTGAAGACCGGGCTTTGGTGTGGTTGGTAGTGGTTCATTTCACTTGCCCCATGATCTCTTCCATTCCACATTATTGTACAGTATCCACTTTTCATCATCCATCACATTTGTTTTAAAAATGGAACGTTTTTGTTATGTTTAAATAGAGAATCACATGCAGACATACAGTAAAAAAGGTTTATTTCACTTAACTTATGTGGAACGTAAACACCAAAGTGATGAACACAACTAAGCTGGTGCAAATGATTTTCAATGCTTGATTTGGATATTTTTAGTATGGTGGCTATCTCCCACATGGTATAACATCAGTTGTTCTCAAATAATGTCTCAATTTGATAGCTATAAGCTTCAATGTGTCTACCTGACCAAGGAGCAACATCCAGTGAGAAATCTCCAGTATGAAACTTTGCAAACCACTTTTGATAAGTTTGATCAGTCACAGCACCTTTTCCATACACTGCACAAACCTTTTTTGAGATTCAGTTGTATTTTTACCTTTCTTGAAATAATAAAGCATAATACACTGGAAATGTTATATTTCTTTCATCTTCTATATTAAAATGGCTAAACAAAAATCCACCAATTTTGGTAAGACTTTTTTTAAATGCATGCTGATATGACAGTTTTCACATACAATCTAACAAAATTGTTTCAAATGAAGTTAAAGACAACTAAGTGCTACTAGAGCCATCTTAAAGAAAAAAAAAAACAAAAAAAAACACATATTTTGGCCAACCCAATATCTATGCCTTTTTCCAACACCAAATCTTCCTTCCAGCATTCCTCCTTTGCTTATTTTCAATTTCATTCTCTGACAGTGAGAAACCTAGGTGAAGATTTTTTTTTTTAATATTAACCTTATTCTGGGTATAACAAATTTTAGCATAGCTACAAATATTCATAATTCCTACATTAAAGACATACTTAGAAAAGAAAATAAGCACCAATACATATCAATATTTCCAATTAAGGACTAAGCTACTCAAGATATACATGAACTTCAACTTTAAATTTACTAATAATAACTTGTAGTTAGTAATTTTCTTGGACAAAGAAAGGAATATAGGAGGACCTTCAAGATGGTGGAGGAGTAAGACGTGGAGATCACCTTCTTCCCCACAAACACATCAAAAATACATCTACATGTGGAACAACTCCTACAGAAAACATACTGAATGCTGGCAGAAGACCTGAGGCTTCCCAAAAGGCAAGAAACTCCCCATTTACCTGGCCGTGTGGCTGACAGGGTCTTGGTGCTCTAGCCAGGTGTCAGGTCTGAGCCTCTGAAGTGTGAGAGCTCAGTTCAGAATATTGGTTCACCAGAGACCTCCCTGCCCCTCATGATATAAATCAGCGAGAACTATCCCAGAGATCTCCATCTCAATGTTAAGACCCAGCTCCACTCAATGACCAGCAAGCTCTAGTGCTGGACACCCCATGCCAAACAACTAGCAAGACAGGAACACAACCCCACCCATTAGCAGAGAGGGTGCCTAAAATCAGAATAAGTTCACAGACACTGCAAACACACCACAGAACATGGTTCTGCCTACCGGAAATACAATATCCAGCTTCATCCACAAGAACACAGGCACCAGTCTGTTCCACCAGGAAGTCTACACAACCAACTGAACAAATCTTACCGATTGAAGGCAGACACCAAAAACAATGGGAACTACGAAACTGCAGCCTGTGAAAAGGAGACCCTAAACACAGCAAATAAAAGAAAATGAGAAGACAGAGAAATACACAGCAGAAGAAGGAGCAAATTAAAAACCCACCAGACCAAACAAATGAAGAGGAAATAAGCAGTGTACCTGAAAAAGAATTCAGAGTAATGATAGGAAAGATGATACAAAATCTTGGAAATAGAATAGAGGAAAAATACAAGAAACAGTTAACAAGGACCTAGAAGAACTAAAGAGCAAACAAACAATGATGAACAACACAATAAGTGAAATTAAAAATTCTCTAGAAGGAATCAATAGCAGAATAACTGACGTAAAAGAACGGATAAGTGACCTGGAAGATAAAATAGTGGAAATAACTACTGCAGAGCAGAATAAAGAAAAAAGAATGAAAAGAACTGAGGACACTCTCAGAGACCTCTGGGACAAAATTAAACACACCAATATTCGAATTATAGGGGTCCCAGATGAAGAAGAGAAAAGAAAAGGGATTAAGAAAATATTTGAAGAGATTATAGTTGACAACTTCCCTAATATGGGAAAGGAAGTAGTCAATGAAGTCCAGAATGTGAAGAGAGTCCAATACAGGACAAATCCAAGGAGAAACACGCGAAGAAACATATTAATCAAACTATCAAAAATTAAATACAGAGAAAAAATATTAAAAGCATCAAGGGAAAAGCAACAAATAACATACAAGGAAACTTCCATAAGGTTAACAGCTGACCTTTCAGCAGAAACTCTGCAAGCCAGAAGGGAGTGGCAAGACATCTTTAAAGTGATGAAAGGGAAAAATCTACAGCAAAGATTACTCTATCCAGCAAGGATCTCATTCAGATTCGATGGAGAAATTAAAATATTTACAGACAAGCAAAAGCTAAGATAATGCAGCACCACCAAACCAGCTTTAAAACAAATGCTAAAGGAACTTCTCTAAGCAGGAAACACAAGAGAAGGAAAAGGAAAAGACCTACAATACCAAATCCAAAACAGTTAAGAAAATGGTAATAGGAACATACATATTGATAATTCCTTTAAATTTAAATGGATTACATGCTCCAACCAAAAGACACAGATTGGCTGAATAGATACAAAAACAAGACCCGTATATATGCTGTCTACAAGAGATCCACTTCAGACCTAGGGACACATACAGACTGAAAGGGAGGGGATGGAAAAAGTTATTCCATGCAAAGGGAAATCAAAAGAAAGCTGGAGTAGCAATTCTCATATGAGACAAAATAGACTTTAAAATAAAGACTATTACAAGAGACAAAGAACGACACTACATAATGATCAAGGGATCAATCCAAGAAGAGGATATAACAATTGTAAATATTGTTGCACCCAACATAGGAGCACCTCAATATATAAGGCAAATGTTAACAGCCATAAAAGGGGAAATTGACAGTAACACAATAATAGTAGTGGACTTTAACACGCCATTTTCACCAATGGACAGATTCTCCAAAATGAAAATAAATAAGGAAACACAAGCTTTAAATGACACATTAAAGATGGACTTAACTGATATTTATAGGACATTCCATCCAAAAACAACAGAATACACTTTCTTCTCTAGTGCTCATGGAACATTCTCTAGGATAGATCACATCTTGGGTCACAAATCAAGCCTTGGTTAATTTAAGAAAATTGAAATCCTTTCAAGTATCTTTTCCAACATAACGCTATGAGACTAGATATCAGGTACCGGAAAAAAAATCTGCAAAAAATACAAACACATGGAGGCTAAACAATACATTACTAAATAACCAAGAGATCACTGAAGAAATCAAAGAGGAAATCAAAAAATACCTAGAAAATATGACAATGCAAACACGATGATCCAAAACCTATGGAATGCAGCAAAAGCGGTTCTAAGTGGGAAGTTTATAGCAACACAATCCTACCTCAAGAAACAAGAAACATCTCAAAAAAACAACCTAACCTTACACCTAAAACAATTAGAGAAAGAAGAATGAAAAAAAAAAAAACAAAAACCCAAAGTTAGCAGAAGGAAAGAAATCATGAAGATCAGTTCAGAAATAAATGAAAAAGAAATGAATGAAATGATAGCAAAGATCAGTAAAGCTAAAAGTTGATTCTTTGAGAAAATAAACAAAATTGGTAAACCATTAGCCAGAGTCATCAAGAAAACAAGGAAGAAGACTCAAAGCAATAGAGTTAGAAATGAAAAAGGAGAAGTAAAAACTGACACTTCAGAAATACAAAGGATCATGAGAGATTACTACAAGCAACTATATGCCAATAAAATTGACAACCTGGAAGAAATAGAGAAATTCTTAGAAAAGCACAACCTTCCGAGGCTGAACCACAAAGGGAAAAAAAAAAAAAAAAATAGAAACAGACCAATCACAAGCACTGAATTTGAAATTGGGATTAAAAATCTTCCAACAAACAAAAACCCATGACCAGATGGCTTCACAGGTGAATTCCAGCAAACATTTAGAGAAAAGTTAACACCTATACTTCTCAAACTCTTCCAAAATATAGCAGAGGGAGGTACACTGCCAAACTCATTCTATGGGGCCACCATCACCCTGATACCAAAACCAAAGATGTCACAAAGAAAGAAAACTACTGACCAATATCACTGCTGCACATAGATGCAAAAATCCTCAACAAAATACTAGCAAACAGAATACAACAGCACATTAAAAGGATCACACTGCATGATCAAGTGGGGTTTATCCCAGGAATGCAAAGATTCTTCAATATACACAAATCAATAAATGTGATACACCATATTAACAAATTGAAGGAGAAAAACCATTTGATCCTCTCAATAGATGCAGAAAAAGCTTTTGAGAAAATTCAACACTAATTTATGATAAAAAAAAAAAAAAAACTCCAGAAAGTAGGCATAGAGGGAACTTACCTGAACATAATAAAGGCCATATATGACAAACCCACAGCCAACATCGTTCTCAATGGTGAAAAACTGAAAACTCCTCCACTAAGATCAGGAAAAAGACAAGTTTGCCCACTCTCACCACTATTATTTAACATAGTTTTGGAAGCTTTAGCCACAGCAATCAGAGAAGAAAAAGAAATAAAAGGAATCCAAATCGGAAAAGGAGAAGTAAAAGTGTCACTGTTTGCAGATATCATGATACTATACATAGAGAATCCTAAAGAAGAATTCTAAAGAAGACTACTAGAGATAATCAATGAATTTGGTAAAGTAGCAGGATACAAGATTAACTCACAGAAATCTCTCGCATTCCTATAAGTTAATGATGAAAATTCTGAAAGATAAATTAAGGAAAGACTCCCATTTACCACTGCAACACAAAGAATAAAATACCCAGGAAGAAACCTACCTAAGGAGACAAAAGACCTGTATGCAGAAAACTATAGGACACTGATGAAAGAAAGTAAATATGATACAAACAGATGGAGAGATATACCATGTTCTTGGATTGGAAGAATCAACATTGTGAAAATGACTATACTACCCAAAGCAATCTACAGATTCAATGCAATCCCTATTAAATTACCAATGGCATTTTTCACAGAAGTAGAACAAAAATTTTCACAATTTGTATGGAAACACAAAAGACCCTGAAAAGCCAAAGTAATCTTGAGAAAGAAAAATGGAGCTGGGGGAATCATGCTCCCTGGCTTCAGACTCTAGTACAAAGCTACAGTAATCAAGACAGTATGGTACTGGCACCAAAACAGAAATATAGATCAATGGAACAGGACAGAAAGCCCAGAGGTACACCCACGCATGTATGGTCACCTTATATTGTTAAAGGATGCAAGAATATACAATGGAGAAAAGACAGCCTCTTTAATAAGTGGTGGTGGGAAAACTGGACAGCTACATGTAAAAGAAAGAAATTAGAACACTCCCTAACACCATATACAAAAACAGACTCCAAATGGATTAAAGACCTAAATGTAAGGCCAGACACTATAAAACTCTTAGAGGAAACCATAGGCAATGCACTCTATGACATAAATCACAGCAAGATCCTTTTTGACCCACCTCCTAGAGAAATAGAAATACAAACAAAAATAAATAAATGAGACCTAATGAAACTTAAAAGCTTTTACACAGCAAAGGAAACCATAAACAAGACAAAAAGACTACCCTCAGAATGGGAAAGAATATTTGCAAATGAAGCAACTGAGAAAGGATTAATCTCCAAAGTGTACAAGAAGCTCACACAGATCAATATGAAAAAAAACAAAAAAAAAACAACCCAATCCAAAAATGGGCAGAAGACCTAAATAGACATTTCTCCAAAGAAGATATATAGATTGCCAAAAAACACATGATAGGATGCTCAATGTCACTAATCATTAGAGAAATGCAAATTAAAACTACAATGAGGTATCACCTCACACCGGTCAGAATGTCCATCATCAAAAAAATCAACAAACAATAAATGCTGGAGAGGGTGTGGAGAAAAGGGAACTCTCTTACACTGTTGGTGAGGATGTAAATTGATACAGCCACTATGGAGAACAGTATGGAGGTTCCTTACAAAATTAAAAATGGGACTACCATAGACCCAGCAGTCCCACTACTGGGCGTATACACTGAGAAAACCATAGTTCAAAAAGAGTCTTGTACCACAATATCCATTGCAGCACTATTTACAATAGCCAGGACATGGAAGCAACCTAAGTGTCCATCGACAGATGAATGGATAAAGAAGATGTGGCACATGTATACAATGGCATATTACTCAGCTATAAAAAGAAATGAAATTGAGTTATTTGTAGTGAGGTGTATGGAACTAGAGTCTGTCATACAGAGTGAAGTAAGTCAGAAAGAGAAGAACAAATATTGTATGCTGACACATATATATGGAATCTAAAAAAAAAAAAAAAAAAGCATTCTGAAGAACCTAGGGACAATACAGGAATAAAGACACAGATATAGAGAATGGACTTGAGGACATGAGGAGGGGGAAGAGTAAGCTGAGATGAGGTGAGAGAGTGGCATGGACATATAGACACTAGCAAATGTAAAATAGATAACTAGTGGGAAGCAGCTGCATAGCACAGGGAGATCAGCTCAGTGCTTTGTGACCACCTAGAAGGTTGGGATAGGGAGGGTGGGAGCCAGACAGAAGAGGGAGGAGATATGGGGATATATGTATATGCATAGCTGATTCACTTTATTTTACAGCAGAAACTAACGCACCATTGTAAAGCAATTATACTCCAATAAAAATGTTAAAAAAAGAAAATGTCTAAGTAAGTGAAGTTTATTAAATGTATAAAATGATAATTTTCTCTCTGAATTTGTATTTTATTTTTCTTAAGAAGGAAAATGAAACTTTTCAGAATAGTTGCTTTTTTATTACATAAGTAATTAATGTTAGTTGTAGAGTAATTAGAAATTGAAAGAAATGTAAAGAAGAGAACAAAAGTTGCCCATATTTTTACCACCCAAAAAAAAAAAAAAAAAAAGAAAGGAATATATAATATGCACTTCTTTTATATAGGCCACCACCTGGTTTATTTTACAACATGTCCACACTGCATTGAGCACCAATGCAGATGTTACAAAGAAACCCACAGTCCTGTCCCAGCAGGGAACAGGTCCAGTGTACGACTTGGGGTGGTCTTGGGGTGGGTGAGGGAGAAAAGAAAGGATAGGAAAGAAGAACAGACATTATTGCTCACTCCTGTTCCAGAATCTGAGTGATGAAATGCAAGGATTTTAAGCTGTTCTTAATCCCCTTCTCTCAGTCAGCTGATGTTCAAATATGGAATCTGGGCTGGTGCATCAGCTGGAATTGGGCAAAACAAGGGCACAGTGTTTAAAATAGCATCCACAATATTACTGCACAAAGTAGGCGAAATGAGCTATGCTTTTCAACTGATGCTTCTTACTTTTTCTTGTTTTTTGAACTCTTACAAGTTTAGAGGCTATCGGAATTGTTACCACCACAATCACAACAGAGCATCTGCTCAGTGTAAAAAAATATTGTTTAGGAAAAATAATTCAATAAATATACAGAGGGAAATGAACTAAGTGAGATGATACCAATACAGAAAGGCAGTTTGGGTTCCTTTATTTTGATGTTTTTTTCAGTTATGACCCCACAAAACTATGTAGTATATTATGAAGACAGAAAATATTTTTTATGTTAAAATCCAGTCTTTAAATCTAGCTGCTTCTTTAAAATTAGCATTTTACAAAGTTATTTTTGCTCCCATATTTTTCCTCTGAACAGAAGGTAAATGTTAGAAAACTGGAAGACGCTATTTCCCATTCCAGAGGCACAAACAGGGTTTCTTTATGTTTGGAGAAAACCGTGGTTCTTGGTTTCTGGTACACTTGAGCCTCTGGCACCTTTCGGTCTCCAGAAGCTTCCTGGGAATACAGGGCTGAGATCCCCATATTCCAGAGCAAAGGAGCCAATCTGAAGGACTTGTGTCTTGGAAAGAGAGAATGCCATCTCCTTAGCTCTGGGTCCCCGTTATCTGAGGGAAGCAGAGGACATAGGTAGGAGCAAAGCTTTGTGTCATCAAGTCACTGCTGGAGAAGGCAGTAAAGCAAGCCTAGAGCCTGCCCGGTGTCCTAGTTGTGAGAAACAAAATGCCTTCTCAAAAGTACAGGCTTCCTGTTTATGATCTAAAATAGATGCCTTTGAAATGATTTATCTGGACTTGTGGAAGGCAGTTGCTCATTACATATTATCTAACTTTAGATTTTCTACTTGATCATTCACACTAAATCAGACTTTAAAAATAGACCAAACTAGACTGGAATATGTACATTTCAACAGATCCAAAACTGCAGAAGGCTTATATCACTTACTGACACAGCACCAGACCCAAGGACTCCATTGGTATAAATATTTCCAAATTCCTTTTCATTTTAATGACACCAGAGAATGGTTGGTACGAAGACACAATTACATTTTCTGACATGGATTGAATTATATTGTTTGTCTTAGTTATAAACCAATTTACATAGTTTTGCTCCACTTTCTATGCATTTTTCCCTCTAAATCACCTTTTACAAAGTTTATATCTTTAAAAACATTTCAAAAGACAAATGCTTAAAGGAGCAAGTCTTCTGAGTTATCTTTCCTTCGATTGCTGTTGGCAAGCGGACGGATCATCGTGGATTTTGAGTGGGTGGCCAAGCATTTCCACGGGTCACCTTCCCCCACATGTCTGGGGACAGGGGAAATTGGAAACTATATCTTTGAATGATGTTGGAAGAAGGGCACAGTTCTTCAGCTCTTGAGGGTGAGTACCTTCCGGACACGTTCTGCACGACCACAGTGATGACCCCACCAACGAATCCAGTGGCTTGAAAGATCCCAACAACAGCTCTAACCCAGGTCACTCACCAAGGCATCCTTCTCAACTATCTTCTGTGTCTCTCCACCCACTTTCTCCATGGAGCGACTAGTTGCTCATTCGAGGCTGTGCTCTGGCTTCTCTGGGGCATGGGCTGTGCTTTCTGGAGTTGGCAGATACTCTGTGCGAATGTCTGTTACACTCTGCATTTGTTGGCAACAGAGCTGTCAAGCCGGCAGACTCATAGGGTTCTTGGCTGGCACCCGGGGCTGCCATGCCACCTTCCACACCTGGGATCATTATGTCTTCCAGCCAGACTCTGCTGGCTCCTTCTGCCAGACCCAGGGAGATAGGATTCCCAAAATGAAAGAGCTGGACTGGCATCTTCCACATCATCTGACTTGACTTGTTCTCTTTGGGGAGGGCAGCTAGCTTCAGTGCAGGGGAAACTTTTAAAGCTCTGCAGCCGCAGGTCCTGGTGGAGTGAGAGTCAGGGCTGGAATGCAGGGAGCAAAACTCAGTGCCAGAGGGATCACCAAGCTCCCTTCAACGCCAGGAGGCAGAGGAGCAAACTTTGCATCTGGAAACTTTCCCAGAAAGTCAGTACTTACCTCTCCCAAAGAGGGTGGGAAGAGGTGTGCTGTAAGCTCACCAGGCCTGCCTTCTGGCTCTCTTTGGCCAGTGTGAAAAGGATGACCTTTTTAAAGTTACAGGGCCACAGCTGCAGGTTAGGGGAGCTGATAGGAAGGCCCTGAGCCCTGACAAAGTTTGCTTTTATGCTGTTTCCCAGAAGGAGAAAGGGCATGCATTCAATAAGTGGCTTACTTTTTGAATTTTAAATTTTATTTGTTATTCTATATTTTAAGAGTAAGGCATACGCTTAGGTTTTTCTTGTTATGAGAAGTAAACCATTCTTTATGTGGCCAGTATTCTTAGAACCAAGTATGGATTTGTTCTTGTAAATATTGAGCTTTGTGGCTTTAAAAAAAAAAAAGTGGCCATCCTCATCTGGGTGGGCTAGACGTGGCTCCCACTAGTAAATGTCCCCCTTGTTCAGGGGACCTGAGCAGGGAGCTCTAGAGGCTGCCTGGAGAACTGGCAGGGAGCTGCCGTGACCCAGTGGCTTTGGCAGTTTGGGAAAAGAGGCTGGGCTTAAGAGCCTCTCTCCCTACTGGATGTAGCGCTGAGATGCTGGAGCCCAATAATAGCCAAGGCATGGATGCCCACATGCCGCTTCCAGCTTGAAGATGGAGGAGGCCACACGAAAGAACAAGAGCGGTCTCTGGGAACTGATAGTGACCCTCAGCCCACAGCAAGAAGACGGGGCCTCAGTCCTGCCACCATACAGAATGAATTCTACCAACAACCTGAATAAGCCTGGAAGTGGATTCTTCTCCAGAACCTCCGTGTAAGAGCCCAGCCTGGCCAACATTTCATTTTGACCTCATGCATAGTCAAGCCCACCCAGCTTCTGACCTACAGAACTGTGAACTAATAAATGGATGTTCTTTAAGACACCAAGTTAGTAGTAATTTGTTAGGCAGCAATTGAAAACTAATACAGACGGCCTCTTAGCATCAGAGCTGTGGCTTCATCTAAAAACTTTAACAGCCTAGGATTTTGGTTTAACCAGATAAACTATGTGGTAGGGGAGGGAGTGAAGAGGAGGTGTAAGATGACAAAAACAGACTAGTTACCCTGGTGTGAAATAATAAGAAATATAAGTATTGGTCTCTTGAAATGGTTGCTGATGCAGAGCTCCTAAACTCATTGTAAAGAGGGGTGATGATAGGAGAATCTTTTGTTCTAACTTTTAGTCCTTGATCCCAGTGGCTGACACAGAGCTCCTGAGACCTTTGAAATTTTCTGAGTGATAGAAATATCTGACACCAAGCCGCTAAATCATTTGAAATTTCCAGGAGTGTCTTTTGTTCTAATGAGGTGACTCTTTCTGGGTTCCTGAACAGGGGATGGTCACCAGAAAGACCAAGCCACAATTAGAAGCTTGGGGTTTTAAGCCCCACCTCTCATTCTCCAGAGAGAGGAGAGGGGCTGTAATGGAGATAGTAATCAGTCATGCCTCTGTGATGAAGCCTCATTAAAATCCCAATAGTACTGGGTTCAGAGAACTTCGGGGTTGGTGAACACCTCCACGTTCCAGGAGCACAGCAGCCCAACCCACCTGCTGACCGTCAGCTGCTGTGCTCCTGAGAAGCTCAATGTATCCTTTACCCAACAAGTCCTTATGCTTCCTCAAGGCATTCTGGGCACAGCAAAGAAGACACAGCCATTCCCTGCTGGCCTGCCATCTGGTGGGTAACAAAGAGGATGCCCTCTCCCCAGATATGGGGTGATGCTGTCCAAAGAAGGTCATTTCCTCAGCTGTGGCCGTGAAAGGGAGTCCCTGAATGCAGGCAATGACTTTTTCCCTGCAAGAGAAACTGGGCTACCTCTTTGGATGCACCACCAGCAATTTTAAGAAAATCTTCACTTTTTTGCTTTGTAAGCCTCAGTGTACTGGGTTCCCATGTGATGTTTGTGCCTGTGTAATGCTAGGTCTCTGTGTTACTCACAAACCTAACCAGAGCTTCTCTACTCGCTTGACAAAGTGCTTCACCTCTCTTGGCAATATTGAGTCCTTTCAAGAATCTTGAAATATCTTGAAATGAATGCTGTCAAGATAAATTCCTAGTCCTGACTGTAGTCTTGTTATCAATAATCTTGCTGTAAGTGCCACTTTCAAATTTGTGATTTACTCTCTCTGGATCTGAAAACCTGTGATTATAAGGCTCTGAAATCATTGCTTAAATTACATTCCCCATATCGTCAACTTGAGAAGCTCCATACTGGGAGGCTGAACTATTCTTCTCAACATTTCAACTCTCTGCCATTACCGCAGCTTCCAGTTGATCAATATCGGGTGAACCAAGGCAACACTTCTTGAATTCTTTACAGAAATCAAAAAAGAAATAGAAACATTCAATCAATAATACTTTCTTCCTGGAAACCTCATGATGCAGGATTTGCCTGACATGAAGCTGCCCTTCAGTACAGAGAGAGAAGAAGGTTCCTACCCCAGTGTTCAGTTGATTGCCCACTGGTTAAACTACTGGAGGGCTTGGCCCAGCTGGCACAGAGAACAGGCTTTCACATTCCATCTTAGTTCCTTTTACACAATTAATTCTTGGTCAGTTCCAACTGAACTTGTCTATTACTTCGTACAACTGTCCCAAATTCTTGTTGGCCAGATGCACGACTTTCCATAACAGCAGGATCATGTCCTTCTCATCGGAGCCCAGCCTGGTCCCGGTGGCCCCAGCAGTGATCCCAAAAGCGCCACCGAGTAATCTGGAGACGCTGTCATGACAATAGATGGGGAGAGAAGTGCCATCGAGAGGTGGTGAGATGGGGAGGAAATGAGAACGGGATCACCTGTGCTAAAAAACTCTTCGGAGAGAAAAAGAAAGAGTGCCCACCCCTCTCCACCTTCCACGTAGTCCCTGGAATAAAACGGGGTAACCAACCCCCCAAGGCCACACCTGACCGGTGTCCACACCCGGGGCAGGAGGCGTGCATGCCGACCTCTGAGGCCCTCCTCAGTTCTCTCTGAGCAGGTGGCCAAGCCGCTGGGCCAGTGACCCCTCCAGCTGCTGGAGCCCCGACCTCCGCGGGTGTCCTCAGGCTCCCAGGTCCTGCGGCTACATCTTCGAAGCGGCCTTGGTGACGCTGCTTTCTTCGCAGTGCTGGTCAACGAGCTCCTGGAAGCCAGTGAGGCACCTGGATTGGGGGTCGTTTTGCTGGTGACCCCCGCGGCGGGCCCTCACAGCCTCCCCATCCTCAACAGTCGGCCGCATGCGACGGGCAGCGGGCGGGGTCTCCAGGGAAGACAGGCCTTCTCATCCAATCTGGGTGTCGTGTTCCTCGCGGCTAGCGCGGAGTCAAAACCCTGTGCCTGAGTAATATTCCATTGTATATATGTGCCACATCTTCTTTATCCATTCATCCAATGATTCACTTTGTTATAAAGCAGAAACTAACACACCATTGTAAAGCAATTATACTCCAATAAAGATGTTAAAAAAAAAGACCCAACAGAGCCAAAAATAAATAAATTAAGTAAATAAAATTAAAACAAACAAACAAACAAAAACACCCTGCGCCTCCTGGCCTGCCTGAGCATCTCGCCCCTGATATTGAGCGGCTGCCGGCCTAGCCCGAGGAGCTCTGCCAGCGGACTCGCCGGGGCTGGTGACACTGTGCGCGCACCCGCGTCTGGTCTGCCCGCAGCACTTGGGATTATTGCCAGAGCTTGCGCTAACCCCCAGGACCTGGCGGGGCCCCAGGGAGCCGAGAGCCGAGAAAGCGTGGGCTCCCGGGACAGCTCCAGGAGAGAGGCCGGGCAACAGCGTCGCCGGGCAAGCGCAGGTGCTCCCCGGGGCTAGGCCCCTTGCAGGCTGATAAAGAAGCCCCGTTGGCCCGGGAGGCAAAGCCGGACGCCCCTGGGACGCAGCCCCGGGAGGTGCCCCGGAGGGCCTCCACGGTGGTCCGCGGCAAGAAGGCTGGTGTCCAGGCGGCCCCAGGGCCCGCAGTGGCTCCGCATTCCCCGGCCGAGTCCGCGAGCCCCCAGCTTCCGGCATGGAGACGCTGGTCCCCACCCGTGGGGGGACCGCAGTCCCCGGCCCCGGGATGGCGGCCACGCCCAGACTGGAAAGCAGCCGGGCCCGGGCCTGAGCCCTGCGGGGACCACGGCGCCGGCCCGGAGGACGAAGCGCTGAGGCTGCTGTCGGCCGCCTGCAGCCCCGGCCCGCGCGCCCTTGCCCGCCCGCGTCCCGTGGGTACCGTTGCTGAGCCCGGGGCGGGGCGGAGAGACGAGGCGGAGGCCTCTCCAGCAGTGGCCTTGCCCTCGCCGCCCGCCGGGTCGGTTCCTCGCGCTCCACCGCGTGGACGAGGCCGTGTCCCTCTCTGCGAGCGAGGAGGGGCTGAGCTTCCGCTGCGCGGCCTCCCGCCCGACGGGAACCAGTGCCTGGTGTCGCCCCACGTGTCTGAGCGCCCCGAGGCCATGGCAGCGGCACCGGCTTCCCGGCAGCTCCAAGGACGGCAGCGCCAGGTCCCGGGGGCGGTCCCAGGGCGGGCGGGAGGGAGCTCCGGTGGCTGGGGTGACGCCGTCCGGTCGGTTGGCGGGTCCCAGCACACTTTGTTGGACTCGGACCCTCTGCTCGCCGATCCCTGCACCGCGAACTCAGATGAGAACTCGGAAGGCTTGGGGGTCCGTCACCGCGACCTGCTGCCAGACCCGAAGTTCCTTCCTCACTGTTCACCCCGCCGCATCTGCATGGTGGAACCCGAGATGCTGCGCCCCGAGGAGACCCAGCGGGACATCGTCAGGACCCGGAGTCCCTGGCTCTCCGCAACTCTGGCCTCGCCGCCTTCAAAGCCACCACGGTGACGCTGCCCAAACTCGGCCAACTCTGCGCCCGGAGGGAGCCCAGTGCCAAGGGCGGCCGGGGGCTCCTGTCCTGAAGGTCCTTAGTCCCCAAGACGGCTGCTCTAAGCCTGTCCAGGTCAGCCAGCAACCCCGACCCCTCCCTGTCCACCTCAGCCCGCCTACCTGCCCGTAGGTCCAGCGCCACTGCTCAGCTAGTCAGCAATGACCTAGGCCAGCGCAAGAAAGAAGGCAGGCGGCCGGTCCTGGATGCTCTCCTGGCCGGCAAGTGGCAGGGGGACCGTGACCTCCGGGTGACTCTGATCTCGCCTGATTCTGTGCCAATGCGCTGTGGTCCAAGAGACACACGAGCCGCAGAACATCGTGGTGCTGGGCAGTAACACATGGTGTTGGTGCAGGGCGAGGCCTACCCCACCCGCAAGGTGGAGTTCCAACCCCGATGCGGACCCCACCCCCTCCTCCCAGAATCTGCCGCTGTCTTGAGATTCACGTGTCAGAAATAAACCAAATGCTCTAAAAAAATGACAAAAAAACCCCACACAAACAAACAAACAAAACCCCACGCAGAGTACCACCCCTCTCCCCAATGTCCCCCAATGTCCATGTATTCTGTGAATGTTACCCTGCATGGCAAGAAGGACTTTGAAGGTATAATTAAGGTTATGCGGAAATTATCCTAGATTGTTAAAATGAATTCAATCTAATAAAAACGGAGAAACTTTGAGACACCATGGAAAATGTGATATTACAGGGAAAAAGTCTAGAGTCTCCAGAAAGGAGTGCAACCTGCTAACAACTTTATTTTAACTCAATGAGACCCATGTCACATTTCTGACAAAGAGAACTGGAAATTTACAAGGTTTAGTTGCTTTAAACCATGAAGTTTGTGGTAATTTATTACAGCAGCACTAGGTATAATTTGGTCATGGTCATTAGGATCTAGCGCAAGACTGAATTTGAAATCTAATGCAATGGATGTACTTGAGAAACAGTACACTATACTGTATGTTGGCAAGTAAAGGTGTCTGACTAACATTGCGCAGAAAAGGGGAAGGCACGCCATGGACATTTGTTTTTGTTTCTGTTTTTGTTTTGTTATTGTTCTTTTATGATGCAATATCTAAATATTTTGGATAAAACCAAGAAAAGTTGGATATGGGGCCTGGCTTTCAGGTTTAGAATACTAAATGAGGACAACAGGCCTCTTCTCAGAATCATTTTGGAATAAGTAGGAACATAGGAAGTGGAAGCTAAGGGATGTGATGGTGAATGTTCTGGAACATCTAGATCCTGTGGCATGGCAACAAATTCCTAGTAGGTGGAGTCACCCTAACAGATTCTTTTGTTTATGGGGTTTTCCTTAATTTGTGCCCCATTCCATTTCTGTAGTTGGTTAGCTAGATAATATATTTTCTGGGCCTCCTGATAGCTAGCTGTCCAGTATTTTTTTCAGCAGAAATGACATAAGTTGTATTATATTATTTGGTATTAAGAATACTAACTGGGCATTTCCTCCCTGATCCTAACACAGCCCCCAAATTTTTAGTGATTGCCCTAGCCCCAAATCCAGGAGTGAGCCTTAACTGGCTTTTATCAGTTCCTACATCCAAGAGGTACTATGGTGGTTGGGGAGTGTGGTCCAAATGGGTCCATCAACAAATGAGGCAGCTTTTCCTAAGGCATTTGATTTGCTTTAGGGCTTTGCTACCCAGTGCCATAATACTCTGAAATGGTGAATTTTTTAGGAAAAAAAAAAAAACAAAACATAAAATATCCATCATTCAAAACAAGAAATGGAATGTCTATAACTTTATTTTGGAGTCAGAAAATCCTAGATTCTTATTGCTCAGTATTCTGGGTATTATAACAAACAACAAAAAAGTGTCTCTCTGGGGCTTCCCTGGTGGCGCAGTGGTTGGGAGTCTGCCTGCCGATGCAGGGGACACGGGTTCGAGCCCTGGTCTGGGAGGATCCCGCGTGCCGCGGAGCGACTGGGCCCGTGAGCCACAATTACTGAGCCTGCGCGTCTGGAGCCTGTGCTCCGCAACAAGAGAGGCCGCGATGGTTGGAGGCCTGCGCACCGCGATGAAGAGTGGTCCCCACTTGCCGCAACTGGAGAAAGCCCTCGCACAGAAACGAAGACCCAACACAGCCATAAAAAAATAAAATAAAAAAAAAAAGTCTTCCTAAAAAAAAAAAAAAAAAAAAAAGTTTTTCTGTGTGTGTGTGTGTGTGTGTATGTTTTGTCCTAAATAGTGACAAAAATGGAAAAATTAATGGAAAAATTAAGCTTGAAATAGGTATAGGGAGCAAAGGGGATATTTACCTTTAAACAGGATAGGAGCAGGATGGATTATGTCTTGAAAGGCCAAGATACTTACTGCAGTAAATAGAAAAGAATGCATTGTAAAAAAAAAAAAAAAAAAGTATTTTTAAAGACATAAGAAATGAAAGGAAGCAACAAGGACCAGATGCACTAAAATTCCAAAGATAGAAAAGCCCTTTGAAATGAAATGTTTGCCAGTATTTTATGTCCTCTGGGAATGTGCCATATCTTGGCACAAGTTGTTTTTCTACTGGCCCTGACGAACAGACTTTATAGGGGAGTAAAGAAATGGCAGAAATTTTGACTATCTCATGGTGCTGAGATCACAGACTGGAAACTAGAAGTTCTGGTTATACATTTCTTTGAAACAATCACACCAAATTTAGGCTTAAACTTAGACTTGAAACAACAATCACTTTATTTTCTCTTATAGTTTCTGTGGGACAAGAATTTTGGAAAGTATCAGCGGAGTGATTCTGTCCTAGAGTCTCTCAAGTGGTTGTAGTCAGATGTGACTGGAGCTGGAACAGCGGAGGGAGAGAATAGCTGAGTGCTAGATGCATTGCTCACTCTCTCTCCATGTGGTCCCACAGCTTCTCCAAGTATTTGGGCTTCCTCACGGATTGGTGGCCTCAGGGCAGTTGAACTGTTAATATGGCAGCTGAAGGCTAAGAGTGGGAGAATTCCAGTGACAAAGGCTGAAGCTGAATCGCTTTTTAGGAGCTAGCCTAGGAAGTCACGCTGTGTTGCTTCCATCCTACTTTATTGGTTGAAACAAAATCCTGCCCAATTTCAAGGGGAGGGGACATACATCCCACCCTTCAATGGAAAAAATTGTCAAAGTCCCATTGTATAAGGAACATGTAGCATGGGAGATATTGTGGCATCTTAGGGAAATACAACCTGCTCCCAACCAGACATAAGGTGACTTTTCAATGTGAGGCATTTTCTGTATTCTGCGTCAATGGTGAAGAGTCAGGAACTAGGCCAGAAATGTAGGGTGAATTCTCCCATTGTTTTCCAATGTGTGGGAAAGAAGTCTGGCTGGAAAGAAAGGTTCTGCAACAAAGCCAAAAGTGGTCTCCCCGCAATCATTCTGCAGATCATTAATCTGCTTGGAGTGAAGTTAAGAATTTAGCCCCAAACTTTAGACGGTAGAAGTCTCAGGGCTAAGGAAAGATAATCTCTAGGCTCCATTAAAAGCCTAGAAGGAGCCTATCTTAGTCCATTTGGGGTGTTCTAACAAGATTGGATGGCTTATAAACAACAAAAATATATTTCTCCCAGTTCTGGAGGCCAGAAGTCCAGGATCAGGTGTCAGTGTGGTTGGTTTTGTGAAGGGCTTCTTCCAGGTTGCAGACTGCTAACTTATTGCTGTGTCCTCACACAGTGGCAGGGGTTAGCCAGCTCCCTGGAGTCTCTTTAATAAGGATACTAACCCCACTCATGAAGGGTTCCTCTCGTGACCTAATCACCTTCTAAAGGCTCCACCTCCTAATACCATCACCTTGGACAGTAGGTTTTTCACTTATGAATGTGGGCGGGGGGAGTCATAGCAGAACCCATGTGTGGATTTGGGGAAACAGCAGTGCTCTGAGTCTAACCTGTAGACACGCCCTTGACCCTGTCCAATGCCCTGTTAGATTGCTCTGATTGGCCCTCACCCCATCTGCCCAACCCAAGGAAGTGTATGCCCTTGCTCTGGAAGATCTTCTGGAGCCTCTACAGCCTATTCTGTACACTGTGGTTGTTGTTTCTACATCTGAACTGAGTGTTAAACGTTTTACTTCCTCTTCCCATTAGTACCAAAAGGAATTCCCCAAATGAGAAAAAGCCACATGTAGAGAAGGGCTGGGGACTTTGGGGTCTCACCCTCTAACAGTCCTCAGAGCTGTGAGTCTCTGTGCCTGACCATGTTGACAACTGGGACCTCTAACAATGGTAAGCCGCCCACCTTGAGGACTCGGGCTCGTTCTCTCCCTGGCATGTCAACCAGACATATTTATTTTCAAAAGCAGCCATTAGCTTATTATGAAATTCTTGTATAAACTAAGCACGTGACCCATGGTCTAGTGACTGCCGAGCCCGATATTCCTGTTTGTGGGTAGATCAACTCAGACTCAATGATTAACAAAGAACGTAGGTCCCGGAAACCTAGCTAGTCAAACGGAAAAGTTATATTCAAGAGCACAGCTGACTTGCCCCAGTGGCCTCTCAGTATTTTCATGAAAAAGTGGCAACTATCTAATTAGGGAAAATTTCATCCTCACTCCCTTGACTGAAACAAAGCTGCTGCCTCAACAGGGCCCTTGATTCACAGATGGCTCACGGATGGTTTGGCCAAGGTGGAACCTGACGGTGTCCACGAGGCTGCTGCACTGTTCAATCTCAGCATCAGCTACGCAGATAAAAATGACATGGTCTCTGTTTAGTGGGCCAAACCCAAGGCTGTTCTTGTTTACCTGAACAATACTACCCTTGATTAGCCTTGTTATAATATTTTCAGAGATGCTTGAGCTATTTCCCAAGAGGTTGAGTTCCAGTTTAATCTCCTACTTTAGAAAACTAGAAACTGGTGGGTTAAAGACACCACTCTTGGAAGGTGCACATGGTGGAAACAAATCATGGCTAGTAGTCAGTCTCTCAATCATCACAAAGATGCCCACAGTAAGGGCCCTTTAACTGAAGAGACCAAATGGAGTCAAGTTCCTCATCAAGAGACTTAAAATCCAGATTGTCCCCACTACTGCCTATATTCGTAATTGTACCAGACACGGCAACAGAACTGCTCTCCTAGACTAGGCACGGAGTAAACAGACCTATGTGTCTGATGCAGAGGCCAGCACTGACTGCCAGATTTGTGGCTCCTGCCAGAAGTTGGTCCATTTGTCTCATGACAACTCGGTGTGGATTGTGGCCCTGCTCACTCCTGGCACACTGATTGCCTGTACCGGAATTTGACCATTCTCATGACTATTTGGTGGGGCCACACCAAAGTGGACACTTTTTCAAGTTATGGTGGTGCTGTTCTAGTGTGATCAGCTGACTTTGGTCACATGATCGTGGCTTTTGAAATTAATCTGTGTCTTGTTTTCAGCTTTCTGACAATCTTATAAATAAAGCACAAATATAAATAATAAAGCACACTTTTTCACAAAAGCCACTCAACAATGGTCTGGTAATCAATGTTTTCAATAGACTCTCCACACGCCCTAATAGACACAGGCATTTGGAGTCCTTGATTATTGAAGCATCCTCCTCAAAATTTATTCAAATAACTTATGACTCTATTTCCCTCACCTGCTCCTAGTCCGCACACCTTAGTAGGGCCGTTTGGTCATGAATGGAGCTGTCCTAAGAGAGGGGCCGTCTCCTCTCAGAGACTTTCTAGATTATGATCAGAATGAAAGGTATGGGATTTCATATATACCTATTTTGAAAATTTGAACTTTTTCTCTGGTCATTTTTGGGTGTGATGATTCTTTCTCTCCCTCAGTTGCATCCCTAGGCTGGACTGGATGGTACCTGCTCCAACTGGCAGCTCAGCCAAAAGATGGCAAACAACTCTGATTCAGCTACCTGGATTCTCATGATGGCTTTCTGCGATAATAGATCAAAAGGAAAATGAACACTTGATCATGTACAATGACTGCTAACCCCTCAAACAGTGGTCCACTTAGAAAGGGACAAATAGATATCTTTGCATGTTATAAAAATTCTTTTCCATTGCACTCATGGTTTTGGACAAAAAATCTCATTTCCAGTAAGTGTCGATTGAAAATAGGGGAAGCTATGGGAAGATGTCGATTTGGGGCAGTAAAAGAAGAGCGACAGTTCTAGTTCCTGGTGAGGAAATACCTCCTGGAGTGACAGGAGAATGAGGGGGTATTGATGGTCTTTGTCTTTTGTAATCATCCCTGGAATCTTACCCATGAAGGAGAACATCCTTGTGCAGCTCTCACAAACCATCGCAAGCTCCTTAAATTTAACTGATTGCTTGGTCTGCCATCTCTAACCAGACAACATTGACCACAATTAATCACTATTTTCCTTAATCTAACTGACAAGGGCATTGGAGACAGTAAGAGATGGCCTCAGACTCTGCATATCCCATGAAGAAATACTTGTCAACACCTCCATTTGTATTTCTCACCCTATTCCCATAGCCAACTATCAGACATTCTGTGTGGAGGGAGAATGCCACATTGCTGGTGATGTGGACAAACAGGTTGTAATGAAAGCCCTGAGGCAGTCATTCCAAAAACAAGGACTAGATTCAGTCATTTTAGCTGAAAAGGGAGCTATGAGGCTATGAGGTTTACCATCTGAGTGGAGAGGCACATTGGAGGCACCATCAACAGCTCCTGATTGATATAGGTCCACTGTGGTGGTCCCCAACAATTGTCAATATTTTCTTCCCAGTGAAACCATGTGCACTCTTGGGACTTTGGAACCAGGTATTAACTTGTTTCCTTACCCCAAACATGGTGACTTGCACCTTAAGGGTTGTCGTATGAGACTTGCATGTATTTGAGGAAACATCACCAATAGATCATGCATTTGAATATCTCTGAAAAATGAAGTGAAGCTACTTTGGTTCCTCAGGGAAGACTCTGTAAGAATGTGTGTGTGTAAACATAACATCAATCTCTCCCTTCCATATTCTCCAAAACCAATTTCTTAAAAATAATTATTTGGAACTTTAAACACATTTCCCATTGAAATGATGTTATTAAAAATAACAACAAAAAGCAAGACATGTATCTATTGATTTAACTGCGTCTGTAACTAATGGCTGGCAACTTGATTTCTGAGGTCAAAGGGTCCTGTGGCTCAAGGGAAAGGAACAGTTGGAAAAGGATCTCATCAGCACTGTGGTCCAGGGCTAGCCACTGAAAACAATTCAAATATATACAACTCATCTTTGGCACTCAGAAAACAGACTATAGGGAGATGAGTAAGGTACTCAACTTGAGCATAAAATTTAAGACGGTGCCCCCCAAAAATCCTCAGGAACCAAAGACATAATTTAATGTGATATTTTTATTAAAAAAATACATCATATTGACAAGGCAATACCAGTGGACTGGACACTGGTTTTCATAATGAAATTTATTGGGATTGGGACACCCTCCTAACTAAATTTATGCATTTCTTTCTCATTTCCTGGCAAACAGACTCTCTAAATTTGAGCCTCTTACATTGCTTTATTATACCTACTGGGCACAGTTAATTTGGGGGTAGGATGGCTGAGGAAGGAACTGTTTAAAGATGTGTGCACCCACCTGAATGTCTTGTTCTTAGGATTTGACAGTATATCAAAGTGAAGTACACAGTTTATGGCATTGTCCTCTGGGCCCACACAACTGGGTAGGAGTATTTGGATTTAAACAGATAGGGAAGTTGGCCCCAACTTTGAGTCTGTTCCTGGTTCAATACTTGAAATCAATCTTTCAGGTTTTTAATACCTCTGACTCCTATTTTGGAACTCACATATTTTCTGAAAACTGGGGTTCACATGTGAGTTGTTGCTTTGTTTTCACAGCATTTATCATGACAAAGGCAGCAGCAACATCTCTGACATGAAGAGTGAGGGAGAGGACAGGATATGAATCATGGTTGGGGGTGAGGATTCGTAATTTAGGAGTTTATTTGGGTAAGGCCCATGTACAACACCTATTTCTACTGCGACCCAATGGAGCTGAAGGAGTGTGAATTATTTGATGGAAATCCACATTGAAGTTACTTATGTAGACAATCTGGTGATTACTGGTTTGCTGTGTAGCATTTCCATTATAAAACTAACATTTCCTCTATGGGTAATGACACAGGCAGGAAATCTCATGAAATGCTGCTTGGTAAACAAAAATGAGAGGCCTAACATTTTTCTGCTACTAAAGGTTTGTTACCTTCAATATTAAATGAGTAACTACATTAATATTAGTGAAATAATATCCTTATGAGTCCTTGTTTTTAAAATTGTGAGAGCCCCACACATTCTTATTCAGATTGTTGTATTTATATGGGATTGTAAAATAACCATCCAGGAGACAAGTGGTAAAACTATGCTTAAAGTGCAGAGACTTATATTGCATATCAGGTGATGATTTTCAGGGAGAAAAAATCAAATTCTATCTTCTATGCAGCAGGATGGTATTTTATGATAATAGAAGACTCTTGCAAACAAGTCTTAGTATAGTTTTAAAAATTAGACCCTTTCTACTTCTGAACAACACTTTTATAAATGATCCATCAATGGCTGCTGACAACATCCTCTCTCCCACTTATCTTATTTTCCCCTTCTCATTTTTTTTGATTCGGGCAGCTAATAATGTTTATAAGAACTGGAGGGACTTCCCTCGTGGTGCAGTAGGTTAAGAATCCACCTGCCAATGCAGGGGACACGGGTTCGAGCCCTGGTCTGGGAAGATACCACATGCTGCGGAGCAACTAAGCCCATGAGCCACAATTACTGAGCCTGCACTCTGGAACCCGCAAGCCACAACTACTGAGCCCATGTGCCACTACTACTGCAGCCCGCAAGCCTAGAGCTCATGCTCCACAACAAGAGAAGCCACCACAATGAGAAGCCTGTGCACTGCAACGAAGAGTAGCCCCCACTCGCCGCAACTAGAGAAAGCCCACGCGCAGCAACAAAGACCCAATGCAGCCAAAAATAAATAAATAAATAAACAAATAAATTTAAAAAGAACTGGAGATGCTGCAATTCTTAGAAGCTGACATGTCTGGAGCACCAACCAACACACTGCATGTCCTTGTATTGCAGCATGTTCCCCACCGTACTCCTGGGGCCAGAAGAGTGATCCTCCATCTTTATTTATGGCCTAGAATCTTTTAAAAAAAAACCCAATTCTAGAAAACACAGAGTGATTCATGAAGAGGGAGAAGAGCCCCAGTTGGAGAAGTAGAGGTACTACATGTTCCCAGGAACTAGAAACCTGTACCAGAATAAATATGACACTATTATATAAGTATTTGTAGTTAGAAAATATGAAAGAAGAGGAAAAATAACCATATATACAAATGAAACTGTCAGTAAGATAAGATGAAGTACTCTCAGGGAAATTCATCCAAGTCTACCTGAGCTATTGTGGGAATAGTTCACAGAGAAGTGCAAATGTGGCTTCTTCTTAAGAGGAGTGAGAGTGAGAAACCAAGACTAAGAGCGTGAGAAACTCAGGAAGTGAGACCAAACAGCCAGGCTGTGACCAGCAGCATTAGCCTCATTTATGGAGTTAGAACTGATACAGTTATGAGTCAGTCTGTCACACCCCAGAACCTTCCACCTGGAGCAGTGCTTTCCCCTATCATCAGAATGTCCCTTAAACTTAGACCAGGGCTCTGGGCTGTGTATGTGTGCGTGTGCGTGTTTCTTTGAGGAAATAGGTATGGACTCACTATTATTTGGACAATGAGAAGACAGGAAACTTTCCTAGCTCACTTGGCTACAGTGAAGATGGGTATCATGAGGTGGCCTGAACCAGCGAGAATTTTTTCTTGTCCTGTGGAAGGAAAGTTAAGGCAGGGTTAGTAAGACATGTGATTCTGACTCCATGTAAGAAAACACTCAGTATATAAAGCATCTATCTCATTTAACGAATTAGCAATTACTGGCTGAGGGTCTACTATGTCCCAGGCATTTGACAAAGTCCCTGCGGATTTGATAAAAGGCAACAAAAACAAACAAAAATTCATGCCTGGAAAGAACTTCCATTCTCATGGGGGAAAAAAGTGTCTTCAGGAGTTCTTTCATAGATAGAATTATTTGTAATTGAAAAATGTTCCTTGAAAATTCTTTTAGAGTAGAAGATATATTGCAGATAAATCCAAGTTCTGTGAACGGAGAGAGAGAAAGGAAAGGGAAATAAGAGATTTTGCAGAAGACTGTCTGCTTTGTTACACTTAAGACTCCTTCAATATTGAATAAAGTACAAAAATCATGAAATGTTTCTATGTGTGCAGAGTTGTTGTCATGAAAACCAATGACAAAACCAAGCTTTGGATCTGGATAACACACACACACACAAAATCTGAGACAACCTTTGGACAGCACAGTGCACATGAACAGGTAGCAAACACCAGGAGGGGAAAGGCTCTACCTGTGGACACAGTAGCATCAGCACAGAGTCTCTCCCTGATGAGATGTGCTTACCATGGCCAGATTAGGTCAACTCTCCTTCAGCCATTCTACCTGGAGCTCCCCTGCCCCGCTCCCCACCTAGTTCTTTCCGCAGTAATTCCTCAAAAAGACTAAAACATTGAGAGCAAAGCTTTTTCTCCCTTTTTGGACAGACACTTAGGAACTTTTGAGCTAAATCTCTACAACTTTACAATTTGTGAAAATGTTATTCCCAAATACCAAGTCTTACATATGTTCCAGCTTGTTTTACTTATTATACAAATGATAGAAATTTTAAAGTAGTTTCTGTTGACTAAATAGCACAGGTGAGAATTCATCTTCTGATGGAGATAAAGATGATTTTTTTTGAAACAAGGCAAAGTATTAGGTTTTATACATAAGTTCATAGCCCTTCAAAGTCACTAAAAAATTATTTTCTCACTCTGTAAAGAGTTTTATTTTATTTTAGTAATTATTTTATTATTTATTTCTTTAATTATCCCTGTCATGAGACCTGAATGTGTCTTTATAATAAATACAAATTTTCTGACTCTATTTTCAGAAATCTGATTCTGAAAGCCTAGGATCGGGTCTATCAATAGGCTTCCCAAGTAACTCTGATGTAGTTGGTTTAAGAAACACACTTTAAAGTATACTGAAATCCTGATGATTCACTTACAGTCATAGGTAAGCATATTATAGTGCCCTTCCCACCAATTATACTAGAGTCGGCTTTCTTTTTTCCTCAAACCACTGAAATTGATAATCTTCTTTCTGAAGACATTATGAAATGACTATTATTAAGCCTGAATTTTCTTACCAAAGTTTGAAAATTAAAAACCACAAATAAGCAAATCTGCAAGTGCTTTTGTTAGTACAAGTTTTTAAAAAAATTTTATATGAACTCATTTTGCTAGCAAAGCTATAAATGATCTTCTTTGACATTCCTCCATATGAAAATTTAAAATCAGAAAATTTCACTAGAACTAGGTCTATATCTTATTAAATTTAAAGCAAATGCTATAAATAACTCTAAGTCGTGTAGGTAGGGCAAATAAATGTACCTTTAATGAAGGAAGAATTTGACTTGTAGAGGTAGAAATAAATCTCAAATTTAATCCTATTCTTTTGGAAAGTGAAAAGTGATTAAATTAGATCAGTCTACTACAAAAATGTTTAAATATTCACACAAAAAAATGGTAAATTACAAGGAGAACAAAGACATTATATTTTGGAAGTCCTGGAATAAATCATTTTTATTTGTTTATATGTATTATCTGTCAGTAGTTCTGTATATAATTTAAAAACATTTTTTCCTCTGTTGTTGTTTATGAATACTATAAACATCCCTTTGGCCAGAGGTATAAATGCTCTATTCTCTTTTGGGGAAATTGGTGAAGTTTACGTTTTATAGTCCCAAGGTTGGAAAGGGCATTAGAAGACATCTGATCTAAAGTTCCTTTGATGTTTCAATCCTTTCTCACTACCTTTGTGAGAATAATGCCCAGTCTCATTATGGATTCAAACCATAAGAGTAACTCCACTGATGGATGAGTAACTCAAAACTTCCTGATGGAAACTACTTCATCTTTTAACATTGCTGAATTTTAAGCTGTTATTATTTTCTTTTTTATTTATGTTTACTCATATTGTGCTAAGATCTAGTTCTCTTTAGGGCTTTTTCCTTGGGTCCTGACATTATCATCTGGAAAATATAGAAAAATACTTTATCCCTATTACCTTTGAAATGAGATCAAAGTTTTGAAAACAGCAGTAATACTTTACCTCTTCTCTCCAGCTTCTCATTTCAAGATGATTAGTTTCTTGTAATATTTTAATATCTAAGGTACCTCCAACTTCTCTGAATAATAAATTTCAAGTTGCCAGAATCCCTCTTAAGGTGTCATTTTATAATTCCAGAATTGCAACTTGTTAAACACAATCGAATATAAGCAAGTCTGTCAGTGATATTTTAATGTTAATTAGTCAATTGTCCTTTCAAATATGGCAAATACATGAAGTGTATTTTAATACGAAAAATGTTTCTAGTGAATTCATCTTTGAAATGTGAAAAGGATCTAGACTTCCCTTATTTTTTAAAACTACTTACAAATGATAAAGTATATAGATAACTAATTTTTCAGAAATACATATAATTAATATATAATTATGTTTATTATATATAATAATAATTATGTATAAGCATATTATATACTATTAATAACATAATATATAATATATTTTATTTTATTATATAATAATATTTCTATAATATATATCTATAGTATGATATATATAATATGATACATGTTATAATATATAATGTAATATTATAATATTATAAAATATATATCAAATTATTATATTTTCATTTATTATTTTATTATTTTCTTACACTTTTTTTTTTTTTTTTTTAAAAAGCACATTTATTTATTTATTTATTTATTTATTTATTTATGGCTGTGTTGGGTCTTCGTTTCTGTGCGAGGGCTTTCTCCAGTTGCGGCAAGCGGGAGCCACTCTTCATCACGGTGCGCAGGCCTCTCACTATCGCGGCCTCTCTTGTTGGGAAGCACAGGCTCCAGACGCGCAGGCTCAGTAGTTGTGGCTCACGGGCCTAGTTGCTCCGCGGCATGTGGGATCTCCCCAGACCAGGGCTCGAACCCGTGTCCCCTGCATTGGCAGGCAGACTCTCAGCCACTGCGCCGCCAGGGAAGCCCCTCTTACACATTTTATATATTATATTATATTATTATATATAGTATAACATATATAATTTATATTATATAAAATATATTTTTTAATTAATATATAATATAAAAATATATTTATTTATATATTATATATTATATATGTTATATATATTATACATTACAAAAATATAATAATACATATATATTATATATAATGATAATTAGTAATAATTATATATTACATAACATTATGTATTATAATCATATTATAATTATACTATAATTATATATTATAATATAATATATACTATAATTATATGTTAATATATATGATTTTATATATACATAATATAATATATGTTATCTACATATTATATAATTATATGTTATACATTTAATATAATATTTATATTATATTATGTATACTATAAATATATTATAAAATATGTATAATATATATCGTTTATAAAATCAGGCAGAATTATATATTATATAACATGATATATGTAATAATAATATTATAAATATGTATTAAATATTATATAACATCATCTATGATAATCATATTAATTATAAATATCACATATATAAAGTAACACTAATTACTAATAATAATTAGTAATTGTATAATTACTAATAATAATTGTTAATATTACTAACAACACTAATTATTATATTAATAATAATTATTATCTATATTATTAAAATATTACACATTATTATAAATATTATATTACCTACATAATATATATGTATAGAATATATTATTATATATTATAATTATATTATATATGATTTTATATTAAATATTTATCTTCTATATATAAATTACATAGAATTTTATAGTATGTATAATATATATTGTGTATTCTATAAATATACTTTATAATTATATATGATTTTATGTAATATATATTATGTAATTATATATAATATAATATAGTATAATATATACAGGATATAAGATATCTTTATATATTATATATATTTTATTTGTATACTATATAAGTTTATATATTATATACATTAATATTTATGTAATATATAAATTTATATATTATATAAATAATATATAAATTTATAAATTTATATATTTTAAATAACATAAATTTATAGAATCCTTACATATTTATATATTATATTAATATATTTTTATATTATTTATATTTATATTATACATATATTAATATTATTTTTAATAACATTTATTATATTATATATTATTATCTTATATTATATAATATATACCATATAATATACTATATTATATATAAAATATATGAACTAAATTTTATAAAAATACATATACAAATATATATATAATTAAAGATTATATATAATTTTATATATGTATCTTCTATTTTATAAATAATATATATAAAATTGAATATATAATATAAAAATATAGATTACATATAATTTTTATACTATATGATATATTATATACTACATTATATTATATTATACTATATTATATATAAAATATATAATATGCATTATATATTATATGTGGATATATACTTATATATATGATTATATATATTAAATTATATATATAAATTATATATATAAATTTTATAATTGAATATTTATTATATATAATATATATAATCCTACATTTTATATTTATATATATTATATATATTATATAATGTAACATACCATATAACATATAATATAAAGTTATATTTAAAATATCAATATAAATATAATTTAAACATATAAAAATATTTATAATGTAATTCATATGATACTATAGATGTATAAAATATATGTGCATATTATTATTCTATATAATTATGTAATATAATAACAATTAGTTATAATGATATAACATATATCATTATATATTATAATTATATTAATTATTATACATTAATTATGTATAATTATATATAATTTATATAAATAGCATATATCATATAATATATAATAGTATATATAATTCAATATATATTAATATTTGATAATAATATATCATATATAATTTAATATTTGATATATGATATATAATATATGATATAATACATTATTATATAAAATAATTATATTAATATTATATCATTATGTTAATTATAAAATAATTATATGTATATTATATTAGAACATAGTATATAAAATATATTAATGTTATATTATTATTAATATAAAATCAATATTCTAATTATTATATTATATAATATATGATATGATATGATAACATAATATAATATATGATATATAATATAAAACATATTATAATAGATAATATATTATATGTAATAAATATATATTGAATATTTTAAATCCTAATAATATTTTGCTTACAATTCTTAAATTTCTAGGTCTGTGTTCATATTACCTCGACCCAGTCTAACTCCAGGGACACTCATTTCATTGAATTAAGGGACAAGAATGAGTAAGTTATTAAAAAATTAGAATTATAGGGGAGATAAGGTGAAAGATTCAGGCCCAAATATTATGTTAATGGAATGAATAGTGGTGACTAAAAAGGGACATAATTTTTATCTGCGAGAGATGGGACAGAAAGGGGGAAGGGAGATTTTGGAGTAAAGAGGAAGACTATACAGGAATTTTAGGTCAAATGATTTGAATTTTCATTAAAATTATAGTAACTACAATACCTTCCACAGGTAAGGGTGACACCTGCTTGGTTAGAGATCTGAGGAAATAAAGATGATCTCGCTATCAACTATGGTAAATGCAACACAGAGACCATAACAGTTGAGTAAGAATAATTGTCAACAACAGTGAGTCCCTAGAGAAGACAAATCTGTACTGGGCATCTTTGATGCTGTGACAAGTTATCCCCAGCAAGTCACAGTATCTTAAATGAAGGGAAAAATGGAGGAAATTGTGATTTTCTAGAGATGGAAATAATTTTATCTAAATTGTTTGAAACCATTTTCATGAATTTTACCACAATATATTTTTAGGATTTCTGGTCTAGACAAGATGATGCAGACTCATTTCTCTGTTCTCCTCCCCACTAATTACAACAATAATTTCTGGAAATATCTGAAGAGGCAACCATAAGAGAACTTGGAAACACTGTGTGTTGGTCAGTCATAGTTCTCAAAAGAAACAGAACCAAGAGGATGAATGTATATACGTGACATATTGAGAGAACAATTATGGAGACTGAGAAGTTCCAGAATCTTCTGTCCTGACCTCCACTTAGGAGATCCAGTGGTGTATTTGAGTCTGTCTCTTAATTCCTGAGAACTCGGGAACTGATAATATAGATTCCAGTTCTGGTCTGAAGGTCTAAGAAGCAGGAGTACGGAAGGCAGGATTAAACTCATGTTCCAGCCCAACAATCAGGCAGAATTCTTCCTTCCTCCACATCTGTGTTCTATTCAGGCCCTCAACATATTGGATGATCCTCACCCACACAGGGGAGGGCAAACTGCTTTTCTTAGTCACTAAGAGTTTGCTAACATAACTAAATGTCCAGGATACAATTTAATAAAAAAATCACCCTTTATACTGAGAACTAAGACAATTATAACTTCAATAAGAAATGATAATAAACTGATATCCACACCAAGAAGTGTCATCTGTTGGAATTATAGGACAAGATTTTAAAGCAACTATCAAAAATCCTTCAATAATTAACAACAATTATTTTGAAATAATTGCAAATTAGAAAATTTTAGTAAAGAAATCAAAATTATTAAAAAAACTAAATGAAAATTTTAAAAATGAAACATACAATAAAAATTTTTAAAAACTTGCTGAATAGACTCAGTAATAAACTGGATGTGATAGATGATAGAATCAGTGAACTTTAGGACAGATTAATCAAATTTGTCCAATCTGAACAGAAAGATAATAGAAGTAAAGCCTTAGGGGTCTGTGCGACAATAACTCAAGATGGAATATTTGTATAATCAAAGTTCCAGAAGGAGAGGGGAACAAAAGGAGGCTGAAAGAATATTCAATGAAATAATTACTGATAATGTATCAAATCTGATGAAAACTCAAATCTGTAGATTCAAGGAGCAACGGAATCCCAAAAAGGATAAATTCAAGGAGATCTACATTGAGACAAACTATAATTGAACCTCTGTAAGTTAGAAGTTAAGAACTGTAAATTGCAAACAAAAAGTTTTATATCTAGCATATAATTATATGCTGCTTACAAGGAACACACTTTAAATTAATTCAATGATACAGGTAAATGGAAAGTGAAAGAATGGAAGAAAAACATATTCCATGCAAGCATTAATCAAAAAGAAAGCAGAAGTGTCTATATTAATATTTGGTAGACTTCAGAGAAAATAAGATTACTAGAGAAAAGAGGTATATTATATAATTAATAAAAGATTAATCAACCATGAAGATATATAATCCTGAGTGTGTATGCACCAAACACAGAGCCTCAAAATTTATGAGACAAAACCTGGTATACATCACAGGACAAATAAACAAATCCATAATTAGAATTATAGAATATCAAACCCCTTTCTCAATAATTAATTTAATAACTAAATGGAAAATCACCAAGAATATAGAATAGTTGAACAACACAATCAACTAACAAGGTCTAATGGACATGTATTGAACACTGCACCTAACAAAAGCAGGATACACATTTTTTTAAGGATCCAGGGAATATTCAACAAGGTAAGCCAAATCTAGTACCATAAAACAAACCTCAACAATTTAAAATAATATAAATTATACACAGTGTCTTCTCCACCCTTACTGGAAACTAACTAGAAATAAAAAACAGGAGAGAACAGGAATATTTCTAAACGTGTGGGAATTAAATAGTATATTTCTAGGTAACCCGTATGTCAAAGAGTAAGTCTCGAGGGAAGTTTTTAAAAGTCACATAAAGTAGAAAGAAAATTAAAAACAACATGTCAAAATATATAGAATGCAGCTCAAGTAGTAATGAGAGAGAAATGTATAGTACTAAAATGCTTACATTAGGAATGAGGAGAAGTTTCAAATAAACAGTTTACCTCAAAAAACTAGAAAAAGTAAAGCAAGATAAATGTAGGAAGAAAATAGCAAAGATAAGAGCAGAAATCATTGAAATTGAACATGGGAAAACAGAGAAAATTGGTAAAACAAAAAGTTGGTTCTTTTAAAAGTCAACAAAACTGATAAACCTGTAGCAAGATTTAAAACAGTATACTTTTACATCTTTAGAAGCTATGGGTTTCCAAAATAATTTGCATTACATTAACCAAATTTAGAACTAGAATGGCATTTGACTCAGAACATGAACACACATACCTTCTTTGGTTCTTTGAAAAAGCATTGGATGAGTCGCCTAAAACATCTCTATAGCAAAGTCATCCAAAATATTTTATATGATTTGAATGATAGGCTATTCACATTGGAAATTAAAAGCATATGGTAAAATTTGTAGAAGCTTACACTTGTTTTTGGAAGACCTGAATACAATCCATGATCCAAAATGTCAAACTACAAAAAAAAAAAAAAAAAAAAGAAAGTCAAAGACATATGTGCTGGAATGTTCAAAAAATTCAGGACACATGTTTCTTTTGGAAATGTTTGCTTGATTAGCTTATCTCATTTATCAGCAATATCAAATATACTTTAGTCTTTTAGGAAGGAATTCTTACAATACTCATGTTCCATTTGAATTTTCAATTATTCAAGTCCAGTTATTATGGCAATTATCATTATCATACACAAATCATTCCCTAGCCCTTTCTTTAGCATTTAATTTAACAGAAAGTTAAAATGTATTTTATAATTTTAATTTACTTGATTCAAATAAATACCATATATATTTTTTCTCTGGTAGTGTTTGTATGAAATCTTCAAAAATATATCTCTAGTTATACAGAATCAAAAACAAGCTAAGTAAAATAAAAACTATAAGAAAAATGGTAGAAAAATTCAAATTTTGAAACATTTACTTTTGAGAAAAAGTAGCACTTTATTCTTCTGGGTAAATAAAAGAGGTAACTACAAACCCAGTGTACTGTAATCACATGAGGCAAAGAAGACTGGGATCTGAAATCTGAACAAGTTGCCCTCTGGCCACAAAACTTCACCATTTTTCAGCTGGAAAGAAAGAATGGCTTTTCAGCTTCTACAGTTAGGAAACTCCAGCTGCAGTGCTGCATGGCCACACGTCCTGGAGCTCCATTTTTCTCCTTCAGTTAACACACTATGAGGAAATAACTGACAGATTTTCAAAGACAAACTTGTAGTGTGATATTTGTGCTTTCTCTTGTCTATGAGTTGCATCATTTTCTGTTTCATATTTTTTCTTTATGTGTTCTGCTGACTGATTTATAATTTATAGAAGCTACACATATCTCCACTGATGTTCAACACCTTGCAGCATTGTCTGTTTTCTGTAAGGAATAATGCTATAGGATGTTTCTGGCTTTCCTGTAAGATTTTTAAAACCCAGAGTTAAAGATAAATATTATTTAATCTGCATTCAATAATACTGTGTTCTTTTGAAAAATGGCTGTTTCTGCAGTTATTTTTTTAATTCCAGCTAGAATATGACCTTCTTAACTCTCTGTAAAACAGAACATGAAAACATATTAGCTTTAACTGAAAATGAAAATTCAGAAACCTCCTTAATATGATCAATGATTTCTGTAACAGAGGTTAAAAATGAAAAGTCATGAAGATGATTTTTCTGTGCCTTTGAGTAGTAATGATTTTGCCTGCTTACATATCTGTTTACTTTTCTGCCTGTTAGAGTCAGTGTAGAATACCCACCTCATTAATATTAAGAATCTAATAATAAGAAGATACATATAATGCTGGGCTCATGATGGAGATCACGACTTGTGTTCTATAGTCCAAAATATCCCTTCACATTTCTTTCTAAACTTAGTAAACAAGATAGTAATGTGAAAAAATATAGCAGCTTTCTGTTAAATATTTTTGAACATTAGATCATCTAAGATACGTTTTAGAAAGATGATCTCAGTATAGGAAGAGGGAACTGGTGCTCGAGCTCTGATGTATCAAAATTCTCCTATATTTGCCGTCTTTAACTAACTCATGTTTTGATTACAGTGCTGATTAGGTAAGGATGCTCTGCTCCAATTAATACTCTTGCCCAAGTGGCAGCTTCCGTCAAAATCCCTAAACCATCTCTGACACCAGGCTGGGTTAACAGCTTATTGAATGCTAGGGAATAATAAACAGCAAATACTTTCTCTTGACTATGCAGCAAACATTACATAACCTAATGTTTACATCTCAGAAGTTCCCTTCTATTCTGTGGGATCCCAGGATATGTCCAGAAAAGTAGCTTTTCCTGTAGTGTAGAGTAGTGCTGAGTAATGGCTGCTGAACATGGGCTGTATTTCTAAACTTTGCATTTGGATGGGGCCATTTGACTAAGGTTCGACTAATAGTGGTTGAGAAGAAAATACATGTACCACTTCTAGTCCTGGACCCATAGGCATCTCCCACACTACTCTCTGTTTTCTCCCAGACAATACCTCCAACAGTCCATCCATACTTTCCTCTGCTTAGTTCCACAGGGCTTGTCCTGTCTTACAGACCCAACAGCTCCTTGTGTGACTGGTCATTATAACACTATGAGAGTTTGGTGCAACATTTAACTTAGATCTTGCTCAGTCTTCTTGAAGATCAACACAAAACCAAAGGTACACAAATGATATCAAGCTTCTGTGATAAAAACTATATACACAAATCTTCACTTCCCATTTCACTTTGAAGATAGTTAGTGAAAACATCCCCCTTTTCACTGTCTGTGTACTTACAATTCTGGGTGTGTGTGTATGTGTGTGTGTGCACATAACCATGAACAGACAGTGTATATATACACACACATGCATATATATGTATTTCCTATCATACATATACAGTAGATCATATGTGTGCATCTATATGTATGTATTTCAATGTTAAAATTCTAATAACATTTTTAGTCAGTTATAACATCAATCATTTCAGGCTCCCAACCACACAATTCCTTGCCTTTGCAATATCTCCTCTAAGGTAAAGTGAAAATTATTTCATCAGGTTTCATATACATTTCTAAGTCTTGGTTTGTGAAGACTATGAGCATAAACAACCTAGAAACAAGAAGTTACTCTCATAGCCCCTTTCCTCTCTCCCTCTCTCTCTCTCTCTCTCTCTCTCTCACACACACACACACACACACACAAAGTGTCTTCAGAGAAAATGCTCTGTCTAAATATAATAGAAAATGATACCAGACCACCAATATATATATATATATATATATATATATATATATATATATATATATATATACTTACCTTCTTTGAGGCTGAATAACACCACAAAAAACAAATGAAATCAGGGAAATTTTGGTTCTTTGATTTGTATTTATGTTACTGAATGGTCCAGGCAAGTGGTTTTCACAGAATAAGAGGTTTTTTTCCTAACAAAACAGTAATCAAACCCCCACATATTTTATAAATCAGAAAACATGCCAGCCATACTGAAAACAAAATGGGAACAGGAGTTTGC
Source organism: Balaenoptera physalus (assembly GCF_965194825.1). Lineage (NCBI taxonomy): Eukaryota > Metazoa > Chordata > Mammalia > Artiodactyla > Balaenopteridae > Balaenoptera > Balaenoptera physalus. The sequence goes on from NC_138888.1 coordinate 105,481,452, forward strand.
TTCTATATTTCCATTCTCATGAAGGCCTCAGAATTTCTCTACAGGTTTGTTTTAGGGTAGGAGGTTATATTTCTGTGAAATCAAACTCACCATGACACATAATTCACCTTCTTCTGAATAATTACTGCCATAATTGAGCATCTCCTGTATGAGGCTAGGGAACTTTGTTCAGGAGTGTTTATCCTTGAAGGTTTGAAGCAGCTTCATGTCTCCACCACTTCCCTCATTTTTAATACGTCAGAAATAGCCTAACCTTTTCTTTGTTTCATTTTGATGTGTGTTATGTACTGAATTTTGTGTTCCCCCAAAATGCATGTGTTGAACCCTACCTCTTGATGTGATTGCCCTGGAGGTGGGGTGTTTGTTTGGGAGTCAATTGGTCTTAGGTAAGGTCATGAGGATGGAGCTCCCATTAATGGGATTAGTGCCCTTAAAGAGAGCTAAGGTGATTACTTCCTTTCTCTGCTTTCCACCTTGTGGGGATATAATGAGAAGTCTGAAGCCTGGAAGAGGCCCTCCCTGGCACCAACCATGCTGGCACCCTGTTCATGGGCTTCCAGCCTGCAGAAGTATGAGAAATAAACTTCTGTTGTTTATAAGCCACCCAGTCTATGGGTTCTAAATGTTTTAGTTTTTCTTTTGTTTTTAATATGAGAGGTATTAAAGAATGTTTGTAAGCTGCTGGGGAGAGTCTAGACTGTATGTCTAGAATAAGTTGTGGACACAGGATGAAAAGTGGATGACTTTAAAAGTAAAGTCCAAAAAGAGGCAAGCATATTCCATTTTTAAGTTGGGCTGGTCATAGGAACACAAATGGGGTTCTCATTGCTACTGGAGGGAGGATGAAGTACCGGTGTCCAGATTCATGTGGTTTTGTAGACATAGTAGTAAGAGCATATGGAAGATCTTGTCTTACAGCTTTTATTTCACAATTATACAATAAGAGAGGGAAAAGTATGAAACAGTATTTTCAGAGAACTGGGAAGTAAACTGTCTATGGATATATAGTCCAATAATGAAGCGTAGCTGGGAACTCACTTGAGATTTTCATCATTATTTTAAAGTTAAGCCATTTAGCAATGTTGACTGTTCTTACCAGACAAATTCAGTTTCAAAGTTCAGGCATAGAGTAGGCAGAAAATAGGGTTTTGCTATTGTTGGAATATTTAAATGCAATAAAAATTAAAGTGGAAAGAAAAGAGAAACAGACTTCGACTGGCTATAAGAGAACAATTACAATGATGTACACTAGACTGTGAGATGAGGAAGGAGATAAGTGCTGTGAGGTGAGTGATGGGTGGTGAAAAGGTGGGAAGGTCAAATGTTTATAGTTCTGTTTTAAATACTAAATGTAATTCTACTCTCCAACTGCTAAGGATATTAGTGGAACTCTCACTTGACTTACTGCCTCAAAATTCCCTGATCTTGCTGGCCTTCTGGTCAGTATGATATTGGTGACAATGTCAGGGAGTCACCTCTGAGTGTTATTTTTCACAAATCTTACAAATTGCAGTTTCCCTATGGTTATGTTGTCGCTCTCAAAACTTCCTCAAATACTAAACAAATACTGTTGAACAGACACATTGCTGACTATTAATTAATTAATTTAGTCCTCTCAATCCATTCTGCTCTGTTAAACTCTGATATTTTATTCTTGCTTACATCTCCCTATATATCTGCTCTCTATTCTCCTTGCTACCATATCATCTGTTCTATCCCCTGAAAGAAATACCCCATCCTTTGATTTTTCATTTTTCTTCCAACTTCCTGTCATTCAACCTACAAACTTTACTATATCTAAATATATTATTTTCTCCAATTTCCTGGAACAAGATGTCCTTCCTTCTGTCTGAAGGAAATTTCATTTCTCGTTTCTCTAAGAACTTCTTCCATCAGCTACCTCATCTTCTGTCTTATAGTGCCCCTCACTCCATGAACTTTACTCTTCCATCAATAAACAGGGTCAAGTCTTTCTCATTCACCTCTGTCAAAATCCCTTTACTCTTTCCTTCCCGTTTTTAACATCTTCAAGTTTCATAAAATATTAATTTCTATACTATAACTGTACTCACCCTTCCTCCACCCCTCCCCCTACTTATTTAGACATCAGCCTAGTACAAGTCTTTTACCTCCATCATTTACTAACACTAATCAATCCCATGAATTTCCTTCCAACTGAAAAACCTAATGGATAATTTTTCATCTCATGTTACTGAAATATTTTGATACAGCTAATACTGTTCATTTCTACTTTAAACAAAATTTTCCTTTTATTCTTTAATCTTCATTCAACAGGTTCTTCTTTTAACTTTCTGACATCTATTCTCATCATTCTTTGTGAAGATTAAGTCTCTTCTTTCTTTGGAGCTTTATGGTTCTCCATGTTTGATCCTGACACACTGCTTTTCTCTGTCCACACTCATCCTGGCAAACCTTTCCACTGAACTTATTTTAACTCCCAAAGACTTTCAAATATATCTCTAGGCATGACCTTCTCCTTGCTCCTGAGACAAAAAGACCTTTGCACAGATCAATCTGAAGGCCTCAGAATCCATAATTTTCTTAATGTGTTAGTTACAATCTATTACATATCTCTGTTAGTAATATAATTATTCAATAATATAAACCAGAAGTATTAAGGGTATTCACGAGATCGTGTATCCTTTCTCCAAGTACCCAACACCTAACCTATTCTGACAGAAATGTTTTCTGAATATTTAACGTATAATTTTTTTTTACTCTATTCCTATTTTTCTATTTCTATTTCCACTGTTCTTGTTCATATCTTACCAAATCCCTTCCAGAACATTTCAATTGCTAATTTACTATATTATAAGAAGTTCAACAAAGTTTCCATAAAGAGAGCAAAGCCAAGTTCTTTAACAGGTAAGCCAGTTGTTCTGTAACTAAGCCCCTATTTTTCTCTCGGTGCCCATTTCTATCATTTCTGCTCCAACGATACTGAACTATATACTGTTCCCTCAAGCACTACTTTCCATCCAGTATATCTTTAGTCATGTCTCCTAGTTCCTGGAAGGGTCTCCTGAAACTTCTTTTACTTGGCCTACTTCCATTCTTTATTACTCAGTTTGAGTAACCTCTTCTCCTGGAAGCCTTTCCTGAAAACCCAGGTAATGGCAAATGCTCTACCAACCTCACATAGAAATTTCCACTGATGTACTTCCTTCATCTTCTTGTAGTTATCATACTTTTCTAGCAAAACCATGCTATTTCTAATTTCATTGTTGATATATAGCATAGTACCTGACATTTTGTACCGTAACATCTTACGGAAAAAACCCGAACGAACTTTTTGGCCAACCCAATGTTATATGAATTAAAAATTATGTTAAGTCAGCTGAGTATGACTAATCTTCTAGGACATTTCCGTCAATGGAGATATACTCTCTCAGCAGGCAATTACATTATTTCTAATTATGATAATAGTTACTATTTCCTGAATATCTACTATGTGACAGACTCTTCTAAGTTTTTCACTTGAATTGTCCCTGAAAAGTATTTATTATTATTATTATCTCTACTGTCTTAGGTGAGAAAATTAGGGCATGAAGAGTCTGAGAGATAGCTAACCATGGTCTAAAGGTTAGAAAGTGATAGAGATTGATTTCAAAACCTGAGAGTCTGATTCAATACAGTGTTTTGAACCTCTAGCCTATTCTGACATGGTGGGTTTTCACCTTCATCTTTCTGGAGAGAGAGTAAAAGAACATATATTACTTTGATATACTTATTTAAAGGTCAAAGTCAGGTGAGTGATAGGTCTAGATCTAGCTATACATTTCTATATATCAATATTGATATTGAAAAATAGAGCTATATCTCCACACATAGATAGAGTAATGGTGATCTTTAACCTGAATTTGAATACATAGTATCAAGTAATGAGTGTCCAAGAACAAGCATTATGTGTTCAAATGGTTATTCAGAGGTGGCATCCCAGCAGACTCGGCACTCAAATGATGTTCCTACATCTCTTTGTTGTTAATGCAATGTGTTGTCTGGCATAAGCTGTTTAAAGTTATGCATGAGGAGAAGCCAGGCAGAGCAATAGGATTCAAGAATGAAAGGTTCAGTGACAAAGAGGAGGATGGGAAAGCAGGTCCAGGGGAATTTAAAAGGAGCTCTGAAAAGGCTCAGGCATGGGAGACCAGGCTTGCACATGTGGGAATTCTCACTGCAATACCCCAGATCCGGTATAATCTTTTCATTATGAAAGTTATTATGGTTTTAAATCAATTTTTTACAGGGATTCCTTTTGAGCTTCTAGGAACTCAGTTTCCTTTAGGGGAAAAAAATTACTTTCCCCTCTTTCAACGGACATTTTCTGCTACCTGATATACAAAATACTTCAAATTCCTAGGAGCCAAAAGGCAAGATATAGAGGTCAAAGTATTCACATTCAGTTTAGCGTTTACAATTTTTTAAAAAGTTAAGACTCTAATATGTGTCAAGTAAACCTTATGTTCATTCAAAGAGCACATTAGTGCAGTCACGAATCCTAATATTGTCTGTGTATTTCCTAAGTAGAAGCCTGAAAAATCACCTGCTGATAGAGAATCATAGAGCTCTAAAAACAGGGAGATGCTATGGGGAGAGTTGAAAGGCCATTGCCACCCCGCACGTCAGGCTTCCAGCTAAAGATCCCTAGTGTAGTAGATTGGGGAAGTAATATTGGCACTTCCCAGAGATTTTTGAAACTTAGAATTTAGGAGAAATCTCCTCTAGTTCATTCAGGCTGGCCCTGGGAAAGGTGAATCCCATAAGGTTTGAATACTCATTTTCTTTGTTTAAAAAATGTGTAGAGACTATCAAATTTTTCCTTGATTCAAAGTTTCTTTACTGAAAATACTGTATCACTTTATGTGAGACTTTTTTTTTTTTTTTTTTTTTTGCTTCTAAGGACCACGCTTTAACTTTTATCTCTTTTTAGTTCTTTTGGACAGTGTGGAAACAATAAGTAGTCAGCAATGATCATTTTCAGCCATTGTCAAATTCTAGTCCCTCACTCATCTATGGTAGGGATAAGACAGAAAGTCTTATAATTATACATGTCTGTTTAATTTCATTGCTATGTTGCTTAGCATAACATCCTGTGCGTTTTTTAAGTACTGTATATCATGTGATAGATGTCTTAACAAAACATCCCTCAAGTAGTTATATGCTGCAAATTTTCTTGCTTAGTGAACACCTGCTGTCATACTTTGTAATTTCTGGGGACTTTATCATGAGCACTCCCCCTACTCAGTCACCTTTTGCAACAAATAATGATGCTAATAAAGATAACAATGGTTAGAAAGAGGCACCAAGTAACCAAGTAAGTGCTTTGTTATGTAAGTGCATAGATTTCCATCAATCTGAAGTGTATATTATAATATTACTAACATGAGCATACAGAACCTTAAAGAGGTTAAGTCTCTTGAGAAAACCACAAATCTAGTTAGGCACAAAGTCAAAATTCGAACTCAAGTTGTTTGACTACAAAGCTCAACCTTTAACTCCTATGAAACTGTACCTATGAATTCAAACTCCTTGCCATGACCTGTAAATGCACCTGCTTCACTTGATCCCATTACATTTATCTCATTTTCTTTCACCACTGCTCTAAGGATGTGAATGTAACACGCACTCACATTTTTTAATTGAAAACTTTGTCATTGTCTATACTCTGAATCACCTACTTCCTTCTTCTCTTTACTTTTCTCTTAAATTTTATATCTTCCAGGAATCTTTAAATGTTCCAGGTTTTCATTATTCTCAAAATCCCAGAACACTTAGTTTATGGTTGCTTAGCAAAAGATTTAAAGAGATGACAAAAAAGAATCATTTTAATTTGCCAGTCAAGCTCAGGGACAAGGAGCTAATCAGAAGGAAGGGTTTAGGAAGACAGGCTTCCAGCAGAGGGCATGCTACGCCAGCCCATGCTCCTTCCTGGCTGCCCTCCACTGGGAAACAAAAGCAAGAGGAGCAGTGTGCCTCCTGTCAATCCCCCAGGGCTAAAAGAAGAAGGAAAGCAAAAGGATCTACAGAAACAACCTTGGACTGCAGTGAGATTCTGTCGGGCCTGAGTTATTTAACTGGTTAAGATTGTTTTGGTCAAGGTTTTCTGTAGGCTTCACGGTAGAAAGGAAATGAAAGTGCAGCCCTGGGACTTCAGCACAGGTGCCAACACATAAAGACAGCGATAGTGGATCAATAGTGTTCGTGAGAACAATAGCCCAGGAGCAGCATCAGCTTGGCGGTCGCAGTGTCTTTGCAGGGCAGCATTTGTCCTTGGAGGTGGCAGCTTCAGGGCGGGAGGCGTCCGAACGCCACCCTGAAGCTGCTGCGCTCCACCTAAACACCGGGAACTGAGAGCCTGGGGATGCCCAGGATTCTGAATTTACCACTCTCACCCCCAGGCTTTTGGAGGTGGAGTTTGGACTAGACTAGGTCTAGCTGATACTATGCTATAATAGAAAAGACATATTGCTATTTTCTACCTCAACTTCACCTTCAGTCTGACGGAGCCTGACAGAAAACAGACAAGACCTGTTACTGCTGCTGCTGAGGTTTATACACATTTTGAATGCATTTATGCATCCAATTACATAAGTTTTGTAAATTTTGTGGGAATCATAACCATATTTCATTTATTTACTCTATAATCATTTATTGAAGTCCTACTATGGAGGCACTAGGTACACCATGGTTATGTTTCCTGTCTTTATTGAGCTTAAAGTATGGAGAAGAATCGGAGAGTAAGTACATAAACAGGCAAATGTAGAATCACAAATTGTGATAAGATGAGGGAAAGAACTGACTAGGAGAAGGGGGAGTGGTGATGAGGGGGAAAGTAAGGAGTACCTGAATAAGGAGATAAGGGATGTGATTCTTAGGCTGAGAATGGTGGTTACCGGGGTAAAGCCTTCTAGGCGGAACAATATGGTTAAGAGAGGGGGCTGCGGCAGGAAATGGCTCAGTGTTTGAGAAGAGTAAGGATGCTGGGGACTTCCCTGGTGGCTCAGTGGTTAAGCATCTACCTACCAATGCAGGGGACACCGGTTCAAGCCCACACATCACGGAGCAACTAAGCCCGTGATCCACACATACTGAGCCTGTGTGCTAGAGCCCGCGAGCCGCAACCTCTGAGCCCACATGCCACAACTACTGAAGCCCATGCACCTAGAGACCGTGCACTGCAACAAAGAGTAGCCCCCGTCGCCACAACTAGAGAAAGCCCACACGCAGCAATGAAGACCCAACACAGCCCAAAATAAATAAATAAATAATAAATAAATACACACACACCCACAAGGATGCTGGTGGGGCTGCAGCGAGCTAGGTGGGAGGAGAGCCCAGCGAGAGGAGGACGCAAGGCAGGTGGGGGCTAGGTGATGCAGGGCCTGGCAAGCCAGGATAAGGATGCTAGATTCAGCTGGGGCAGGGGCTGAGAGCACACACTGACACCAGCCACTGTGAGAAGAGTCTGGCTTCCAGCACTGAGTAGCTGTGTGACTTTGGGGAAGTTTCTTAACTTTTCTCTACTTCAGATTTTTTACCTGTAAATATGGGAATAATAATAGCAGCTACTTCATAGGTTGATTTAAGGAATGTTTGAGTTAATAAATGCTCAGCACTTAGACTAGTGTGTTACTCTGTCTTTGTGTGGGGTGGGGGGTGGGGAAGAGAGAGAAAGAGACTCAAGGGTTTTAACGAGAGGAGAGATATGATCAGAGTTGTGTTTTAAAGATATAACCCTGCCCTTTGAGTGGAAAATGAATAAGAAAATAAAGAATTGATATGAAAAGGATAAAAATGTGAATGTAGGGTCTTAATACAGTGCTTTGACATTAGATGTTATTCACTAATTATGCAATATACTCTAGTTTGCACTCTCCTTTTTTCCTGTTACTCTTTAAATACCTTTAACTTCCTTGAATATTTAGTATGAAGGTCATGTGTCATAGTAATAATGTAGTGACAAAAAATATTTTGAATGCTTTTGTCAGCTCTAGAAGAATGATTGTAAAGACTAGTAATATTCATTTTATTAAAATGAAAATATTGAGAGTAAAATAGTTCCTAATTAATTAATTTATTCAGCAGATATTTATTCAAAACTAATTATATGCCAGACATTCTTCTAGATATTTAGAATGTAGAACAAACACAAGAGCCTGTCTTATGAACTCTATATTGTTTTTGGCAAGGCAAAGTAATGACCTAACATAGCTGAAAATTCTATACCTGAGAGATAGTTGCTCAAAGTATAAAATAAATATTAATCCTATTTAGTGCACTAAAATTTCACTCAGCTTGATAGAATTTAGTTGGGCTTCTTCCTGAGTCTAGGCCCTGACCTTTCTTTTCTTAGGACATTTTCTTTAGAAAACTTGTAATTTTAAATTCTTTCTCTGCCCCTTTTAAATGAAAATCTTCTTAAAAGCCATTTTTGCCAGTTTTATGACGCAGGGATGTCTCTCTCTCGGACCGAGAATCTGTTCCTTTGAAATGTAATCTTCAAGGAAGATTATGCCACTATGTCCCATCTATGTGGAGGGTGGAAGCCTCATTTCTGATGAGCACCGATGAGCAAACACTGATGGCCTCAGAACAGAGAAAAGTGTTTGCAAAGGCAGGAATATCTCAATGTGCAGCACACATCTCATTGGTCAACTTCTTTCTAGAACTTTCCCACTAGTTCCCAGCACTTAGAACCCTCTCGCTTTTGTTTCAGCAGAGGTGAGTTTAGTTGGGGTTCTGCTCTCTCTTCTGTATTACTGTAGTCTTATAAAGTCTTCCTTACAGTTTAAATTTGTCTGGTGCAATTTTTGCCTTGACATACCAACATAAAGCTCTAGCACAATTTGTAGATCCTTGAGGAAATGCAATTTTGTTGAGGATGTTAATATAATTACCTAAAGTTGGGGGTCAGGGAAAGTGAGTGTATGTACGTGTGTGTGTGAGCATGTGACTGTGTAAAACATGTTCATGGTGTATCAATAAGAGCAATGAATAACTGATATCTGAAATTTCTGGAGAAAAATAAAGTTCAGGAGTCTTTATTGTCTAAAATAAGATGAAAATTTTCCAAGAATCATTAAAAACTGAACTTAATAATGTCTTTCAAAAATGAAAACCAAGAAAAATGGATCTATAAAAAGAAGTTGCCACTTATGAGGAAAATTTCTTTTTAAATTATGTCTCTAGATGTCAATGTACACCAAAGCATACTGGAATTATGCTGTCTAAATTATGCTAGTGTGGGGATAAAGTATCTCTAAGTAATGAGAGTAGTTTTAAATCAATGCATTTGTCCAAAAAGTAGCCAAGAGGGAAATTTAATTGTGAAATTCATGCTTCTTATCTTAACTTAAAATGAATTCTGTCTACTAGTTTGAGTCAAATTACCATATATATTAGACCCTATTCATGCGGTAGACAAAAAAGTACATTAATTTGCGCTTTGGGAGAGAATTTCGCAATCTAACTTTTTAAGCTCAAAAAAGAAAAAAAATAAATGCACATCCATAACTTATAGCATGAATGATAATGAGTAAATAAATTTCAGTGCTTTACAGGAAAAGAATCCAAGCTGTAGAATAGTATCCATCATCTTGTACACCCAGGCTGTTAGGATTCAGTTGGCATTAGCTGAAGAAACAAAAATACACAGAAAGAGCCAGGAGCCAAGTTTTTCTCCTTTTAAGTGAGATGACCTGACAGCTGACATCAGTGATATTTAACAGATATTCCTGTAGTGCCAGTGATTTATCTCACATATCACTGAAGAGTGGAATGGTAAATAAACTTTATATCTGTGTGACAGTGCTGACCACAATTCAACTTCTGCAGCTATGACAAGAGTAGAAAGACCTGGAAGAAACTAAAATTAGGCATTTATGTACATTAATGGGCCTGCAAATGTGGCATATTCATTTAACTGGCTTCTTTTCTGAGGACTTCTTTGAATTAAATTGTAATGGAAAAATTTTGTTCAATGTTTATATCTTAAATAGTTTGTGATCTGGCATTTAAATAGTATCTAAACATACATCAAAATCAGATTGGGTACCTATTAAAGGGAAGAAAGTATTCATGACATCCTAAAGAAATCATCAAAGGAAACTAAAAATGTTTTAACAGATCTTCTCTTGATAAGGTAAAACTAAATATAATGATATGTATAGATGGAAAAACTATTAGAAAGACTTATTAATGCTCTTCTGTTGCCCCTATTACATCCCTCAATGTTGATATCTTTTGAGATTTTGGCAATTTGTTGTATGTTTAGTTTAAATTAAAATGTACTAAGAAGGAGCCCAATCATAAAGATCTCCCTTGTGCATTGTCTACAATACTCTTTAAAACTTTCAAAAATTCTCCTTCAAATATCAATCCATAACCACAAAAGTGACTCTGAATTACATTATTTTTAAAAAATAAATCTCCTAGATTTAATTGGTTGCACACAAGCTAAGCATCTTTAGCGAATCTAAGGTTGATCATGTTTGTTTTAATGTGGAAGAGGGGAGGACAGATGTAGAGCATGGAGAATCACTGTGGACACATGTGCCTTGGTAGGGAACACGCTAGAGGTAGGTGATATAGTACAGCAAAGGGGTGATGGTTTGGGAAGATTGAAATGACTCATAGGTGGGGGGTGAAGGAGGGCTTCACAGAGAAACATGACTCACTAGAAAAGCTTAATCATTTTCCCAAGGTTAGTGTCTAGTCAAATCATTTTTAACTTTTTATGTTTGTGTATTCTTCTTGGGAGTGAATATATAGTTTATCAAACAGATTAAGAACAATTGGCTGTGTAATGTGTGCCTTCCCAACACAATGGGAAAATATAAATTCCATAATCATTAACACAAAAGATAGAAGTTGCCTCTATCTTTGATAGAAGGAAGTGTTAGGAGGAAAAATCGTCCCCAGGAGCTTGTACATACCGTGATCGGTATTTGCATGGCTGGGAAGTCCCAGGTGGATGCATTCTGGAGAGATTTCAAATGGAGATAAAATTACATAAAACACTTCTTCTTTAAAATGTATAAGCTGTACTGATGAAAATAGATAGCTAACTCTGATTATTTTCCTTATATTGTATTAATAAGTAAAAATATAATTAAAGAAATGACACTCTTTGTCATGGGCTATATATTTTTAAAGGTGTACAGCATAATTTATTATATGTATGCATTGTGAAATGATTACCACAATCAAGTTAATTAACACCGCCATCACCTGACATAATTATCTTTTTTTTTTTTTAATGTATGGTGAGAAAATTAATATTACTCTTTTAGCACATTTCAAGTGTATAATACAATATTATTAACTACATTCATCATGCTGGACATTAGATCCCATGAAATCTTATAACTGAAAGTTTGTATACTTTGAAAAGCCTATCCCAATTCACCCTGGCCCCACCCACCTAGCCTTTGGAAGCTACCATTCTACTCTCTGCTACTATGAGTTAAACCTTTTTAGATTCCACGTATACATGACATCAAGTAGTATTTGTCTTTCTCTGACCGGTTTATTTCAGTTATCGTAATCTCCTCCAGATCCATCTATAATGTTGCAAATGGAAGGATTTCCTTCTGTTTCTGTGGCTGAATTTGTCATTGGACACATAAGTTATTTCCATAGCTAGACTAGTATGAATAGTGCTGCAGTCAACATGGGAGTCCAGATACCTGAGATAATGATTTCACTTCCTTTAGATATATACACAAAAGCTGGATTGCTGGATCATATGGTAGTTCTATTTTTGTTTTTGAGGAACCACCATACCGTTTTTGATAGTGGCTATACCAATTTACATTCCTACCAGGAGTAGACAAGGGTGCCCTTTTCTTCATATCTTCAACAGTTTTTGTTATCTCTTGTCTCTTTGATAATAGCCATTCTATCAGGTGTGAAGTCACATCTCATTGTGGTCTTGATTTACATTTCTTGGATTATTAATGAAGTTGAGCATCTTTTCATATACCAGTTGGGCATTTGGAACAATGTCTATTCAGGTTCTTGTTCGTTTCTTAATTGGGTTATTTGGATTTTTTGTTGTTGTTGTTATTGAGTTATATGTGTTCCTTCTTATTTTGGATATTATTCCCTTATCAGATAAATGGTTAGCAAATATTTTCTCCCATCTCATAGATTGCATTATTGTTTTGTTAATGTTTCCTTTGCTGTACAGAGCTTTTATATTTTGATATAGTCCCATTGTTCTCTTTCGTTGGTTTATGTATCTCTTTTTCAACCAGTACCATACTGTTTTGATTACCATAGCTTTGTAATGTAATTTGAAATCAGGAAGTGTGATGTCTACTGCTTTGTTCTACTTGCCCAAGATTGTTCAGGCTATTTTTGGGTCTTTTGTGGAGCCATATATATTTAGGGCTTATTTTCTCTATTTCTGTGCAAAGCATCTCTGGAATTTTTATAGGGATTGCATTGAATCTTTAGATTGCTTTGGGTGGTATGGATATTTTAACAATATCAATTCTTCTAATCCATAAATGCAAAATGTCTTTTTGTTTATTGGCATTTTCAATTTCTTTCATCTATTTCTTATAGTTTTCAGCAGACAGCTGTTTCACCTCCCTGGTTAAAAGTTTTTCCTAAATATTTTATTCTTGTCAATGCTATTATATCAATAAAGCTCATGTTATTATTTTTTCTTCATTCTCTATTACCTGAATAAGAAAACATATGATTCATTCAACTGAGTAATTCTCTGAATTTTTAAGATTCTTGGTTAATAAGATCAAATATTTAATATAATTCCCTTAAATGTTAATTCTTCAAAATATGTACTAGAAAGGCTAATTCACACATAGTAAAGTACATTTCATAAAACTCATAAAGATTTTATCATACAAATATATGGGCAAATATACTATTTAAGAAAAACATAACTCATATTATCAAGGAAAGTAGCATAATTAGTATATGGAACATATTTTTTAATTAATAAGAAAAGGCCTGGTGAATTTAGAAGATACTCTGCTGGTGAATTTAGAAGATACTAAGGGGCTTAAGCTAGATGAGAGTAAATAAAGCCAAATAAGATAAATATTTTTCATAGTAACAAAAGAAAAATTTGGCATCTCTTGGCAACTAGAAAAAGGTGATGAAAGGACAGAACAAGAGACATGAGCAGTTACATCAAATCCAGGCTGTAGAGGATGGTCAATAAGAGATCCTCCAAGCAAAGTGGTCAGTAAAAGGTAGTTTAATAAAGGCTAATATTCGGTTTTTAGTTGATGCTCATACAATACTATGCTATTAGTTTTCATCATTTTCCTCAGATCTTCAGTAAAATGTTGGTCCATAGTCTTGTTTTAATGGTCTTTTGAAAAGCTAGGGATTGGGAGTAACGTCCACTGGTGATCAACATGGTCTGAAAACCTAACACCAATGAGAATCAAGCACATGGATGGAGAAGTTGATGGAGGTAAAAAACTGGAGCTGGGAGTCACAGGAAAAACCATAAGGAACTACAGTCACCCCCATTCCCAACAATCCCAGAAAAACATTATGGAGTATACTTGTTTTCCCAGCACATGAAGGCTCAAGCAGTTGTAAAAAGCTATTAAATAAAAGGGTTAAAACAATAAACTGAAAAAATTTGGTACCCAAATGCAGCTGACATTTTGACTCCAAATATATGTAAGTATAATCTATTACAATAAGAATAATGAGTGTCCAATACCTAGGTCAAGAATAATAAAATGTTATGATTATTAAATACTAATCATTACCTTATGGCTATTGGCTGTAGCTCTGCCTAAGTATAGGTGGTGAGCTATAGAACAAGTATCCTTACAGAAAAAAAAAATTTCTAAAAATAAGATAATCTTTCTAAAGTTATCAATTTAAAATATAAAAAGTATTAGATTTGGAAATTATTTTATATATTTATCCCAGTGAAATTTATAGGGAGCATTCAAATATCAATTGTTTATTTAAAACTTTAATGATTTCACTTGAAATATTCATTCATTTGTCTGCTTAATACTCACTTTTATGCCATTATCTGTATTACATGCTGTGAGGAAATTTTCTAAACCTTTTTCTACTGTTCCTTTAAGTACACAATTGATTCATACTTTGAAATAAAAAATGCAAATAACCTTGATTTTAGCATTTGGTTTCAAAATAAAAAGTACTTCAAAAGCTTAGTCTAAATTTGCATATCACAAGAACAGATGAATTCTAAATCTGCAAAAATGTTTATTTATGATTTTTATTATACATATGTTCAGAGATTGTTACAATAATACAGAATTATTAAAAATAATACAGATTGTTAAAAATTAGTTCTTGGTATTCCAAGTTCATAATATTTGTTATGCACAAAGCAATAAATTAATGAAACAATATTTAAATGAATAATACTCATTTTTAATGTCAGAGTCACCTTAAGCATAGAACATCATCTGTTTTAAAAAAATATAGGTACCACTATATACTTTCCCTAAACATAAAAAAATATGTTCTTAGCATTTTGTAGGACATGAATATAATCAACTACCAGCTTCTTTATAAAAATAATGTTGGGATTTGAGTGTGGTATTTTTTAAGGGAATACACTAGTAACATAAAACTAGGTGGCCATTTGTAGTTATTAAACAGTGATCAACCATTTTTTAAAAGTATGTTTGCTAATCCTTCAACTCTGGCTCACTTCCAATTTAAATAATTGTTTATACATATTATTTTACAATTTCTTTCCAGTGAACTAATCTTTGAAGTCTGCCTTAAATCACAAATGGTATTTTCTTATTAGTAATCTCTAGCTTTCTCTTAGAAAAGAAAACAGGTGCTTAACTTGGCAGCTTGGAAGCTATAGCTGCAAGATTGTCCCTGGCATTCACTTTCCATGGAGCAACATTCAAGTTATCAAGGTGTCATAATCCTTCAACTGAAAATGAAAAGAATGCATAATTACAATGACACTCCCCAATTTCCTGTATAAAAGTAATTTAAAAAATCTGTGCTCTCTAAAGATTACCCACTTATTTTATAAGTAAATAATTTCTAGCTGAATTATATCTATCTCTAAACCACAATGCACATGGCTGTGTGTTATTCATCTTACTAATAACCCCTAAAAACAACTTGAATAGTCTATTTAAAAAACTGAAAAATACAGGTCATAATAACCAGTAAATCTTATTAAATATATGTTGAAATACAGGGAACAATATCTGAGTGAATCTTAAATGTAACTTTAAACCTTCCCCAAATAACATTGCTATTGCCAACAAGGGAATAAGATACAACCCATATTATGAAGCTGGGTTATGATTATCCAATCAGTACTTACATTTTGAACTATGGCAAATTATTTAGTGTCAATTGCCTAATTATTCATTTATAATATTATTACTAATATTTATTTTGTAAGATTGTTGTGAGGATAAAGCATCATATCTTGTAAAAATGTTAACATGAAGCATGACAAAAACCATGTATTCAAAATTATTCATTTTATGTTTTCTTCTCTCTCTCTCCTGATCATCTGATTATTTTTAAAATTTTAAAATACATAAAAATTTTCAAACCTCTTTCTAATATTAATGAGAATGGTTCAAATAATCATACATTTTTATTGAAATTGTCTTCCTAAATGTCATGATTATGATTATTAATATATGGATAAGTAATTTATTTTATTTTTACATGTTGAAGTTAGTAATTCTGAAGCTAACTCTTGAAATACACGATTTGACTCAGTAAAAAGGCAACTGGCTTTCAGGTAATGAAAATTATGAATGAGGAAGTGAAAACATGACTCTATAAGCAGGGTATGTGAAGGAGAAATAAAGAAATTGGATGGACAGAAAAAAATGCAGTTAGTTTGAATATGTTAAGAAGCAAAGTCTGACAGGTGCAGTGACACAAATATTAAGGGTTATGAATTTGAATATTTGTGATGGTTAACTTTATGTGTCAACTTGATTGGGCCACAGAGTACCCACATTTTAGTCAAACATTATTTTGGGTATTTTGGGGTGAGATTAACATTTAAATTGGTAGACTGAATAAGGCAGATTGTTGTCCTCAATGAGGGTTGGGCTAATCCAATCAGTTGATGGCCTGAATAGAACAAAAAGGATGACCCTCTCCTGAGTAAGAGAGAATTCCTCCTGCTTGATTGCCTCTGGCCTGGACATTGACTTTCTCCTGCCTTTGGACTGAAACTGAAATATTTGCTCTTCTGGGTCTTCAGCCTTCCCACCTTCATACTGGAACCCCTCCATTAGCTCTCCTGATGCTCAAGCTTTTGGATTCTGAATGGAAGTATACCCTCAGCTTCCTGGTTTCCAGCTTTCCAACCCACCCAGGAGATCCTAGAACTAGTCAGATTCCAGAATGGAACAAACCAATTCTTTATAATAAAAATCATATATGTATATGACCTCCTATTGGTTCTATTTCTCTGGAGAACCCTCACTAATAAAACGGTGTTTTAGGCAGTTTTTTGAAAGTCATATTTAACAAGATATAATTTATATCCAGTAAAATTCACCCTCTTTAGCGAACCATTATGTGAGTTTTGGCAAACACATACAGTCACATAACCGCCATCAAGATCAAGATATAGAGCATGTCCAAGGCTACAGAATGTTTCCTGTGTCCATTTGTAGTCAGTGTGTCTGTTTCTGTCCCTACAAGTTTTTTGGTTTTTTTCTTTTCCAGAATGTCATACATGTAGGCTGGTTTTACTCAAGAATAATATAGAATTTGAAGGTGAGTGGACAGTAAAACTGAAACAAGACTCAAAGACAGATGACAAGATAGTTCCACCTTATGGACCCTGGAAGTGGATACCTATCTTATCTTGGAAGTGATATAATACAGTAGAAAGAGCACAGATTTTGAAGTCTGCAATTCCCAAGAATGAATCCAAAGTCTTGTGGTCTTACATAGTCTGCTTAATCTTCCTGACATTCATTTGAGAAATGGGAGGAAATACACACTTCACTAGGTTCTCTTGATCTATAAATATGATAGTATCTGTATATTGTTTAATAGAACAAAATGTATTAAGCAGATGATTAAGTAATATCACAATTAGAATTAGGTTGCACTAGCCGATAGGCATTTTTGATGTGGAGAGTGACCTGATCAGAGCTATTCCTTTAATGTAAAATGATTTGATGTTAAGATATTGGAACAATAATCAGTTTCAAAATACTCTCCAATATTTAGCACTGATCAAATAATGACATACTTGGTCATAGCTATGCCTGGATTCATGGCAAGAGAGGGGCTGAAAGAGACTTGATGAAGGCTTGTATGGAAATAACAAAATGAAGAACTGATTTTTTAAACAAGATGAAGATGTTCATCTGAGCCAGGTAAAATTTGAAATTACAAACCTAGATTTTCATTAGCATGGAATAGGTCAATGGCAGAGAGACTGGAAAGAACTGAGGTTAAGTCATACAGTGCCATTAAATATGAATTCACTCCACTTCAGAGACAAACACAGGGCTGGAGAAGTGAAAGACAGACAAGGGGTAGGAGAGTATAGCGTCAGTCAGAGAAGCCGAGGGAACAGATTCTCAAGGAGGGAGCCAGAGCCAAAAGATTTAAGCCGGAAGAAGGAAGGCAGGATGGACATGCTGAAAAAGGAATATCATCTTTATTGGTGTTTTTATTGTACTTGGTTTTTTCAGATATGTTTTAGAATTTTCTCTTTACAACAATTCTGAGAAGTAAAAATCTGAGATTCAAAAATTGTAGTAGGTTGACCAAAGTCATACAATTAATAAAATGCAGAACTGAAATTCAATCCTAGATGTTAGAAAAAGAGAGAATTATGGAGTCTTTTGCAGTGGTCGTAAGGAGAATACTGGACATCATCAAAAAAGTTATCTCAGGAGGATTGTGGAAGCATAAAGGAGATTGAAAGAGATTAAAAAGTGAACAGATCGTGAGAAAATGGTCTTTCAAGTTTCAAGAAAGTGGAGACAAAGATAGTAACTCAAGGGATTAACAGTGTCAAAGGGGAGATATCCAGGGATGGATTGAATTATAATTTCTGGTAAGAAGGTTGCAGAGAATAAAGCTTTAAGAGCAATCAAACATTATCACTTTCTGGAATACATTTCTTCAGCTGATAATTGAAATATACATATTTAAATATTTTTGAGACCTGTAAGTGAAGGAACACTCTGTTGTTTTAGCTCTTAGCATTGTTTGTATATTTATTTTTAATTATTTTGAGAATTTCAGCTATTTTCTGAGACCAAATGTATTCTTTATTTTGAAAAAAAATTGCTTGAATATTTAGGCAAAGACTCCAAAGACTGGAATGGTGAAGTTTGAGAGACATAAGAAAGAAAGCAGTGGGATCCCTAATGTAAAAGGCTGATTTTGTTGTGGGTAGAGTCTCATTCCTTTTCTTCCCTTGTGTGTCTGTTTGACAAATGTTTACCTGTATTGTAAGTGTGTGTGTGTGTGTGTGTAATTATCAGCCAATTTTACAGAAATGAAAATTTATGATTTGCCCGAGGTCACAAAACTAGTAATTGGAGGAACCAGGCTTGATTCCTGGACTTACAACTCCAGAACTAAGTTCTTAACGACCCTGCTCTATTACTTCTGTAAAACACAGACACTGAGGGGAGAACTCATGATCTGATGATTATTCTCCTGGGGCAGCCATGGGATAAGAAAATTCCTTATGAGTGAGAGATTTTTCCAGATGTGTTTATTCTGAATGATCTGGGAGGAGGATAATATTGGGGTGAAAAATTAAGTTGTGGGTCTGTCTTCCAAATGACAGCTCTGTGGACCACATGACGGTGGCTGGCTGGTCTAATTTTCCTAGCTAATATATTAACAAGATGTAATACTGTGACTGTCCCAATCCCTAATCTGTTTTACATGGAATATCCAGGACAGCAATCACAGGGGAAAATGGCAATCATTTTTGGCTTTTGAGTTCAAAAGTCTCAATTTATGAATAAGAATATTTCGAAAGAGTCATGGTTGAGGAAGAATATTTTCCCTTCCTCCTTGCTTTCAGGCAGAGAGAGATGAGGAAGAAAATACCTTTCTTTTTAAACTTGGGGAAGAGAGAATAGAAAGGGGCTGTGGTCTTACTCTCATCAAGAAATTTAAGAGCTGTCTTCCTTATCACATAGGCATGGGGGCATAAAGTAGAGACAGCCTCAAGGATACCAGGAAGGGAATAGCCCTGAGGTAGCCCACTGGACTGTGCTTCCTTCGACTGTTGGGCAGGTTGTGATTCTGTCCCATTTCTCAGCTATGTGTGACAGTCACAGTAACTGAGTGGGGCCTGTTTCCAGTGTTCCCAAATCTATCTGTTGTATATGCCACACATTCTCACTCCCTCCTTCTTAAATGTTCCTTAACCTGCCTTCTGGGACACCACTCTTGTTTTCCCTCCGGTCTCTTTGCATTTTCATTTTCTGATTCTTCTTCATTTTCACCAACTCAAAATGTCGCTGTGACCCATAAATGAAGATTTCATCTAGTCTCAGAGCTTTATAGACGATCTATATGCAAATAACTCCTGAATTTATATCTCAGGCTTGAATCCCTTTTCTGACCTCCAAACATGAATATTAAACTGTTTCCACAACTTCATCACTGCAGGTTTAATAAGTTCTATCAAACTTAATATGCCAGGAACTAATAATTGAACCCCTTTCCTACCCCACCCCAAACCTACTTTTCCCATATTTTTCCTCACAAGTAAATAACTCAATTTTGCCATTATTTCAGGTTATAAAACTTACAGTCCTCATTCTTTCATTTACTTATTCAGCAAAAATGTATTGAGCGCCACTAAGTACCATACACTCTGCTATGCAATTGTACAGCAGTGGAGAAAACAAAGATCCCTGTCCTCTTAATGATTACGATTTCAAAAAATAAACAAACAGAAACCTCAATTAAATACAGTTGGGAGACCAGCGGGGGGAGTTCTCATGCCCTGTGACAACAGCTGAGCCAATAGCAAGAAGAAAGTCTTCTTCCTTCCTGGCAAGTACTCAGCCAATAAAAAGCCATGGACTCTGTTTACTAGATCCCTCCCGCCTTCCTTTTTCCCTCTATAAAAGCCTTCTCCTTCCCTTGCCATGTGGGGACTTGCATATGGCTCACCATGGTTGCAGACCTTAAATTGCAATTCCCTGCTGGTTCTGAATAAGCCCATCTTTGCTGGAGAAATATCTAACAGTTTCAGGTCAGTATTTTGGTGGCCTGCGTGGGGACCAGGGAAAAGCCCGGACAGCTCCTAGTTTGGTGAGCAAACAGATGCGGTCCCCATGATTGAGTCCATTGCTGTTTACTGTTTTTCTTGTCAACTCTGGAGTTTGAATATATTTTTGGAACCAAGTTCACAACCTCTTTGCAATTGAAGCTCTCCAGGCTTTATTCAAGATCTATTTAAAGGTTTGCTATTTTTGGTTAAAGCCTTGTTCTGCATGTGAGTAATCATTTAGCATTTCAGTCTGATTTGAGACCAGACTGTTTCACTGAAGCTGGCTAGCCTTCAGCCCATTTCCTTCAGAACAGGGACTGCTTACCCTGAAACTGGCTAGCCTTCAACATATCCCTGTGGGAACAGGGGTTGTCTCTCTGAAACAGTGCCGGGTTTTTCAGCTTTCAGCCTATTCTTTTGGAAAGGCTGTCTTCTGGAGACTGGCAAAAAAAAACACACCTTCAGCCTGGCTCCTCTGGGACCAAGCTGTCGCCTTTGGACTGGCTGGGATTGGCTTGCAAGCTGTTTGAATTAAGCCATTTGTGCTGTAAGCTGTTTAAGCTGTTTGAAAATTATTCTTTACTCTAGGGGAAAAACCTCTAGGAAATGAGATCCCAGTTATCTAAATATTTTTAAGCCCCTCTCCTGCACACAAACATACACACACACACAGGAACTCTGCCTGATTTTATGTTTAAAAATCGCAGTCTTTCTTATGCACATTTCTAACTTTAGTTAGACTGACCTGAGCAAAAGCAATTTAGAATATCAGTGGCCACTATGAGGAACTATTGAAATTCTCAAACTTAATTTCCTTAATATTGAAATGAACTACAATAGCTCAAAAATTTCCAGAACTGAGTGGAATGCTTATTTTAATTAGTATTTCAAGGCTTCCCAACATTATCAGGAGTCTAAAGTTGCCTCTTTGCAAAACAAGATTTTAAGATTAACCAAGGCAAACAAGTAATTAGAGAAAGATGAAATAGCTCCCAAAGTCTCAGGCTCTCCTCCTTTGGATTTTTGACTCAGGCTTCCCCTCTAACACCATCTTTCTCTCCTTGGGATCTTCATGGACAGACTCTGCCTCTGGAACCCTATTCCTCCTTCCGTTCTACACCACGTATGTTTCCAATGTACCCTTAAATCCCTCATGCTAATTTTCTAGCCAAACTTCCCCTATTCTCTGAAACTCTGCCTACTCCCTTCTCTGAACTTGTTAGAAACTGTGCTTTTAAAATGAAGCCTTCTGAGGATCCGGAGTCTCAGCCTTTAGTTTCTTATACGCCTTGAACTAGAGCTGAACTGTGTGTGAGGCACAGTAACTGAAGTCCCCACACGTTTGCTGAGAAATTTAAGGCAGTCAATTAAATTTATCAACCTCGCTTCCCTGACTTCTATCAGCAGGTTCATATGTTGTCAAGGAAGGCCAGACCCAGCATTGAATGAAAACCACTAACTGAGAAAGTCTCTAGAATTACAACTAGGAGATCAGCCTACTACTCAAGTAATTGCTAGGTGACTTCATCAGGCAATTCCCTGGGCTTTTCCAAAGCCTGTCCATTCAGACTTGCACACAAAAATTTGATGAAGCTGTTCCTGACTTCAGATTGTTTTTAAAGAAAATTCTTGTCTTCATTTAGATGTTGATTCCACCTGGGTAGCTTTTAACCCTATGTTTCTTAATGGGCTAACCCTAACCCTTTTGGTAAACACAACCAGGATAGAATGGGAAACTATGTCCACTCCAGATTTAGTTAATCTGGCAAGCCAGTTCTCTCACACTTTAGATGAGCCACTTCCAATGAAGATCATCAAAATTCTTAATATTCAACACCACCAAATGAAGGCTCCTAAGTGAAACAAAAACCCTTCTAGTTTCTGCTATTATTGCAAACAACTGGGGCACTGCAAAAGAGATTTTTACAAATGTAAGTGCTTTGGGCACCTTCAACCCTCTAACCAGGCTTTTAATGTCTTCCCACTCTCAATGATTGAACTCTGAGGAACTCCAGGGGCTCTTCCCAATCTTCCCTCTTAATCAGCTTGGGAAAACATTTCTCCAAGTTGGGGATGAATCTCTTCTGGTCCCAACTGACAGCGAAGCCACACTTTCAGTGCTTAACCCCATTACTATAAAACAGCCCTACCTAAGAGTATTAAAATAGTTCGAATAGTGGGGATCTCGAATGAATCTCAACAGGTTCCTGACTCTGAACCTATTCCCTTTTGTTTAGGTCCTTTGAGAGACACATGCTTTCTCCTTAGTTCATCCAACATAACCTTTATTAGGCTGAGACTTCTTAAAGAAGTATCATGCTTAAATTTCCTTCTCTCAAAAGGGGAAACTATTTCAAGAATTTGACAGTAGTCACCAAATAACCCACCAGGTAAATTAAATGACCCTTTGCCATATTTTATTCCATCTCTGACGGGTCTAGAGCTGCTTCTGTAAACACTGATAATTTGCCCCTATACACTCAGCTCTCATTTTTCTTGGGCAAAGATCTCCAAATGATGTTGGCAAAATTCACAGTGCACCTCCCATCAAGATTCGCATGGACCCCTCAAAGCATCTTTCCAGAATTAATCAATATCCATAAGTAAAGAAGCGCTTCAAGGCATAAAGGCCATAATAGAAGATTACAAGGCTCATTATCCCTTGTACCAGCCTCTGTAATATGCCCATTACACTGATGAGAAAACCTAAGAGCCCAGGCTGGAGGTTTGTACAGGAGCTCTGAGCAATAAGCAACATTGTTACCCCTCGACACCCTGTTGTTCCTAATCTCATGTGTTACTAACATCCATTCCCACTGGAAGCAAACTCTTCACCGTAATTGATTTATTTAGTCCATTCTTTAGTATTCCAGTTTATGAAGCTAGCCAATGGCTTTTTGCTCTCACTTGGGAAGAAAAACAATTCACCTGGACAGTAACACCTCAGAGTTATACTGAGAATTCTTATTTCTCCCAAATCCTGAAGGTTGATCTGGCTGACATAAAGTTCCTTAGAAGTTCTCCTTCGTTGCAATATGTGGATGATTTGCTTCTTTGCAGTCCTTCTCAAAACTCTTCACAGGAAGACAGCATCCACTTGATAAAAGTTTTTAGCCTTAAAGGGACAAAAAGCTGGCAAAGAAAAATTGCATTTTGCCCAGACCCAGGTTTGATATTTAGGGCATCTTTTACCAGAACAAGCTACCCCTAGATCCATACAGATTATATAGTGTCCTAAGTTTCCCAAAACCAAAAACTAAGTGCCAACTGAGAGGTTTTCTCAGGCTAGCTGGTTATTGTCTAAACTGGGTCCCAAATCACTTTCTTATGACTAAACCTCTGTTTTACTCAACAATAACAACTCCAGCCCAATTTTATGAGAACTGTACAACGTAGCCTTCAAGGTCTTAAAGGAGAGTTGGATGAACTTACCTGCCATTGGTCTTCCCAATTATCAGATTCCCTTTTTCTTTTTTGTATATGGGAAGGAAGGGAATGTCATTGGGGTACTCACTCACAACAAGGGGGCCACCATTGACCCAAAAAGGCATTTTATCCAGTAACTGAACCCTGTGGCCCAGGGATACTGCCTTTGCCTTAGACTTATTACATCGATTGCCTTTTTGTTTAAGGCCACCAATAATATTGTTGTGATAACCTCTTTAACCATTCCTGTACCTCATAAGGTAGAGCCCTCGTGAATTCTCATCACACTCAACATTTCTTAGCCAGCTGTCTCACCTCCTATGAAGTCCTTTTGCTAAGTGAATCTCACATAAATATTTTGCATTGTAACAAGCTTAATATGGCTACCCTTCTCTCCTCCATTACCCATGGAGTCCCTCATGACTTCTTAATGCTGATGAACCACCTCCTGACTCCTTGTGATGATCTACAGGAAATTCCACTAGGTAATACTGACTTCTCATGGTTCACTGATTGTTCTTATTTAAAAGGCGACAATGGCAAATATTGTGATGGATATGCTATTAAAAGTCCTTTGATGTTGTTGGGACAGAATCTTTACCTATGGGTACTTCAGCCCACCAGTCTAAATTATACACCATTACACGAGTTTGTGCTTTAGAAAAGAACAAAACTACAAATATTTATACTGACAGTAGATACAGTTTAAGAGTAGCTCATAATTTTGGAATGTTGTGGAAGCAACATGGCTTCCTTACTTGCAGTGAAAATAAAATTTTGAATGGCTCCTATTTTCAAGAATTACCAAATGTGGTACTTTTACCAGACACTTTAGCTATTAAGATTCCAAGACATACTAAACTTGACTCTCCGGAAGCTAAGGAAAATCACTGATATTTCTCCAGGGAATGCTGCCTTTAAAGAGACCAACAGCAGCCAAACTTCTATTATGGTGCAAAGGGCTCTTTCTCCAAATTTTAATTTAGAAAAACTGGTTAGAGAAGTCCAACAATTGACCTCAGAAAAAGGAAAACAAGATTGGCAATTCAACAATTCTTGGTTTGATAAAGAGAGAAAGCTCTGATTTGGACTATATAACCACCCTGTCTTACCAGACACTCTAAAATTCCAACTCCTCAACCCTATACATGCATTAAACCATTGGTCTACTGAGAAAATGATAGCCTTTGTGAATCAACATTGGTGGGGAAACATTAACCAGGCCATAAAAAGTGTCTCCTTCACTTGTCCAAAGTACAACCAAGGGAAGTTCATACTGATCCTAAACATTTGAAACTGCCTAATGGACCATTTGAGGTCTGACAAATGAATTTCATACAGCTTCCTCTGCATAATGGATATAAATATATTTTAGTCATGGTCTGTGTTTTCACACTGGACTGAAGCCTTCCCTTGTAGACAGGCTACTGCTTCTTCTGTGAATAAATTCCTTTTGGAAAAGACTACGTCAACCTGGGGAGCTCTTCTTGAACTTCATGGTGATGGAAGAACCCATTTTACTGGCCAGGTGCTTTGACAAGTCTCTGCTGTTTGGGCAACATTATTGAGACTCAATTGGCAAAATTGGTAGAGGCCCTCTAAATACTTTGGCCAAAAGTGTTGCCATTGGCCCTTCTAAATTTCAGATACACCCCTTTTGGAATTTATAAAATCTCACCCTTTGAGATAGACACCATTAGAAATAGTCACAAGACACCAAATGCCCTTGGCTCCTGCCTCTTTTGACCCACAACTGATAAATGGAGAGATGCTCCAATATTGCAAAGACCTAATTGCTTCTATTAAAGATAACCATGTTTTGGTAGAGGTATGTTTTCACAGTGTCCTCTTGGGAGGTGAAGCATCACACTTTATAACCTGGAGATTTTGTCTTTTGAATTACACACCTCCAGAAAAAGTTTCTTCAATCTTGTTGGAAAGGCTCCTATCAGCTGCTGCTCACCAACCCCTGTGCCACCAAACTGCAAGAAATAGATGCTTAAATTCATGTGACAAACCTAAAGAAAGTACCAAAATCTGACTGGACCTACACATCATCTGGTGACCTGAAAGTAAAGATTTCCTAGAATCGAAGATCGAAGCAGATGACATCTGAGGAGACAGCTTTCCCAAGATATCTGGGCCAGGCTTGTTGGAATTTTCGTGTCAAACATTTGGCGATTATATAAAAGATAATCTCCAATATCTATGATTTTGGCAACATACACTTTAGATAAAAAGTGCCTGAGAATTCTCCCTCCTACCCCTTCTTGTTATTCAAATGTGACCTTACTACGTTTTCAATCTGCTCACTATTTCTCTGATGTGAGACAGTACACCCAGGAAATGTCCTTCCTAACGCAGAGAAATAAAAAGCTGATGAAACTAGAAAAACTGACTTTTGATGAGTGATGGTTTCAGAGAAAGATCTTGATCAAAAGGGGAAAATGTAGAAAACACTTTAAATAGAAACCTCAATTAAGTAGAGTCGGGAAACCATCAGGGGGAGCTCTCATGTCCTTCAACCTTAGCAGAGCCCAAATGGAAGAAGAGAGACTCCTCTTCTATCCTGGTAAGGACTCATCTGATGTAAAGCCATGCATGGACACTGTTTACTACAGCCCCCACCTTCATTTTCTCCTCCACAAACCATCCTCCCTGTCTTGCTGTGTGGGAGACTTGCACATGACTTACTATGTTTGCAGACCCCCATTGCAATCCTCTGCTGATTCTGAATAAGCCCATCTTTTCTGGGGAAATATCCGGCAGTCTATTTGTTTCAGGTCAACACAATCCAGAAGGAAGATATTGACAATAAACAACACACATAGTAATAAGCAGATAATATAGTATCACAAAAGATAACAAGTACTGGCAAAAATGAAAAATGGAACAAGTTGATGCAGATTTGGAGGAGAAAAATTAGTTGTAATCTTAAATGGGGAGGTTAAGATAGGCTTCACTGAAAAGGTAGGAGTTATTGAAGCCCTTGACGGTGAGACAGTTCACCTGAGGGAATTAAGATAGCTGGGAGAGGAGTGTTCTCAGAAAAGGGACAAAGAGAAGAAAACTAAGGAGATAACATACTTGGAATTTTTGAGAAATAGAAGGAAAGCATTGTGTCTGAAACAGAGTCATCAAGAAAAGAAAACTGATGATGTAACAAACAAATTCTGAAAGGCCTTTTAGGGTCATGTAACAACCATGGCCTTTTATTCTAAGTGAAATGGGAAGTAAGACAGGGTTTGAGTAGATGTTTGACATTATATACCTTATGTTTGAAAAGATCGCTCTGGCTCCTCTGCTGAGAATAAACATGGAATGGGGTTGGTGGGCAAGAGTAGAAACAAGGAGGTCTGTTAGAGGGCTTTGCACTAACCCTTGTGATAAACAGTGATGGTTCTGACCAGGGTGATTAGTGGTAGAAGTGATGTGAAGTGGTTAGATTTGAAATATATTTCTCTCATGCCCCACAGTAAATACATTCAGCTCACCTGTTAATTCTATATTAAAATTATATCCAGAGTCTGATTTTTTTTTTTTTTTTAATCACCTTCTCTACCACCATCTTGATCCAAGTCACGTTTGGTCTGTGCCTCCTATGTGGCTCCAATCCTTCCCACTCCCCACTCACTCCCGTCACCATGCAACAATTAGAGCGATTCCTTAACACATAAATCAGTCATGCCTTCTTTTCAAGATTTCCAGGAGCTTTCCATTGTATTTAGAGTAAAAGCTGAAGTCCATAAAATGGCCAAGAGAAACATATTTGGGTTGAAACATCATTTACATCCTGAGCCTCTTCTGCTTCTCTCTCAAGTGTTTCTACTTTGTTTTTCTCTAGCCCACTCTAGGATATTTGTAGTTACTATTCCTTCTACTTAGATATCTCTTCTTCAGATGCCTGTATAGTTGAATTCCCTCCTATATTTCCCTTTAGTTTTTAACAAATGTCACCTTATCAGAGAAGACTTCCCAAGTCATTTAAAAGAAAGAAAGGAGGAAGGAAGGAAGGAAGGAAGGAAGGAAGGAAAGAAGGAAGGAGAAAGAGATGAAAGAAGAAAGAGAAGAAGATAGAGGAGAAAAAGGCATACCTCTTTATCAAAGGAAATTGAACTAATTTACTACTAGTCTTATAAAAGCAATGTTTCATAATATCTAGGTGAAATGTTTCCAAGATATTAATGGATGTGTATATCACAATAGTTTGTTGTATTTATAAATGGCTCAGTGTCTAGGGAGGCCTCCATATAGTCATGAGTAACTCATTTCCTTGAGTCAACACCTAACATGTCTTTTCTCTGGATTATAAAATTTTAACAGCATCTTAATTCACTAAAAAAACCAAATATAATAATATATAAACTATATATAGTACATAAAAATTATATAAAAACAAATATATCTATACTTTTATTGCTACAAATAGAAATAAGCTTTTTTCTATTGTACAGTTTTACTGTTTTAAATTAGTATTACTTTCATTAGAAGACAAATGAAATATATTTTTCACATACTATAGGATCAAGTATAATACAAATGATTTATGATTTATTCAGTAGTTTTAAAACATAAAGATAAAAGTAAGGCAAGTATTCAAATAGAACTGCAGGTTCAGATATACTTATACAACCTTAATTTGATGAAATTCTAAAGCATCCAGTAATTCCTCTTCTTTCTGTAAACTCACAGGTGGAGGTGAGATTTCATTTATTCTACCTTATAAGGATATAAATTCTCTGAGGCCTTCTTTATTATAGTTCCATAATTCTTCTTTAGAAAAAGGCAGAGTCTACATTACTTCTTTTATAAAGACCATTGTAGAATCAATAAGTAACATTCTAAATTCATTCTTCACATCAGCAGTCTCTCTTTCTGCTCTCTCCTCCTGACAGACTTTTCTGTACAACACCATCTGAGATTGTCACTAAACCTTCAGCATCGGGTTTCCCTAGTAACGAAAGCTTTTTTCTTTCTCCCACTGTCTATATCTGAATTAAGAAGAAAAAATTCAATTTGTAATAATCCCTGAAAACATAAGTAAACACTCAGTCAGACACATATTAAGTTAGCAATGAAAATGGTGAGTTACATATGTAATTGGAAGTAATTAAATTGTGAAGGAGTATTTTGCTTATGGATTTATACAAAGCTCCAGATGGTGGCTTTCTGTATTCATCTCCAGATTAGCTAAATAAAGGCCAAGGCTATGTCAGCCTGCACATGGCTTTAATGAGTTTAGCCTTATACTGCTACAGGTTAGGGCTTTTAGTGCTTCATTTCAGGAGCCACATATAAAAGAAGACTTATTTGACTAGGGTTCTGAGAAAAAAAGTGACATAGCATAGGCATGTACAGACATTAACAGTAATCAGAAGTGTCCCAGTGTTGCAAGCTTCCTTGGCTAATGGTTGAAAATCAAGGGTAAGTTGTATTTGATTCCACCTAGAAATTACTTTCCTATTAAAAGATAACAAAACTGCCTAGCTGAATACAACCTAAAAGATCTCTAATAGCCATCAGAAGTGTTGCTTTAAACAACTATTTTTACCTGTTCTCTACAAAACCTTTTAGCAAAATCTTCTTTGTCATATGCTTAAAGATATTCATTCTATTTAAGTCAAGAAAAACTTGTTTTGTATTCTTTGGATCTGCAAACAAAGAGTATAATTTTCAACTCCTCTGAGGAATAGAATCTGGGAGATTGCCAAAGAGTCTTCATTTAATCACAAAGTGCTTATGATAGCTTGAAATTTTAAAAGTTTTCTACCATTGTCTACCAGCATACATAGTGCTGTGAAATGTCAGTTGAAAAAGAAATTGTATAGTTTTCACACCTTGTTTACAATGTTAATCATAAATCTGGAAATACTTAAACCAGTGTTTTGAAAGTGCTTTTTATTCTCATGTTAATGCTCTCTAGTTTCCCGCCATTGATGATACTCTAGAGACAGCATTTCCTTTTGATGCTGTTATTAATTTAACTTTCCTATAATTTATCAGATACTTATTTTTTAGGAAAATGTAAAAGAGTTTTAAATGTTAAACACTCTTACCTCATTAACACCCTGCCAATCTCATTTTATTATTTAGGTGCTTTATGGTTCAATAGGAATCATCAGTACTAGTTAACTCTTAAGATTTTAATTAATTTAAAAATATTTGGTTAATTATTGAAACATTCAAGAAATTATGAGTTTTGAACCACTAATAATTGCTTAGTACATTATATTAAAATGACAAGACTGTTTCTTAAAGTAAGTGTGAACTTTATTTTAAAAATTAATCTAATAGTATTATAAAATATTGTCATGGGGACTAATATGAGTATATGATTTTTCTATTACTCTGCATAAAGTTGACTAAATGTTGAATTTCATAAAATATGTATGATGCTCAATATTGATACATGCATATAAATTTTGTAATGTAGTGTAATTCTATATGTATGTTATCACCTCTAATAGATATTTTTATTTAACATTTAATACTTAAGTAATAATGATGTCAGTTTATATTATTAACAAGATTCAGGTTATACAATACTACTAGTGGATTAAGTGTGTTTATATTCTCAAGAAAAAATTGCTGCGGTTAACAGCTCAGATTTTTAAGAAATTATTAACAGACTCTTCTAGTCTTTGCCCTTCTGGGATGGTATGTTACAATTAAAATTTTAATTGGTTTTTGGCTCTTATAAACTAAAGAGATGTTTAGATTACTTTACCTCTATTTAGAAATGAAGAAAAACACAATCTTGAATTAATCTTCACTAAAACAGTTTTATAATTATTAATAATAAATTTTACTCAGTGTTCAAAAACTCAAACACCTGAAAGAAGAAATTTCCATGTTGCAGCAGCTGAAAAACAAATTAACAAACAAAAACAAAAAAAGAGCAAATTTTTAAGATTTTGTGCATTATAATTAACTGGATAATAAGCTTTGTGAGGACATGGAACAACCACAACTCCCGTCCTTCTCACTGAATCCTCAAAACTTGACACCAAGCTTGTCATTTGGAGGGATTGAACAAATATTGAATTAGCATGTTAAAAAAACAAAACTGCATTGAGTAATTCAGTCCCACTTTCCACTTCTATTGTTGTTTTAAAACAATAGTAAGTTTATCTAAGGACATTGAATCTAGTTCCCTGTGTTATACAGTAGGACCTTGTTGTTTATCTGTTCTACATATAATAGTGTGCATCTGCTAATCCCAAATTCCTAGTCCATCCCTCCCTCACATCCCCTCCCCCTTGGCAACCACAAGTCTGCTCTCTATGTCTGTAAGTCTGTTTCTATTTCATACATAAATTCATTTGTGTCATATTTTAGATTCCACATGTAAGTGATATCATATAGGGCATCCATGTTGCTGCTAATGGCATTATTTCATTCATTTTTATACTTCAATTTTTTAAAAAAATAGTAGGTTTCTTAGGGAAAAAAGGAAAAGATGAAAGAAACCAACAAAGGAAGGGAAACATTTCTGGTGGAGACTTGTCAAGGAGCCCTGAGCATATTAGGCTCGCCATCAGCTGTTCCAGACTTACATTTTCACCTTACGCGACCCAGGTCCTTAGATTTCTGCCAGGTTCTTGCCCTGAAAAGCAGCACCCAAAGTGTTCATTGTTCGCCATGTGTGGCCCAAGTTGTCAGGAGGATAATCACTTAATAATCCCAATAAAAACATATATATTATACTTGTTAGGGCTTATGGAAATTTCAGTGGTGCCCATATATTCTTGGAAGAGGCAGTCTAGTCAAATTTAAATCTTTTTGTTACTTTCTATCCCAATTGATATAAGTAAATTCTTTATTTCACTTCTATCTCTATATAATGAGATCCCAAAAGTGAAAATAATACAATTTCATAAAAACTGTGTTCCCAGAGAAAAGTCTACCTTAAAAGGTCATAAAGCTAACATTTGTGAAGGTCTTTTCTTGAAAATAATGCTGAAGAAACAGTGCTTATATTTGAATAAACAATAGAAACACAAACTTTTGAATTATGACTCAGGCTGTATATTGGTTTTCGCTTAAGGAGCGCTTAGAGGGTATCATTGTCTTGGAGGGTTGAACAGCTTCCTTCTGTTCTCAGAAAACTGATTTGAGTTCATACCCTGGTGGGTCCAGTTTTCCAGGTCATGCTCATTTTAACCAAGTACATTTTCTAATGTGGATGATCAGAACAGTAGTTACTAAATTTATGGTGCTAACTTTACTGAAGAAAAAGAAGGAGTTCAGCCTTTGGTTTTACACTTTATCTATTTTGGAAAGCTGCTTAGAAATCAAATATAATTGAAGGTTAAATTATAAATTTGTGCCATCTTATTTTACAACAAGAAATAGAATGGCATCAGAATCTCCATCAGGCACATGTTCTTCCTTTGAAAAAAGAAATGTAAATCTGAATTATGATCATAACTATACTTTTTGAATTTAGAATGTGAATAAGGGAACTATTAGTTTACCATATAGTTGAGTCTGCACTCTGAAGTCAGAACAACTGTTTGAAAACTCTTACTTTGTCACATTAACTTTGCAAATTAGAGCAAATAATTTTTCTCATTCATGAAATTGAGATAAAAGTACATATCTCATCTGGTTGAGTTGAGGAGTAAATAAAATATTGTATGTAATATGCTTAGCAGAGTATCTGTGAATTAACTCAACTATACGTTAGGGATTATGAGTTACTATGTGGGTTGCATGCTTTATTACACAAGGAATGCCCAAAGCATCTGTGTGCACATCGGCTGTATATTTAACACACTGGGATTGTACCAGTAGGGTTTTATGTCAGAATGTGCCCCTCCTTAGAAACTGGTTGCTTTCATGGCTTCATTTCAGCTTCCTTCTCAAGGACCCCCACTTCAAATTCACTCAGTCATTATCTAGACATGCTAATATTGCCCTTATGAGATTACAGCCAGATCTGACAGTCTCGGAAGACATCTTAAAAGTGACCCTGTAGCTCCATGCCAATCTAGTACATGATAAATTTACACTTACTTCCCAGAAAGCGATTCATTTCTCTCTCCTCAAACCTTTGGGAGAACCTCATTAGACTTTCCAAATATCAATAACATACTTTACTCATGATAATGTCAGCTTCTCACAATTTTAGGTCAATGTATTTATCAGAACTCAAAGAGTTATCTTCCATTACTTTCAAAGTAATAATTTGGCATCCATAGCATTAAAAGTTGAATATAATACAGATAATAAATTGATCATTTTTATATTTTTGTATATGAATAGAAACTCAGCTCTTTATTTGGAGAAAATAAATACCATGGAACCAATGAATTTTGTTTATTAAAATTCTTGAATGGAATATAATCTTAATCAAAATTTAATATTAATTTAACGTATTTATATGTTAATATACAGTATTAAAACAACATTTATTAAAAGTTTCATTCAAATTTTATAATATAAATTTGGAAGTCATCAACTAACATAATTAACTTGTTAAAAATTTTCTTCATATAAGCTAAATAATTTCTTATTCTATATATGTATAGGAATATATATATGTGTGTGTGTGTGTGTGTGTGTGTGTGTGTGTGTGTGCATGTATATCTATCTCAGTAAAGCAGTAGAGCAGGCTGGCGATGCATGGAAGTGTTAACATGGCTGCTCTGAGTCTTAAGGCAGTATGGATGCAGGATTCC
This sequence comes from Balaenoptera physalus, assembly GCF_965194825.1. Classification (NCBI taxonomy): domain Eukaryota; kingdom Metazoa; phylum Chordata; class Mammalia; order Artiodactyla; family Balaenopteridae; genus Balaenoptera; species Balaenoptera physalus. The sequence goes on from NC_138888.1 coordinate 105,514,824, forward strand.
TTTTTTAAGGCATCTCAGTGTTTTCTCTTAAGGCCTTCAAAAGATTACATGAGACTCACCCACATTATGGAGGGTAAAAGGCTTTACTCAAAATCTATTTTTTAAAAAATTTTTATTGGTGTATAGTTGACTTACAATGTTGTGTTAGTTTCAGGTGTACAGCAAAGTGAATCAGTTATACATATACATTTATCTACTCTTTTTTTAAGATTCTTTTCCCATATAGGCCTTACAGAGTATTGAGTAGAGTTCCCTGTGATATACAGCAGGTTCTTATTAGTTATCTATTTTATATATAATAGTGTGTATATGTCAATCCCAATCTCCCAATTTATCTCTCTTCCCCCAATCCCCTGGTAATCATAAGTTTGTTTTCTACATCTGTGACTCTATTTCTGTTACACAGAAAGAAAAATATCATATGATATCACTTATATGTGGAATCTAAAAAAAAAAGAAAAGGTACAAATGAACTTATTTTCAAAATCTATTGATTTAAATGTGATCATATCTAAAACATTGTTTTGCTGCAACATCTAGATTGGTGTTTGCTCCCATACAGGGTACCATGGTTTAGCCAAGTTAACACATAAAATTAACATACACACACACACACACACACACACACACACACATATATATATATATATATATATATGTACATATGTGCATATATATATACACACATTGCCCTGTATTTGATAAGCTAATTTGTTTCTTTGGTAGTTACAAAAAATAATAAAGTCAATCATGTCAAATCAACATAAATACCATGTCAGTAAGCTCAAATTAATAATATTTTTTGTTTATAAATTATACCTAATTTTGAAACTGTTAGAAATTTAATATAAAATTAACTAGCTCTAGTGAATACAAATAAATTAATAGGGAAAAAATTCTTTTCCTTTTGAAAAAGCAAAATCAAAGAGACAAGATAGAGAAATACTCCCTCCAGAACAAGAGTAGACAAGGGAGACAATGAGAATAGCATGGGGAGAAAACTGCTCCTAACCTCCTCAGCACCTGTGTGTGGAGAGAATGACTTCTGAGAGACCAGTCATTAGCCTAGAGGGCACGACATGCTGAGATTACCTTGTTGGCCTCAGCCTGATATTTAGACATTCAATATTGCCTTTGTGGCTTTACACTGGAGCCAGAGAAATATGCTTAGTTATTAAAGGAATGCAACTAAATACGTTATGAAATATTCCTAAACTGTGATGAAATTACAAAGCTTTCTGCTAAAAAGAAATGCCTCCAGATATGTATGTATGCTTTGATTTATTTATTTGCTTATTCAGCAAACTGTTGTGTGCATGTATGTTCCCTGCACTTTTCTAGGTTCTGAGAAAACAGGAATTAATTTGAGAAGAAAGGTTTCTAATCTTGTTAAGCTTTTATTTCTGAAGAGGAGCAGATAAATCAACATGCAAATAAAAAAGAAAATAATCAATAATAAACCCTATAAAGAGAATTCAAATCTAGTGGGGAACCATTGCCTGAGTGGGTGCTTTTGAGTGCGTAGTCAGGAGGCGCCTGGGAAGTTGACATTTAAACAGACATCTTAACAACAGGGAGGTGTACTGGCCACCCAAATAGCAGAGAGAGGAGCACCCAGGCAAATGGCAGGAACAGTGCAAATACCCTGATAGGGGACAGTATGGTATAATCAACTGTAGCACAGCTTACAAAAGGGAACTCAGTACTGGATGAATTTGAAGAGAAGGCACGAGTCAGAGCCTGCTCTAGACCTTGGTAGGAGATCTGCAGGTACTAAAATGGGCAAAGGAAAGTTGGGGGATATTTTTTTTTTTTTAAACAGAAGAGACGTGTTATTTGTCAGTCTCTTAAAAATGATCAGTGTGGCAGTTTTGAGGAGAATGGATTGCAGAGAGATGGGCAAAATGAAGGAGGATGGTAGAGGAACAAGCAAAATAGATCTCTGGATTCTTCTGCGTTTTCTCCCAGTATTATGACTTCATTTCTTCTTAATGTTTGAGTTTTTCCATGTGGAATTCGTTTTGGGGTAAGAAGTAAAATAGAATACATCTTATCATTGCATACATAGTTTGCCTCTTGCCTCAATGTCATTTGTTGAATATTGAAAGGATAATTTAAAATGTTTGTAGATCCATAATCAAAGAAATTACTCAGTACTCATTTAGGAAAATGAGTTTAAAAGCGCATGCAAGGATTCCTCTCAAGAATACATACCTCAGGGTAATTCTTGCAAAGATCCATGCAAGGATGCTGTATATGGTAACAGGGAGCTGGAATCAACCTGTGTATCCATCTCTAAAATAATGGGTACATAAAATGTATTGAATCATACTATGAAATGCCACACAACAATTGCAAGCAATAAACCAGATATGTGACATGGATTGGTACCTAAACAATGCTGGATGAAAAAAACTAGGACACAAGTGGAATTTCTAAAACCCTAATGGAATTGAAACACACAGAAACCGCACCATATTTTATAAGGATACATTTAAGCTTAAGAACATATATCAAACACATCACTAATGGTTTCTTCTAAGAGAAAGGCAATGGGGCAGGGATTAGAGAAGTAGGGACAAAATAAAACATGAAATGGTCCTTGTGATGAGCAGTGATTTTGATGTGTTAACAGTAAGGAGAAATATAAGGTGCACTCCAATATCAGATGTGACAAATGTGGAAAAGTGTGCCCTAGATTTGATGACATATGGTAAATATTACAGCTTAACATAGGATAAGAAAGAGCATTTCATTCAATACTACTGTAAGATTTTAATATATGTTTTAAATTTAAAAATTTTTAATATATGTTTTAAAAGTTAAAATAATTAAAATGTGACAAGATATTTAATATATATGTAACCATGGTCTCCCATTTAACCTTAGGATGTTTCTGTTTTAACCTGGACCGATTGTTTTCCAGTTGTCACAAGCAGACTCTGCCTCCTAATCTCTACCACTAAAATCTCTTCCCTCCTTTACCCACATCACTGGCACAGTCTTGGTACAAGTTCTTATAGTCCTTTGTTTGGATTATTGCCGTGGTTTTCCTAACTGGTCTCATAGGATCTGGTCTTGTTGACAGCTATAAAACTGCATGATCTTTCCAAAAATGCAAATGTGATTATAGCTCCCTTTTTAAAACTCTTTTGAAGTTTATACATTGCCTCAAGAATAAAATCCAAACTCAGCTTGGTTGCTAGTATATGACCTTCATTGTCTGGTCTTTGATTACCACCCCTTTCCCATATCCTACCATGTCCTTCCAGCCTTTCTTCTCCAGCCATTCTTGTTCTCTTATAATTTTCTTCATTTTAGAGAAGAATGTCAGTATTTACCCTTCTGACTCTTCACTGACTATAACCTAATCAGTTAAAAGCTCTCAATGCCTTAGGATGAATGGATGACCCAGATCAGGTTGTTTAGCAGCTATTCTGTGCACTCATCTCAGACACTGTCTGTGTATGAACCTAGGATCTCACTACTGCTCATCTCTTGGCTCCTGTGTCTCTTCACCTCACTGTGAACTCCTTCAAAGGAAAGTCTGCATCTAAATTTTTCTTGCAATCAACCAGTGCCTAGTATCATTCAAAACATAAAGTAGAATTCAAAAATATTCATTTAGTGAAGGAAATTTGTAATTATCTTCAATTAAAAATAAAATATGTTTTTAAAATAAAAAATGACTTGTAAAATACCAATATACAACTTTGAAAAATTTTGGAAATGGTAAAACTATGCAAAGGTCAACTTCATTATGAGCACAAATAAGCATCCAAGAAACCCCATTCACCTAAATTCAAAACAATAACAACGACAAAAATATAAACATGATGATAAAAGAATAAATGTGCAAGTAGAATGTAATAAATTAAACTGGTCTAAATCAAGTGTTATTGTTAACATTAATTAAAAGGTAAGAAAATTCGTAAGAAACATTTAAATAAGAAGTAAATTTAATTGATGAATAGCATATAAGACCCATGATTGATCAAAGGTGAGCACCTGGGTGATTTTGTTTAACTTACTTGACTAGTTTGAAGTCTTAGTTTAGGAAATTACTAATAAGAAATAATCTGTTCTGAGCACTATCAAGAAAACTTATTCCTTAGCCCTCCCTATGATGAAACAATCCTTGTTAACTGCTTTCTGTGGGGGATTTTAGAAAAAATCAAAATTCTGGAATTAAGGTAGCAAAAACCGTGCTGATGCAAAGGTCATGGAATTTCAGTTAGGAAATGCATTTGAGGGGTCAAAGAATAATGTATATAGACGTGTGGCTTGGTAAATGCCTCAGTACTCCAGGTCACGGGAACCAGGGGCTGCAGGGAAACACACAAAGCAGTAGTGCAGACACAGCAGCTTTGGGAACACATTCAAGGAAGTTGTGAGACAAGCATTCAGGGACTTAATCTGGGTTAGATGGAATACAAATGATGAACGCTTCTTATTTAATTTTGGAATATCACAAATAATTGTGAATAGTCTTTATTAGTTTATATCCTCTGTCAGTTTGTACTTGGAGAAAACTCATAATTACTAATAAAACAGGATTTTAATTTATTTTTTTATTTTATTTATTTTTAAAGTGAGTATTAATTACATAAGGCCCACAGGTATTTTGAGTTAGTTACAAATCCTTTCATTAGATGTTGCAGCTATTTACTACATTATGACAAATATTTTATTAAATCTACCTGCTCTCTGTTTATAGACAGAGATTATACTTTCTCATTTAAGAAGTAAAAGAACTTAGAAATTTCAATGCAAATAACATATATATAAATATTATTTATATAATATAAATAAATATTTCTTTTGTGTTTATATATATATATATATACATCTATATATATATATTTTTTTTTTCCTAAGTGTTTAGGAAGACAACCATTTTTTATGAATAACTAAGGCACCACTTGCACCTTTGCCTGACAAATGGGTATTATCTAGATACATTATTTGAGATACTAGAGTCCTTCCTCCAGATAGTGATTTACACACCATCCTCCCTCTCAGGGACACACAAATATTATGTTACTGTGCTAGTATTAGAAGCTCATCAGATGGACAAGTATTTTAGCAGCTCTTTTTAAAATGTAAGTCATGTAAATAAGTTACTTATTATCTTGTGTATTAATTGTGGTAGTGCAGTATCTTTGAAATATTACATATTAGCTTGATTTCTAGGTTCTGAAAATATGTTCTTTTTCCTTAAAACCTTTGGCTATGGATACAATTTATTAGGCATTGGGGATACTGACAGGTTGTGACTAAGGTAGATGAAGTGACATGATTTCATGTCTTCATTGATGAATGCTTGGTGCTGGTTCCATTGCCTAATTTTATTACTTCACAAACCAGGCTCTTCTACCATTTAGAATAATTTTTGTTTTTGTTTTTAAATTCTAAATGCCTAAGACCTAGTCATCTGGTAAAAACTCAGAAAGAGAAACAATATTGTAGGTTGTTTATTTCGATTTTAAACTTGGTGGGAAAAATGCTTATGTCAAACAGAAATAAAATACATAGTTGCAGTATTTTTCTCTGTGGGCTTGTAAACATTTACTTATTTTGTTTACAATGAGTCTCATAAGATTAGCAAATCAAATTGATGGATGATCAATGTCTGATCTATTGAGCACCTGCTTATGTAGACAGACTAACAAATCAGATCCTCCAGAGTCGCTCAAGCCTGACAATCACATGTGCATTGTGAAGCACGCTTGCAGTGAAAACTTACGGTAAAAGCCACCTTGTGTGAAACTGTACTTAACGTGAATTCCACTTTAGCATGTGAAAGAAAATTTTTAAAATGTCTAAAGTATATGATAAAGCAGCTATAACTACAAATACATTTTGAACATTAATTTTTTCATTTTAATTATTAGCAATTATTAATCATAATTTTGAAACTAAGAGGATAAAGATACTTTTTTTATCCACACTGAATTCACTGGCATATATATATGATCTATTTTAAAGGTTAAAAACATATACTATTCATTTGATCTTAATTTTAAAGGGGGAAAGACTATAGAATAAATAGCAATTCTATATTCTAAACATTCTGAGAGATTCATTTTCTTTGTCTTTTTCTTGAGAGATTTTAAATTCTCAGTTCATTTTTATTGTAAGCAATATGTATTAAAATTAACTGTAACTTTAATTTAAAAGACAATAATTTTTGACTTATTTCTTTTTGTGAAAATTATTCTATTTTTATAATTTACAAGATTCATGGACCATTTTACATTTGCCAGTGAGATAAACTGTACTACACTTTTACATATTTTATAAATAATTGAAAATTTAGGAAAATGTCTATATTCTTAGTTCTCCACATGTTTTCCACTAATTTTTATTCATTTGTTTATTTAATTTATCAAAAACAGAGGAAGTTATTTGAAATAATGGCAACAGCTAAGAAAATCAAAACTCTTGTAAAAATATATTACACATATGCAACTAGAGTAATTTCAAAATAAATTATAAAATCAGATTAAAATGATCAACTTTGAGAATTTTCTAATAGACATATAGTATATTTATGTAATATATAGAAGACATTAAAGTGTACTTTAGTATCAGTTTGCACTCTAAGCCAAATATGGTAATAATAAATAAAGATATTCAGATAAATGCTATAGGATTTATTTTTTTTTTACCAGTACATGACATATTTTAATCCATCTCTGAGAATTTGCCTGAAGTGTTTAATGAGATCACAGATGTTGACTAGGGAACCAAGGTCAGAAGTTTTGAATAATAGAATAGAATTTTTAACTTTCATTCAATATTACCTGCTGGAGGCAAAAGAAACCTTTGTCTTATAAGACTGCTGAGTTGGAAAGCAACCTATTAGGTCAGCTTATAAAATTTTTCTGGCCAAAATAGGATAGAGCATTCCTTTCCAGTATAATCACCATGCACTGTAAAATAGGCCCCTTATGAGACTAATTCCAATGGAAATCTAGGATTTTATGAAGATTTATAATAAATATTTTTTACCAAATTTAAGAATAAAATGCCAGAATTATAGTTAAGTTGCCAATTCTAAACATTTTGTAAAAATACAGAGCTCTGTGTTTATTTAAATATTCACAGAATATAGACTAGCCAAAATGCCACTATATAACTGTATAATTATGTTTATATAGCTCCATACTTGACAATGAATTAAAGTTTTCCATAAAAGTCAATATAAAATCAGTTTCCTGATAGAGTTTTATCACCTGTGCAGATATGTCCTTATAAAATGAACATTATAAAGTCACATTTAAACATAACTTGCTAAGGTTGGAAGGCAAAGCGTGAAGAATGATAATTATTGATTCCTGTTTTTTTTTAATAGGTACAAATTGAATATGGTTATCACACAACCCTTTCTCTCTCACTGACTTCTATCACCCTCCTGTTTTCCCACTGTAAAGTCTTATCACATGATACATGAAGAAAAATGAAAAGAGTATATCGTATCTTAAATATATCCAACAAATGAAGTAGTATTTCTTAGAATCCTTGAATTGAGGCTGACTTTATGAAATGACAGAAAAAAGTAACATGAGGTCTGCCTTTTAAAAACACAAAATTGTGTTCTAACACCATTCCTTGTTAGCTATACATCTTTTGAAATTTTCAAGAAATATAAATAATACTACTCTAACATTATTTGCCATAATCTCACCAAACAGAATGATTAATACCATGAATTGTCTCTTTTCTTATAATTTTGCAATGTATACTTAACATTGCCATGAGGGTGATATTTTTAGAATACACACATAACTCCTTCATTGAAAATTCCTGTGTTGCCCAATCATCTAAGAAACAGAATGTACATTTATTTCTAAGCACCTGGCTGACCTCTTTGCCTTTGCAGAGGACATTTATTCCAGCAATACTCCAATAATAATGAAGAAGATGTAGCTTCCCTGTAAAATGTAGATTTTGATCATATTATTGCCTCTGCTCTCTCTCAATGCTTTCTAAGCTTTCAGATCTCACCTCTAATTCTCCCTCATTCTGAAATCTTCTCAGACTTTACCAAGAAGTTTAAGGAATTTTCCTGTCATATATTTAGCAAACTTTTAGTCAGTATAGTAAATTTTATACTTTGTTATAATTTTTCTCATGGAACTCTATCTGTTTCTGAGATTAAAAATACACCGAGAGTTGGGAATGCATATTTTCTTCTTTGTATTCTCAATCTGACATAGGAGGACAAAATATTGATAAGGAACCAATGTATAAAAGCTTTACATATATATATATATATATATATATATATATATATATATATATATATATATATATATATTTATATATAGTGTTTTTTGGGTGTGTTGGGTCTTCGTTTCTGTGCGAGGGCTTTCTCCAGTTGCGGCGAGCGGGGGCCACACTTCATCACGGTGCGCGCGCCTCTCACTGTCGTGGCCTCTCCCATTGTGGAGCACAGGCTCCAGACGCGCAGGATCAGTAGTCATGGGTCATGGGCCTAGCCGCTCTGCGGCATGTGGGATCTTCCCAGACCAGGGCTCAAACCCGTGTCCCTTGCATTGGCAGGCAGATTCTTAACCACTGCACTACCAGAGAAGCCCAACAAATATAATTTTTTTAACTGCATAACAACACAATGACTTATCTAGTTGGTAGTTACCATCTTTCTGTACAAATTCATCAATCTGCAGAAGGTCAAATAACCAGTCAGTATTAGAACTGGGATTCCAAGTCAGATAGGATGACCTCAGAGTATAAACTCAATGGTATTTATTTATTTATTTATTTATTTGTTTGTTTGTTTATTTTTAACATCTTTATTGGAGTATTATTGCTTTAAAATGGTGTGTTAGTTTCTGCTTTAAAACAAACTGAATCAGTTATACATATACATATGTTCCCATATCTCTTCCCTCTTGCATCTCCCTCCCTCACACCCTCCCTATCAAACCCCTCTAGGTGGTCACAAAGCACAGAGCTGATATCCCTGTGCTATGCGGCTGCTTCCCACTAGCTATCTATTTTACGTTTGGTAGTGTATATACGTCCATGCCACTCTCTCTCTTTGTCACATCTTACCCTTCCCCCTCCCCATATCCTCAAGTCCATTCTCAAGTAGGACTGTGTCTTTATTCCTGTCTTGCCACTAGGTTCCTCATGACCTTTTTTTTTTTTTTTTTTCCCCTTAGATTCCATATATATGTGTTAGCATACTGTATTTGTTTTTCTCTTTCTGACTTACTTCACTCTGTATGACAGACTATAACTCCATCCACCTCACTACAAATAACTCCATTTCGTTTCTTTTTATGGCGGAGTAATATTCCATTGTATATATATGCCACATCTTCTTTATCCATTCATCTGATGATGGACACTTAGGTTGCTTCTATGTCCTGGCTATTGTAAATAGAGCTGCAATGAACATTTTGGTACATGACTATTTTTGAATTATGGTTTTCTCAGGGTATATGCCCAGTAGTGGGATTACTGGGTCGTATGGTAGTTCTATTTTTAGTTTTTTAAGGAACCTCCATACTGTTCTCCATAGTGGCTGTATCAATTTACATTCCCACCCACAGTGCAAAAGTGTTCCCTTTTCTCCACACCCTCTCCAGCATTTATTGTTTCTAGATTTTTTGATGATGGCCATTCTGACTGGTGTGAGATGATATATCATTGTAGTTTTGATTTGCATTTCTCTAATGATTAATGATGTTGAGCATTCTTTCATGTGTTTGTTGGCATTCTGTATATCTTCTTTGGAGAAATGTCTATTTAGGTCTTCTGCCCACTTTTGGATTGGATTGTTTGTTTTTTTTTGTTATTGAGCTGCATGAGCTGCTTGTAAATTTTGGAGATTAATCCTTTGTCAGTTGCTTCATTTGCAAACATTTTCTCCCATTCTGAGGGTTGTCTTTTGGTCTTGTTTATGGTTTCCTTTGTTGTGCAAAAGCTTTTAAGTTTTATTAGGTCTCATTTGTTTACTTTTGTTTTTATTTCCATTTCTCTGGGAGCTGGGTCAAAAAGGATCTTTCTGTGATTTATGTCATACAGTCTTCTACCTATGTTTTCCTCTAAGAGTTTGATCGTGTCTGACCTTACATCTAGGTCTTTAATCCATTTTGAGTTTATTTTTGTGTATGGTGTTAGGGAGTGTTCTAATTTCATACTTTTACATGTAGCTGTCCAGTTTTCCAAGCACCACTTATTGAAGAGGCTGTCTTTTCTCCACTGTATATGCTTGCCTCCTTTAACAAAGATAAGGTGACCATATGTGCGTGGGTTTATCTCCGGGCTTTCTATCCTGTTCCGTTGATCTATGTTTTTGTTTTTGTGCCAGTACCATATTGTCTTGATTACTGTAGCTTTGTAGTATAGTCTGAAGTCAGGGAGCCTGATTCCTCCAGCTCCATTTTTCGTTCTCAAGATTGCTTTGGCTATTCGGGGTCTTTTGTGTTTCCATACAAATTGTGAAATTTTTTGTTCTAGTTCTGTGAAAAATGCCAGTGGTACTTTGATAGGGATTGCATTGAATCTGTAGATTGCTTTGGGTAGTAGAGTCATTTTCACAATGTTGATTCTTCCAATCCAAGAACATGGTATATCTCTCCATCTGTTTGTATCATCTTTAATTTCTTTCATCAGTGTCTTATAACTTTCTGCATACAAGTCTTTTGTCTCCTTAGGTAGGTTTATACCTAGATATTTTATTCTATTTGTTGCATTGGTAAATGGGAGTGTTTTCTTAATTTCACTTTCAGATTTTTCATCATTAGTGTATAGGAATGCAAGAGATTTCTGTACGTTAATTTTGTATCCTGCTACTTTACCAAATTCATTGATTAGCTCTAGTAATTTTCTGGTAGCATCTTTAGGATTCTCTATGTATAGTATCATGTCATCTGCAAATAGTGACAACTTTACTTCTTCTTTTCCTATTTGGATTCCTTTTATTTCTTTGTCTTCTCTGATTGCTGTGGCTAACACTTCCAAAATTATGTTGAATAATAGTGGTGAGAGTGGGCAACCTTGTGTTGCTCCTGATCTTAGTGGAAATGGTTTCAGTTTTTCACCATTGAGGATGATGTTGGCTGTGGATTTGTCATATATAGCCTTTATTATGTTGAGGAAAGTTCCCTCTATGCCTACTTTCTGCAGGGTTTTTATCATAAATGGGTGTTGAATTTTGTCGAAAGCTTTCTCTGCATCTATTGAGATGATCGTATGTTTTTTCTCCTTCAATTTGTTAATATGGTGTATCTCGTTGATTGATTTGCATATATTAAAGAATCCTTGCATTTCTGAAATAAACCCCACTTGATCATGGTGTATGATCCTTTTAATGTGCTGTTGGATTCTGTTTGCTTGTATTTTGTTGAGGATTTTTACATCTATGTTCAGCAGTGATATTGGCCTGTAGTTTTCTTTCTTTGTGACATCTTTGTCTGCTTTTGGTATCAAGGTGATGGTGCCCTCGTAGAATGCGTTGGGGAGTGTTCCTCCCTCTGCAATATTTTGGAGGAGTTTGAGAAGGATACGTGATAGCTCTTCTCTAAATGTTTGATAGAATTCGTCTGTGAAGCCATCTGGTCCTGGGCTTTTGTTTGATGGAAGATTTTTAATCACAGTTTCAATTTCAGTGCTTGTGGTTGGTCTGTTCATATTTTCTATTTCTTCCTGGTTCTGTCTCAATGGTATTTAGAATTAGGATTACCTGAGCTGTGCTGCCTCGACACTGCTGATTACTCAGGGGCAATGTTCTCAACCTAGAAATTAAGACCATGCAGGGATACGGATACCTTAGTTTGCCTAAGTGCAAATATTTATCTCTCTGTTTTTTTAAACCACTTTATTGAGGTCTGATTAATATACAGAAAGCCATCCATAAAACTTAATGAGTCTGGAGATAAGTATACAGTACAGGGATGAAACTATCACCACAATCAAAGTCATGAACGTATCACCTATAAAATTTCCTCTAACATCTTTATTTTTTACTTCATTTTTTTGCTGATAAAAACACAACCTTCTTAGCAAATATTCAAGTATACAATATAGTATTATTTACTCTAGGTACTATGATGTACAGAGATCTTTAGGGATTATTCTTCCTGCATGATGAAAACTTTGTACCCTTTGATCAATACTTCCTTATTTTCCCTTCCCCCCCAAGCCCCTGGCAACCATGATTCTAGTCCCTGCTTCTTTTTTGTTGTTGTTCCCTTGTTTTATTTGTCTATATTTATGCCAATATCACACTGTCTTAATTATTGTAGCTTTGAATAAGCCTTAAAGTTAGGTAGTATAAGTCTTCCTACTTTATTGTCTTTTTTTTTTTTTAATCGGATTATAGTTGCTTTACAGTGTTCTGTTAGTTTCTACTGTACAGCAAAGTGAATCAGCCATATGTATTCATATATCCCCTCTTTTTTGGATTTCCTTCCCATTTAGGTCACCATGGACCACCAAGTAGAGTTCCCTGTGCTATATATTAGATTCTCATTAGCTAGTTATTTTATACATAGTATAAAATATACATGGTAGTGTATATATGTCAATCCCAATCTCCCAGTTCATCCCACCCCCCTTTTCCCACTTAGTATCCATATGTTTGTTCTCTACATCTGTGTCTATTTGTGCTTTGCAAATAAGATCATCTATACCATTTTTCTAGATTCCACATATGTGCATTAATATCTGATATTTGTTTTTCTCTTTCTGACTTATTTCACTCTGTAAGACAGTCTCTAGGTCCATCCACATCTCTGCAAATGACACAATTTAATTCATTTTAATGGCTGAGTAATATTCCATTTTATATATGTACCCCATCTTCTTTATCCATTCTTCTGTTGATGGTCATTTAGGTTACTTCCATGTCCTGGCTATTGCAAATAGTGCTGCAATGAACATTGGGGTGCATGTACCTATTTGAATTATGGTTTTCTCTGGGAATATGCCCAGGAGTAGGATTGCTGGGTCATATGGTAGTTCTATTTTTAGTTTTTTAAGGAACCTCCATACTGTTCTCCAGAGTGGCTATATCAATTTACATTCCCACCAACAATGCAAGAGAGTTCCCTTTTCTCCTCATCCTCTCCAGCATTTATTGTTTGTAGATTTTTTGATGATGGCCATTCTGACCAGTGTCAGGTGATACCTCATTGCAGTTTCGATTTGCATTTCTCTAATAATTAGTGATGTTGAGCATCTTTTCATGTGTTTGTTGGCCACCTGTATGCCTTCTTTGGAGAAATATCTACTTAGATCTTCTGCCCATTTTTTGACTGGGTTGTTTGTTTCTTTGATATTGAGCTGCATGAGCTGTTTGTATATTTTGGAGATTAATCTTTTGTCAGTTGCTTCACTTGCAAATATTTTCTCCCATTCAGAGGGTTGTCTTTCATTTTGTTTATGATTTCCTTTGCTGTGCAACAGCCTTTAAGTTTAATTCAGTCCCATTTGTTTATTTTTGTTTTTCTTTCCATTTCTCTAAGAGGTGGGACAAAAAGGATCTTGCTGTGATTTATGACATAGAGTGTTCTGCCTATGTTTTCCTTTAAGAGTTTTATAGTGTCTGGCCTTACATTTAGGTCTTTAATCCATTCTGAGTTTATTTTTTTGATGGTGTTAGGGAGGGTAGTCCCTGCTTCTTTGAAAATATTTCTTTAAAAAAAAAAAAAAAACTTAAATAGGTCTCTTTGCACATTAACCAAAGAGATTAAATTTATATCACGACTTCAAAGGACAAAATAAATTGCAAGAGCCAAACAGCACTGTAGTTAAGCTCCATAAATATTAAACACATTTAAATACCAATGTAAGCAGAGTGCATATATTTTATTTTTCATGCTTTTTAAAGAAGCTTTTTTAGCTGTAGAACAAATCTTCCCATTCCTTGTGTTGATCTTAGATATTGTCTTTCTTCTTCATCCTCCCTGTGGAGTTCCATGTTGGTCCATGACCATAGCATCCAAATCAGGTCATTTTTGAAAGTAATAAACACTAAAACAATTAAAACAAAGACAAATCTGTAGGACATCCCATGTTATGCAGTCTCCTAGATCTCATTGCATTTACTTAGTGTCCCTTTTTTAAAGTGCAATCTAAACTCAGATACATAAAAGCAAGTCTTTACAGCCCCTATTTTTCTTTCCTAATTTTAGCTCTCATCATCTTTGTACTTAAAAATTCACAATTATCGCGGTCTTAATACTTCTCTAATAATAATCATCACACTTGTGATTTAAACAGATTTTACTATAAAATAATTTTTCTTTTTATAGGACCTCATTTAAGAAATCAGAATGGTACTAAAAAAATGCCCCTCAAAAGCCATATAACCTCTTTATTTAGCATTGTGTAAACCAGGACTGCTACAGTTCTGTTTTTAAACTATGGCTCAAGTCTTATGAGAGAAGAAGAATAAGGAGTAAAAGGAGAAGGAGATGAAAGGGAAGAAGAAAGGGGCTAATTTTTTAGGTCTAAGCCTCAACTCCAACATATCTTCCTTAATTTCATAAGCTTACAGGGTTACAAAAAACTCAAAATTATATAAACATATATCCACACACATATATATCATAGCAAACCAAAGTAAAAATAGGGTGACTGCTTTCCTACTTTTAAATTTAACTTAATTTTCTTAAAGAATCTTTATATTTATGTATTTAGATTTTTCCCAGAAACAGGTTTATTTAGTGTTGGGAAATTTAATTAATTAATTCAAGATTAACTGATTTATTAATTAATTTTCAAATTAAAAAGCTGTGATCTTTGACCTTGATATTTACCAAAATCTTTCACATTTTTCCATTGCAATTCATTTCAGCACATGTCATAGTTAAGCTGGAAATTTTCAACTCAACTGTTAGGTTTGTAGATCTTGAAATATTTTCTTGAGTTTATCTTTTTCCTTGCATACAGGACCTTGCAAATTTTTTAGAAAGTTACTTTTTTAAATTGTGCTGTATTCCTTTTAAGTAGTCTCAGTGCTACAGCTCATAAATTATTCCGGTGCAATTTTTATGCTTTAAAGATGTGCAAATTTAAATCTGAACATTCCTTGGTTTCAAAAACACAAGACCAAGTATAATATACTTAATGCATCATTTATCACTCATCTATTGTACAAGCCTAGGTATAAATGTGTACTAAAGAATAAATTATCCCTTTTATTTCAACAAAATAAGTATACTTATAATACTTTAAATTTAAAATATCATTGGATTCTATTAAAATGTATTTAAACTGTTTATGACATTAATAAATGCTCTCTCTCAATTTTTCATTTTGTCACCAAATCCTATCAATTCTAGCTTTGTAACTGTTTCAAATGAGTCTTTCATAACGTTTGTCAGTGTCAATATCCTACTTCAGATATTCATCATCTTTTATTTCATCTGCTATAATAACCTCTAAATTGACCCTGTTGATGTATATACCACACTGCTACAACTTTCCTATTAAAAAAAAAAAATTTGGATGTTACACTTTCCTGCTTTAAAAACACCATGTTAGTTAAGGGATAAGTTAATATTCCTTAGAGTAACATTTAAAGAGTTTATAATGTGGATTCATCTTTTATTTTCCAATTTCTTTATCAAACACATGAATTCTGCTATCCTCCAATTTGTGTGTGTGTATGTTTGCATGTGTGTGTGTGTGTGTACAAGCACACATGGAGACACACCTATCTATGAAATCATAAAACCACACTGACTTCACTACATAGACTTCCTTACTGTATGATCAAGGGGCTATTAGAAAACCACAGAGAAGATAACGATTCAATAAATGGTGTTGTAATAAATGGTTACTTATCTTGGACGAGGATTCCTTATGAATCTTTTCTGTCATGGGTTGGATTCAAGAAGCAGAAGTGGATATTTGTACCAATTAAGGGCTCTTGGGATCAACACCTGTAGAAGGTCAAGGAAGGAAACAGAATTGGCTAAACAGAGAATATGAGCTCTGATAGAGTCTAAATAATGACCCCTCACAATATCGGATTGCTTCAAGTAGAGGAGAGGGGAACAGGATTTTTCGTACATCTGCATCCACCTGTCATTGGATGCAGGCTGCTGCCAGGAAAGGCAACAGTCTTTGTAAAGGCAACACTCTTCAGCTGCAATGATTCCTAAAGTTGAGTAACTGTTGAGGACTGCCTGTTGGAGCATTTCCAGCAGCTAGGGAAATAAATTCTTCAGTCCTTAAGGGGGACCAGGGAAGTGTATCACAGGGTCTACTATGCTTACTTTACAGCAGTGACCAAACATATTCAGTATGAATTGAAAAATTAAAATATTGAGCATTGAAAAATTAAATAGATGTACTGCAAACATTGCTGATCTTCTAGAATGTGAATGACTCAGTATATAACATGTATTGAAGAGATTACAAAGGACATTGTAAGTATTTAAGCATGTCGCCTCCTCTCACATACATGTGGACACATATATTCTTCTGGTATAACCAGAATAAAGAGGATTAAAACAGCAAGAAGAAAATTTGAACAAATGCTTAAAATGATTAATACTCTAACAACTGAGTTATTGAATTGGAGAGGGGGGTTGAGCTCTATACGGTGTAAATAGGAAAATACCTTTACTTTTCTCCAAATTCTGCCTTCAGTCATACTTCATTGAATTCCCTCTCTTAACTCGACGTATATCCAATGGCTTTCTAATCTATATCAATTCTAGGAAACAACTTATTAAGGTAACTCTGACACATTTAGTTATTAAAATGTCTACTTCATCTAAACTAAAACTTCAACCCAATATTATACCCACAGCTTCTCTCTCCCCCAGCACAGGCCTGACCCTTGATTCTAGGCTTAAGGAGCTATGGAGGAGAGGAGCAAAGGGATTGGAGGATGGAGTGTTATGGAATGGATGCTCTTGAAATATAGCCTTTAATGCTTTCATGTGGCCACCGTCAAAGAGACACTTTCCTTCAGGGAAGATGCTTGCTGTTCTTTGGAAGTGCTAGAG
Organism: Balaenoptera physalus; assembly: GCF_965194825.1. Classification (NCBI taxonomy): domain Eukaryota; kingdom Metazoa; phylum Chordata; class Mammalia; order Artiodactyla; family Balaenopteridae; genus Balaenoptera; species Balaenoptera physalus. Next base: position 105,531,824 of record NC_138888.1, read on the forward strand.
GAACTTTGACTTCACACAGTGGCCTGATAAGGCTGTGCCCTCATCCAGTGACCTGTGCACAAGCCGCAGCTCCATGTCTTGTTATCCCCACTATGTCCTCTCATGAGTTGGACCGCATGAAAGAGCACTGGCCAACCTATCATCTGTACTATCTCCCCACGGGCCTTGGAGTTATTATACACACTCATCCTACAAAATGATGTAGAGACACTTAACTGCTGGCCCCTCCCCTCTCACCTTGCCATGGAAAGTTCCAAACAGACTCCTGACTTCAGACTTCTCCAGCAGAGAATGGTCTTCAGTTTCACACACATTCCCAGACTCCATAGAACACATGCCAAGCTCTCTCAGGAACTTTCCCATCATATTCCATTCCTGTGAAGTATAGAGCCTGTAAATTTCTGTAATTCAGCAAGCATTTGGGTAAGAATAAAGGGGTCCTGCTTACAGACAATTTCACTCTCTGTAAGTGTTTCTTCTTTGAACGTTTTCCCAAACTTGGCTTGAGGAGGAGAAGATCCCTCTCATCTCTCAGAGGAAATGACACAGCCTTCTTTAAGCCTATAAATTTCCTTCAAATAACCTATCCAAAATTCTAGTACAGTCTTACAGAGTTTGGGGAAATGAAAGTCACTGGAGAGGATTTGGTATTTTTTTGTAAATCCTGCATGAATGTGTCTTCTACTATTCTTTAGAAGGATGCTTATTCCCTTCAATCCTCTTACATCTCCACCAACAAATTGCTTGTGCAAAATTTGATTTGCAAATATCATGACTTTAATAAATTCAAAGACATTGAATATTAATATATAACTCACTAAAGAATAAATAAAACTCAAAAGCCAAACAACACTTCCCTCCCTTTGTAATGCTGATGATAACCTTTCTGAAAAAAATGTGGACTGAAAATGGCATTATTGCAAAGAAAATGAATTAAAACCTTGAAGAGTTGATTTTCACTATTTGCATTTAACTTACCCGGTTCCAAATATACGTGGTTGAGAGTGAGAGTAGATAAATTCAAATAGTGTTGGGAATATTGCTTGTCACTCTACTGAATATATGTTCCAGACCCAGTGGGTCATGGAAGAAAATATAAATCTGCTATTCCTTCAATTCTTGTCAGCTCCAGTTCATGTCCCTCATGGTGTGAGCTTTGCTCAGCACTGAATGTGCTGCTAGTTTTTAAAAACACAGTACTTGTTTCGGTAAAATATGGGCCCTAACAGAAGTCACTACTTCATCTGATATTTTACTGAACAAGTGGTAATCTATTTCAACATGGAGAAAAAAGTAGTGTATATTTAGAAAGACAGAATGTAGATCTTCAAAATGACATTTTTTTTTTTCCAGAAACTGACGAGGATGATTTTGATGTTTGGTTATTTATCATTAGACGTACTGACTTTAAAACCAAACTTTGATTAAGATATGTTGCTGTACAGTCTTTTGGGGAAACAATTTGGCAATATGTATCGAGTCGTAAAAATACACGAAACCTATTTTTGGAATGAATGTACTATGGGAAAAGAAGACTTGAAAGTTTCTGTACCCTAAAGTTATTTTAAGACTACAGTGGTTTTTATTTATAATCTCTATTTAGAATATTGCCTCTCTGTAATCAAATTAATTCACAGTCAAGTAACTTTTCTGAAATTCAAATCTGATTACGGTAAAGCTTAAAATGCTTAAATGGTACCCCATCATCTACAAATAAAGCCCTAAATTCCTTGTGGTAGCTCACATTTTCCTTCCTGACATCACGCTATTCACCTTTCCATGTAACTCCAGCCATTCCCACGTAGTACTTAATATTCGGCCAAATACTCCATACCAAAGTTTTTTTCCCCTTTATTCTTTCCTGTAGTTATGATCTTTCTCCCTCTTTTCCTGATGGACTTAATATCATTCTTCTAAATCCTGGGTCTGTCTTTGTCACTGTGTCACTCACTTCCTTGAATGTGGTACATAATTAACAAGTTAATTATTTAGTTACTATGTTCGAGTGCCTGGAGAATATAAACTTACTACACTTTAATCTCATAACTCTTGTTCAGAGTATATGACAGATATTAGGCTATCAAAATGTTTTGAATATATGATTAAATACACACATAAGTGATTGAATAATAAATTTTAAATTACTTTCACATAAAAATAAGTACATTTTAATATTTTAAAATGATTATGTACCAAAAGAATTAACCATTGATGATGTGCATTGCATCATTACTTGTATATAAGGTTGTCTATCAGATATGTGTTGGGATAGTAAAGAGCCTTGACAGATAGAGATAAAATTCCCCTCTGTGTCAGAGAGCAGGTTCATCTCTTGACCAGTATAATAAATATATCATTTCCCTCTCACTCCAGTGCACATGTTGGGAAGATTTGCTAGCAATACCTTTATAAGATTAGTGTTCCTAAACTTGCGTTTCTTCAACGATGACATAAACACACTATTAGTGAACCATTCATCTGGGCCTCCCCTTATTTCTCCCTAGGGATTTTAGGGTGTCAAAGGAAAGTTGCACCCGGTAGAATTAAACAGACGAGGAGGATTTTATTCTGTCACAAGACTATTGTAATGGAGGAGAGAGATTGAGCTCAACTCCACTGAAACAAAAGTAGAAGAGTTTTTAAGCACTTGTGTGAACTAATGGAAAAGTACTGGAGGAGGTTAGTGGAGGAGGTTTGTTGGTAGGATTATACCACCTGTGTTTACTAAATGGTGCTTATCAGAGTTAGACCCCTACTCTCACAGATACTGGGAGATAGGAGCACTATCTTTCTTTTTTTTTTTTAATTAATTAATTAATTTATTTATTTATGGCTGTGCTGGGTCTTCGTTTCTGTGCAAGGGCCTTCTCTAGTTGTGGCAAGTGGGGGCCACTCTTCATCGCGGTGCGCGGGCCTCTCACTATCGCAGCCTCTCTTGTTGCGGAGCACAGGCTCCAGACGCGCAGGCTCAGTAATTGTGGTTCACAGGCCCAGCTGCTCCACGGCATGTGGGATCCTCCCAGACCAGGGTTCGAACCCGTTTCCCCTGCATTGGCAGGCAGACTCTCAACCACTGCACCACCACGGAAGCCCTATCTTTCTTGATGATTACATTTCAAAGGGATAGATCTCAGGTCCTTGACAAAAACATTTCTGGTTTATAAAACTGTCAAATGAGACTTAGCCCAGGGATGCAAGATGGTTCAATAACTGCAAATCTATCAGTGTAATACACCACATTAGCAAGTCGAAAAATAAAAACCATATGATCATCTCAATAGATGCAGAAAAAGATTTTGACAAAATTCAACATCCATTTATGATAAAAACTCTCCAGAGAGTGGGCATAGAGAGAACATATCTCAATGTAAAAAAAGTCATATATTATAAAACCCACAGCTAACATTGTACTTAATGGTGAAAAGCTGGAAACATTTCCTATAGGATTAGAAACAAGACAAGGATGCCCACTCCTGCCACTTTTATTCAACATGTATCAGAAGTCGTAATCACAGCAATAAGACAAGAAAGAAGTAAAAGAAATCCAAATTGAAAAGGAAGAAATAAAACTGTCACTGTTTGCTGATGACATGATACTATACATAGAAAATCCTAAAGACACTAGAACTCATCAATGAATTCAGTAAAGTTGCAAGATACAAAATTAATATACAGAAATCAGTTTTATTTCTATACACTAACAATGAACTATCAGAAAGAGAAATTAAATAAACAATTCAATTTATAATGGCATCAAAAAGAATAAAATACCAACAAATAAGCTTACCTAAGGAGGTAAAAGACCTATACTCGGAAAACTATAAGAATGAATGAAATTGAAGATGACACAGATGGAAAGATATACCATGTTCATATATTGAAAGAGTTAATATTGGTAAAATGACCATACTACCCAAGGAAATCTACACATTCAGCGTAATCCCTATCAAAATATCAAGGGCATTTTTCACAGAACTAGAACAAATAATACTAAAATTTGTGTGGAAACACAAAAGATCCTGGATAGCCAAAACAGTCTTGAGAAAGAAGAACAGAGTTGGAGTTTTCAAGTTCCCTGACTTCATACCATACTACAAAGCTACAGTAATTAAAAGTCTGGCACTGGCACAAAAACAGACACGTAGATCAATGGAACAGATAAGAGAGCCCAGAAATAAACCCACAGACTTATAGTCAATTAATCTACAACAGAGGAAGCAAGAATGTATAAAGGAGAAAACAGTCTCTTCAATAAGTGATGTTGGGAAAACTAGACAGCTAAATATGAAAGAATAAAATTAGAATATTTTCTAACATGGTATACAAAAATAAACTCAGAATGGGTTAATTGCAAGTTTTCTACAATAAATGCTCTAAGAAAAGGGAAGTCAGTGGCCTGGATGCGGGAAGAAATTGCCTAAGGTTTAGCCAAGCAAAGGGGAATGAATTTTAAGGCCATCTTGATCAGAAAGCATGGAGAATTGATTTTTATGCTGTCTGTTATGCTGTGGATGATAAAGTCTTTATCTCTTACCCAGGAGTCTCGTGTCTTATGCCAGCACATTGTTCATGTCTAAGGAGTCATCTTGGATAAAGGATTGAAGCCTGCCATTGAAACTCAGCCATGCAATACCATAAAGGTCCTAACATAAAACATCTCTTCCCTTATTACATTCCCGTCCTTATTCATGTTTGGCATGGAAATCTTACTGTTGACTTAATTTGAATAAATTTTTCTTCAAAGATTGTTCTTATGTAAAGAGAATAAAATTAATGTATTTGGCATTGAAACAATATATTGTTAGATTTAATTAATAAAGACTATCTTAATTGTCAATAAAATTGAACGTTGTACAGCAAAACTGTGCGATAAAGAATAAAATATGGATCAGCTTGTATAATTTGACAATCATTTGTTATTAGGTTATATAATAAGACTGAAATTGAGAAAATAGAAAGAGCCAATTTCTTATGCTGCTATTAGTAGACTTTTAGATTCTTTTCTATACTATAGATGAATAAAATGATGATGCTTTCAATAAATTTCAAAACCAATTTATTTTTTGAATTGATGTTTATTTGAGATTGAAAAGAAACAGAATATGATCATCAGGATCTTATTTAATGCTGGACTTGGAACTTCCAAATCTACTTCATAGCATGACTGACCTGTAAGTAACTGTACTCACTTGTCTAGAGCTGAAGCTGGTACTGATTATCAAGTATGATCTGCAGTATTGGAAGTGTTCAGTGAAGGTATATGACCCACTTTTTAATCAAAATCCAGATCTAAAATATGGCTTTAATGTCAATATACATAGTTTTGATTAATAACATTTACTTTTTTGTGTGAATACTGGGGAACTCAGACAATAAACGTACAGTTGACCCTTGAACAACACAGGTGTTAAGAGTGTCAAGCCTCAGTGCAGTTGAAAATCCAGGTATAACTTATAATCAGATCTCAGTATCTGCAGTTCCTCTGTATCTGCTGTTCTGCATCCCTGACTTCAACCAACCGTGGACCACTTGGTACTGTAGTATTTACTATGAAAAAACCCTGTGTATAAGTGGACCTGTACAATTAAAACACATCTTGTTCAAGGGTCCACTGTAAATACAGACTTTCATATAAGTGAATGTGACTTTCATATAAGTTTCACATTCAAGTTTTTGTATGCTTTAATTTTACTTGGGGTTTCTATGTGAAATACAGATCCCTGGGAGCCATTCACTATGACTCTGGTTTAGTAGGTATGGAAAAGTCTTTACAAATCAGAGGTGTAGCACAGAGAACACTTTGAGAAAAATAGGTAGAAGAAGCAGACCAGCATTGTAAAACTTGGGATTAAATACCAGATTCCAACATGTTCACAAAAAATTCATGTATATTTTAGCATCCAGCTTCTTGCACTGTTCTCCAGTACATCTCAAGTTGGAAAGGGACATGTATAAGAATCTACTAAAGAGATTTTTAAAACCAGGAATGATTTTTCTTTCATCCCTACCCTTCCCCTATCCAGATTTATCCAAAGATTGTCCTACAAACCTGGAGTGGATTTGAGCTAAGAAGAGTATGCGTACTTTAAAAATTACTACCAATAGGTTGCTTATAAGGTTTGATTCTTACTTTCTACCATATTAAATTCTGATGCAGCCACTAGGCCAGCTTTGGAAATTTTTAGCTATAGGACTTCAAAATATTTGTAATGTAATGAAATAGTAATTTGGAATGAGCAAAAAATTGTTGTTATGAAATGGTTTTTGTGATGTCTTTTCCCATATCAGCTGACTCCAAATAGTTATAATGAAGTAAACCTTGCATCATCCTCTTTACCTATCTCTTACCAACAGTGGAATTTTGAATCTGGTCTGATACAGAGTCATGTGGGCAGTGGAGGGTTTCAGTTTTAAGGGCATGATAAGAACTGGCCCTCTGACCCAAAACTTAAGGGATGCAGCAAAAGCAGTTTTATGGGGAAGTTTATAGCAATACAATCCTACATCAAGAAACAAGAAACATCTCAAATAAACAACCTAACCTTACGCTATAGCACTTAGAGAAAGAAAAAAAAAAAAAAAAGTTAGCATAAGGAAAGAAATCATAAAAATCAGAACAGAAATAAATGAAAAAGAAATGAAGGAAAAAATAGCAAATATAAATTAAACTAAAAGCTGGTTCATTGAGAAGATAAACAAAATTGATTAGCCATTAGCCATTAGCCAGACTTATCAAGAAAAGAAGGGAGAAGACTCAAATCAATAAAATTAGAAATGAAAGAGAAGTAACAACTGACACTGCAGAAATACAAAGGATCATGAGACATTACTACAAGCAACTAAATGCCAATAAAATGGACAACCTGGAAGAAATGGACACACTCTTAGAAAAGCACAACCTTCCGAAACTGAACCAGGAAGAAATAGAAAATATAAACAGACCAATCACAAGCACTGAAATTGAGACTATGATTAAAAATCTTCCAACAAACAAAAGCCCAGGACCAGACGGTTTTACAGGTGAATTCTGTCAAACATTTAGAGGAGAGCTAACACCTATCCTTCCCAAACTATTCCAAAATATAGCAGTGGGAGTAACACTCCCAAACTCATTCTACGAGTCCATCATCACCCTGATACCAAAACCAAACAAGGATTTCACAAAGAAATAAAACTACAGGCCAATATCACTGATGAACCCATGTGCAAAAATCCTCAACAAAATATTAGCAAACAGAACCCAACAGCACATTAAAAGGATCACACACCATGATCAAGTGGGGTTTATACCAGGAATGCAAGGATTCTTCAATATACACAAGTCAATCAGTGTTATAAACGATATTAACAAATTGAAGGAGAAAAACCATATGATCATCTCAGTAGATGTATAAAAAGCTATAGACAAAATTCGAAACCCATTTTTGATAAAAACCCTCCAGAAAGTAGGCATAGAGGGAATTTACCTCAACATAATAAAGGCCATATATGGCAAACCACAGCCAACATCGCTCTCAATGGTGAAAACCTGAAACTATTTCCACTAAGATCAGGAACAGGACAAGGTCCACTTGTCTGCTCTCACCACTATTATTCAACATAGTTTTAGAAGTTTTAGCCACAGCAATCAGATAAGAAAAAGAAATAAAGGAATCAAAATCAGAAAAGAAGAAGTAAAGCTGTCACTGTTTGCAGATGGCATGATGCTATACATAGAGAATCCTAAAGATGTTACCAGAAGACTACTAGAGATATCAACGAATTTGGTAAAGTAGCAGGATACAAAATTAATGTACAGAAATCTCTCACATTCCTATACACTAATGATAAAAAATCTGAAAGAGATATTAAGGAAACACTCCCATTTACCATTGCAAAACAAAGAATAAAATACCTAGGAATAAACCTACCTAAGGAGACAAAAGACCTGTATGCAGACAATTATAAGACACTGGTGAAAGAAATTAAAGATGACACAAACAGATGGAGAGATATACCATGTTCTTAGATTGGAAGATTCAATATTGTGAAAATGACTCTACTACCCAAAGCAATCTACAGATTCAATGCAATCACTATCAAACTACCAATGGCATTTTTCACAGAACTAGAACAAAAACTTTCACAATTTGTATGGAAACACAAAAGACCCTGAATAGCCAAAGCAATCTTGAGAAAGAGGAACAGAGCTGGAGGAATCAGGCTACCAGACTTCAGACTATGCTACAAAGCTACAGTAATCAAGAGAGTATGGTACTGGCACAAAAACAGACATATAGATCAATGGAGCAGGATAGAAAGCCCAGAGATAAACCCACGCACATATGGTTACCTTATTTTTGATAAAGGAGGCAAGAATATAAAATGGAGAAAAGACAGCCTCTTCAATAAGTGTTGCTGGGAAAACTGGACAGCTACTTGTAAAAGAATGAAATTAGAACACTCCCTAACACCATACACAAAAATAAACTCAAAATGGATTAAGGACCTAAATGTAAGGCCTGACACTATCAAACTCTTAGAGGAAAACATAGGCAGAACACTGTATGACACAACAGCAAGATCCTTTTTGATCCACCTCCTAGAAAAATGGAAACAAAAACAAAAATAAACAAATGGGACCTAAGGAAAGTTAAAAGCTTTTGCATAGCAAAGGAAACCATAAACAAGATGAAAAGACAACTCTCAGAATGGGATAAAATATTTGCAAATGAAGCAAATGATGTAGGCTTAATCTCCGAAATTTACAAGCAGCTCATGCAGCTCAATATCCAAAAAACAAAAAACACAATCCAAAAATGGACAGAAGATCTAAATAGACATTTCTCCAAAGAAGATATAAGGATTGCCAACAAACACATGAAAGGATACTCAACATCACTAATCATTAGAGAAATATAAATCAAAACTACAATGAGGTATCACCTCACGCCAGTCAGAATGACCAAAATCAAAAAACCTACAAACAATAAATGCTGGAGAGGGTGTGGAGAAACCCTCCACACCCATATATATATATATATATATATATATAAAATAAACCCCTTATCAGAGAGATGGTTTGCAAATATTTTCTCCCATTCTCTAGATTGCCTTTTTACTCAGCTGATTGTTTCCATTACTGTTCAGAAGCTTTTCAGTTTGCTGTATCCCCACATGTCTATTTTTGCTTTTGTTACCTCTGCTTTTGGTATCATATCCAGGAAATCACTGACAAGACAAAAATTATGAAGCTTTTCCCTGTGTCTTCTAGGAGTTTTATAATTTCAGGCCTTGACTTTAAGTCTTTAAGCCATTTTCAGTTTATTTTTGCGTAAGTAAGATAAGGGTCCAATTCCTTCTTTTTCTTGCATATACCAAATTCAATCAAATTTTGTTGAAGATACTACCTTTCAACACTGTGTAGTCTTCACCCCCTTGTTAAAGAGCATTTGACCATTTATTTGTGAGTTTATTTCTATTTGTTTCTATTGATTTATGTGTCTGTATTTATACCTGTATCATATTGTTTTGATTACTAGCTTTGTAATATGTTTTGAAGTCAGGAAGTGTGAAGACTCCAGCTTTGTTCTTCTTGCTCAAGGTTTTTTTTTTTTTTTTGGTCTGTTTATTGTTTTGGTTTTTTTTGTTTGTTTGCTTTTTGGTGTACTTTGTAGTTTTATATAAATTTTAGGATTTTTTTTTTTTCTGTTTCAAGCAAGCACTATAAAACTACCATTGGGATTTTTACAGTGCTTGCTTTCAATCTATATATTACTTTGGGTGGAATAGATATTTTAAAAAATGTTCATTCTTACTGTCCATGACCATTCCTTTGTTAGTGTCCTCTTTAACTTGTTTCACCAATATTTGTGGTTTTCAATGTAAAAGTCTTTCACTGCCTTGTTTATGTTTATTCCTAAGTAATTTATTATTTTTGTGTTATTGTAAATGAGATTGTTTCCTTAATTTCATTTTCACATTATTTTTGTGTTTTTGCTAGTGTATAGAAATATAGCTGATTTTGGAAGTTTATTTTTTTTCCTGCAACTTAGTTAAATTTGTTTATTAGTTCTAACTTGTGTGTGTTTGTGCAGAATCTTTAGTGTTTTCTGTGTATAATATTATGTCATCTGTGAACAGGGATAATTTTACTCCTCCTATATGATTGGATGTATTTTACTTCTTTTTCCCATCTAATTGCTCTAAATAGGACATCTAGTACTATTTGGAATGCACTTGGTGAAGAGCGGGTATCCTTGCCTTGTTCCCAGTCTTAGCAGAAAAGCTTTGGTTTGTCCCCATTGATTATGATGTTAGCTTTGGGCTTTTCTTATATGGTCTTTAGAGTGTCGAGGTAATTTCCTTCTCTTATTAGTAAGTTGAGGGTTTTTTATATAGAAAGGTGTTGAATGCTGTCAAATGTTTTTCTACATCTATTGAGATGATCATGTGATTTTTCTATTTCCCTCTGTTGATGTGGTATATCACATTGATTGATTTTTTTGTTTGTTTTGTAGGTTGAATGGTTTTTGCATCTCATGAATAAATCCCACTTGGTAATGATGTCTGACGTTTTTAGTGTGCTATTTGATTTGGCTTGCTGGTATTTTGTTGAGGATTTTTGCATCTATATTTATCAGGTCTTCAGTTATTTACTTATTTATTTATTTATTGCAGTGTCTTTGTCAGGCTTTGCTATGATAATAATGCTGACCTCATAAAATGAGTTTGGAAGTATTTTCTGTTCTTCAGTTGTTTGAAAGAGTTTGAGAAGGATTTCGGTTAATTCTTTATATGACTGGTAAAATTCTCCAGTGAAGCCATCTGATCCTAAGCTTTTCTTTATTAGGAGGTTTTTGATTACTGACTCAATCACCTTAGTAGTTATTGGTCTGTTTAGATTCTCCATTTATTCATGATGCAGTCTTGGTAAGATGCATGTTTCTAGGAATGTATTCATTTCTTTTGTGTATCTAACTTCTTGGTGTATAATTTTTCATAGTAATCTCATGATATACTTCATTTCTGTGGCATCATTATGTGATATATCCTATTTCATTTCTGATTTTGAGTCTTCTCTCTTTCTTTCCCTAGTTAGTTTAACTAAGGTTTTGTCAATATTTTTATCCTTTAATAAACCAACTTCAGTGAAATTTAAAAATGAAATTTTTACTTAAAAATTTAAAATTTTTCTATTGATTTTCTATTCTCTGTTGTTTTTATATCTACTCTAATCTTTATAGTTTCCTTGCTTCTGCTAACTTTTGGCTTAGTCTATTCTTTTTCTAATTCCAAACGAAGTACATAGGTTGTTTATTTGAGATCTCTCTTCTTTTGTAATTCAGGCATTTGAAGTTATAAACTTCCTGTTTACTACTGCTTTTGGTGTATCTCATAAGCTTTGGTATGTTGTGTTTACATTTTCATTTGTCTCAAGATATTTTCTCAGGAAATTAGAAAAAAAAAACAAACAACTTTTGAGTCCTTCTTTGATCTATTGGGTGTTCAAAAGTGTGTTGTTTAATTTCCACATATATGTGAGTTTTCCAGCTCTCTTTCTTGCATTGATTCTATGTTATCAAAAATATATTTGACATGATTTTAATCTTCATAATTTATTGACTTTTTGTAACTGAATAGGTGATCTATCATGGAGAATGTTCCATGTTTTCTGAAGGATAATGTGTATTCTGCTGCTGTTGAGTGAAATTAGGTCCATTTGTTCTATGATGTTGTTCAAGTCCTCTGTTTTCTTACTGATCTCCCATCTGGTTCTTCTATCCATAATTGAAAGTGGCATATGGAAGTCTCCCACTGTTACTGTGTTGCTATTTCTCCCTTCAGTTCTGTCAATATTTGCTACATATATTTGGGTACTCTGATGTTGGGTGCAAGTATATCTATAATTGTTTTATTTTCCTGGTGAATTGACTGTTTTATCATTATATAATGTCCTTCTTTGTGTCTTGTGACAATTCTTGACTTAAAGCTACTTTTGTCTGATATAAGCATAGTTATGCTTCAGTTACCATTTGCAAGAAATATCTCTTTCCATCCTTTCTCTTTCAGCCTTTGTGTATCTTTAAATCCAAAGTGGGTCCTTTGTAGACAACATAGAGTAGGATCTTGTTTTTGCATTCACTCAGACTTTAATTGCAGGAGTTTAATGTATTTATATTTAAAGTAATTACTGATATTACTATGTTGTTAATTGTTCCTGTCTTGCAGGTGTTTTTGTCCTCTTTTCCTCTCTTACTGTCTTTTTTTGTGTTTCATTGATTTTTTTTTTATAGTGACATACTTTGATTCTTTTTTCAATTTCTTTTGTGTATTTGTTCTAGCTATTTTCTTTGTATTTGCTATGGGGCTTGCATTAAACATCTTATAACAACATATTTTAAACTGATAACAACTTAACTTCAACTATATAAAAATTACTCTTTTCTTCATACACATTTTTGTAAATGATGTAAAAAGTTACAGATTTTTATATTGAGTGTCCATTAACATACTATTATAGTTACAATTATCTTTATACTTTTGTCTTTTAAATTCTATACCAGAGTTAAAAGTAGTTTATGTACCATTATTACATATTCTGTATGTGTCCATATATTTACCGTTACCACTAAACTTTATATTTTCATATGTTTTATCTTGCTATCTAACGAATTTTTATTTCAATTTGGAGAACTCCCTGTATCATTTCTTGTAATACAGGTCTAGTGAGATGGACTTCTTCAGCTTTTGTTTATCTGGGAATTTATTTCTCCTTCATTTGTTAAGGAATGTTTTTCTGGGTATAGTATTCTTGGTTGAAAGTTTTTTTTTTTTCTTTCAGCACTTTGAATATGTCACCCCACTCCCTTCTGCCTTGCAAGGTTTCTGCTGAGGATTTTGCTGATAAGCTTATAGGGTTTCTTTTATGTGATGAGTTTCTTTTCCCTTGCTGCTTTCAAAATTGGCTCTTTGTTTTTGATTTTTGAAAAATTGAGCATAATATGTCTCAGTTGTGTGTGTTTGTGTGTATGTGTGCCTATGTGTGTGTGTTTAGTTTATCTTAATTGAATCTCTTGTTCTTCTTGAATCTGAATTCCATTTCTTTCCCCTGTTTGAGACGTTTTCAGACATTATTACTTCAAATAAGCTTTCTGCTTCATTTTGCTCACTTTTCTTACTGAAACTCCCATAGTGTATATTTTAGTCATCTTTAATGTGTGTCTTAAAAGAAAGCCCTTAGGCTTTCTTATCTTTCTTCATCATTTCTTTTTCCCTTTTGTTCCTGTGACTGGATAATTAAAGTGACCTGCTTTGAGTTCATAGATTCTTTCTTCTGCTTGATCAAGTCTGCTGTTGAAACCCTCTAGTGAAATTTTTAATTCAGCTATTGTATTCTACATTTTTTAACTTGTTTGTTTTTTCTATCTCTTGATATTCTCATCATGTTTATTCATCATTATCTTGAGGTCATTGAGCATCTTTCTGATAATTATTTTGGATTCATTGTCAGGTTATTAATATACCTTCATTTCTTTGGGATCATTTTCTGGAGATTTATTTTGTTCCTTTGGTTGGGCCATGTTCCTCTTTTTGTTGTTGTTGTTTTGTTTGTTTGTTATTGCATGTGTGCATTGTTACTTTGTGTTAGGATTTACACATTTTAAGAAACAGCTCTCTCTCCCAGTCTTTATGGACTGGCTTCATAGGCAGAAGATTTTTACCAAGCTAGAGATTCTGGGGCCCTCTCAAACCTTTTCTGTGAAATAGTTTTCTCTGAACTTGTGTGTGCAAATTTCCAATTAGAGAGGTTTACCCAGTTTACTTTTTCAGGAGCTTGTAATATCCTGCTCCTCATGGTGTCTGTCTACAGTACTGCCGGTTCTCCAGAGCTGTTCTAAGCAGCCCAGTTTTTGTTATTTTTCTTATTCTCAGTGGCCCCAAGGCACCTCAAGTTCACAGGTCCTGTCAGTTCTCTGAGATGGGCAAGACTCTGCACTGAGCCAAGGAGAGACGTAATGGCAAGTGAGAGTCATGCTGGTTCAAGCCAATGCCTCTGTCCTCAGTGTCACCTCCTGATGCCTTCCTGTAGGACTTAGATTCAGACAAGACAGAAACTGGTGCCTCACGTAGCCTCTCAAAAAGTCAGAATGTTCCAGTGTTCTTTTTCCCTCTCCAGGGATAATCTGGGAGTTGGGAATTTCCTTTCGATTGTGTCTTGTGAGCCTGGAAGAAGGGTCCCAGCAAGTAAGTGTCAAAAATTTAACTACCTGCTTTGACACAGCTGCGTTAATCCTCACCTGTAATAGAAGAGCCTCTTAACTCATTTCTGGTCTTGCAATGGGAATTGGTCCATGTGTTATTAAATTGGTACTTCAGTGGGAAAAGTAGGGTGTGGGGCTTCCTATTTCACCATCTTGCTGATATCACCTCCTAATGAGGAACAATATTTGGCTGGATTTTCATTACTATTTATTTTTGTATCAACAAAGTTGTAAAAACTGTTTTTTTTCAAAATATGATATTTAGAATATCATATTTTGTATTATTTTTCTGTTCATGGTATAGGTTATTAACTATGCATCTTTCTTTTTTAAATTGGGGTATAGTTGCTTTACAATGTTGTGTTACTTTCTGTGTACAATGAAGTGAATCAGTTATATATGTACATATATCCTTTCCCTCTGGGGTCTCCCTACAACCATTCCACCCCTCTAGGTCACCACAGAGCACCAAGCTGAGCTCCCTGAGCTATACAAAATGTTCCCACTAGCTATCTGTTTTACACATGTCAAACGTAATCACCCAATTCATCGCCCCCACACACACCATGTCCACACATCCCTTCTTTATGTCTGTGTCTCTATTCCTGACCTGCAGGAATGGTTCATCTGTACTATTTTCCTAGATTCCACACATATGCGTTAATATACGTTATTTGTTTTTCTCTTTCTGACTTACTTCACTCTGCATGACATACTCTAGGTCCATCCATATCTCCTCAAATGACCCAATTTCATTCCTTAATACAATAATCTCCAAAACAAAGTTTAGCCGATCAAATATTACAACTTTCCAAGGTGAGTTTAGTAGGGCAAAAATACTATAATTCAAAGATATAATCTATTTTCAAAAGTTCAACTCTATTCTCTAAAATATAATAATAATGAATAAAACATTTACAAATTTTATCATTCCGTTACATGAAGAAATGAAACTGGTTTGAACCTAATTATCATATTGCCATCTGGCATTTGCAATTTTGTAATCTTCACAGATGCCATCACACGTGGGAGGCGGGAACAGGAAAAACGGGAAGTAGATACATAGAGTTCAAATTTAACATGGCTTTGTGTTTTAAATTCTATGTACGCCATTACTACAATAAGTAATATTCCATGATGTCATTATCAGACAAACTGATTTTTAACAATATTTGAAGATGTGTTTCCTAAGGTTTTACACTTTCATTGTGCTTCAAAAGATGAATTGTTAAATGTGTTTTAGTTAAAGGAATATAGATGTCTCTCACATGTACTGTGCTTTCTTCTCTGTGGGACAGCTTTAATTGTGGCCAAAGAAACAAGGATAGTAATTCACTTGCTCCTTTTTTATGTTAAATGAATATTGTTTCTAAATATGTAATGATCAGTAGTAGATATTCTAATGTTTATAATAAATTGAGGGTTGGAAATGGTGTTTATTTTGGAAAAGAAGAGAAATTAGTTCCTGAGATAAGTAATAAGCTTCTTTTCATGAAATACATGTCTGATCATACACTTTCTATTCGCTTTCGGTCACCATTCATTGTTGATTGCTGAAATATCTCAGCACCTTGCATGTAGTAAGCCATGAATAGAATTTCAATGATTGAAATCTTAAAATTGTCAACCTAGCACTCCCACTGACTCCATGAAACTCACAGGCATCCATGTCAGTCATGGTCTGGGCACACTACAGAAGCACACACAAAAGGATTTAAATATAACATTTAAATGAAAGAATCATTTACAGAATTGTGAGGAGGGTAAGGAAACATACAGGATGATGAAGCATCTAATAACTAGCAACAAGGAAGAGGTCTTACCACCCTCAAGAGGCAAGGAGAACCAAATTCTGGACCCATGCAAAAGGAGCCATACCACAGAAGTTCTGTAGTTCCATAGTTTATTTTTAATGAGAGAAAATTTACATCTTTCAGGAAAGATCCAGAAAAGAGCAACTAGTTGAACAATGCATAGCATTCCATAAGAAGGCATAGAGAATAGAGGATAGAGAGAAATAGGCCTTAGATAGGAAGAAACATGACACAAGGAGAGACAGAAGGACTCAGGGTTAATCTTGTGGAACTGGTTCTACTTTCTCAATTGAAAGAGTAGCAAATGGGTTAGATGTTTGAGAATGATGATAGTGAGGAGAGAGAGGAGCTTCATGGTGACAATGACTCACTGTTTATTAGGGCTTGCTGTATGTTAAGTTCCATTTATGCTATTACAAGTGTACATGGTAGGTTTTATTACCATTATCATTTTGCAAAAGAGAATACTGAGAGGGGAAGAGGTTAACCCCTGTCCCCAGGTCACCCATGTGGCAAAGCCAAAGTCGACTCACAGGTGCCCAACAGGGCAGGTTCCCAACAACTCCGTTTTGATGCATAGTTTTCAAATAACTACAGTATGAGGGAAAGAATGATTTGACTGGAAAATGAAGCAAGGTTGTCTTGCCATATTAAGGACTCATTGAATGATAATGACCATGAGTTTAATATAGCACTGCTATGCTAGCTCTAAAATTGAAAGCTACAAATCATAGCTGCCTGTGTGTAGGCAGAGAAGCTGCCAAGCAGAGATCAGAGTGACCAGTGAGGGATGGCTATTGACATCCTGAAGGACAAAGCAATCTCCAGCAATTGGTATTATTTTTCTCTGATCCTAAGCCATAGCTAATATTGTTGAAGGTCCAAAGAGGACAGAAACCCTATTACAGAAAGGAAAATTTCCATCATTATAATCCCTACTGTAAAGAAAGCTTGAAGCCTTTAAATTAAAAAAAAAAAA
Source organism: Balaenoptera physalus (assembly GCF_965194825.1). Classification (NCBI taxonomy): domain Eukaryota; kingdom Metazoa; phylum Chordata; class Mammalia; order Artiodactyla; family Balaenopteridae; genus Balaenoptera; species Balaenoptera physalus. Next base: position 105,548,860 of record NC_138888.1, read on the forward strand.
AAAAAAAGTTTTTATATGGATAAATTCTATGCTTCTGAAAAAGGGCCTAAGTTCCAAACCAAATTCATTTTGTCATGGCTGTATCAGCCACTTCATTTATGTATGGGAATTCACCTAGCAGTCCTCAATTTCATCATCTACAGTTTGGGAACAGACACTCCAAGAGCATCCCTTTACCTGGTGTGGGTCAAAAATTAAAACTTTCCTCGCTAAGTGAGGGTTTTTCCTATTACCATGAGTAATGATATGCCAATTAATAGTGAAAGTATTTTAGATAAGCATAAAATATATAGAGATAAACATCATAAACTTAAGCTTTTTAAAAATATACCATCCTTAACTGTATACACCACGTCAAAAGACTGTGGAAAGCAGTTGTGTGCAACAGATTGAAGAACTTCTTTTCTAGGTACAAAGTTATTTTGCAATGCTAGTAATCTCCCACCTCTATAGAGAAACTAATCATTACTTTGAAAGTTTAAAATAGCGTTATCTACTGACTTACACTGTGGTTTATTGACTTCCTGCTAAACAAAGTAACTTGTCGATAAAGAGTTTTATTAAGAGGCTAGTCAAAACGAAGCAATGTCTGTTTGCCATGTCATCAACGTTTAAAGGCTAACAAGAGATCCTGAGAGGTAATCCTATAGGCTGCATGGGAAAATAAAGAGACTAGTATGTCTTTTAAAACTGCTGCAGGTAAATGATTTGAAGTGTATTCAGCTTTTCTAATCTCTACAAACCAATGGTACCAAACAGGAATAAAACTTTTTTCTGAAATTTGGCAAATAATGCATATTTTTGGCTTTTTAAGCCTTACAGACTGCTGCAACTGTTCTGCCATTATAGCATTAAAGCAGCCATAAGGGATATATTAAAAAATGGTGTCCTTGTGATTCAGCAAAATTCTACTTACAAAAACAGATAGACAGCTGTATTTGGTCCCTGAGTCATATTTTGCCAAGTCCTGCCATAAAAATATAAGATATTAAATTATTGACTATTTAATGTGATGATGCAGTACTTATGAAAGACATTTTGAAAAATCAAAGTAAGGCTTTCACTTTAAAGAAATTGATTTTAGGGAACTATTTAATACATATATGTGAATTAACCTGTTGAATACAACTGTGATTTCCACTGATTATTGATTCAAGTGAGAATGAAATTCATAATTTAAAGACATTACTTAATTAGAAGACAGAGAATGATGCTGAGAGCCTGAAATAAAGCCTTTCAAAGGGGATCCAGAGAAAGGGTCAGATGTGATGCCTATGGAAGAATCAGATTGTACACAATTTAGTGATGAATTGGCGGTGTGTATTACACAAATTCCATGGTGTATATACTGATACTTATGTCCACACTTAACTGTGTTTATTTTTTAATTTATTTAAAAAAAAGTTTTAACATCTTTATTGGAGCATAATTGCTTTACAATGGTGTGTTGGTTTCTGATTTATAACAAAGTGTATCAGTTATACATATACATATGTCCCCATATCTCTTCCCTCTTGCGTCTCCTTCCCTCCCACGCTCCCTATCCCAACCCTCTAGGTGGTCACAAAGCACCCAGCTGATCTCCTTGTGCTATGTGCCTGCTTCCCACTAGCTATCTATTTTACGTTTGGTAGTGTATATATGTCCATGCCACTCTCACTTTGTCCCAGCTTACCCTTCCCCCTCCCCATATCCTCAAGTCCATTCTCTAGTAGGTCTGCATCTTTATTCTCATCTTGCCCCTAGGTTCTTCATGAACATTTTTTTTTTTTTAGATTCCATATATATGTGTTAGCATACAGTATTTGTTTTTCTATTTCTGACTTACTTCACTCTGTATGACAGATTCTAACTCCATCCACCTCACTACAAATAACTCCATTTCGTTTCTTTTTATGGCTGAGTAATATTCCATTGTATATACGTGCCACATCTTCTTTATCCATTCATCTGTTGATGGACACTTAGGTTGCTTCCATGTCCTAGCTATTGTAAATAGAGCTGCAAAAAACACATTGATACATGACTCTTTTGAATTATGGTTTTCTCAGGGTATATGCCCAGTAGTGGGATTGCTGGGTCATACGGTAGTTCTATTTTTAGTTTTTTAAGGAACCTCCATACTGTTCTCCATAGTGGCTGTATCAATTTATATTCCCACCAACAGTGCAAGAGGGTTCCCTTTTTTCCACACCCTCTCCAGCATTTATTGTTTGTAGATTTTTTGATGATGGCCATTCTGACAAATGTGAGATGATATCTCATTGTAGTTTTGATTTGCATTTCTCTAATGATTAATGATGCTGAGCATTCTTTCATATGTTTGTTGGAAATCTGTATATCTTCTTTGAAGAAATGTCTATTTAGGTCTTCTGCCCATTTTTGGATTGGGTTGTTTGTTTTCTGGATATTGAGCTGCATGAGCTGCTTTTAAATTTGGAGATTAATCCTTTGTCAGTTGCTTCATTTGCAAATATTTTCTCCCATTCTGAGGGTTTCTCTTCATCTTGTTTATGGTTTCCTTTGCTGTGCAAAAGCTTTTAAGTTTCATTAGGTCCCATTTGTTTAGTTTTGTTTTTATTTCCATTTCTCTAGGAGGTGGGTCAAAAAGGATCTCACTGTGATTTATGTCATAGAGCGTTCTGCCTATGTTTTCCTCTAAGAATTTGATGGTGTCTGGCCTTACATTTAGGTCTTTAAACCATTTTGAATTTATTTTTGTGTATGGTGTTAAGGAGTGTTCTAATTTCATTCTTTTACATGTAGCTGGCCAGTTTTCACAGCACCACTTATCAAAGAGGCTGTCTTTTCTCCACTGTGTATTTTTGCCTACTTTATCAAAGATAAGGAGACCATATGTACCTGGGTTTATCTCTGGGTTTTCTATCCTGTTCCATTGATCTATATGTCTGTTTTTGTGCCAGTACCATACTCCCTTGAGTACAGTAGATATGTAGTATAGTCTGAAGTCAGGGAGCCTGATTCCTCCAACTCCGTTTTTCTTTCTCAAGATTGCTTTGGCTATTCGGGGTCTTTTGTGTTTCCATAAAAATTGTGAAAGTTTTTTGCTCTACTTCTCTGAAAAATGCCAGTGGTAATTTGATAGGGATTGCACTGAATCTGTAGATTGCTTTGGGTAGTAGAGTCATTTTCACAGTGTTGATTCTTCCAATCCAAGAACATGGTATATCTCTCCATCTGTTTGTGTCATCTTTAATTTCTTTCACCAGTGTCTTATAATTGTCTGCATACAGGTCTTTTGTCTCCTTAGGTAGGTTTATTCCTAGATATTTTATTCTATTTGTTACAATGGTAAATGGGAGTATTTTCTTAATTTCACTTTCAGATTTTTCATCATTAGTGTATAGGAATGCAAGATATTTCTGTGCATTAATTTTGTATCTTGCTACTTTACCAAATTCATTGGTTCGCTCTAGTAGTTTTCTGGTAGTATCTTTAGGATTCTCTATATATAGTATCATGTCATCTGCAAACAGTGGAAGATTTACTTCTTCTTTTCTTATTTGGATTCCTTTTATTTCTTTTTCTTCTCTGATTGCTGTGAATAAAACTTCTAAAACTATGTGAAATAATAGTGGTGAGTGTGGGTAACATTGTCCTGTTCCTGATCTTAGTGGAAATGGTTTCAGTTTTTCACCATTGAGGACAATGTTGGCTGTGGGTTTGTCATATATGGCCTTTATTATGTTGAGGAAATTTCCCTCTATGCCTACTTTCTGGAGGGTTTTTATCATAAATGGGTGTTGAATTTCGTCGAAAGCTTTCTCTGCATCTATTGAGATATGGTTCTTCTCCTTCAATTTTTTAATATGGTGTATCACATTGATTGATTTGCATATATTGAGGAATCCTTGCATTCCTAGGGTAAACCCCCTTGATCATGGTGTATGATCCTTTTAATGTGCTATTGTATTCTGTTTGCTAGTATTTTGTTGAAGATTTTTTTCATCTACATTCATCAGTGATATTGGTCTGTAGTTTGCTTTCTTTGTGACATCTTTGTCTGGTTTTGGTATCACTGTGATGGTGGCCTTGTAGAATGAGTTGGGGAGTGTTCCTCCCTGTGCTATATTTGGAAGAGTTTGAGAAGGATAGGTGGTAACTCTTCTCTAAATGTTTGATAGAATTCGCCTGTGAAGCCATCTGGTCCTGGGCTTTTGTTTGTTGGAAGATTTTTAATCACAGTTTCAATTTCAGTGCTTGTGATTGGTCTGTTCATATTTTCTATTTCTTCCTGATTCAGTCTCGGAAGGTTGTACACTTCTAAGAATTTTTCCATTTCTTCCAGGTTGTCCATTTTATTGGCATAGAGTTGCTTGTAGTAATCTCTCATCATCCTTTGTATTTCTGCAGTGTCAGTTGTTACTTCTCCTTTTTCATTTCTAATTCTATTGATTTGAGTCTTCTCCCTTTTTTTCTCGATAAGTCTGGCTAATGGTTTATCAAGTTTGTTTATCTTCTCAAAGAACCAGCTTTTTGTTTTATTGATCTTTGCTATCATTTCCTTAATTACTTTTTCATTTATTTGTGATCTGATCTTTATGATTTCTTCCCTCTGCTCACTTTGGGTTTTTTTTTGTTCTTCTTTCTCTAATTGTTTTATGTAAAGTACACTTAACTGTTTTTAAATTGCTGTCATGTTACAATAAATTTCAAATTGTGAAGGGTGAGACACTGTTCCCTGCTCATTGCCACTGAATATTTTTCGTCAATATTTTTTTTAAAAAAATTAATGAGATCATGTAGACAGGCTTCTCTTTTAATTCATATCTTTTTTTCTGGTCTGTAAACTAATATATATTGTGTTACTATCATTTAGGAAATAATGTTCTGGGTGCTAGAAATACAACAGTGGAAAAGGTGAATGACGTCCTTAGTCTCAAGTAGCTTGCAGTCAACAGGCAAGAGAATGAATGAATGGGACTTGCAGAGAGTAATAAGTGCTAAGACAATACAAGAGTGGTGTGATTGACAATGATCGGGGTGCTAGTGATAAGGAAGGGGTTTAGAGTATGTTGGATTTAATAGTTGGGGAAGGCCTCTGAAAGGAGGCATCATTGGGTTAATATGTGAATTACAAAAATATCACAACTGTGCTAAAATCCAGGTCCAGATCTTTCGAGGCAGAGGAAGTAGCAAGTATAAAATGTATTTTCTGGGAATAAACATAAATGTTCTCCAAAAATAGAAAGAAAGTTCTGGGTGAAGCCTAACAAATTAGGAAGAGAGTAAGACGTTTGTCCTCAAGGGAGAGTGTTAGGCAAGGAAGAGATCACACAGGATTTGTAATCTCTGATGGAGAATTTAGGTTGTACTTTAAGTTTAATGGAAGCATTGAAGGATTTTTAATGGAGCAGTCACATAATCTATATCATGTTTAACAAAAAGCACGCTGGCTGCTGTGAGGGTTGTGAGGTGTAGAAGGGCAGTGGACTAAGAGATGTGGCAGTAACCTAATTGTATGTTAACTTTTTATAAACGCTTTACCTTACCAGCAATCTTATTTTTTTAAACTAATGCTACCTATTTTTTTGAGTATTCCTTCTAAATCTTTCCTTAGCTTAATGAAATGAAATAAAAAACAGTACACTAAGAACTTCCTTTATTCTTGGATTCCAGAGGAAAACGGCTATGAAATTGCTTCATATTCATGTATGAGTTCTTCATTAGTATAAGCCCACCAAGGCTATCATTTAGAATATTTTAATAATTTCAGAGATGTCAAATTTTAAATAATCCAAATATTTTATTTAATTAACATCCATAGAAAAGCAGTGAAGAATATATTACTAAAAATGTTACTATTATCAACCACAACTTAAAGACTATTTACTATGTGACAGAAATTTTGCTAGAAACTTTAATTATATAACTCATTAAATTATTACAGTAACTATGTTAAAAGATATATATTATGTGTATATATTATATAATATATATATATTATGTGTATATATATATATATATATATATATAATATATATACACACATAATGAACACCATTATAAAATTGTGAATACCAAGACTAAAAGAAATTATAAACCTTAGTTGGAATATAGCAAATAAGAATTGGAGGAGGGAACAAGCACAGGTCATTCTGACTCCAAATCCCCTGCTCTTAAACACAATTGCTTTTACACTAAAAAAGAAAAAAAAAAAAAAAAAGACATTGGCTCGTGTTTATAGATGTTATGAGAATAATATATGGCAATCTATGATATTGCTTGCAGTGGTTATTTCTTATTTTTTCCAAATATACACACACAGCTTATATTCCTTTATTTTTGCTTTGGTTATACGGAAATGACATAGAAGACTTATTTTTTAAACAAAGAATCTAATCAGCACCACCCTTCAGTGTAAAAAAAGGGGTTTGGATTGTTAATTAAAATACATCAAGAAGTATGTCCATGAAAGGAAATTTCTACATACTAACAAATTGAAGCTCTCTGGAAACTGGAAAAATATTACCATCTTTACATTTGAAAACATCAGGTGGAAGAGATAGTACCAGCACTAATGACTGAGAGTGTGTATGATTCATGAAGGAATGGCCCAAATTAAATTATGAGTATTGTGTGTATCTTGGGAATAGAAAGTCTTTAGAGTTTATCCATACATACTTTTTTCAGAGACTTGTTTACTGTGGTTATGTAATTTTAGGAATGGGATCAAAATGATTAATTTAAAGAGTAGAGACCCCCCAGAGTTTCATTTAATTCTGTGAATCTTTTACACAAATGATGGACATAAGTACAGAACACTATAAAAAACATCTCACAATTGCTCTTTGGAGAGCATTATACAATTTTTAAACTATCTATTACAAGACAGCATAAATACCAACAATTCTACAATGTAATATTGAAGATTGCTAAATGGCATATCTTGAATATTTAGTAGGTCAGACATCATACTAAGTACTCAACATTTCTACTTCATTTAATCTTCATAAAAAACATTGTGCCATTTTAAAGGAAATAACCTCATTGTATTGTTGAAGAAAGTGTAGTTTACCATGGTTTATTGACCATTGCTTAAGAAGTCACAGCTATAATAAACAAATCCTGAATTGAAACTCAGACTATGATCCCCATGCTCTTCAGAGCGAGTTCCAAAAGGTAAGTGAGGAAAGGAAGTATGCTTTAGCTATACTATTATCTGAGGGATTTAATGTCATCCCCCAGGACAAATAAGATTTCTTCCTTACCCTTCAATTCTCATACTTTAACCTCTTCCTGTGGATTTTAGATATTTGGGTTTAAAACATTATGACTTGTATGTCCCTAGTTACATTTGAAGTATAACCATAGAGTTATTAGATTAAGTTATTTTATTTTTAGCCCATTTATGAAGATTAAAAAAAAATGCTGATGGCTGATCAGGAGCAAACCAGGTATGTTTGACTACAAAAATGGGTTAGCCTGGAATACTAGGGGCTTATTTTCTTTTGGGCAGATTGCAGAGAGAGACGGCATGACATATCTTATCCCAGACTTTGAGCTACTTACGGGATAGAAAGAACACTGAAAACTGAAGGGAAAAAACAGCAAACACTAATCTGCTTAACCTCAATATTTTGCCTACTTAATAGGGTGACCAAATATTCTAGTCTGTCCTAGTTGTGCACCTGTTGTCACAACATAATTATTAATAAGATCCTTGTTTAATCCCTCTAAACATATCATTTGAATAATAAATTATTCTTCTACCTGTTTACTGGTGCGTATATGAAAGGGAGGTAATTTGCTTAAGGTCAAATGACTTGTGGGTAGAGAAGCTTCATACTGAACCAAGAGAATCAGCCTATTTTAATTATCCTCTCTATCAAGTTTGTGTTACATAGTTAGTGTTTATTAATGATTTTATCTTCTTTTGTCTATCAAAGTATTTTCTTTTCTTCCAAACTCCTCTCAGACCTTACTTCTGAAAGTCTTCTTTTATACCTTCCATAATATATTTCATTCAGCTTGCATGCTAAAATATTCACAGCCTGAAAAATGCATCGTCTTAAATTGTTTTTGCTTTATTAGACCCTGCTTGATTTTCTTCTTTCTTTCTTCTGCTTCATTTCCATAACAAACCTTGAACACTTAAAACTCAGTTATATCTAAGGCTGCCTTTTCTTCTAGTATACAAAGTATGCTTTAAACCATAATATTTGGGAGAGAAGCTTTAGTCAAGGTGGTCATTCTGTTTTATTTTTTCTCTTATTGTTAGTCTATTTTAACATGCTTTTTAGTTGAAATATGTGAAGATATGACTTTATCTGCTCATCACGTGTCCATATGGGTTCAGCTTGCTTTTGGACCAGGATCAAAATCATGACAGATACATTTAAAAACTATATTTTTGCCCACTTTGAAAATAAACCAGAATCATTTCCCTGATGGGCCCAATAAGTCTGATATGGGATATGTTCAGTGAAATTTGCTGTTGACTCTTCATACTACTTCTTTTTTTCTCTTTTGCTCCTACCTCTTGACTATACTTAGGTTTGCTAACTACCGTTCTTGTTCACTAAATAGAGGTAAACCTCAATGGCATTTTATTCTTATATTTCAATGCAGGCTCCTGAGAGACTATGCAAATTCATGATATTAGAAATCATTTCTTTTTTTTTTAACATCTTTATTGCAGTATAATTGCTTTACAATGGTGTGCTAGTTTCTGCTTTATAAAAAAAGGGAATCAGTTATACAAATAAATATGTTTCCATATCTCTTCCCTCTTGCATCTCCCTCCCTCTCACCCTCCCTATCCCATCCCTGTAGGTGGTCACAAATCACAGAGCTGATCTCCCTGTACTATTCGGTTGCTTCCCACTAGCTAACTATTTTAGTTTGGTAGTGTATATATGTCCATGCCACTCTCTCACTTTGTCACACCTTACCCTTCCCCCTCCCCATATCCTCAGGTCCATTCTCTAGTAGGTCTGTGCCTTTATTCCCATCTTGCCACTAGGTTCTTCATGATCCTTTTTTTTTTTTCCCTTAGATTACATATATATGTGTTAGCATACTGTATTTGTTTTTCTCTTTTTGACTTACTTCACTCTGTATGACAGACTCTAACTCCATCCACCTCACTACAAATAACTCCATTTCGTTTCTTTTTATGGCTGAGTAATATTCCATTATATATATGTACCACATCTTCTTTATCCATTCATCCAATGATGGACACTTAGGTTGCTTCCATGTCTTGGCTATTGTAAATAGAGCTGCAATGAACATTTGGGTATATGACTCTTTTTGAATTATGGTTTTCTCAGGGTATATGCCCAGTAGTGGGATGGCTGGGTCATACGGTAGTTCTATTTTTAGTTTTTTAAGGAATCTCCATACTGTTCTCCATAGTGGCTGTATTAATTTACATTCCCCCCAACAGTGCAAGAGGGTTCCCTTTTCACCACAACCTCTCCAGAATTTATTATTTCTAGATTTTTTGATGACGACCATTCTGACCTGTGTGAGGTGATATCTCATTGTAGTTTTGATTTGCATTTCTCTAATGATTAATGATGTTGAGCATTCTTTCATGGGTTTGTTGGCATTCTTTACATCTTCTTTGGAGAAATGTCTATTTAGGTCTTCTGCCCATTTTTGGATTGGATTTTTTGTTTTTTTGTTATTGAGCTGCATGAGCTGCTTGTAAATTTTGGAGATTAATCCTTTGTCAGTTGCTTCATTTGCAAATATTTTCTCCCATTCTGAGAGCTGTCTTTTTGTCTTGTTTATGGTTTCCTTTGCTGTGCAAAAGCTTTTAAATTTCATTAGGTCCCATTTGTTTATTTGTGTTTTTATTTCCATTTCTCTAGAAGCTGGGTCAAAAAGGATCTTGCTGTGATTTATGTCATAGAGTGTTCTGCTTATGTTTTCCTGTAAGAGTTTGATGGTGTTTGGCCTTACATTTAGGTCTTTAATCCATTTTGAGTTTATTTTTGTGTATGGTGTTAGGGAGTGTTCTAATTTCATACTTTTACATGTAGCTGTCCAGTTTTCCAATCACCACTTATTGAAGAGGCTGTCTTTTCTCCACTGTATATGCTTGCCTCCTTTATCAAAGATAAGGTGACCATATGTGCGTGGGTTTATCTCTAGGCTTTCTATCCTGTTCCATTGATCTATGCTTCTATTTTTGAGCCAGCACCATACTGTCTTGATTACTGTAGCTTTGTAGTATAGTCGGAAGTCAGGGAGCCTGATTCCTCCAGCTCCATTTTTCATTCTCAAGATTGCTTTGGCTATTCGGAGTCTTTTGTGTTTCCATAAAAATTGTGAAAGTTTTTGTTCTAGTCCCATGAAAAATGCCAGTGGAAGTTTGATAGTGATTGCATTGAATCTGTAGATTGCTTTGGGTAGTAGAGTCATTACACAGTGTTGATTCTTCCACTCCAAGAACATGGTATATCTCTCCATCTATTTGTATCATCTTTAATTTCTTTCATCAGTGTCTTATAATTTTCTACATACAGGTCTTTTATCTCCTTAGGCAGGTTTATTCCTAGATATTTTATTCTTTTTCTGGCAATGGTAAATGGGAGTGTTTTCTTAATTTCACTTTCAGATTTTTCATCATTAGTGTATAGGAATGCAAGATATTTCTGTGCATTAATTTTGTATCTTGCTACTTTACCAAATTCATTGATTAGCTCTAGTAGTTTTCTGGTAGCATCTTTAGGATTCTCTATATATAGTATCATGTCGTCTGCAAACAGTGACAGCTTTACTTCATCTTTTCCAATTTGGATTCCTTTTATTTCTTTTTCTTCTCTGATTGCTGTGGCTAAAACTTTCAAAACTATGTTGAATAATAGTGGTGAGAGTGGGCAAGCCTGTCTTGTTCCTGATCTTAATGGAAATGGTTTCAGTTTTTCACCATTGAGGATGATGTTGGCTCTGGGTTTGTCATATATGGCCTTTATTATGTTGAGGAAAGTTCCCTCTATGCCTGCTTTCTGCAGGGCTTTTATCATAAATGGGTGTTGAATTTTGTTGAACACTCTCTCCGCATCTATTGAGATGATCATATGGGTTTTCTCCTTCAGTTTGTTAATATGATGTATCACGTTGATTGGTTTGCCTATATTGAAGAATCCTTGCATTCCTGGAATAAAACCCACTTGATCATGGTGTATGATCCTTTTAATGTGCTGTTGGATTCTGTTTGCTAGTATTTTGTTGAGGATTTTTGCATCTATATTCATCAGTGATATTGGCCTGTAGTTTTCTTTTTTTGTGACATTTTTGTCTGGTTTTGGTTTCAGGGTGATGGTGGCCTTGTAGAATGAGTTTGGGAGTGTTCCCTCTGCTATATTTGGGAAGAGTTTGAGAAGGATAAGTATTATCTCTTCTCTAAATATTTGATAGAATTGGCCTGTGAAGCCATCTGGTCCTGGGCTTTTGTTTGTTGGAAGATTTTTAATCACAGTTTCAATTTCAGTGCTTGTGATTGGTCTGTTCATATTTTCTAATTCTTCCTGGTTCTTTCTCAGCAGGTTGTGCATTTCTAAGAATTTTTCCATTTCTTCTAGGTTGTTCATTTTATTGGCATATAATTGCTTGTAGTAATCTCTCATCATCCTTTGTATTTCTGCAGTGTCAGTTGTTACTTCTCCCTTTTCATTTCTAATTCTATTGATTTGAGTCTTCTCCCTTTTTCTCTTGATGAGTCTGGCTAATGGTTTATCAATTTTGTTTATCTTCTCAAAGAACCAGCTTTTAATTTTATTGATCTTTGCTATTCTCTCCTTCATTTCTTTTTCATTTATTTCTGATCTGATTTTTATGATTTCTTTCCTTCTGCTAGCTTTGGGGTTTTTTTTGTTCTTCTTTCTCTAATTGCTTTAGGTGCAAGGTTAGGTTGTTTATTTGAGATGTTTCCTGTTTCTTCATGTAGACTTGTATTGCTATAAAATTCCCTCTTAGAACTGCTTTTGCTGCATCCCATAGGTTTTGGGTCGTCGTGTCTCCATCGTCATTTGTTTCTAGGTATTTTTTGATTTCTCCTTTGATTTCAGTGATCACTTCGTTATTAAGTAGTGTACTGTGTAGCCTCCATGTGTTTGTATTTTTTACAGATCTTTTCCTCTAATTGATATCTAGTATCATAGCATTGTGGTCAGAAAAGATACTTGATATGATTTCAATTTTCTTCAATTTATCAAGGCTTGATTTGTGACCCAAGATGATGTATCCTGGAGAATGTTCCATGAGCACTTGAGAAAAATGTGTATTCTGTTGTTTTTGGGTGGAATGTCCTATAAATATTAATTTGTCCATCTTGTTTAATGTATCATTTAAAGCTTGTGTTTCCTTATTTATTTTCATTTTGGATGATCTGTCCATTGGTGAAAGTGGGGTGTTAAAGTCCCCTACTATGATTGTGTTACTGTTGATTTCCCCTTTTATGGCTGTTAGTATTTGCCTTATGTATTGAGGTGCTCCTATGTTGGGTGCATAAATATTTACAATTGTTATACCTTCCTCTTGGATCGATCCCTTGATCATTATATAGTGTCCTTCTTTGTCTCTTGTAATAGTCTTTATTTTAAAGTCTATTTTGTCTGATATGAGAATTACTACTCCTGCTTTCTTCTGATTTCCATTTGCATGGAATATCTTTTTCCATCCTCTAACTTTCAGTCTGTATGTGTCCCTAGGTCTGAAGTGGGTCTCTTTTAGACAGCATATGTATGGGTCTTGTTTTTGTATCCATTCAGCCAGTCTGTGTCTTTTGGTGGGAGCACTTAATCCATTTACATTTAAGGTAATTATCGATATGTATGTTCCTATTATCATTTTCTTAAATGTTTTGGGTTTGTTATTGTAGGTGTTTTCCTTCTCTTGTGTTTCTTGCCTAGAGAAGTTCCTTTAGCATTTGTTGTAAAGCTGGTTTGGTGGTGCTGAACTCTCTCAGCTTTTGCTTGTCTGTAAAGGTTTTAATTTCTCCATCATACCTGAATGAGATCCTTGCTGGGTAGAGTTTGTAGGTTTTTCTCCTTCATCACTTTAAGTATATCCTGCCACTCCCTTCTGGCTTGCAGAATTTCTGCTGAAAGATCCGCTGTTAAACTTATGGGGATACCCTTGTGTTTTATTTGTTGTTTTTCCCTTGCTGCTTTTAATATGTTTTCTTTATATTTAATTTTTGATAGTTTGATTAATATGTGTCTTGGCGTGTTTCTCCTTGGATTTACCCTGTATGGGACTCTCTGTGCTTCCAGGACTTGATTAACTGTTTCCTTTCCCATATTGGGGAAGTTTTCAACTATAATCTCTTCAAATATTTTCTCAGTCCCTTTCTTTTTCTCTTATTCTGGGACCCCTATAATTCGAATGTTGGTGCATTTAATGTTTTCCCAGAGGTCTCTGAGACTGTCCTCAGTTCTTTTTAGAAATCATTTCTAAGAGAATGATTCCTGTATATAATAGTTTTAGAATTGGTTTCTCTCCTGGGCAACATATCCTCATTTCTAGTCTTTAGACATCCAGACATGGCCATACTCTTAAAAAACCCAGCATGAATCTTTTAGAGGCTGTAAACACTGAATATAATTTGCTTTCCCAACATGTAATTTATAAACAATACTAAACTGTACAGTACATGTAAAGGAATAAGAGACATTCTGATAATCCCCATATGATGACTACTTTGCTGCTTCAATGAACTATCAAAATTCTTCCGCAATATTATTTTAAATATTTTCTTTTATTTTGGTGGCCCTTTCTCACTAAACCCTAATCATACACTTTGACTGCCTATCGTTAAATTTCAGAGAAAATTAATTTTCTTCATTGTCCACCCTATCTTTGTATTGTATTGCCAGGACCTGGTTATCTAGAAGCAAAACTTCGTGATGGTTGTCTTTATTTTCTCACATTTTGTGAAACAAGTTTGACCAACTTCTTATGTTTCTTCCATCTTCCTTTTTATTTCCATTCTGTAATACTGGTGAATATTCAAGATATTAGTGTTGAATAACACATTCAAGGGTTGTATAGTGTTATTCAAGATAACACTAGTACATATTAAAGATAAAACCCCAAATCTTAGTACTTAAAATAATGAAAAATTTATCACTCACAAACTGAAATTCCAAAATTGGGCCTGCTAATTGGTGACACATTATTTGGTAAGTCAGGTTATCAGCCATGCTGCCATCTTTGCTTAAGACTTCCAATATCACCCTGTATATGGATATAGGACTAGAAGAAGGGGCAAAAGACAGATAGAGGGTACATTTTTTAAGAAGAAATTTTACTTACAAACCGTTTTACAGAAGATTAAAGTAAAATAAGTATTTAGTTCCAAATTTATAAACAGCTAACAAAGAAAAATAAATATCCTGAATTGTTTTGTATTTTCATTTAACATTATGTTCCCCTTGTCCTTGGGATAAAATATTGCATTGCAAGACCAGTGTATTTTTGAATGTGAAAAAATATCAAAATCATCCTAATGTGACCCGGGATCATACTTTGGCTGATGCAAGATCAAACATTGCCTTGGAGATAAGCTATTTCATTAAGCCACACTGAACTTCTCTTTTCAACAAATCTGAGTGAAAGTTAAACCTTTTCCAAAAATCCACTGGTGAATTTGGTGGAACTTTCAGAATTTGTGTCTTTTATATATTTTTTCCCTGTTGGCATATCTGCACTATCTACTGAAATAATTTTATGTGTCCCAGCAATTCCCTTGTCTTTCTTTATTCTGAATCTTACTTTCAAAGGAGTTTCATCAGTATGGTGCAACATTGTGAACAAGAGAAAAATAAAATGGATTTGGTGAATTGTAGACAAGTCTATGCACTGCTGTCTTATCTCTGGTGCTTAATAACTTTTACCTTTTAAGTAATCTCCTCCTTGCTTATTCCAGCTTTCATCATACCTCCTTTCACCACATTACAGAGATATTCTTTAAATCTAACTAGGAATTTAAGGTCTTTATAAATGAGCCTAATACACCTTTTCCAAGTTTTACTCCTGCTCTTATTTACTTTGTAGTTTATTCTTCATCCAATCTTTTATTTCTTATGAATGCACAAGTTTTACCACCTCCATACATTTGCTTATATAATGCTAATACTGCCTGGAAGAAGTAGTACAAATGGCATTTCTCTTATGAAACCATCCCAATTTCCAAAGAGAGCTTGCCTTACCCTCCTCTGTTCTCCCATAGCAATTCATTTATACTTCAATTATAGAAATAGTGCATACCACAATTCCTTTCTCATCCACTGAAGTGTAAGCATCATTATGGCAGGAAGAGTACACTATTCAAAACTGAATTCTTATTAGAGCCTAAGAGTGACTGCTAAATATATGTTTATTATAGTGAGCTAAAAAGGAAACTACACTGTAAATTATAAAGTACTACCGAAATATTTTAACATTGTAGCACAGCCTTGTGTAAGCTTAATTTGTTTAAGTTTATATAATCTCTCTAATCCTCAGTTCCCTCATTGTGAGTAGTAAAAAGCA
The DNA here is from genome assembly GCF_965194825.1 of Balaenoptera physalus. Lineage (NCBI taxonomy): Eukaryota > Metazoa > Chordata > Mammalia > Artiodactyla > Balaenopteridae > Balaenoptera > Balaenoptera physalus. The sequence continues at coordinate 105,564,370 of NC_138888.1, forward strand.
AAACAAACAAACAAAACAAAAAAAAACAAATGGTAAACAAATCAAACACTTCAAAATGCTTTTGATAGAGCTTGGAAAAAAAAGTTCTCAAAAGAGATGCCCATTAGTGTAATTATTTAATATTTTACTATCTGTATATGGTGGTTATATATAACTAAATAAGTGCAGCCCTCTGAAGTTTCCTTGACTTGCTCTTTTAAGAATTTATTTTAAAAATAAATAACCACAGTTGTATACCACATACTTAGCTGCTACCAAACTCAGGTTCAGCTGTTCATTGCTCAAGAATCCAATACTGAGAGACCAGCGTTGGGTAAAAGGAAAGATAGGGTAATTTTTTTTTCTTTTTTCCCTGATCTCTGGCAGGCCACGAGAGGTGGGAGGTGCTGGGGGTGGGGCCTGGGGCTCAGGGGAGAGATCCCAGGGTGGGAGGTGGTGTTCCCAGAGAGGCCAGGGGGCGCTGATAGGCGGAGGAAGGTGGAGAGACATGGCTAGCAAGCCTTCCCTTTGGGGAGGGGCAGAGGGGTGTCCTAGGGGCTGCGGGAGTTGGAGGGCAGGGGAGCATGGCAACTGGACCAGGCATGCTGGCCCGAGGGTGGGGTTGGGAAAGACAGCTTTATGGAGGAAGCCAGCAATCCTGGGGAGAAGGTGGACTCATGTCCCGCCAATTGGAGGCAGGAACTTTTAGAGAGGACTTTCAGGGGTGTACAGGAGAGAGGGAGAGCTAAGTTAGCTCCAACAGTCATCTTGAAATTGGTCCTGCGGTGGTCTGATCAGCGTGTTCTTGATTGTTTTAAGTACAGTTAATTTTCAACTCCAGGGTCAGTTCATTCTCATTTCCTTGAGGCCAGTTCCTGGAATTGTACAATATGGAGCAGCTTACGTCATGGCTACAGTCTGGTCATCATGTAGGTAACTTCTTCCACCTAGTGGGAGTTTCAGTATCTGCAAAATAGCTCAAGGGACATGGCTTGGAATATTACCTATAACTTTCGAGAGGGAACCAAAGGTCCTTGATTTGTTTAATGGCTAAACTATTATTATTTTTTCTTACTCTGTTTTCCTTAGTTTCTGCATTTTCTCATTTCTCTGATTAAATTTATTCTTTGACTAAAGGTTTTTTATAGACAAGTGGCAAGTGGAGGACATGGGGAGGGATGTCTGTCCTGGGGCTTTCCCCATAGGGTCCTGCTCCATTACAAAGCAAGCTGGTTTCTAGCACTGCTCTGTGTGCCTCAGTGCTGTGGTCCTAAATCACTGCTTTTAGTGATCTACTTTGGTCAGCAACAGCTTTAATTTCATTTCCTTATTTTATTGGCATTTCTTGACTCAAATCAATGGACAATAGTTGTGAGAACAGAACTGTGTGGCCTTTCTAATGGACTTTCACCTGGTGTAGAGATCCTGCTATAAATTTTTGACACCCAGTACCATATAGCTCAGAATCTTTAACATGTTTGATAGAATTTCTGATATCTACCAGTTGAGAGAAAAACTGAATTCAAACCTACAAGCAGCAGGTCAAAAACTAGGAAGCCATTTCTTCACATCTGGGGAAAAAGTTTTTCCCAAGAGTAAATTTCACAAGAGTAAATAAGATAACAGCCTATTTGTTAACCATATGGAAAAACTTTGGATTTTCAAAGACTAATAACCAAGCCCAAGAGCTGTATTTTCTTATCATATGTCACATATAAAATCTGATGTATTCTAATTTATAAAAGGAGCTAATCACTGAAGTTCAGGCCAAAGTGTAGCTCTTACAGGAGACAAAGGAAGACAACATACATTCACACACACCATCAACTCATAAGCTATTTCTAGCTGAAAGGGTTCGCATGCTGCTCTTTTTATAGAAACTTTCACACTTTAGGAGAATTGTTTTGAGAACTGATAAGTAATGAAGAAAAATTCAAATGGTTGTCCTGTCAATTTATGACTAACTTGTAAATATTTTAGTAGAATGCTAAAAGCAAAATAAATAAAAATATTTCTAATCATCCTGTGACTTTTTACACCAAAGAATTTTATTTTTCTTTTGTGTGAGGAAGTGTCAGATGTTCCCAGCAGAAAATGAAGATGATAACTTTTGGATCATAGAGACTATATTGGCCTCAATGATGATGCAGGAAGATATAGACAAGTCTTTACTGTTGGGAGTTACCTTCTTTGTCCTTATAGAAAACATGAAGGAGGTGGGGTAGGGGTTCTTTGACTTTACGGAAACATTAAAGGTACTAGTAATTGGTTATTCCCTAGAAATCTGTTTAGAATAACGCGAGGAGGAGATTTGAACATTCACGACTCTTTAGCTACCTCAAAAACCTGACTGCATTTTCCTGCCTCTGATATACGCTGTTGAGAATAAACAGATTCCATATGGGAAGAACAATTCACCAAAGCAACTCAGCACCTGGAAGACTCATACAATTAAGTCAGATTTAAAAGTTGGCCTGCCCCAGAATCAGTTTAAAGGTTAGGGGCATAGCAATGATACGGGATCTGAGCTGAAGTGGGCACCTACATAGAGTTAAATGGGCCCCCGAGTTGAATTTCCTCGACTTTTATCCTAAGGGAGCTCTGAAGTCAGAGTGTGAATAAGAGCTGATGTTTGGAAACTTGTTTCATGGCAACTGAATCTTCATCATTAATTTATACTTCTGGATTCACACTTCTCATGAAGTTACTTGACACTGCCCTTACATATAAGTTGTGCCCAACATGGATGGGTTTAATTTTCTTTTTTTGTCCTTCTACTCTGCTCTGTGTAACAGGAGTGCCAATGCTCTATTTCCCAAGCAACACTATCATCTGCTTCTAGGGGACGGGTTTGGACAACGGAAGGCACAGACAGCAAATAATGCAAGAAATAGAGAATGCAGGATATCCCCCCCATATCTTCCTCTTTGCATTGAGCAGGGTCCAGCATCTCTGTCTCCTGTGGCTTCCGTCCTTTCAGGACATGTTCACATGATTTTAATTGTAGACAGATTCTGTCTGTTAACACTGGCCCCTGGCTTGCGTTAAACTTCCTCTTCATTTTATCCCTCGTAAATGGAATCAGAAATGGCTTCCTGGTGTTTGAGTTTCAGCTTCTCTACCATCTATGTAACCAAATTAAAAGACCTCTGGTTGAAAATACTTGAAGTGGTTTCTACTTTCTTGGTATGATTTGAAATGTAGTGATTTATTATAAGTACAGTCTTATGATTCACTTAACTAAGCTCAGGTTTATATATGTAACTGATGTCTCATCTGAGTCCTGCCTGACTTAAAGTTATAGATGACATTAACTCAAAGCTTTACTGCACTGCCAAGGGAAAGTCCAATATTCTCTCTGGGATGTCTTTAAATTTTGGAGGTTCTCTTTATGCAATGACTTCTAGCTCAGAACTCCATTTCCTACTGAATTATAAAAGATTATATAGTCCTCTCCATTGAACAGGAGCTGTCTATATTTGTACTAACTACTCAGAAGTGGACCAGCCCTTTCTGTGAACTAAACACACATTAAAAAACTTCAAAATATTGAGAAACTGGTATGAACAAACTGCCAACCCTTATTATGCTTCTCCAGGAAATTATTTCTCTTTTTTCTCCTCTCTCTCGCTTTTCCCCTCTAGTTTCAGTACATTTTTCCTCCCAATTGCCTTATGTCTAATTATTTTCCCTATATTTTTCCAAGGAATACAACTTCCAAAGTTAACCACAAAAGTACTTTTGCATTCACCACTCAATCTTGGTTTCCAGTGAGGAAAAAAAAAAAAAAATCATTTTGTAGTATATACAGAATTTAATAAGGAGTTTTGTTTGCAAAAAACATTTTCTCTTTCATTTCATATGAATCAAATTTTTGCAATCATTTCTCATTTCTTTCAACAAAACATTCTAGTTTCTCTCCAGTTCAGGACACAAAATTTTAATAGGTATTTTAATTATGAATATATTTTGCTTTTGCTTCTTTGAATTCTATGTATATCAAGAGAATGAGTTTTCTATTTTGCCTAGTTCCATACAAGTGAGATGGGTGCTAGGGATTTAGTGTAAAACAAGATATCTTTTTTTTTTACCTCCAGGAGTTTTCAATTGAACATATTATTTATTGCTGCCTAATAAAATATCTCAAACCACAGTGGCTTAAACAACAAGATTTATTATTTTATAACTTCTTTAGGTCAGGAATCCAGGTCCAGCTTAACAGGATCTTCTGTCTAAGGGTCTTTTGCAAGGTTCCAATGATCTCAAGTCTAGGTTGGCACCAGCTTGAAGTTCACTCACGTGGTAATCAGCAGGATTCAGGTCCTCACAGGCTTTGGATTGAGTCCTCAGTGTCTCACTGGTTAATGTCCAGAGACTGCCCTCAATCAAGTCCTTCACATCTGGGTTTCTATAGAGGGCAATTCACAACTTCCTAGCTTTTCTAGAGTGAGCAAGTGAAAAGAGCCAGAGAGAATACCAGCAAGACAGAAGTCATGGTCAGTACTATCTTAATCTCGGAAGCGACATGCCAGGACTTTCACTGTACTCTGTGCATCAGAGGTCCAGCCCCGCTCCAAGGGAGAGTAGGAATGAGTGCTAGGAAGCTTGTTTTATCAGGAGTCATTCCAGAAGCTGCCTACACAGAACATTTAGGAAGGAACAGGAAATTATTTAAAAAAATGATGATACTATGTCAGAATTCAGTACAGGAAGCCCAGATGTCACAGAGGCAAGGAACCTCTCCTTTATGTACAAAAACTGTGAAGGGAGGGCTCCAGGGACACTTTCAGTTCACATTGGATACATTTTTGTAGTTCCCATTATCTCACATATCAACACATTTTTAGTTAATATTTTATGTGAACAGGGATAGTCTAGATGATGATATAATGAGTCATTTTTATTTTGTTCTTTTCGATCTCTTATTAAAGTAAAAATGATATTTTATGTTCTCAAAGCCACTCTTCATATAACATGGACAACAGACCTCAGAGAAGTCAGTGTGGTTAGAGAGATTGGTTACAAGCTGCAGCTGAATTTCCAACTGGATACTAGTAAAGCCCGAAGTTCGGTCACTTTTCCAGGAAAGGGAAAGGGTGAATACACTCTAGCAATCCTCTTCAGGCTGTGGTACCATTCATTTAGATCTGAAACCATGAAGGAGTACATTTGGGACTGGAGAAGGGAAATGATAAACTATACTTTTGAAAGTTTAAGTTTGAAGTGTCTGTAAGGCATATAAATGGAGACAGAATAAGATTAAATATAGGCTTGGGACTCAGGAAATGCTATATAGGGAGATAATGGAAGTTAGCATCATGTATATACACAGAAACACTATCTTATAAACATTGTCTCCAAAGAAAACTGTTTCATTATTCTATAAAAATAATGCAATCCTTCTTAGAAGCCTGCATTTTCTGGCAGTAGCATTAACAAAGCAAACATATTTTAGTTCAATCTGCCATTTTTTTTTTTGTTTGTTTGTTTTTATATGTAATAACTTAAACAGTTCCTTTAGGTAAAAGCATGCAAGGCCTTTTCCTGGAAATGATCGGCTGCTCCAATTTCCATTCTGCCAGGAGTGGCTGTCTCCAATACAATTCCTAATTGCTAATTATAAAATATTGTTGAATCCTCAATGGACTTTTGCCATTATATACCTTAATAGTCATTCAGACATATTTTATAATGTTAAAAAGAGTGTTCATATTTACATTTGTTGGGAACTTTTGCACTGTTGTCCAGCATTCTCATTTTCAAAACAAAGCTGAACCAAGTCCCATTTCCTTGAGCTTCAGCTCTCTGAAGCAAACTAAGTGATAAAATGATTCCTGCTAAGATGTTAATGGCAGATCATGAAGTCAGTGACGCCCCCATTTAGGTATTATATTCTCATTTTAAAAGGACAATTTTAGAGGCATAAGATCTTATAAAAATAATAAAAGAACAATAACGAAGAATGAAAGACAAACGGAAAAGGACACGGAATACTCTCAGCATCTTATAGAGCTGTCTTTGCTCTATGCCTAGACTCGCCTGGACTGTTAACAAACTTTGTTTCCCCAGAGGAAACATTCTCCCCAAACGCCTGTAAATTTGGACTTCAACAAAAATTGTATCAAAATGCAAGAACAGAAGAACAAGAATTTTCCATTCATATTTACAGCTCAATATCAATGGTCAAATGGATCTTTACCTTTAACATAATGGAAGGAAAGACACACAAAGATTTCTGCGATAATCCTGCACTATTCACAACTCACTGAGGACCTGGTGATACATTTCAGCATAGAATCAGAGTGAAATAAAAGAAATATATGGCTGCTCTGCTATAAACTAGCCTGGCATGCTAAATAGTGTTGATCTCTTTAAAGCTAGAATTCAGTTGAGTTGTGAGGCTGAGCATCTGTTGTGAACATAGCCTTATATACTTCAGAGTATCAGAGACAGCATTTGTGCTGAGTGGGAGAGCTGTATTTGGGCTTCAAATACATACAAATATTCAGCTCATGGATGTATAACAAAGGGTTATGTTTTTTGTGCATAATATTATGGTACTATATATATGTAAAATACACACACACACACGCACACTCTCAGTGAGTCTTTCCTCTGTATTTTCCCTGCCTTCATTCAGAGAAAGTTATGTAGGCCAAAAAAAATTCAGATAAAACATCAAAAACACAGGCATGCTGATTCCCTCCAAAGGTTCCATTTCCATATATTTAATGCTAGTTGTAAATAATTCTTGAGTTAATATCATATATATAACATATTTTATGCATTTGCTCTTCTTTTTAAAATTATTTTTTAAAAACGAGATTTTGTTCATATTCTCAACTTTGACTTTCTCCATGTTTCTGTGTAAATTAGTACATATCATTTTCCACAGGTGGCTTTGAGTTCACTCTCTTTTCCATAGTATGATCACTGTAGTGACAGAAGTGATATGGACTCAAATGCCACATTATGTCAAAGCTATTGACACATAGAGAGGAAGAACAGCCATTCCTTCATCCTGAATGCTTGAAACCTCACGGGGAGAAACTATACAGTTCCGTTAGGAGAAAGGACAAAACTCATCAATAATCTAATCAAAAAGAATGAGATATGACTTTAAGGAAATCACAGATAGAGCTTAATTTGAATTTATCAGCAGTTCATGCATCAAACAAGTATTTGCCATATACTAGCAAATGATCCACATATCTTCGGGTATCAGTTTTATCTTATGAAATTATTTTTAATTTATTATTTAAATGGATACTTGTTGATAAGTTTATATTTGGTGAAGAGTAAGAAAAAAGGTTCATTATATTCCTAGTAATCAGCTTTTTGGAGCTTTAGTTATTGTAAAAGTGTGTGTGTGTGTGTATGTGTGTGTGTTTTAAGATTGGATACATTTTCAGGAAAGAACTTTTGCTATAATCTTTTTAAAAAATCTATTTCTAGAGTAACAGGAAATTGTAGAAAATGTTGAGTCTTGCCAATGATGTCAATTTTTAAAATCTAAATTATTCTTGAAGATATTTTCTATAGACTCAGTGTTTCTAATAATGGCAGGTCAGATTATTTGAACCAAGCTTCAATTAAAAATTCCTAATATTATATATTGAAAAAATCTTCTTAAAAGCACCGAGTATCCTATGAGGAAAGAAGTAATAACTAGGCTAAAAATGAAGAAAAAACTGTAACCAGGAGAGATACTTGTGGGTTGCAGTAAATGTGAACATTTATTTTGACATATCTGTGGGAAAATAGAACAAAGTTCAGACTCTACAGGAAGGAAGGGAATTAACAGAAGAATGTCCCACAATAAGATGCACTACAGAATACACCTTTGGGACAAAGGTGAACAAGAAAAGGACTAGCCTTCTTGCAGAATTGCCGTGAAAGTGAGTGAAGGAGAGTATAATATAAGATGAGGTCAGGGAGATAGCAGGGCAGGGTTGGGTATAGAAGATGGGCTGGTGGCATAGTGCTTTGTAGGTCATTGTCAAGACTTCGGCTGTTATGTAAGAAGGATAGTAAATCATTGAAACATTTTGAGCAGAGAAGTGACATCATCTTTTCATTTTTACTGGATCATCCTGTCTGTGGTGTGGTGAGTAGGATGAATTGAGACAAAGGAAGAAGCAGAGAGAAAAGTTAGGGGGATATGACAATAATCCAGGCAAGAGACAATGATGGTAGAGAGGAGATGTTGAGGAAAGTTGAAACTTTGGGTATATTTTGATTGTCAATCAGATTTCCTAAAGTAGTGAATATACAGAAAAAAAAAAGAGACAAATCCAAAGTTATTGGTGTAAGCAACTGGAAATATAAAATTACTATTATCTAGACTGGTGGAACCCTCTAGGGGCCCAGGTTTTGGACCTATTAATTGAGCATCCACACAGAGTTCTGAGCAGTGAGTTGGATTTCTGACTGGGCTTTTGATACATTTATGACTAATTATCACATAAAAGTGATCTATATTCATGAGACTAGATAAGATCACCAATGGAGTGGGGGTAGATAGAGGGATAAATGTGCTGGACCCTAGACAGGGTCAGTAGTTAGTGGTCTTAATAGCAGCTAGCACATTATTATGGCTCCACTAAATGTCAGTGCATTCATTATAAATGTTTTCCTTGACAGAAACAAACAGGTCTTAAAAGTGGAGGGAGTTCTTTATATCCAGGAAGTCCAGGTCTGATGCTGATGTTACCCTGTAATGCAATTAGTTGCCCAGACTCTTTTCTTCCTCTTACCCAACCACCGTGTATCCTTATACTTGGATTTAAAGTAGCTACTGCAACTGCATGTGAAATACAGATAGAGAGAAGGAAGTACAGGAAAGGAAAGGAAAGGAAATAACAGTCATGCCAGTCAAATCTATGCATTTAAAAACCATTTTCTGGAAACCTCAACCTGAAATTTCTGCAGCTTCTTAAAGAAGTAGCTGCAAGATAGTCTAGAAATGTATTTTAGCTTTTACTGCCCTATTGCAGTGGTCAGAAAACTTTTAATGAAAAGGACCATAGAATAAGTATGTTAGCCTTTGTGTGTCCTGTGGTTTCTGCTCCAGCTACTTAACTTTGCCATTGTAGTGGAAAAACAACAATGGAAAAGATCTAAATGAGTGAGTGTGGCTGTGTTTTAATAAAATTTATTTACAAAAATTGGCAACACTCCAAATTTGAACTGTGGGTAATAGTTTGCTGATTTCTGCTAGTTTAAGAAACATGAAAGGAGCCTATTATGGGGCTTTGTTTGGATGCAGTGGGCAGGGAGCTATTTTATATTGTATATTCGAGGTAGCTAATGTATAGTAAGGTTGATGATCTCAGAAAGCTTTAGTGAGAAGAACACTAGATAACAGACAAAAAAGTAGACTTACATTCAGTTCCACCACTTAATATGAATGTGACCTTGAGTAAGTCACTTAACCTTGCAGCACCAAGTTTTCTCATTAATGAAATGAAGATAATAAAACCCGTCTTGCCTACCTCTACAGATTGCTGGGAAAATTGAATGAAATAATGTGAAGTGAAATGAATGTGCTTTTGAAAACTGTCTGGTATTCACCAGTATATGGTACTTACAGGCCAGGCACAAAATTCATTGTGTCAAGTATGCTGAGCTTTTCTGAAAGTATCTTTTTTATACAATTATAAAATGAAATATAACACACTGCAGAAAAGTAAAATGTTACCTTTGTAGCCTAATCATGCTGAGACAAGTGAGGAAAGGGAAGTGAACTCAGATGTGAATTATTGGAAGATGTAAGTGAAAAAAGAATAGCTATATAAAAATCAGAAGAATAAAGCCTATCATGGATAGTTCATAGAAAATATAACTCTAACAATGTAGTGGATATATTATAGTTTGGGAGAAAAATTCATTATATGGTGTCTCTAAACTAGTACATCTTTATAAACTCTCATTTATTATATAAAATGCATCTAATGAATTTCTATGCATAGACATACTTTTCGGTGTAACATTGATATTTTCATTTTATTGATTACACAGCCATTTGGGACATGGGCTTGGGACTTTGGGACATGGTGTCTAAACCCTCAGTTACAGCTCTAAACGTATCCCCATTTCTCAGTTTTCTCTAAAACTCTGGGCAAATTATTTCACTTACCTTGGACTCAATTTCTTCTCTTATATAATATGGACATTAAACTAGCTGTTATATCTTCTAGTTCTTCAAGTCTATGTTTCTGCTTCAGAAAAAAAGGATATAATTTACTTGGGGGCATATATTATATTCTTATAGTCAGTGAGCAACATAACAAGTAATTAATGAATAACTTAATACTTACCGAACACTTTGTTCAGAACGCATGTCCCTTCCTTTCAAAAACGACACAAACAGCAACACTGACCTTTCAATGGAAACTGAAAATGGCACTTGATAGGTCAACTTGCAGCATAAAAAGTATAGAATATGATAGAATATGAATAATAGCATACTGACCTGAACCAAGGAAGCCCTTCATGCAACTGACAAAACTTAATAGACAATGGTTTTTGAATTTTATTCTACTAGCTACATTACCAAAATGCATTAATTTGCCAAGTGAAAAACAAGAACGTCCATCTGTTTATTGGTGAAGAGCAGAGAAAAGCTGGTATCTGTGAAGCATCCAGATATTCAACCTAAGTATGAACACACATGCATTTTACATTCAGCCCCACGACAGCCACTTTCATAACCTCCTTATCACTACCTTACATCTCATTTCCCCCCTTTTTACTATTGCTGCTCATAGAACTTTCAGGGCTTTTTGGTTTTTAGTGAGGGTGGAAGTTAAGAGTATAGGCTCTGAAACGAGTTTGAATCCCATTTTTACCACATCATGGTTGTGTGACCAGGGCATATGGCTTCCCATAATGTTTTTGTGGCTAAATTTATTCATATATAAAGTAGGGATCAGTCCCTCTTTTCTGAGAATTAAACAGTGTCTCCCATATGTTTTCAAAATATCTACATATAATTTATTTAGAAGTTCCATCCACAGAAATTGTTATGCACCTCAATAATTTTCCATATATTATTCTGTTAAAGTAATGTTGTATTACATTTTTTTGATTTTTCCAGATATATATTGGTCAAAAACTAGATTGAGAGATATATAAATTCTGCAAAGTTTGAATGTAAAAATCTGAGAGATATCCTATCAAGAAAATGAAAGTGGGAAGATATTCGATGAGACTTTTAGCTTTATATTTGCCCTGCCTTCCTAAGAAGGGAATTCAAAGTTCCCACCAGTCTCAGTATCTAACTAAAGTCCAGGAACTCTAGGTAATGTGCCAGTCTCTGCATGAAACCTGGATGTAATATCTCTTGATTTAGAGATCACCGCTTCCTCACCAAATAGTGAATGGTGAAGAAGATGATACAGGAAAACCACAATGAAAGTATGAAATGAAAACAGGAGACACGTCATTGGTCAGGAGCAATTTCAACATCCAGCTGTGTTGAAGTTAGGAGGGGCCCTTAAACTGCAGCTCGTGTATATTCCTTGATTAGATCCTGGTTCCATTCCTTGAAATTAGCAACCAAATGCCTTGTTCTGCATGAATTTGGGCTTGACCTCCAGGAGTTCCTTGGTTTTCCTTATCTTTCCTGACTACATCAAAAAAGAGAATAAGGAAATTTCCTGTCTCTTGAGTTTCACAGATTTTTTTTTAGCCATTTTCACATTTTCAGAAAATTTGGGTCATTGTAATTCTCAAATAATCACAGAGAGATGTCCAGAGAGATGCAGACTTAATGGAACAACTCCCTTAAAGATTTAAATCTCTTTCATGATTCTAGTAAAAGATTAAAACTTTTTTATGATTCAGTACATACCTATCCTTATTCTTATCTAGATCCTTACTTCACAGTCAACATGAGACTATATTCCAGAACGGTGAATTATGTACATTTATACAAGAAATAGACAAAGGTATTAACACTCCTCTGTCCCATTCTACTCCAAAAGTAAACTGAATGCACTGTTCATTGTTCAGTGAACATCTACTGTGTACTAGGTATACTCTGAGATTTACATATGTTACTTTTTATTCACAAATAATGCACGTTTGGTGAACTATGAATTGATTCAAGAACTAAAACTTATTAAGTGGCAAAGCCAGGATTAAATTAGGTAACTATCTGGCATCAAAGGGTATGAGTTATGCTCAAGGACAAATGGATTTACTTTAAGAAGCTGTTGAAAAATTACCCAAATTATTTTGGACTATGGAATCATCTGAAATATCTGGATTAAATTTTGAGGTGACTGGTTTCAAGGGATAAACATTATTTTTCGTATAGGAGACTTAAACATTAAGGTGATTGATTTTTAAGTAGTAATATGACTACAAAGAATCTCTCATACTGGTTCCTCCTGGACAATGGCTCAGCTGTCCCTTGTTTTTTTACTAATTTCCCATGAAAAGAGGAGACTGAGTAAATACAGCTACATTTTAGGATGCTATCCAGAGAGAGGGTTGTAGATGATCAACTGTACATCCTGTGCCCAGCACTCAGGCTCTTTTCCTGCTCCTGTGTCCGGTGCTCAGACTCTTTTCCTGCCCAGTTCTGTAGTCAGAAGCAAGGCCTACTGCTTGACAGGACATCATCCCACAGCTAAGGTACTGGAACAGAAGGGTTACTGTTAACTAGTAAAGGAAATTCATTAAAAATGTAGTCTCAACAAGCCTCTTAGATAACGTCATCCACCAGAGGGCAGACAGCAGAAGCAAGAAGAACTACAATCCTGCAGTCTGTGGAACAAAAATCATATTCACAGAAAGATAAACAAAATGAAAAGGCAGAGGACTATGTTCCAAACGAAGGAACAAGATAAAACCCCAGAAAAACAACTAAATGAAGTGGACATAGGCAAACTTCCAGAAAAATAATTCAGAATATTGATAGTGAAGATGATCCAGGACCTTGGAAACAAAATGCAGGCAAAGATCAAGAAGATGCAAAAAATGTTTAACAAAGACCTAGAAGACTTAAAGAGCAAACAGAGATGAACAATACAATAACAGAAATGAAAAATACACTAGAAGGTATCAATAGCAGAAAAACTGAGGCAGAAGAATGGGTAAGTGACCTGGGAGACAGAATGGTGGAAATCACTGCTGTGGAACAGAAAAATAAAAAGAATGAAAAGAAATGAAGACAGCCTAAGAGACCTCTGTGACAACATTAAATGCAGCAACATTCACATTATAAGGGTCCCAGAAGGAGAAGAGAGAGAGAAAGGACCTGAGAAAATATTTGAAGAGTTGAAAAATTCCTTAACATGGGAAAGGAAATAGCCACCCAAGTCCAGGAAGAACAGAGAACCCCAGGCAGGATAAGTCGAAGAAGAAACACGTGGAGACACATAGTAATAAAATTGACAAAAATTAGACAGAGAAAAATTATTAAAAGCAACAAGGGAAAAACGACAAATAAAATACAAGGGAACTCCCATAAAGTTAACAGCTGATTTCTCAGCAGAAATTCTACAAGCCAGAAGGGAGGGGTACAATATATTTAAAGTGGTGAAAGGGAAGAACCTACAACCAAGATTACTCAACCCAGAAAAGATCTCATTCAGATTCGATGGAGAAATCAAAAGCCTTATAGAAAGCAAAAATTAAGAGAATTCAGCACCACCAAACAAGCTCTACAACAAATGTTAAAGGAACTTCTCTAAGTGGGAAACACAAAAGAAGAAAAGGACCTACAAAAACAAACCCAAAACAATTAAGAAAATGGTCATAGGAACATACATATCGATAATTACCTTAAATGTGAATGGATTAAATGTTCCAACCGAAAGACATAGACTGGCTGAATGGAAACAAAAACAAAACCCATATATATGATGTCTACAAGAGACCCACTTCAGACCTAGGGAAACATACAGACTGAAAGTGAGGGGATAGAAAAAGATATTCCATGCAAATGGAAATCAAAAGAAAGCTGGAGTAGCAATACTCATATCAGATAATAGACTTTAAAATAAAGACTCTTACAAGAAACAAGGAGGGACACTACATAATGATCAAGGGATCAATCCAAGAAGATATAACAGATATAAATATATATGCACCCAACATAGGAGCACCTCAATACATAAGGCAAATGTTAACAGCTATAAAAGAGGAAATCAAAAGTAACAAAACAATATTGGGGGACTTTAACACCTCACTTACACCAATGGCAGATCAACCAGATAGAAATTAATAAGGAAACAAAAGCAATAAATGACAAAATAGACCAGATAGATTTAATTCATATTTATAGGACATTCCCTCTGAAAACAGCAGATTACACGTTCTTCTCAAGTGTGCACAGAACATTCTCCAGGATAGATCACATCTTGGGTTACAAATCAAGCCTCGGTAAATTTAAGAAAATTGAAATCATATCAAGCATCTTTTCCGACCACAATGCTATGAGATTAGAAATCAATTACAGAGAAAAAAACCTAAAAATCACAAACACATGGAGGTTAAACAATACGTTACTAAATAACCAAGAGATCACTGAGGAAATAAAAGAGGAAGTCACAGAATACCTAGAGACAAATGACAACAAAAACACGATGATCCAAAACCTATGGGATGCAGCAAAAGCAGTTCTAAGAGGGATTTATAGCAATACAACCCTACCTCAAGACACAAGAAAAATCTCAAATAAACAATCTAACCTTACACCTAAAGGAACTAGAGAAAGAAGAAGAAACAAAATCCAAAGCTAGTAGAAGGAAAGAAATCATAAAGGTCAGAGCAGAAATAAATGAAACAGAAACAATGAAAACATTAGCAAAGATCAATAAAACTAAAAGTTGATTCTTTGAGAAGATAAACAAAATTGATGAACCTTTAGTCAGACTCATCAAGAAAAAGAGGGAGAGGACTCAAATCAATAAAATTAGAAATGAAAAAAGAGAAGTGACAATGGACACTGCAGAAATGCAAAACATCATAAGAGACTACTGGAAGCAACTCTATGACAATAAAATGGACATAGAGTTCTAAGATGGAACCAGGAAGATATAGAAAATATGAACAGACCAATCACAAGTAATGAAATTGAAACTGTGATTAAAAATCTTCTGACAAACAAAAGTCCAAAAGTTCTATCAAACGTTTAGAGAAGAGTAACACCAATCCCTTTCAAACTCTTCAAAAAAATTGCAGAGGAAGGAACACTCCCAAACTCATTCTACGAGGCCACCATCACCCTGATACCAAAACCAGACAGAGATACCATGAAAAAGAAAATTACAGACCAGTATCACTGATGAAGATACATACAAAAATCCTCAACCAAATACTAGCAAACAGAATCCAACAACATATTAAAAGGACCATATACCATGATGAATTGGGATTTATCACAGGTATTCAAGGATTCTTCAATATACACAAATCAATGTGATCCACCATATTAACAAATTGAAGATTAAAAACCATATGATCATCTCAATAGATGCAGAAAAAGCTTTTGACAAAATTCAACACCCATTTTTGATAAAAACTCTCCAGAAAGTGGACATAGAGGGAACCTACCTCAACATAATAAAGGCCATATATGACAAACCCACAGAGAAAATAATTTCAATGGTGAAAAACTGAAAACTTTTCCTCTAAGATAAGGAACAAGAGAAAGATGTCCGTGCTCGTCACTCTTATTCAACATAGTTTTGGAAGTCCTAGCCACAGCAATCAGAGAAGAAAAAGAAATAAAAGGAATACAAATTGGAAAAGAAGAAATAAAATTGCCACTGTTGCAGATGACATGATAGCATACACAGATAATCCTAAATATGCCACCAGAAAACTACTAGAGTTAATGAATAAATTAGGTAAAGCTGCAGGATACAAAATTAATGCACAGAAATCTCTTGCATTCCTATACACTAACAACGAAAAATGAGAAATAGAAATTAAGGACACAATACCATTCACCACTGCAACAAAAAGAATAAAATACCTAGGACTAGGACTAAACCTACCCAAGGAGACAAAAGACCTATGCTCAAAAAACTATAAGACACTGATGAAATAAATCAAAGATGATGCCAACAGATGGAGAGATATACCATGTTCTTTGATTGGAAGAATCAATATTGTGAAAATAACTATATTACCCAAAGCAATCTACAGATTCAATGCAATCCCTATCAAATTACCAATGGCATTTTTTACAGGACTAGAACAAAAAATCTTAAAATGTGTATGGACACACAAAAGTCTCCAAATAGCAAACAATCTTGAGGGAAAAAAACACAGCTGAAGGAACAAGACTCGCTGACTTCAGACTGTAATACAAAGCTACAGTAATCAAGACAATATGGTAGTGGCACAAAAACAGATATATAGATCAATGGAACATGATAGAAAGCCCAGAGATACACCGACACACCTATGGTCACCTAATCTATGACAAAGGAGACAAGGGTATACAATGGAGAAAAGACCTCAATAAGACTTCAGTAAGTGGTGCTGGGAAAACTGGACAGCTACATGTAAAAGAATGAAATTAGAACACTAACACCATACACAAAAATAAGCTCAAAACGTTTTAAAGAACTAAATGTAGGACCGGACACTATAAAACTCTTAGAGGTAAACCAGAAGAACACTCCTTGACATAAACCACAGCAAGATCTTTTTTGACCCACTTCCTAGAGTAATGGAAATAAAAACAAAAATAAACAAATGGAACCTAATGAAACTTAAAAGCTTTTGCCCAGCAAAGGAAACTATAAACAAGACAAAAAGACAACCCTCAGAATGGAGAAAATATTTGCAAACAAATCAGTAGACAAATGATTAATCTCTAAAATATATAAACAGCTTATACAGTTCAATATTAAAAAAACAAACAAACCAATCAAAAAATGGGCAGAAGACCTAAATAGACATTTCTCCAAAGACATAGAGCGGGCCAAGAGGCACATGAAAAGCTGCTCAACATCACTAATCATTAGAGAAATACAAATCAAAACTACAATGAGGTATCACCTCACACTGGTTATAATGGACATCATCAGTAAATCTACAAACAACAAATGAGAGGGTGTGGAGAAAAGGGAACCTTCTTGCCCTGTTTGTGAGAATGTAAAGTGATACAGCCACTATGGAGAGCAGTATGGAGATTCCTTAAAAAACTAAAAATAGAATTGCCATATAATCTGGCACTCCCAGTACTGGGCATATACCCAGAGAAAACCATAATTCAAAATGACACATTCCCCCCAATATTCATTGCATCGCTATTTATAATAGCCAGGTCATGGAAGCACCCTAATGCCCATCGACAGACGAATGGATAAAGAAGATGTGGTATATATATACAATGGAATATTACTTAGCCACAAAAAGGAACAAAATTGGGTCATTTGTAGAGATGTGGGTGGACCTAGAGAATGTCATACAAAGTGAAGTAAGTCACAAAGAGAAAACAAATATCATATATTAACACATATATGTGGAATCTAGAAAATGTTACAGATGAACCGGTTTGCAAGGCAGAAATAGAGACACAGATGTAGAGAACAAATGTATGGACATCAAAGGGAGAAAGCGGGGGGAGGTGTTGTTCTGGGATGAATTGGGAGATTGGGATTGACATATATCCACTAATATGTATAAGATAGATGACTAATAAGAACCTGCTGTATAAAATAAATAAATTAAAAAAGAAAAGAAAAAAAATTAAAAAAAAAGTGTAGTCTCAGTATGACAATCTCTAGGTCCATCCATGTTGCTGCAAGTCATACTGAGGGAAGTAAGTCAGACAGAGAAAGAGAAATATTGTATGATATCGCTTATATGTGGAACCAAAAAATGATACAAATGAATTTATGTACAAAACAGAAACAGACTCACAGACTTAGAGAATGTTCTTATGGTTATCAGGGGGGAAGGGTGTGGGGAGGGAGGTATAGTTAGGGAGTTTGGGACTGACATGTACACACTGCTATATTTTAAATAGATAACCAACCAGACCCTACTGTATGGCACAGAGAACCCTGTTCAATATTCTGTAACCAACTAATTGGGAAAGGAATTTGGAAAAGAATAGATACATGCATGTGTATTACAGAATCACTCTGTTGTACAACTGAAGCTAAAACAACATTGTTAATCAACTATATTCCAATATAAAATGAAAAGTTTAAAAAAAGTATAGTCTCATTTCAAACTGCAACTGCAGTTTGAAAGATAGTTTCTCAAAAACTGCTTTATATATCATGTGAGTCTATTAAAGAATGTATTTTCTGATCCTTTGGAATCTATGAACTATTTGTTCATCTTAATTTGGAAAAAGACATATTACACAAATGCTAAATATTTAGAAGATGTGAATACATTTGTTTTACTTATTAGTTCTCACACTGAACATTTTTATTTGTAGTGCTTATTCTTTACCTTAAAAATACCAAAAAGCATGCAATAATTTAAAAATAAATGAAATCTTATTTGGCCAAAAACAAACAAACCAAAAAACAAGCAAACAAAAAACAAATGTATTGGCAATATGTTAGGATCAGATTTCTCACCAAATCACTGTCAGCATATTATTACTATATTTGATAAATATTTCATAGTATGATAAGTAAAAATATTTAATAATTGACTTATTTCCCATTTCCTTATTAGTGAAGTTAAATGTATTTTCATAAACTAGTCAGCTTTTTCTATATCTTCTTTTATAAAGTGTTAGCCCATTGTATTTTCGTATTTTCTCATTGGATCATTTGTGTTTTTTTATCAATAAGTATATTCTCTTTATACAGTAAAGTTATTTACTGTTTTTGTAATATGATTTTAGTAAATATTCATATTCAATTTGTGTGCCCTTTAGTTTTGTTCACATTTTTGATACACATTAAAGTCAAAATTTTAAATGCTTAAAAATTTGTAGTCTTAGGGGTGGTGGTGGTGGGATGAATTGGGAGATTGGGATTGACATATATACACTAATATGTATAAAATAGGTAACTAATAAGAACCTGATGTATAAAAAATAAATAAATTTAATTTAATTTAATTTAAAAAATAATAAAAGTGTGTAGTCTCAATAAGTAATCCAATAATAACCCATGGTGTCAATAAGTCTGAAACAGTGTTACAATGAACATATCCTGAGAAGTGCATTTTTCTTCAATACAATAATTCAAATCAGGCATCCTAAATATTTATTTTTAGCATTTCAAGGAAAGATAAATCTAACATCACCATCTCATAAAACTGTTGTATAGAAACTAAATGAGTAAAAATACTCATCACAACGAAATAATGCATATAAGGTATTTAAGTGAACTTTAAATAAATGCAGGTCCTATTACTATTTTAATCATATAATAATTAGAAGATATTCCTAAGGACAAATGAATATAACAGCAAAAGTCATTTTGAAATCTCTAAGTCAGAAAAGTAATAAAAAGCTAATATATTTCCAGATATTTGCAGTTGGCACCTTACTTACAGGTAACTTAGTGCAGGATGACTGTATTCAGTCTGACCTGTATGAATGGAGAAAAAATGTCAAAACAAATTTCTCATCTCTCAAAGGCTCTTCCTCTGTTTCCAACCTGTAAGAAGAAAACAATAGATCAACCTAACCAACTGGAGGGAGCAGAGCGAGGCCCAGGCAGAGTCACCTGGAAGGACACTGATTCTGCCTCATTCTCCTCTCAATTCAGACATCTGTTTATTGCTGATATAAACCTTAAAAGTTGTTCAGTTAAATTTATAGTCCTCTATCTCTCTTCTGCCTTAGGCTTGGAAAATAAAAAAGCAAGAGGCTGCTTGTTTTTTTATATTCCTTCTATAACTTGCAACAATATTTGTCACAAGGGAAAGAAAATGACAGCATAACACTACAGCTTTACAAATACCTGGTGACTCAGCTTCTCTCATGCAATGCTGTCATTATCTGTATTTTGGTGACTCATAATATTAAAACTCAGAAAAGAAGACACATTGAGGAAATATTTTAAAATGAAGCTCATAAATAATGTACAATCTTATACAGGATATCCGTTTCTAATTTTATCTAATTTAAATTCGGGTATCATTAACCATTTTTTCCAATAGATATGTGCTAGGAATATTTCTTAAAATAATAACAAATAATTTTATTTTGTTCTACTTAATTCTGCATGCTTTTTTATTGAAGTATAGTTGATTTACAATGTTTCATGTGTATAGCAAAGTGCTTCAGTTATATATATATATAACATATATATATATTCTTTTTCAAATTATTTTCTATTATAGTTTATTAAGATTTTGAATACAGTTCCCTGAGCTATACAGTTGGTCCTTGTTTGCCTAACTTATATATAAAGTAGTGTGTATCTGTTAATCCCAAACTTCTGATTTATCCCACCCCAACCCTCTTCCCTTTGGTAACCATAAATATGTCTTCTATGTCTGTGAATCTATTTCTGTTTTGTAAATTAGTACATTTGTATCAATTCTTTTAGATTCCACATGTAAGTGGTATCATATGATATTCTCTTTCTCTAAAGTACTTCACTTAGTATGATAATCTCTAGGTTCATCCATGTTGCTGCAAATGGCATTATTTTGTTCTTTTATATGGCCGACTAATATCCCATTGTATATATGTAGCACATCTTCTTTATCCATTTATCTGCCATTTAGGTTGCTTCCATGTTTTGGCTATTGTAAAAAGTGTTGCTATAAATATTGGGCTCCATGTAACTTTTCAAATTAGCATTTTCTCCAGTTATACGCCCAGGAGTGGGATGGTTGGATCATACGGTAACTCTATTTTTAGAATTCTGCATTCTTAATGTTTTTAGGAAACTAAATTTTTTAAGCAACTTGTAAAAAATTTAATGGGTTTGTTGATTAAGTCCTTAACTTATACTATCAACCTGGTCAATTAATATCAAATATAGATCAGAAGTAAAACAGATAACAACATTTTGGGGTTACACATAGGTTTCAAACACTCTTAATGTTCAATAAACATCTGCACAACTAAACTCATTAAAGTTACTCAAAATCATCTAAACTGAAGGTCAAAGCATATGTAAAATTCTCTCCTTTCATTAAAAAACCCATATCCTAATATCAGAAGTCATTTCTTGTAACTGTATATGACTAGATTTTGTTTGTTTTAATGTTTATGTACATGCCCAATACTGAATTATTTTAAACAGACCAACGAAATATAACACTTTCAGAAGCCAATATATATTATTGAGTTACAGTGGTAATCCTCCATTTGAAGTTAAAATATGGACTAAGGTAAATATTTATTTCTTTTTCCTTAGTTTTGTTAAAAAATGAAGATTTATTTGCTAAACCATAGAGGCAAATAATGCCATATTAAAACCTCTAACTCTTGGCAAAATTAGTCCTAAAATTGGTTTAACTTGTAGCTTCATTATTTGAAGCAAGCAAGGTTAATACATCAATTGCCTTAAATATTGGTCCAATTATTTGCAAGAGTAATGAATTTCTACAAATTGAATAAATAATTCTGAGTGAAGTAAAACAAAATCGAAGAGGACTAAAACTTTGGAATAAATTAGTGAATTAACTCAGAGAGTGCAAACACTTTATATGACTATTACCACTAGAACAATGCCGTTACATTAGGGAAAAAAAATGCAGAATAAAATCTGGATTTTAAAATTAGATAGTAACCTTCTATTATGCTATGATACTGTTTCATAAAATCAGCTATTTAAAAATAAAAAGATTGTAAAAGTAAATCTTTAATACTTGATGCTACTCTAGACATTGCCTTTTTTTTTTTTAAACTCAAAAGAGTTTATGTAAAATTGATCTCTGATTATACGATGTCAGAACACTTTTCTTTATGTAACCATATCTTAGAAGAATTGTAGAGCCAACTTTGGGAATAATTAGATTTTTAAAAAAATAAATGAATACATCTGATATATAAGAAAAGTAATTTTTTTAATGTAAAAATTATTATTTTTATCCCCAAAATAGTAAATAAAATGACAGAGCAAACACTGGTTAACTTTGTGTTTACCTGTGCAATGAATATATATATTGAGAATATATATTCTCTAGATATTTCATCACAGACTCAGTTTTGAATATTAAAATTGGAATAAATTAAATTGGCCAATCTTCATTTAACACCTGATACTTGCTAGTCTTGTTCAAAAGATGGAAACTAGAAAGTACCTTAGATTTTGTTTCAAAGTATTGATCAATAATGTAGAGATAAAATTAAAATGAAGAGCCAGTGTATTTTGCAACACTTACTTTTCGGCAATTAAAAAATAATCAGTTAGTTGGATTCAATAATACAACCTACTTTCAATCTAGTTACTAAACAACACTTTTCAGATTTTGAAATAACCAGTAAGATGATTGAGTTTCACCTTTGGTATAATCTACAGTTTTGTTTATGTTTCTGTACAGTAGAGAGGGACTTCGTCTCCTTGAATAAAGACTGAACAATGTGTCTCTCTCTTCTCTCTTTCAAGCATGTGCACACATATATGTGCATAATTGTATAAAAACTTCCTGGAAGATCTTTAAAGTTTAGTACAGAACATTTGAATATTTACATATTGTATTTAAGAGACTGGCATATAAGAGTGTGCTGATAAGTATTTCATTAACCATTTTTCCACTAGAGGATTTAAGAGTTGAAGACAGACCAAACACAAACACTGTTGTATTTGCTACAATTGACGCAATTACTATATAATCATATAAATGTTTTTCTTGCCAAGTTCATTTTTATGCATTTCATTACAAATACACATTTGTACTGAGGCAATTAATGATCACCTATGAGGAATGTGGTTTCCTAGGACTTTTTGTGAGTCATGACAGTCACTGGACTTCAACTAACTCCTATATGATTTGCTAATACAAGTCACTCTGGATTATTTCACAGGTATAGATGTTGCAAGGTGGCAATCTGTTCTAGAAATATTTCAGGCATTGTCATTTTCACCAAATACACAGCAAATAAAAGAATGGAGGCTTTGACTCCAGGCAACAAGATTTATTAATTATATCGGAATTAGATTTTTAGATAGTCCTGTGTATTTTAGTGAAAGTGTAGCTAGAAAAAATTTTATTTTATAGTCTAATTTTTCAGCATTTCACCATCCAGTTTTTTAGGTACCTATTTTCAAAAACAAGTCTAATTCACATTTAGGTAATATTTCAGATATTGATGAAAGGTGTAGGTAATCTCTATGAGATAAACCTAAAGACAATGGAAATTAAAACAAGGTAAATTTTAAAAATATATCTCAAAGTATATCCTATGGGGCTGGCACTTGCTAACGATTGAATTTGCTCTAATTATGGAAACCAAGTTATCTTTAGTGACTAAATTACTATTTATAATGAGAAAAGTTTGTGAAAGTTACTGACTCCATTAATTTAGATCCTTTTATTTCATAGTCTAAGGAAATACATTTGCTTATAACCATAATCCATCTGAATAACAAACATCAAAAAACTGTATTTGAAAATATAAAAGTAAAAAATCAAATTACAAGTGGACATATATCATGTGTTAGATGGGGGGTCGAGGTATTGCTTTTTCCAATCCTTTTATCAACATCTGGAGAAAAAAAAAATCAGTACTCAATTAAGAAACAGGATTGCCAGGGTCTTTACTTTCTGTTGTCCATATGGCTTACAATCAAAGAAATGTTGTTCATTATTTTATAGGACCTATAAAATACTACCCTAAATCTTGTCAACATTTTCCCTTGAACAGATTTAGATAAATTCTGTTTGAGTATTAATTAGGTCATTCATTTGCATTCCTGCCAATGTTCACATACAGAATCTTCCTGAGTTTAGTTCTTTCTCACATTCTCACTTAAAAATGATCTCACCCAACCTCACCAGAGTTAAAGTTATGTCTCAAACGTGAATTTCCAACATCATGGATATTTTCTCCTTTTTTAATATTTATAATCACTGTAGTGAATGATCAATTATTGACAAGATTGCTTGAAAAATATTCATGAAAAGGATTCATCTGGATCTCCTGCCCCTTCCAATGAGAAGTCTTCTTACTAAATAATAACATTAATTAATTCAACAAATATACTAATATTTTGAACATCTATTGCATACCAGGAGCTTCTAATTTATCATATTTAATCTTCACAACCTTAAGTAATTTCTTGTATGTACTATTATACTCACAAGAAAGGTAAGAAAATGAAAATGATGAGAGAGAAGAAAATGGCTGAGAACTTAATATACTCAAAGTAAACTTTGTTCCTAAACCAAACTGCTTCTGGATATATTTCATTTAAGGGGACTTTGGGATGTTTAGAAATAAAAAACTTCAAGTTTTAAGGTTGTTATTTTCTTTACATATTTATCCTGTTCACACAGTGAAACTCAAGAAAATCCTCATGTAAATACCTCTGATGTTTTTCATAAAAATTGGTGAACTTTTCTTTTAAGAAGAAAATGTTAAGTGAGTAAAGAAAATAATTTAAAAGAAGAAATACAATGAACACGTTTTTTACTAAAAAATACCATAAACTATTTTTTAATTTATATGAGATCATTTACATATTTTAAGTCCTAATAAATAACACACAAGAATAAAGATTAATTACCTTCTATAATATACATGGAAAGAGAACATCCATAATTAATACTGTAAAGATGATTGATTATCTAATACCATCATCTATAGTACATTTTCATTAAATGACATTAACATTACATATTGTGCAGTGTATAGCTGTTCCCTAGTTAACTCACCAATTCAATCATTTAAATTACAGTGTTATTTTTTCAGGGGGTCAGAGATTTATTTGTGTGAAATATTTTTATTCCATTATACAGTTATTGAATAAAATTAAGAATATAGCTTAAAAGGATCAATTTAGTCAGTCCATAGTAAATTCAATATAACTCTCTGTTTTTCCTTTGAGCAGTAATCAGCTAGACGGACCATACAACAATTTGAATCAGTATCAAGGAAGTTTAATTCATCAGATTTCATGAACTCTAGACTATCACTACAAAATAGTAGTGATCTAACATATATTTATATACATAAATGTATATGTATATATACATACATATGACCATATAAAATCATGTATGACCATTTCATGCATATGACATATATGTACATATACACAGACACCCAGATATATATATAATCATGCACACATAGTTTAAGGAACATTAAAAGAACTATGCCAATCCTGGTGAAGTTGCATTCAATAATTTACAATTCTGTATTTAGCTGTTTATAATTCTGGAAAGATATACCTAAATAGTTCAGTATATTTTATACCATTATGAGTGTTCCTTTTTGAGTTTGTCAGTGAAATTATTAAGATAATTAGCTTAGACAAGGCTTTTATCAAGTGTTTCATTTATGATTACAAGGTTTTCTGCATCACTAGAATGAATTAATGATAAATATGAAAAGTTTAAAGGGAATGTCTAGTTTGTATTTGTTTAGACTATAGTCTTCTTTCCATAAACCTCTTGACCAGTGTTTGTTCTTGGCTTCACTTTAGAAACACTTGGCGAGTTTTCAATAATCCTGATGAGTAGCAACACCCAAAGTAAATCAGAATTATTGGGTGTGAGGTCCATACATTAATTTTTTTTTAAAGCTCTATGGGTAATTTCTGTGTGCAGTCAGTGTGGAGAGACACTTCTCTGGAGTGATTGGGATCTTGTTATAAACTGATAATTCCATACTATCACAATCTCTTCCATTTTAATAGGGAATGTAATCAGATTAGGATTTGAAAATACAATATTTAACTATCTCTGATCAATCATTGTAATTTTTACAATGAAAGAGATCTAATTCTGCCTCTTTTAAAACAGTATTCCTCTGCTTGCTCTGACTTAGGACTTTAAGGAATTTCCCAATGAAGAAAAATGAACATAAAACTAAAAGTATTTCATGAGAAAATTAGTAAATAATCTTCCTAATATACACATTTTATATTCAACATTTGGAGATTTACCTTAAATTGCTATGTGTTTTCAGAAAATCCATTTAATGCTTTATATTAAAAAGAGTTTCACCCAATCTGGTTGAAAGTATGCTGCTTTAAGTGTTCAATTACAATTACACAGAAGATGAACTTATGTAGGTTGAATCTTCTCAATTCTTGATCATAATAAGGGAAAAAGTTATGTGTACATAAAGAAAGAGAAACCAAGAAGAATGGAAGCCATTTTCTTTTTTTTTCAGAATTCTAATTATACCCACACAACTACCTGATTCAAAAGAGAACAGGGAAAACTTTGTAATAAAAATGTATGCATTATTTCCTGGGCATTAGTATATTAAATTATCAAGCCAGAGATCAACAGTACGCTTTGGGTCAATAGGCCACTTAAGCATTTTGTTAAATTTATGTGAGTGCTTTGCTGGAAAGATAATTGTAATGATATAAAATGATTCGGTTCAATGATTCCAGTGTGGCTTAAAGATAATGAATCTTTTGTATCAGTCATCTTGGGAATATTAACATTATTGAGTCCTAAGGCTGCTAATGAGCTTTGTGCTAGGAAAAAGTATAAATTACACAGAGCAATATTTTTATTATTATAGGCATGATATTTTAAAAAAGTAATTAGTATTCCTGTGAGTAAATAGCAGGATTGGAATTGACTTTGTTCACAGGAAGATGAATATTACAACCATCATAACAGTTTTGTGAAAATTAATACCTTACTAAAACTAGAAAAGTTCTAGAAGTTTTAAGTAAGATGTAATTAAGATTATTTAAGATATTGTCAGTAACAGAGAAGATATGAAAAATGTGAATAGAAGGATTTAATTTACATGTACTGAGCTCTCCTATATTTAATAGCACATAGGTTAGGAAACTAACAAGGGAAAACGGACCTCTTGATAGACAGAAGTAGAAGGTCTGGGATTTTTAGCGGTGGACATTGTTAAAATTATCATAATAGGAAAATATAAACATAAAATGTATATAAATGATTGAACAAAGTTTATGTCTTCCTCTGTACTCTGGCCACTTTAGATTACATTGCTGGGGATCAGTACTAATGAAGGTAAATAATCTCTGTGCATCCTCAGGTTTGGATGAATGAAGTCAATCCTGCAAATATGAGTAGACAGATTCCGATGTATAAAGAATAGCTTTGTAGGCTCTGACTTTCTTGGGAATCTGAATGTTGCCTGTTTAATCTAGGTCTAGCACAGCCTCTGATACAGAATAGACACTTGGTAAATAAGTGTGAAATTAATTCAAGAAGCTAAATATTAATGACTGAATTTGATTTTTATTTGGAAGTGACAAATAACTGTCGATTTTATACAAGATTGTTTATCCAGTTGTCCAAGGCTCAGATAAAATTTACTGAATTCAAATGATAAGAATTTTTTTCATAATGATCACTAAAAGGGAAAAAGCAGCATGTCATAGCTATAAAAAACAGGGTTTTAAAAAATTGAAAGTTTACATTGATAACTATAGAATGTTCTAATCTATAGAAAATAGAGTCCTCTATGGATTAATGCAGGGCAGCTGTAAGGTATAGAATATGTCTAGATAATGAGGAAGATGAAACAATCACCTTTGGTGTCCCCACGCACCTGCCCCGGGAGCTCCGCAGGTTCTCACAGCATTGGTGGACTCCTTTGTGTGAGATTAGACTGACTTTGGCTTTTCTCCTTCCCTATCTCATCACCCTGATCTCTAGGATTACTGTCAATAAATTACCTGCACGCTAGTCTTATCACAGTTTCTGCTTTGAGGGGGGAGGAGAGAAACAAAATTCAAGTCACTAGAAAGCCCTGGCAATCTTCCCAGGCTAAAGAAATGACTCCTCAGACAGACAGACAGACCTGGTTTGGGCCCTGATTCTGTTACCAAACCAAACTTGGGTCCACTCTCCCGAGCACAATAAAGCCAATCTACTGACACAGGGTTGTGTTGAAGAAAATGACAGCGTTTATTGCTGGGCACCAAGCAAGGAGAACAGGCAGCTTGGGCTCAGAAGACCCAGACTGCCTGATGGCTTTCAGGGAAGAGGTTTTAAAAGCCATGCGAGAGAGGGGGCTGCAGGGTGTGTGATCAGCTTGTGCACAATTCTTGGATTAGTTGGCATCAAGGTGAGGTTTCAATTGTCGTCAACCTTCTGGTTTCAACCAGTCTGGGGTCTATGTGCTTGTGGTCCACGGTTTTCATCTGGTGGGGGAATGTCTGTCAGGCCTTTACCTGTATCTTTCAGAGAACTGTGAGTTCGATGATTCTATGTGGCAGATTTGTATTCTAAATTGTTAACAGTTTCTTTGTTATTCTTTGTTCTGCAAAGAACAGCTATTCTTTGTTTATACATATTCACATTTCCCAATCATTAACTCTTGAGCCAACCTTTAGAAACTCAGGGGAGGCCCAGGAGACTAAAGCAAAAGCCTTTTACTCAAAGGACAGGGACATAGAGGCTTGTATATGGTTCCAATCCCCCCTTTCTCTTTGATACTCCTCAATCTTGAGGGGAACAGGTTCAGGAAAAGAAAGGGAGTAAAGTTGTGGATAGAGAGGTTAATCAAAAACTCAGCAGAGGAACTCAGTTTTAGGGGGATTCGGTTTCAATTCCATTCTAGATGTGATTTTGAGAAAAGTCATTTTGAGCAGGTGTTTGTGGAGCACTTGCTGTGTTATACACCCTGGGGCACAGTAGTGAGATGAGTAAGGGAACAGCTTTATACCAGAGTGAGGCACTTTCTAAGAAAGCATAAAGATCCTGAGATGAAGGTGTTTCTGGTGCGTGTGAGAAAAAGCTCAACTAGTGTGACCAGAGCAGAAACAAGAGAGTGGGAGAAAGTGAGATCTAACAATTTATCTATATGCTTTAATGCTTTGGTTACTTTGTCTCTCATTACTGCCTCTCAATTATTTATTTATTTATTTATTTATTTATTTACTTATTTATGTATTTTTGGGCTGTGCATCGTGGCTTGCGAGATCTTAATTTCCCGACTAGGGATAGAACCCAGGTCCTCGGCAGTGCAAATATGGAGTCCTAACCACTGGGCAGCCAGGGAATTCCCATCATTACTGCATTTTAGATCCTCATAGAGGATATGATTCCTCCTCTCCATTTCGAAATAAACTTTATAGTTTCTTAACTCTTCCCTCAAACAAACAAAACAAAACAAAATAAAACAGAACAAAACAATGGTCACCTACCTGGTACCAAGCTTGTGCTATTTTCCATAGCCTGGACATCATTTTTGGTAAAATATCTACTTTTAGGAAGCTGATATAGAAATTTTCAAGTTAAAACCTTCATTCTTTGAACTTCATTCTTTTTAAAATATAAAGTATATGTTTTACCTCTTGCACCGTTGGTGAGAATGTAAATTGATACAGCCACTATGGAGAACACTATAGAGGTTCCTTAAAAAAACTAAAAATAGAACTACCATATGACCCAGCAATCCCACTCCAGGGCATATGCCCTGAGAAAACTATAATTCAAAAAGAGTCATGTACCACAATGTTCATTGCAATACTATTTACAATAGCCAGGACATGGAAGCAACCTAAGTGTCCATTGACAGATGAATGGATAAAGAAGATGTGGCACATGTATACAATGGAATATTACTCAGCCATAAAAAGAAACAAAATTAAGTTATTTGTAGTGAGGTGGATGGACCTAGAGTCTGTCATACAGAGTGAAGTAAGTCAGAAAGAGAAAAACAAATACCATATGCTAACACGTATATATGGAATCTAAAAAAAAAAAAAAAAAAAAGTAGTTCTGAAGAACCTAGGGGCTGGACAGGAATAAAGTTGTAGACATAGAGAATGGACTTGAGGACACGGGGAGGGGGAAGGGTAAGCTGGGACGAAGTGAGAGAGTGGCATGGACATATATACATTAGAGGGGTGGGATAGGGAGGGTGGGAGGGAGACTGAAGAGGGAGGAGATATGGGGATATATGTATATGTATAGCTGATTCACTTTGTATAAAGCAGAAACTAAGACGCCATTGTAAAGCAATTATACTCCAATAAAAATGTTTAAAAAACATAAAGTGTGTGTTTTAAAACCACTATATTTAACAATACCTCTACCATCAAACATTAATTAATATTTTTTGGAGAATCATAACTTAGTCATAAGAGAATTTACCTTAGACTATTGTCATAAAAATTTACTCAGATAATGTTAATGATAGCGTTTTGAAATCCATAAAAGTCAAATGATTATAAAAGTAACATTACTGATGATTTTGTGGCTAATGTATATATTTAATAAAACATAGAAGTGTTAAGAGGTGTTAACAGTTACATATTTTTCGGAAGATGAATCACTTTTTTGTGTGTAATTGTGTAAACCTATATCTCAAAAGTTGAAATTCAACACATTAAAAAAGATAAATTTATATACATCATATGGGTCTTATATTTTTACTAACATAACAATTTAATTTTATATACCATATTTATGAACTTGAAACACATTTAGGTTATGCATTTAGTTCAGAAAAGTGAGATGTAGTTAGAATATTCTCAGAGAAACTAATTTCTTAAAGAAGTTTTTTGACACTAATGTTTCGACTGCAAAGAAATATGAACTTGAGTTGCACGATTAGATATCTGATAAAGATTGAACTTAAAGTATGACATTAAAGCACGTTGTCAGGTGCAATTCAAACCTTTCCAAGTGTGTGAGATAACGGAATAGATGAAATGAAATGTGATATTCAGTATAAATGAAATGGTGTTATACTAAATGAGAACGTCCTGTTAGATGATAAGAAATTTGGATCATATTTTTTTCACCTGAAAAAAGGAAATTCTACGAGGACATTAAGAAGAATGAAGAGATGTTCTCTATTTAAAGAACTCATATATTTTAAAATCAAATTTTATGCTGTTCTTAAAATATTGATATTAGATTTTGTAGTTATCTTGGATCTATCATTCTAAATACCACAGAACATATTTCCCCAACAAAAAATAATTTTTAAGGGTAGTATGATATATTCTTATTCTTTAGGAACATAAATACCAAATATAAAATATGAATATGAAAGTATAGTGTTAAATTGTTTTTCTTTTGCTGTTTTCTTCCATTCATCAGAGTAGTTTGCTTTCCCATGTAATTTCCCACTGAGAGATTGACCCATAAAATGAAATATAATTTTTCAACAACTACATTTCTCAACTGAACCGTAAAAATGGCATTTATTTCTTTGCATATAAAGTCTACAAGGTAAGAAAATCTGCATAATATATTTGTGTACTTTTAAATATCATTAATTTTTATCTCCATTCTTTGACCTGAAATGATGAATTTCTTTCAATCATATTCCAAGTAGATTACCCCAAAGAATAATGCATATTTTAGGATATGCAAAACAAAATAAATCTAAGTTTTGATTCAAAGGGCCTCTAAAAATACAAAATTCTTTAATATTCAACAGGTGATGAAAAGGAACACAGTAATATCATGGGGTGGTTCTATTATTGTAAAAATTGCTGCTTAACTAAACAGACAAATTAATAGGGAGAAGTGAGGAAAGTCACAGCAGAAGTCTTGGTAGTTGTACTTGTATCTGTTAGAGTGAAATTTGCACAAAAGTTGTCAAGAGCACAAAGTGTGAAAAAATTGAGAAAGGATAAGTTTAGAAAGAAGTTACTATGGTTTCTGTCAGTTGTGACAGTGTTTTAAACAATGAATAGAAAAGAAAAGGAATGGAAAGCAACTGTTTCACCTTAACAATTTTGTGCAAAGACTGCCAATTTTCATGAGGAACTGAAAATCTGATATAGAGCGAAATCTCATAAATGAGATTCTGGAGGCAAGTATGAACAGCATTGATGCCTGATAACTAATTAATTAAATTGCAAGTAGTTAACAGAGAATTTTAAATTTCCTCAAATCATTAGCTTCACAAGTTCCACAGGGACTGAAACCATAATTACTAAAAAACCAAAAATCTAAAATAAGTGCATTTTTCAAGAGTATTTTTATCAGAGTTATTCAATCATCATAACTGAATCTCTCATACTTCATTCTCATTCTTAGAATATTATAAGTTCATGCTTTTCCTGCTTCAACATTATATCCCATTATTATTTCTTCAATCATTTAAAATAATTAGTTGATTCAAATTGCTAAAAAATGCATAGATGCTCTTGATTCAACACAGACATTAGAACACAGTAAGCAAGTGAACTTGTCTATTTTATGTATGTGGTTCTTTGGTTAGCCCTTAATATCACTTTTTTTTTTATCACTTTAGTATAAAGTGATATATTTTTATCACTCACAATGTTTATATACAGGAGGGCTGTCTCTTAAGCTGATTAAAATTGTGGGCAAATGCTATATCTTAAAATACTCTTCATTCCAAGCAACTTTAAATTCATGAAATTGTTTAAAAGTTGTACTGCCAGGGAAGGTGTTTATCTTAGAAATTCACTTTTCCATATTTTGAGTGGTGCACTGTCGTGAATGGTAAGCGTAATTAATTCTACTGCTTCATGTCCAAAACTGATCTAATTGCTGCAGAATGGCCCCGCATTTAAAGGAGATTTATTTTCTTCTTCAAACTAATAGATGATATCATCTAAATGCTATTTCTTATCTCTTTCACAAAACAATATTCAACTAATTTATTTCAGACTTTGACTTCTGGGAAATTATACTCAATTCATATAAAGTTGTACAATTCCTTTAAGCAATAAGAACAGTTCTAAGCAATTTCTAATGTACCTTACAATATGTAATAATATAAATATAAAGCAGACAATAATTTTACTTCACTATGACCATTTTCACACTTGTGACTAAAGAAAATTAATGTTTCTCCTAGAGTGGTTCAAAAATATTTTTAATGTTTTTGAATCCAGGTTTTGAACACCTAGAAGACAAGAGCTACCTATTTCCTGTTCTCTGTTTCTCAGAGAATCTAACATTTTGTCATCTAAATGAATATTTTTTAAAAGTTAATTGATACTAGTAGTTTGCTTTAATTGTAAGAACTCAATATATACTAAGAACATTACTTATATTTAATGTAAAATATTTCCTCAGTTTTTGATCTATAATGTTGTTTATTTTTATTTTTCAAAATAGGGAAATGTATAAAAAGGAATGTAAAAAAAGTAAACATTGCTGATTCTACAGCATTTCAGAGATAGCAAATTTGATCTTACTCTAAATTTTCATATATATATGCATACATACGTATATATTCAACATAATTTTCCTTAATTTGCCTTTTTTCAGTAAAAAATAAGTGTGGATATCTTTATCTGTCAATGAATATAAATATATACCAATGCTTTCAAAAGGATTATAATCTTCAGTTTTATTTATGTACAAAATTTATTTAACCAAACTCTTTATGCTGAATATTTAAGATTTATACTTTTAGTTTGATAATTGTAAACACATGAATGCATTATCTTCGTGGCCAGTTGTTTTATGGAAGTGCATTTCTAAAATTTGGTTTGCTGAGTCAAAGGTAATCTCACTAAATCTATTTTACACACCTCCAAAAGGAGCATTTCTAAAAGGTTGTATCAATTTACATGTATACCAACATTATATATAATTCCCCACCTCACCTTTCCAAATATTGTGTGTGATTATTTTTTACCAGGATAACAGAATAAATAAATATCACATTTTTTTAATTTTTATTTTTCTGATTGATACTAAAGTTGTATATTTTTACAGGTATTTATGGTCCATTGGGTTTTCTTTAAAATTTCTTACTCTACACTTCACCAGTTTTTATGTTGGGAATCAATTGTATTATAATATTTATTAGAGATCATTACTTAGTGTTTTTCAACACTTTATGATGAAAATTTCAAGTTAATGTTTTTGTTTTTGTTTTTAATTTTTTATAATGAATGGTGTTGATCTACCATTTAGAGTCTATCATTGCCATTTTTCTAAACATGCCGTAGCACAAATCAATCCATGCACTCTTCACCCATTTCATATGTTTAATCTATCTTAATTTTGGATACAATTTAAAACATATTGTGGAGATCAGTACACTTTCCTATAAATACCTTATTATTGATTTCTTTAATAGAGTTCAAATTGCTATTTTCTTTTGATGTAAAATTTACATACAATGAAATGTACAAATCTAAGTGTACATTCTGAGATTTAACAGATATGTACAAATCTATAATCAAAATCTTAGCAAGATTATAGTAATGAATTTGACGCTTTTATTTCATATGTGTCTTTACCTTTCTCTTTTTTTCTTTTTAAACTTGCAATATCTTGTTAAAATTTAATTATTTGAATGTTTTTTGTTTTTTTTTTTTCCCTTTTATGTTTTCTGCCTTTTGAGTCTGCCCTAGAATGGCCTGCATGTTTATTTTTTTGCTTTCTGGTAACTGTAATTATAGCATAATTATGTTAAATAGGGTTCTTCCTGTTTTATTGGTAAGCTGAGGGAAACAATCAGTAATTACCACCAATAATTCCCTCTCATATTCAAAAGAGGGTCTAAAATGAACACTATTTCATGAGTGTTAACTAAAAGCAAAACCAGTTCCAAGCAACCTGTGTAAGAGAAGGTGAAAAATATGCTATTTTAGTTGAAGAGAAGACTTTGACATTTTAGTGCATCAGCAGTCCAATTTTTTCCCCTGTCTGTTGCTTAAAGAGAACAGCATAAAAAGAATTCACATATAATTACCAGAACGTATATATTTGGCCAGCTTTCAAATTTGTCCTTGTCTTAAGTGAATTTTTTTGGCAAGGACAATTCTAAAAGCTGCACAACCATAAAGTTAATGGGTAATATTCTGTATGACAGCTTTTCTACCTGCTGTTTATAATAAAATAAACAAGGATAATTTTATTGTAAAAAGTGGAAAAAATGCACTTCAAAACCAAAACACAATTTGCTACCATAATTGTATTCAACAGGTTGTGCTCACAAATCTCTTTGAAAACTCTTTGCCAAAAAGAATACAGTCTAATATGTCCTATTTGGAAGATTTTTAATAATGATCCTGAAGAAAACTCTGGGGTTTACCAGAAACAGGTAATAAAAGATCATGTTAATTTAAAATCGACAGAACATTATTTCCAGAGTAACAGATACGCTTTAGTGTGATATGTATTAAATGTTTCCAGGTTAACACACAAAACCCACATTACTTTCATTTCAAAACAGGTTACATTTTCAGGTGAAATGAGGTTCAAAGAAATATTAATAGGTGATATGAAAATATTTTTCCACAGGAAAACACGTTGTGATTTATGAAGGGAAGTTACATTTCTTATTTATCAATATGAGGAACTCATAAGCCCACAGTGATAATATTTCTATTGCCATATGACCACAACTCACTCCCAAAGTCAAGCTCCAGGGTCAATCACTCTGTGTATCCTTTTGTTATCCTCCATGGCTAGTACACTGGAATTACTGTAACCCTGGTTTTATGCATGTTTATACACCTCGTCCCTTTCCAATTGGCCATAACCCCTGAAGCATGAAGTTGTGTATCATTCTCTTGTTTCATTTTCTGAATCTTAAAAATTCCTTAATTATTTTTAAGTGGTTAGGTGGCATGAAAATATAGATTAAAAAGGAAATCCCTTAGTGTATTTTTATCACCTCTATCCACATTCTTTGACCTCAGTTAGACCTAATGAAAATGATCCTTTGCCTAACCTGCATCAATGCTTCTACCTTAGGCGTTTCCCTCATTATATGCTGAGTGGGATAAATGTTACTCAGTCAGACTGTCAGGATACATGTAAAATGCAATTTTCCTGGGCAAACTGAAAAGAGTGTCATACCACAGAGTTTTCACTTCAAAGAGGTTTTCTTGTATTTTTCCTACGATGGCCCACACCTGTTCCTCTGTATCAAGCCCACTGTTCATTCAGATTATCACAACGTGCACTTACCCTGTGTCGTGATATGTGTTGACTAGTGTATTGTAAATTTCACAACAAAAGAGATCTTTCCTTTCTTGTTCAGTGTATTCAACCCCATGAACATGAGTACCACAAAGTCCAAAGCTTTAGAATGTTTTTTTTATTCATGCATTCTTGCTTCCTAGAAGAGTGTCTGGCGCATTGTAGACCCTCAATAAATATTTGTTGAAAGAATGAATGAATGTTTTTCATAGCATGTGGCCTATGGTAGATATACAGAAAATACTTGTTGAATCGTGAATTATATAATTAATAATTATTTTTACTTATGAAAACATAACTGATCAAATTTAGTAAAGAATTAAAATAATTTTCATGAGCAAAATGCATATGTTCCTATTCTAACTTGATGTGAGCATGTATTATACATGTTTTACATATGTTTCTATTATAACATAATAAGACACATATTATAACCCAATTAGAACACATAATAAGTTCCAGGAAATCATTAAGATGGGAGTTTTCCTACCTATAGTTGTACTTTCATATTTTATACTAGTGTTAATATTTTTGCCTAAGTCTTGTTGAATCAGTGACGTTAAAAATATAGCACTGACAAAATTTTTAAAAAGAACTGTCCCATGAAAGATGTAATGGTATCCTTTAAAAATATACATTCAATCTGATACCTAAAATTAGGCACCCACACAGGTAGAGACTCAGACCAATGAAAGCTTTGACATTTATATGGTTTTGTCATGTTTTGTTGTAGAGGCGGTAAAAACACAATTATCGTTATGTTTTCAGAGCAACATTATACAGCCCACTGTGAAAGCAGAATACAACAGATAAATAGGTATTTGTGTTTAATTAACCAATTTTTAAAGATTAATTATATGTTTTGGTATTTCTATGTTAGAAGGTTAAGAACAGGCACTACTTCCCACATTGTTGTTCTCAACATTGTTATTCCCCCTAACTGGTCAAGAAAGGAGAATGTTTCACATTTGACATTTAGCCACATGTTCTTTTTTCAAAACCAGTTGCAATTTTACAAATCTGTGTTTTAAGGATGATTAACAACTAGTATTTTTGTATAATGGAGAAATTCAGTTCAAGCCTTATTCCATCTTAGATCTCAAGAACTTAATAGACTCACAGTGAATGGAATTAGCATCTATCGAATGCATTGACTGGGCCCATTTCTTATTATTTTGAGATATTAGCAAAAATCACAGCAGGAGGTAGAAAAAACTGTTCTCTTATTGGTACCAGTATCTCTGTGAAAAAAGAAACATAATTGACTGTAGCCATGGGGATTCAGACAATTGTACAAAGGCTGATAGAGTTTTCTATATTGTTTCATATTGCTGATATTATGTAGTTTCCTTGTAGAGATTATTAGGTTTGTTGTTGTTATACTTTTTGCCAAACCAAATGCATGGTTCTAGTATGCAATGTTAGAATTAAAACTAATCATGAATTGATCTTAAGATATTGACTCAATGTATTTAGACTATGCCTGAAAGGTAAGCACTGATATATTTGTTTCTATGAAACTTCATAAATGGCATTACATAAGCTTTCCGATTTTAAATTGGTGTGAATTTATAACTTCTGAATTACTTAACTTCATTATTTGTGATAATAACTTGTATCTAGACATGGTTTTATTCTATTATATCTAAATTATGAAGTTTTGAAAATAAATCATAAATTCATATATACAGATAGACATGGAAAGTAATATGAGTTACAATTAAAACCCTAGTATTGTTGTTTTCTTTGCAAGACAAAATTTCTGATAGCTTACCAAAAAGGATAAAGGAATTCTATAGGATAGCCCCTGAGGTTAGATAGTGTTACTGATAAAATTTCCACTGTTGTGTTGATAAATATAGTTCCTTTATATATTTTATCAAAATTATATTTCAGGAACAGACTTAATGCAACTAATATAGTTGTATGAATACCGATAAATTATATTGGTATTTAAAGTTAGGGGCACAATGTCAACACACAACATTTTAAAGTGCTAGAGTCTGTGTGCCCACCTCCTCTCCTGAATAGGGATTTGTCTATGCCACTACACCCTCCAAAACTCCCAGGAACATATCCTTCACAGACATAAGGGGGCGAAGTGCTTTTATCATTTGAGTTTCTGAGCACATGCCCTGTGCAATTGTATAGAGCTGTTTGGTAATAGAGCTGTAGGCACAAAATACAAAAGTTACATAGGAGATCAAAAAAATCTTGGGGGAGATAACACTGAATGGTTGATGTTAAATTTAGGACTAAAGAAGAAGGTGAGAGACATTTATAGAAATGAGGTGTGTTGGATACACTGAAGGAATAGCTCTGAGCAGAAAACTCTTGAGTCCAGGACCCTGGGATGAGGAGCTCCTGGCAGGTTTACCTGAACCACTGGGGAGTCACTAGTATTTCATTGTCAGTACATCAGGGTTAGGCAGAAAGGACTCTAAGTTAAAGTTTTTTTGATCTACCGTTGGTTCCAGAGTGAGTTAGGACACAGAATTCACCAAGAGGCTCCTGGGGGCATTGTAGGAGGTCAGACTTCCTTGCACAAAAGGTTGTGAAATAACCATCCATCCGAGCCGGGGATAAATGAGATCATAGCCAGACATCATTAGTGACGGGGGCAATAGTAGAAGCTGGGGTGAAGTCTAGTGATCTCATGACCACTTTAACACTCTTTCTAAACTGAGAGATTCACAGCCAGTACAGCATCAGCAGTCACTGCTGGCTGGTGTCAGCAAGACATGAGGAGTCTTTGGATTTCAGTTTGGAAACCACAGGAAGCGGGTGACATATCAAACACTCAGGACCCAATTTTTAAAAATTTCTCCACCACCATGTGATCTTATAAGACAGGGTTTCCTCTGCCCCATGAATAGGTACTTTCTTCGGGAGACAAACAGGGCTGTATCAGGAGACACTGAATATCTACAAAAGTTAAATGTTTCATTCAAGGCCATAGAGTCAGTAAGAGGAAGAGCTGAAATTTGAATCGATGTAGTTCCTTTCTAGATACCATGTCCTAACTACCATACGACTACTTCCTTTTCTTCAGATCTGGGTCCAGTTGAGAATGTGCTGGTAAGCCTGTGGTTTACTCAAGTGCTGAACAAAAACTAGGATACAATTTGTACAGAGGAGCTCTGTGAAACAGCTGAGATATAATTCAATATTTCTCTGGAATGAGGAAGGCTGGCTAACGGAGCAAGCAAGGTATTTAAGGACTGTGTTTCAGTGAGCTATGCAGATAGGTCTGTTGCATGTAGGCAGCGCCTGAATGTAGATATCATGTGACTGCCTGCTTCAGGTCCTTTTAGTGGCCCAGTGCATGTTGGATGGCATAAAGAACAATTTTTTGGACCCCTTTGCTTCTTAAAATCTGCTGTTGCATTTGGTGTTTAAATAGAGTCACTCAGATTTTCTCTGGGTCTCAGAGGAGTCCCTGTGTTTGGTTTAAACCTAAAGCATTTTAAAGGATATTTTACTTAATTCTTGATGTTTGGAACTATTAGTTTCTTCTTCATATGGAAGATTTTTTGAAATAAAGGAAATAGCCATAATGTATATAATCTTTAATAGATTCATAAAAACTTATTCATGATTATTAAGTAACTATATTCAAAATGAAAATTGCTTTTGCTGAAAAAAAATCATTCATTGAAGCAAGGCTACAATTGAAAATAATATATGGATGCAGGTAGCTGATATTTATTAACCAGTTCAGGATTTTATTTAAAATTTATATTCTAGTTCAAAGAACCATTACAGGTTTTAAAGCAGGGAGTCACATGGCCGAGTTTGCATTTTGGAAGGTCCTCTGGCATCATGAAAACAGGTTGAGAGAGGCAATGGAGGTAGAATTATCAGTTTAAAGACTGCCAAAGTACCCAGAGTAAGAAATTATACACAAAGTTAGCAATGGAGGGGGTGTAAAAAATTGAACAGACTTGAAGGACAGCAATAAAGGAAAACCTGAACAGGACTGGATAACTAAATTAGCTAAGGGGAGTGAAGAAGGCATCAGACACCCAGGTTTTGCAGCTCCTTACATCCGGGACATGGAAGAGACAATCTCCATTGCAGATATGGTGACCGTGAGAGAGGTACCAGCAAGCAATGGGATGGCTGAGTCAGGCGTTCCAGAGATCCCTGGTTGTAGTGGTGAGAAACTGCTAGCAAGTGAAAGTGATGGAACAGGAAAGCCCTGTCCTCTCCTCAACCATTAATATTGTTATCTTTCCAATTATATTGTTGGGATATCTATCCATCCATTCACTCACTCAGTAATGCCTGCTCTGTGAAGTGTTATGCTTAGTGCTGGGGATAAAGTGAGAGTAGATCAAGATGATTCCTACCCTTTTGTACCTTATTAGAAACTCCTTTAAGTAAAATATATAACAGCATTTCTCACTTGTTGTTCTGTAGAACACTGCTCTGGTCAAGGCTAACTGTCAGCCTTCATAAAAATTTTCAGTACTCAAGTAAAGGTGGGTCAATGCTGTTTCTTGGCTCCACCTTGGAGATTAAGAGTATGCATGAAAAAAAAAAAAAGAGTATGCATGAATAATTTAAAGCACTAGCGAGCCCTACCAATAACAAGTCTGTCTAACCAGAATTTCTGAGCATGAACCATTTTTTAAAAATAATATACTTATTTATATCTTACTAGGTACATTACCAGTTCAGGACACAGTGATCTCTAACATAATGTTTAGATGTGTTCCTTCATTTTGTACTTCAGCTCCTGTGTGAATATGCATCAACTTTACATTGCTTCAGTTCTCAGGCTTCCCTTTCTGCTGAAATCAGAAGGTCATCATTCTAATGATGTAACTGAAGGACTATTATTCCCCTAAATAATGACTGTGTCCTATTAGAACTACTGAAACAAAAATCTTATCCCACTAAATAGCTAGAATAAGATCTTGACAATATTCTTTCATCCCCATCAATTTTTAAATATGAAATAATTTAAATGAATGTTTCTAGTTTTGTGAAAGAAAGGGAGACATATGACATACGCTTCTGTTTTCTTTATGGAAAACAGATAATACTTTTGGTAGTTTCAGGGTAATTATCAAGCATTTTTATTAACAGTTCCTCCTGCTTTTCTACTTGGAATATGCTTTGGAGAACTGCCCTTGTGAGAGAAACATCCCTGCACACAAAACCCTGTAATTTGTAGTGTCTGTACTTGTCTTTCATTTGGAGGTTT
Source organism: Balaenoptera physalus (assembly GCF_965194825.1). NCBI lineage: Eukaryota > Metazoa > Chordata > Mammalia > Artiodactyla > Balaenopteridae > Balaenoptera > Balaenoptera physalus. Next base: position 105,605,516 of record NC_138888.1, read on the forward strand.
ATATGGGTCACCACATTTTTTTGTCTAAACATGACATTTATACAAAAGTCAAGTTTTTCCCAATATTCAGTAAAAGAGGCCACTGGTTTTGTTTTGTTTTGTTTTGTTTTAATAGGTCTTTATTGGAGTATCATTGTGTCACAATACTGTGTTAGTTTCTGTTGTACAACAAAGTGAATCAGCCATACGCATACATATATCCCCATATCCCCTCCCTCTTGAGCCTCCCTCCCACCATCCCTATCCCACCCCTCTAGGTCATCACAAAGCATGAAGCTGATCTCCCTGTGCTATGCTGCTGCTTCCCACTAACTAACTATTTTACATTCAGTGTTGTATATATGTCCATGCCACTCTCTCACTTTGTCCCAGCTTCCCCTTCCCCTTCCTGGTGTCCTCAAGTCCATTCTCTACGTCTGTGTCTTTATTCTTGTCCTGCCCCTAGGTTCTTCAGAACCTTTTTTTTACATTCCATATATATGTGTTAGCAAACAGTATTTGTTTTTCTCTTTCTGACTTACTTCACTCTGTATGACAGACTCTAGGTCCATCCACCTCACTACAAAAAAATCAATTTCATTTCTTTTTATGGCTGAGTAATATTCCACTGTATATATGTGCCACACTTTCTTCATCCATTCATCTGTCGATGGACACTTAGGTTGCTTCCATGTCTTAGCTATTGTAAATAGAGCTGCAATGAACAATGTGGTACATGTGTCTTTTTGAATATGGGTTTCTCAGGGTATATGCCCAGTAGTGGGATTGCTGGGTACTATGGTAGTTCTATTTTTAATTTTTTAAGGAACCTCCATACTGTTCTCCATAGTTGCTGTACCAATTTACATTCCCCCCAACAGTGCAAGAGAGTTCCCTTTTCTCCACACCCTCTATAGCATTTATTGTCTGTAGAATTTTTGATGATGGCCATTCTGACCAGTGTGAGATGATATCTCATTGTAGTTTTGATTTGCATTTCTCTAATGATTAATGATGTTGAGCATTCTTTCATGTGTTTGCTGGCAATCTGTATATCTTCTTTGGAGAAATGTCTATTTAGCTCTTCTACCCATTTTTGGATTGGGTTGTTTGTTTTTTTGATATTGAACTGCATGAGCTGCTTGTAAATTTTGGAGATTAATCCATTCTCAGTTGCTTCATTTGCAAATATTTTCTCTCCTTCTGATGGTTGTCTTTTCATCTTGTTTATGGTTTCCTTTTTTGTGCAAAAGCTTTTAAGTTTCATTAGGTTCCATTTGTTTATTTTTGTTTTTATTTCCATTTCTCTAGGAGGTGGGTCAAAAAGGAGCTTGCTGTGATTTATGTCATAGAGTGCTCTGCCTATGTTTTCCTCTAAAAGTTTTATAGTGTCTGGCCTTATATTTTGGTCTTTAATCCATTTTGAGTTTACTTTTGTGTATGGTGTTAGGGAGTGTTCTAATTTCATTCTTTTACATGTAGCTGTCCAGTTTTCCCAGCACCACTTATTGAAAAGGCTGCTTTTTCTCCATTGTATATTCTTGTCTCCTTTGTCATAGATTAGTTGACCATGTGTGCGTGGGTTTATCTCTGGGCTTTCTATCGTGTTCCATTGATCTATGTTTTTGTTTTTGTGCCAGTACCATACTGGTTTCATTACTGTAGCTTTGTGATAGAGTCTGAAGTCAGGGAGCCTGATTCCTCCAGCTCCGTTTTTCTTTCTCAAGATTCCTTTGGCTATTCTGGGTGTTTTTTGTTTCCATACAAATTGTGAAATTTTTTGTTCTATTTCTGTGAAAAATGTCATTGGTAGTTTGATAGGGATTGCACTGAATCTGTAGATTGCTTTGGGTAGTATAGTCATTTTCACATATTGATTCTTCCAATACAAAAACATGGTATATCCCTCCGTCTATTTGTATCATCTTTAATTTCTTTCATCAATTTCTTATAGTTTTCTGCATACAGGTCTTTTGTCTCCTTAGGTAGGTTTATTCCTAGGTAGTTTATTCTTTTTGTTGCAGTGGTAAATGGGAGTGCTTCCTTAATTTCTCTTTCAGATTATTCATCATTAGTGTATAGGAATGCAAGAGAGTTCTGTGCATTAATTTTGCATCCTGCTACTTTCCTAAATTCATTGATTAGCTCTAGTAGTTTTCTGGTAGCTTCTTTCAGATTCTCTATGTATAGTATCATGTCATCTGCAAACACTGACTGCTTTACTTCTTCTTTTCCTATTTGGATTCCTTTTATTTCTTTTTCTTCTCTGGTTGCTGTGGCTAAAACTTCCAAAAATATGTTGAGTAATAGTGGTGAGAGTGCACAACCTTGTCTTTTTCCTCATCTTAGACAAATGGTTTCAGTTTTTCACCATTGAGAATATTGTTGGCTTTGAGTTTGTCATATATGGCCTTTATTAGGTTGTGGCAAGTTCCCTCTATGCCTACTTTCTGGAGAGTTTTTATCATAAATTGGTGTTGAATTTTTTTGAAAGCTTTTTCTGCATCTATTGAGATGATCATATGGTTTTTCTCCTTAAATTTTTTAATATGATGTATCACGTTGATTGATTTGCATATATTGAAGAATCCTTGCATTCCTGGGATAAACCCCACTTGATCATGGTGTATGATCCTTTTAATGTGCTGCTGGATTCTGTTTGCTAATACTTTGTTGAGGATTTTTCATCTATGTTCATCAGTGATATTGGCCTGTAGTTTTCTTTCTTTGTGACATCTTTGTCTGGCTTTGGTATCATGGTGACTGTGGTCTCGTAGAATAAGTTTGGGAGTGTTCCTCCCTCTGCTATATTTTGAGTATAGTTTGAGAAGGATAAGTGTTAGCTCTTCTCTAAATGTTTGATAGAATTCTTCTGTGAAGGCATCTGGTCTAGGTCTTTTGTTTGTTGGAAGATTTTTTTAAATTTTTATTTATTTATTTATATACTTTATGGCTGTGGTGGGTCTTCGTTTCTGTGCGAGGGCTTTCTCTAGTTGCGGCAACTGGGGGCCACTCTTCATCGCGGTGCACGGGCCTCTCATTATCGCGGCCTCTCTTGTTGCGGAGCACAGGCTCCAGACGTGCAGGCTCAGTAATTGTGGCTCAAGGGCCTAGTTGCTCCGCGGCATGTGGGATCTTCCCAGACCAGGGCTCAAACCCGTGTCCCCTGCATTGGCAGGCAGATTCTCAACCACTGCGCCACCAGGGAAGCCCTTGTTTGAAGATTTTTAATCACAGTATCAATTTCAGTGCTTCGGATTGTTCTGTTTATATTTTCTATTTCTTCCTGGTTCAGTCTCAGAAGGTTGTGCTTTTCTAAGAATTTGTCCATTTCTTCCAGGATGTCTATTTTATTGGCATGTAGTTGATTGTAGTAATCTCTGATGATCATTTGTTTCTGCAGTGTCACTTGTTACTTCTCCTTTTTCATTTCTAATTCTATTGATTTGCGTCTTCTCCCTTTTTCCCTGATGAGTCTGGCTAATGGTTTATCAATTTTGTTTATCCTCTCAAAAAAACAGCTTTTCATTTTGTTGTTCTTTGTTATTGTTTCCTTCATTTCTATTTCATTTATTTCTGCCCTGATCTTTATGATTTATTTCCTTCTACTGACTTTGGGTTTTCTTTGTTCATCTTTCTCTATTTGCTTTAGGTGTAGGGCTAGATTGTTTGTTTGAGATTTTTCTTTTTCTTGAGGTGAGATTGAATTGTTATAAACTTCCCTGTTAGAACTGCTTTTGCTGCATCCTGTAGGTTTTGGGTCATTGTGTGTTCATTGTCACTTATTTCTATGTATTTTTTTTCTTCTCTTTGATTTCTTCAGTAATCTCTTGGTTATTTAGTAGTGCACTGTTTAACCTCCATATATTTGTGGTTTTTACAGTTTTTTTTCCTGCAACTGATTTCCAATCTCATAGCATTGTGGTCAGAAAAGTTGCTTGATATGACTTAAGTTCTCTTAGATTTTCTGAGGCTTGATTTGTGACCCAGGATATGATCTCTCCTGGAGAATGCTCCATGTGCATTTGACAAGAAAGTGTATTCTGCCACTTCCAGGTAGAATGTCCTATAAATATCAATTAAATCTATCTGGTCTATTGTGTCATTTAAAACTTGTGTTTCTTTATTTATTTTCTGTTTGGATGATCTGTCCATTGGTGAAAGTGGGCGTTAAAGTCCCCTACTATTATTGTATTACTGTTGATATCCTCTTTCATGGTTGTTATCATTTGCATTATATATTGAGGTGCCCTATGTTGGGTGCATAAACATTTATAATTGTTCTATCTTCTTCTTGGATTGATCACTTGATCATTATGTAGTGTCCTTCCTTATCTCTTATAACAGTCTTTATTTTAAAGTCTATTTTATCTCCTATGAGTATTGCTACTCCAGCTGTCTTTTGATTTCCATTTGCATGGAATATCTTTCTCCATCCCTTCACTTTCAGTCTGTATGTGTCCCTATGTCTGAAGTGGGTCTCTTGTGTACACATATATATGGGTCTTGTTTTTGTATCCATTCAGCCAGTCTGTGTGTTTTGGTTGGGGCATTTAACCTACTTACATTCATGGTTAGTAGCGATATGTATATTCCTATTACCATTTTCTCACTTGTTTTATGTTTTTTTGTTTTTTTTTGTGGGTCTTTTTCTTCTCTTGTGTTTGCACCTAGAGAAGTTTCTTTAGCATTTGTTGTAAAGCTGGTTTGGTGGTGCTGAATTCTCTTAACTCTTTTTTGTCTGAAAAGCTTTTGACTACTGAATCAAATCTGAATGAGATCCTTGCTGGGTAGAGTAATCTTGGTTGTAGGTCTTTCTCTTTCATTACTTTAAGTGTATCCTGCCACTCCCTTCTGGCCTGCAGAGTTTCTGCTGAAAAGTCAGCTGATAGCCTTATGGGGATTCTTTTGTTATTTTTTGTTTTTCCCTTGCTTCTTTTAATATTTTTTCTTTGAATTTAATTTTTGTTAGTTTAATTAATATGTGTCTTGGTGTGTTTCTCCTAGGGTATATCCTCTATGGGACTCCCTGTGCTTCCTGTACTTGGGTGACTATTTCCTTTCCCATGTTAAGGAAGTTTTCCACTATAATCTCTTCAAGTATTTTCTCAGACCGTTTCTTTTTCTCTTCTTCTTCTTGCACTCCTATAATTCGAATGTTGGTGCATTTAGTGTTGTCCCAGATGTCTCTGAGATTGTCTTCAGTTCTTTTCATTCTTTTTTTCTTTATTCTGCTCCTTGGCAGTTATTTCCACCATTTTGTCTTCCAGCTCACTCATTCATTCTTCTGCCTCAGTAATTCTATTATTGATTTATTCTAGTATATTTTTCATTTTAGCTATTGTGTTGTTCATCTCCATTTGTTTGTTCTTTAGTTCTTCTATATCTTTTTTAACATTTCTTGTATTTTCTCAATCCGTGCCTCCATTCTATTTCTGAGATTCTGGGTCATCTTTACTATCATTACTCTGAATTCTTTTTCAGGTAGATTGCCTATTTTCTCTTCATTTATTTGGTCTTGTAGATTTTTACCTTGCTCCTTCATCTGTGACATATTTTTTTTCCCTCTTTTTTTTTTTTTTTTTTTTAATGAGTGGGATTGGGTTCCTGTCTTACTGGTTGTTTGGCCTGAGGCTTCCAACACTGGATTTTGTAGGCTCTTGGGTAGAGCTGGGTGTTGGTGCTGAGATGAGGACCTCTGGGAGACCTCACTGTGATGAGAATTCCCTGGAGTCTGAGATTCTCTGTTAGTCCAGTGGTTTGGACTCAGATCTCTCACTGCAGGAGCTTTGTCCTCACCTGCAGCTTGTGAACCAATTTCCCACAAGCTGTGTGGGGGCGGCAAAAAAAAAAAAAAAAAAAAAGGAGAGAAGGAGAAAATAACAAATTAAAAAAATAAACTTAAACTAGGAAGCTAACAGATATGTTAGAAAAAATATAAAAATAAAAATATAGATGAAAAAACAACTGGAAGGTAAAACAAAACCACAATAGTAAAAAAGAGGAGGAGAACCAAACAAGTGGAAAAGGCCTCTGCTGTGGAGGGTGAGACCTAAGCAGGGGTGTGGTTTGGGCAGTGGGCAGTGCCTATGTTTAGGACTCACAGGGAATGGCCATGGAGGGCATGGGGATTGGGGCTTAGGCTCAACAGAACAGAAGGGGCCCAGGCGTGCCTCCTATGGTCTCTGAGAGCGGGAGACCCCACCTGGGAGCCCAGCAGGCTTCCTGGGTTCTAGTGGGTGGGGCAAACACCATCTGCTCCTCTCCTGCTCTTCTGGTCCTGTAGGTCCCCTCTCACCTGCCTCTCCTGATCTCCCTGGACTCCCTCCTATGCCCCCATGACCCTCTCGGCCTGGAGGGGTCTTTGGAGGGTGGAGGACCAGCCTGGGAGCCTAGCAGGCTCCCCAAGCCTGAGTGGGTGAAGTCAATGCCCTCTGTTCCTTTGCTCCCCTGCTCCTCATTTCCTGGAGGGCCCCTCCTGCTTCCCTCTCTTGTTCTCTCCAGGTCTCCCTCTTATGCCTCCAGGACTAACCTGGCCCAGAGGGGACCTCTGATGTTGTAGGACCCAGCCCGAGAGCCGGGCAGACTTCCCTGGCCAACTGGGCAGGGGAAACGCTGGGTGCACTCACCCTGATCTGAGCCTCCGAGGGTCCCTCCAGGTGTGGAAACCCCTCCTCCTTCTCAGTCATACCTCAGGGGCACTGGTCCTGTCTGGTGTTCACTTGTCTTCCCCCCTCAGTCCCCCCACGTCCTACTGGTTCACTTGGGGGTTCCTCCCACCTCCTTGGGCATTGGGGTCCCCCACCAGCCTCCAGCAGGTGCCCTAATTGTGGGAAATGCAAACTCTGCATCTTCCTACACCGCCGTCTTCTTGGGGTTTTTGTTTGTTTGTTTGTTCTGTTTTGTCTTGTTTTTCATATTAGCTTCCTAGCTGTATAAGTCCCTATCTATTTGGAGTTTATGCTAGGGTTCCAAAAATGAATTTTATATGTATTACATAGCTAAAATATAAATGACTAGTTATCTATTGCTGCATTATAAAGTACTCCAAAACAAAGTGCCTTATCAGGAAAATTTTCATTATCTCCCAGTCTGTGGGTATTATTGGGCTGGGTTCCTTTGGCCCAAGGTTTCTCATGAGGCTGGAGTGAATCTGTTACCTACATCATCTCCAGGTTCCTGAGAGGTCATCCACTCCCAGAGTCTCTAGCAGGACTGCTGTGCTACCAGGGCTTCAGGCAACCTCACGGCAGTGCTGGCTGCGGTCAGAGTTATCAGGTGATGCTAGCAGTGGCCTCCTCACAAGGTGTCTCTCAGATTCCTCTGAGAGAGGGGCGCAAATGGTTAGCAAGACTGAACTGCCAAGACTGAAGCTGTAGTCTTTTTAGAACCTATTCTAGAAGTAAAATTCCATCACTTTGCTGTGTTCCATGCATTCAAAGCAAGTCTCTAAGTCCAGCCCAGACTCAAGCGGAGGGAATCACACACCAGTGGGAATACCAGGAGACAGAGATCACTGGGCACCTACTTCACACATGTCCCTGCTGTATGTGGTGACCAGTCATGTTCTAATTCTAAAATGTTAACAAGAGAAGACACATTTGCTCATTTACATTTTCCCTGAGAGGTGAACTGTTATATTACTACCTGAGCTTTGTTTTTAGAACATTAAGCTGTTAAATAAGAAACAACCTCAAAAGGAAAGAAAAGGACAATAAACCTGCCTTTTAGTTCCACAAAGGGATGCTATTAAATTGGAAACAGATACACACATTCAATTCAATTCAGTTTAATTCAAAGTGACAATAGTTTGAGAAGTAGTGTTTTAAATCATTCACAGGATACAAAATGAATAAGAAAATGCTTTTGATCCTAAATTTGTGTTTGACTTCAGGCTCATCTGCTTGCTGGCTGTGTGACTGGAACATGTTGTCTAGGATAATAAGTGCTCCCATTTCACAGGATTGTTGTGAGAACACAGTGTTGTGGGGATAAAATGAAGTAAATAATATACAAACCTACAGCTACGTAAAGTTGTTAGTACAATGCTTAGCACACTAGTCATCACATGATAACAACAGTGATAATGATCATGACAATGACAGTTATCAATTATCTAACACTTTCAATATGCAGAAAGTTGTTCTAAGTTCTATATAACTATTAACTCCTCATTTTATTATTATTTGTCAAACAGTTAGGGTTCTGGGGTTGTATCCTGGCTCTGCTACTTAACAGTTGAGAGATTGGGGCCAAGTTATTTGACCATCACTGTGCTCCAAATTCCTCATTTGTAAAATGAAGACACCAATAGGGCTTTAAAGAGTGAGTGTTGGAAAAAGTGCTTAGGACAATGCTCCATACATTCTACATTCATTCATTAATTTTTAATGTAAAATACCACTATTTGATCATAATTTTGAAAGTAAGATAACTACCTGACAGAAATACTTCCTAAAGAGAAGGACAAAATATAATGAGGGTTCAAATGATCTCTTTCTAATATCTGCAGGGAAAATCAAGAAGTGGCGTCTTGAAAAAACATGGAGTTTCCTGTAGAGGAGTATGTAGATAAATAGGATTCTAATATGCAGAGATTGGTAGCGTATTTTAGTTAGAGATGGTGGCAACATTAAAATCTTCAAGATATGAAACACTAGCATGCTCATAACAGAAGCATAAAGCTCTGAAGCAGAGCACTGATATTGTGCTTCGTGAGAGGAAACACACTAAGATTTGCCAGATGGGATTTTAATGGATATTAGTCTTGCTTGTCTGCCATCCATTCCTTCTTTCTTTTAAAACAGCACTTAAATGTCCATCTAAGGAAAAGTTCACTTTCAGACATTGTTGATAAAGTAGGACACTCATGCATCTCTCCTTGAGATAGATTCAGTCCATGTAAACAGAGTATTACATCTCAAAGAACAGGGGTTCTCAAAGTGTGGTCTGGGGACCAACAGCATCAGCATCACCTAGGAATTTACTAAAAATACAAATTCTCCGGCCCCTCTACCAACCTACTGAGCCAGAAACTTGTGTGGGGTCCAGTAATTTGTGATTTAACATGTCTTCCAGGTAACTCTAATATATGCTACCATTTCAAATGACTGACTTAGAATATATACTTTTGGGGGGAACTCAAGAAATTTGATTACTCACTGCTTAAGAGTACTTTTCATCAGAGGATGCATATTAGAAGCACCTGGAGAACTTTGCAAACTAAAACTACCTGGCACATCCAATTGTAACTTAACTGTCCTGGGAGGTGGCTCAGCCTTTGTGTACTTACTGGCTCCCCACTGGTTCTAATAAGTAGCTGCATTGATGAGTAGTGCTCTAGCTGTCGGGTTCTCAACTCTTAGCTGCATTAGTCCCTTGGAGTTGCAGAAAGGAGAAAAAAAAAGAGGAGCCCATGAAGTAATAAAAAATAATAGAGAAGCAATGAGTCTCAATTTGGTGTGTTGAGATGATCTCTGAAATTGTAGAGGAGGTCATGGAGAGGACGTGACCACTGGTTGACTCACAAGCAGGACCAGTGCAATCACAGACACCTTACCCCCTCTTCTGTCCTTGGAATGCATGCTCTGCCCTCTGTTCCCACAGTGGGAGCCCTCTGAATGCTGCAGCCTTGAGATAATAATGTGTTATTGTGACCATCTGGACAGTACATATGACTGAACCTCATTAAGACCTCTGTATAAACTTTAGATTCTGGTGGGCAGCTTCAGAGATCTATTCATCTTGTGGTGGCCAACACAAGCCTTGTCTGTAAGTTCCCTTGCTTATTAAACCTGCCACCTACAGATCTGGCATTGTCTTCCAGCTTTCTAGTCTCTTTTTTCCCTCTGTGTAGAGGGGTCAGTTTCAAATTTCACCCAGGGGACTCCTGAGGTTACCAACCAACAGAAGAATATGGATTATTTTTTTTTCCATTTATGTCTAACAAATAACTTATGCTACTCAAATATGTAAAGTAGTTAATAGGAGTTTGTTTTTGGAAATATTTGTGAAAAGGTAGATGGCACTTTTCTCAAGAAATTTCACATGTGGATTTCTTAAAACAGTACAAGTTTCATGGTTGTGGGTAAGAGAACAAAAATAGAAACAAAGGACTTATTGGACTGTGTGAAAATAACTCATGCTCCTTCCTAGCATACTTAAGGATTAAGTTCATTAATTTGTGATCATTTCCATATTGTCTCCAACATTGACTCTTATCTCTGAAGTTCCTACAAACAGGGGCAGATGTAAGACTCAGCTTTCATGCTGTTGTATACAATGTGCTATGTGGTAGAGAAGGACGCTAAAACCAGCATTAGGTTTCACTCATTTTACTTATGAACACATCACAGTCAATTATACTGGGAAAAGAGTTTTAATAAAATCAAGCAATCATTCTTCTTAGTTTTTTTTTTTTTTTTTTTTTTTTTTTACCCTGCCTCCATAGATAGATTTCAAAGATATATGTGCTTTAAGTTGTGTTTAATTCAGTAAAGTAGTGGCACATCATGGAAAGATCTTGAGCATTTGAGTTATGTCCCGTGTTGAATACTCAATACCTAATTACAACAATAGTTTTACTATGTCTAAATGAGAATAGAAGCATTTGCTCAATTAGGTAGTTGAGGGTTAAATGAAATAATAAAGGTCAATTCACCTGCTTCATGCTTACCAATAAGAGAGAGATGTTAGCGATGGTTTTTATTGTTTTTATTATCTTCATCTGAAGATATCTGGATTTTAGGTAAATACTATGCATTAGAATAAGATAATTAAAAACAATGCACTAAAATGTCTAGTTTCTTAAAATAATAACTTGTACTTCTGAATTTTAGAAAATTTACACATTTCTCATATGCATCCAATAGATAATTTATAAATAACTATAGATATTTAAAATTCAAGCATATACTATATTGTGATTTGTCAGGCATAGGCAATTAAAACCAATATTAAACAATTAAATTTTATTACCTATGACCTAAGCCTTTGAGTGCTAGTAGAATGGTTAAAAATGCCTTTTACCCCCACCTTTATTGAGGTATAATTGACAAATACATATTGAGTACAGTTAAGGTGTACAACTTGATATTTTGATGTAAAATATATGTATACATTGTGAAATAATTGCCACAGTCAAGCTATCACAGTTACTGTGTTCTTTCTTTATTTGTGTGTGTATGTGTGTGTGTGTGTGGTAAAAACACTTAAAATCTACTCTTTTAGCAAATTTCAAGTATACAATATGGTGTTGTTAACTATAGTCACTTTGCTGTACATTAGAACTCCAGAACTTATTCATCTTGCATAACTGAGATTTTTGTACCCCTTGACCAATATCTCCCCAATAACTACTCCTCCCAACCCTTCCCAACCATCATTTTATTATCTGCTTCTATAAGTTTCACAATTTTAGATTCTACATATAAGTGATATCATACAGTATTTGTCTTTCTATGTCTGGCTTATTTCACTTACCATGATGTCTTACAGATTCATCCATGCTGTTGCATGTGTCAGGATTTCTTATTATAATGAATTCTATCTATCTATCTATCTATTTATATCTATCTATCATCTGTCTATCACATGTTGTTTATCCATTCATTTGTCATTGGGCATATTTTGGCTACTGTGAATCATAATGCAATGAACAAAGGAGTGGAGATACCTCTTTGAGATACCAATTTCATTTCCTTTAGATATATATCCAGAAGTGGGATTGCTATATTATCATTCTATTTTTAAATTTTTGAGGAACCTCCATATTTTCTTTTCCATAATGGTTGCACAAATTTACATTCCCACAAACAGTACACAGGGTTCTCTTTTTATCACATTCCCACCAACACTTGCCTTGTGTCTTTTTGATAGTAGTCATTCTAATAGTCAAGAGGTGATATCTAACTGTGGTTTTGATTTGCATATCTGTGATGTTTAGCGATGTTCAGCAACATTTCTTACATCTATTGACCATTTGTATATTTTCTTTGGGGGAATGTTTAATAAGTTCATTTGTTAATTTTTAAATCAGATTATTTGTTTTATGGTATTGAGTTATATAAGATGCTTACAGACATCTCGAGACATTTTGGGTTCAGTTCCAGATCACTGCAACAGAGAGAATATTGGAATAAAGGAGTCACACAATATTTTTGGTTTCCTGGTGCATACAGAAGTTATGCTTACACTAAGCTGTAGTCTATTAAGTAGCTTTATGTCTAAAAACACAATGTATATACCTTAGTTTAAAAATACTTTATTGCTTAAAAAATGCTAACCACTATCTGAGCCTTGAGTTGCAATTTTTTTGCAGTAGGAACATCAAAGATCACTGATCGCACATCACATCACTAAAACAAACATAATAATAATGAAAAAGTTTGAAATATTGCGAGAATTAAAAATGTGACACAGAGACACAAAGTGCACAGATACTGTTGGAAAAACGACTGACACCCATAGATTTGCTTGATACAGGGTTACCACAAATCTTCAATTTGTAAAAATGAAATATCTCTGAATTACAATAAAGTGAAGCATAAGATATGACTATATATATTTTAGATCTTAACACTTTATCAGATATATGATTTGCACATTCCATATCTGCACATACTCCATAGGTTGCTTTTCACTCTCTTGATTATTTTTCTATGAATGATGGTCAGAAATTTTTAATTTGAAAAATCTTGTCTATTTTTGCTTTTGTTGCCTGTGCTTTTAGGGTGATATCCAAAAAGATCATTGGCTAGAAAATGGCAAAAAGTTTGTTCCCTAGTTTTACAGTTTCATATTTTAAGTCTTTAATTCATTTTGAATTGTTTTTTTATAAAGAATAAGGGTCATTCTTCTGCCTGTGGATATCCAATTTTCCCAACATCATTTATTAAAGAAATATCCTTTCCCCATTGTGTATTCTTGGCATCCTTGTCAAAGATCAATTGACTGTAGATACATGAATTTATTTGTGGCTATTTTGTTCCATTGGTCTATATGTCTGTTTTTATGCCAATAACATACTGATTTGATTACTGTGTCTTTGTAATATAGTTTAAAAATGGCAAGTATGATTCCTACAGCTTGTTTTTCTTTCTCAAGATTGCTTTGGCTATTTGGGGTGTTTTGTGGTCCAATATGAATTTTAGAATTTTTTTCTATTTCTATAAAGAATGACATTGATATTTTGATAAGGATTGCATTAAATAACTTTGGGTAGCATGGACATTTTGACAATATTAATTCTTCCAATCCATGGACATGGAATATGTTTCCACTTATCTGTGTTTTCCTTAAATATGTCTTCATTAATGTCATAACATTGAGTATACAAATATTTTACCTCTTTGATTAAGCTTTTGGATAGGTATTTTATTCTTTTTGTTGCTATTATAAATGGGATTGTCTTTTCTTTTTGTGTAGTTTGCTTTTGTATATAGAAACACCACCAATTTTTGTATGTTGATTTTGTATTCTGTATTACTGAATGTATTCGTTCTGACAGGTTTTTTTTTTATTGAGTATGTAGGTTTTTCTACATTATGATCATGTAATCTTCAAACAGATAATTTTATTTTAATTTACAAAAGATTCTTTTTTAGACAACTTTTTCAATTAAACCTAAAAAAATCAAAAGCTATAAAATGGAAATGTGTTTTGAAAAATAATGAGCAAAATTCTCTAATAATACAGTTATTATACAATTTGGCATAGTGGTGATATGTATTATTATAATGAATATATAATTTTCAAAGTGTTGAGTTTGAAGTACAGTACTATAATAATTTGTACTATATGGACCTAATATGTACTCATTATAACATTGTGCTCACTAGTGACTGGAGACGTTAATGATTGTAAAACATGACATTTTGTGTAACTTAAATTCCTTATAAATACACACAAATAATTATATTTTAATTGTGTTTCATGTTAAGAATACATATAACTGTATATGGGAGTGTATGCAACTGTTGGACCTAACCTAGATGGGATATGGGGAATTTTTCCACCATAAAAGGACATTTCAGGTTAGATCTGAAGAATGGGTAGTATGCAGTCAGGCAAAAAATAAGGGGTAACATTGTTTTAGGCGGAAGAAACTGTATATGCATCCAGTGTGGGGGAGCACACAATCAAAGTGTTTAAATCAGTAAATTCAGGGGAACTTTTTGCATTATTTGCAGCTTTGGAAAAGCTAGTTGGAGCTTTAGAATAAAGAGGCAGGAAAATAAAACAAGAGTGAGAGAGACAGAGAGAAGAGGGAAACTAGAATTATGGAATGGTTCACATTCTTTCAACTGTAAGAGTGAGAATAGTCAAGAATACACAGTAAATCTGATGTGTAGGTAAAGACCTTGGTCAAAGCTATATTTTACTCACTCTCATTCCAGGAACCCTCCTCATGTGATCTCCCACCTTATGGAAAGGCATTATAGTGAGGAAATCACACACACGTGTGCACATAAAACACACAGGTGAAGTAAACAATAATTAGGAGCAGGACCACATAGATCCAATCAGTTCCACTTTGTGGGCAAATCTGGAGAGGGATGGGTGGGGAGGACATGCCATCACAAAGAATGATGTCCGGAAAGGGAAGATTATGTCTTATGTGTGAAAGGATGATCTTGGTAGTTACTGTCACAGTTACTCTCTTCAAATCAATGAAAGTAATGCGTTATATAGTTGCCAAGCCATGCTGTTTCCAGAGGCTAAATAAAGATTCTCATTTCCGGAAAACTTGAATGCTCAATTGTTTGTTGCATTGTGTGCCAGTTCAGTGCAATCTGGGGCCACAGAGGGAAAAATGCATTAAGCGAAGGTAGTAGATTAGAGATAGATTTAAAAGTTTCACTTCACGAGACCGAGGGAAGAAAAAAAGAATGTTCTGTTATTTTTAATTGTGTAAATCAAGATATTCTAAGTTTACTTGGGTAAAAGCACGGCAAAGGATTCTTTGCTGACATGTTTATGTCTGACTTGGGGAAGCAGGATATTCTGCTTCAGGATAATGGAATCTCTACTACCTGCAACACAAGACTTTCCTGGTTGCTGTAGCACTGGGGAGACAGCTAGAATGTCCCACGCTGCTTCTCCCTTGCTTGGGCCTGGATTTGACGCTCCTCCTCTTTGCCTATATCCCGTTGGTCAGAACGATTTTCATGAACCCACTTAACAGCAAAATGGAAGTGTAGGAGAGAAGGTAGAATTTTAGTAAGCACTGTGGTGTCTACTTTGGTGCTATAAGCCTTTCTTTGTCGTATGCTTTAAAAATTCCCAACACACTTTTAGTTCACTTTGCCATATGTTTTGTTTTAAGCCATGTGCTCTGAAAATTTTCTGATAAGGTGTATGTAAAATAACTGACTTCAAAAGTGACATAAATTAATAAACTTCAAGCCAAGTGAAAAAATTGACCATTATCATCAAAGAAAATTAACTTTTTTTCTGATATATTAGAAAATTAGGATGCTGGAAAAATGGTAAAATTATTAACAGAAAGTCTTTTTTCTTGTTTTTGAAATATTAGAAATATTAACATTATATACTTTTAAAGAACTTATATAAAATTATAAAAATTATACAGCCTGGCTTAGTTTCCTAAGCATTTTAGAAGAGTAGTAAATTCCTAAAAATAATAATCTGGGCCTTTAATACAGAAATAAATCTACATGTAATTTATATGTTGCACTTAGGGAAAAAAACTTTTATTTTTTTTTAGAAACTCAGCCAATTCTTGATTCCTAATTCTATATTAAGATATATTAGAAGAGAACAAACATATATGCCAGGTGGAAAAATAATTAAAAATCAAATAACTCCTGTTGGGGTTACTATTTCAACTTTAATATTTTCAATAATTATTGTGAAGGACACTTAGGATGACATATACCACATATTTTCTCAAAAGTATTATAAATGTTAATTTAAAATATTGCAAATAATCATTAAAAATACTGCTAATTATATTTAAACACATTGTCACATGGCAGCAGAGTAAAGCCACAGATCATGGAGTGTGCTTGCTAACAGAGTTTTAAAGAGTTTTTCCACATCTTAGACATATATCAAAGTAAGAAGTAAGAAAGTTGTTAGCTGCCATTTAGGGAGGAGGAAAAAGCCCAAGGCAGCTATAACAGGAGGTAGTCATGGGACTGGAACTCATATTCAAATTCTACATGATGCATAACTGCTGCCTGCCTGGGTAACCAAGACAAAGCAGGAAATTACCACACAAGAAAATTCCTCAGTGCCTGCAGACGTGCAATTATTCATAAGATTTCTCAGAATGTGTCTTGCTATATGCTTTTGCTTATTGAGTGAATGCATTTTGATTCCCAAATCAGGAACTAGAACTTGCTTTTCCCATGTGTATAGCTTAAATAGCATTTTTTAAAAAGTACATCAATGATTGAGACAAACACCAGCAGTCAGCTAGAGAACACAGAGATAGAACTGGACAGGCCACGTAAATAGGAAAACTAATCCCTAGTAATGAGCAAACCCCAAGGGTGCAAATCTTCATGGAAAACTGGAGAGAAACAAAGTCCCATAAACCACACAATTCCAAAACATTCTCTATTTGATCTGACCTTTGAGAAATTTCAAGAAAATTTGCAGCTTTACAATGGATAATGCTCATGACTCAGAAGATTAGTATCCCATGGTAGACATGGTTGGGACGCTCTGACTGATCAGAAAATGATCAGTAGAACTGAACCCACACAGTCTGAGAAGGAGAAGACAGACAGAAGGAGAGGGAAAGAAAGACAGGGACAGAAGCACAGAGAGAGAAAGTCAGATCTAATGACAAAATAAATCCAGTTAGACATCTCTGGCTAAAGGCTTCACCTACCATTCTTAATTTGGGCAGAAAACTTAGTGAATATTGCTGGTAGAGTAAGCAAGCAGCACCCTTTACACAGCACTGACTTAAATAGCTTATCCATCCAACTGTTCTACATGTCACTTCAAATTTAAATTTTAAGGTTTAAAATCATTAAAAAAAAACAAACAGGTTTTAAGCAGTTGATATACACTTTTTATAAGAACAACTAAAACACATTTCCAGTCCCTAAGGGAATAGTAACTTTCTGACAGAGGCAAATCCTTCATAAGTCACTATAACACATGCATGTGACATGCATATATACTACATGTATGTAGTATAAATTGCATACATATAATACACAAATACGTGCACACATACTTCATAAGTACATGAATTTCTATGTGAGAATACAAGAAGAATTTAAGACAAGAATCAGCTATTTCTGCCCAAAGATGTGGAGTGGACATACATATGTGTGCCTGTGTGTACAAGTGTGCATACCTGAGTGTGTTAAGACAGATGTCAAAGAGGAGAGAGTATTTAAAGTAAATTCTGAAACATAAGGGAGATTTCAGCTGGAGGTAAAGAAGGAAGGAACAGCTGGGTCTGAGGAAACAGTCTGAGGATGCTGGGAAAGGCCAATCACATCAGCAGAATTCAGAACAGCGTGCTCTGGTCAGGTCACCCTGTGAGGGGGCCTGGTGTGTTGAAGTTCGCTTGGAACTGGAGTCCAGTGTGCCTGGAATGCCATGTTTAAAGATTTCGGATCACAGCAAAATAGTTTCCATGCAGGGATGGTCAGTGAGGGCAGATCTTGCTAGAAGTCACAGGGCAGGAGGAACAAGGGGAGTCCCACTGGGCGGTTGGGAGGTTCCCAGAAATTCAAGAGATGTGATGGGGGAGAAAGTAAACATTATCAGGAGGTGAGGGAATGGAGGTAGGAGTTTACACAGAAGGATAAGTGCCATCTAAGAAGCTCACATGGTTGAAAAAGTTAATTTAGGAATTTTTAAAATTACAAAATAATTTCCTTGCCACATGAATTGTATGTTTACTTTAAAAAGAAAGCTTAATCTATATATCCTATTAATGTATCAAGGATACATTAGTAACTTTGTTAAGTTATATAAGATCCTTCTTCAATGCATTAACACAGTGTCTGCAGGCTGTGAGGTTTAAGGTGTATAGAATCCTAAAAGAGACACATAATTATAAAAGATTCTGTTCCATGTATTTTTTTATAAATGTGTCAATGTAGTTTTCAGGAAGGCTTCATGGAAGAGCTCTTCACTTTGCCAGAAGCGTAAGAATGATTTTTCTTTGATAAATGGAGTCATTATTTTCCCTTTAGCAGGTAGGTTTTTTTTTTTTTTTTTTTTTTTTTTAAGTAAAATCCTGAGTATCTGGTAATATTGTATTTTGAATGCCAAGGTTTGATAAGGAAAGGAGAAAGTTTTGGGAATAGCTGAAATCAGTAGGGAAACAGACAAGTAAGTGTGTGTGATTGATGCCAATTTGCCAGGACCTTGGCGGCATAAAACTGCCTCTACCATCTCCACACTTGTGAGGAGCTCAGCAGGTACCCTCTCAGCTGCGTGTTGGGCCCAAATATCGAGTCATCTCTAAAGACAAAGTGACATTTCTTTCCTTATGTTAGCCTCTTGGATTTTATAGTATGCGGTATGATAAGAATAATGATTTGTGGGACAAGAAGTAAGTGAAAATGTTAAATTGAGTGGAGGTTTATGACAGACAAAAACAAAGACAAAACAAAAATGTGACAGTACAATCTATACTGTTTAGAGAAAATGAGGTAAGACTATTCAGTAGATGGTATGTGAAACGTAGGAAATTTCATTATCTAATTTCATACCTTTAATTCCCTTCTGGATCAAATTTTTCAGAACTTAATCATTGTCACAAAATTATTCCTCTAAACATCTGTTTAATAGTGAATTTTAATACCATTTTCTCAATCTTTCCTTGGGGGAAATGTAAATAACCAGTTGGACACCAGTCCCAGAATGATTTATGCTTCAAGCCTGAGACGATTAAAAGTCATCACTCTGCCATCTTTAATTTTGATAATGAAAGCTGAGCAATTTCGAATCCTTAGAACTTTTTTCATGTTCTATAAAACTGCAAATATAATGAGTGAGTTACCTCTGGCGCAAACTTACAGTGCACTTTAAAAATATGATTGTATGTGCAATTTAAGATATTATGCTCAGTTTTACCTTTAAATGAAGGCTTACAGTTAGCCTTCTTGAGTATATTTTTGGCATTCTTAATTCCAGATAGTGATGTCCAAATAGAAAGATATATTTTGGACCTTTAAATTCATCTCATTAAAATTCACATTGGAACCTATTGGGATGTTCCAATAAGTAAAGAACTTAGTCCACGCTTCATTTCTAAGAAAGATGATTATAACAGTATAATGCATAGCAGTGTGAACGGCCCTGCAGAGTAAACAAGGGTGATGCTGGTTTTACCCACCTTGCTCTTAGAGTCACCCTCTCAATAGTAATCTATCATATGGAACAGGTAATCCACAAATGTCAGACTCTTTGTATCCGAACAACCAGATTTTAATAACTGTTGTCTTGTAAGCACCGAAAATAAAAGCATGTATTTAGAGTCAAGTAATCCAGAACTTGAATTTTAAAAGATGTTTACAAGGAAAAAATTGTACTGAAATCGCCAAGGCACTTTTGTAGAAGAGAAAAATATATCTTAAAGAAATTAGCATGCCTATATTAGAAAGTATAATACCTCTACATTTAGATTTGCCTATAATAAAATTTGACAGGGGATATACACAGGGGTACTCAATATGTCATTTGGTTTATCTTTTACTTTAAAAGTTCTTTATTCCTCCTAGTAAGACATATTTTCTTATCAAAATTATATTCTCTTAACTTTCTCAATACAATTCTTATCCAGTGCAGGGAATAAACACTTCACATTTTTCTTAGTCACTTTACCTAACTATCCTCATAAAGAGTACATAGGTGCTCACATGTATCTCAGTTCTGTTAAGTCACATTTACCTCTAATAAAGACTTTAGCAGGTTAAAGAACTGCAGTTACATTCTACATTGAAGAGTACTCCCTTAATTCCACCATTGGCTGTATTGCTCAAGATATTTCCAATATTTCAAAAATTGCCCCTTGTGGTTATGAAATGATTTATAAAATTAATAATAAACCTTAATTTTTAATTCTTGTTTAAATTACATTACCAAGATATCAGTGTCACAGCACAGCGTACAATTACATTAATTCAAAATTTTCTACCTTTTGTTGTTGTTCTATAAATGTCTTTGCTTTGTCAAAATCTCCTTTAGAAATCCAAAATATATAGTTTTAAGAGAAGCTGTTTTGATTAAAGGAGGATGAGGAACTTGTGTCCAACAAAATACCCCCCTCTCCTGACCCCTTGTATTGCAGACATTCACTAAGGAACTCTAGATAGCCCCAAAATAGAGCCTGAAAATCACCAAATAATGGATTAGCAACATAAAACTTAATTAATTAAATATTGAATTTTTCTTCCAGAAACATATTTTAGTAAGAGGCAAATTCATATTAGGTACTTATTAAATCTTTTAGCATTTTGTCTTGTAAATGAAGTATGAAATAAAAGTAAGCTTCTATTTTAGCTCTTGGAACAATAATTATACTAAGACTCTCATATGTTTTAGTTTTATTAAAATCTCCCTTTAATAAAATATTTTTCTAGGTATCACACATTCATCATTGAAATATAATATACAATATAGTCATGTGATTTCATAGTCTCATATGATAGATAAGCTTAATATTATGAAAATATGTTTAAAATTATCCTTTCATTATGAGAAAGTACCTGATAATATTTTCACTCCAAACAATACATTAAAAACTGTAATTGAAATAATAACACTAAATTTCATTATATTATTTACTTTTTTCTGTAATAAAATTATTTTTATATCACTCTCACTCTAAATTCTTTACATAAAGAAAGAATTGTTTATTATTTCTCGCATTATCAATTTTTTTTATAAACATACATTCATGAATCAAGAATTATTGAAGCAAGTCCTAAATTCCTTCAGTCATCCATGAAAATGAGCCAGTCTGTTCATTTCCTTTGTTCATTCATTTTAATAAATAATTGAACTTTGTCAGAGATGAATAAATTAGTAATAATCATTCAAAAGAGCTATAACCCTTGTAGATAATGAAAATAATCAAATCTAGTGGTTTATGTCACTGTTTATACATTTATTTCCCACTGTGAGCCATTTCATGTACTTACGTTTTGGAGCTCTTGAATTATTAAAGAAATGCTTTACTCAAACATTTATTAAAAAATTAGGGGCAATTTTTTTCTTTTTCCTGTTGGTCTTAAGACTATTTAAAATTTAAAATTTCAGTAAAGGAAATAGCAAAGGACCACATTCTGATTTTGTAAAATATTCTGTAAGAGCTGTGAATAGAAACATAAGATACAAATATAATTTAAATAAAATTATATTTTTATTAAAGATTAATAATGCACATACTTTGGAGACTAAGGGAAATAAAAGAGTGAAATCAAATATTATATATTTGATTATATATGTATATTATATGTATATAATATCTACAAGCCATTGGTGATAGGTTTATATATCCTTAACAAATACATTTCCAGATGTATATATACACACACGTACATGTATGTATCTTTCTACAGTGCTGAATTCTTAATATAAGTAGTATTTGTATGTATGTATATGTTTGCAAAAGATACATACATTATTCATGCTTTAGAAATATTTTGAAGTGGATTATAAAATAAGTACATATTAACTATAATATTCACATGAATATAATTTTATAGTAATTTGAAATACTTTTTTTATTGCCAGACTAGATCAGTAAATATAAATATTGAAAAGAAGTCCACATTGGAAAGTAGAAGATTAGCCTTAACATAGTACTTTCAAAGAGGAATAATTAACTTGAAACTATTTTGTAGACAGATTCTGACAGGAAAGTTTTGATCTTAAAGTTATTGACTCTTCAAACTTTTGTTTGAAAAATCTTTAATTGGTAAGGAGACATTCCAGCCCTTTGCTGTGCCTTACATTGCACAATCAACTCTAAGGAATCCAGGCTAAAATCTTATATATAGTGACTATAAATATCATTTAATCCAGTCACTCCACCTCAAAACTGCAGTTATCTGGGACTGGATAATTCTTTCTTGCGTGGGGCTGTCCTTTGCAGTGTAGAACTTTTAGCAGTATCCCTGGCACCTGCCTGCTAAAGGTATCTCCACCCTGTCCCTGTCCTTTTGTGATACCAAAATTGTCCTCAGACATCGCCAAATATCCCATGGGGGCAAAATTGTTCCAGTAGAGTACGATTGATCTAAAACAAGCTCCTTACTGTCCAAGTGGTAGGACTGTAATGCGGAGATAGATATCAAGTGAGTTATTTCAGTTCACACAGCTAATTAGAGGCTGAGGAGTGAGCAGAGACAGCTGGAATTCCTCCTTTGCTGTCCTTTTCTCTGTTTGGCATGGATGGCTGAAATACAGCTCTGACTCACCTTTAATACGAATGCAAGATCAAGAAGGTTTCTGTCCCCATTTCTCCTTTCTGCAGTCTGAAATCATATTTTTCGTAAGATATTAACAATCCATCAAAATCCCCTTTTGTGTAAAACACAAAACCAAACAATATATTTTCCACTTACGTGGTTGACTATGAATAGAAGTGCACTTGTATTTTAAAGGTAAATAACTCAATTATTTAAAGACAAGACTAGTGAGGTCCAATTGCATTAATTGCTTTATTAATACAGTGACCACTTAACGCCATTACAGTGGTTTCACGTTATGAATAAATCAGTGGTTGATTTGTTAGCAGTTGAGGCTTTTCACTTCTTTGTGTAGTTATTCATTTTAAAATGTGCAGAGATTAATGCAAATAGGACTCCAAAACTATTCACATGAAATGACAGAGAATTAAAGATGCTTTGTAGCTGAACGTTGGATCAGACTTGATTTTTCTTTTGGTTTTTGCATCCTTTAGGTGACTGTGACATAACAGACAAATACCATTTAGTAACAACAACAAAAAAATAATAATTCATATGAAGAAGTAGAGTGCTTGTCTAACTGAAAATATAACATAAATATATAATTAATGCAAATTACACCCTGGATTTTTGTATTTAATACTCCTGTGTAGAATTGCTTTTATGACAGATTAGTTTCAGAGAAAAACAATATTAAAATAATATTAATATTATTATATTAATATTAAAATAAATGGACTTGAGTCTCTCCATTTGGAGTATTTCAATACAGATTTTCTTCTGGAGAAGCAGGAGAAAGTGAATGAATAGGATTGTGAGGAAGCATAGCATAACAATTAAAACAATCCCCTTTGAGTTAGAGATCTTGGATTCAAATTTCTTTTTTGTCACTTAAAAGCTAGGTAAAGTCAGTACCCCTTATTTTTTTTAAAACTCTAGCATAGGGGTCAATAATACAGTCATCTAGCCATTATTGTATTTAAATGAGGTAGTACATTATTGTCATATTAGCTATTATTATTAAACTATAGTTGGAATTTCCAACTATAAATAAATAGTCAACATTTTTACATAATTGCATCTTTCCAAAAAGCAAGAAGTGTTGCTTAACATAAAATAAAATAAAGCATAACATTTCTTAGACGTCTTTCTTCTCCACTTATTCTGGCTGTCATCTGTTTTCTTTGTATAGAAGTCTTCCAAACTATTTGGTTGTGATACTCTAAGAATGTAAAAATCACTCTGTTAGGAATAGCCTAAATGGATTTCCTTCTTTCTACAGAGTCATGGAGGTTGTGTTGGTGGTGCTGGGAGAGTGTGTTTTTATTTGTTGAGGGTGGGGAAAGAACATTTTTATTTTTGTTTTCAATGATAGGAAAGTATCATTTTGCTCTTTCAATTAAACATGAGACTACTTTCAACACATTTCCGTGGTAGAAGTTGGTGTGCAAAAATGAATACAGTTAACATAAGATTTGGTCTTTATTCTTTGAAATCTAAACTCACGAAGCCTCTATAAACAGAACTGAAGGAGAATTTATAAATTCATTGGACAATCTTAAAATTGAGTTTCTATTTATTAAGTTCCCTGTGGCGATTATTGGTGACTATGGCAATATCTTAATATGAGATAACATGAGATAACAGATATCCATGAGATAACAAAGTATTTGTACAAATAATATCACTTCATAGCTACTTTTCCATCAAAATATTGGTAAAAGATCAAGTATAGATTTTGAAATCCTTTTGAAAATATTACCAATAGGGAACATAGTGCATTAAAGGTCTTGATATACATAAGAACAGAAACATGATGGGTTTGTTTGGCTAATAAATGTATGTTTTTATTTTAACAGTTTTTTATCCTACTATTTTTGATAAATGATTTTAATGTTTACTAACTTTACTAATAAGAGCATAATATACATAAAGTATTTTGTCTAGGGTAATGTAATTATTATTTACTTGAATAAAAAATAATAATTTTGGCTAATAGTAGCAGCCCTAAGGGACCAAGCTCATTGGACTTACACAAAGTAATTAATATCCGTAATAACATTAGAGATTCCAGGAGTTGAGAAACGGCACGTTTTCCTCATGGAACTGGCACACGTGGCACTGCCAGTTGTTAATTATTATCTTTCCTTGGCAGATATTTCACTGTGACATTTTTGACATATACTAAGAATAATTCTGGCCAATGTAGTTGAAAGATCTATATTTATTACTACTATTTGAATATACAGAAGCAGAACAAACATGACCTTCACTTTTGTTTTAATAGATAAGTTCCAAGTAGATTCTGGTGAAACAATTGATATGAAATAAACCAGAGGTTTTCCTTTTATGTCATTTCTCCTGTATCACTTTTTTAAATCACATAACCTTAAAACTGCCCTTGCTCCAGTCGTAGTCTACATGAGCTACCTTTCTTTATATATAGTGAATGAAGGATGAGGTGGGAGAAATCAGTAGGTAAATGAAATATCATTGATTAGACACATAATGAAGTTGTAAAGAATCCCCACATCAATTTATATAGTCCTTTTGATTAGCTATTAATAACATATTAATTTCTAATTATGTTGAAAGATAATTCCTTAAGTGATCTGTTATTAAAAGTTTTTACTTTTTAAAAATTGGAAACAAAGTACCAAACTTACTTATTGCAACTGAATAGATTAAAATATATTAAATTATATTTAACCACAAAATTTATTAGTTGGCATGTTAATGCTTACAGGTTGAAATATTAGGGTATTAATATATTACCTGTAGTTCAGGCTTACCTCAGGATAAAAATGGTCTCTAATATCTCTATTGGGGAGAGACATGACACTTAAATCTTAAGTTGAAGTATTTAACACTATAAATTTCTGGTTAGCACATTAACTATATTAATTTGAAATAGGAGTTCTCTAATGTAATGGAATCAAGGTTAAATTTGTATCCAATTATGAACTAGACCTTTTTGGCTGAACTGTGTTCCATTTAGCTGTATTTTTATACAGAGCAAAGGCATTCAAACAACAGAACAGTGTAAGATATTATTTGATTGCTAAATGCTTGCTTCAAAGAACAGAATGTGAAGACTATTTAGAAATGTTATTTGTTTATTTTTTTTCCTACCACTATATGGTTTCATTTAAAAAAAAAAAAATAGAATTAGCCTTTCAATGAAAAAAGGATTTCTTAACACTCATTACCCTAAATATCATGAGTCTCTTAATGACTTTTATAATTTTTCTATAAATTCCATTGGACTCAGACTAGTAGTTATTAGATCTAATGAGTTATTTTTGGATACAAAATCTTTAATAAGTGCATCCTCAGCAATATTTTAAAGAACTGCATTGATCATGTACTTAATATTTATAGTTGGTTTCCTTTGGGTCTAACTAATTTTTATTTTATACCAATCTCTTTCCCAAATAGAATATTTGAAGTCTTAATACATACATTCCATATGGCTTAGTTAATATTGGAATTTACTTGTTGACTTTAGAATAATCTTCTACTGGGCTCTTCTTGAGGATACAGACCTTCTTGTGTGATTGATTCTCCAGTACCTAATAACATCTTATGCCTGTGAAGTGAAGTCGTTCAATTAATTATATTCTAGCATATTATTTAGTAATATGTCATAGTGATGGCTATTCTTAATATTTGTGTAGTTGTGTGTATACCACTAAACCTTTTAATTTTATGTAGATTTACTTTTTTTAGTAAATTTTACATTCATGTGGAAAAATAACATACGTTACAAAAAAGTAGAGAGTGAGAAATTCTCTCTTCCTTGTCTCTTGACTATGCAGATCCTTTTCCAGGAGGCCAGAATCACTGCAGTTTCTGGTATATCTTTCCAGAGACATTATGAATATATGTATTAATTTTCTATGCAAACAGTAACATGCTGTTTTCCATTCCCTATTTTTTCCTGCTAAAATTGTACCTTGGAAAGCTTTTAATTTCAGTGCATATAAAGCTTCCTTATTCTTATTTCTAGGATGATTATAAGTTATATCTGCTTCTAGTTACTTGAAATGGACCTATTAATTTTTTTTCTAAGTACTTGCTGTATAGTCTGCTCAGGCTTTCATAACAAACACCACAGACTGGTATCTTAAACAATAGAAAGTTATTTTCCACAGTTGTAGAAACTGGGAAGTTCAAGATCAAGGTGCCAGATAATTCTGTTCCAGGTGAGGACTCTCTTCCTGGCTTGGAGACAGTTACCTCCTTATGATGTCCTCACATGTTGGAGAGAGAGCTCTGCGGTTTCCTCCTCCAATCTATTGGATTAGGGCCTCACCCTTATACCCTCATTTAACTTCTATCACTTTTTCACAGGCCCTATCTCTAAATATGGTCAAATTGGGGGTGAGAGCTTCAATATATGGATTTTGAAGGGACACAAACATTTAGTACATAATACTTCCTATGTTTAAGTAGATGAAGGAAGAAAACAAGAAAAGACATATAATCAAAAGAATAATGGCCAAAAAATTCTGATTAGTCAAGGTTGAGTTTGTCATTATTAGATGACTGCCATATTTGATAAAAATGTAATTCACTTAAATCAAGAGAAACTGAAGATATAAGTTTATTGTACTGAACTTATTCTTACATGGCTTTGGAACATTATTAGAACTAGAGACATACAAATAAATAGAGTTTTAATCTCCCAGCTAAATGCTGCATGACCAAAGGAAAACAGGAAATGTTGCAAACTCTATGCCTTTTTAATGGCAAGCACAGACAAGATGTAAGAAGATCCTATAGAAGATTAATTAAGTATTTATACTCTTAAATGTGTAATGAGGTTATATTGTTAGAAAAGCCAAATTAAATGTGTAGGAGTTAGTTCAATTTCTTAATCCTCAATGCCTATAGTAAAACAACCATAAAGACTAAATTATACATGTACTAGGAGCACACATATCAGATTTCAAGGGCTCACACAAACTTCTCTCCTCAGTGCATTGAAATAAATTGTCCATCATCTTATTAGCATCTACCAGAATAGCAGGTATGAGCTCCCAGAAGAAAAATGGAAATTTTTATATTTTATGGACACCATTTTTGAAATGCCTATTTATATACTTTGCCAATGTTTTTCTATAGAGTTTTATGTATAAAACTTAAAACTAATAGGGGATAAATAAATAAATAAATAAACATTTTAAATTTCTTTACGTCCCACACATATGACTAAACAAATAAAAATAAATATGATATATCCTCCTTCTTCTCCACTGGTCTAATGTGAGTAAAATGTATCTTCTACCAATTTGAGATGTCATTTAATTTTCTTTAGCTGTGCCATGATTTTTTAAATTTAATTTAAATTTAATTTTTTTTAAAGTATAGTTGACTTAGAATATTATATTAGTTATAGGTATACAACTTAGTGATTCAATATTTTTGTACATTACACATCATGCATAGTTCTTACGATATTATTGACTGTATTCCCTGTGCTGTACATTACATACCTGTGACACTTATTTTGTAACTGGTAGTTTGTACCTCTTAATCTCCTTCACCTATTTGGACCACCACAACCCCTCTAGCACCAACTACTTTGTTCTCTGTATTTGTGGGTTTGTTTCTGTTTTGTTATATTTATTTGTATCTTTTGTTTCTTAGGTTCCATATATAAGTGAACACATACAGTATTTTTCTTCCTCTGTTCTGATGTACTTCACTTGACATGATTCTAGGTCCACTCTTGTTGTCACAAATGACAATATTCCATTCTTTTTTATAGCTGAGTAATATTCAATTGTACAGTTGACCCTTGAACAACATGGGTTTGAACTGTGTGAGTCCACTTATATGTGGTTTTTTTCAATAGTAAATATTACAGTACAACACAGTCCATGCTTGGTTTAGTCTTTGGACTAAATTTTACCAATTTACATTCCCATCAACATTGCATGAGATTTCCCTTTTCTTTACATCCTCTCCAACACTTGTCATTTCTTGTCTTTTTGATGATAGCCATTCTGAGAGGTGTGAGGTGATATTTCATTGTGGTTTCCATTTGCGTTTCCCTGATGATTAGTGATGTTGAGCATTTTATCATGTACCTGTTAGCCATCCTTCTATGAAAAAATGCCTGTTTAGGTTTTTTGCCCATGTTTTAGTTGCCACGATTTTTATATATTGACACAACAGTATTGTTTTATTATTCTTTTTGTTTACTGTGTTTTTTAGAAAAGATATCTTTCTGTTTAGAACCAAGATATAGACTTTAAAAGATTTTTAACATACTGCATTTTACATGATGCATTTAATTTACTACAAATTAAATGTGAAAGACTTCTATATCATTTTTTATCTGTTTGGATACACTGTTGTCCCAGCATGATTTATTGAATACTCTATAATTTTCTTACTGATATATGCTGCCATATTTGTTCAATAGCTGAGCTCTGTATTCTGTTTCATTAGTTTTTTAAAAAGAACCCCCTGGAGTAACATTACAATATCTTACAAACACGGCTTTTTTGTTTTGATATTTGCTAGGGTAAATTTCCCTTTTCCATCTTAGGTAATGTTCTTTTAAAAAATCACTAATTTTTTCTAACCTTGAGATTTTGCCTTTCTATATGTATTTCATTATATGATTTTTAACTTCTACAACATGCTTATTGAAAATTTCATTGGAATTTATTATAATCTACCTATCAATTTATGGAGAATATTCAATATATTGAGTCTTCCCATCTATTAGTATGCATATGTTCTCATTAATTTGGATCTTCTTTACTGTTTACCATAGTTTCTTTTTTATTTTTTCAAAAACTTCGTGTGTATATTTGTATTTACACATTTTTCTAAAGAGTATTTGAAAATTTGCACTATCCAAGTACTCTTGATGTTTAGAAAAGCAATTGGTCTTAGCATATTGAATTGTTATCAAGAATTCTAGTTAAATTATTTTAATTATAATATTATATATGTTCTTTCTTGATATTTTATATACAGAATCATATCATCTACTTACTTTCTTGATAGTTCTCAGAACTTTTTTTCTCTCATTCCTTTTATCATAAAACAAAATTTTGAATTGAAGTGATGATCGCAGTTTCTCTTGTATTATTCCTGATTTAATGTTATCAATGTTACCATTTACAAATGTTTCACCATTAAAATTGATACTGCTATTGGATTCTTGCAGATAACCTTTACCCAGTTAAGGGATTTCCTTTCTGTTCACAAATTACATTATATATATATATATATATATCAGTATTTATAAGTAAATTAGTTTTAAATTTTATTATACTGTTTTTAGGTTCTTTTAGAATCAAGTTTATAGAAGCTTTATAAAATGAGTTAAGGCAAGAGTGAGGTCAGCGTCGTGGTATAGTGAGGTACTCCCTTTGTCTCTCCCCTTCAACCTACAACCAGTAAAACACCCACAGTGCAGAAAAGGTGCATCTGCCCAACATCAGGACCTGGGGAATTCCATACTTCTCCACATCTAAAGGTGGGTGGACTGGAATATGTTGAAAGGTAGAAACAAGGAAATAGCTGAGGTGGTGCCTGCAATCCTGGCCCTCTGGCTGCAGCAGCTGAACTCACAGATCCAAAGAACCCAGGAGTGGTAGGGAAGGCAGTGCAGCCAACTCTAGCCTCCTGGCAATGGTGACACCCATGGCCACAAGTAAATGCTCAGCAGCAGTGGAGCCTCGGACTCTGCCCATCAGCCACTGAGGCATCCACAGTTCAGTTCCCCACCCCCTCCACCCCCTTCAGCGGAGCCTGTGAAACTTACAGAACCATACACAGTAGAGGGTCCCTCATGACCATGGCTTTTTCCTAACCCTCTTCCTCCCCCTGCCAGGGAACTGGAACTTGTAACTCAGGGGATCATGGACTTAACGGAAGAGCCCACAATACCAGTGCCTCAGGCAGTAGCAGCAGCAAGGCACTAGTGACCCCTGAGGCACAGGCAGTGATAACTAGGGCATGGGAACAACACCTTTGAGAAGCAGTGAAGGGTGTAACACAAGGACTCTCAAATATTAAACCAGAGGTAATTAAGCAAAAGAAACCAAACACTCGTGCTATCTCACCACCTACTGGCAAGCAAAAGAAAAGCCTCTAATTTCTAATATGTTGAATCCTTAGAATCAATCAAAAGGTGTTCATTACTTCAAATATGCCAGGAACAACTCATCAAACACCATAAAGAACCACATAACATGGTACCACAAAAAGAAAATGACAGTGTTCCAGCAACCAAATTTAAAGTCATGGAATATTCAATCTAACTGATAGAGAATTCAAAACAGCTCTCAGGAAGAAACTCAATGAGCTACAATAAAACTCAGAAAGAGAGTTCAATGAGCTCAAAAACAAAATTCGTGAACAGAATGAATACTTTACCAAAGAGACTGAAACTTTAAAAATGAACCAAAGAACTCTGTAGGTGAACAACTCAATAAACAAGATAAAGAATGCATTACAAAACACTGGAAATAGAGCAGACCATATGGAAGAGAGAATTAGAGAGTTCAAAAATAGAAATCTAGAAATGATAAGGTAGAAGAGGAGAGAGAAATGAGATATAAAAAATAAGGAAATCCTATGAGAGTTATTCAACCCTTTCAGTGAGGGTGACATTAAGATAATGGGTATCCCAGATGGAGAGGAGAGGGAGAAGGGAGCAGAGAGTTTATTTAAATAAATAATAGCTGAGAAATTCCCAAACCTGGGGAAGGAACTGGATACACAAGTCCATGAATCTAAGAGAACCCCTAACTACTTCAATGCAAAAAGACTTTTTCTAAGACACATTAAAATGCTAAGACATATTAAAACTGTCAAAAGTCAATGACAAAGAAAGATTTTTAAAGGCAGCCAGGGGGAAAACGGTTACTAACCTGCAAAGGAACCCCAATTATACTATGGGCAGATGTCTCAGCAGAAACTCTACAGGCCAAGAGAGAGAGGGATGACATTCTCAAAATACTGAAAGATAAAAATTGTAAGCCAAGAATATTCTATCCAGCAAAGTTTTCCTTCAGACATGAAGGAAAAATAAAGACTTTCCCAAATAAACAAAAGCTGAGGGATTCATCAACATGAGACCCGTCTTATAAGAAATGTTGAAAGGAACTCTTCTACCTAAAATGAAAAGGCAAAAATACACAAAACTTTGAGGTAAAATTAGAAAATTGCAATTCTTTATCAGAATAAGTTTTTAAACAATTTATTAAAGTTTAAAAGGGGATAGCAGAAAAGTAACTATAGCTACATCATTTTGGTAACAAATCCAACATAGAAAGGAATAATTTGAGAAAACAAAAACACAAAAAGGGAAGAAGAAATGGATGGACCACATATAGGCAAATGAAGAAGAGATGCTAACAGAAGAAAAAGGACTATTTTATCTCTGAAATGTTTTATATAAACCTCATTCTCACCACAAAACATAAAAAATGGGAAAACTGAGAAAAAACATCATAGAAAACCACTAAACCAAAATAGCAGACAAAAACACAGGAATAATAAACAATGGAGATATTGAGCAGTCAGAAAACAAAAGATAAAATGCCAGTATAAGTCCTCATCTATCAACAATCACCCCTAAGTGTAAATGGATTGAATTTACCAAGCAGAGACACAGGGTGGCTTAGTGGATTAAAAAACAAGACATGCTTATATGCTGCCTCCAGGACACTCACCTCAGCTCTAAAGACTAACATAGGCTCAAAGTGAAGACATAGGGTATGATAAGCTAAGCAAATGGCAGCCAGAGAAAGTGGGTGTAGCCATACTTATGTCAGACAAAATAGATTTCAAGCCAAATAAATGTAAAAGAGACAAAAATGGACATCAGTTAATGGTTAGGGGACAATTCATCAAGAAGACTACACAATTACTAATATATTGCACATAACATAGGAGCATCAAAATATAGAAAGCAAATATTGATAGACTTAAAGGGAGAAATTGACACAACACAATAACAGTCAGGGAATTTAACACCCCACTTTCATCAATGGATAGACCCAGACCGAAGGTCAAGAACAGCAATCTTAAATGAAACATTAGACCAGAGATCAGATAGATTTGATAGATCTGTACAGAACATTCCACCTAAATGCAGCAGAATACATATTCTCTTTAAGTGCACATGGAACTTTCTCAAGGATAGATGATATAGTAGGACACAAAACAAATTTCAATGATATTCAGAAGACTGAAGTCATATCAAGCATCTTTTCTGATCGCTATGGTATGAAACTAGAAATCAACTACAAGAAAAAGGCTGGAAAAATTTCAAATATGTGGACACTAAACAAAACTCTACTGAACAACTATCAGGTCAAGCAAGAAATCAAAGGAGAAATAAAAAATTACCTGAAGACAAATGAAATAAGAATAAAGCAAACCACAACCTATGTGATACTGCAATATTAATACTGAGGGAGTTTACAGCAATACAGTCTTACTTCAAGAAACACAAAAAATCTCAAATAAACAATCTAACATCATACCTAAAGGAACTAGAGAAAGAAAAAACGGAGCCCAAAGTCAGTAGAAGAAAGGAAACAATAATGATCAGAGCAGAAATAAATGAAATAGAAACTAAAAATACAATAGAAAATACCAATCACACTAAGAGCTTGTTCTTTGATAAGATAAAAAATTGACAAACATTTAGTGAGACTCACTAAGAAAAAAGAGAAGGCTATGATAAATAAAATCAGAAATGAGAGAGGAGACATAACAATGGATACCACAGAAATACAAAGGATTTTAAGAGAATATTATGAACAAAATGGAAGTTCATGACACCAAGCATTGAATATTTACAATTTTAAGCTCCAAATCTAAGTGGGAATTGCCTTTTCTTGAAAAAGGAAATGCAAGATGACATCTCACTGCCATATACAGGATAAAAGCTGTGGGGAAATGCCAAAAAAGGCAACAAAGAACACATAGAAAATTAGTCCATTGTATAACAAACTCATTGCCTGGCAAGAGCAGCAGTTCAAATTTTTCAAAACTTATTGCAAGAAAACATATTCTTCTACAGAAATTAATCCTTAGGGTTCACTAATTAAGTCAAATCTTCTACATTGTTCTATGAACACTCAATCAAGATAATGGTAGTTAAATGTATTCCATAATCACACATTAAGAGCCTACTTTCAGGTAAGAATTGAAGGGTTATCAGGACTCTATAAATGGGTACAATGAAGTCTTCAGAGGTGATCAATCATTATAAAAAAGAACTTAATTTCATGTGGATCCTCTGGCATGCTTTTAAAGCAATAGCAAATTAGGCTACTGAAGCCCACATTTCTAGAATCAAATGTTGATTAATCTAAGAATGTGGAGATCTCCTAGTTTATAAAAGATGTTCATGCTAAAAATATCTTCTTTCTGTGTTAAAACTTTTATCACTGCCAGTATTAGAGATTATGGATCATCAAAACATAAATATTGTCAGTATCTAAAACTTAATATAAATAAGCCAGAGAGCCAATCATGATAATATAATGCTTATATTTTCTTTAGTTATAATTTTATTTTAGTAAATATAGATTATTTTAAAATAAAAAGTATTTTATATATTGGCTTATTCTTCCAAATTTATTTTCTCCATAAAATGTTATTTAAGTAATTCACATATTCTTATTTTTGTGGATGAGGATTCAAACTTTATTGTAAGGAGATATTACTATGTAATCATTGGACAACTGTAGGATAAACATAATCTAGGTGTCCATTATACTTACTATATTTAAATAATTCATAGTATTATTTTAAATATCACATGCAAAGACTAAACTGAAGACACAAATATATTATCTGAATAAAATAGTATTCTGCATTATATTCAAATTAACACTATTTTCAATAAAAGCTCTCAGATATTACAAATTTTCCTAATATATTTTAAGAAGAATACTATTTTCTGTCAATTTGTTCATTAGTTTCATCCCTCATCACTTAAGCCTTTTTACATAAGATAAAAGAATTTAAAATACTTATGACCCATTAGAGATTTTGATTAAGAATATTATTATCCTTGTATTTGTTCTCTATTTATTAAAATTTTTACATTAGAAATAATGATTATTCCATAGTGAGGAAATTTGGCACACTTAAGGAAAAGTGAAAAAGCAGAATAACGGTTGCAATTATGAGATATTGTACTTGATTTGGAAGAAAATAATTACCGCCTGTGATTTCTTGCTGAAATTGAAAAAAAATTTAATTTTAAAGCTTGACTTAAATTATGTATGTATATAATTTATATGTAATATATAAATATATATATATATAATTTACTATATATTAGCTTCTTCCTTGAAACAAAGATAACATAGATTTCACATATAGCATTGGATTATGAAACTTTACCATGGTGTTAATTCTGAATAGATGCCACTGAACTGATCTACATAAAGTATGATATTTTGGTATATTTGAGGTCCTAAAGACACTAATTGGGATAGCTGAGGCAGAGGTAGTCCCTCACAACAAAGGAGGCAATGCCACAAATGCAAATTTTGTTTTCCACTCTAAAATACAGAAATGGCTAACAATCCCAATAAATGGGTATCTGAAAATACTCTTATTTCCTGTTTTCATTAATAAAGCCTATATTTGAAGAAATTTCAGTGTTTTTTTTTTTTTTCCGAAAGTGATAACACTGTACTCTGTTAACATTCATTTGGTTATCTCTCTTTATAAAATATTCAATTTGATAACTTTTTAGGCACTTGGATATTAAAATAATATTTTTTTTCTGTCTTTAAGATACAGTCCTATTTGTTTTAAAACACCAATGTTGTATTTTATTAAAGGCTTTATTTATATGCCCCTTCAACTACCCCTTCAAGAGACTAGCAGTGATTTCTGTTGTTTGCATTGTTTTCTACACGTGTACTTCATTTCTCCTCTTCCTGAAGATATTCCATGTCTATACATGACGATGTTGTTCCACTTTTCATTACAGCTAATTCAGCTGATCATCTAGAGACACAGCTTAGTTCTGCCTCTGACAGGTCCCACAGGCCTGATGCATCCCAAGCATCTCCTCTAGTATTAAGTGCCATGTCACATACTGTTTGACCTACTATGTGGTCATTGTTGGCAGGCCTGTGTCTGCCATTCTTCCTTATCATTTGCAACTACAAATCTGGGGCCTAGAGAAATAGATGATATCTAACTTCTCTACCTCTTGAGAATCAGGAATTCAGTAATAAGTTTTTTGTCCTTTCTGGCTGGTCATATGACTTCTATCAAATGCCCTTTCTGGCAGCACTAGAGGAAGTCAGAAAACTTAGTGACCAAGATGTTCACCAGAACATTTCCTGTCACACTTGCTTCTTAACAGATACCCAACAATTTCTGAGTAAAACCGGAAGGGAGATATATACTGCTGGGTATGGAATAGATTTTAGAAAAGTGACCACAAAAGCCTCCACTTCATCTTTGTGCAATTACTGACATAATTTTTATTTCTACCTAATGAAAACCACACCGTCCAATGTTCTTATTTGTGGGGAAAGCAGTTGGTGGCAAAGGCACAGGATTTAAGGAAACACTTGCTCTTGGGTACAAGTACTTGTAGGGACCCCAGAGTCAGTGGGTACCCAAAAAGTAATGTACCAAGGGTGCAAAATTTAAAGGGGAGTGGCCACTCAAGTGCTGACCCTGCTCTTCCCTGAGCCTCCTGGAACTTTTCGCTCTGAGCAATTCACTTGCCTCACTGTAGTTCTTTCACTGTTCAATCTTTCCTTTGGCCTTTTGAGCTTACGTAATGTTGTTATAGATTCTTTTTAAAGTCTTAGCTGTTAATTCTACTGTGTTCATCTGTTCTTGGTTGTTTTCAATAGATTACTTTCATCCTTACTGTGGATATAATTTTGCTATTTCTTTGGATGATTGGTAATTTTTGATGGAATGCCAAGCATTGTGCATTTTACTTTGGCAGTTAATGGATTTTTTTTTTTTTTTAATCCCTATACGTATTACTGCGATTTGTTCTGAGGCACAGTTGAGCTAGTGGAAACAATTTGATCTACCCAGATATTGCTTTAAGCTTATCCAGGTGGTACTATGTAGTGGTTGGACTACAGAACAAAACCTTAGGTAATATCATATTAAGTGAAGAATTAGTGAATGTTTTCCAGCCAAGACTGAGAGAAACACAAGAATATCTGTTGTCATCACTTTTATTCAACATTGTACTGGGTGCACAGTGTAGTGCAATAAGAAAAATATTATTAAAATAGGAAATGATGAAGTAAAATTGTCTTTATTTGCACCTGAAATGATTGTTTAGTTAAAAATCAAGAGAAGTCTAGAAAATAACTTAGATACAGTAAATAAAATTGACACGATCACAAGATACAAAATTAATATGCAAAAATCTATTTTATTTCTACAGACAAGCAATGAA
Organism: Balaenoptera physalus; assembly: GCF_965194825.1. Taxonomy (NCBI): domain Eukaryota; kingdom Metazoa; phylum Chordata; class Mammalia; order Artiodactyla; family Balaenopteridae; genus Balaenoptera; species Balaenoptera physalus. The sequence goes on from NC_138888.1 coordinate 105,642,353, forward strand.
TCATTAGAAAATGAAATTTTAGAATTTACAATAACATTAAATGTAAAGTTGACACTCTAGGGTCATTAAAGAGTTTCTAAGTGTATAAATGTAATAGTGTTTACACCAACTGCCTTTGTTCTTAGATACTATAACAGATATTTGATGATAAGTTTATTAATTTTGTTTATCTAAACCATTACTTTAATTTCTTTTTGTTTTATCTATGTAATCAAATAAGATTTGGAGAGCATGCAAAAAATTTAGTTATATCAGTGTCAAGAAACAAAATACATAAGACTGAACGTACTGAAAAATTCTAAGTCCTCTTCCGTGAAAACTATATAACACTGCTTAGAGAAATTAAGGAAGATTTAAACTAATGTGGACATATTCCATGCATATGGATCGGAACACTCAAATTCTATAGACATCAACTCCCTACATTGATCTATATCGAGTCCCAATCTAAATTCCAAGACACTGCATTTTTAGACATTGAGAAACTAATTCTAAACTTATATGAGAAAGAAAAAGACTTGGAATAGTCATAAAATTTTTGAAAAATAATAGCAAAGTAGTAAGTCTTATACTCTCTAGTTTCAAGATTATTGTAATGGTCAGTTAATTTTTGACAAAGGTGTCAAGCTATTAAACAGTATTATAACTTTGTTAAATAGAGTCCTGTGGTATTGGAAAGTGAGATGTCATTCAAAAAAAGACCACAAAGGTAATTGAAGTAGAGAAGTTTATTACTCACAGGTCCTGGAGTTTGTACAAGGAAGGCCTCCAAGGGCCATATGGGAGATCAAGGCAGGGTGTAGGCAGAGAATGTGTAGCAGGACCTGGGGCACATGATTTTATTAGGGTCCACTGGTGAAGTGCTTTGGGGTTCCCAGGCTAAGTCCAGATGGGCTAATTCAAACCTAAAAGACCAGGCTTTGGTAAGCTTTCAGGGAGTCTTATCTAAGGAGCACACAAGGGGGATGCCCTGGTAGGTGGGGGAGACTGTTTAACACAAGGGACTTCGGGAAAGTCCTTTCAATAATTTATATTTACCTGTGATTCTGTGGGCTGTTTTCTAGGGCATGTGCTCATGGGAGGGGACGCTGTCAGTTCGAGATCCCTGCAATCCTCTTGGCCACACAAAATGGATGCCAAGGCAGCAATAATATAGAGCAGTTTAACTAAACTCTCAGCATGGGGAAAGGACACAGACACACACAGAGGTACATATACTTATCTTCAGTACTCTCTTGTCTTTTCTTCCAATGCTATACAGAGTTACACTGTATCTGCAAACTCTTCCCACATGTGATAAAATGTTTAGCTTGCTTTTGTTCCTCAACCAGCTTCTTTTCCTCTCTTTTTATAATTTTCTGAAATTTTATTTCTTAAATTTTACATTTTGATAATTTTGACAAATATTTTAAAAATATGACTTCAAAATGATAAACTTAAAAATATGACTTCATAAAAAATAAAAACAAAATTTTGCTCCTCAAAAGATACTGTTACTAAAACCCAAAGGCAAGCCAAAGATTGGGAGAATATATTTGCAGATATATCTTGGAGTTGATGACCCAAATATAAAGCTAAAATATTCCCATCATTTCTCATTTTATACACCTTGATATCAGTTTGCTGGAAATGTAAATTTGAGTTAGTAACCCTATTCTAAAGGCAGGAATTATCTAAAGTTCCATTCAGAAGAAAAAGATCTGATATGCAGCTATTCACAAAACCAGTCAGAAATCTAAATGTAGGGGACAAATATAGGCTTGTTAATGAAAGGCCAGTTTTGCTGATGGAGTATCTCTAGTGTATTAATGTGCCTTGAACTCCAGTTATCTCACAAAAGCAAAATTATTTCTCCCATTTATCATGCAAATTAAGAAACTGCTATTTCACAGAACTAAATATTGCCAAAGCACTTGTAATAACCACCTTTAGAATACAGGCTTTCAATCTGAGTCTTTAAAATGTTATCCAAGCAACCCTGTATGTTTTATTCTCAATTACATCATTACCATATGATGCAGAGTAAATCTCTCTCTCTCTCTCTCTCTCTCTCTCTCTCACACACACACACACACACACACACACACACACACACACACTCCACTGTCTATGCTGTAGAATTTTAAACTGACTTAAAGACAATCTAGTCATGACTGTGATAGGCACTGTGTCCAAGGATTCACGTATCATCTTCCCTGACTTTAAGTAACTCACATTCTAGGAAGATAAACAATAAATTTCAGGGTTGCTGCTATTCTCTATTCGTGTGTGTGTGTGCGTGTATATTTTTTTCCTGGACCATCTAGACAAACTACAGTCCATCCTCATTATTTGGAAGTTCCGTATTTGTAAATCCACCTACTTGCTAAAGTTTATTTGTAACCCCCAAATTAATGTTTGCGGTGCTTTCATGGTCATTTGCAGACATGCAGAACAACAAAAAAGTTGAGCAGCCCTGCATGCACGTTCCCAGCTGAAACTGAACAAGGTGATGCTCTGCCTTCCTGTTTCAGTTTTCATGCCAAGATGACCAGAGAGGGGAGGAGGGAAGTGGCATCTCTGTGTAGAGCAAGAAGCTCTGGTTGGGACCAGCTGGATGGATTATGAATCCAAGCCTTGGCTCTTGCCAGTGATGCAGCCTCATGGGAATTATGTAACATTTCTGAAACTCATTGTCTCTTTTGTAAAATAAGGAAATTAGAAAATAATAAGATGAATTGTTTTTAGGATTTATAATCTATAATCTATATTACTGTTATATATGAATGTAGATTTTATTGATCTCTATATATCTCTATCTACCTATCTAACCCCCCCAACTGTAAATTTCAGTATCTATTAATTCAGTGTTTGTAGCCGTTTTATAGAACATGCTATTGTGAGTATAAAGACTCAACTATATATGAATTACTGAATCTTTAAAATATATTCTCTCCAAAGTAAATTTCTTGTAGAATATACACAAAAAAGAAAGAATTATATGCAAAAATCTTCAATTACATTCTGGTAATCTATTAAATACATCCATATTAAAATAAAATGACTTTGATTTATTTCTGAGGCTTAAGTTTCAAGTGGCAATCTGAACAATAATATGAACAAAAAGGAAACAAAACAAATAGAACTGTATCTTACTTGAGACGTTATTTTTCAGCTTCCATTTCTAGATATATTAGATGAAAGAGTCCATCTCTGTTTATCTTCAAAGTTAATGGCCATTACTTGTTGACAGTTTTAACAAATTCACTTAGAAGGGCGGGACTAGATTGTTCTGTGACAGTATCAGCAGGAGTTCTCACTCCCAGCTCCAGCAATCTATAAACCCAGCATGAGAGATCATGATAAAATCAGTTGTGAAACTCATACAATGGGTGAAATAGGTAGTAAGTCTGCATTTTTCATGAATTTTGAGGGGAGAAGTGGCACAGCAGTTAATCACAGCATGATAACTTCAAAATGACTTGCTGATGAGTTTCAAAAACAGGCCCTAGTAAATCATTGAGGAGTGTGGAAAAACTATTTGCTAAGCATAATTTGGCATGTTTTCTGCATAGATCATTTATAAAGCATCATGCCTATTCATTGCCATTCTTAAGAAAGGTCTAAATCCTGCCTATTTGTTGCACACTTTATTTAGTTGGTAGAAAAAATGTTCAATAATCTCAACTATATATGCAGAGTTGGACAATAAAATACATCCTCTTAAGCCACTTTTACTTTTTCCCTAGAGGAAAACATCTATTTATTTTCCTTTTTTTTTTTTTTTTTTTTTTGATCCTAATATGATCAACATTTAGGAAAGAAAGTCTGAGGTACACAATATTATTCCTCTACCTCTTTTCCTGAGAAAACAAAAATAAATTAGCCATTTGTAAAACAAAAGCAGCTTGGAAGATGTGGCCACACAGAAATTAGCCTACCCAATCTTGACATTAAAGGATTGTGCTCAACATTTTTATTGTTGTCATTTATATTTTTCCAATGCAGAACATTACACAACTTTTGGGGTATCTTTTTTACTGAGCAAAATTCATTTAATTGGTTTCAAATCTAGACATTAACATACAACTTTACTGAGTCTGAAGCCACAGTAAATAAAAAAATCAAAATCAAACAAAATTATGTCTCCTAGAAACTTAAGTGAATGATCCCTTTGGGCTTGATAAGCAATGCTTCAGTAGCCTATTGGAAGACATGATGCTATCCTTTGGTCTTATATTATTTAAAATATTACATAATAGTTGTTAGCTACTTTTTTATACTAATTATAAACTTTAGATGGGATATTGCCTAATCCATACAAATATATTTAAGAAATATTTAGAATTTAAAATATTTATATTCCCTTTATTCTATTTACTACATGTTCCATTTACTAAATTCTCCATTCAGAACATGTAGAGTGCCTGGATGGATTAAAAATAAAAACAAGACCCATCCACATGCTTCCTATAAGAGAGTCACTTTGGATGTAAGCACCCAGACAGACTGAAGTTGAAAAGAAGGAAATATACATTGTATGCGAACGGAAATCAAAAGAAAGCTGGAGTAGTTATACTCATAACAGACAAGATAGACTTTAAAACGAAGACTGTAACAAAAGACAAAGAAGGACACTGCATAATGGAAAAGCTATCAATCCAACAAGATATAGCATTTGAAATAACTATGAACCCACCATAGGAGCAACTAAATATAGCAAATATTAACAAACATAGAGGGAGAAATCAACAGTAGCACAATATTAGTAGGGGACTTTACCACCCTAGTTACATCAGTGTACAGATCATCCAGACAGAAAATCAGTAAGGAAACATTGGCCTTAAATGACAAATTAGAGCAGATGGACTTAACAGATATATATAGAACATTTCCTCCCAAAGCAATAGAATATATATTCTTCTCCAGTACACATGTAACATTTTCTAGTTTAGATCATGTTAGGACACAAAACAAGTCTTAATAAATTTAAGAGGATCGAAATCATATCAAGTATGTTTTCCAATCATGGTGGTATGAAACTAGAGGTTAATTACATGAAGAAAACTGGAAAATTCATAAATATGTGGAGATTAAACAACATGCTACTGAACAACAAATGGGTCAAAGATGAAATCAAAAGATAAATAAAAAATACCTTGAGACAAACAAGAATGGAAATATAATATACCAAAATTTGTGGGATGCACTAAAGGAATTCTAAGAGGGACGTTTACAGTAAAAATGCCTACCTCGGAAGCAAGAAAAGTCTGAAATAAACAACCTAACTTTCCTCCTCAAGGAACTAGGAAAAGAAGGACAACTGAGGCCTGAAGTTAGAAGAAGGAATTAAATAAAAAAAGATTAGAGCAGAAATCATTGAAATAGAGACTAAAAAGACAGCAGAGGGGGCTTCCCTGGTGGTGCAGTGGTTGAGAGTCTGCCTGCCGATGCAGGGGACACGGGTTTGAGCCCGGGTCAGGGAAGATCCCACATGCCGCGGAGCAGCCGGGCCCGTGAGCCACAATTACTGAGCCTGTGCATCTGGAGCCTGTGTTCCGCAACAAGAGAGGCCGCGATAGTGAGAGGCCCACGCACCGCGATGAAGAGTGGCCCCTGCTTGCCACAACTAAGAGAAAGCCCTCGCACAGAAACGAAGACCCAACACAGCCATAAATAAATAAATAAAAATTTAAAAAAAAAGAATAATGCCTTATCTTTGAAAAAAAAAAGAAAAAAAAAAGACAACAGAGATGGTCAATGAAACTAAGAGCTGGTTCTCTGAAAAGATAAACAAAATTGACAAAGCTTTAGATAGACTCAAGAAAAAAAGAGAGAGAAAACTCAAATAAATGAAAATAGAAACAAAAAGATGTTACAACTGACACTACAGAAATACAAAGGTTTGTAAGCAACTGATATAAACAATTATATGCCAATAAAGTGAACTTCCTAAAAAAAATGGATAACCTCCTAGAAACATACTACCTACAAAGACTGAATCATGATAAAACAGAAAATCTGAACAGAGCCATTACTAGTAAAGCTATTGAGTAAGTAATCAAAAATCTCCCCCAAAGCAAAAGTCTAGGACCAGATGGCTTCATTGATGAAGTCTACCAATCATTCAAGAAAGAACTAACACCAGTACTTCTCAAAATCTGCCAAAACATAGGAAAGGAAAGAACTCTTCTAAATGAATTTTAGGAGGCCAGCATTACCCTTAAATCAAAACACGACAAGGATGCCACAAGAAAAGAAAATTACAGGCCAACATTCCTGATGAGCACAGATGCAAACATTCTCAACAAAATACTAGCAAACCAAATTTAAGAATACATTAAAAGATCATACACTGTGATATTTTTTTCATCCGTGAAATTTTTTCATGGCTGCAAAGATGGTTCAACATTTGCATACCAGTCAATGTGACACACCACATTAACAATATGAAGGATAAAATGGTTACCTCAATAGATGCAGAAAAAGCATTTGACAACATTCAACATCCATTTATGGTACAAACTCTCAACAAAGTGGGTATAGAGGGAACATAATAAAGGTCTCAAAATAATAAAGTCCATATATGACAAGTCCTCAGCTAACATCATACACAATGCTGAAAAAGTTGACAGCCTTCTCTATGAGAACAGGAACAAGACTCTCACCATTTCCATTCAACATAGTATGAAAGTCCTAGCCAAAGCAATTAGACACAAAAAAGAAATAAATAACATCCAAATTGGAAAGGAAGAAGTAAACTGTCACTATTTGCAGATGACATGATGTTATATGTAGAAATTCCTAAAGACTCCATTAAAAAACTGTTAGAACTAATAAACGAATTTAGTAAAATTGCAGGATACTACCATATTACCTAACAATTCCACTTTGGGGTATTTATTCAAAGAAAATGAAAACAGCAACTCAAAAAGATATATGCACTCCCATGTTCAGAGCAGATTTATGTACAACAGCCAAGATATGGAAATAACCTAAGTGTCCATCAATGGATGAATGCATAAAGAAATTGTGATGTGTGTGTATGTGTGTGCATATATATATACATATATATATATATACATACACACACACATACATACATATGTATGTATGTGTATATATATACATACACAAACAGTATGTATGGTAAATGGAAACATATATATATTTCTCATTCGTCTGCTTTCTTTTTTTTAACCTTAAATATTATTCAGCCATTAAAAAAATGTAAATCTTGCTATTTGCAAAACAAAAATGAATCTTGAGGGCATTATGGTAAGTGAAATAAGCCAGATAGAGCAAGACAAATAACATATGATCTCTCTTACATGTGGAATCTAAAAGTCAAAAACCAGAACAAAACCAAGCTCATAGATAAGGAGAACAGATTGGTGGTTGCCAGAGTGGTGGTGGTGGAGAAATAGATGAAAGGGTCAAAAGATTGAAAAGAAAAAAGAAAGAAAGCAGACAAATGAGAAATATATATATATATATATATATATATATACATATATATAGTTATAGTTGTATTATAGTTATATATATTAATTAACTTTATTATTTCGTTTGGTCTACCATTTTAGGAAATGTATGGTAAATCATTATTTAATCCTCGTTTTTGTGGTAAACAGTTTGTCAAACAAAATGCAGTTATCTGTCATTTTGAATGTTCTGTTCATTTCTAAATTAACTCTTTGGATATGATCTTTTAACATATTAAATCATAAAAGTTTAGAAAAGAAGAAAACTCTGGAATCATTATTTGTAATTTTTTTACTTTGCAGGTCATAAAATTTAGATCCCAACATCTTAAGTAGTTTCTTAAGATCATAGAGCTAGTGTATGATGACAACTAAAATCTACAGCTCATTTAAAAAATGTTCTGTTCTTTCTACTTTGACAACCTTAAATCATATTCACAATTTTAGGTGTTCTTTATTAATTAAATAAATTTCCATATACCCCATGTATACTATTTTCATGGACATCAATTTGAAAGTAGTATTTTCTTCAGAGAATATAAATTCATAATTAATTGTTTGAGATAGTTTTAATTTATTTACATATTTCAAAAAGAATTGGTGGTTTGTGAAGTATTATTGCAATTAAGTGATTTTTCTATAAGAAATACATTTGACCCACACAAGAAAATTTAGATGAAGATTTTAATCATTAAATTTAATAAAAAATTAAAATATAATTCATAATTTTCAAATATTTTTCTTCTATTAATACTCTTTAATTTGCCTATGTATTTAATGGATATTCTATTGAGTTTCTGAAATATAGTGTATTTTCCAAAAGAGATTACCACATTATTATTTTGACTCAATTGTATCCAGTGGTAAAATTAGTAATGAACTAGTGATATCTTTTTCACTGAATATTGGGTAATATTTTGTGATGAATGGAATATAGACTATACCAGGAAGTTGGAGACATAAATTCAAGTCCCTCTCATCAGCTGGGTCTTGTTATAGAAATGTTTGGACAAGTTACTCAAATTCTCCAGACAATAATTTCTTTATCAGTAAAATAAAGGAGGTGGATTAAAGGATATTTAAGTCTTTCCAGAACTAACATTTTAAGAATTCCATAATTGTTGCTGAAATAATGATAATACATGGTTCATTTGCTTAAAACTTATTCAGGCAAAGGAAGCAGTATCATTTTATTAAACTTGATGAAGCATCAATGATCAACGTCAGCTCCAAACCACCCACAGATATTATAATTGCCTTGGCAATCTCAGCCAATTAATATCACATTTTTACAAAATTAAGTATTTAAACTGTACTTCATGCAGAGGACTGTTAAAATCACAGCACATTTTATTTTTAACAGTTACCAAAGGAAACTTTTACAACTGATTATAGGAATGAATAACTTAATTAATATAGTATTCATTCCATCTCATTTCAGTCAGGCAAATTATGTGTAAGTCATATCTGCTAAGGGCAATCTGTTCCTTGAAATCCAAAATAAAATAAGCTCCAACTTCAATCCATATATATAGAGAAATTGAGGACCTCAACCAAATATCTCAGATAGTCTTTCTATGGGGATGTGACTGAGTATAGTGTACTTAGATCAACATTTCTACAGCTACTAAATTTGGGATATTGCTAATATTTCAGTTCCTTCAGTTATTTCATCCTTTCCATTCTACCTTTACATTTACTATTTTGGGCTGCAGAATGGACTATACCACATTAATTTACAAATGACAATTAAAATATACTACCTCTTCCTCTTTGAAGTCTTTGTCTATGACCCACACTCCAAGGGGTCATTTTTACTCTGCTATGGGATTTATTGTCCAGCTGTCTTATTCTCATTTGACATTTTCTCTTTTCTTGCTAGCTCACTTTCACATCTCCTGTTCATTTCTGATGTTCACTGAGAACTTTTTGCAAACAAAATATGTCAAAGAAATTATTTATTGAACAAAAATAGCTTCTTCCAGTGGAAATATAGTGGTCAGATACTAGACTAATAATTTTTTGGCTCCACTAAACATGCATACTTTAGATGGACATAATTATTCTTTGTATATTTTTGAAGGATTTAATTTGGCTCAGAAAAATATGAAAAGAAAAAAATTACAATAAGAAAATTAGGTGAGAAAACTAGGATGATATGAAGTATTTATGTAAAACTATTCTATTTTGCATGATTATTTTAAAAAACTTGGGAAATTACTTTCTGATGAAAAAGATATGACATGTTATATAAGATTCTGTTTACTAATGCTAGTTAAGTAAGATTTATGGTATGCATCAACACTTTCAAGATTACAAAAACATATATTTTAGTAGATTTAAAACAGAATTAGGGTAGAGGTCTTTGTTTTTACATCTCTAATCTCCATAAGCATTTTGAAAAACTATTTAAAACCTCACACATTTTAAGATGTCATCTAAAATTTATTATTTTAAATATTTGAAAGGTACTTAATTTCCAAAATATTATAAGTATTGATATTTTAAAATAAAACTGTTACATTACTTATTGAAAATATAAAAAAAAATACAACCACTTAATACATACCATCATCCATTTATAACAGCAAAACAAGGCACATAAACATGATACACCTACACCTGGGAGGTAACATCTGGATCAACAAGTGCATAAGAGACAATGAAGGTACGATTTCAGAGAGACTTTAGAAATAAACTGATAGAAATCACTGAGAGAAAGAATAAAATGGTGAATCAAGAAATCTCTTCAGTTAATTGAGAGCATTAAAGGTTTATTTGTGAATAGGACTAGTTTGCCTACACAAATTTTGGGTTACATACTGTGCAATGTTACTAGTACAATTTACAGGATCATATTGAATAGACAGTTGTAAATTATCTCTTTCTATGGATGACAATCTAGGCTTCCTGCCGACCGCAATTTGCCTGTAGGAAAATCCATGCAGTTGGAGACAAAAAGTCTGATCAGCACACATAGCAGGAAATAACACTGATGTTGTACGTCTTCCTCAAATATTTTGGTTAATATTTTCTGCAAGAGTCAATCCAACAGCAAAGATAACTTCTAATTTGAAGATATTTATTAATTATCTAAAGTAGCAACAATCAAAATAAGAGATAGCAGTAATATATAAAAGTGAGAAGGTTAACAGATATTTCAAGAAGAAACTTCAGGCTTAAATACTATGGCTTCTCGAATCTGACTGTACAGTAGAATTATTTGGAAGCTTTGAAAAGTACAGTTACAAGACTACACCTCAAAATCATAAATAACTCACTATGGGGGAAGTTACATGTAAAAGAATGAAATTAGAACATAATCCAATATCATATACGAAAATAAATTCAAGATGGATTAAAGACCTAAATGTAAGACTAGCAAACATAAAGCTCCTAGAGGAAAAATAGGCAGAACATTCTTTGACATAAATTGTCACAATGTTTTTTTTGGATCTGTCTCTAAAAGCAAGAATAAACAAATGGGACCTAATTAAACTTAAAAGCTTTTGCACAGCAAAGGAAACCATTGACAACATGGAAAGACAACCTACTGAATGGGATAAAATATTGCAAATTATACGACAGATAAGCCAAAATATATAAACAGCTCTTACAACTCAACATCAAAAAACAAACAAAACAATTTAAAAATGGGCAGAAAACCTGAATAGACCGGTATAAGTGATGTATGTATATATACAATGTAATATTACTTAGCCATAAAGAAGAATGAAATTTTGCCATTTGCAACAACATGGATGGTCTTGGAGAGTATTATGCTAAGTGAAATAAGTCAGACAAGAAAGAAAAATACTGTATTATATCACTTATATGTGGAATCTAAAAAACACAGCAACCTAGTGAACATAACAAAAAATCAGATTCACAGATGTAGAGAACAAATTAGTGGTTAGCTTGGGGAGAGGAAGTGAGGGCGGGCAATATAAGTGTAGGGGATTAAGAGATACAAACTATTATGTATAAAATAATCTACTAGGATATCTTGTACATCACAAGAAATAGAGCCAATATTTTATAATAATGATAAATGGAGTATAACCTTTAAAAATTGTGAATCACTGTTTCGTACACCTATAACTTATATAGTATTGCATATCAATTATACTTCAATAAAAAAAGAACTGAATATGGTACTTAAAATTATAAATATTCATTTTATATCCTTTGTCCTTAATGTTGTAAGTTTTCAGATTCTTGAGACTTGAAATGTGAAAGAGATAAAGAATTATAACTTTCAGATCATGGTGAACAGTATCCTCTATACAACGGGTAAAATTTTACTTAAATACACAGACTTTTAAACTATGGACACAAAGAAATGTCTAACTTTTTTTTGGTTACAGCAATGTATGCACATTATTAATTCTATGAATTTTGTGCTATTATCAGAAGTGTTGTGGTCATAAGTAATATTTTAGAATGAGTGACGCTGAATGCAGATTATTGTTTATCTGTCAATGTTTTTTGTAACTTTAGATATAATGTAGGATATTATCATTATAAATAATTTGATAAAACATAAAAATTGCATTCAAAAACAAAAAAATACATTCTTTCATGTCATTTGATAAAATGTCATTAAAGTGTTTGAAATATTTTAGTGAAACTGAAAGAATTTTTTAAATTTAAAAGATTCAAAGGATTGCATAATTCAAATCAATGTCAGTCCAAAGTCACAATCTAAAATGTACATCAAAAAATTAGACATAAAATGCTAAAAAATTAGACATAAAGTAATTTTGGTACCATAAATTCAAAAATTGGAAACCATTACTGGAAAAAAAGTATACAATTATTTTGTCTATCAAAGTATGTGGAGATATACTTCATAAAGTAATTAAAGATGGTTATTGAAATGGTAATTAATCAGTAAATTGCTCAAATGTATACTTTATTTAACTGTACAAAACCTACTAAAAACATAATACTCTTCTTTGGTCGATAGTCAAATGAGGTTGAGTTCTTCCTCAATTTGAGGATGAGACATTAAGGTGCAAAACTGAAAAGCTATATCTATGCACAAAATACCTTGCAGCCTAGTCTTGGAGGAAGATGTGGCCATTGTTTCATATCCACAGGAAAAATGATCCAGTAGTTCAATGGAAATCTATTGGGAGTGACTGGAAAGGGAAAATATTGGTTTTTTGGTTTTTTTTGTTTTTTTATATCTAGGCTTTTATTTATACTTCCTCCTTTCCACTTTATTTTACTTCATGTATTCTGAACTTTGATTAATATTAACTTTTGATGTTCCTTAACAGATTTTGATGAACTATGACATTTTTCAATTTGGAAAATCCTTAAAAATCATCCATTGTATCAAAATCTCTCTTGCTATAAATGAGGAAACTAGGATGTAGTGAAGTTGTGACTATTGAGGTGTTATGAAATGAAACACCTGGTATACTGATCTAGATTTGACATCTTCAGAGTTGTCTTCTATGTGTACTTTAAACACAGGCCAGCCTGATGCATTTTCAAGATGAATGACTAGTCAGTGCTTCTTGTCGTCCAGTAGAAGGGGAATCTCTTTGTCCCATTCTTCTCTGTGCTAAATCTGAAGTTATGTTTATTCTTGTTATGCTTTGGAACATCACCATTCCTCATAATGAGAACTGTTGTATCTATATGTTTTTAATGACTAAGCTCTCTTTGAATTGATTCCAGAGAGGTCTTGGTATACTGAAGCCAGAAGCATGAGATTTATTGTCACCACATATTGTTATTATAGCAAAATGTACTGTTTGTTTTTTGCTTTCATTATCCAAATCATCTTAAAATTCCTTAAATAAGTATACATAATATTAGACACAATTTAAAAACACTCTAAAGACTTACATGCATTAAGTTACACAGAATCCATTAAAAAATATGAGAATGGGTAAGATCAAAATTACAGTAGTCTCAAGTGATTTGTGTCATAAGTTAAGAAATATCAAGTAAAACTAGTGAGATGTTAAAAGGAAATTTTGATAGTATTGAAATGCATAATGCCCAAGAAACTAATATTATGAAGAATAGTTTCTAGAAAATAGTTTTTATTATAATATTACAATATAAAGATTTTCTCAATTAAAATTTGTTTCTTAGGAAAATGCACCTTGAACAAGTTACTCAATCTTCCTCAAAATTCTTTTTTGGTCTGTAAAATAGAAATGATAATGGACCTTGCTTGATTACAATGAGATGTCTCATGTAATATCACTATAAGAGGATTGACACATGTTAAACCTTCAAAATTCTCCCACATGCGTACACATGTGGACACATGTGTAGACACAAAATTAGCAACCCCCTTCCTCATATCAAATAGTGGAAGTGTAATGCAGATTTTAAGTGTCTAAGTATTGTAGGTTGGCACCAAAGAAGCAAAAATGGCAACTTTTTAAATATAAAGTTTTTTTCAGGTGAAAACTAAAGAAAATAGTTGAAGATTTAAATTAAAAAGTGTGCAGAAGGGCCATCGAGCAAAAGGTAGAACAGCATTGTCCAGTAGAAATATAATATTTCTTTTATATTAATCACAAAATGCAAGCCAGGTATATAATATTAAAGTTCTAGTAGCCTCATTAAGAAAAGTAAAAACAGATAAAATTAACTCTAATAATGTATTTGATGTAATCAATATATCAAAAATGTTTTCATTCCATTATTAATATTTCCCATTATTCTTTATTTTTATTATCTTCAGAATACTGTGTGTTCTTCACACTCAGAATACATCTCAAATTGAATGATGCCCAGCAGCCACGTGTCTCTTCATTGTTGTATCACACAGCTCAGATCTAGAGAGTTAACTTGATTCACAAAACTTAAAGAACTATGAAGCAGTTATTAATTTAATAAAAGTGGTAAGACATCACTATAACATTAATGTTTTAAGACTGAATGGAAAATATTTGAAGTAGCTTCTGTGGATAATTACAAGTTCAAAGTTTAATTACTTTATATTGTAATGCAGGTCCTTTTAATAAAAGTATTAAATGTAGTTTTAACTAAGGTGAAAATTAAATGTATAAACATTATTAATTTAAATGAATTATTTATGATATTGGGAAATATATTGATAATTAATATAAATTAATCTATTATAAAAGGATTTTACAAAATATAAAACCAAATAAAACATTTAAGCTATTATCAAGCATGACAAGAGAAGAGAAGAAATAAAACCTTAGGTGGTAAATTTACTTCTGATTACACCTTCAGGAATGTTATTTGGCAATTTATAAATCTATTAAAGTGAGATTGCTAGTGATGGTGTGTGAAATAAATTCAGTTTATTCCTTAAAGTAGAATGAATTAGTTTATTTCATGGTCATTTTTGGTGTACCATAAAGATAATGAAAACATAAATTTTACTATTCAGTCAGAAATCACTTTTAGTACTTTCGATTGATAGTAACTATAACCATCAAATTCTATTGTTGATGACTATCTTGGACTAGTGCTCTGAAATTTGCTTTGTACCAGTCTTCGGAATATAATTACACTAGGTGCAACTTGAATTTAATCTTTTATTTTTTTTGAAAAGTTACAAAGCAAATTCAATATTTTAAGACAAAGCAGAAATTGAAAACAAAATGTTAATGCATAAGTGTGCCAGTTAGAGAGTTTTAATGTGAAATATCTGCTGAGATCAGGACTGGCACCAGGCACAACTGGAATATTTCCGAGTTTGACGATGATGCTCTCGCGAATTGACTTTAATGTCTTCTGTTGCTTCCTACCTAGACATTACCTGCCATATTTAGCCTTTATACCATTTTATAAATCAGGAAACAGCCAACTATTACTTACTTGACAATCTTTCTGATGGGACATTACTATCTTACCTACGGACTTCATTCATTTGTCCAACAAATAACTGAGTATCAGCAATAGGCCAGAGGTGCCAGAGAGAAAGTGGTGAATAGGACAGAGAGGACAAAGGGAAAACAGTAATTACCAAGGAAGAAAGATGAGTAAATCGGCAAACATGGCAAAGTGTGACAAAAGTATGGAAGGTATAAAAGAGAGAGCATACCCTAAAGGCATTTACCCAAATAAGTGAGTTGGGGAAGGACTCCTAAGGAAAAGAGAACATCTTCTTGACTGATTATAAGTAGGCCAAGGTGATACTAGGTAGGTGACAAAGATATTTACTGAACACCCTGTGGATACTGAATTACTGGAAAACCTTTATAGGAGAAGAGAATGGTACCTTTCTGTCAAAGTATATCTCTCACAGGTTTTACATAGTTTGATAGACTTATATGGATATTTAATAACAATTTACTTTGCATAAGCTGAATATAAATATCAGTTTAAGATTTGGAGATTATCAGTTTCTTAAAAGAGGGAATGCCACCTGCACTAATCCATTGACAGAAATCAACTATAGAAAACTCAGCATAAATATCTCATAAATGCTCATTGTATTATATAGTATTTTAGAGAGATTTTTGTTAAGTTTTTTTGGTTTTTTGTTTCAACTTGCTTTTAAAAACAAGATTTCTAGGATGTAAATCTAATTAATAAAGAAACTAGGTTAATTTTTTATCAAATTGACAACAGCAAAAAATCTCAGTAGGTAAACTATTTCTTTTCATTAGTATGATTTCCCTCGATAGTTCAATATCATTCCAAGATGTAAATCATTGACTTCTCTCAGTTCATTTTAGACAGAAGCACTGACAATGGCCTAGCCTGGATTTTTGTTTTAGATGGTCTCCCATTAATCACTTTGTTTTCATGATTCTATGCAGTTTTAAAGTTTCTCTTCATAGAGCAAAACATTATGATCTATATCATACCCCAGAATAATATGTTGCCCTGGTCTTTTATTGCCTACAGTAGCTTTTCTAAACTGTGTCTGAATACTGACTCCCTTTCATGTTACTATATACCTTTCAGATGGATTTATTTATTAAAAAAATATATATCAGGTCATAATATTGGGAAGATATGACTATAGATGTGATTTTATATTTTTCTAATGATTCCTATTACAATGACTTCAGTAGAGCTGTGGACATATAGAAGCTTAAAAACAATGAGTTCATCTGCTGTCCCTTGCACTATACAAATTTAGATGAGATTCTAATTCCAAAACTACAGTCTCCAAAAGTGATGGTTTGAGTCAATTCTTTGTTTAAAACAAACCAAAAAATAGTTAAAATATATTTATTAATGCAACTTCCTCAAATATTTGACTTTATTTTCTTAAATATGTACCTCACAATTGAGTGGTCTTTGACTCTGATCAGTAGTCTGTGGCTCAGAACTCTTGGATATCCTATAACTCATGACTACAAATATTTAATAATTTTAGTTACTGCTTTTATTTTCAATCTTAGGTAAAATACAAAACAATTATATTAGTATCACCGCAGTTTGAGAGTAAATAAAACTAAAAATTTTTGAACCCCTTGTGGGAAGGATGTTAAGTTCCAATTTATATGACACCTACCCATCCTTGATTCTATTCTTCTGTTCTTAGTTGTTAAATTAAGTTGCCAGACATACGGCATCTCCATGTGATTAATGAATTTGAAAATTTCAGAAAATGTCTTCAGCATCATCTGTGTGTATGGTTTCTGGATAAATGCAAAAGTCTGCAAGCCTTCAGATGTTACTACTGCATCGATAGTCCATGTAGAGTTTGAAAAGAAAGTTGCAATTAGAGTAAAGTTATCTAAAATAATGTCTAATCAAGCCAATCTCTTTTTCATGTTAAGTATAACTATTAGATAATTTTAAAAAATCAGCTATCAAAATTGTTATAATGACAAGAGAACAATGTTAAATTCTTAAATGTATACTTAATGGAGTTCTCCTTCTAGTAATTAAGGATTCCTTTTGCTTAGGGCCACTGAAAATGTTCCCCAGCATGTAAAAACAATCTTTTTGAAGACAACAGAAGGTGGTGAAGCAGGGACATATTTGAGAGGCCCTGGAAGATAAGGAGATGGAGACCAGTCTGGAATCTGGATCCACCCTTGTCCGAGGTTGTTCCTGGTCAGGAAGATGTGGTAGAGTCAGAGCTACACTTTTGACCCTCTTAGGGGATAAACAGATCCAACTGTATAATTTAACGCTCAGTGCAAAATGAGAATATTGGGCCCCTGCTGAGATGAGGAAATCAGTCTTCCCTACCAGGAGCCCCTCTGCCTCACCCAGCCCTAGAGATTTCAAACCCAAGGCTATGAGTGTTTCCTACCTGTATGGGATGGGCCAGAAGCCTCACCTTCTCACTTGCCAAGTGCACAGTGGAGCTTTGAGCCTGGGACGGGAAGGTCGTCCCCTTGTCCCTCTCTGAGATTCCTGGGGCTGGTGCCTGAGCCCAACTCCACTGCACTCAAGAGCAGGCCCTGTAAATGGTGGAACACGGACCACCCTGAACAAGGCAACCCTGTCACTGCCCTGGGTGAGGGTGGCAGCCATTGAAGAACAGGGATGAGAAGGAAGGGGATGGGCAGTAAGAGTTCGCAGAAACAGTGGTCCAGAGAATCCTCCTGCGGGGGAGAGGCAGGATGAGCTGAAACACAAGTCCCCAGCATATTGTCTGTCTGTTATGCCAACAGGCTTCACAAAGCCCTAATTCAAAAAATAACATTTTTAAGAACTCCATGACTGATGACAGAGTGTTAAACTTCAAATACAAGCCCTTCTGTGTGGGGAGCCCTGAGTGACAGACTGCACTGGTCACAGCTCGTGAAGACAGCCAGGGAGTAAGGTAGATACAGTGTCTATAGGAACTCCTCAACTTTGCCTTTGTACCTCAGACTATAGTAAATGACTGCACAAGTGGTGGGTTGCGATGAAACTTTTTTTTTTACCAAAACTGACAAAGGCCCAGATTTGGTCTCAGGCTGCTGTTTGCCAAACACTGGTATAAAGTATGACAAAGTAAAGCAAATATATTTTAAAATATTTTATAATAGAAGCTCTCAGCATCTCCACCTCTCTCCATGGGCATTTTGTGATGTGGATTTACTTCTCTGAACTAGACTTAGTTAATACCTTCCCTCTTATAAAAGCATTAAGTCCAGGCTGTTATTGTAGGGTCTGTTGGTCCAGTAATATCTACTACAGAACATCAGGAGTACTTCCTTCCTCAGGCATAGAACTGGCTTTGTCTTTGAGCAGAGTTTAGAGGATTGACTGTGTATTTGTGTCCAGGAGATGATTATGAGGCAGGGCTGCACAGGGTTACTTTAATACTCAGGAAATCCTATATTATAGAGCAGTTGAAGAAAATTAAAGTGAGATTTGTGAGGAAAAGCAAAGATCTCTATCATCAGGTCCAAGCTGTCAAAAGTAGGATCATGGACAGGAGGTGGAGCCTGGAGCCTGGTATCAGACAGATATTGTCTTTTTTTTGAATGGATTGAGAACAAAGGGACAGACTACACAGTGGTGGTTGTGGAGCATAAAAACTTAAAAATAATAAGTTATGTTATCTTTATAAGAGGGACTGTGCTGAGTTTATAGAATTTTACAGTTATTATGAAATGACTTAATTCAGTTAAAAGCTTTGATTAATTTTAATTTTTCATATTCCCCTAATATTAATAATTGGAAAAATATTGTCATAATTGATAATGTTAGTAATTCAGTGAAACTAGTTTATAGAGTTTAACTTCAATTTAATTAAATAGAACCTATGGTAGAGAACTACACCTGATGAAAGAACATTCCATTTCTTTATATTAAGTATCTTTCATCAATAAATTCGTACTTATGATCATGTTATATTAGTTATTTGTAGAATGTTTTTTAGAATATTTTTACTTTTGTAGTTTGTAAATAATAAATAACAATAGTATTTTTATAATTTCAAAAAAGAATCAGTACTCTACCAAAGAGGATGTGAGATCCTTAATGATAGAATCAATAATTAGTTGATCAAAATGATATTATTTGATTATCTAGACATCATTAAATACATTTATTTTCACACTTTAAAAATACAGAACTGACTTTTTTTAATCCTATTTGAAATATAAAAGACAAAACAATAACTTCTAAATGCTCTTATGCTTCATGCATCTGATGCATAACATGGTTTGATTGCAGTTCTACTGAGATTTCCCTACAACTCAAGTTATGTGTCCTTGATACTGTCTATATACATAGTAATAAAATATATGTGTAATAAAATATTTTTATTAAAATGTATTTTATAAAATAAATTTTATTTTAAAACTAATTTTTGAATAATTGTTATAAAAATGTACAAAATATAAATATTGTAAACAAAATCTATCAGGACAACTACAAAAAAAAAATTAAGCTCTTTATTTTTGGCAAATGATTGGTAAAGAATTAAGTCATTAGCTACTCAGTACTTACGGATTCTGTTTGTCTAAACTCTTTGGCATGAAGGGAAGCAAAATATACAATCCTGAAACATAGCTCTTTAGCATAATGATTATTGTGAGCTGGTTATTAAAAACAAAAAACAAAAAAAACTGCAGACATGGGAGAATTTCTGAAAAACCAAGTAGAAATTACCCTTTTGTAAGAGACACTTACATTTGTTAGGGAAATCTACATTTGTAAGGGTGCTTCTCTTACTGTATGGGAAGAAGAGGATGAATGACTAAATCTCTGGAAACTTTGATTAATGGAGAAGGCAAGGACTTAAATCTACACCAGACCCATACCCTTGGTTATTGTGCTTCCCTGGTAACTGCCCAGAACTGCCTCATCTCCCCAACGTTTTCTTCTGTCATTTGCTGGAGATGGTATGAAGGTGTTGGTTCGGGCCATTTAGAGAGCTACGCAGTTTTCCTGGGTCTCTCCCATGTGTACAGGAGGTATACTTGGTATTAAACTTCGGTTTGTTTTTCCCCTGTTAATCTATCTTTTGTTATAGGGAAGGGTCTCAGACAAGAACCTAGAAGTGTAGGTAGAAAATCATGTTTCCTCCCCTACAGTTATTTGCTACTAGTAACTTTTCCTGAGTCACTTGTCTCCCCTGTTAGATTTTCAGCTCCTTAGCAATGAGAGCAGTCACATCTCTATCTCCTTCTCTCCTGTCTGGAAGGCCTGCATTTCTCACTGCCTTCCATAATATAAGTCTAGTTCCTCCTGAGGTCCCAGTAAAATAAGAGGATATCACGCCTTCTTTCTGTGCCTCTCCCTGTAATTCACTCCACACAAACACACAGAATTGTGTGACTATATATGAATATTCGACTAATATGTGTTTATATATATATTTAAGGTATTCATTTAGATTTCTTTGACATTTATGGGTTAAAATATTTAAATTGACCTTTAATTTTTTAATTATTTCACTTTTTAGATAATTTCCATGATTTCATCTACTCAAAGTTCTATAAAGTGATTTTCAAAAGATAAACATGTAAAATATTTAGTTAATATCTAAATACTAATTTGAAATATTCACTGGTATACTCAGTTCCTATTAACATTCAGTCATATATTCTAACTAAACAACCCCTTATTTTAACACTTAGAGGAACTTTTTTCTCTCTACCATGTTATACTTTCTTTAAACTAATGCATTTCAGGATACT
The DNA here is from genome assembly GCF_965194825.1 of Balaenoptera physalus. NCBI lineage: Eukaryota > Metazoa > Chordata > Mammalia > Artiodactyla > Balaenopteridae > Balaenoptera > Balaenoptera physalus. The sequence continues at coordinate 105,663,369 of NC_138888.1, forward strand.
GAGAAGTCCATTTTCCTATTTATCTTTCCAATAAAATGTATTTTTTCTTATAAATTCTCAGGTAAATTTAGATTCAATGTCCAAGCAACCTCCTTAATACTTTTTTAAAATAAAACAATTGTTTTTCCCATACAACTTGCAAATATTACTAATTTGCCTATGATTATCAGTTGTTTTAAATTATTCTATAAAAAGTTTTTTGAAAACATTTTGATTAGGATAATGTGTTATGTAAAAATTTTGTTTTGTTAAGATAATCATATATTAGCTAATTTTTGCCTCAATGAGGCACCAAAGCAGAAATTTCTCAAACTAATTGGACCACTTACATGGAATCTCACATTTAAGTTTTGATGGTTTTCATATTTTGCTTATATGAAATATTTACTCAGTATTTACAAGGTCTTTTACTTTAAAAATTATTAGATCCAAAGTTATCTATCAGATACAACTATTAAATTGGAAAATATATACTATAAACAGACAGACATTCTGCAAAGTAAAGTGGAGTTAAATAAATTTGAGGAAAATAATTTCTGGTAAGCACTCCACATGCTTTCATGAGTAAACCACTTGCCTAAGCTACTGCTATAAAATATAATGGGCAACAACAAACCATTTCCAAAGCAAAGGCCACACAAGTAGCCATGAAAGAGTCCAGTGAAAACAAACAAACACTCAGCTATTCCTCCAGGTAGGGTCTGTCAGCAAGTCATCCTCTCTGTCAGTAATGAAGGGGAAAGTTTGATTCAGCGCTTCTACTGACATTTTCCGTGCTCTACCTGAATCTCAGGTCATCTCTACCAAGGCCTCACACCTTTCATTCCACCCCTGTAGAGAGAAGTAGACCATTTACTATTTAATGCAGCAGAGAAATTTTATAGAATTAAGGTTGTTTTTCTAAAAGTCATCTCTTGTTTTGTCCTAGGAAGTAGCAAATCGTGAGCCACAATATTAAAGCAAAAGAAAAAATATATATATAGTTATGGTTCTTTAAGGTTGAACTTTAAGCAGATTCCTGTGGGGGTCCATGCTGACCTCACTCTCGCATGAGAGGGAGAAGATTAATAAAGAACACAGAATAAATTAATTAAAAGAAAACAAAATATTGAAAAGATCTATACTGAGAGATTCTGTTTGCTAGAAAAAGAAAAATATTTTTATTAACTCCCAGTGAGGCAAAAAATACCTTATATTAGAATTATAACATAATTACATATGTATACACACATACATATGTAACAAACTAAGGTGCAAAACATAATTAAATAGAAAAATACCAACGTAAAATAATATAAACATAAAACAGCAAACTCTGATTCGGTTCTAGTTATATAAGTGAATGCACAATCTAATTTTATGTGTAATAAGTGCAATTAATTCAGAAAAAGGAGAGATGAGTGTGCATTTTGGTTCTTGTATTCATATTACCAAAATAACAGGTGAGCAGATTAATCTCTTGTTTACAAATATGTCTGAGTGCTAAAATATCTATGCCTTTACAAAAATTAGTGCCCTGGTAGATTTACTTGTAATAGTATTTACCACCATCTTTTTAATGTCAATGTTAAGGTTTCGCCAGTAACAGCCATTTAGGTCACTGCAATAGAGTTGGAGACACAAACCATGTGAGACTTTGCACCTTCCCTTCTTTACTGTAAAATCTGGTTAATTACCTTATAGTCTTCTTAAAAGATAATAACCAAAAATGGAATATAGAATATAACCAAGAGTATAGTCAAAACCAAATTCTTCATTTTTTATAAAGCCCAATTGTGATTGATATTGAAAGATGTGTTCAGTGTTTCAAAACATGATTACATGCACATATACACATTCTATAGTTACACTTAACCACATTTTGTGATAATTCTCAATATGAATTCTTATTTGGAAAAGAATATGAAGTATTTTTAAATTAGATAGAGTCCAACAATTATAAAAAAATGAAACTATTCAACTACAAATGCAATGATGTATTTTAAAATATTTTTTAATCTAGGAAGTCTGAATCAAATGCTAGTTATTGGCAGACAGATGTCTTTTCTACATCTAGTTGGTTTTGTGAAATATGTTTTGTAATTTTTTAAAGCCAATTGAGAACAAAGATGTATCCGGATATAAGCAGATAGTTGGAAATGATTTTAGAATTCATAAACTATATAATCAAAACAGTTAAAGGAAAAAAAAAAAACAGTTAAAGGTATTCGAATATATCTATATTTAGAATAAAGTTAAATACATGTTCAGTATGTAGTACAATTCCTAGCATATAAACATATTTATAACAAGAATATTAATATTAATAGTAAATATGCTTAATTTGATTTGTATAAACTCTGGTTAAGCTTTCAAACCATGTTAGTCTCTCAGATTTTATGCTCTACCAGCCTTCTAGCATATTAGAAAATCAAGCTCCTATATCTCTACGTTCCAGGGAAATTACATTCCATCCTCCACAGCGGTAAGCACTTGGTCAATATGAAATCTTGTGGATTTTCAATGTTCTGTAGGTTTTCATCAAAGAGATCTTTTGGGGACACACTTTAATTTGAGGACGGAGATAATTTATATATCTAGTTGAAGCAGTATTGTTGGGCTGCAACCACACTCTGACTATGGTTTCTAATAAATATACTACTATCCTCATGGGACAGGGGCAGGATCATTTATAAGACAGCTTAAATCAATCCTTGGGGAAAATTATATCTTGGAAAGGCAGATAGGGTTTTCTGATAGGAAACTCAGTATTTAAAGTTTAAATTAAATGAACAATTAAGGTGAAAGATGCGTTAAAATATAATATGGAGCATACAAAATAATAGGTGACTGTTGTCATTTTAGAACACAAAAGGTGCAGAAACAGTTGATTGTCTCATCCCCAAATTCAGCTTGATTATCTTTTAAAAAATACAAATTATATGACTTAATATATATTCTTCCACAACTGTCAGTAACTTTCAATAATCTTTGAGAATCAAACTCGTTTACCTAAAATAAGATCTTACTTACCTGTGGTTACACACCATTAGTGGTGATTTTTAAGTTAATTTAGAATTTCTGATATTATATATACATATACTTGTGTGTGTGTGTGTGTATACATATTTTAGATGAAGGAGACATTATTTTGTATTCAATGTATGTGTGATCAGGTAGTACAACATAACTTAAAGGGATATATTCCTGGAAAATTTCTAGAGAAATATGAGGCCAACAGAAAAAATATAGTGACAGGGAGATTGAGGCCATGTAAGTAATTATACTTATTCAAACGAAAGAATAAATATATGTACTAAAAAAATAATACAAATGAAACTTTACTTATTTCAATTTTGTAGTACTGGGGATTTTAAATTATTTTTCTTGTCACTTTAAAACTTAATATTGCTGTCTGCTCTATATAAAATATGTGCTCACTTATTAATCTTGCTTTGCTAATGGTAACATGCATCCTTAGAAGAATTTTGCCTATATTTGGCATCAGTTTAAATAATTAATTTACTTCTAACATTATGTCATTCACATCAACGGACTTTACAATTCTCAATTCTAGAAACACAAATAGACTTGAATATTGGACAGGTTCCAGTTGCCTTTCATTTAACAAATACGGCAAGGTTGAGGCAGTATTAAAACATCAACTCTGACGTTTGAAATTTCCCTTCCTAATCACTCTCCTTAGCTCATTTTATGACGCACAAAGAATTTACACCACAGATACGAGACCTTGAGCAGCTTAGAGACTTTGCTCCATTCCTTTAAAACATCATGACCTTGGTGTTATTATTGGAACAATGATTTGGTGGAGAAGGCAATGAGTTGGAGACGGGAGACTTCCTATCTAGCTCTTCCATTCCCAGCTCTGCTTTTGTGTCCCTTCTGGGTCTAGGATGAAAATACGACTGTTTAAAACCCAAAATAGGACTCCCCTTCACTGCTAATGTCAGTGTTTAGAATGTGCAAAGACACAAGAGTATATCAACTTGAACTTCCTTACGCAAACCTCAACACCCACTGAAGGAACAACGTCATGACAAGGCTGCACAGATGGCTGCGAGCTGCAGTGGCAGCAGAGCTTTACCCGCTTTCCCCCTTTGGTTTGCATGGTCTTGAGCTCACACACCTGGTTGGATCGAATGCATGACAGAGGTGTTTGAAGAACTATACTTCAGAGATAATTGAATCAATAGATAGTTCATGAATATTGTTAATGCTTTCAAGAATTAAATTTTAATTCAAGTCGATTTTACTTCAAAGAACATATATTTCACTTTAAATTTTTACAGCAAACTGCTTTAATATTTATTTTTACTGAAAATGAAGCTTCATCAGACTCTATTTTCAAACATTGCTTTCATGTTATTCTTAGTAACTGAGACCCTTACATGTGACAATATATATTTGGCACATATAAGCACAACTGTAATGGTATATGCCTTCCTATATAAGTTAACATGGTGATTTGAAGTACTATAATGTACTGAATTGCAAATATAATTCATTATAAATTATTTCATGTATTACTATTTTGTTTGGTTTCACTTACCATTCTTTATAATTCAGTCCATTATATTTGTGTTGCACATAATTAATTTTAAAGTCCCTTTATATGCATCATGTTATTTGATGTTTACAAAAACCCTGTGCAGTAGAAATAATATATATTATTCTGTACTGATGAAGAGCCAGCTGAGAGTGGTCAAAACACCTGATCAGGGACACACAGTTAGTGATTGACTGACCAGGATTCCAGCACACAAGTTTGTCCTTCATACCAAAATTCTCAAAACAAGAACACTAAAACACATTGGTACAGTGTTTCACTATTTATGTATTCAGATGGAATCTTGAGTTTAAAAAGCATGACTTTAAAATGGGAAGTGCACTTGTGTTTGTGTGTGTGTGAACAAAGATATAGATTAAATACACACAAATTAGAAAGACATTTGAAAGAAAGACTGGAAAAAAAGGCTTGAGAGACATGGCTTATATTCTTGGACCAAGTACAAGGAATTGAGACCTTCAAGTTTGGTCAATCACTTCAATGCTTTAAGCCTCAGTTTTCTCATCTGTAACAGGAGCTCTTTGGACTATGTGAGTGCTAATGTATCTTCTTATTCTAGATGTCTCTGTCTTTCACTCTATGTCAAGGATGAATAAATGCCCATGACCAGACAATCAGCACTTGTTTTCATTGTCCCAGGCCTGAACTGTAACATATCATTTCATTAAAACTCATATTAATAAAGATTAAACCAAAATTGTATAGCATAGTTAATTTAATGCCAAAATGATGTTTGTTGTCATGTGGGTATTAGCAATGACTATTTGTATTTGATTACTATAGTACGTAAAGGATTCATCCTTTAATAAGTATTGTTTGACACCTATAACGTGTGCCAAATTTTTTATAGCATCCAGCTAAACTGAATAGATTAAAAGTTTCAGAATGATTATTCAACTAAATGTCATTGATTGGTCAGTTTTTCCCATGCTGGTAGTATCTTTAATCATAAATCACTACATTTATTCAGGATTTCTCAGAAAGTGTCATCTGATTAACCAATCTTCTATAAGCTGTTTGTTTGTTTGCTTGTTTAGGAAATTTTACAGGATATTGAGGTTATGTTCTTCGCTTAGGTAGTACCGTAATTTCAAATCAAAATAGGGAACAGAGAGGGAGAAGTACTCTTTCTCCTGCAGTATTTCCCAAAATGGTTTCTGAGAAATATTTCTCCCATGAGATGTGTCTAAGGTCAAATAATTTTGGAAAATGTTAAAACCCCTCAGTGATGGACCTGCTACCATTTTTTAATGCTCTAACTACAAAAGCAGACAAGGAGAAGTTACAGATTTCCCATTGAGACATACTCTAATTTGCAGAGTATTTTACAATACAATAGAATAATGAACACTTTAAATACAATGGAGGGTAATTTAACTTAAAGATAAAATTATTTCAGTAAGTTCTCTATTTCTTTTCATTAATTTCCATTTAGTTCACTTATCCTTTAAACTATATTATACATTTTGCCAGAATTGTAAAAGAAGCTGTACTTTCTGTCCCTGAAGTTGGAGCATTCCCTTGCAATATTCAAGGTGTAGCAAGATTCTCGTGTGTCTGGGGTCAGTGAGAGAGAGCAGAGCGGCCTGAGTTCAGAGACCTCGCAGGATACCAGATCATGTAGGGCCTTGTAAGCCTTATTACAGTATGAGGTTTCAATTGTTAGGAGAGGTCATGGGAGGGTTTGGAACAAAAAAGTGTTGTAATCTCTTTATACTTTGAAAGGATTTCCATGGTTTCTGTATCATAAATAGATCACAACTAATGTTGCAATGGATGATGGTGAGTCTACCTTTTAAAAACATACTTTTTTGGGGGATTATTCCAAAGTTATAGTGTAGAGAGGTAAAGCTGGAATTATTTACTTTTAAGTAGAAATTTGTTTTGAGAATTAATGAGGATATATTTGTCAATAGCTTAACAACAATTCCTGGTACAAAGGGAATGCTAAATATAAGTATATATCACATACTTGTAAAAATCATCTCTTCAAGTGGGCAAGTTTGGAGACACTGTATCTAGACAATTTGCTAAACTAGAGATACACAATTGCCAGCCTCGAATGAACTCTTGGAATTATCCAACAATTAAATTATTTATTATTCTTATTCTCTTTTACTCTTCAACTTTTCTTGCTTTCTTAATTCTCCTAAACATATTTACCTTTTCAACTCTCTGATAACCTCACTATATGCTCCTTGGGGGTGGGTGGGATTGTAATAATTGCTAACCCATATTAAACACATTGTACTAGGAACTGTTGGAAGTATCTTTCATTACTTTTCTTAACAACCTCCTAAATGAGATTCTATTTTTATTGCTACTTAACCAGTGAGGAAATTGACAGAGAGGCATAAGTAACTTTCCCAGAGTCACACAGCTAGTAAGAGGCAAAGCAGGAAATTCAGACTCAGGCAATTTGACCCCAAAGCCCCTCTCTCTTAATCATTCCTTTCTCAACACAGATTTGAAGATCTATCAGCAACAGTACTTTCTGCAGGGTTCCTATTCCCAGCAAAGTCTAGCCCCTCTTCATACTCCTGGATCTTGTCTCCTCTATTATTTATCTCTGTTTCTTCAGCTCTCCCTCTCCAGTGGTTCATCCTCATCAATATTCACACATGCTCTAGTAATTTGCATATCTGCAAATCCCTCCTGTTAAGCAGACAATTTTTACTTTCTTTCAGGGCAATCCTCTTAAAATATCTGTGAGCCGACGCCATCTGATTCTTCAATTCCTATGTTTTCTATTACAAATGAATTTTCAATTTGCCACCTAATAGTGAATAACTTTATGTTATATTGTAGAAAAATCCAGAGTTCCTTTCTTCGCCATCCCTGAATTTTCAGAGGAACTACTCTTAAGAATTTGATGTTTATCCTCCCAGATTTTTCTCTACAATCTTTAATTATATATTTGTATATGTGTGTATATCTATACCTCTATCTACATATATATATATATATATATATATATATATATATATATATAATATGCAAATATCTCCTAGGAAATATTTAAGGTTTAACAGGTCTGGTTGAACTTAATTAGAATATATATAGGTTTAGATGAATTATATCATATTCTACATAGCATGTGTTTTTTTTTTTAACACCTTTACTAGAGCATAATTGCTTTACAATGGTGTGTTAGTTTTTGTTTATAACAAAGTGAATCAGCTATACATATACATATATCCCCATATCACCTCCCTCTTGTGTCTCCCTCCCACCCTCCCTATCCCACCCCTCTAGGTGGTCACAAAGCACCAAACTGATCTCCCGGTGCTATGCGGCTGCTTCACACTAGCTATCTATTTTACATTTGGTAGTATTTATAAGTCCAGGCCACTCTCTCACTTCGTCCCAGCTTACCTTTCCCCTCCCCATGTCCTCAAGTCCATTCTCTATGTCTACAACTTTTTTCCTGTCCTGCCCTTAGGTTCTTCAGAACCTTTTTTTTTTTTTTTTCTTTTTTGATTCCATATATATGTGTTAGCATACGGTATTTGTTTTTCTCTTTCTGACTTACTTCACTCTGTATGACAGGCTCTAGGTCCATCCACCTCACTACAAATAACTCAGTTAAGTTTTTTTTCTTTCTTTTTTTTTTTTTTTGGAATTTTATTTTATTTATTTTTTTTATACAGCAGGTTCTTATTAGTTATCCATTTTATACATATTAGTGTATATATGTCAATCCTAATCTCCCAATTCATCACACCACTACCCCCTCCATGCCACTTTCCCCCATTTGTGTCCATAAATTTTGTTTCTTTTTATGGCTGAGTAATATTGCATTGTATATATGTGTCACACCTTCTTTATCCATTCATCTGTCGATGGACAATTAGGTTTCTTCCATGTCCAGCTATTGTAAATAGTGCTGCAATGAACATTGTGGTACATGACTCTTTTTGAATTATGGTTTTCTCAGGGTATATGCTAAGGACTGGGATTGCTGGGTCATATGGCAGTTCTAGTTTTCGTTTCTTAAGGAACCTCCGTACTATTCACCATGGTGACTCTATCAATTTACATTCCCACCAATAATGCAAGAGGGTTCCCTTTTCTCCACATCCTCTCCAACATTTATTGTTTGTGGATTTTTTGATGATAGTCATTCTGTGTTGTGTGAGGTGATACCTCATTGTAGTTTTGATTTGTATTTTTCTAATGATTAGTGATGTTGAGCATCCTTTCATGTGTTTGTTAGCAATCTGTATATCTTCTTTGGAGAAATGTCTACTTAGGTCTTCTGCCCATTTTTAGACTGGGTTGTTTGTTTTTATGATATTGAGCTGCATGAGCTGCTTGTAGATTTTGAAGATTAATCCTTTGTCAGTTGCTTCATTTGCAAATATTTTCTCCCATTCTGAGGGTTGTCTTTTCGTCTTGTTTATGGTTTCCTTTGCTGTGCAAAAGCTTTTAAGTTTCATTAGGTCCCATTTGTTTATTTTTGTTTTTATTTCCATTTCTCTAGGAGGTGGGTCAAAAAGGATCTTGCTGTGATTTATGTCATAGAGTGTACTGCCTCTGTTTTCTTCTAAGGGTTTACAGTGTCTGGCCTTACATTTAGGTCTTTAATCTGTTTTGAGTTTATTTTTGTGTATGGTGTTAGGGAGTGTTCTAATTACATTCTTTTATATGTAACTGCCCAGTTTTCACAGCACCACTTATTGAAGAGGCTGTCTTTTCTCCATTTTATATTTTTGCCTCCTTTGTCAAAGATAAGGTGACCATATTTGTATGGGTTTATCTCACGTCTTTCTATCCTGTTCCATTGATCTATATTTCTGTTTTTGTACAAGTACCATGGTGTCTTGATTACTGTAGATTTGTAGTAGAGTCTGAGGTCAGGAAGCCTGATTCCTCCAGCTCTGTTTTACTTTCTCAAGATTGCTTTTGGTTATTTGGGGTCTTTTGTGTCCATACAAATTGTGAAATTTTTTGTTCTAGTTCTGTGAAAAATGCCATTGGTAGTTGGATAAGGATTGCATTGAATCTGTAGATTGCATTGGGTAGTATAGTCATTCTCACAATGTTGATTCTTCCAATACAAGAACATGGTATATCTCTCCACCTGTTTGTAACATCTTTAATTTCTTTCATCAGTGTCTTATAGTTTTCTGCATACAGGTATTTTGTCTCCTTAAGTAAGTTTATTTCTAGGTATTTTATTCTTTTTGTTGCAATGGTAAATGGGAGTGTTTTCTTAATTTCACTTTCAGATTTTCCATCATTAGTGTATAGGAATGCAAGAGATTTCTGTGCATTAATTTTGTATCCTGCTACTTTACCAAATTCATTGATTAGCTCTAGTAGTTTTCTGGTAGCATCTTTAGCATTGTTTATGTATAGTATCATGTAACCTGCAAACAGTGACAGTTTTACTTCTTCTTTTCCGATTTGGATTCATTTTATTTCTTTTTTGTCTCTGATTGCTGTGGCTAACACTTCCAAAACTATGTTGAATAATAGTGGTGAGAGTGAGCAACTTTGTCTTCCTCCTGATCTTAGTGGAAATGGTTTCAGTTTTTCACCACTGAGAATGATATTGGCTGTGGGTTGGTCATATATGGCCTTTATTATGTTGAGGTAAGTTCCCTCTATGCCTAATATCTGAAGGGTTTTTATCATAAATCAGTGTTGAATTTGGTTGAAAGCTTTTTATGCATCTTTTGAGATGATCATATGGTTTTTCTCCTTCAATTTGTTAATATGGTTTATCACATTGATTGATTTGTGTATATTGAAGAATCCTTTCATTCCTGGGATAAACCCCACTTGATCATGGTGTATCATCCTTTTAATGTGCTGTTGGATTCTGTTTGCTAGTATTTTGTTGAGGATTTTTGCATCTATGTTCATTAGGGATATTGGCCTGTAGTTTTCTTTCTTTGTGACATCTTTGTCTGGTTTTGGTATCAGGGTGATGGTGGCCTCTAAGAACGAGTTTGGGAGTGTTCCTCCCTCTGTTACATTTTGGAAGAGTTTGAGAAGGATAGGTGTTGGCTCCTCTTTAAATGTTTGACAGAATTCACCTGTGAAGCCATCTGATCCTGGGCTTTTGTTTGTTGGAAGATTTTTAATCACAGTTTCAATTTCAGTGCTTATGACTGGTCTGTTTCTATTTTCTGTTTCTTCCTGGTTCATTCTTGGAAGTTCATACTTTTCTATGAATTTGTCCATTTCTTCCAGGTTGTCCACTTTATTGGCATATAGTTGCTTGTAGTAATCTCTCATGATCCTTTGTATTTCTGAAGTGTCAGTTGTTACTTCTCATTTTGCATGGAATATCTTTTTCTATCCCCTCACTCTCAGTCTGTATGTGTCCCTATGTCTGAAGTGGGTCTCTTGTAGACAGCATACATAGAAGACTAAAACTAGTCTCTATTGTTTTTGTATCCATTCAGCCAGTCTATGTCTTTTGGTTCGAACACTTAATCCATTTACATTTAAGGTAATTATCGATATGTATCTTCCTATTATCATTTTCCCAATTGTTTTGGGTTTGTTATTTTAGGTCTTTTCCTTCTCTTATGTTTCCTGACTAGAGAATTTCCTTTAGCATTTGTTGTAAAGCTGATTTGGTGTTGCTGAATTCTCTTAGCTTTTTCTTCTCTCTAATGGTTTTAATTTCTCCATCGAATCTGAGTCAGATCCTTGCTGGGTAGAGTAATCTTCGTTGTAGGCTTTTCCTTTTCATCATTTTAAATATTCCCTGCCACTCCTTTCTGGCTTGCAGAGTTTCTGCTGAAAGATCAGCTGTTAACCTTATGGGAATTCCTTAGTATGTTATTTGTTGCTTTTCTGTTGCTGCTTTTAATATTTTTTCTTTGTATTTAATTGTTGATAGTTTGATTAACATGTGTCTTGGTGTCTTTCTCTTTGGATTTATACTGCATGGGACTCTCTGTGCTTCCTGGACTTGACTGAGTATTTCCTTTCCCATATTAGGGAAGTTTTCAACTATAATCTCTTCAAATATCTTCTCATTCTCTTTTCTTTTCTCTTCTTCTTCTGTGACCCCTATAATTCGAATGTTGGTGCATTTAATATTGTCCCCGAGGTCTCTGAGACTGTCCTCAATTCTTTTCATTCATTTTTTCTTTATTCTGCTCTGCAGAAGTTATTTTCACTATTTTATCTTCCAGGTTACTTGTCCGGTCTTCTGCTTCGGTTATTTTGCTATTGATTCCTTCTACGGAATCTTTAATTTCATTTTTTGTGTTGTTTTTCATTGTGTTTTTTGCTCTTTAGTTCTTCTAGGTCCTTGTTAAACGTTTCTTGTTTTTTCTCCATTCTATTTCCAAGATTTTGGATTATCTTTACTATCATTACTCTGAATTCTTTTTCAGGGAGACTGCCTATTTCTTCTTCATTTGTTTGGTCTGGTGGGTTTTTACCTTGCTCCTTCATCTGCTGCTTATTTCTCTGTCCTCTCATTTTGCTTAACTTGCTGTGTTTGGTGTCTCCTTTTCTCAGGCTACATGTTCGTAGTTCCTGTTGTTTTTGGTGTCTTCCCCCAGTGGGAAAGGTTGGTTCAGTGGGTTGTGTAGGCTTCTTGGTGGAGGGGACTAGTGCCTGTGTTCTGGTGGATGAGGGTGGATCTTGCCTTTCTGGTAGGCATGACCACATCCAGTGGTGTGTTTTGGGGTGTCTGTGAACTTATTATGATTTTAGCAGCCTCTCTGCTAATGAGTGGGTTTGTATTCCTGCCTTGCTAGTTGTTTGGCATAGGGTGTCCAGCACTGCAGCTTGCTCGTCATTGAGTGGAGCTTGGTCTTAGCGTTGAGATGGAGATCTCTGGAAGATCTTCCCCCATTTGATATTACATGGGGCTGGGAGGTCTGTGGTGGACCACTGTCATGAACTTAGCTCTCCCACCTCAGAGGCTCAGACCTGACACCTGGCTGGAGCACCACAAGCTTTTCAGCCATTTGGCTCAGAAGAAAAGGGAGAAAAAGAAAGAAAGAAAAAAATTGAAAAATAAAATAAAATAAGTTATTAAAATAAAAAATTAAAAAAATTATTAAAAGTAAAAGATAAAAAAGTAACAAAAAAAGAAAGAAAGAAGAGAACAACCATACCAAAAAACAAATCCTCCGATGATAACAAGCACTAAAAACTATACAACAACAACAAAAAACAACAACAGACAGAACCCTAGGACAAATGGTAAAAACAAAGCTATACAGACAAAATCACAGAAAGCATACACATACACACTCACAAAAAGAGAAAATGGAAAAAAAAGTATATATATATATATATATATATATATATATATATATATATATATATATATACACACATATATAAAAGAAAGGAAGATAGCAACAAAATCAATAAACAAATCTACCAATGATAATAAGCTCTAAACAGTAAACTAATATAAACATGAAACCAGAAACAAATTAGATGCAGAAAGCAAACCCTAAATCTACATTTGCTCCCAAAGTCCACAGCCTCAATTTTGGGATGATTCATTGTCTCTTCAGGTATTCCACAGATGCAGGGTTCATCAAGTTGATTGTGGAGATTTAATCCACTGCTCCTGAGGCTGCTGGAAGAAATCTCCCTTTCTCTTCTTTGTTGGCACAGCTCCTGGGGTTCAGTTTTGGATTTGGCCCTGCCTTTGCGTGTAGGTCACCTGTGGGTGTCTTTTCCCCACCCAGAGAGGATGGGGTTAAAGTAGCAGCTGATTAGGGGGTTCCAGCTCACGGAGGCTGTGGGGAAGGATGGTTACAGGATGCAGGGCAAGTCTGTGGTGGCAGAGGCCACTGTGATGTTGCAACAGACTGAGGCGTGCTGTGTGTTTTCACAGGGAAGTTGTCCCTGGATCACGGGACCCTGGCAGTGGCAGGCTACACAGGTTCCCAGGAAGGTCTCAGGCTGGTGAGTGCTGGTCAGCACTGATCCTCCATACGGGAATCTCTCCACTTTTACCCTCTGCACCCCATTTGCTGTGCTCTCTTCATGACTCCAAAGCTTCGCCCCCACCCACCCCCATCTCCGCTAGTGAAGGGCCTTCCTAACGTGTGGAAACTTTTCCTCCTTCACAGCTCCCTCCCAGAGGTGCAGGTCCCGTCCCTGTTCTGTTGTCTCTGTTTTTCCTTTTTTCTTTTGCCTTACCCAGTTATGTGGGTAGTTTCTTGCCTTTTGGGAAGTCTGAGGTTTTCTGCCAGCGTTCAGTAGGTTTTCCACATGTAGATGTATTTTTGATGTATTTGCGGAGAGGAAGGTGATCTCCAAGTCTTACTCCTCCACCATCTTGAAGGTCCCTCTCTACATAGCATGTGTTTTGATATGTGGTAACAGATATCCATATCCATCTGTTTAGTTTAAAAAAATGTTTAACAATTCTTTGCTCATTTGCTTTGCCATATGAATTTAAGAATAAAGTTCTCAGCTTCCATGAAAAAAATCCAATTGTAATTTTGATTTTGAGTGCATTTTATTGAAATTTATAGATTAATTTAGGGGCATTTAACAACCTAACAATATTGAGTCTTTCTGCCCACAAGCATGTTGTGTCTCCCTAAGGAGTCATGTGTATTTTACTTCCTTTATAAAGGTTTATATCTTTTTCTGTTAATGTCTTACACAATCCTTGTTTGGTTTCTGGTCTCTAAGACTTCATTCTGTTATACATCTTCTTAGCCAAGGACTTGAAAATATCACATTTTTAAAGCAATTTTAGATACTATCTACCCATATCCAGTCCAACACAGGATCAAAACCAAACGTTTGCAGGCATTTCAAACCACATGAGGTTGGTATGCACTTGGACCAGTCTACAGAAATTGCTCTTGATATGACCAGTGATGGCCACCATATTGCAAAGCATAGTTGATAATGTTCATTCATCTTCCCAGTTCCACTTGATACAGATGATCTTCCAACCTTTTAAAATACCTTAATCTGTCTTTCATGACATTTTATTCTGACTTTCCTAAAAAAAATGAAAAACAAAAAAACTGCCTCTCTTTCTCAGTCACATTTTTCCCATATTATTTTCCCGTCTGGTCTGTAAGTATTAGAATTTTTCAGAACTCAGTCCTGGGAACTATTATTTTCTCTAACTGTGGTCTTTAAGGAGGGATCACTCTTATCTCCATGCTTTACTTGTCATCTATATCCCATGACTCTGAAATTTATATCTGCAGTACCTTGATTTCTCCTATTTTTCACAATTACACTATGCACAGCCTCTTCCCTGTATTCACTTGAATACATCACCATACCCTAAACTTCAGGTATCTAAAGTTGAATTCATCATTACATCACCACATTTCAGTCCCTCCCACACTCTCCTCCTTCACCTCACCTCAGATAGTTCTACTTTGTGCTGATGCTCAGAATGGTTTCCTCTCTTCCTTGTGCAGCAGGGGCTAGAAACCTGTATACCACTGTGATGGTTAATTTGATGTCAACTCAACCAAACCACTAAGTGCCCAGATATTTGGTCAAACACTATTCTGAGTGTTTCTGTAAAGATGTATTGGATGAGATTAACATTTAAATCTAAACTGCATAAAACTGATATCCCTTCCTAATGTGGGTGGACCTCCTCCAAGCAGTCCAATGACTAAATAAAACAAAAAGACTGACTCTACCCTAAGTAAGAGAGAATTCCTCTTGCCTGACAGCCTTCTGGCTGGGACATCAGCTTTTTTCCTGCCTTTCAACTCAAAGGACACATCTGCTCTCCCTGGCCTTATGCTTGCAGCCTTCAGAGTTGAACCACCCATCTGTTTTGCTGGCTCTCAGACCTTCAGACTCAGATGAAAAGTAAGTCATTGGTTCTCCTGGGTGTCAAGCTCATGAACTTGACTCACCTGTACATCTTGGAACTTGCCAGACTTCATAATCATGTGAACCAATTCCTTTTAATAAATCATATATATGTAGATGAAAATCCATACCAATATACATTCTATTGTTTCCTTAAGAATTCTGACTAAACCAACCACATTTCCCAGACTCCCTTGTCAGCATGATTTTTTTATTCTAACAATAATAATAAGCATTAAAAGGAGATTTGAAAGGGGGAAACAAAAACATCGTATTTTACAGCAGGAGCTAAATCAGGTATGAATGTGGAAATAAACAACGGCCACCCAAATAAGAACAAGCAAAAGCTATTTATTCAGAGCTTGTTATAGCAAGAGAGTCAGAACCCTTCCATGCATTTGGCAGAGACTTAAAAACAGGAAAAGGAGTGGGGAAATTGTCTAGTGGAAAAAAGGGAAGGCTTCAGGTTTGCTCTCATTAGAAGCTGTGAGCATGGGAAAGCTGCAGTGTTAACTGGAAATCTCAACTTTAATATTTTTCATAAATTGTTCATTAGGAACACAAATACATATTTCCTGTTTAGTTCTGGTAATTAATTACACATTAATGAAGTTCTACATTTTATTAAGTAGCTAATATTATTAGCTTTTTATACATCTTTTTAATTAAAAACTTATAGCATTTCTCTTTTTAAAAGTGTTTTCAGCATAAACTATAAAAATAACACCTATAAATATTAACTTGAGGGGGGTGAATGCAATTAATAAATTTCTGAGATTTTTTTTTTTTAATCCCAAACCAAACCCTACCAAAAAGGAAAGATATTTGGAAATCTTAGAAAATAGAGGTAGGAAATATCTGTTGGTAATGTTGGTTCTAAAGCTTACTAGTACACCTCCATCTAGGACTGTGGGGAGAGGATGCATTAGAGTCATTCCTGATCATTCTGTTTGTTAGACCTGTGCTCCCAGGCAGCAAAATTTTATAAATAATCCTCACTTTCTCTTTCTGAAATCTGGGCTATTTTGCTGGAATTTTCACTTTTCCACATTTAACTGTAAGGTGTTCTTGATATATAGCTTGATAAAACAAGTGACAAATGTGATATTACAGTGCTTTTTGAACTAATGCATCAGAGACTGTAGCTGTAATACTTCATGTTTTGATCTAATCTTGAAGAAAGGCTAAATCAGAAAAAGAAGAATTAGAGATAATTAATTCACCAGAGCATGGTGGAACAAAGCAAGTACTCTCACACCATGTACCATAATAGGGGTACAAACAATTTAGGATCAAAGAAAAATATTATGGCTTTAGATCATTTGATTTAACAGGACTATGAAGGCCTTAAGATACATACTAGAATAAATATGAACACCATTATATTTTGAGTTATAATACTGACTACAATCTCAGGATTTTTATTTTAAATTATTTTTTGAATTTGTTCATTTTTTCTTAAGCAAATCATTATATATAACAAAATTTTTTAAAGTTTTTATTTTATTTATTTATTTTTGGCTGGGTTGGGTCTTTGTTGCTGAGTACAGGCTTTCTCTAGTTGTGGCAAGCTGGGGCTAGTCTTCATTGCAGTATGTGGGTTTCTCATTACGGTGGCTTCTCTTGTTGCGGAGCACAGGCTGTAGGTGCACGGGCTTCAGTAGTTGTGGCACATGGGCTTAGTTGCTCCACGACATGTGGGACCTTCGAGCTCGAACCCATGTCCCCTGCATTGGCAGATGGATTCTTAACCAGTGCGCCACCAGAGAAGCCCTTTAAGTGAGTTAATTAAATTGAGTTTTTTTTTTTTTTCCATAAAATCAAAAAAATACCAACTTTTTAAGTCTTAAAAAACTCTCATTTTGTTTCTTATGAATTTTGCATAAAATGGTAATAGAAATGATAGTAATAATAAGAAAAATGTACTTATATAGAGTGCTTAATAAGTGCATAGTATAGTTAAGCATTTTACGTGTATTAATTCATTTAATGTCACACAACATCTTACACAAAGTTAACCAATTCCATCCTATGTCATGATAAATCATATCATCACATCGGATCTTATTAATTGTGTTAATTAAGGTATAAAAATCAAGATGTTTTCAACCTTATTGATGAAACAAAAAGTTAACATATCATTTGGTTCTGATAGTGGCTCTTAATTGGATGGCTCGAGTCCATTTAGCCTCCTTGTCTTTCAGTCAGAATCTGGTGGCACCGGTGGGTTCCCACCCCTGGCACAGGTTCAGGGTCCACAGGTGCATGCCAACCTGGGTGCCAACACTGAGCAGCATGCATAGGACCAAGAGTGAGTAGATCCTCTCCTGGCTTTAGTATTCATGCTGGTTTTTACTGGTTGTCTTGTTTTCCCTATCCATTTGCAACTGTGATATAATGCTCCTATCTGCATCCTAGAACTTGATTGTTTCCGCCAACATAATCTGAATTTTGAGATTCAAGCCTTCAGGTAGCTCCGCCTTTCTGGTTCTGTCAGACTCTAGTGACTCCCAGATGCGACGTTTTATATTCCTGTTTTCATCCAGTCAATCACAGAAGCCCAGCTCAAATGCTGAATTCAGTGCTGTCGTTTGTTTTTTGTTCACTCGTTCAGCTGCTGAGAAGCATTTATGAAGCACCCTTTGTATAACTCACACCATGTTAAGTGTGGCAAATGCAATAGTGATAACATAGTCATTGTTCCATGTCTCTTGAACATATAATGGAGAAACTCCTGCTCATTTCCCCTTATCTGGAGGATTTTGATTTCTGTCAGATTTCCTATCCTGAACTCTACTAGCATTTGTTGTTCATTTCCTGATCAAGGGCCAATACAATGTCATAAGCCTAAGGGTTTTAAAATAGCTGAATCAAATTGTAGTAAGTTATCCACACTTTTCATTGTGCCATAAGAAACACAGATTGGCCATGTATATTTCTAAGGCAGAGGAAATCTAAAAAATCAAAATTCTATCTTTCATTAGTGTTCCTAAAAATGGAGAGGCTGAATATCTTAACTAGCATATTGGAAGTTTGGAGGCAATCTAGTTCCTTTATTTCTCTAGGAAATATATTTATTGGAATTTTCAAAAGGAGATATGTGAGACAGACAATTTTTAATTGTGAGCAAAAAGAAGAAAATTTATTATTGCCTTAATAAATTTTGCCCTTGCCCAAGCACTTTAAGTATACCATCTCCTTTAGAATGCAGTGGGAATGCATGGTGTTTTTCCAGCCTTTCCTTTTCATGTACCAAGAAACAGAGTTGTAAAGCAGATACGTAACAGGGCTGAGGTTAACTAAGTGATGCTCTCAAGATGGCACATATGTTTTATTACCTGAAAATAAAGTAACGAGGCATGGGAAATGAAGAGCAAGAATCCACTTTAATTCTTGGAGTGACATAAAAATTCTCGTTCCATAAGCTTCTTTAAAAATGTCCATTTTGTAACTTACGGTTTAAACCAAGGCTGGGCTAACTCTTCTTAGAGAGTATATGTCATAGGCTCTGTGCCATGTGTCTCTGCCGCAACATTCAACTCCTGCTTGTAGCTCAAAACAGCCCAGGGAAACAAGTCAACTAATGGGCTTGGCTGTGTCCTGAGAAACTTTATGTGCAATATAAGTGGTGGGCTGGATTTGGCCCAGGGCCCATGTAGTTGGCCTACCTCTGCTTTGGAGCTGGATCGAATATTATGGGAGTTTAAAATTTGATAAACATTGAGAAATTCTTCTCTCAAAAGACTGCATCCATTGGCCCACCAAACAAAGTGATTTGCAGCCTCTTCTCATTTTAAATGTCACCTGGCAAGTGATGAGACTGTTGCCGATAACTTGATTATATTCGTTTTAGTTCCTTTGTAAAAACAGAAGCTTCAGTTAAAGCTTAGTTTTTAATGATTTGGGCGTGAGACACAAACCCAAGGCAGTGAGACTGAGGAAAAACGTGAGGCAGGGGAAGATACGAAGCAAACACAAGAAGGTGTGTTCCCAAGGTGGCTGCTCCGTTATAAAGAAAATGCATTTCAGACTCACAAGGACACCCTGGAGAGGGTGTACAGAAGAAATCTTTGCTTTGGTGTATTTCTTTGGAGGAAGTAACAGAAAGCTAATTTATTAGTCAGTCCTGCTTTGTATTGTATTTTGTTGGTCAAAGTTTGTTCCATAAGATTTTCGTTTTCCTGGTCTTCTGAATTGCATTGCCCAGTATCTTATGCACCTTTTGCGGAAGCCAGATTCTATCTCATGTTGTCTTGCCCTTGAGCTTAGCCCATAGGTTTTGGATATTAGCCTTAGTTAATAAAAGCATAGTGATCGAGATAGGGCGGGAAGATGGCGGAAGAGTAAGACGCGGAGATCACCTTCCTTCCCACAGATACAGTAGAAATACATCTACACGTGGAACTGCTCCTACAGAACACCCACTGAACGCTGGCAGAAAACGTCAGACCTCCAAAAAGGCAAGAAACTCCCCCCGTACTTGGGTAGGGCAAAAGAAAAAAGAAATAACAGAGACAAAAGAATAGGGACGGCACCTGCACCAGTGGGAGGGAGCCGTGAAGGAGGAAAGATTTCCACGCACTAGGAAGCCCCTTCGCGGGCAGAGACTGCGGGTGGCAGAGGGGGGAAGCTTCGGAGCCACGGAGGAGAGCGCAGCCACAGGGGTGCGGAGGGCAAAGCGGAGAGGTTCCCGCACGGAGGCTCGGCGCCGAGCAGCACTCTCCAGCCCGAGAGGCTTGTCTGCTCACCCGCCGGGGCGGGCGGGGCTGGGAGCTGAGGCTCGGGCTTCGGTCGGATCGCAGGGAGAGGACTGGGGTTGGCGGCGTGAACACAGCCTGAAGGCGTTAGTGCACCACAGCTAGCCGAGAGGGAGTCCGGGAAAAAGTCTGCAGCTGCCGAAGAGGCAAGAGACTTTTTCTTGCCTCTTTGTTTCCTGGTGCGCGAGGAGAGGGGATTCAGAGCGCTGCCTAAACGAACTTCAGAGACGGGCGCGAGCCGCAGCTACCAGCGCGGATCCCACAGCAACAGGGGCGCAGAGGGAAAAACGGAGAGATTCCCGCACAGAGGCTCGGCGCCGAGCAGCACTCTCCAGCCCGAGAGGCTTGTCTGCTCCCCCGCCGGGGCGGGCGGGGCTGGGAGCTGAGGCTCGGCTTCGGTCGGATCGCAGGGAGAGGACTGAGGCTGGCTGCGTGAACACAGCCTGAAGGGATTAGCGCACAACAGCTGGCTGGGAGGGAGACCGGGAAAAAGTCTGCAGCTGCCGAAGAGGCAAGGGACTTTTTCTTGCCTCTTTGTTTCGCGGCGCGCAAGGAGAGGGGATTCAGAGCGCCGCCTAAACGAACTCCAGAGAAAGGCGCGAGCCACGGCAATCACCGCAGACCCCACAGCAACAGGGGCGCAGAGGAAAAAAACGGAGAGACTCCCGCACAGAGGCTCGGCGCGGAGCAGCACTCACCAGCCCGAGAGGCTTGTCTGCTCGGCGGGCGGGGCTGGGAGCTGAGGCTCGGGTTTCGGTTTCGGTTGGATCGCAGGGAGAGGACTGGGGCTGGCGGCGTGAACACAGCCTGAAGGGGTTAGCGCACCACAGCTGGCTGGTAGGGAGTCCGGGAAAAAGTCTGCAGCTGCCGAAGAGGCAAGAGACTTTTTCTTGCCTCTTTGTTTCGCGGCGCGCAAGGAGAGGGGATTCAGAGTGCCGCCTAAACGAACTCCAGAGAAAGGCGCGAGCCGCGGCGATCAGCACGGACCCCAGAGACGGGCGTGAGACGCTGGGGCTGCTGCTGCCGCCTCCAAAAAGCCTGTGTGTGAGCACAAGTCACTCTCCACATCGCCCCTCCCGGGAGCCTGTGCAGCCCGCCACTGCCAGGGTCCCGTGATCCGGGGACAAGTTCCCCGGGAGAACGCACTGCCCGCCTCAGGCTGGTGCAACGTCACGCCGGCCTCGGCCGCCGCAGGCTCACCCCGCCTCCTCTGTACACCTCCCTCCCCGCGGCCTGAGGGAGCCAGAGCCCCCGAAGCAGCTGCTCCTTTAACCCCGTCCTGTCTGTGCGGGGAATAGACGCCCTCAGGCGACCTACACGCAGAGGCGGGTCCAAATCCAAAGCTGAACCCCAGGAACTGTGCGAACAGGGAAGATAAGGGGAAATCTCTCCCAACAGCCTTAGAAGCAGCGGATTAAAACTCCACAAACAACTTGATGTGCCTGCATCTGGTGAATACCTGAATAGACAACGAATCATCCCAAATTCAGGAGGTGGACTTTGGGAGCAGGCTATATTAATTTTTCCCCTTTTCCTTTATTTGTGAGTGTATATGTATATGCTTCTGGGTGCGATTTTGTCTGTATAGCTTTGCTTTACAATAGCTTTATTTTACTTCACTATATTAGAGCCTCTTTCTTTCTTTCTTTCTTTCTTTCTATTTTTTCTCCCTTTTACTCTGAGCCGTGTGGACGAAAGGCTCTTGGTACTCCAGCCAGGCATCAGGGCCGTGCCTCTGAAGTGGGAGAGCCAACTTCAGGACACTGGTCCACAAGAGACCTCCCAGCTTCACGTAATACCAAACGGCAAAAATCTCTCAGAGATCTCCATCTCAACATCAAGACCCAGCTTCACTCAACGACCAACAAGCTACAGTGCTGGACACCATATGCCAAACAACTAGCAAGACAGGAACACAGCCCCATCCATTAGCAGAGAGGCTGCCTAAAATCATAATAAGGCCACAGACACCCCAAAATACACCACCAGACGTGGACGTGCCCACCAGAAAGACAAGAGCCAACCTCATCCACCAGAGCTCAGGCACTAGTTCCCTCCACCAGGAAGCCTACACAACCCACTGAACCAACCTTAGCCACTGGGGACAGATACCAAAAACAACAGGAACTACGAACCTGCAGCCTGTGAAAAGGAGACCCCAAACACAGTAAGATAAGCAAAATGAGACGACAGAAAAACACACAGCAGATGAAGGAGCAGGGTCAGAACATACCAGACTTAACAAATGAAGAGGAAATAGGTAGTCTACCTGAAAAAGAATTCAGAATAATGATAGTAAGGATGATCCAAAATCTTGGAAATAGAATAGACAAAATGCAAGAAACATTTAACAAGGACGTAGAAGAACTAAAGAGGAACCAAGCAATGATGAAAACCACAATAAATGAAATTAAAAATACTCTAGATGGGATCAATAGCAGAATAACTGAGGCAGAAGAAAGGATAAGTGACCTGGAAGATAAAATGGTGGAAATAACTACTGCAGAGCAGGATAAAGAAAAAAGAATGAAAAGAACTGAGGACAGTCTCAGAGACCTCTGGGACAACATTAAACGCGCCAACATTCGAATTATAGGGGTCCCAGAAGAAGAAGAGAAAAAGAAAGGGACTGAGAAGATATTTGAAGAGATTATAGTTGAAAACTTCCCTAATATGGGAAAGGAAATAGTTAATCAAGTCCTGGAAGCACAGAGAGTCCCATACAGGATAAACCCAAGGAGAAACACACCAAGACACATATTAATCAAACTATCAAAAATTAAATATAAGGAAAACATATTAAAGGCAGCAAGGGAAAAAAAACAAATAACACACAAGGGAATCCCCATAAGGTTAACATCTGATCTTTCAGCAGAAACTCTGCAAGCCAGAAGGGAGTGGCAGGATATACTTAAAGTGATGAAGGAGAAAAACCTGCAACCAAGATTACACTACCCAGCAAGGATCTCATTCAGATTCGATGGAGAAATTAAAACCTTTACAGACAAGCAAAAGCTGAGAGAGTTCAGCACCACCAAACCAGCTTTACAACAAATGCTAAAGGAATTTCTCTAGGCAAGAAACACAAGAGAAGGAAAACACCTACAATAACAAACCCAAAACATTTAAGAAAATGGGAATAGGAACATACATATCGATAATTACCTTGAATGTAAATGGATTAAATGCTCCCACCAAAAGACACAGGCTGGCTGAATGGATACAAAAACAAGACCCATATATATGCTGTCTACAAGAGACCCACTTCAGACCTAGAGACACATATAGACTGAAAGTGAGGGGATGGAAAAAGATATTCCATGCAAATGGAAATCAAAAGAAAGCTGGAGTAGCAATTCTCATATCAGACAAAATAGACTTTAAAATAAAGACTATTACAAGAGACAAAGAAGGACACTATATAATGATCAAGGGATCGATACAAGAGGAAGGTATAACAATTGTAAATATTTATGCACCCAACATAGGAGCACCTCAATACATAAGGCAAATACTAACAGCCATAAAAGGGGAAATCGACAGCAACACAATCATAGTAGGGGACTTTAACACCCCACTCTCACCAATGGACAGATCATCCAAAATGAAAATAAATAAGGAAACACAAGCTTTAAATGATACATTAAACAAGATAGACTTAATTGATATTTATAGGACATTCCATCCAAAAACAACAGAATACACATTTTTCTCAAGTGCTCATGGAACATTCTCCAGGATAGATCATATCTTGGGTCACAAATCAAGCCTTGGTAAATTTAAGAAAATTGAAATCGTATCAAGTATCTTTTCCGACCACAACGCTATGAGACTAGATATCAATTACAGGAAAAGACCTGTAAAAAATACAAACACATGGAGGCTACACAATACATTACTTAATAACGAAGTGATCACTGAAGAAATCAAAGGGGAAATCAAAAAATACCTAGAAACAAATGACAATGGAGATACGACGACCCAAAACCTATGGGACGCAGCAAAAGCAGTGCTAAGAGGGAAGTTTATAGCAATACAAGCCTACCTCAAGAAACAGGAAACATCTCGAATAAACAACCTAACCTTGCACCTAAAGCAATTAGAGAAAGAAGAACAAAAAAACCCCAAAGCCAGCAGAAGGAAAGAAATTATAAAGATCAGGTCAGAAATAAATGAAAAAGAAATGAAGGAAACAATAGCAAAAATCAATGAAACTAAAAGCTGGTTCTTTGAGAAGATAAACAAAATTGATAAACCATTAGCCAGACTCATCAAGAGAAAAAGGGAGAAGACTCAGATCAATAGAATTAGAAATGAAAAAGGAGAAGTAACCACTGACACTGCAGAAATACAAAAGATCATGAGAGATTACTACAAGCAACTCTATGCCAATAAAATGGACAACCTGGAAGAAATGGACAGATTCTTAGAAAGGCACAAACTGCCGAGACTGAACCAGGAAGAAATAGAAAATATGAACAGACCAATCACAAGCACTGAAATTGAAACTGTGATTAAAAACCTTCCAACAAACAAAAGCCCAGGACCAGATGGCTTCACAGGTGAATTCTATCAAACATTTAGAGAAGAGCTAACACCTATCCTTCTCAAACTCTTCCAAAATATTGCAGAGGGAGGAACACTCCCAAACTCATTCTACGAGGCCACCATCACCCTGATACCAAAACCAGACAAAGATGTCACAAAGAAAGAAAACTACAGGCCAATATCACTGATGAACATAGATGCAAAAATCCTCAACAAAATACTAGCAAACAGAATCCAACAGCACATTAAAAGGATCATACACCATGATCAAGTGGGGTTTATCCCAGGAATGCAAGGATTCTTCAATATACGCAAATCAATCAATGTGATACATCATATTAACAAACTGAAGGAGAAAAACCATATGATCATCTCAATAGATGCAGAGAAAGCTTTCGACAAAATTCAACACCCATTTATGATAAAAGCCCTGCAGAAAGTAGGCATAGAGGGAACTTTCCTCAACATAATAAAGGCCATATATGACAAACCCACAGCCAACATTGTCCTCAATGGTGAAAAACTGAAACCATTTCCACTAAGAGCAGGAACAAGACAAGGTTGCCCACTCTCACCACTATTATTCAACATAGTTTTGGAAGTGTTAGCCACAGCAATCAGAGAAGACAAAGAAATAAAAGGAATCCAAATCGGAAAAGAAGAAGTAAAGCTGTCACTATTTGCAGATGACATGATACTATACATAGAGAATCCTAAAGATGCTACCAGAAAACTCCTAGAGCTAATCAATGAATTTGGTAAAGTAGCAGGATACAAAATTAATGCACAGAAATCTCTTGCATTTCTATACACTAATGACGAAAAATCTGAAAGTGAAATTAAGAAAACACTCCCATTTACCATTGCAACAAAAAGAATAAAATATCTAGGAATAAACCTACCTAAGGAGACAAAAGACCTGTATGCAGAAAATTATAAGACACTGATGAAAGAAATTAAAGATGATACAAATAGATGGAGAGATATACCATGTTCCTGGATTGGAAGAATCAACATTGTGAAAATGACTCTACTACCCAAAGCAATCTACAGATTCAATGCAATCCCTATCAAACTACCACTGGCATTTTTCACAGAACTAGAACAAAAAATTTCACAATTTGTATGGAAACACAAAAGACCCCGAATAGCCAAAGCAATCTTGAGAACGAAAAATGGAGCTGGGGGAATCAGGCTCCCTGACTTCAGACTATATTACAAAGCTTCAGTAATCAAGACAGTTTGGTACTGGCACAAAAACAGAAATATAGATCAATGGAACAGGATAGAAAGCCCAGAGATAAACCCACACACATATGGGCACCTTATTTTTGATAAAGGAGGCAAGCATATACAGTGGAGAAAAGACAGCCTCTTCAATAAGTGGTGCTGGGAAAATTGGACAGGTACATGTAAAAGTATGAAAATAGAACACTCCCTGACACCATGCACAAAAATAAACTCAAAATGGATTAAAGACCTAAGTGTAAGGGCAGACACTATCAAACTCTTAGAGGAAAACATAGGCAGAACACTCTATGACATACATCACAGCAAGATTCTTTTTGACCCAGCTCCCAGAGAAATGGAAATAAGAACACAAATAAACAAATGGGACCTAATGAAACTTAAAAGCTTTTGCACAGCAAAGGAAACCATAAACAAGACCAAAAGACAACCCTCAGAATGGGAGAAAATATTTGCAAATGAAGCAACTGACAAAGGATTAATCTCCAAGATTTACAAGCAGCTCATGCAGCTCAATAACAAAAAAACGAATAACCCAATCCAAAAATGGGCCGAAGACCTAAATAGACATTTCTCCAAAGAAGATATACAGATGGCCTACAGACACATGAAAGAATGCTCAACATCATTAATCATTAGAGAAATGCAAATCAAAACTACAATGAGATATCATCTCACACCGGTCAGAATGGCCATCATCAAAAAATCTAGAAACAATAAATGCTGGAGAGGGTGTGGAGGAAAGGGAACACTCTTGCACTGTTGGTGGGAATGTAAATTGATACAGCCACTATGGAGAACAGTATGGAGGTTCCTTAAAAAACTACAAATAGAACTACCATACGACCCAGCAATCCCACTACTGGGCATATACCCTGAGAAAACCATAGGTCAAAAAGAGTCATGTACCAAAATGTTCATTGCAGCTCTATTTACAATAGCCAGGACATGGAAGCAATCTAAATGTCCATCGACAGATGAATGGATAAAGAAGATGTGGCACATATATACAATGGAATATTACTCAGCCATAAAAAGAAATGAAATGGAGGTATTTGTAATGAGGTGGATGGAGTTAGAGTCTGTCATACAGAGTGAAGTAAGTCAGAAAGAGAAAAACAAATACAGTATGCTAACACATATATACGGAATCTAAGGGGAAAAAAAAAAAAAAAAAAAAAAAAGAGACCATGAAGAACCTAGTGGCAAGACGGGAATAAAGACACAGACCTACTAGAGAATGGACTTGAGGATATGGGGAGGGGGTGGGGTGAGATGTGACAGGGTAAGAGAGTGTCATGGACATATATACACCACCAAATGTAAAATAGATAACTAGTGGGAAGCAGCCGCATAGCACAGGGAGATCAGCTCGGTGCTTTGTGACCATCTAGAGGGATGGGATGGGGAGGGTGGGAGGGAGGGAGATGCAAGAGGGAAGAGAAATGGGAACATATTGTATATGTATAACTGATTCACTTTGTTATAAAGCAGAAGCTAACACACCATTGTAAGGCAATTATACTTCAATAAAGATGTTAAAAAAATAAAAAAAATAAAAAAATAAAAAAAAAAAAAAAAAAAAAGCATAGTGATCTTAACAGAGCTGGTCACAGAATTAAATCAGAATTAAGAGGAAATGAACATCCAAAAGCCAGAACATGGGTCAGGTTGAGATCATTTTAAGTATAGCATAAAATGTGTCTAATATATTTCACTCCTTGAATCATTCAGACAGAATTGCTTATAATGCCATCTCATTATGCCTAGTTCCTGTACTACAATTTATTTTAAAGAAGAGTTATTTCCCCAGTAGGGGATCTAACCGCAATGCCCCCTTCAAGGTGATGGCTGACTGTGATTTTCTAAATAACTTAAAACAAAAATGCCAATGAAACTATCTATAATCCTTGCTCCTGTAGCTCCTCCTGAGTGATTAATTAATATTTATAATCTTCCCCCTGGATCACCCATTCTGGACTTCCAAAACTCTTGCAGTAGTATGTCAACTTCTCTGAAAAACTGGCTTAGAAAAGAAATCTAGAATTTAATCTCTTAAAAGCCTGAACCTTTAGAGGTCACGCTTTTATATTGTTATTGCTGAAATTCCCATAGAGAGTTTTAAAGGGACAAGGAAGAAATGATACCGAGTGAATCCTCCACATCTTAGGTGTAATTGAGTAGTATCACACATACTACCTCAGCCTGCATGGTAAACACACTTTTTCTGATGAATCAGTGGCACGAGAAGTCAAAGTGGTCAGACTATAATTACAGCTTCTATTTCAGTTAACAACTTTTAGTGTTCCTCAGGGAGAGTGCCACTCAAGAACCAGAAACAGTCCATGTTTGTGAGGACAGAATTCCAGAAGTGGATTGTTTCGAGAAATAGTTCATTTCTACTTTCATCCTTATTTCCCGGACTCACATCAATTCACAATCTCATATATTGGCCATTATTTCAACATATATGGTACAACTATGCTGATGTCTCAACAGAGTTTTTAGTAATCAATCAATTACCAAACAATTTTCTTAGCCTGATTCTAGGTTACTGCACATGGTACAACCAGTGAATCTCCTGGTCATAAACTCAATTGAACCAACACCTTTGTGTTGTAAAATAAGTCTCTCGTTCTGAGACGATGTTGTATGAATTATCATGTTTATAGATAAGACATTATGTGAAACTTCACTTGGAGCTGCTTATGCAGGTACTATGTGCAGAAAATCAAACCCAGAAGCAGAGTAGTTATCAGTTCTGGTATGGGTTAATGGCTTTCATCTAAGTTAGATCCAGTGTATTTGGATCACCACAGGTATCTGACTTGTCTCCCTGAGAGACAGTGCCATATCAGGGCTCAGATCTGATTATGCTCCTGTCAAGTCAGGCACAGGAATGACTATATCAGTCCTGATGAGAAGGTGTCAATATTCTTAGGCCATGCATAGCCTCCATCCCTGCCACCAAGAGTTCATGACCTTCCTGTGCTAACAGTAGGGAGATCTGAAGAGAAGCTGGGTAACTTCTGAAAAATGTGTCATCTACTCTCTTTGAAGTTGAGAACAAGTGTAGTACTTAGGGTTCTGTCTCTTGAGAGGACTTCTGTTTATCATTGTCCTGTGTAGAGCTTTAATGAAGAATTCTGCTTCTGAATAGTGCTGTCGCAAGCCAACCCATGTGTATTACACAAATATGTTCCTCTGCCATAAATTTGCCATAAGGAAACTCCCACTGGGGTTATAGTGTGAGTTAAGGAAGAGGCTTTAGTGAAGCAAAGGAGGTGATTTGTAAGGCCTTCTCATCCTCCTGGAGTCTGACCCGAGTGCACTAGGACTAACGCAGAATAGATTGCTGCTGAGATTGCCCAACCTCAGGACTTTATGTACCTAAAGACATCCATCTCATTGAAAGGCACTCCGTCCCATGGCCTGGCACTTATTTTTTACTATCGTCCAGTAGTAGACATGGAATATTTTTTAAGTGCTGAGAAAGAGAAAATGTCATGGCTGTTCTCCAGAAACCTAGGGACATATCTATTTTGGTTTGCCAATGACTAAGCATACTCCTTTTTCAATAGATGCTTGTAGCTTCATAAAATATGATGAACCATTTGGCCTGAGTGTCAGGGAAACTTGAACAGCCACAAGGATATTCAAGTCGATATTCAAGTGCATATATGGATATGCAGTGCCCTTTCTTCACTGGGATTCCATTTATTCCCAAAATGAGCAGCCTTTTGAGTCAACTGAAAAGTAAGTTGGGTCAGTGTTTCAAAATATTTCCTACCTACAAATCCAAACAACCTTATCAAGTGCTGTTCATTATGAACAGTGATGAGAACTGAGAGGAGTGATGACACTTTTTCCCGGAAAAGGAATATTCCAGGATGCCCCAGACAAAGAGACTGCCCCGCAAAATGTTACTAATAATTGGTCCCCGAATCTTCATGTTTTTCTCCTGCTCTCTGTCATGCATGGAATTATTAGAACATTTAGGGCACTTGCTATTTCTTTATCAGTAGTCTAATTAACAGGATATAATCTATAAATGGATCAGCCTCAATGTGAGATTGTAAAGATATACTGTTGTCCATGTCATGTACACATGAACTACTTTTGATTCTTCTAGCTTATAGATATGGATAAGAAAAAATTCACTAATCAGTTGCTTCATATCAAATACCAGAATCTCTGTTGCTCCTCCAATAAAGATACTTTTGTGCATTTGAGTCATTTAAGAAGCAAACAAGAAGATAGCATTAAACATGCATTTTATTAGAGAAGCATCAAAGACTGATTGGGGGGAGAGGTGGGAAGGTGAGGAATGCTGTCAGACCATGATATAAGTTTTTCTGGCCATGTCTGGATAGACGGTCAGGGACTTGGAAGGAAAATGATCAGAAAGTTGGTGACAAGGAAATTTGGGGAAGAGGTATATGGATGGGCCTCTCTGAATAGTCAAAAAAAAAAAAAAAGTGACGATACTTGAGTCCCATGTAGATGATCACATAAAGGTGACTTCAGCAGAGGAGGATTATAATAATCAAGTGGATAGGATAACCTATTCTATGGATACCAGTCAGCCTCCGTCCCAAGCCACTTCAGTCATTGCCCCACAAGTTTATGAAAAAAGTGACTGTGGTGGCAGGGATGAAGGTTATGAATGCGCTCAGCAACATGGACGTCCACTCACTGATGCTGACCTTATCACAGTCACTGATGAATGTTCAGTCTGCCAGCAGTGGAGATCAACACTGACTCCCCAGTATGGCACCAATCTCTGGTGATCAGCCAGCTCTCTGATGGCACATTGATTATACCTGATCACTTCAATTATGGAAATGGCAGTGTTTTGTCCTTATTGGAGTAGAAACTTACTTTGGATATGGATTTGCCTTCCCTGCATGCAATGCTGCTGCCAAAACTACCATCTGTGGACTTACAGAATAACTTTTCCATTGTATATTCATTCCACACAGCATTGCTTCTGATCAAGAGACTTATGTCACAGGAAATGAAGAGCAGCATTGGGTCCAGGCTCATGGAATTCACTGGTCTTACCATGTTCACCATCATCCTGAAGCAACTGGCTTTATAGAGTGGTAGAATGACCTTTTGGAAACTCAGTTACAGGGCCAGCTAAGTGGTAGTACCTTGCAAGGCTGGGACAAGATGGTTAGAAGGCTGTATGTGCTCTGAATCAGTGTTTAATATACTGTGCCATTTCTTCCATAGTGAAGATTCATGGGTCCAAGGATCAAGGGGTAGAAATGTGAATGATATTATTACCCCCAGTGACCCACCAGAAATTTTTTGTTTCCTATCTCCATAACCTTATGCTTCACTGGTCTAAAGGTCTTAGTTCTAAAGGGAAGAACCCTTCCACCAGTAGAGACAACAATGATTTCATTAAACTGGGAGCTAAAATGGCCAACCAATCACTTTAGACTCCTTATACCTCTAAATCAACAGGAAAAGAAGAGAGTTACTGTGCTGGCAGGGCTGATTGATTCTGCTTACCAAAAAGAAATTAGGCCACCACTTCACAATGGAGCTAAGGAAGAATATGTCTAGAACACTAGAAATCCCTTAGGGCATCTCTTAGTATTACCATGCCCTATGATCAAAGATAATGGAAAACTACAGCAGCCCAATTTAGGTAAGGCTACTAAAGGCCCAGATACTTTAGGAATGAAGATTCAGGTCAACTCACCCGGTAAAGAGCCACCACCAGCTGAGGTGCTTGCTAAGGAAAAAGGAAATACAGTCATCCCCCTTTATCTGCAGGAGATATGTTCCAAGACTCCCAGCTGCTTGAAACCATGGATAATGCCAGACCCTATATATACTCTTTCTTCTTATACATACACACCTATGATAAAGTTTAGCTTATAAATTAGAAATAGCAAGAGAATATCTGAATTTCCAGCATCATTACTCTTGTGCTTTTGGGCCTTTATTAAATAAAATGAGGGTTACTTGAACACAAGCACTGTGATACTGCAACAGTCGACCAGAACTGAGACGGCTACTAAGTGTGTAATGGGCAGGTAGATATGCTGGACAAAGGGAGGTGTCATGTCCCAGGTGGTTTGGAGCGGGATGGAGTGGGACTACACAAGATTTCCTCACACTACTCAGAATGACACACGATTTAAAACTTATGATTATTTCTGGAATTTTCCACTTAATATTTCTGAACTCTGATTGACTTCAGGTAACTGAAACTGATGAAAGCAAAATGGCCCATAAGGAGGGACCACTGTATAAAATGAAGAGTAGAAGATAGTTATAAATACTACATAATTATGGATGACACTAGCACAGACATTAGGGCTTTGTTATGATTTCTTCCTTATTTTGCTGTGAATATGTTTGTATATTGTATCAGTCAGGTTCTCTCAAGAGAACCTGATATCCTCGTTCTCCAGTATATTATTTATACTGTGGGGCTGACAAATCTGACATCTATTTGAGGGGCTGGTAAGCTGGAAACTCAGGCATAATTTCTATGCTAGTCCTGTCTTCTGGAAACTTCAGTATTTTTGCACTTAAGGCTTTCAAATGATTGGATGAAGCCAACTTATATTACTGAGGGTAATCTTTACTTAAAGTCAGCGGACTGAAAATGTGGATCACAGCTATAAAATACATATATGTGTAAATATAATATAATATAATAATAAAATGTCTTTAACTACCATTTTTATCCCTTATCATCTAACATAAGCTATATTAATAATAGTTAAATTTACATCACAGTATTCAAGTTATAGGATTTCAAGGAGAAGACTGAACAACACCCAAGGAAGGATTAGTGGATTTTTAGTTGTATGCATCATAGTTGTATCAGGACTGAAGTAGGACTTTGTTAATGTCTTTATTTGGGGATTTAGTACAGTTTAAGAGATACATATGGATGCCAAGTTGACAAAGGGTAGACTGGGATGGTTGGTTTTATGTGTCAAATTAGCTAGGTTATAGTACCTGGGTATTCAATCAAACACTAATCTAGGTGTTGGTTTATAAACATATATATGTATATATCTGTATCTACTTATCTATATCTCCATATCTATATCCTTATCTCCATTTCTATATTGATCTACTTATAGATATATAGCTATATCTACCTATAGATGTATCTACATATCTATACCTATATCTATATCTATATCATCTCTCTATAGATATCTGTAAGTACAGGCATACCTCAGAGATATTGACGGTTTGGATCCAGACAATTGCAATATCAAGAAAGCAAGTAACACAAATGTTTTGGTTTCCCAGTGTATGTACAAGTTATGTCTACACTATACTGTAGACTATTAAATGTGCAATAGCATTATGTCAAAAAATGATGTACATAACTTAATTAAAAAATAAAGTGTAAAGAATACTAACCATCATCTGAGCCTTCAGAGAGTCATAATCATTTTGCGATAGTAACATCAAAGATCACTGATCACCATACAAATATAGTAATAATGAAAAATTTGAAATATTGCAAGAATTACCAAAATGTGACACAGAGACACAGAATGAGCAAAGACTGTTGGAAAAATGGTGCCACCAGACTTGCTTGACACAGAGTTGCCACAAAGCTTAAATTTGTAAAAGACAATATCTGCAAAGTGCAATAAAATTAGGTATGCCTATTTATCTATAGAGATAGAGATAATGAGATATACAGATATAGATATATCTCTGACTGATTCTGATTCACTAGAAAACGCTGACAGATACAGATTTTGAGGAAGAATGAAGATAAGGTGGAAGAATCCTAGATCACTCTGAAATCAAAGCAAGATGTAGCAAGGCCACCAGGGAGGTCTCAAGCCAAATTTGGCCATCAGAAGAATGCTGTGTCTGTCAGTAATGAGTCTCCCCTAGTATTTCTACCACGCTCAATTATTGGCTGAGAGCACCCTGCTAGAAGCATGGCCACAGTGAAAAATCAGTGATGAATTTCAGAGCTCAGAGGTTGAGGTCTTTGTTCAATTAAACTTCCTAGACTTGGGATCTGTGAGGTACATTGTCACAGCTGCTACAACACTGCATGTGGCACAGCAGGTATGATTTGTGTTACTACCTAATTTTATTAAGGTAGGCCATTCTTACTCCCCATGATTTACAAAAATCTATCTATTCTAACCTCTGTGAGTAATTATATTGCTCTATAACAGTAAAATACCTTCTTTATAATTATGAGTTAAATGAGAAATTAGTGAAAGAATTTTATGGGGATGTTCTTAAGTTTTGAAATATATATGCATATATTTATATAAAAACACAGGTAATGTTTCATATTTTAAGAATGTATATCCATCTTTGCATCCAAATTATATGCTAATTTTTATTATCACTTTGCATATTTAAATTCTGTTACCCTTCATGTTTAATTGCATCTCCAATTAGGAAGAAATAGCATTAAATTATGTAGGAAAAAATGAGACGGCGATATATTCAGGCTATGTCTGGGAATATTTTGATATGCAATCAAGTACTAAAATTTGAATACCCTTTGTCTATGAAATTATTTTTCTATAAAATCGGTGATCCATGTTCCTAATTGTAAGAGGATAGAACATTTGTGAACCAATAAATTGGACTTTCTTAGAAATGCTATAAACAGATTAGATACTACAATAATTCAGTATGGTCTGTTCATCCTTCTCATCTATTCTTGTATCCTAAAGAAAATATTCTACCCAACACATGACTTTCTAGATTAGCAATATACATGTTATAGTCATTACAAATAGACTCTTATTTAAAAGTCTATAGTCATGAATTTTGTAAAAATCACATTGGATTTATCTCCTTTTTTTCATTATAAATTATTCATGTATCCAAATTGATAAAAAAGTACAGTAGCTAAATTCAAATATTGGCCTGTAGTTCTTCTTTTTTGAAATACAATAATTTTCATACAACCCTTTCGTATCAGGTTTCCAGGGTATAGTGATGCATATCAAGTACTATTCAATACCAGAAAAGTGGAATTAAAAAGGTAGCAGAGTAGGAAGATCCAGGCCCTTCTTCCCCACACAAATATATTGATTCAGCAATAATTCACGGACAAATTACCTTCGTGAAAAATCCACAAACTAATTGAGAGGCTCCTGCACTCCAGGAAAACAGGAACCTAGACTCGCTGAAGCTGGTAGTGAGATCTGGGATTTCCTCTCACCAGCAACCCTGTCCCTGGTGCAACATCATAAGATCAGAAAGAGACAACCTAGCTCCCAGCTTCTCCTAGGGGAAGGAAGGGTTTGGTTCACATGTCCAGTGCCCAAACTTCTGAGGGAAATCCCCAGAGGACCAGCATCTGTCTTGCCAGTCTTGGAATTCTGACAGTCTAATTACCTAGGAGATAATGGAGATGGTAGCTTCAGCTGATAGATGCCTTAATCTTTTCTCTTACTCAACAGAGTGAGCAGATGAAAAATCCCACCTCTTCCTTCCCTCTGGGGAGGGAGAGACTTGAGTGTATCCAGTGCTCCAACTTCTCTGGGCTGTCCAAATAAATGACATCTGCTTTGCCTGTCTTGGAGCTGTGACAGGCTCAGCACAGTGTGGCTGTATTGGGGGAGAACAGACATGGTGGATAGGACTGGTAGATACCATAGCTACCCCTACTCCACTAAAGCTCAGCACAAAGTGAGGGGAAAAATAAACACAGCTGCATGGTTCTTCCTGGGTGGGGGGTGGGGGGGACTAGCAGAGGCCCCTGGAATCTCTGGGCAGGTTGATTTGTGGGGATCTTCTCCTTTGTGAGACTTGAAGACTGGGAGAGGTGTCTGCTTTGTCTAATGTAGAGACACAAACACAGAGAGTCAAGGAAAATGTAGGATCCAAAAAAAAAAAAACAAAAACACATAAACAAAGATAAACCTCCAGAACCTAATGCAATGAATTTATATGAATTACATGATTTACATGACAAAATTGAAAATACTCTCGTCACATCACATCTGATCACTTTGATCAACAAAGTCAAGAGAACAATGCATGAAAAAGAAAAAGATAGAAAATATAAAAAGTGCCAAACAGAAATCATGGAGTTGAAGAACACAGTAATTGAACTGAAAAATTCACTAGAGGGGTTTAATATCTGAGTAAACCAAGCAGAAGAACAGATCAGCAAACCCAAAGACAGGTCACTGAAAATAATTAAGTAAGGGGAGCAGAAGGAAACAAGATTGAAAAAGAGTGACGATGGTTTGAGGGACTTATAGGACACCAACAAGCTGACTAATTATTGGAATTCCAGAAGGAGAAGAGATGGAGAAAGCCCAGAAATCTTATTCAAAGTAGTAATGGCAGTAAACTTCCCAAATCAGTGGATGGAAATAGGCATTCGGATCCAAGAAACTCCAAGAACATCCAAATAATATGAATCCAAAGAAATCTGCATCAGTGCACCTATAATCAAATTGTCAAAAGCCACAGACAGAGAATTTTGTGAGCAGCAAGAGAAAATTGACTTGTTACAGAGAAGGGAACCCCCTTATGCCTAAGAGCAAATTTTTCAGCAGAAATCTTGCAGGCCAGAAGAGAGAGGAATGATATATTCAAAATGCTGAAAGAAGACAACTGCCAACTAAGAAAACTACATCCAGCAAAACTGTCTTTTAAAACTGAAAGAGAGATAAAGGCATTTGAAGACAAAGAAAAACTGAGGGAGTTCATTACCACTAGACCTGCGTTAGAAATGCTAAATGAGTTCTTCTTGCTGAAACAGAAGGACTCTAAACAACATACTAGCATGAGAAGATACAGAATTTGTTAACAAAGTAAATATATAGACAGTGAATACTGAATTACTGTAATGATGTTTGATGATCAATTTCTATTCTAGTATACATGTTAAAAGATAAAAGTATTAATAATAACTACCAAGAATACACTAAAAGATACACAATATAAATAGATATAGATTGTGACAATATATTAAGGGGGGGATTACAGAGTAGAGTTTTTGTGTGTGAGTGAACATAAGTTTATATCAGCTTAAAATAGACTGTTATGCATATATCTTATGTAAATCCAAAGGTAATGCCCCCCCAATACTTATAGCAGTTACACAGAAGAAAAAGATGAAATGTCAAGGCATATCAATATGAAAAATCAATAAAACAAAAAGGAAAACAGCAAGAGAGAAAAAGACAGACAAAAGAACTACAAGATTAACAGAAAACAATTAACAAAATGATAAGGCTAAATCCTTTTCTATCTATCTATCTATCTATCTATCTATCTATCTATCTATCTATCTATTATCTGTCACCTCTAAATATAAAATATATAGAACGGCTGAATGGATAACAGAAGATCTAACTGTATACTGTCTACAAGAAACTCACTTTATATTCAAGGACAAACATACAATGAAAGTAAAGGGATGGAAAAAGATATAACAAGAATATTTGGTAATCAAATGAGTAGCTACACTTATATCATACAAAATAGACCTTAAGTTAAAAACATAAAAGGAGACAAAAAAGGACATTATATAATGATAAAAGAGTCAACACACTAGGTAGATTTAACAATGATAAAAATACAGGCATACTTCAGAGGTATTGTGGGTTTAGTTCTAGACCATTGTAATTAAGCAGATATCACAATAAAGCAAGTGACACATTTTTTTTTTTTTTGGTTTCCTAGTGCATGTAAAAGTTATGTTTGCACTATAATGTAGTCTATTAAATGTGTAATAACATTATGTCTAAAAATACAATATACATAACTTAATTAAAAATATTTCATTGCTAAAAAGTGTTAACCATTTTATGAGTCTTCAGTGAGTCATAAACTTCTTGATGGTGGAGGGTCCTGCCTCGATGTTGGTGGCGCTGACTGGTCAGGGTGCTGGATGCTGAAGGCTGGGCTGGCAGTGGCAGTTTCTTAAAAGAAGACGACAGTGAAGTTTGCTGTGTCTATTGACTCTTCTTTTCACGAACAACTTCTCTGTAGCATACAATGCTGTTTGATAGCATTTTATCCACAGGAGAACTTATTTCAAAATTGGAGTCAATCCTCTCAAAACTTGTCACTGCTTTATCAACTAAGTTTACATAACAACATTCTGACTCCTTTATTGCCATTTCAACAGTCTTTAGAGCATCCTCAAGTTGATTCCATCTCAAGAAACAAGTTTCTCTGCTCATCCATAAGAAGTAATTCTCATCTGTTCAAATTTTATCACGAAGTTGCAGCAATTCAGTCACATTTTCAGGGTCCACTTTCAATTTTAGTTCTCTTGCTATTTCCATACCTGCACTTCTTCCACTGAGGCCTTGAACCCCTCAAAATCATCCATGAGGTTTGGAATCAACATCTTCCAATCTCCTGTTTATGTTGACAGTTTGATCTTTTCCCATGAATCACAGATGTTCTTCATGGCATCTGGAATGGTAAATCCTTTCCAGAAGGTTTTAAATTGACTTTGCAATTTAAAGATCCATCATAAGAATCACTATTTCTGACGGCTATAGCCTTACAAAATTATTTATTAAATAACTAGACTTAGAAGTTCAAATTACTACCTGATCAATGGACTGCAGAATGGATGCTGTGTTAGCAGGTATAACAACATTAATCTCACTGTCCATCTCCAACAGAACTCTTGGGTGACCAGGTACATTGTCAAAGAGTAGTAACATTTTGAAAGGAATCTTTTTTTTTTTTTCTTAGCAGTAGGTCTCAGTAGTAGGCTTAAAATATTCAGTAAACCATGTTGTAAACAGATGTACTGTCATCCAAGTTTTGTTGTTCCATTTATAGAGCACAGACAGAGTAGATTTGGCATAATTCTTAAAGACCCTAGGATTTTCAGAATGGTAAATGAGCACTAGCTTTAATTTAAATTCGCCAGCTGCCTTAGCTCCTAACAAGAGAGTCAGTCTGTCCTTCAAAGCTTTGAAGCCAGGCATTGACTTCTCCTTTCCAGCTATGAAGGGCCTAGGTGTTATCATTTTCCAATACAAGGCTGTCTTGTCAAACTGAAAATCTTTGATTACTGTAGCCACTTTCATTAATTTTCTTCAGTTGATTTTCTGGATAACGTGCTGCAGCTTCTGCCTCAGCACTTGCTGCTTCACCATGCACTTTGATGTTATGAATATGGCTTCTTTCCTTAAACCACATGAACCAACCTCTGCTAGCTTCACACTTTTCTTCTGCAGCTTCCTTACTTCTCTCTGTCTTCACATAATTGAAGAGAGTTAGGATCTGTCTATGGATTAGGCTTCAGTTTAAGGAAATATTGTGGATGGTTTGATCTTATCTCCAGACCATTAAAACTTTACCCATATCAACAATAAGTCTGTTTTGCTTTCTTATCATTCTTGTGTTCACCGTAGTAGCACTTTTAATTTCCTTCAAGATCATTTCCATTGCATTCCTTGGCTAACTGTTTAGTGCAAGGGGTCTAGCTTTCTACCTATCTCAGCTTTCAACATGTCTTCCTCCTTAAGCTTATTCATTTCTATCTGTTGATTTAAAGTGAGAGACATGTGACTATTCCTTTCACCTGAATACATAGAGGGCATTGTGGGATTATTAATTGACCTAATTTCAATATTGTTGTGTCTCAGGGAATAGGGGAACCAAGGGATAGGGGAACTCCTGAATGGTGGAACCATCAGAACACAAACAACATTTATCTATTAATTCTGCAAAGAATTATGAAAATGTGATGCAGAGATATGAAGTGAGCAAATGCTGTTGCAAAATTCGTGTTGATAACCTTGCTGGATGAAGAGTTACCACAAAATTTCAATTTGTAAAAAATGCAATATCTGCATAGTACAATGAAATGAGGTGTGCCTGTTTATACACCTAACATCAGAGCACCCCTCTGTAAAGCAAATACTGACAGAACTAAAGGAAGAAATGTACAACAATACAATATTAGAGAACTTCAATACTCAATTTTCAATAATGGAAATAATGTCCAGACAGAAAATCAATAAAAATACATTATAGACCAGGTGTACCTAACAAACATATGTGGAACATTTCACCCAAGAGCAGGAGAATGCACATTATTCTCAAGTGCACACTGATCTTTCTTCAGGACAGATCACATGTTAGGTCACAGGATAATTCTGAAATAATTTAGAAGGTTTTAATCATTTGAAGTATCTTTTCTGGCAAAAATGAAATGAAAGTAGAAATCAGATTCAGAAAAAAAAACTGGAAAATTCACAAATATGTGGACATAAACAACACACTCCTGAACAACAGTTGGTCCTACAAAGAAATTTAAAAAAAAACAAAACTAGGAAATACATCAAGATAAAGGAAAATGAAAACACATTATAAAACTTATGGATACAGCAAAAGCATTTCTAAGTGGGAAGTTCAAAGCAGTAAATGCCTACATAAAAAAAAGAAGAAAGATATAACTTAAATTTACACCTCAAGAAACTAGAAAAAAAAAATAACAGGCTAACTCCAAAGTTAGCAGAAGGAAGGAAATAACAAAAAATCAGAGTGGAAATAAAGAAAATATAAAACAGAAAAACAATAGAAAAAAAAAAAAGAAACTGAGTTTTTCTGGATTTTTTTTGTGTGTATCTTTTTTGTAAAGAAGCAAAAATGGCAGAACCTTAGGTATCATAAAATAAAGAGAGACCACTCACAGGAAAGGAAACAACCTATAAAGTGGAAAGATAGCCTATTGAATGGGGAAAATACTTGACAATCATATATCTGATAAGGGTTTTATTTTCAAAATATATAAGGGTCTTGTACAACTCAATAACAAAATTAATAATAA
The DNA here is from genome assembly GCF_965194825.1 of Balaenoptera physalus. NCBI lineage: Eukaryota > Metazoa > Chordata > Mammalia > Artiodactyla > Balaenopteridae > Balaenoptera > Balaenoptera physalus. Next base: position 105,704,083 of record NC_138888.1, read on the forward strand.
TAATATGATTAAAAAATAAACTTAGCCAACAGTTAGACATTTCTCTGAAGAAAGCATACATATGGCCAACAGGTATAAGAAAAAATGTTTAATGTCAGTAATCATTAGGAAAACACAAATAAAAACAACAATGAAATATCCCCTCACACCTGTCAGAATGGCTATTATTAAAAAAAAAAAAAAAAAAATACAAGTGTTAGTGCAGTCGTGGAGGAATTGGAACCCTGACACAAGGTTACTGAGAATGCAAAATTGTATAGCTGCTACAAAAAAAAAAAAGGAAGTTCCTCAAAAAATTATAAAGAAACCTACTGGGCTTCCCTGGTGGCACAGTGGTTGAGATTCTGCCTGCCAATGCAGGGGACACAGGTTCGAGCCCTGGTCTGGGAGGATCCCACATGCTGCGGAGCAACTGGGCCCCTGAGCCACGACTACTGAGCCTGTGCGTCTGGAGCTTGTGCCCTGCAACAAGAGAGGCCGCGACAGTGAAAGGCCCGTGCACCGCGGTGAAGAGTGGTCCCCGCTCGCCGCAACTAGAGAAAGCCCTCGCACAGAAACGAAGATCCAACACAGCCAAAAATAAATAAATAAATTAATTAATTAATTAATAATAAAAAAAAACCTACTATATGATCTAACAATACACTTGTGGGTATTTATCAATCAGAATTGAAATCAGAATCTTGAAAATATATACATACTCCCATGTTCATTGTAGCACTATTTATAACAGCCATGATGTGGAAACAACTTAGGTATATACATCAATAGATGAATGGATAAAAAAAATTGGTATATACCTTCATGGAGTTTAGATGCTAAGATTAAAATGTTTCCACAGTATTTTTTGCAACCTAAAAAAAAAAAATCAGGAAATAAAATAAACACTACATTCTCAATTAGATATTACATTCACTATATATGGAGCAAATAGATTTGGAAATATCTATTTCCTTTTTAATGTGCATGGGACACCGTGATGTTTCAACAAAGATATTATTAAATGTTTACCATATGTTTGCCAACTTGCTATATATTGGTGAAGCACACAAAAAACATTCCTGCCATTTTAGGGAAGAGTTAAAAGTGGAAGAATGGAAGTGGAAAGCAAAATGTTCATAATGTATGTGTAGTTATACATATTTTCATGTGCTTCTTAATTTTGCGAAATATTTTTTTCAAATTAGTCTACTGTAGAATAGTGATTTAAAACCCAGGCTCTTAAAGACAAATGCTTGGATTCATATTCATACTCTGCCAAATCCCAGCTGTCAGACACTGGGGATGCTACTCTGGGACTCAGTTTCTTCATCTATCAAATGGGGCTAATAGTGCTGTCTCTTAAAAGTCCTGTGAGGCTTAGATAATTTATATATGTTAAGCACTTCAAAGAAAGATTGTTTAAGAGCCAATAATTGTTAATTATTATCATTTCCCTTTTTTTTTTATTGGTTTTCTTTTCTGCTATCTATCTAAACAGGAAGATCATTGAGTGCAGGGACCACTTCTACACGACCTGGAAACTCAAACATGGAAGTTGTTTAAGTTGAATTTTAACCAACTTGACTCAAACTTATACTCTTTCAACTTGTATGTTCTTGGATATATATTTTTTTGGATTGTCCTTCATGAGCAACTTCTATAATTTACAACAATGTTAATAAACTGCCATTGGGGTTTATTTTTGCTATAATTACCTGTACTTGGTTGAAAGAATTAAACTTTACTTTGATGCCACTATATTTTAATTGTTAATTTCCAAATGTTAATTCATTTAAGCCCTTTTATTTTAACATATTAGTTTTCTTTAAGTTGAATAAACTCACAGAATGCCTAAAATGGGCTGCATGGCTATAGTCCTGAAGAGAAAGTAGCAGTAGTATTTAGAAATAGTTTTTCTTTTAATCTCTTTACATATCTTTTCAAATGTAACTTTATTAACATACATGTAAACCCAAATTAATTCATTGTCAAAAATCCTTAAGTGACAAATTTGTATAGAGTAAGAAATATTGATTTTAGTGCTTTAAAAAATAAGATAAGGTTTCTATTTTTAAGAAAAAAACACAGGTTTAGAAAAACCTTTATCATTGATTGTTATTGTGATTATTAACTATGTCTCATGGAATGAAAAGAAGCTATTAAAAGCACAAGGTATAACATCTTTCCTAGGTTTACAATGGAAAAAATAATATATGTTAGATATGTAGCACTTCTACATACGGTGTTTCCTTTGGTTTATAAGCCAATTTGCAAGGGCTAACAGCAAGAATTTTGCATTAGTGCTGCGTTGTAGTTAAGCAAACTGGGGTTTAGAATAATTTGCAAACAAATAAAGAAATCAATTCATATAATAGACACTGAGAGCACTGAATGTAATGGAGCTGTTTTCCACAGAAGCTGAATATGATCTGGAATAATTGTATAATTTTTAGGGCTCTCCAGAGAAAGAAAGCATACACACACATGCACACACACACATACACACACACATGCACAATCCACCCTCCTTATCCCTGGGTTTTGCATCCACAGATTCAACCAACCTCAGATCAAAAATATTTGAAAAGAAGATTCCAGTAAGTTCCAAAAAGCAAATTTTGAATTTGCTGCATTCCAACAATAATTTACATAGCATTTACATTGTATTAGGTATTATAGGTAATCTACAGATGATTTGAAGTGTATTGGAGGATATGTGTAAGTTATATGCAAATGCTACACTCTTTTTATATGAGAAACTTGAACATCTGCGGATTTTTGTATCCTTGGGGGTCCTGGAACCAATGCCGCATGGATCTTCAGGGCTAGAAAGATGACACACTCTTTCTCTCTCTCTCTCTAAATATAAATATTTTTACATATACATATATATTTATAAAAATATATAAAGGGATTTATTATGAGAATTGGCTCAGGTGATTGTGGGGGCTGAGGTGTCCCATGATTTGTTATCTGCAAGCTGGAGACCCGGGAAAACTGCTGTGTAGTTTAGTCTGAGTCCCAAGGTCTGAGAATCAGGGAGCATATACTATAATTTTCAGTCCAGAGCAGGAGGGGACCAGTGCCTCAACATATTCAGGCACACAGCCATCCTCTGCCTGCTCTTTTCAGGCCCCACCAGAGTAGATGAGCCCCACCCAGTGCACTACTCCCAGGCCAACCTCTCCCAGACACACTCACAGTCAATAGATACATTAAACTAAGGATCATAAATCAAATCTTTAATTATTTTAAAGAAAGTATGACAGCAGCATACAGTGTTTGAATTGAAAGGTGTATGAAAGTTTGTTAAGTCTAAAATTTTTTTCCCCAGTGAAGGAATAAGTTCTCTTATTAGTAAGTGCAGTGTCTGGACCGGAATCTTGTTCTACTGTTTTCTCATGAACTATTCTTCTTTTATACTATATTGCCTCTAAGAAAATTATTTTTGATGCAGAGAATTTTAAGGGAATTTATGGTGAAAAAGCAATTAGTAACAACATGTATCCTTGTACATTTTCATACCGTTATATATAAAATGAAGGTAAATAGTTGTACTAATTTCAAAGGTTGAAGATTAAAAGAGTACTTTTCAATAAAATAACTCTTGTTCTGACATTTTTAAGAAATTGTTTCACTCTATACTAGAATTTCCATTTCAATATTTCTTCACATTTTCTCCTGCAACATAAATTACGCTTCATGCTTCTAGTACATTTCATCTGTCCTAACCCTAAATGAGACTCCTGAGAGTTACTTACTCTTTTGCTTGCTAAGGTCTCATTTCTAGGGACCTTAAATTCACCATTTTTAAAAGTGCCTTCATGGCTGCGAGGATTAGCAATTACCTTTGTCTAACTACAGGCCTAATTGCTTAGAAGTAGATACATCTACATGAGAAGTATGTACTTTCACGTATAGAATGGGTACATCTATATGTAGAAAAGTCCTCATACTTGTAGGCAGGTTATGGAGTCGATTGGTCACATCCTACAGAGTTTAACTGAGACTTAGTTTGTGTCAGAATTGTGCTAGGGATTTTAATATATATCATCTCATTTAATGGTTCCAACATCCTTATGCCTTAATCCTTCCTTCTTTATAAGTTCCTTCCTTCCTTTCTTCCTTCCTTCTGCCTGCCTTCCTTCCTTTTCTTTTATTTTTTCCTTCCTTCTCTTCCTGTAGCCTTTCTATAAATATTTTTCATACTTAATATGCTAGGGAATGCATCATATAGTTTTAGATTATTGCCTAAAGATTCCTACAATTAAAATTAATCTGCAATATATTTATTTTCTCATTTTGTATCTGTAGAAGTACTTGTAAGTCAGGATGGATAACTAGAGGTAGAATTGTCTAAAAGTGCCAGGGGAAGTAGGGAAAAATTTCACAGAAATAGTGACCTGAAGGTGACCAGTGTGTCAGAGTGATTTTGAATCCTCAATTTATCACCACAAAGTGTATCATCTTGGATGAGTTATTTGATGTTTCTGACATCAGTTTAGTTCATCTTTAGACTGGAAAAAATAATATCCACCTGGGTGACTAAGTAATAATTGAAAACAGTTTGTTTGATTTAGCTTCAGGCATGTGGTTTTCACTATGTAGCAAATTGTGAGAACTCTGCCTATTAGATTGTGTGATAAGGCATATGGAGAAACATGTAGATGGAAGATGAAACAATCAAACAGAAGGTTAGGCTGTTAATTCCAGGTCACAGAAGGGTGAATATCTAAATCTGATTTTCTGTGCTGAGAGTAATACTCTTTCCATGCCAGCACAGCAATCTTAATTGTAAGGAGCACTGGTCAGCTCTTGTCTTACTAAAGTCTCCTGAATGTAGGATTGAACTGCAACATTCTCTTCTCATACACACACTCACAAACACATGCAATAAGCATACTTTAAAAAGCTAATTTTAATTAAATTTTTTCTCTGGCTTAAAATGGAATTATTTACATAATAGAGGAAGATTTCTCTCTAGAAGATAAAAATATCATATACCATTAGTAGGAAAATAAGCAGGTGTGTTATTTTCTTAAAGCTCTTTGAAGTAATGTCAGGCATAATATATTATTATTGCAAACAATAAAAATAAAAGAAGCAGAGTCTAATTACTGTTTGTCAATTTCATTGCCTGACTGTCAAAATGCAATTGTGATCTTTGTAGGTAAGAAGTTAAAAACATTTCCTTAAGGAATTGGTTAAGAAAATGTCTCTTAATCACAAATAAAAACATTAGCTTTAAAGTATTTTAAGTACAGTCAGAGACTGTTCTGAAGTTCAGCTTCAAAGAAAGGGTGAGGTAAATGGAGACTTTGTGGATCATTAAACATTGCTTGCACCATAATTCTCAATGGAATAAAGAAACCATTAAATTGAAGTAATTACCTTGAGTGATATTACTTTACAACTAAAAGGATATAAGTTTCTAAATTGATAACACCAATGTGCACACACACACACACACACACCTTGCTTTGGTAAGTATGATAAATGACACACTTCAAATCTTATCACTGAGAAATATAGAATATCAGGGACAAAGGTTTGTGAGAGAAAAATAAACCAAGAAAAATCATATACAAAGGATTAGAAATAAGAATCTTACTGTACTTTTTATCCCAAAAAATGAAGGAAAGTAAATAATGTCTTTCCTGCAAGAAAATGATCTTCAGTCCACCACAGTCAAAAAATATATATCAAAAGAGTAAATCTAATAATATTTTCTGATATTTGAGTTTTTACAAATGTGTCTCTCATTCACCATTGCTGAAAGGACTATTGGAAAATAATCACCACCAAAATAAGGGATCACATTGAGAAATATATGTGTTGTCCAACCACTAAGCATCCAACAGAAAAGTAAAGTAAGAGGAATAAGCAGCATAATTTTGATAGGAAGTTCCAGAAAGACAGCTGGGCTTCCATCTGGAAAGAAGTCAGTTCAGATTCCTGAGATCCCAGATGGAAGTTTACAGGGGAGAAACAAACAAGCAAACAAAAGTGGAATGACTTGCTAGACATCATCATATTGACAAGGGTTTTTTATTAAGTTATGGAACTTTGAGGAAAAGTAAGACCTGCTTTTAAAAAAATCCCCTTAAGAGAATAAAAATTTAAGTCACAGGCTGGGAGAAAATATTTGCACATCATATATCCAGTAGAGGATTTGTATCTAGAAAATGTAAAGTGCTGTCAAATTTCAATAAGAAGAAAGCAAACAACTCTATTAAGAGTAGGAAAAAGATTTGAACACATACTTTGCCAAAGAACATATGCAGATAGAAAATAAGTATTGAAAAGATGCTCAAGATTATTAGTAATTAAATCACAATGAGACACGTGTTAGAACAACTACAATGAAAACGACTGCCCATACCAAGTGTTGGAGATGATGTGGAATAACTGAAACCTCAAAAACTGTTGATGAAAATGTATAATGGTAAAACAACTTCGGAGAACATTTAGCAGTTTCTTAAAAAAGTAAACGTGCACTAATCATATGACTCATTCATCTCTTAGGCATTCATATATGACCAATAAAAATGCATGTCCACAAAAGCCTTGTAGTTGAATGCTTATAGCAGCTTTATTTGTAATGAACAATACCTGGAAACAACACCAATGTTCAACAACAGAAGAATGGATAAACTAATTGTGGTATATCCATATAATGGGTTATATATGTAGTAGTAGCTCTACTACTCAGTAGAGCTACTCATGGTGAAAGTATACAACATCCTTTTCTTGCCTAGTAGACAGATACTAATACATCTGAAAGTCTGGGGGGGGAAAATTAGTAAAATTCAATGTATACGTTGTGTTACAACTCTGATATATGGTCATTTCCATCCTTATAGCAAGATAAAGCTGAACAAAATGAAAATTAATGAGTTTTCTTAGACCACCAGAAAACTGAGGTTGCAGGGCAAAGTGCCACCCTGAAAATTGAAGAAGTAAGTGAATAGAGAGAGTCATAGCAGAGATCTCTTATTTAGAGCAGAAACCACTGAAGGCATAAACTGGTAAGAACACTAAAATGAGAATTTCAGTGAATTGCTGAAGGCTGAGTATGGACTCATTTGAGAAGGAGAAACTCCTAGGAGCTGAAGTCTCAGGTGTGTCACCATACTTTCATGAGTTGTACCGTTAGGAGATCCACCATGTTCTTACTATAAAAATTTGAGAATAATCCACTGGGGACACAGACAAGGGGATGGGAAGAGTAATCCTTTTGAAATAAGCCCAGACCTTCTTTATAATAAAAGCTTACTCTCCAGGGAATAATTTTATCGGGGTCTTGTCCCAGAAGTACAGGGAAAGACATTCCTCACATTCAGGGCCCCTCTTGTCTTCCTTTCTCACATAAGAGGGGAAAATTATATAAGAAGAATCTTTTGTAAAAGCCAAAGACTCAAGACACAGACTTACTAAAAGACTGAGATTTAATTGGAAGATGATAGAATTCTTGTCTTCCTTTAAACCTTGCCACTAAACCAACAGGGTCTAATTTAATAACAGTAGATTACAGCTAAAGGATGTGCCAGATACTAACATTCCCTGTAGAGAAAGACTTAGAAAAAAATCAAAGTAAAAAGAGAAAATAAAAACAAAGACACTAAAAGAATTTTAGGTCTTTGACATCTATAGGTACAGCAAACATGAAATAAAGCCAAAGTTCCAGTCAGATTAACATAGATTCTCACACTAAAGGCCTATTTACCTCAGTTCCTATAACTCAACACAATATGTTTGGGTTTCAACAAAAAGTTGCAAGACATTCTGAATGGCAAGAACGAACACAGTCTGAAAAGACAAAGCAAGCATCCAGAACCAAACTCAGATATGACAAAGATGTTGTAATTGTCATACAGAGAATTTATAATATTTATGAATAATATGTGAAGAGCTCTAAATAAAAAGGAAGAAAGAATTCAAGAACAGATGGATAATGGAAGCAGAGAAGGAAACTCTAAGAAAGAATCAGAAAGAAATGCTAGAAGTCAAAAACACTGTAACACAAATAAAGAATTCTTTGATGGGTTCATTAGTAGACTGGAAACAACTGAAAAGTTGAGGAAAGATCAATGAGCTTAATAATATATCAACAGAAACTTCCCAGATTAAAATACAAAGAGAAAAAAATGAACAAGAAAAATAGCAGAGTATCAAATGACCATAGGACAATTTCAAAAGCTGTGACGTGTTTTGGAATATCAGAAGGAAAAGAGAGCAAAGAACTGAAGAAATGGTTGAGGAAATAATGGCTGAGAACTTTCCAAAATTAATGACAGATGACAAGCCACATATCTAGTAAGCTCAGAGGACACCAAACAAAATAAACACTATAAACAAAAACAAAACACCTCTATCTAGCCATTGCCATACACAAACTGCAGAAAATGATAGGGAAAATTTTGAATAAAGCAAGAGGGGTTAAAACACCTTACGTATACAGGAACAGGGATAAGAACTAGTTTCTAAACAGAAACCAAACAAACAAGAAGAGAGTTCTGTTATAAATTTGAAGAGTTAAAAGAAAAAAAAGTGTTATAACCTAGAATTCTATACCCAGTAAAATTATACTTTAAAGGTGAAAGACAAAGACCTTTTCAGACCAACAATAATTTGTCTCAATGCAGGCAGACTTGCTGGGCGAGAATGTTATAAGGAAGTCTGTTAGGGAGAGTGAAATGATGTAGGTCAGAAACTCAGATCTACATAAGGAAAGGAAGAGAGTAGAAGAAGAAATAAATAAAGATAAAACTTAAACTTCTTATTTTTCTTATTCTTTCTTGATCTAAAAATAGCTATTCAAAGTAATAATGGTAACAGTATACTTGGTGATATGGATGAGTAAAGTGAATGATAGCAATGTTGCAAGGGGCAGGAAGGATACGTTAAGACTACTCTGTTATAAGGTACAGGAGCTACCCATGAAGATGAATACTGCTATTTAAAGGTGGAATTGGATTTGTTGAAAAAGTATATTGCAAATTCTGGGACAAGCAATAAAATTTATTACAAAAGTATAACTGATACTCTAAAAAGGAGACAAAAAAGAATTATATAAAATATCCAATTAAAATCAGAACATATCAAAAAGAGACCTCTGAAAATGAGTGAAAAAAAAAGCCATTTTATCAGAATGGAAAAAAAAAAATTAGCATCATCTATATGGTGTCTACAAGAAGCTCAGTATAAATATAAAGACAAAGATAAGTTAAAAGTAAAGAGATGGGAAAAGGTATACTGCACTACCGCTAATCAATAGAAAGCTGGAGTAGCTATATTAATTACAGATAAAGCAGTTTTTAAAAACAAAGGAAATTATCAGAGACAAATGTATTAGATAATAACAAAGGGATACTAGATAAAAAAGGAGTCAATTCTCCCAGAAGACATAAGAATCCTTAACATATGTATCTAATAACAGTGTGTCAAATATTTTAGGCAATAACTGATGAAACTGAAAGGAGAAAGAGTAAATCCGCTATTACAGTTGGACACATCCAATACCCCTGTCAATAACTGATTAGTCAAGCAGACAGAAACCTAATAAAGATATTATTGACCATTTCAGCACTATCAATCAGCTTGATCTAATTATCATTGACAGAATGTCCCATCTGTCAACAGGAGAAAACACATTCTTTTTGAGTACACATAGAACATTCAATAAAATAGACCACATTCTAGGCCCTAAAACACACCTGAACAAATTTTTAAAAATGAAATCATGCAAAGTATGCTCTTGAATTACAATGGAATAGAACTAGGATTCAGTATCACAAAGTTAGCTGGAAAATGTCCAAATATTTAAAAACTTAACAATTCATTTTTCATCAAAGAGGAATTCTTAAGAAAAAATTTTAAAATGATTTTGAACTAAATGAAAATGAAAATAGAACTTATCAAACTTTTGGGGATGCAGCAAAAGCAATGCACAGAGGAAAACTCATAGCATTAAATGTATATATTGGAAAAGAGAAAAATCTATGATCAGTAACTTAATCTTTTATCTTAGAACACTCGAGAAAGAAGAACAATTTCAGCCTAAATGAGCAAAAGAAATGAAATAAAAATTAGAACGACATCAATAAAATTAAAAACAAAGAAAAATCAACAGAAGTAAAAGCTCATTCTTTGAAAGACCAATAAAATTGATAAAGACGTTAGCCAGGCAGGTAGAGAAAAAGAGAATAAACAAACTGTTAAAATCATAAATGAAATAGATGTCAACATTATTGTTATTATGAACATTAAAAGGATAATAAAGGGACACTAAAAACCACTTTATGACCCAATATCTGATAAGTTAGAGGAAATTAACCAAGCCCTTGAAAGATATAAACTCTCTAAACTCATGTAAGAAGATAGGTATAATCTGAATAGGCCTATATCTATTAAATTTATTCAGTAATTAATGTCCTTCCACAAAATAAATCACCAGACCCAGATGATTTCACTGTTGAATTCTATCAGCTCTTCAATAAAAAAAATGATGCCTATTCTACAAGATCTCTTCCAGACAATAAAAGCAGAGGGAACACTTCCTAGCTCATTCTCTGACTGGCATTAACGTAATTCCCAAACTAGACAAGGACATTAAAATAAAGGAAAACTACATAATAATAGCTCTCATGAATATAGAAGAAAAGTGCTCAACAAAATATTAGCAACTTGAATCAAACAATAAATAAAAATAATTATAAACCATGAAAAATTGGCATTTATTCCACATATGCAAAGCTGCCTCTAGATTTTAAAATTAAATAAATAAAACTCAACAGTCAGACAATAGAACCCAGTTAAAAATGTGCATAAGATCAGAAATCTGACCAAAGAAGATATACAGATGAAAAATATTAAAAAGTACTCAACATCATTCATCATTATTGATTTCAAAATTAAAGCAACAGTGAGATACCACTATACACCTACCTGAATGATTAAAATCCAAAGAATTTACAATACTAACTGTTGGCAAGGATGCAGAGTAATGGAGACTCTCATTCATTGTTGGTAGGAATGAAAAATTTTACCACCACTTTGGAAAATTGTTTGGCAGTTTTTTATGAAACTAAACACAGTCTTACCCCATTCCAGACAACACAGTATGGAAATAAAAGTCAGGGGAAGGTGTGTGGGGGGTGTAAAACAGAGTAATTTTCAGCGGAGAAACCTGACAAACACTACCTCAAGCCAGGTGGCCAAGATTAACCTAAACAGTGATTAGTCATATTGACACTATGTACCCTCAACATGATGTGATGAAAATGGCACTTTACTTCTGTAGTCCTTCTCCCAAAAACATGTTACTCCCGTCTAAACATGAAATAAATATCAGACAAATCCCATTTGAGGGAGAGTCTACAAAATACTTGATCAGTTCTCCTGAAAAATGCCAATGTCATCAAAAATAAGGCAAATAGTTGTTACAACTAAGAAGAGCTTAAGGAAATGTGACTACCTTACGTAATGTGGGAGCCTGAATAGGATCGTGGGGAAAAAAAGGACATGAGGTGAAAACTGAGGATATTGGAGTAAAGTATGGACTTACTAACTAAAGTTAGTTAATTAAATAATGAGACACTAGAAATAGTGGAAACTGGATGCTGTGTTATATACAAGAGCACTGCACTCTTCCTGTAATTCTGTAAACCTGAAACTCTTCTATAAAAAAACCTCTCTGTTAAAACTTAAACACATATATGTAAATAATGTGGCAACATAGAAGTAATTTCTTGAGAAAAAAAAAAGATTAAAGAGTTGAATGTACAGTCTGTGGGGTGTTGGACAGGCAAGTATTGATTCTGAGAATGGAGGACTGCTTTCACTTAATTAAGTGCCTCATGAAATATCATTCTAATAATTTAAATTATTCAATTTTTTAACTTTAGTGATAATAAAATACAATTTGAGAATGTTCAAAAAACAATTTATTCTACACTTTTGTCACTTTAATAGAAGGGACTTTATTTTGGCTATGTTAGGGTCACATACAATAGTCTGCTGTCTATATCATTTTTCACTGTCTTTGTGTTTTAATTCCTCTTTTTTTTTCACTTTCACAATATCATTTTTAGTTCACTTTCTTTTTGTCCAGCAGTTTTGTTATGGCTCCTACTTTTCCCTTTTCTTGACTGGAGTTTACTCTCCCTTTAACTTCCTTAAAACATTTAAGAAGAAAGAATTGTCTTGAGTTTGTTTCTATGACAGTATTTTTTGTTTTATTTTCACATAAATTACATTGCAAATAGAACCACTTTTTCAGTTTAAGAGTGAGCATCCCAAATTCTGTACTCTTGTTTTGGTTTTCAAAGAGTAATTTATAAGCTTTATTTTAACATATAAGGTAAAACAGGATTTTCTTGATTTTATATATTTTGGTCTATATCTGAAATGACTCAAAGGAGGCCTTCTGTGGCCCTGTCCAGGCCAGTGTCATTGTCCACTACAGCCCTAATTTTTTTCTTTAGACGTCTAGACATTCAGATCCTCAATGAATAGGGGCCTCCAGCAGATTTCACTAGATTTAAAAATCATGTATTCAACTTCAACAAGGGGTAATTATATCTCTAGTAGATACTAAAAGATTTAGGAAAGTCCAAAACTTCTATGGCATTTAACATTGCCAAGAAATAGCTTTTAGAAAGCAAGGATTGGAAAGGTAGTTTCAACTCTCAAAACATTTTTGGCTATAAGTCACATATAGCTTCTGTTTTTTCATATAGTTTAGCTATATATTTCAATGAAAGGTCACTATTTTTAATTTTTATGGAAAATAAAATGTATAGACAATGGAAAGAAAGTTCCATATAATTAAAAAGAGATTGAAAAATAAGATAATATTCTTAGTTAAATGTGAGGAGAAAGGAAGTCTATAATAAAGCATAATTTAACTGATTTTTAATTTTGCAAAAACTTTTCTGTTTCCTAAAAGCAAATAATTACATTGGTTAAATGTATGGTGCTATTGTGTCATCATTTTCTGTTTAACTTTAATAGTTCAACCTTCAGAAAATGGCAATCTTGCTGAGGCAGTATTTTAAAATTAGGATTAAATAATTTCTAACTCCTTAGGATATATTCCGATGTGTCAACAATAATCTCTATAACTTTTTACAATATCTTATATGAAGTGGAATTGTTTATACAGTTTAACCAACACAAGACATAGAAAAGTTAATATAAAATTCATAATAGTAAATAAAATGATAGTCTTTAGGATGGTGACACCTTTATACTTTATATTCAGTTAGTTACCAAGCATCATGAATTCTTCATTAGAAGTAAAACACATTGATTTTTCTTTCTATTCCCATTCCCATTTTGGGCCCAGGTATTATATATTAACTAGATTATGGCAAGTATAATTTACATGGTTTCATTAATTGTAGCTTTTCCTCATTGAAATTTCCTCATTTCAAAAATGAAATTTTAATTCCACCTTGGTGACTTCTTTATTCACTCTCCTTTCTTCTTAAACAATTTGTTTTTCAAAGAGTTTTCTACATTGATTTTTCTCTTAACTTTTATAAATCCACCATCTAACGCTAACTTTCTTGTTCTTGTTACACCAATTAAGCTGCATGTAATCATCAAATTTAGTAAACTCACTACACCAGTTATATAAATACTCACTCCATAAAAAATTGGAAATGTTTTCCTCCAAAAAGTGCAGTTATCTTGAAATATCTTCTTTCACCAATCTCTTGAACATTATTGTTATATTATCTATCATCTTTCACCTGAGCCCCTTTGTTCACTCTCATCTCCTATTCGTAACCAGGTTTTGAATAATCATCTTCCTACGGTGGTTCTCTCTTCTCCATTGCTTCTATCTCAACTTTAATTTTAAAATTTACCATTCTTGACCTTTTCTGGACTCCCTGCTAGGATTTTCATCCTCCATGCTGCTGGTAGCTATATTGGCATTTCCAAAACACACGAATTTTTCCCCACCCACAGTTTTAGTCCAATCTGTGGTATCCCAAATGTGCCCTGGACTCTCTAAATGTCAGGTACAGAACATTAGAAATTTTATATCTGTTCACTTATTTTCTACACTTCTAATTTTCATTTCTGTATATGTTTTATCAAGTATAACATATAATTTATAAAGAGAAAAAGCTATTTATTGTGGAGATTGTACTTCATAATGGGGTGAAAAAAGAAAAAAAATAAAACTGGTTATAGAATCAACTACAAACTCATTAAAAGCTTCCACAGTTCATGATATTATGTATTAAGCACAATGCAAATGTTACACACATTATTTCTAATCCTCACTCAGTTATCTTTTTTTTTTTATTTTATTTTTTTTATGTAATGTCTGAAACATTTATATTAACATATTTCCATACATATTTCCATACAAATACAAATATAAGATTTTTAGAAATTTCATGTAATGTCTGAAACATTTATATTAACATATTTCCATACAAATAACCCAATGAAAGTTTAGTATTAGTTGTTTTGTTTGCTTTTTTATACTGCAGATTCTTATTAGGCATCAATTTTATACACATCAGTGTATACATGTCAATCCCAATCGCCCAATTCAGCACACCACCATCCCCACCTCACCACAGTTTTCCCCCCTTGGTGTCCATATGTCCATTCTCTACATCTGTGTCTCAACTTCTGCCCTGCAAACTGGCTCATCTGTACCATTTTTCTAGGTTCCACATACATGCATTAATATATGATATTCGTTTTTCTCTTTCTGACTTACTTCACTCTGTATGACAGTCTCTAGATCCATCCACGTCTCAACAAATGACTCAATTTCATTCCTTTTTATGGCTGAGTAATATTCCATTGTATATATGTACCACACTTCTTTATCCATTCGTCTGTTGATGGGCATTTAGGTTGCTTCCATGACCTGGCTACTGTAAATAGTGCTGCAATGAACAATCGGGTGCATGTGTCTTTTTGAATTACGGTTTTCTCAGGGTATATGCCCAGTAGTGAGATTGCTGGGTCATATGGTAATTCTATTTTTAGTTTTTTAAGGAACCTCCATATTGTTCTCCATAGTGGCTGTATCAATTTACATTCCCACCAACAGTGCAAGAGGGTTCCCTTTTCTCCACACCCTCTCCAGCATTTGTTGTTTGTAGATTTTCTGATGATGCCCATTCTAACAGGAGTGAGGTGATACCTCATTGTAGTTTTGATTTGCATTTCTCTAATAATTAGTGATGTTGAGCAGCTTTTCATGTGCTTCGTGGCCGTCTGTATGTCTTCTCTGGAGAGATGTCTATTTAGGTCTTCTGCCCATTTTTGGATTGGGGTGTTTGTTTCTTTGATATTGAGCTGAATGAGCTGTTTATATATTTTGGAGATTAATCCTTTGTCCGTTGATTCGTTTGCAAATATTTTCTCCCATTCTGAGGGTTGTCTTTTCGTCTTGTTTATGGTTTCCTTTGCTGTGCAAAAGCTTTGAAGTTTCATTAGGTCCCACTTGTTTATTTTTGTTTTTATTTCCATTACTCTAGGAGGTGGATCAAAAAAGATCTTGCTGTGATTTATGTCAAAGAGTGTTCTTCCTATGTTTTCCTCTAAGAGTTTTATAGTGTCCAGTCTTATATTTAGGTCTTTAATCCATTTTGAGTTTATTTTTGTGTATGGTGTTAGGGAGTATTCTAATTTCATTCTTTTACATGTAGCTGTCCAGTTTTCCCAGCACCACTTATTGAAGAGACTGTCTTTTCTCCATTGTATATCTTTGCCTCCTTTGTCATAGATTAGTTGACCATAGGTGCGTGGGTTAATCTCTGGGCTTTCTATCTTGTTCCATTGATCTATGTTTCTGTTTTTGTGCCAGTACCATATTGTCTTGATTACTGTAGCTTTGTAGTATAGTCTGAAGTCAGGGAGTCTGATTCCTCCAGCTCCATTTTTTTGCCTCAAGACTGCTTTGGCTATTCGGGGTCTTTTGTGTCTCCATACAAATTTTAAGATGATTTGTTCTAGCTCCGTAAAAAATGCCATTGGTAATTTGATAGGGATTGCATTGAATCTGTAGATTGCTTTGGGTAGTATACTCATTTTCACAATGTTGATTCTTCCAATCCAAGAACATGGTATATCTCTCCATCTGTTGGTATCATCTTTAATTTCTTTCATCAGTGTCTTATAGTTTTCTGCATACAGGTCTTTTGTCTCCCTAGGTAGGTTTATTCCTAGGTATTTTATTCTTTTTGTTACAATGGTAAATGGGAGTGCTTCCATAATTTCTCTTTCAGATTTTTCATCATTGGTGTATAGGAATGCAAGAGATTTCTGTGCATTAATTTTGTATCCTGCAACTTTACCATATTCATTAATTAGCTCTAGCAGTTTTCTGGTGGCAGTTTTAGGATTCTCTATGTATAGTATCATGTCATCCGCAAACAGTGACAGTTTTACTTCCTCTTTTCCAATTTGTATTCCTTTTATTTCTTTTTCTTCTCTGATTGCCGTGGCTAGGACTTCCAGAACTATGTTGAATAATACTGGTGAGAGTGGACATCCTTGTCTCGTTCCTGATCTTAGAGGAAATGCTTTCAGTTTTTCACCATTGAGAATGATGTTTGCTGTGGGTTTGTCATATATGGCCTTTATTATGTCGAGGTAGGTTCCCTCTATGCCCACTTTCTGGAGAGTTTTTATAAGAAATGGGTGTTGAATTTTGTCAACAGCTTTTTCTGCATCTATTGAGATGATCATATGGTTTTTATTCTTCAATTTGTTAATATGGTGTATCACATTGATTGATTTGCGTATATTGAAGAATCCTTGCATCACTGGGATAAATCCCACTTGATTGTGGTGTATGATCCTTTTAATGTGTTGTTGGATTCTGTTTGCTAGTATTTTGTTGAGGATTTTTGCATCTATATTCATCAGTGATATTGGTCTGTAATTTTCTTTTTTTGTAGTGTCTTTGTCTGGTTTTGGTATCAGGGTGATGGTGGCCTCAAAGAATGAGTTTGGGAGTGTTCCTTCCTCTGCAATTTTTTGGAAGAGTTTGAGAAGGATGGGCGTTAGCTCTTCTCTAAATGTTTGATAGAATTCACCTGTGAAGCCATCTGGTCCTGGACTTTTGTTTGTTGGAAGATTTTTAATCACAGTTTCAATTTCATTACTTGTGATTGGTCTGTTCATATTTTCTGTTTCTTCCTGATTCAGTCTTGGAAGGTTATACCTTTCTAAGAATTTGTCCATTTCTTCCAGGTTGTCCATTTTATTGGCATAAAGTTGCTTATAGTAGTCTCTTAGGATGTTTTGTATTTCTGCGGTGTCTGTTGTAACTTCTCCTTTTTCATTTCTGATTTTATTGATTTCGGTCCTCTCCCTCTTTTTCTTGATGAGTCTGGCTAATGGCTTATCAATTTTGTTTATCTTCTCAAAGAACCAACTTTTAGTTTTATTGATCTTTGCTATTGTTTTCTTTTTTTCTATTTCATTTATTTCTGCTCTGATCTTTATGATTTCTTTCCTTCTGCTATCTTTGGGTTTTGTTTGTTCTGCTTTCTCTAGTTTCTTTAGGTGTAAGGTTAGATTGTTTACTTGAGATTTTTCTTGTTTCTTTAGGTAGGCTTGTATAGCTATAAACTTCCCTCTTAGAACCGCTTTTGCTGCATCCCATAGGTTTTGGGTTGTCGTCTTTTCATTGTCATTTGTCTCTAGGTATTTTTTTATTTCCTCTTTGATTTCTTCAGTGATCTCTTGGTTATTTAGTAACGTATTGTTTAGCCTCCATGTGTTTGTCTTTTTTACGTTTTTTTCCCTGTAATTCATTTCTAATCTCATAGCGTTGTGGTCAGAAAAGATGCTTGATATGATTTCGATTTTCTTAAATTTACTGAGGCTTGATTTGTGACCCAAGATGTGATCTATCCTGGAGAATGTTCCGTGCGCACTTGAGAAGAACGTGCAATCTGCTGTTTTTGGATGGAATGTCCTCTATATATGAATTAAATCTATCTGGTCTATTGTGTCATTTAAAGCTTCTGTTTCCTTATTTATTTTCATTTTGGATGATCTGTCCATTGGTGTAAGTGAAGTGTTAAAGTCCCCCACTATTATTGTGTTACTGTCGATTTCCTCTTTTATAGCTGTTAGCAGTTGCCTTATGTACTGAGGTTCTCCTATGTTGGGTGCATATATATTTATAATTGTTATGTCTTCTTCTTGGATTGATCCCTGGATCATTATGTAGTGTCCTTCCTTGTCTCTTGTAACATTCTTTATTTTAAAGTCTATTTTATCTGATATGAGTATAGCTACTCCAGCTTTCTTTTGATTTCCATTTGCATGGAATATCTTTTTCCATCCCCTCACTTTCAGTCTGTATGTGTCCCTAGGTCTAAAGTGGGTCTCTTGTAGACAGCATATATATGGGTCTTGTTTTTGTATCCATTCACCCAGTCTATGTCTTTTGGTTGGGGTGTTTAATCCATTTACGTTTAAGGTAATTATCGATATGTATGTTCCTATGACCATTTTCTTAATTGTTTTGGGTTTGTTTTTGTAGGTCCTTTTCTTCTCTTGTGTTTCCCACTTAGAGAAGTTCCTTTAGCATTTGTTGTAGAGCTGGTTTGGTGGTGCTGAATTCTCTTAGCTTTTGCTTGTCTGTAAAGCTTTTGATTTCTCCATCAAATCTAAATGTGATCCTTGCCGTGTAGAGTAATCTTGGTTGTAGGTTCTTCCCTTTCATCACTTTAAGTATATCATGCCACTCCCTTCTGGCTTGCAGAGTTTCTGCTGAGAAATCAGCTGTTAACCTTATGGGAGTTCCCTTGTATGTTATTTGTCGTTTTTCCCTTGCTGCTTTCAATAATTTTTCTTTGTCTTTAATTTTTGCCACTTTGATTACTATGTGTCTCGGCGTGTTTCTCCTTGGGTTTATCCTGTATGGGACTCTCTGTGCTTCCTGGACTTGGGTGGCTATTTCCTTTCCCATGTTAGGGAAGTTTTCGAGTATAATCTCTTCAAATATTTTCTCTGGTCCTTTCTCTCTCTCTTCTCCTTCTGGGACCCCTATAATGCGAATGTTGTTGCGTTTAATGTTGTCCCAGAGGTCTCTTAGGCTGTCTTCATTTCTTTTCATTCTTTTTTCTTTAGTCTGTTCCGCAGCAGTGAATTCCACCATTCTGTCTTCCAGGTCACTTATCCGTTCTTCTGCCTCAGTTATTCTGCTATTGATTCCTTCTAGTGTAGTTTTAATTTCAGTTATTGTATTGGTCATCTCTGTTTGTTTGTTCTTTAATTCTTCTAGGTCTTTATTAATCATTTCTTGCATCTTCTCAATCTTTGCCTCCATTCTTATTCTGAGGTCCTGGATCATCTTCACTATCATTATTCTGAATTCTTTTTCTGGAAGGTTGCCTATCTCCACTTCATTTAGTTGTTTTTCTGTGGTTTTTTCTTGTTCCTTCATCTGGTACAGAGCCCTCTGCCTTTTCATCTTGTCTATCTTTCTGTAACTGTGGTTTTTGGTCCACAGGCTGCAGGATTGTAGTTTTTCTTGCTTCTGCTGTCTGCCCTCTGGTGGTTGAGGCTATCTAAGAGGCTTGATGGGAGGCTCTGGTGGTGGGTAGAGCTGACTGTTGTTGTGGTGGTCAGAGCTCAGTAAAACCTTAATCCACTTGACTGTTGATGGGTGGGGCTGGGTTCCCTCCCTGTTGCTATGGCGTCAGAGCTCAGTAAAACCTTAATCCACTTGACTGTTGATGGGTGGGGCTGGGTTCCCTCCCTGTTGGTTGTTTTGCCTGAGGCAACCCAACACTGGAGCCTACCCGTGCTCTTTGGTGGGGTTAATGGCAGACTCTGGGAGGGCTCACGCCAAGGAGAACTTCCCAGAACCTCGACTGCCAGTGTCCTTATCCCCACGGTGAAACAGAGCCACCACTCGCCTCTGCAGGAGACCCCCCAACACCAGCAGGTAGGTCTGGTTCAGTCTCCCCCAGGGTCACTGCTCCTTCCCCTGGGTCCCGATGCACACATTACTTTGTTTGTGCCCTCCAAGAGTGGGACCTCTGTTTCCCCCAGTTCTGTCAAAGTCCTGCAATCAATTCCCACTAGGCTTCAAAGTCTGATTCTCTAGGAATTCCTCCTCCCGTAGCCGGACCCCCAGGTTGGGAAGCCTGACATGGGGCTCAGAACCTTCACTCCAGTGGGTGGACTTCTGTGGTATAAGTGTTCGCCAGTCTGTGAGTCACCCACCCAGCAGTTATGGGATTTGATTTTACTCTGATTGTGCCCCTCCTACCGTCTCACTGTGGCTTCTCCTCTGTCCTTGGACGTGGGGTATCCTCCTTGGTGAAGTCCAGGGTCTTCCTGTCAATGATTGTCCAGCAGCCAGTTTTGATTCTGGTGCTCTCGCAAGAGGGAGTGAGAGCACGTCCTTCTACTCCGCCATCTTGGTTAATCTCAGTTATCTTTTATTGAATGCCATCATAATCTGAACACTATAATAGGCATTTTATACTTAAGTCACTCTTTTCTTATATAAAATTTATTTGTTTGAATCAATTTCCTTATTTTTTAAAGGAGGTTATTTAAGATGATTTGTATATTGGAATGGGAAAAATATTATCTATGTTTCTTTAACTATTGAATCTAAGTTGGGCTTTTTTTGTTAGAGTAACCTAACTACTAAGCTACCGTAAATGTGATACATCTCACATTATCTAAAATTCCTCAGTAGTTTTTCCTGTGAAATATTATCCTGGTAACATCGCTGCCCAGTGATGTTAAGGTTGTTATTATGTACAATGGCTCCATCATAGTCCCTGGAATTCTAGGCTTCTTGGCTCAAGAATTTATAAGATGACAATATCACATGGGATGAAAATAATTCCTGAATTGAACTCTTATATACACTGTGAACGTCTGTATGTGTCTAGAAATGAGCAGAATGTCACTAGGCTTCTACTTTGGATGGGATTTGAAGAATGTCTTTTTTTTTTTTTTTTTAAATTTTATTTATTTATTTATTTATTTATGGCTGTGTTGGGTCTTCGTTTCTGTGCAAGGACTTTCTCTAGTTGCGGCAAGTGGGGGCCACTCTTCATCGCGGTGCGCGGGCCTCTCACTATTGCGGCCTCTCTTGTTGCGGAGCACAGGCTCCAGACGCACAGGCTCAGCAATTGTGGCTCACGGGCTTAGTTGCTCCGTGGCATGTGGGATCTTCCCAGACCAGGGCTTGAACCCGTGTCCCCTGCATTGGCAGACAGATTCTCAACCACTGCGCCACCAGGGAAGCCCTGAAGAATGTCTTTATAAATGAAGAACAGAGTCACCCATCCTTATACCTAACTTTTTAATCCAAATCACAGCTTCTTATTCAAATACATCCATATGTGATGTTCATATTAATTTTGATCCTAATAAAATCCAAAGCATTTTGTTCTCAGCATATAGATACAAATTGACCTCATAGAGGTTTTTCTGTTTTTTTTTTTTTTTTCTTGGCTTGCTGTTTTATTTATTTTTCTTGAGATGGAAATGCAATATATCAAGTCACTTTCTCTTAGAAAATATAAATGCACAATAATTAGGGATGCGGAGAATTCTGAGAAGCACAGGATTAGCCACGCAGTAATGTGAGCTCACATCTGCAGCTAGTCTAAAAATATCACACAGATCTAATTCTGCTTCAATGCAAATGTAATTTCCTGGTGACTGTGTTTGTTTAAAACCATCGACTACTTACATTTTTATTGTATTTTTTTAACTAGGCTACTGGGAAAATAATGCACCTGTGCAGGCTGATACTACTGTAAGATTGTGATTTACAGTCACAAAAATATTTCAGTATTGCCTAGTGATTCTTCTATTTTTTCTTAATTAACATTCACTCACATTTTCTTCCCTGTTTATTTCAAATCTTGTCCATTCCCCTCTTTCCTCCAAAAACACTATTTCCACCAATCACCTCTTATCTCACAGAGAAAATAGAAGATCCCACAAGATAAATTCCCCAACTTCCTGCCACCAAAGTCACAAGCTGAATAATCTACAATAATCTATCCTCTTTCCTCCTACCCTGCACTGTGTTCATTGCCACTTGCCTTCTTTCATCTGTTTTATTATTTCTGTAGGCATCCCTTCTTCATGATTTTAACAAGATCAGGGCTTTCCAATCTTGAAACAACCTTCCAAAAATTTTACATACATACCAAAATACAAAAATATATGATAAAAATGATAAGATTTAGAATCCTAGGTCAGATTCTCTGCTGTGCTCATATCTGTATATACCATTGATATCTGGATAGTTCTACAAGAAAGTCATTCAGGCACACTTCGAATTCAGTATATGCTTAAGCGATTCTGACATTCCTTCTCCCTTACCATCTTGTTTTTGCACCTGTTATTCCTGGGTTTCCTTCTCTCTCGTTAGGTCAACAGCCTTCAAGACCTTATAATTCTAGCATTTACATATTTTTTGAGTCCACTAGTGTTGATATATTTCTACTGTCACTGTATTAATCATGTCATCCCTATTATTTCAATGGATTAGTGTTACTGACCCCTCCCAATATTTTCAACTCTCCCAGGTGTACCCACAGATACATTCCTCACACTCCTGCTAAACTGACATCCTTAAAATAAAATTTACGATTTTTAATCTCCTACATAAAATCTACCAGAGACTCCCATTTTCCTTAGATAAAAAGTGTGCTCCTTTACTAACAATACTGGCCCCTTCTTGATATAATCTCTATCTAAATTCAGAGCTTAGGTTTTATCATAAATTCTCTGCCCTTTACACTTAAAAGCTCAACTTGTCTCATTTCTTGGAAGGTATACAGTGTCACACTCATTTCAAAATCTTTAGACAGGTTTTTTTCTCCTGGAATTCTCTTCCCTTGGCAATTTTCCTAGATGATTACATTTCATTATCCAAGTTTATCCTTCTTTCCTATTAAATGCCCCTGCTACATGTTCTTATAGTGCTCTAGACTATTCTTTTGATAGTAACTTGATGATGTTGCTTGCCTAACCATCTATCTCCTTCATTAAGTTCTTAGTTCTTTACACTGATACCTAATTTCACTTGGTGATTGATGATTTCCTAGTACTTAACATATTGCCTTGCACATTGATTGGGATCAAATATATTTGTTTAAAGTATTCTTTTAACCTTAGCAATATTATCAATTGAAATCCAAAAGTTATGGTTAACATATTTTAAATGAACATGACTATACATAACTTTTAGTTGTAAGAAATTTATTATTTAACACTTTCCACATGCATATTAAGGTAGTGCTAGTATAATACTTATGTGAATTTGTATTTTATAGATTTATAATATCTACAACTGAATTTGCAAAGCGGTAATTTATGACTCAAATTTAATTTCTACACGATTTACAATAGTCATCAAGATATTAGAGTTATCATAAATATCTGGTATTAACTAACAAATTAATAACATAATATAATGGCATAAAATCACTTATTTTAACAATTTTTAATTCATAGTCAAGGTATACGAGAGAATACTGGGATTTTGAATCTGACAAATGTGGATGTTGATTACTGAGTGAAATTGGACAATAATAAAAGCTACCATTTGATGAATGACTTGTATAGGTTTACATAGTCTAATTCAATCTTTAATTCTACTTTGTTAATTCAATACTACTATATTAATTTCTTTAAATCAATCTTTTTAATATATTCTTACCTATATAACAGTGGAGGGAATGAAAACTCATGTGACCTAAGAATATAGAAAAAATGAATAACATTGATTCAAAAATCCAAAGATTATGCTTTTACATTTATCTTTCTTTAGAGAATTTGAATTTTGTGTGAGGATTACAGCTTATTTCTTAAGTAGTAAAGTGATTTGCCAGAGAAAACCCTCAATGAGTGTTAGTTACTATTTTTTTAAATTTTTTTAATATATTAAATCTCAAAATCCCTGTTTGTTTTCTTGCCCTCTGGCAGTAATGGTACCTTCCAACAGAATTGACCCCTGACCCCTCCTTCCACATCAGTGTCGAGTGGTGAAGGAGAACTTTACTGCCACACTATTTCTATTTATCATCCTTCCATTAAACCATTTTATGTTTCCTTTTCCATCTTTACCTACCACCCTCCCACCATTCCTGCAGAAGTTAGGTGAAGACTCATTCTGAGTTTAGTCATTTGTATAACAGAATGTTCCATGAGTATTTTACATATGTGGGAGCTCCCTCCTCTTGGATTACAAGAACATGTTTTGTCACCAACAGGCACCTTAAGCCTTATGTTTGTAAGAAAATATTACACAAACATTATAGTTGAACCATTTTTATTCTTAGTTGTTTTTAAGATTTTTTTTTCTAAAACTAATCAGAGAGGGATACTTGTATCTGAAAAAAATTTAAACCATCTATAAAAAAAGGATCTTGACTATTGCTGTGTTTCAGTTATGCTGAAACTTGGTATAAAAGACTGTAGTAAGTTGCTGGTTTAATAATGTAATGATACCAACACTTTTCAGAAGCAGGTGTGTATATATGGCAGGATGAGATACAACGTACGTTGACCACATTTTTCCTGGCCTTGTTTCACAAAGAAGGTGCCTAGTTGTTGGTGACACAGTCCTTGCAGAAAACAGGTAAGAATTTTCTATATCATTAAGTTAGGAAAAACTTCACTAACAATGTATTATTTTTCTGTTTAAAGGTATATTTTAAACAATTGAACTCTACTGTTTCTTGATCAAAATCCAGTCATCAAATCTACTTGCACTTTGGGAATAGAGAAAGAAAGCCAGTCCCCAGGAGTCCCTGAACAAAATCTCTGCTTAGAATTTTCCAGCAATACTGAAAGCCCATTTTGCAGCAATTCTTTATGACACTTTCATGATAGATTGTAAAACACAGTTTCCCAAAATGACTGACAAATTAATTATGCTTGTGAGCCTGGTGGTTCTTCACAGCGTGTTTATAAATGGAAGAACAACATGTAAACGGCACCTGGTGGAAGAATGGCATACACAGCCCTCGACATATGTGGTGAATTGGACAGTGACAGAAAACATCTGCCTGGAGTTCTATGGGGATTGTTGGTTTGGAGATGTAAATACTAAAATGAATACTTCTGGCAATCAAGTTGTTCCCCAGATTTGCCCTTTGCAAATTCAATTAGGAGACATCCTTGTAATTTCTTCTGAACCATCTCTTCAATATCCAGAAATAAATGTGATGAATGTTTCTGAAGCATCATTCATTGACTGTCTGCAAAATACCACAACTGAAGATCAGTTACTTTTTGGTTGCAATCTAAAAGGAATGCACACTGTTAATTCTCAGTGGCTGAGTGTTGGGACACATTATTTCATCACAGTAATGCCAAGTGGTCCATCCCTTTGTCAACTGGGACTTCGACTAAATGTGACGGTGAAAGAGCAGTTCTGCCAGGAATATCTGAGTTCGGAGCTTTGCTCTGGGCATGGTACATGTCTTACTGAAGTTTGGAGCAAGATATACAGCTGCCATTGCCAGCCTCCATTCTCTGGGAAATACTGCCAGGACCTGGATTCATGTTCCTGTAAGCCATGTAAAAATAATGGCAGTGGCATTAATAAAAGAGAAAAATGGAATAAGCAAGGATATGAATGTATCTGTCACCCACAAATTACAGGTAAGTTTATTTTTTAAAGTAACATAATTCTATTAAAATAGTAAAATAGACTGAATTCATAAATGTTTAGTTACCAAAAAATAGGCTACGTTTTTAAGAATTTGGTAGATTTTTTAGAATGGGCTAAATTTGGATTCCGGGCATATAAAAATCCTATCAGGCATTCTTTAAAATAAAAATTGTGCTTATTTAAAGAGGATATCTTAAAAACATATATGCTTTATCCTGAAATACCTATTTTCACATCTTTCCCCAAATCCACTCTTAATGTCTCATTAAGAAAAAAGATTATCAGAATAATATGTTTTAGTCATTAAATGAAATTCCCAAGGTTATGGTATTTGGGGCAAGCAGTTCTGGGTGATAAGTAGAAATGAAGTGTGGATCTGAGTCGAGGATGATAAGGATACACATTATTGGGCCGAAGTTTTGAAGTTACTTGGGAGAGTTGGAGAAGAAAGGATGATTGTGAACCCAAAGTAATGTTCTCAATGGTGCTGGTGTGGCACCTATAAAGTAATTGATAAATCAGACGAACAAGGAGGGAAAGAGCGTGATATAATTATCAACTTTTTTTTTTTTAATTATTAACCGGTTTTTATAAGGTAAATGAGAGGCAATGATGAGAAACGTTTGCAAAGGAAGACATTTGGTGAGTGGATGAAGCAAGAAGAAGGGCAACCTAAAAACAGTGTAAATAAACTAGGTTACCTGAGGCTGAAGTGAGGATTTAAGGGAAATAGACTATACCTATTTGAAAGTTTATTAAGGAATTTGGGTCATCAGAGGAAAATGAAGAGAAACATTGAGAAATGTAGTGAATATTTGACATTTGGGAATGTGTGAAAGAATTTCTTTCAATTACAGTTTCAGAGACCTGGCATGGAGAGTTACAAAAGTAAAAGGAAGATGATCTAACAAAGGGAAATGCCTGGCATTGGCAATGACGGGATGAGAAAACACACAACAGACTAACAGCACATTTTGGTCAGGAGAGAGGAAGGGGGGTGAGAAGCAGATGTGACTGGAGCCAACTGGGCTCAGGGATGTAACTGCAATTTTGTGGGGCAGGCTTTAGGAGGATTCAATAGGGGTGTTCTTCTGTGTGCCTGGAAAGACTCCCTTGAAGCTAGATTTGAGGAGACTGTGTGATAAAGTGTAATGGAAGAACTCTATAAGCCATTTTAGGTTCCAAAATTCACCTAAGCCAATCATTTAAAATGTAATTTTAGACTCTTTAGGGAAGAAGTACTGAGGCTATTTCAGAAGTTAATCCCAGCATTACCCACTGGACATCCTCTCTGTATAACTGGGATCAAATTCTCATTCGACTCTACTGGCAAGGGTGATAAAAGATGTAAGTTACCCTGACTCATAGTATATCAGGTAATTAAAATTAAGACAGGTCAGTAAAAAAAAAAATAAAAGCACTCAAATTTCTGATTTAGGGTGAATGGAAAAATAATTTAATCGAGAGCTCCTACAGTATACGTTTTAACCTGTCCAAAGAATTTTAGAAAATATTTGACCAGAAAATTTCTACTACCTACATAATATTAACTGGCATAGATGTAATCATAGATCATGGAATATTATTTCAATGCTTTTATCATAACTGCATAGAATGGTTTTATCCCAATCTTTACTTCTTTGTTTATTAGAAACACAGCAGTAGATAATGTAAATAATCAAATTTTAACCTCTATAAAATTATCTAATATTATTTATTTTTTAAGACATTGGGCATATACCATGACACCACTCTAATTATGCACAATTACTTCAATTTTAAATCTTAAAAGATACAGGAATATGTAGGATTACCAAGAAACTGAGAATGTTCACTGTACTAGTTTGTTAGTGCTGCCGTAACAAAGAAACACAGTGTGAGTAGTTTCAACATTAGAAGTTTATTTTCTCAAAGTTCTAGAGACTAAGTGGTCCCAATCAAGGTGTCAGGAGGATTGGTTTCTCTGAGGCCTCTCTCTTTGGTCCATGACCAACCATTTCTCTCTGTGTTTTCACATTCTTTTTCTCTGTAGTGCCTGTGCATCCTCTCCTTATAAGGACATAAGTCATTTTTGATTAGGACCCAAACTAGTGACCTCATTTAACATTTATTACCTCTTTAAAGACCCTGTCTCCAAGTAAGTCACACTATGAGGTCCTGGGGGTTAGGATTTAAACATAAGACTGTTTTTTTGGGGGGTGGTCACAATTTAGCTATTACATCCACTAGGACTGAAAGAGAACATGACCTAGTGAACATACTACTGATACTTTAGCTTTTGTGTATGGAAATATTTTGGCACACAATTACTTATTGTAATTACTTATTACTTATATTTTCATTGTGTTGGGGATTGTTTGGAGGTAAGTGAAGGAAGAAGAGTTCTGCATTAGTGAGATAGAGATGTCAGTCTATAAAGAATCTGAAAAGCATCAACTGGCCAAAACTGCTCACAAATTACATTAAGAATTCAGTTAGAATGGGGGAAGTGGCAGGCTTATTGCCAAATCATGTGCAACTGTTTTGTAGTGACATTTGTCCATGTGTCACGCCCTGGAATTTTGTTGGCACATTACTCTAAGAAGGACATTATGAGATGATCAACTACATAGAAATATATGTTATGCAAGGTTGTGTTTTTTTGTTTAGTAGGACCATGATAGCTTGTACAAGTGGGATTTGGAAAACTTGATATAGCAGCAAAGAAAGTGTGGAATTTAGAAGCTTGTGCATGGCTTCTGAGAATCCAAGCAGTCTTCCCTTTTTTCTTCCAAATAATTTTAGATTAGATTAGATTTGAATTGATTTGTTTTGATTTTACTGTGGAGAGAATGATTAATATGAGGAATTAATACGAGGTCTACCCTCAAACAAAATTTTAAGTGTATAATATATTATTGTTGACAACAGGTGCAATGTTGCACAGCAGGTCTCTAGATCTTATTTTTCTTGCCTTGACTGAAACTTTATGCCCTGGTTCCTCTTCAGATGGTATAATACTTTCACATTTTCCTTGTTTGAATCATTACCTTGGCTGGGTAGTAGGGCTAAGATATAATATATTATACATTTGAATGTGTCACTTTGTATATTACCACAGCAATGCTCCAGCATATGTTGAAGAATTGATACTTACATATACTAATATTATCTACATGATTAACACATTCAAATTATCATAAAAAATTAACTAGAGCTCAAATATCACCAATCAGAAAAATATTTTAATATTATATTATGCAGTGAAAGGATGGAAAAACTGATGTCAAATTTATTAAAATTAAGTTTTGTTTCCATTTAAATCCATCATCATGAAGCACTATGTCTTAGTTAGAATTACACTATTCAAAATTTTTATATTATTCATTATTAAAAATTTGGGAGAAACCTATGACCTTAATTAACTATATAAATATAATATACCTATTTTAATCTAGTTGAAACATTGTCTTTTATTTTTATAGACATAAGTGGTTTAAAAATAATTAGGCAGTGTCAACCACATATCTGTTTCCATGGGAACTGCAGAAATATTACTGCAAACAGTTTCATTTGTGATTGTGAGGAACAATTTTCAGGTAAAAATACACATATATGTATGTATGCATACATACACACAAATAATTTTAATTTTGTCATTTATTTCAAATTAGACTTGAAATGTTTCATTTATTACTGAAAAATACAAGATTAGTGGTTCTATACTCTGACTTTTTTGAAGAATAAATTTAAGAGATCAATTTGTTTAACAATTAAATGATTATTCTGCTAAATATTGATATTTCATAATATATGAAGAGTTTAGACACCAATTGAACAATTTTTTTTTTACTATGATAAAATATATTTTGTTCTTAGGTACTAAAATATGTTTACAAAGAGTGTATATTTTACACATAATTTGCAAAATTATAACTCTATTATTTTCTTAGGTAACAGGTCAGTACAGACAAATCCCCTTTCATGAAGCACAAAAATGTTTTATTCCTTCTCAAATAAACTTAAAGATGTCAATAAAATCACTGTTTAAACCAAGAGTTTCTTAACTTTTGATTAAATACTTAACAATGAAATTGTGTTTAAATCACTCTGATCTCATCTTTGAACCCTTCCACAGTTTCCCATTTTCTGGGAAATATAACTCACCATCAGTGTTTGTCCCTCTTCAAAATGTCTTTGGGTAGTGGTTTCTCCGTACACAATTAGGTACCTAAAGACTCCTTTCTTGGGAGTGAAACAGAAGTTGTGTCTCCCAAACTGCAGAGTGGTAACTCTAAGTGTTTCTCTTGCAGATCCTTCCATGTAACCTAATTGAGAGAGATTTGAAAGTTTGGTAGAGTGTATCATCAGCCACTGCCAATGGTAGGAGAGGTTGGTAGCAGTGCAGGTGGTAAGAATTCCAACAACTGTCTTCAAAGAAATGTTTTCAGGGCTTTTCCCTTCAGGTCATTTATTTCCTGAGATAGGTTATGAGTTGTTAGGTGTTTTATAATAGCTTACCATATCCTGTAGGTGTATGAAGAATATATCATTTATCTTCCAAACCATGGCATTTTTGAACAAAAGAGGTAGCTAAAAGGAGTTACAAATACATAATATTTGAAATATTTATTTATTCTTTGGCAAATTGCTTTCATTAAATAGGCAGACAAATAATGTAGCTCTATTCAAAAAATTAATTTCTAAAATTCCTTCCAAAGAAAATAATTGTAACTTGGTCTCTGCAAATCAGAAGGACATTTTAAAACATACTTTATATTGATTATCTGAAACATTAAAAATAATATAAGCAGAAACTATATTTACACCTATTTTTCTGAGGAATGAGTATTTTTTCAATATTGTCTTATAATTGTAATTTTTTATAAAGCTATCTATACCCTCTTCAAAGTTGCATTTATGATTAATAAATATGAAGTCATTTAATGCCTTCAGTTGACTCTTCTCCTAACTGTGCCATCTTAACTGAAGACATTTTCACCGAACATATTTTGAGGTTCTTGCTAATCTCAAAGGAAAATCTGCTAAATGTTAAGTATTCCCAATTATATTTTTTTGTATAAAATACATCAATAAAGTATGTCCATAGGAGCTGTATTTTATTCTATTCAAAATTATTTTTTGACAAACATTTTCAAAGAGAATCTTCATGAAATAAATGGTCTCTATGTATGATTCCTTTGAATGTTTGGCAAAATTTAGGTGCTTCAATTGATTTCCACTATGTCCTAGCACAAAAAAATAATCTGTGAAATCTAGGATTTCTGTCAAATATTGTTCCCCATAAGTCCAGCTATTTCAAAGCCTAGTTATAACATTTATGATCTTGAGCACTTTTGAATTCATTGAACTTAAGTTTTTCATTGTATTGTGTAGGAATAAGTTTTAATGTCTTTTTTAAAATAAGTACATTTCACTAAAACTTTCAAAAACCAGTCTTTTGTTCTTGACTTATTGTTTTTTTGATTAAATGTTTGTAACTGATTTTGAATGAGATGCAACCAAAACTTACAATATTTTCACTAAAATGCCAAAACCTCCCTGAAATACTGGATTTATTTTCAAAGTCATTCTTCACATGTTTAAACATTTCTAAAATTTGAATGTTAATGGACAGCAGCAAAAGAAAGCACATTTTGCTATGTTACATTATTTTCAATATCACCTTTACTCCAAAAATTTTAGTCTGTTGTCCTGTGAATATTTTAAATTATTTGTAAATTTTGCAACTATAGATTCTATTCCACTTGTGTGAGCATCACAGCTGGTTTGCTTTTAAACTATGAATTATGTATGAACCACAATAAATTCCAAGTACATTTTTTTCATCCTTTTCTCAACTTGATCAAACAATGTATATATCACTATAAACTTAACAAAATTTATACTTATAATTTTAGCACAAGAGCACATAACTTTATCTTTGAACATTTTTAGCGAATTTTCAATAGCATTCCTAATATAGTCAGATACCTTGCCTTCAACAGAACAAAACTATTATTGAAATAAACTGATTATGTATTTGAAACCTCTGATTTTACTAGTATAGGCTGGTATCTTTTATCTTTGTGTCAATTTATTCTGCTAACTGAGCCAAAACATTTATAACAATCGCTTTACTTTTAGTATGTACAGAGAAACTTGCAATAGAAAATTAGGAAAATAATTTTGCTACAGTCGTGTGATCTAAGTGAAAATACATGCTTCAGAGAGTTATATGTAAGAATACCTTCTTTACCTGAACTTAACTCATCAATGTGAGGGAGTCTTTTAAAATAATTACTAACATTTAAATAGATGCTGATGGTTTTTGAACTAAAACGTATCTTCTGGTTTCATGTAGTCAGTGATGTCAACATACTCAGAGGTGGATCATTAAAGTGACATAGTTTAGGAGTAAACTCCATATTCATTACCAACTTTCTAGGGAAACAAATTTGAAACATACTTTTTATTAAAAATTTAATATTTTGATATCATTGCATTTAAAGTATTTATTGTAAAATAAGAAATAAATATCAGAAAACAATAAAATACAGTAGTTGTATATTTATACCAGAAGATTGCAAACTTTTTTCTGAAAAGGATCAGATAGTAAATATTTTATACTTTCTGAGCCATATGGTATCTGTCAAGGTAACTCAACTCTGCTATTGAGTTAGTAGTGTGAAAGCATCCATAGACAGTACATAAATGTATGAATTTTGTTATGTTCCAATAAAACTTTATTTACAAAATCAGGTGGAAGGTCATATTTGGCTCACAGTTGTAATTTACTAACCCCTGATTTATAACATACAACGAACGATCAACTCTATAGCAAGGACATATAGACTCTCTACAAACTACATGACAGGAATGTTTGTCCTCAGTTTGTCTCTCATATAAAACATAGACATAATCCATAATTTCCTGTGGTCCCACTGACTCAGCTTACTTGCAGTGAGCAGCTTTAGATCTTTCTCCTCCAAGCTAAGAAGGAGGCGACTGTTTGTGGCAGCTTGGTTTTCAAAATCCACAAGCGGCCCTATATGAGAGATATAATACCCCTTGTATCTGAAAAAGACTGAGAAAAGAGAGGTAGTTATCACTTGTTAACTTGCAAGTTTGTCCTCATGTTAAAATAAAATACTGCTTATGTATCCTAGAAAAGACCATGGCTGAATCTAAAGTACAAAGTAGAGATACATTAAACCCATTTGCTTACTTTAATGCAACTGTGAATAATATTACTTGGTTAGAAAATGCAGGACAAACGTTCATATGATAATTGGGGAGAATTTATATCTCCGAAATAGTGTCCTACACTCCATGAGCATAAACTCGTGTTATTGTGGACAAAATAGGATGATGACTCTATTAGAAGACCTAGTAACTATAATAGATTGAGTTTTTTTTTTTTTTTTTGGTATGTATTGTATTATTCTGTGACCTAAAGCCTTAGCCAAAAATGTGCAGGAAGTATCACATTTTTAAAACTTATGAAGTATGTATGTATGCATGCATGTACGTATATATGTATCTATCAAACATCTATCTATGTATCTATCCTTCTATCTATGCAATTATCTTATACATACTTTCTAATTAATTTCTTCAAAAACCTAATACTAAACTAAACCTAAACTAATATATGTATAATCTTTTTGCTCAGTGTGATGATCTGTACATATTATTACATATAATCTGATATATGAAGCAGGATTCACAAATAAATTGAGATTATAGTTTTCCAAAGAGTCATATTAAAAGTCATAAACTTTGTATTTCCATTATCTTATTAATCAGTTATTATTACATAAATTAGCTTTTATGTTAAAGTCCCACTGCTCTTGAATTTTACTCCAGACTGGGATTTTGGAACTCATGTCATTTGGAAAGGTATAGCTATCATGCTAGAAGCAGTTTAATAATCTATATCTAATGCAAATTTAAATCAAGATGGCAAAGAAATAATGTGGAATACATCAATTGTATTTTAAAACTAGTGATACTTTAGGAAAAACAGATTCCTGATTTTTAAGACACCTCAAATATTGTGTTAAAGTATACACTACCAAATGTAAAACCGATAGCTAGTGGGAAGCCGCATAGCACTAGGAGATCAGCTCGTGCTTTGTGACCACCTACAGGGGTGGGATAGGGAGGGTGGGAGGGAGGGAGTCGCAAGAGGGAAGAGATATGGGGATATATGTATATGTATAGCTGATTCACTTTGTTATAAAGCAGAAACTAACACACCATTGTAAAGCAATTATACCCCAATAAAGATGTTTAAAAAAAAAAGAATAATTATCCATGAGGTAAAACTACAATCACAAACCTTATAAAAGTAAAATTAAGGAGTAAAGATCTAATCTAAAACTGTATGAAAATGTATTCTTCATTGTAATTCCAAACTTGAAAATGTTATACAAGATTTATGTATCTATTATAAAATGATCTTCTCTAATTTTATAACTTCATAAGGTTTATTGCAAAAAAAATTTCATGTATTTTTGGAGCAATTCAAGGAACTATTAAAATTCTCCTGGTCAGTTCCATATTTTCAAAACTTTTCAAATATGATTTTGATATAGGAACAAGTGATTGTCAGAAAATAAGCTCACAGTGTTAGTTTAAGAATAAGTTACAGCTGCAAAAAAATAATTTTAGTTTCAGGATTCAAGAAAGTTTATTTGCAAGGCATGCTGTGATCTCTATACCCAAGATGAATGATTTTTGGAAAACACGGCATTGCATTGGAGGAATAAGTATTTTTCAGGATGTGATAACCCCAGGTATCATTCTGACTGATAAGAGGTCTAATCTGATGAGTGAAGATTACTGTAAGACATTTCATTAGCAGTTTAAAGCAGAAAGAAGGCAGAAAAGCTTTCAAGGTCAAGTAAATTCCCCCATTTTCAAAATCCCTACCAGTGGGTAGAATTTATGGAGAATAGTATTTTGTCCATGGAAAGGAAAGCTAGCAGGAGCTAAATCAGATATATATATTTTTTCATTTTTAATAATTGAACTTTAATCCTATTTGAAACTCAGTTCTGGTAGAGGCTAGAAAACGAATCTCAGTCCACTCCACGCTAGCTCTAACCCCCTGCCGGGTAGAGAAATGAACTAGTCCTGCTCTCATAAGTGTAATTTGTTAAGTATTGTGGATAATTAATCATGTCACACGAGCCGATAGTCACACTACAGGTACAATCAACTCTATGCCTTAGCATTCATACAACTTAGAGTTAAAATTATGGCAAATAGTTACACAAGCTACACATTTAACAGTGCACATAATGTTCTTAGGTGTTGACTAGGAAGGCTTTTATGTACTTTGGATTGTTATTTACATCATCACACCTTACTTTGTTGTACTTTTCTTCTTGATTCTCTGGTCACTGCAATCACTATCAGCACTGATAGTGACCCATACTTCTAAGCACAGCATAATCCACAGTAACATAACACCAGAAAAGCAAAGGCTTTGTATCCAATTACTAACAGGAAGGATTTCCTTTGCTACCCTACTCCAGCCTGATGGACTGAAGCTTCCTTTGTGCCTTCTGTTTTTTTGTGTGTCCTTCCAATGTGATAAATTCTCCTTTGACTGATTGGCAAAGCAATGCATCCAACTGCTCCCCATCCCACTGTAAATTGTCTCAAGACAATGTGTGTGCCAACTAAGTATCTGGTATATATTATTCATTTAATAAGTGGTAATTATTGATAACTATGAGATCTCAGGATGATCATTTTTTTTTATATCTTGTGTTAATGAATGAGAGTATAAATTGATTACAAACGAAAAGTCTTGAATGCTCAATAAAGCATATAATTTAGATAAATTAATGAAAGATATATGTTGTGCCAATTTGAATGCCCTCTCATTATTATTCAATAAATAGAATATTTATTAACTACTATTCATTATGTGCCTTTTTTTTTGTCTTTTTTTTTTTTTTTAATGTGCCTTTCTTTTTATCAGAAAACAAGTCCATGAAATAGTCTCATCTCTATTTTATTTTTTGAGGAAATGTTGGAAATAGAGTCAAAACTTGGATTATTTTACTGTAGTGATACTGATCTTAAACCAATGTTATGCTGTATCGCTAGTTTATTCAGTGAAAAGATAACTAAATAATAATGGTGCAGTGTCAGTGTAATTTGTATAGTATCCTATAGACCTTGAGAACGAATATGGCTTATTCATGTTGTCAACTTTAAGTTGTCTCTCTTTATTGATGTGTAGAAAAGTTTTATATATCCTGATAGAAGTAATTAGTATATGGGTATTACAAATACTTTCAGCCTGTGGTTTGTCTTTTCAGCTTTTAATCCGTGTATTTTGATGAGCAGATGTTTTATAAGTTGATGAAGTCCAATTTATATATATTTTTTAATTTTTATGTTTAGTGGGTGTTATGTTTCTTTAGGAAAAATTTGCATATCCCAAAGATATAAAGATATTCTCCTATGTTTCTCCTAGAAGATTTACAGTTTTAGCCTCTCTGTTTAGGTTGATGATTTATTCAAAGTTAAGTTTTGTGATTCATATAGAATCAACATTCTTTTTCTTTCTCACATAAAGAGATCTAGTTATTCAGCAAAATTGAGGAAAACTCTCTTTACCCATGGATTTGTTTGGCATCATTGTCAAAAACCAATGAAGCATATATGTGTGTGTCCATTTCTACATTCTCTATTCTATTGCATCAATCTGTCTGTCCTCCTTTTAGCCAACAACACCCTCTCTTGATTTGTATAGATATATAATGAAACTTGAGGTCATGTAGTATGAGTTTTTCAACTTCTTTTTTTTTATCAAGATTGTTTTGGCTATTCTATATCCTGTGCTTTTCCATATAAATCTTAGAATAACTTGAAATTTTATCTAAAAATTTCTGCTAGTGTTTTAATTTGGACTATTTTGAATCTATTGTTCAATTTTGGGAGGACAACAACTTACCAATATTAAATTTTCTAATTTATGAGCATGATATATGGCTCTAATTATTTAGGACTTTACTAATCTCTCAGTAACATGCTATATTTTTCAGAGGAAGGGAATTGCACATTAAAATGATTTGGTTAAATTTTAAAGTATTTTAATATTTTTGATGATAGTATAATTGTTTTAAATTTTTTCTAATAATTTGCTGTTATATATAGACATATAATTACCATGTACCCTAAGTCCATGATAAATGCCTTTATTAGTTCCAATTATTCTCTGAGATTCTTTAGGATTTTCTGTCTAAACAATTTTATTGTTTGTAAATAAAGTTCTTTTTATATATTCCTTTCTAATATAATACTTATGATTTTATTTGATTATCTTATTGTCCTGGCTAGGTCCTCAGATACAATGTTTAATAACAAAGGGGGCATCCTTCACTTTTTCTTTCTTTTTTTAAAAATTTTATTGGAATATAGTTGATTTACAATGTGTTAGTTTCAGGTGTACAGCAAAGTGAATCTGTTATACATGTACATATATCCACTCTTTTTTAGATTATTTTCCCATATAGGCCATTACAGAGTATTTAGTAGAATTCCCTGTGCTATACAGTAGGTCCTTATTAGTTATCTATTTTATATATAGTAGTGTGTTTATGTCAATCTCAATCTTCCAATTGATCCCTCCCCCACCCTTACCCCTGGTAACCATAAGTTTGTTTTCTACTTCTGTAACTCTATTTCTGTTTTGTAGATAAGTTCATTTGTACACTTTTTTAAAGATTCCACATATAAGCGATATCATATGATATTTATCATTCTCTGTCTTACTTACTTCACTCAATATGAGAATCTCTAGGTCCATACATGTTGCTGCAAATGGCTTCATTTCATTCTTTTTTATGGCTGAGTAAGATGCGATTATATATATGTACCACATCTTCTTTATCCATTCCTGTGTTGATGGACATTTAGGGTGCTTCCATGTTCTGGCTATTGTAAATAGTGTTGCAATGAACATTGGGGTACATGTATCTTTTCGAATTATGGTTTTCTCCAGATATATGACCGGGACTGGGATTGCTGGTTCATATGGTAGCTCTATTTTTAGGTTTTTAAGGATCCTTCACACTGTTCTCCATAGTGTCTGTCCAAGTTTACATTCCCACCAACAGTGTAGGAGGTCTCCGTTTTCTCCACCCCCTCTCTAGCATTTATTGTTCACAGATTTTTTGATGATGGCCATTCTGACTGGTGTGAAGTGATACCTCATTGTAGTTTTGATTTGCATTTCTCTAATAATTAGTGATGTCAAGCATCTTTTCATACACTTTTTACATTTTTCTTGATGTTAAGTATTCGGTATTTCATCAAGTCTAATGTTAGCTGTATGTTTTACATAGACATTGTTGTCAAATAAAGAGAGTCTCTTTCTAGTTATAGTCTGTTGATAATTTTTATGAGGATTGGACAATGAATTTTGACAATGTTTTCACTGCACCTATTGAGATGATTTTATGATGTCTCAAGTTAATTTTATGGTTTTCTAATGTCTTCAGTTAATTCATGAATTACAGATTTTCATATCTAAACCAACCTTGCATTCCTGGGCTATAACTCAATTGGACATGATAAATTATTATTTTTACATGCTCTGTGTTTAGTTGGTAATATTTCGTTAATTTTTTTTTCAGTTATATTCATGTAGGATATTGATCTTTCGTTTTCTAGAATTATTTCTTTATGTTGATACATAATGGTTAACCTGGACTCTACATTTTGAAAAGATGTATAAATTTGGTATTAATTTCTTCCCTAAATGTTTGATATCACTCATTAGTGCAATAACTTAAACTGTAATATATTTATTGTAAAATTTTGGATAAAATTGAATTATTTTAACACAGGCAGATACATTAATATTTTCCAATTCTTGTCAGATTTCAGAAGTTGTTCTATTCAAGGAAGTTTTTTGTAACATATTAGTTGTTGGACTTTGGGCATAATGTTCATAATATTATCTTATTGCTCTTTTAATATCTGTGGGATCAGAAGTAATGTCCATTATTTCATTCATGATAGTCCTTTTTCTTTTATCAGCATCTTAGGATTTTCTTAATATTGTTGATCTTTTCAATGTACCAAACATTAACTTAGCTAATTTCCTCTATTGTTTTCTATTTCACTTATTTCTTCTTATTATTCTCTCTACTGATTTTGGGTTTAATGTACTCATGTTTACTGGTTTTAATACAGAGGCAATTCATTGACTTCATACTCCTGTCCTCTGGCCTTCAATGCTTCTCATAAAAAGTCAATTATCATTTGCATTATTTTTTACTCAAGTATGTCATTTTTTCTCTAGCTGATTTAATGATATTATATTTTGAATACTGACTATGCTTTGCCTAACAGTGATTTTTGTTGTATTCGTTCTACGTGGAGACTGCCAAGGTTTTTGTGTTTGAAAGGTAATTTTTTAACTATATCTGGAAAGCTTTAAGCCACTATTGTATTTTTTTTATCTTTTATTTTTTATTTTTAGTTTTTATGTTTCCAATTGAATTTATTTATTTAAACATCTTTATTAGAGTATAATTGCTTTAAAATGGTGCATTAGTTTCTGCTTTATAACAAAGGGAATCAGTTATATAGACATATGTCCCCATATCTCCTCCCTCTTGAATCTCCCTCCTCCCACCCTCCCTATCCCACCCCTCTAGGTGGTCACAAAGCACCGAGCTGATCTCCCTGTGCTATGCGGCTGCTTCCCACTAGGTATCTATTTTAAGTTTGGTAGTGTATATATGTCCATGCCACTCTCTCACTTTGTCCCAGCTTACCCTTCCCTGTCCCCGTGTCCTCAAGTCCATTCTCTAGTAGGTCTGCATCTTTATTCACATCCTGCCATTAGGTTCTTCATGACCTTTTTTTTTTTTTTTTTTTTTTTTTTAGATTCATATATATGTGTTAGCATATGGTATTTGTTTTTCTCTTTCTGACTTACTGCACTCTGTATGACAGTCTCAAGGTCCATCCACCTCACTATCATGATGGCCATTCTGACTGGTGTGAGATGATATCTCATTGTAGTTTTGATTTGCATTTCTCTAATGATTAATGATGTTGAGCATTCTTTCATGTGTTTGTTGGCAATCGGGACATCTTCTTTGGAGAAATGTCTATTTAGGGCTTCTGTCCATTTTTGGATTGGGTTGTTTGTTTTTTTAAACATGAGCATGAGCTGCTTGTAAATTTTGGAGATTAATCCGTTGTCAGTTGCTTCATTTGCAAATATTTTCTCCCATTCTGAGGGTTGTCTTTTGGTCTGTTTATGGTTTCCTTTGCTGTGCAAAAGCTTTTAAGTTTCATTAGGTTCCATTTGTTTATTTGTGTTTTTATTTCCATTTTTCTAGGAGTTGGGTCAAAAAGGATCTTGCTGTGACTTAGGTCATACAGTGTTCTGCCTATGTTTTCCTCTAAGAGTTTGATAGTGTTTGGCCTTACATTTAGGTCTTTAATCCATTTTGAGTTTATTTTTGTGTATGGTGTTAGGGAGTGTTCTAATTTCATTCTTTTACATGTAGCTGTCCAGTTTTCCCAGCATCATTTATTGAAGAGGCTGTCTTTTTCCACTTTATATGCTTGCCTCCTTTATCAAAGATAAGGTGACCATATGTGTGTGGGTTTATCTCTGGGTTTCTATCCTGTTCCATTGATCTATGTTTCTGTTTTTGTGCCAGTACCAAACTGTCTTGATTACTGTAGCTTTGTAATATAGTCTGAAGTGAGGGAGCCTGATTCCTCCAGCTCCATTTTTCGTTCTCAAGATTACATTGGCTATTCGGGGTCTTTTGTGTTTCCATACAAGTTGTGAAATTTTTTGTTCTAGTTCTGTTCAAAATGCCAGTGGTAGTTTGATAGGGATTGCATTGAATCTGTAGATTGCTTTGGGTAGTAGAGTCATTTTCACAATGTTGATCATTCCAATCCAAGAACATGGTATTTCTCTCCATCTATTTGTATCACCTTTAATTTCTTTCATCAGTGTCTTATAATTTTCTGCATACAGGTCTTTTGTCTCTTTAGGTAGCTTTATTCCTAGATATTTTATTCTTTTTGTTGCAATGGTAAACGGGAGTGTTTGTTTAATTTCACTTTCAGATTTTTCATCATTAGTGTATTGGAATGCAAGAGATTTCTGTGCATTAATTTTGTATCCTGCTACTTTACCAAGTTCATTGATTAGCTCTAGTAATTTTCTGGTAGCTTCTTTTAGATTCTCTGTGTATAGTATCATGTTATCTGCAAACAGTGACAGCTTTACTTCTTCTTTTCCAATTTGGATTCCTTTTATTTCTTTTTCTTCTCTGATTGCTGTGGCTAAAACTTCCAAAACTATGTTGAATAATAGTGGTCAGAGTGGGCAACCTTGTCTTGTTCCTGATCTTCGTGGAAATGGTTTCAGTTTTTCACCATTGAGGACAATCTTGGCTGTGGGTTTGTCATATATGGCCTTTATTATGTTGAGGTAAGTTTCCTCTATGCCTACTTTCTGCAGGGCTTTTATCATAAATGGGTGTTGAATTTTGTCGAAAGCTTTTTCTGCATCTATTGAGATGATCATATGGTTCTTCTTCAATTTTTTAATATGGTGTATCACATTGATTGATTTGCGTATATTGAGGAATCCTTGCATTTCTTGGGTAAACACCTTGATCATGGTGTATGATCCTTTTAATATGCTGTTGGATTCTGTTTGCTAGCATTTTGTTGAGCATTTTTGCATCTATGTTCAC
This sequence comes from Balaenoptera physalus, assembly GCF_965194825.1. NCBI lineage: Eukaryota > Metazoa > Chordata > Mammalia > Artiodactyla > Balaenopteridae > Balaenoptera > Balaenoptera physalus. The sequence goes on from NC_138888.1 coordinate 105,745,474, forward strand.
CAGTGATATTGACCTGTAGTTTTCTTTCTTTGTGACATCTTTGTCTGGTTTTGGTATCACTGTGATGGTGGCCTCATAGAATGAGATTGGGAGTGTTCCTCCCTGTGCTATATTTGGAAGAGTTTGAGAAGGATAGGTGTTAGCTCTTCTCTAAATGTTTGATAGAATTCTCCTGTGAAGCCATCTGGTCCTGGGCTTTTGTTTGTTGGAAGATTTTTAATCACAGTTTCAATTTCAGTGCTTGTGATTGGTCTGTTCATATTTTCTATTTCTTCCTGGTACTGTCTTGGCCGGTTGTGCATTTCTAACAATTTGTCCATTTCTTCCAGGTTGTCCATTTTATTGGCATAGAGTTGCTTGTAGTAATCTCTCATCATCCTTTGTATTTCTGCAGTGTCAGTTGTTACTTCTTCTTTTTCATTTCTAATTCTATTGATTTGAGTCTTCTCCCTTTTTTTCTTGATGAGTCTGGCTAATGGTTTATCAATTTTGTTTATCTTCTCAAAGAACTGGCCTTTAGTTTTATTGACCTTTGCTATTGTTTTCTTCATTTCTTTTTCATTTATTTCTGATCTGATCTTTATGATTTCTTTCCTTCTGCTGTTGTTGGGTTTGTTGTTGTTGTTCTTGTTTCTCTAATTGCTTTAGGTGCAAGGTTAGGTTGTTTATTCAAGATGTTTCCTGTTTCTTGAGGTAGACTTGTATTGCTATAACCTTCCCTCTTAGAACTGCTTTTGCTGCATCCCATAGGTTTTGGGTCGTCGTGTCTCCATTGTCATTTGTTTCTGGGTATTTTTTGATTTCCCCTTTGATTTCTTCAGTGATCACTTCGTTATTAAGTAGTGTATTGTGTAGCCTCCATGTGTTTGTATTTTTTACAGATCTTTTCCTGTAATTGATATCTAGTCTCACAGCGTTGTGTTCGGAAAAGATACTTGCTACGATATCAATTTTCTTAAATTTACCAAGGCTTGATTTGTGACCAAGATATGATCTATCCTGGAGAATGTTCCATGAGCACTTGAGAAAAATGTGTATTCTGTTGTTTTTGGGTGGAATGTCCTATAAATATCAATTAAGTCCAACTTGTTTAATGTATCATTTAAAGCTTGTGTTTCCTTATTTATTTTCATTTTGGATGATCTGTCCATTGGTGAAAGTGGGGTGTTAAAGTCCCCTACTATGATTGTGTTACTGTCAATTTCCCCTTTTATGGCTGTTAGTAATTGCCTTATGTATTGAGGTGCTCCTATGTTGGGTGCATAAATATTTACAATTGTTATACCATCTTCTTGGATCGATCCCTTGATCATTATATAGTGTCCTTCTTTGTCTCTTGTGATAGTCTTTATTTTAAAGTCTATTTTGTCTGATATGAGAATTGCTACTCCAGCTTTCTTTTGATTTCCTTTTGCATGGAATATCTTTTTCCATTCCCTGTCTTTCAGTCTGTATGTGTCCCTAGGTCTGAAGTGGGTCTCTTGTAGACAGCATATATACGGGTCTTGTTTTTGTATCCATTCATCAAGTCTGTGTCTTTTGGTGGGAGCATTTAATCCATTTACATTTAAGGTAATTATCGATATGTATGTTCCTATTCCCATTTTCTTAAATGTTTTGGGTTTGTTATTTTACGTGTTTTCCTTCTCTTGTATTTCTTGCCTAGAGAAGTTCCTTTAGCATTTGTTGTAAAGCTGGTTTGTTGGTGCTGAACTCTCCCAGCTTTTGCTTGTCTGTAATGGTTTTAATTTCTCCATCAAATCTGAATGAGATCCTTACTCGGTAGAGGAATCTTGGTTGTCGGTTTTTCTCCTTCATCCCTTTAAGTATATACAGCCACTCCCTTCTGGCTTGCAGAGTTTCTGCTGAAAGATCAGCTGTTAACCTTATGGGGATTCCCTTGTGTGCTATTGGTTGTTTTTCCCTTGCTGTGTCTAATATGTTTTCTTTATATTTAATTTTCGATAGTTTAATTAATATGTGTCTTGGCGTGTTTCTCCTTGGATTTATCCTGTATGGGACTCTCTGTGCTTCCAGGACTTGATTAACTATTTCCTTTCCCATATTAGGGAAGTTTTCAACTATAATCTCTTCAAATATTTTCTCAGTCTCTTTCTTTTTCTCTTCTTCTGGGGCCCCTATAATTTGAATGTTGGTGTGTTTAATGTTGTCCCAGATGTTTCTGAGACTGTCCTCAATTCTTTTCATTCTTTGTTCTTTATTCTGCTCTGCAGTAGTTATTTCCACTATTTTATCTTCCAGGTCACTTATCCTTTCTTCTGCCTCAGTTATTCTGCTATAGATCCCTTCTAGAGTATTTTTAATTTCATTTATTGTGTTTTTCATCATTGCTTGGCTCCTCTTTAGTTCTTCTACGTCCTTGTTAAATGTTTCTTGCATTTTGTCTATTCTATTTCCAAGATTTTGGATAATCTTTATCATCATTATTCTGAACTATTTTTCAGGTAGACTGCCTATTTCCTCTTCATTTGTTAGGTCTGGTGTGTTTTGACCCTGCTCCTTCATCTGCTGTGTGTTTTTCTGTCTTCTCATTTTACTTATCTTACTGTGTTTGGGGTCTCCTTTTCGCAGTCTGCAGGTTTGTAGTTCCCATTGTATTTGGTATCTGTCCCCAGTGGCTAAGGTTGGTTCAGTGAGTTGTGTAGGCTTCCTGGTGGAGGGGACTAGTGTCTGTGTTTTGGTGGATGAGGCTAGAGCTTGTCTTCCTGTTTGGTACATCCATGTCTGGTGGTGTGTTTTGGGGTGTCTGTGGCCTTATTATGATTTTAGGCAGCCTCTCTGCTAAAGGATGGGGCTGTTTTCCTGTCTTGCTAGTTGTTTGGCATAGTGTATCCAGCACTGTAGCTTGCTGGTGTTTAAGTGAAGCTGGGTCTTGATGTTGAGATGGAAATCTCTGAGAGATTTTTGCCATTTGGTATTACATGGAGCTGGGAGGTCTCTTGTGGATCAGTGTCCTGTACTTGGCTCTACCACCTCAGAGGCACAGCCCTGATGCCTGGCTGGAGCACCAAGAGCCTTTCATCCACATGGCTCAGAATAAAAGGGAGAAAAATTACAAAGTAAGAAAGAAAGAGGATAAAATAAAATAAAATAAAATAAATCTAGTATAAGAAAAAATTATTAAGAAAAAATTTATTAAGAAAATTTTTTTTATTTTTTTAAAATCAATTTATTATTTTTTTATAAAAAAATAAGAAAAAAATTATTAAGAAAAAAATTTTAGTTTTTGAAAATAAAAAAATAAGGAAAAAATTATTTAGAAAAAATTTATTAAGAAAAAAAATTTTATAAGCAAAAAAAAGAAACAAACAAAAAAAATGGACAGACCAAACCCTAGGACAAATGGTGAAAGCAAATCTATGCAGACAAAATCTCCTCCTGAAGCATACTCATATACACTCACAAAAAAATGAAAAGGGGAAAAATTAATAAATCCAGCTCCCAAAGTCCACCTCCTGAATTTGGGAAGATTCGTTGTCTATTCAGGTATTCCACAGACGCAGGTACATCAAGTTGTTTGTGGAGTTTTAATCCGCTGCTTCTGAGGCTGCTGGGAGAAATTTCCTTTTCTTTTCTTTGTTTGCACAGCTCCCGGGGTTCAGCTTTGTATTTGGACCAGCCTCGGCATGTAGGTCGCCTGATGGCGTCTGTTCTTCGCTCACACAGGATGGGGTTAAAGGAGCAGCTGCTTCAGGGGCTCTGGCTCACTCAGGCTGGGGGGAGGGAGGGGTACGGGTGCAGGGCGAGCCTGCAGTGGCAGAGGCTGGCATGACGTTACAGCAGCCTGAGGCACGCCATGCGTTCTCCCTGGGAAGTTCTCCCTGGGTCACGGGAGCCTGGCAGTGGCGGGCTGCACAGTCTCCTGGGAGGGTAGGTGTGGTTAGTGACCTGTGCTTGCACACAGGCTTCTTGATGGCGGCAACAGCAGCCTTAGCATCTCATGCCCGTCTCTGGGGTCCGCGCTGATAGCTGCGGCTCGTGCCCATCCCTGGAGCCCATTTAAGCGGCGGCGCTCTGAATCCCCTCTCCTTGCGCACCACGAAACAAAGAGGCAAGAAAAAGTCTCTTGCCTCTTCGGCAGCTGCAGACATTTTCCCTGACTCCCTCCTGGCTAGCTGTGGTGCGCTAACCCCTTCAGGCTGTGTTTACGCAGCCAACCCCAGTCCTCTCCCTGGGATCCGACCGAAGCCTGAGCCTCAGCTCCCAGCCCCGCCCGCCCCGGTGGGTGAGCAGACAAGCCTCTTGGGCTGGTGAGCGCTGGTTGGCACCAATCCTCTGTGCGGGAATCTCTCCACTTTGCCCTCCGCACCCCTGGGGCTGCGCTCTCCTCCGTGGCTCCGAAGTTTCCCCCCACTGCCACCCACAGTCTCCGCCCGCGAAGGGGCTTCCTAGTGTGTGGAAACCTTTCCTCCTTCACAGCTCCCTCCCATTGGTGCATGTCCCGTCCCTATTCTTTTGTCTCTGTTATTTCTTTTTTATTTTGCCCTTCCCAAGTACGTGGGGAGTTTCTTGCCTTTTGGGAGATCTGACGTCTTCTGCCAGTGTTCAGTGGGTGTTCTGTAGGAGCAGTTCCACGTGTAGATGTATTTCTAATGTATCTGTGGGAAGGAAGGTGATCTCCATGTCTTACTCTTCCACCATCTTGCCGAGACCCCCTGAGTATTCTCCCTTATTTTCTTGATAAGTCTGGCTCATGGTTTATCAATTTTCTTTTAAATGTTCTGAAGAACCAGCTTTCAGTTTTATTGATCTTTGCTATCATTTCCTTCATTTGTTTTTCATTTATATCTGATCTGATCGTTATGATTTCTTTCCTTCTGCTAACTTTTGGGTTTTTTTGTTCTTCTTTCTCTAATTGCTTTAGGTGTAAGGTTAGGTTGTTTATTTGAGATGTTTCTTGTTTCTTAAGGTAAGATTTTATTGCTATATACTTCCCTCTTAGAACTGCTTTTGCTGCATCCCATAGGTTTTAGGTCATCAGCTTGTCATTGTCATTTGTTTCCAGGTACTTTTTGATTTCCTCTTTGATTTCTTCAGTGATCTCTTGGTTATTAAGTAGTGTATTGTTTAGCCTCCATGTGTTTGTATTTCTTACAGACTTTTTCCTATAATTGATATCAAGTCTCATAGAGTTGTGTTTGGAAAAGTTACTTGATACGATTTCAATTTTCTTAAATTTACCAAGGCTTGATTTGTGACCCAAGATATGATCTATCCTGGAGAATGTTCCATGAGCACTTGAGAAGAATGTGTATTCTGTTGTTTTTGGATGGAATGTCCTATAAATATCAATTAAGTCCATCTTGTTTAATGTTTAATTAAAGCTTGTGTTTCCTTATTTATTTTTGTTTTGGATGCTCTGTCCATTGGTGAAAGTGGGGTGTTTAAGTCCTGTACAATGATTGTGTTACTGTTGATTACCTCTTTTATTGCTGTTAGTATTTGCCTTATGTATTGAGGTGCTCCTATGTTGGGTGCATAAATATTTGCAATTGTTATATTTTCTTCTTGGTTTGATCCCTTGATCATTATGTAGTGTCCTTCTTTGTCTCTTCTAATAGTCTTTGTTTTAAAGTCTTTTTTTTCTGATATGAGAATTGCTACTTCAGCTTTCTTTTGATTTCCATTTCCATGGAATATCTTTTTCCTTCCCCTCACTTTCAGTCTGTATGTGACCCTAGTTCTGAAGTGGGTCTCTTGTAGACGGCATATATATGGGTCTTGTTTTTGTAACCATTCAGCCAATCTATGTCTTTTGGTTGGATCATTTAATCCATTTACATTTAAGGTAATTAACGATATGTATGTTCCTATTACCATTTTCTTAATTGTTTTGGGTTTATTATTGTAAGTCTTTTCCTTCTCCTAGTGTTTTGGGCCTAGAGAAGTTCCTTTAGCATTTCTTGTAAAGCTGGTTTGGTGGTGCTGAATTCTCTTAGCTTTTGCTTGTCTGTAAAGGTTTCAATTTCTCCGTCAAATATGAATGAGATCCTTTCTGGGTAGAGTAATCTTGGTTGTAGGGTTTTCTCCTTCATCACTTTAAATATGCCCTGCCACTCCCTTCTGGCTTGCAGAGTTTCTGCTGAAAGATCAGCTGTTAACCTTATGGGGATTCCCTTGTGTGTTATTGGTTGTTTTTCCCTCGCTGCTTTTAATATTTGTTCTTTGTATTTAATTTTTGATAGTTTGATTAATATGTGTCTTGGCATGTTTCTCCTTGGATTTATCCTCTATGGGACTCTCTGCTTCCTGGACTTGATTAACTGTTCCCTTTCCCGTATTAGGGAAATTTTCAACTATAATCTCTTCAAATATTTTCTCAGTCCCTTTCTTTTTCTCTTCTTCTTCTGGGACCCCTATAATTCGAATATTGGTGTGTTTAATGTTGTCCCAGGTGTCTCTGAGACTGTCCTCAGTTCTTTTCATTCTTTGTTCTTTATTCTGCTCTGCAGTAGTTATTTCCACTATTTTATCTTCCAGGTCACTTACCCGTTCTTCTGCCTCAGTTATTCTGCTATTGATCCTTTCTAGAGTGTTTTTAATTTCATTTATTGTGTTATTCATCATTGCTTGGCTCCTCTTTAGTTCTTCTATGTCCTTGTTAAATGTTTCTTGCATTTTGTCTATTCTATTTCCAAGATTTTGGATCATCTTTACTATCATTATTCTGAACTATTTTTCAGGTAGACTGCCTATTTCCTCTTCATTTGTTAGGTCTGGTGCGTTTTGACCCTGCTCCTTCATCTGCTGTGTGTTTTCCTGTCGTCTCATTTTGCCTATCTCACTGTTTTTGGGGTCTCCTTTTCGCAGGCTGCAGGTTTGTAGTTCCCATTGTTTTTGGTATCTGTCCCCAGTGGCTAGGGTTGGTTCAGTGGGTTGTGTATGCTTCCGGGTGGAGGGGACTAGTGCCTGTGTTCTGGTGGATGAGGCTGGATCTTTTCTTTCTGTTGGGTAGGTCCACGTCTGGTGGTGTGTTTTGGGGAGTCTTTGACCTTATTATGATTTTAGGCAGTTTCTCTACTAATGGATGGGGCTGTGTTCCTGTCTTGCTAATTGTTTGACATAGGGTGTGCACTACTGTAGCTTGCTGGTTGTTGAGTGGAGCTGGGTCTTGGCTTTGAGATGGAGATCTTTGGGAGATTTTCCCTGTTTGATATTATGTGGAGCTGGGAGGTCTCTTGTGGACCAGTGTCCTGTATTTGGCTCTCCCACCTCAGAGGCACAGCTCTGATGCCTGCCTGGAGCACCAAGGGCCTGTCCTCCACACGGCTTAGAATAGAAGGGAGGATAAAAAGAAAGAAAGAAAGAAGATCAAATAACATAAAACAAAATAAAAAAGTTATTAAAATAAAAAATAATTATTAAAAAAAAAATTTTAAGTAATAAAAAAACTCCAAAACAATGGACAGACAGAACCCTAGGACAAATGGTAAAAGCAAAGCTGTACAGACAAAATCACACATAGAAGCATATACATACACACTCACAAAAAGAGAAAAAGGGAAATATATATATATATACAAATATATATATATATATATATATATATATATATATATATACATATATATACCGTTGCTCTCAGAGTCCACCTCCTCAATTTGAGATGACTCGTTGTTTATTCAGGTATTCCACAGATGCAGGTACATCAAGTTGATTGTGGAGATTTAATCCACTGCTCCTGAGGCTGCTGGGAGAGATTTCCCTTTCTTTTCTTTGTTCACACAACTCCCGGGGTTCAGCTTTGGATTTGGACCCCCTCTTTTTGTAGGTTGCCTGAGGGCGTCTGTTCTTCGCTCAGACACAACGGGGTTAAAGGCGCTGCTGATATGGGGGCTCTGGCTCCCTCAGGCTGGGGGGAGGGAGGGGTATGGATGCGGGGCGAGCCTGTGGTGGCAGAGGCCGGCATGATGTTGCACCAGCCTGATGTGCGACATGCGTTCTCCCAGGGAAGTTGGCCCTGGATCACGGGACCCTGGCAGTGGCCGGCTGCACAGGCTCCCGGGATGGGCGGTGTGGAGAGTGACCTGTGCTTGCACACAGGCTTCTTGGTGGCAGCAGCAGCCTTAGCATCTCATGCCCATCTCTGGGGTCAGCGCTGATAGCCGCGGCTTGCACCCGTCTCTGGAGCTCGTTTAGGTGGCTCTCTGAATCCCCTCTCCTTGCACACTGAGAAACAAAGAGGCAAGAAAAAGTCTCTTGCCTCTTCGGCAGCTGCAGACTTTTTCCCGGACTCCCTCCCGGCTAGCAGTGGCACACTAACCCCTTCAGGCTCTGTTCATGCCGCCAACCCCAGTCCTCTCCCTGGGATCCGACCAAAGCCCGAGCCTCAGCTCCCAGCCCCCACCCGCCCCGGCGGGTGAGCAGACAAGCCTCTCGGGCTGGTGAGCGCTGGTTGGCACCAATCCTCTGTGCGGGAATCTCTCCACTTTGCCCTCCGCACCCCTGTGGCTGCGCTCTCCTCCGTGGCTCCGAAGCTTCCCCCCTCTGCCACCCGCAGTCTCCACCCGCGAAGGGGTTTCCTAGTGTGTGGAAATCTTTCCTCCTTCACAGCTCCCTCCCACTGGTGCAGGTCCCGTTCCTATTCTTTTGTCTCTGTTATTTCTTTTTTCTTTTGCCCTACCCAGGTACGTGGGGAGTTTCTTGCCTTTTGAGAGGTCTGACATCTTCTGCCAGCGTTCAGTGGGTGCTCTGTAGGAGTTTTTCCATATGTAGATGTATTTCTGATGTATTTGTGGGGAGGAAGGTGGTCTCCGTGTCTTACTCTTCCATCATCTTACTGCTCCTCCCCTAAGCCACTATTTTAAATTATTTTTTTTAACTGCCAAAATCTCTCTCCTTTCCTTCTACAATTGAAAATATGATAGACACCTTATTATTGTCCTACTTTTCACTCTGGCTCTATTCCCTTTAGTTCAGTCGTTCTTCTTCTCTCTGTTCCTCAGACTAATTCCTGTTTATATATGTATGTGTGTTTATATATATATATATATATATATATACACACACATAGATATATATGTGTATATATATATATATACACATATATATGTATATATATGAATTTATATACATATATATAGAGATATATATCAAGGATTTTTGTAGTTTTTGCTTGGGTGTTTTTATGCAGTTTTTCATTTTTTTCTGTGAGTTCAATCCATAAAAAGCTCTTCCACCACTACCACAATCACAAGTGTCAGTATTTCTCTTGTGTGTTCTTCCGTTTTTTGTTTTGTTTTGTTTTTTAATCTCCAAGATTTTTCTTTCTTTATGGTGAATCAGGTAACTTTTCAGAGACCCTAAACAAGGATCTTCAGGTAAATACATCTCATTTTAAGCATCAAGTATGTATAATTAGGCATAAACTTCAATTTCCGGCAAAGTGATCCTAACTCCACTTTACATAGTATGTTAATTATTTTTAAATGAAATTTACAATTTTAAATGAGACAGATTTGGTAAATGGAGCACTGTCAAGAAGCTGAACTTTTGGGGAAAAAGAATGGAGTAGATATGGCAAATATGTCATGTCCTGCCCAAATAATTTTATCTAGTACAACCAATTTAATTTTCTAAATATACCTTTGTAAATGCTACTTTCTTTCTCAAAAGACTCTAATTACATTATTTTTGTTTATGTTACATAGCAGAAAGATGAACTTGAGAGTTATATAAATTTGGTCATTAGATTCTATAGGAGTGAAATACATATTTTAGCCGTATAATCTTTGGTTACTTCATCTTCAGAATGAAGGAAATATAGCACCCCTTCTCTCTTGCTGTGTAGAATGAATGAGATAGGAAATGCATCCCATGTTTGCTTAGTAGAACATGGCTATTAGACTTGAGCAGACTTGTTTTCCAAGACCATCTTTAGAACTCCCTGCCTCTCTGACTTTTAGAATATTCTTTAAGCTTTCTATATTTTAATTTCTGATCTGTAAAATTTTGATAATTATAAATACTAATTTCATGGGTCTTTCTGTGAATTAAATGAAATAGTCCATGTTAAATACTTAGTAAAATGACAGACATAATAAATATTCAATTAATTTTAGCTGTTGTTACTTTTGCTATTGTTTGACATAGCAAATTTTCATCCAATGTTTATTTTTTTCTATTTTACTAATGCAGTTAAACACAGTCTCCTTTTTCTCTAGCATTTGAGTATTTATACAATTGTCTTCGACCTACTTTTATAAACTTATTTTTCAGTATTCCTCTAAACCAGTCATCTGCTCTAATCTAATAGCTCTGGTGGTTGTATTATGAACAAGTCATAAACATTCACATATTGTCTGCAGTAGCTAGTATTTTTTACCTTCTCTAGAATGAAGTCTCTCTTCCTTTCCCTTACTTCTCCATAAATTACTTCCTCTACTCCTTCTGATTTACAAAGGTCTTGGCAGCAAGGTCTATGGTCTAGCCAAATTTACAGGGCTATTTTATAGCAAATATAAGGTATTGAATAAATGTTTCATAATCGAGAAAGTGAAAGATAGGTGGTTGCTCTTAATCTTAAAGAAATTTCAAAGTATTATGATTCTCTTCAGACAGATATACTTCAGAATAAGTATGAGGCAAACTTTTTTTCTTTTTTCAATTTGGATCTGGAGTCAAGGTTTATATTTGAGTATTGTACACTTTTGTTGCCATATATAGAATGGAAAGGATCACAGTTTTCACTACATGTTTTATTAGGGCACTGAAAGGAACATTGGAAGAAATACACCATTTCTTAAAAATGAAAGGTATGGTCTTGTTGCAAACAGCCATGTAGATAATATGAATATCTACTTATCTTTGACTCAGAATGTCTTCAGTTTACATACTAACTATGAAAATTGCATGATTGCTTTCTTTCTAAAGTGAAAAAAGTATAATAACTACTTTTATCCTTGTAATATTGAATGCACCGATGCCTCCTCCTGTAGAATATTGAATTGGCTATCATTAGTGACAGATGTTCTATACATTGCAGTAACACTGCCTATATAATTGTGATAATTTTCCACTTCTGATTTGTCAGTTTCAGTGATGTAAAAATCACTTGATGACTGCCTGGAAATGACTGATGTTTTTCCTCTCTTAAGTAATTTCTGCTGGTACAGTGTAAGTCTTTTTTAATGAGTTCTTGAATTCTGTTGAAGTCTGTATGTCTTAATTCTTTGTTCAACTAAACAGGTGTGACAATTTACAGAAATCCATGCAGAAACCCTCTAATTGCTCAATCTTGGGACTTCAAAATGTGTTTTATGGAGAAAAGCCATAAACTTATTTTTTAGATACAGAAACATTTTTGAACATATGGCTTCAACTTTTAGCTAGTGAAAAAACTTGAAAATGAAAATCTAGAAATTTACACTTACCAAATGATTTAACTTTAATCCATAGATAAGTTTGTTATCCTATTTTCTCTTTTATACTCAATGATATTACAATTTCAGATGCTGTCTATAAATCCCAATGCAAGAATTACTAAAGTATCATTATAAACATCCCTTTCAATATATATGATCATAATTGATATATTTAATATGCTGACTTTATTACAGTTATCAAAAATTCCACTTTTTGCACAGTCTTCAACACTATGGCCAGGCTGACCCCAAAACTCTATCAACTTCATGCTTCCTAGGTTCAGGAGCAATTTTAGAAATGGCCTGCAATAGATTGAAGAGAAATATTTGCAAGTAATTAATACATTTTGTTACCAAATTGTGCCTCCATTCAGTGGAATTCTTCAAGCTAAAGAGCAACCTTAAAAACAATGAGACAATAAATTAAGATGTACATTTTTATAAGATATCAATTGAGTAATTTGGGAAAAAAAGGAACTTATTTTCTGTCACTTGTACATTAGATTTGATTCTAGTGGTGTCTCTCTCCCTATTTATGGCAGATTGTCTGTAATGGCTATACTTGATATACTGGATATACTAAAGCTTAGATACTTTAAGTAGCACTTTTCACAGAGTTTATTCTGTTTTCTAATAGACTGCAAACAGCATGCATTAAGGCAGATGATCCCATCATTTGGTGTTTAAGGACCAAGATTTCACTTCAGGTGAAGGTTTTCAAGGAACTGAAGCTTTTCTAATCCCATCACCCCTACTTATTGGAAAGCAACAGCTCCTACAAGAGAACAATCCTAATACTCCTGCCCTGAGAAATTGTCTCTTAACTCATTATTGTTAATAGATATTATACTTGTAAAATGAAGAATTTCATTCAACATGATGGGAACTACAGAGCAAACATCACTCTTAGCCTTCTGAATTCAGTTCAGAAGGTCAGCTCAACGATATTCTTTAGTTATTTTCTGAGCCTAGGACACAATACTTGAATAAATTAAATTGCTTCACAAAGATATGATAATGCAGAGGTGTGTGTGTGTGTGTAGGTGGGGACTAAAATTTATAAAATGAGTCTGAATTTTAGGTGAGATATAACAATATAGGACATGTAAATCTTTCCAAAAGCCAGTAAAATTCTGATCAAATCTGAGATGTTAACTTCAAAATATTGCTGTATTCTTTTCAGCATTTACTCATAGAAAATTCACTCTCTGGCTACATATCATTAATTAAATATAAATGTATTTCCAAAGGAACATCTTTTACCCCTCACAGAATTTTGACAGTGTAGAAATATGTATAAATTTAGCCCTATAATCTTGAGTTCTCAAGAGTTTATTTTAGGCTTTGAAATATCTTCAGTGAGTGAACTCACTGCTCCACCAGGTATATATAAGGAAGACCAACGGCAGAAAGATGCAAGATGACAAGTATTGACTAACTGCAGGGAAGTAGCTTTGGTAGCTAACTGTATCGGTCTAGTGTCTTGAAGTTTGTAAAATGTTTTCCTGTGAAGATGGCACTCAGTGCTCACAGCTACCCTTTGAGGAAAGAAATACAATAATCATTAGATATGTAATATATATTAGACAGTTAGGTAGACAGACCCTGACTGTCAGGTGGTTACTTCTTCTAAGATTGACTTTTAATTTCTTAGCAACATTTGTTTTGAATGTTGATAAAATATTCTGAACAACAACAAAAAAACACGCACAAGCAAATTTCCTTCCCCCATCTTTGATCTATATATTTTCATCCTCAGACAAAAGAGAAGTCTCTTTTAACCTTTTTTTTTTTTTTTTTTTTTAATGACTCAGACCAGTGATGAGTCTGAGTTCACTAATTGGTTCTTTTTTCTTTTTTTTTTTTTTAATGTTATTTATTTATTTATTTATTTATGGCTGTGTTGGGTCTTCGTTTCTGTGCGAGGGCTTTCTCTCTAGTTGTGGCAAGCAGGGGCCATTCCTCATTGCGGTGCGTGGGCCTCTCACTATCGCGACCTCTCTTGTTGTGGAGCACAGGCTCCAGATGTGCAGGCTCAGCAATTGTGGCTCACGGGCCTAGTTGCTCCGTGGCATGTGGGATCTTCCCAGACCAGGGCCCGAACCCATGTCCCCTGCATTGGCAGGCAGACTCTCAACCACTGCGCCACCAGGGAAGCCCTTAACCTTTTTTTAATATTCTCAAGAGCTCTCATTCTTTTAAAAATTTTTCTTCCTCTACTGTTCTCTTCAGACATTTCTGCTCTTTTAATTCGTATGCTCTTTAACATCTTCAACTACCTCATGGGGCTTTTACTGCTTATCTATTGCTGTGTAACAAAAGAACCCTAAAGTTAGTGGCTTACACCAATGACCACATTTATTTCTGTTCATGAGTCAACAATTTGATTTTGTCTTTTCTCTGATAATTATCATTTGGGGTGGCTCCTAGGCTGGGTGCTAGAATCATCTGAAGATTGCTTATAGTCTTTAGCTAGAACGTCACAGTAGTTGCTTGCTCTCAGCTGAGAACTTATCTGTGCTGTTGTATGGAACACTTCCATAGACCCTCTTACCATCTCCACATGGCATTATGTTCCACTCTATGGTACCAGGATTCCACAACAAGCTTCCAGAGAAAAGAATGAACTCTATCACCTCTTATGACCTAGCCTCAGAAATGACAAAATAATTCTCCCTACATTCTATGTGCTGAGGATGTTATAAAAGCTCAATCGGGTTGAAGGGAGGGGGAAGGTTCTCGAAGATCACGTTCAGTTGGGAATATTGCTACAGCCATTTTTGATAAGTCACAGAACACCTTTTTTTCTCTTTTATCCTGTGAAACCTAAGTGATTTTCTGGCTTCCTCTTCTGCAGCGCGGTATAGAAAAAGCACTCACTCTACCATAGAATGTGCACCATGAGGCCATTATTTCTTCTTCTCAGCCAACAATTACATTTAGCAGACTACTGCTTTAGCCATATCTCTCAAAGTCTTTCTTTGAGCTCCATTCCACCTCACATTAGACTTGCTAATGATTTTGGCATTGTCATTTACTGTCTTCTTGGCATCATTAATTGATGGATCCAGCACCTAGTTCATAATGTATCTTTCCATTGTAAATCCTATTTTCACTGTTAAGATCTTACTGCAAATTCTTTGACTTCCTCAACTCCAAGGAATATTGCAATCATTTTACTGTAGCAACTCACACCCACAAAGATGCCAAGGACTTGTCATCATCTTCCAATATTAAGTTATTCCTCTAATTCTTTCAGTTTTTGAATCCTTCTGCATTTCTGTTTTGGAGCCTAAGTTATTTTTTTTTCCCCTGTGGAGGCTATTTGTTCTGATAGAAAAATATGTTTTTAAGTTCAAGGACTTGGAAATGATCCCATGTCTGATGTTTATTAATCTTGACCAAGAAACATAATTAACTTTTCTAAAGTTGTGTTTCTTCATGTGCAGCAGTTGAAAAACAAAACAAAACAAACAAATAAAAAGAGCATTATTTTGAAGTGTGTGTTAAATCTTGTATATATCAATAAAATCCTAGTGTCTAGAAGGCACTACATTATTGTTAGTTTCCTCTTGTGTAATTTTTTTCTTCTATAATAATCAAAACCTAGGTGTCACACTTCTAGTATATCCTGTGATGCATACTGTTATATTTGGATTATTCAGATCATGTGTTTTCTCTGCTCCTTTTCAAGGCTACAGACCACTGGTGGAGGAGATGCCAACCTTTTGTATGGATTTACAAATATGTGTGTAGTCTTCAGACTCAGTAGTACCCTCAATACTGATTTGCTTTCTTTGTTAAGTGCTTAAAAGCGTACGCCTCTGATCGCCTTTTCCAAAATATCAAAGTTATTTTTGTTGTTCAACTTCCCTAAAGTTTTCCTCACCCCATCTCCAGGCACCGGATAAATTTTATCTTCCTCACAGAAAGGACACAGCAAGTATGATATCCATTAACTTTTATCTGTAAAGATAATTTATGTTCCCATTTATGTGTTATATGTATGAGTAGTATACTGTAGTGAATTTTAAATAATTTGTAATTCATGATCAATGAAGAGTTCTTCAAAAAAATTCAAGGCATATTATTCAAAAGCTCATTAAAATTTGTAAGAGCTTGTAGGAATTTTTTTAAGTCAAAATATGTTTTGCAAACTTTCCCATAGGAACGTAAACGTTTCTGAATTTATAATGATATAGAAAATATAATTTGTAAAATATTTATAAAACTTCTCTCCTTTTGTTATCACCATAGCACACTGCCTTTCAAGAGAACATGTGTATCTTCCAAATAAGTCTATATTCTTCCAGGGTGGTTATGGTTACTAGACCTAGATTCCATCCAGACTTTTTAAAAAAATAATAACGTTGTATTCCATGTCCACATTTGTATAGCACTTCTTATAAGTATCTTCCAACTCTGAGACTTTGTTTTTGAGCAAAAATTAACCAAAAATACATTACAGTGTATCTCATGATTACCTTCAAAGGGCACAGAATTTGGCAACATAATGTTAGATTGCATATGAAGAATGTGCTATTTGCTTAGTAATTAGATAATGTGAATCAAGACCAGGTATATGGTAACTAAATGCATTCCTCTACTTTAAAAAAAAAAATTTCTCCTTGTGATGAGATCTCTTAAGATTTACTCTCTCAACAACTTTCTATATAACATGCAGCAATGATAATTATATTTATCACATGGTACATTGCATCCCTAGTGCTTATTTTTCTTACAACTGGAAGTTTGTACCTTTCAACCACCTTCATCCAATCCCCCCTCCCCCACCCTCCTCAGATAATCTCGAGTCTGATCTCTTTTTCTATGAGTTTGTTTGTTTCTTTTTGAAGTATATTTGACCTACAACAATATGTTAGTTCCTGTCACACAACAGCTATTCGATATTTCCATAGATTCCAAAATTATCACCAGGATAATTGTGGTAACCATCTGTTGCCATACAGAGATACTGCATAGTTATTGACTACTTCCCCACACTGTACATTTCATACCCTTCACTCATTTCTTATGAAACTGGAAGTTGTTATCTCTTAATCTCCCTCACCTATTTCTTTCCTCCTTCCATCCCCCTCCCCTCTGGTAACCACCAATTTGTTCTCTGTATCTATAACGGTGTTTCTGTTTTGTTATGTTTGTTGATTTGTTTTTATAGATTCCACATATAATTAAAATCATACAGTATTTTCCTTTCTCTGCCTGGCTTATTTCATTTAGCATAATACCCTCTAGGTCCATCTATGCTATCCCAAATGTCAAGATTTCATCCTTCTTATGGCTGAGTAATATTCCATTGTACATCTGTATATGCGTGTGTGTCTTTATCCATTCATCTGCTGATGGACACTTAAGTTGCTTCCATATCTTGGGCTATTGTAAATAGCTGCAATGAACATAGGGGTGCCTATATGTTTCCTAATCAGTGTTTTCTCTTTCTTCAGATAAATACCCAGGAGTAGAATTGCTGGATCATATGGTAGTTCTATTTTTAATTTTTTGAGGAATCTCAATACTGTTTTCCATAGTGGCTACACCAATTTACATTCCCACCAACAGTGCACAAGTGTTCCCTTTTCTCCATATCCTCACCAACACTTGTTATTTGTTGCCTTTTTGATAATAGCCATTCTGACAGGTGTGAGGTGATATCTCATTTTGGTTTTAATTTGCAAATCTCTGTTGATTAGTGATATTGAGCATCTTTTCATATGCTTGTTTGCCATCTATATATCTTCTTTGGAAAAAATGTTTGTTCAGATCCTCTGCCCATTCTTTAATTGGGTTTTTTTTTTATGTTGAGTTGTATGAATTTTTTGTATATTTTGCATATTAATCCCTTATCAGATAAATCATTTGCATATATCTTCTCCGATTCAGTAAGTGGCCTTTTCACTTTGTTAATAGTTTCCTTCACTGTGCAAAAGCTTTTTAGTTTTATGTAGTCCCATTTGTTTATGTTTGCTTTTGTTTCCCATGCCTGAGACAGATCAAAAAATAAATAAATACTGTTAAGACTGATATCAAACCGTTTATTGCCTGTGCTTTTTCTAGAATTCTTATGGTTTCAGGTCTTACATTTAAGTCTGTAATCCATCTTGAATTTATCTCTGTGCATGATGTAGGAGAGTAATCGAGTTTGATTGTTTGAATGTAGCTGACCAGGTTTCCTAAAACCACTTATTGAAGAGGCCGTTTCTTTTCCCTATTGTATATTCTTGCCTCCTTTGTCATAGATTAATTGTCCATTTAAGTGTGAGTTCATTTCTGTCCCATTGATCAATGTGTCTGTTTTGCTGCCAGTAGCATACTTTTTTTTTTTTTTTATTGGAGTATAGTTTCTTTACAATGTTGTGTTAGTTTCTGCTGTACAGCAAAGTGAATCAGTTATACATATACATATATCCACTCTTTTTAAGATTTCCTTCCCATTTAGGTCACCACAGATAGTACCATACTGTTTTGATTGCTGCAGCTTCTTTTTTTTTTTTTTTTTTTTTCGGGAATAGTGCTACCTTCAGCTTTGTTCTTCTTTCTTAACATTGTTTTGGCTATTCAGGGTCTTTTGTGTCTTCATATAAAATTTAGAATTATTTACTCTAATTCTGTGAAATATGTCATTCTCTATATAGAAAAGATATTAATAGCATAAAACATAGCATAAACTAACCAAATATCTACTGCCATTTTGGTCTTATATTTAGTTTCTGATTAAGTTTTATTCAGACCTAAAATAATGAGAAAATTTTATGAAATATAGAGATTAAAGTAGATCTTCTACGATGTTTACATGACACGGTACTATTTCCCTATTTTGAGGTTAAAAATGTCCTAAAATGTTTTATTAGAAATAGAATAGTTATTTGTATAACCACATGGTTTCCGTTGAGAGCAAATACAAAAAACTGCGATCCAAAGTAGAGAAAAAAAAATCAGTAAACTTCTATTTTCCATAACATTTTATTTTATACTCAGGAATATTATTTCTTTCCAATTTCTCTGGCTTCAGTGATACTGGGACCATACCACTGTGAATTTTTAAATTTTTGAGTAAATGTTCTTTCTGAATCATAGTAGATTTCAGTGTCAATTACCCTGATCTCAAAGCAGGAGTTAGAGAAGAACTGGTGGTGACAAGCTGAGCAAGTTGTCCAAGACATGAAAACCACTAATTTTCCCCTCTTCCCAATTCAATTTACAGACCTGTTTCTAGCATTCATCCACATTCATCTTCATTTTACTTTCAGCTCCTACAAACTTTCTATGCTGTCTTTTTCATATCTCCACCTTTACCTTCAGAACTGCATAATATATCCACATTCATCTTCCTACAGGGATTTAGCATCTAGGCAACAATTTCCCTTTTTGACAGCACACTTAATAACTTTTTCATTCATGTGGATGACACTTCAAATACTAGAGGTTTATGATTCACTCAATCTCTTTTTTTATGCTAACTCTTTACACCAGTGTTTTTATCAGCTCAGTTGCTTTCTAATTTCAAATTGTTTTTGTGTCTTTGGATTAGCTAACAGAATTTTAATCAAATATTGAAGTCTAATACTTAAATGAATATTGTTTTTAATGCAAAGAAGTATTGGAATGCATATGGAGATTGAACAGGTTGTAACAAGGACATCAAGATTTTCAACTTTAAAGCCAATTTGATATTTTAAACTCATGTAGATTAAATAATAATTAAAATTGCTGATCATTAATTTTTATTTACTATATGCTGAATGTTGTGTTAATCATATTTTATGCATGTTTACAGGTAATTTTCAAAATGATACTCTATAATAACTCCCAGTATACTTCCCTTTATATCTATTTGAGAAAAGTAAGCTCAGAAAGCTTTTATGTGTTTGAAAATTTCTCAGAACCATAGCTAATTATTGGTAGAAGTAAAGTTTTTAAAGATTAGTGACACTAGGAATTTTTCTTCTTAATTCTCAGTTGGAGATAGCATTTAAGTCTCTGGCATAGACCTTTCTGTTGTTTGTCAATATTCCTTTAAAGCAGGTACTTTTAAAGGAAGATGGTGTCACCACAAAGTCTTCTAGAAATACCCATTTGTTGAGAAAGTGTTATTATTTATCCAATCTATAATATATATCATTTTTAAAATTCATAAGTAAATTTTTAAATACCACATGGAAGATGCTTGTGCATTTTCCTTTGATATAATTTTAAGTCACAGTGCAATCTGGCAATTTCTAAACTTAGGCTAAAGCTAGGGATTTAAAATCTTTCAAAATTTACTTACATCATTTCCTTAACAGATGCTTGGCAAAAGAGATGGCTATGTATAGCTAAGGAAGAAAGTTCTTTATGGATAATAAGATATTTGTTGAAGTTTGAATTTCTCAGGATGATTTCAACTAACTGTTTATCTTCTTATGCTGAATTGTATTCACAAGTATTAATGAAAAAATGTTCCCCCTTTGAGAAATACAAAATCAATATTTTAAGGAAATAAACAATACAAATGATTTTAAAAGGAAAAATAATATTCTTATTTCCCAGGAAGTTCATGTGACGCTAATAAATTTGACAAAGTGAACATTTTTTCATACTTTGATTTTTTTATCCTGTCTTTAGATTTATTGAGCTGAAATATTTAATGACAACATACACAGGGATATTATGTTCTTGAAAAATTCAATGGAGAATAAATATATCTATTTATATTTATCATATTAGAAATATTTTAATATGTTATGAAGAATTAAATGTGTAAGTGAAAGGATTACACTGAAATAAAACTAATCTGTTATAAATATAAAATAAATTTATATTTATTACAAATATAAAATAAAAGTAATAATAATTTCTTAGATTTTCTATGTCTAAACAACCTACAACATTATTATCATTTTATTGTAATTTACTTAAAGGATCAAAAGATTGTTGGTGCCCTACTGCTTGCAATATAATGCTTAATGGAGTCATGGGCTTATAGCATTTAGCAAATAAAAATACAAAAATCCAGTTAAATTTGAATTCCAGATAAACAATGGATTTTCCTATATAGAATGGCACATTCTTATTCTGAAAAAAATTATCTGAAATTCAAATCTAATGGTATGTTATATATATTATCTGGCACCCTAGAAGGGAATTTGAATTTTGATTTTGTTTCTTTTTTGCTTCAAGAGAAGAATAAATTTGATCAAAGAAGTAAAGAGAGGTATTCAAGATCAATCAGGTAGCTTTGTTTCTCCAAATAAATCACATATATATTAAATATTAAATATATTAAATACTAAAATAGTCCTGATGCCATGTCAAATAGAATCTTAGTGTTTCAACAGCTGTGAAAGACATTAAAGATGAATTTCAGGGACCTGGATGAGACATTTTTGTGGAGAAGAATTTTGGTTTGTATTTCTTGAAACCTGGCAATCACAGAGAACTGAAATTGCTCCTTTGGAAATCTCCTTCTCCAGTGTTCCAATGGGGCTTACTCTACATTGTAATCATGTGTATATGGACATGTATGTTTCCTCCTGTTCCTTTCTGAATTTAAGGGGAACTGGAATATAAGGGAGTCAAACAGAGAAAGGTGGTTATCTTCAGCTTCTCTCAGGCAAAATGGGATTATGCATCAAGAAAATAAATGACCTTAAAAACCTGGAAATAGGCTATAAGTCAGTCCTAGACTTCTTCCTTGGTGCACAGAACATTTTTTAACTAAATCCGTCAGCTAGCCCAACTGGGTGGTAACATAAGGAAAGATCTAAGATAAGTAATAGAACACCTCCCTCTTCCTTGCCCAAGAAAGCATGAGGAGGCTTTGGAAATGGAGATAAAATATAAAATAAGTCAGATGCATATGTCGATTTATCTTTTCCTGGCTTTGGCTCTGCAAGGGAAGGAATTGGTCCCTTAGACAAGAGAGGAAGTACAGAAGGTGTAACCGAGCAAGGGCTCGCTTGCTTCTGCAGAAAACCAGACTCTTGACAGCAGCAAAGTAAGGGTTTATTGCAGGACGCCAAGCTAGGGAGTGGGGACAAGCCTCAGATCCACTCCCACTCATCTTCTGAGTTCGGGGGTTCTCAACGGGGAAGAACAAAGAGGATGGGATTAACCATGGTCTTGTGACATTTCTTAATCGTAGTTTCAGGAGTCAGGATGTCTCTGGTTTAGGATTCTCTTGTAAGGTGGTCCATGCTCAGGGTCTGGGAGTTCATCTTGCCCTGGAGAAACAATCTGAGTTTGAAAGTTAATCATGATATCTATAGTAGCAATTTTAGTCACCTGACACTAGTTAGAATTAGTGTTCAGTTAGCACAGGAATGAAGCCAGAGGGAACAAGAAAGGGAATAAAATTTTGAATAAAGAGATTAATCATAAACTTGGTAAGGGAACTGGGTTTTAGGGGGACTCGGTTTCAGGAGGAGAGGAGATCTCTTGCCAAGACTTCCTGTTTAAGGTTTTGAAAACAGCACGTCAAAAAACTGGCTGTCCCTTATAAGGGTAAAATGTCACAAGAAGACTCAAGGTTTTACTTTCCTTATCCACCCTCCTTTCCTCTATGGTGTAAATCCAACAGAAAAGTCACTGAGGTTCTGGCTGGAGACTAGAGTGGAGAGACCTGGGCAGGTACGTGGTCCCATAGTGCCAGTAATCTGACTTATTTTCAAGAGTAACATTTACAATATAGCTATTAACCCCTTCTAACTTTTAGATATTGTAAATATATTCCTCAATCTATTAACATTACCCAATGCACATTTCACTGAAAAATAATCTATACTCCAGCGATTTTTACTAATACACTTTTTGTAGTATGTTTTAATTCTGTCTGGACAATTACCCCTACACATTATTATTATTTTCTAATGCTAATTTACCCATTTGTGGCTCTTTATACTTAACCATATATTTTCAAATAGCTTAAAGAATTTCAAAATATGCAATTTTATGTGACCCAAATTAGCAGAGTAATTTGGAGAGAATGGACATTGTGTTAATTCATGGCACCTGATAAAGTGGAATAATTCTTCATTTATTCAAAGTTCTTAAGGCCCTTTATTATAGTTTTTCTCATAGGGATCTTGTATGTGTACGTGTGTGTGTGCGTATTTATATGAGTCGTGTATCAGATAGTTTTTGTTACTCTAGTGAATAGCTCATTTATGAATATATTTTATAATTGTTAGCATTTTTGTAAGGAAATGGCATTGAGTGTTGTGCATTAATTTTGTATCCTGCAACCTTGTGCAACCATATTATTTTATCTGTTCATTCTATGCATTTTCTTTTGGTAAATAATTTAATTTTTCTATAAATAGTTATAATACTAACATTTCCCTTACTATTCTTATATCAAATATATCTGTGTGTACTTGTCCCTAATTCGTTTATTTCTTTACTGCAGGCTAAGACCTGTTTACTCAAAAGCCTGTTGGTGTCAAACTAAAGTTTTCACATATCCAATTATTTTAAAAATAGCTTAAATGAACTGATTATTAGCCATTTAAAACTTGCCTTCTCTGTATAACCTGGGAAACTGTATCCAGCATCTGCAGGCCATTGAGATGTTAGGGCCTTACGGTAATAAAACCCCAAGCCACTACCTCCTTCAGAGCTCTCTGACTCCCAAGACTTCCCACAATGCTGCTGAGTGGCATCACTTAGGAAAACAAGCACCCTCTCTCACTCCTCTCTTCCCCAGGATTTCCCTCACCTTCCATCTCTTCTGGACCTTGGCCTCTTTCCTTAAGCCTCTGGTGCTCTCCTGCTGTGAGGGACTTGCCCCTGCGGGCAACCCTTCCAAGCACCATCTAATAAAGTTTGGTGTGTGCTACTGCCTGTTGGCATTTCTTTTTCTTTGTTTAGTCCCCAGTTTTCTCAAACACCTACATAATTCTTATTTCTTTTTTATTATTTTTTTCTTATGGAATTGACCAAGACCTCCAGGTCTGTAATAAATATTTGTGGTAATAGTGTTATGGAACTCAGGTTTTACTGCTTGCCACTCAAAGGCAATAATCAAAAGGCAAGTGTTGGTAGAAAGGAAAGTTGCTTTAATCAGAGGAGCAGGAAATCTGGGGAGAAGGTGGACTCATGTCCTGAGACCAATATCTAAGATTCTGCTCAGCCATGACAATTTTTAAAGGGAAAAAGGAGAAACAATCTCAGTTAATCATTAAGGTAGGAGGTCAGATTCTTCATCATTTTTCCACGGTGGGCAGAACTGCTGACTTCTCCTGATCTTCCTCTGGATGCAATCTTACCCTCATGGTCCACCTTCAAATTTGCTAAGGGGGAAGTTAGGGGTAGAGAGTCAGTCATTCTTTAACTACTTACTTTTTCATTATTACTCTATCCAGGAAAGGAATCAACAGGTTAGTCAAGGCATTGTGTATCGTCAGTAGAGCAGAAGTCAGGAGTTAGGTTAAATGTCACCTAGTGATCTCATTTTTATGATAAAGGTCTAAGGGGAACAGAAATAGGTGAGCAAGAAAGGAGCAAAGTGCTGCTTACAATAGTGGGGGTTTTAACTGTGTTCCTGATATTAAAGGGAACTAATCTAAAATTCTCCATTTTATATAATATTTGCATTGGCCAACATATTTTCCATGTTTTTAGTTTCAGTGTCCTGAGTGGATTTGTTCCTCATAGTGGTATATATTATATTTTGTTTTCTGGGTTCTCTTTCTTTCAACTCATTTGCGTTATTGTCATAATTTATGTTTTTGGTTTCAACTTTTTCTTTTTTTTTCCTATTTAAGTTCAGTTTGTTTTATTTGGTATTTTTTTGTCTTTCTTTCATGTCACATTTTGGAAAATGATTCATCCCATACTTAATATTACCACTAATTTCTTTGTTTTTTAATACACTCTTTTCTTTTGGCTGTGTTGGGTCTTTGTTACTGTTTGCAGGCTTTCTCTAGTTGTGGTGAGCAGGGGCTATTCTTCATTGTAGTGTGCAGGCTTCTCACTGCGGTGGCTTCTCTTGTTGCGGAGCACAGGCTCTAGGTGCATGGGCCTCAGTAGATGTAGCACGTGGGCTCAATAGTTGTGGCTCATGGGCTCTAGAGCACAGGCTCAGTAGTTGTGGCACACAGGTTTAGTTGTTCTGCCGCATGTGGGATCTTCCCGGACCAGGGATAGAACACTTGTCCCCTGCATTGGTAGGTGGATTCTTAACCACTGCGCCACCAGGGAAGTCCCTTAATACACTTTTTAAACTATATGTATTTCTAAATGTCAATAATAAAACATCTTTTTTTAATGCATCTGCAATAAAAACAGTATATACAAAGTTCTTCAATAAAATCTTTAACTCATATTTATTGTCTCCATTACCTCAATTCCCTTTCTTATGCCCAATTCTCATTCTTATTATTATTTGGAATCATATAATAAGTAAATAATCATATATGACAAAATAATAATGGGCTGGGATAATTGTTTAAATTTGTTTTGTCTATCATACATGCCACTTTGCCTAGGACACTAAATGTAATTAAAAATTATTTTGCTAATTTTCCGTTCTATTACATATCTTCTTTCTCAAATTTTATGATTTTCTTTTGATATTCGAAGAATTTCCTCTAGCTCATCTTCTAAAAATTGATTTTTTTGCAATGTTAATTTTGTTGTTTCTGACTCTGTTGTCAATTTAATTCTATTTTTATTTGTCCATGAATTCTAACATGTTAATCTCCTCCTTTTCCATTTCATTCTATCTTATAATTTTTTTTTCCTATTGATATTTTTCTCTTTCCATTTTATAGATAGCATATGTTCTTGGATAGCAAGAAGTTGTATTTATTCATACAGTACATTGTTTTCTCATTTATGTGTTTAAGTAGTCAAGTAAATAGTAATCTTCTCTATTTTTGGATCACTTAGTCATAAATTATTGCTGCTAATTTTTCAACATTACCTAGAGAAATAAAAGCAACACCAATTCAGGAATTTTTAATTATCAGTTCATGAGATTGCTTTAGCCATGCTCTCTCTTCATATGGGTGATGGCTAAATACATCTCTCAGTCCCACACACCTGGAGCAAAAGTTAAGTTCCCAGCCTAGTCAGTGGTTTTTGTTAGACCTCCACAGGGACTCTGCACTACTATGGTCAGTTTTGCTCTTGTCACCAACTGATCTTACTTTCATACTCCAAACCTACAGAGTGCATGAAAAACTAAGTTTCAACATATACCCTTGCATACTCAAAGTATTTTAGGGAGTTGCTGTTTCTGAATAGATGGAACAATATTGGGGAAAATAAGGGACTGAGTACAGATAGGACTCTGATCTATTAAGAGGCAACTTGTAAGTATAGACTTAAGTTGACAAATTAGGGATCAAAAACTAGAAAATGTGTGACTCCTTATCTTCTTTTAGGTGATATAAAGACAAATTGTTTTTATCCTGGTTCCATTAGCCTTGCTGTAGAAATTCAGCTTTGGGATTCAGTTGTACTACAAACACTAGTCTTATTTTCAGTTTTCACAGGTATATTTGACAGGCTTTGGGGAACATTTTATCAGTGATTACAACTAAGACATCATTTAAGCCAGACAATATAATTTCCTATTTTGTGGTCCATAAAATTTAACACTAAATAAATGATACAGTCAAGGGAATCATTTTAAAAAATCTATCCTTTGTAGCTTTTCATCTAATCCCAACAAGTTGTATCAAAAGCTCTTCTTGGCTTCAGCTCTCCATGCCTCCATGTTCTTGGTTGAATGTCTAAAATTTCAATTAAAATGCATGCATATGTGCACTTTTGAATGAGCTGTGCACTAAAGGGAGTTGACTTATTGTGTAGAGTTATGCTACATGACAATTTATATCCATTTATGAGAATCTAATAAGCTGTAAAAAATTGAAAATATCACTGAAATCTGAAAAAATTGATTTTCTCTAGGATAAAGATGAAAGAAACAAATCACATGTTTGCATAGAATCAAAGTTTTTAAAAGCATATATTTTACACTTAAGAGGTAATTTGAAGTATATCCCAAATGTTTCAGACTCAGTGATCCTTTAGATTTTTTTGTATTTTTAACTTTATTTTATTCTTTGTATTTTTGTATATTTAATCACAACATTTTTGGAATATTTTGACTCATGTTTTAAGAAAGCAAACTCTTTTCATAAACATTTTACCCAATATATGATCATAACCTCTTGTATTTTATATGCAATAGAAAATATTTTATGCACCAATGAATTCATCCATTCTCTTCCTTCACTGGACAAATATTTACTGGTCACCTGTATGTTAAGCATTATACCAGGCACTTGGAGACATCAGTGAATACAACAGACCAATATTTCTGCTCTCATAGATATTACATTCTATTGGACACAAATAGAAAAAATAACTAAAAATAAATAAAGGAAATAACTTTATGTTAATAAATGATAAGTGAATAAAAATAGAAAATAGCAAAGCAGCATGAGACGGTCAGCAAATGCTGGGTGACAGAGGGTATCAATTTTATACAAGGTGGTCAAGAGAGACATCATGTAAACAGTGACATTTGAGCACAGATTTGAAGGATGTAAGGCATTTAACAATGGCAGATGATGGGGAAGAAAGTTCTGGACCAAAGAAACAGCTAGTGCAATATCCCTAAAAGAAGAGTGTGTATGGGGTGTAATTAGAAAAGTGGAGTATGATGAAATAAAGTCAAAAATAAATGAGTCAGATTCTCAGAGCACATCTGAAGGACTTTCATTCTGACCCTGATATAGGGAGCCCCTGAAGGATTTTGAGCAGAGAAGCAAAATGGCCTGACATTTCAGAAGGATGATTCTTGCTGCTGAGATGAGAGTGGAACGCAGCAGGGCTGAGGCAGAAGTAGGGAATCCTGCATCAATAATCCAGAGATTGGAAATAAAATTCTTCGTGAAAGAATATCATTTTGAATATTTGCAAATCAAAAATAATTTAATTATTGAATCATAAAATGGAAACTTTCAGCAAAATTAACTGCAACTAATGAGATTGGAAAGTGTGTATATGCTAAAAATTTGACATACTGACAACATATAATAATGATAATTAAAAGTACACATAGTTTAAAATGTAAACCATATAACTCATAATTTAAAGTATCTCTTGTGAGGTAATAAAGACTTTTAAATTCAGTGAGAGATTACATTAAATTATAAACTTAGAAGCTCTTGTGAAACTTAAGAATCATGGTGTGAAATCAAAGTACACTGATGATAATCATGGGATATTTCAGCAGCAGTTGACTTATGTAGAAGTTGTTTCTGTATGGGAATAGGCAAATACACAATTCAAGGATAAATGATATTATAAATATGATTTTAATAATGCTACTTTCTATCCTCATTCATTGAAATATTCTTTTAGTTTTTATTTTTAAAGTAGCATACAGTAAAATTGGCTGTGTGTGCTTTGCAGTTCTATGAATTTTAACACATACATAGATTTCTATAATCACCATTACAATTAGGATGCAAAACTGTTTCATCACCCCCAAAACTTCCTTGGTGCTATTCCTTTTTAGTCACATTCTCCCCCATCCAGAACCCTGGCAACCACGGTTCAATTCTTTGTCATTATAGTTTGTCTTTTCAAGAGCATCATATAGAGGAATCATGCATTACATAAGCTTTAGAGACTGGGTTCTTTCCCCCATCATATCTTAGAGACCTATCCAAGGATTGCATGAAGGCATAGTTCATTTCTTTTTACTGCTGAGTAGTATCCAATTATGTAGCTGTACCAAAGTTTATGTATCCACTCATTTAAGGACATTTGGGTTATTTGCATTTTTTTATGATTATAGATAAAGCTGCTATAAGCATTCATGTATAGGACTTATGTTTCATTCTCTAGGGTAATAAGATTTCATTTTCTATGGTAAATACTTGAGAATAGCATTACTAGGTCATATGGCAGTGAATGTTTAACTTTATGAGAAACTGCCAAACCATTTACTAAAGTGGCTGCCCTATATTCTCACTTCCCACCAGTAATGTATGAGTCCTTGTTAGTTGGTATTTCCAGTAACACTGTTGTTGTAATGTTTCTTTATTTATTATTTTTCCTTTTAGCCATTCTAATGGAGGAGCAGTGGTAACTTCTAAAACTTCTGATGGAGGAGAAGTGGTAACTTCTAAAAGGGAGCAGTGGTAACTCATTGTGGTGCAAGATATTTTAAAAGTCAGATATAATTTTTTTTCAATAACCTTGAAACTTGAGAAGGGGCAATGAGTTTAAACATTTCAGGGCTGATCAAGGGAAAACCCAGGATCACTAGGTGGCCGGAACACACAGAGAGCTTCATTTGGATCTGGTTAGTATTACAAGTGAGAAGACCTTTATCTCACATCAGGAGACTTTTCAGAGACAGGAGCTCAGAGTCACAACCCAGAAGGCAAAGAGGGTCAAGAAACTCCTGGGGAAGATGGGTGCGGAGAGGGGCCTCACATGTCTGGATGGTGTCCCTCAGCAGCGCAGCTGGGATTCTCCAGGGCAGGGAACTCGGCGTCTTTTGTAGTCCCACGTTATGTCTTATCTATGGTTAACAAATGCCAGTGCACTTTTGCTGTGTATATAATGCAGGGAGGCTCTAACTTGCTAAAATAATGCTTATTGGGGGCTATATGCAAAGCACTTGGATGTGCAAAAATTTAAGTCTGGCACTAGTGGGCTTTTGAGGTAATGGTCTCAGCTTGCTGTCAAGAAGTAAATAATATAGGGGCCAACATACAGGAACCACTTTTGGCTGACAGAGGAAACAGAGCTATAGAGTCCTATAGATGATACGATTCAATCAATCATATGAATCATGTAACACTTTCTGTAGAAAATCATAACATTTTACTAATGTTTGAGAAAGTAAAATTGTAAGGTAAGAAAATGAAACTTTTTTTGGTAACTTCTTTCTTAATGTTGGATATAGAAACAAAATTTGATCCTCATATTTGAAGATAGTATTATTGACCATTTAGTAAACTTTCTTACCTAAAAGTAGAGCTGTTCCAAGTCTTTTGAAGGAATGCATTGTGTAAATGGAAGAGTTTCTCAATTTAATGTTATAGTTTAAGGCTGTGGAAGTCTGTGTGTGTGTATGTGTGTGTGTGTGTGTGTGTGTCTGTGTGTAGCTATTGATACATATTACAAATTAATTTGACAACCTTTGTGTCCTTTGAGAATCCCATTGATTATTCAGGCCAAAATATCACTATCACCAAAACACATTTTTGTGTACTTGACAGGGGAAGTGGCCAAGGGAAGATCTGGGTACACTGAAACCGGCTTTTGGCTCTGGATCAGCATCAATCTGAATAGATTCAGCTAACAGTTATTTAATCTCCTTCTTCTTATTGTTAACACTGTAATTATTTCCAAATGGCCTGGTGATACTGCACACATTTCCAGGGCTGGGGAGATGAGATAAACAGTTCACAAACTTGGAGTGTTTCCCTTGCTTTCTGAAACATATAGAGCACAAACACAGAAAAAAATAATAGAGATGGAAGACCTCGAGACTTTAATATGGTATGATGACATAAGCCACATTTTCATTCTGCATTTTAAAAAATGTAACTATTTGTATTATGGCAAGTATACATGTATATTTGGTACATAGAAGTCTTTGTCTTTCCTTTGTGGATTTATTAAGTTAGATGTTAATTTACAGAGATGTGATTATCTCTAGGGGGATAACATTTGATGAGAATAAAGTTTAGGGGACACAATAATCCATGGATATTTTCTTCTCTCTTTCCCACTAGTTGTCTGGATATTTTCTTTCTTTCTTCCTTTCCTCCTCCCTCCCTCTCTCTCTCCCTCCCTCCCTCTCTCCCTCCTTTCTTTCTTTCTTTCTTTCTTTCTTTCTTTCTTTCTTTCTTTCTTTCTTTCTTTCTTTCTTTCTTTCTTTCTTTCTTTCTTTCCTTCTTTCTATCCCCATTCCTTTTTTCCTCTTTGGACCATCACTGAGAAGAATTTAAGGGAAAATTAACTATAATACAGTGACCACTCCCCAGAAATGAGAAATTTATTATACTATTGACACCTTCTAACTATAAGATTATTCTCCACTATTTTAGTTACTTTGAATATTTCACAGTTTTCTTTTTATTATTTTTCTTTTTTTTTTTTTTTTAATCAAGCTCTACGTGTACAGATGTTTGAGATATTTGGAAGAGTATAATATGAGGGCCTTTTATTCACTCATTCATTTTACAACTATTTATTAAGCATCTACTATGTGTCAGGCACTTCTCGCCTTATCACCTTTGAAAGAACTGTACAAGAATATTTCATTTTCTTCTTCCTTTACATTAAATTTGAAGATATAGTATATTTGATTATCTCCAATATTATATACATCCTTATCTTACTAATTTGCATTATTCTTAATATTGATGTTGAAAGCTAAAATAATTGGTTCTTTAGTCATTTTGTTTCACATTTAAATTATTAAGGTCTCTAAATTCAACTTGCCCATCTATGCAAGATAATGTAAAGATAATGAGAACAATTATTTTGAATTAATATCACTGGCATTTAAACATCACTTGAAAATGTTAATTGAATATACCTCAACTCTGTGACATATGCACTCAGCACATTTATCTCACTCTTTCATATACTGTTACAGATGGCTTTTCAAACCAGTAGGTGTAGTCTTGATCAATTAATTTTGGCAAATTTCACTTAGCAGGAATCATCTTATCAGCTCTTGACAACTGTGTATATAATTCTATCATAGCAGAAAGTTATTCCCTCTGATTTTTTTAAATGGTAAAATTATGAAGGCAATTTTTAGGAACATATCTTCTCAAATATCAACCCTATTAAAATTCTATAAATTTCTTTATTTTTAAATCTTTTTGGTGTGATTATTTTGCAAATATATGTTTCTCATTACAGAGATATGACTTGGCAAATCTCTCTATTATTGCAGTTTGAATTTATATACATATTTAAACAAATACAAGTAAGTGCACATTTTTAGATGATATTTAGATTTAAAATAGCTCTGGCAATGGTCTTTAACTTGAAACTTTGCAATTTTACCTCAGTGCCTGGCAAACTACAATATTTCTAATGGGTAATAAAAATAATATTCTTTATCTACCCAAACTATTTTCAACAATCACGTAAGATAAGTGCATGTGTGCTTTGTGGACAAATATAAAAATATAGTTTATACTGGGGATACCTCAAATTTATGCAAACCCTGAATTTAATGGAAATCTCATTTTTAAGCAGTTCTTTTAACAAACACACGTGACTTCTTTTCAGCTTTGAAGTGATACATAGAAATTGGAAGATTAATCAAAAAGATCTGGAATCATTTGTGAGGGAGTCTTATTCAGATTAGCATCAATTATGCTGTTTTTAAGGATTTTTACCTTGTTGCCTTCATTTGCCAGCCAGGATTCCCATGAATATTCCTTGTGTTTTGGCTGGGGACCAAGTACGGGACAAGCATAGAAGGTGGGGGTAGGAGGGAAGGGCAAGATAAAAACTGAGATAAAAACATAAATCCATGTTCTCTACCCTAGAACAAGTCACAGGTTGGTGGATAAAGTAGACAAAAGACACATGATAGAGAAGTTCATGGGTGCCGTAACTGGTATTGATTACGTAATTTCTGCATAATCAGATTTGAATTTTAGAACACTATCTTAATTAAGAAGGGTAGAGGATAATTAAAAGTTTGAGAGGTTGCAATAAACCTGGTTATTACAATCCAAAGATACAAGCCTGAGCTAGCGTTGCCAGTAGGAAAGTGACAATGCTTCAGGTACATGCTAAGAGTCCACGTGATTTGCTGTCTAGTTTGTTATCAAAGTGAGAGGTGCAGGAGGGTTATGGAGCAGGATTGCTCCCGGGTTCCCCACTGAGGTGACTGGTGAGTAACTTGAGTTTGAGAGTAGAGTGAAGTGATGAGCTCACTTTGAACTTGCTGAGATGAGATGCTATGACTATCCCCACAAATGTCTTGACTGATATTTGAGAATATTTCCCAAACTTGTGCAAGCCTAGTTCCGTTATAAATATGTAAGTATGTTTAAGTTGAATTTGTAGGTGAAAATGTTAATTTTCTACAATAACTTTCAGCTTGTTTCACCGACATTGTAACATACTGGAGTAAGCTTGATTTTGTTTTCATTCATCAGAATATTGTTATGCAAGCATAACCAAACAACATCAATGACTTAGAAAAAGAAAAAAACTTTTCCACTCATACAAGCACAACTGCAAGCGTAGCTGACGTTCCAAGGCAACCATCAAGTAAAGATGGTTCAGCATTGCATTTCCACATCAACCAAGATTGCTGTTACATTGAAAGAGTGCCCTGGAGGCTTCTACCTGCAATTAAGTGCTTTCATCCTTATGGAACATATGTGCCATATGCACAAATTTCTTTGGCTAAAACCAATCACAAGCCATATCTAACTAATCTCAAGGAGGTAAAAACTTCAATATCTATCTTCATGTGCTCAGGAGAACCAGAAATATTGGTAAAATGCACTAATGTCACAATAGTTTTGAAGTCAGAAACCCTTGAGTTTCAAGACCAGCTCTGCCTAAGTTTCTGTATTCACAAAATGAGAATATTGATATTCTTCATAGATTTGAGGATAAAATGCAAAAGTTTGTGTAAACTTCTTGGTCTCTCTACAAATGGTGCAATTGGTAGGTGTAGTGTGCTAGATATTTAAATGCACACTATGTGTGAATGTGAACTTTGAACATGGATCTTGTCCCCACACACAAAACACATCTTTGAAAATTTGTTCTTCACCTTTTTAGTTTATATTAAAGCAGACTGTAATTATACTATGTGATTGGAAATAAATATAAATGAGCATATAATAAATCTCAATTTGTGTATCTATAAAAATTTCCCTGGGCTTCATAGCTTAATTTGTTTTTGAAGACCTGTGGATCTTATCTGTGACTTGATACCCTTCAAATTTTTCTTTAAAAGAAGGTCTCCTGTTAGATTGCCTTTGTTAAAGTTTGTTGATGTTTCATGGATCGTTACTCATTTTTGGATCCAACAGATTTAGATATTCTCTGATTAATGATTTGGATCTAAGGACCTGACACATGCAAGCATAATGATTTACCGCATGGACAGGTCTGCATATCTTAGACCTGAATGCTATTTCTTTTTGCTAACACGTAATTCCCTGAGGCTGCATGATGCACAGGAAGCTCCTAAATGCAGCACTTCATCTCAGTGCTTACCCTGGGCCATTTTCCACTGGTTCCACTAGCATCGTGCTCATCTTCCAAATGACATTTTGACTGTAGACAGATGCCAGTTTCAATTATGCAATATTTCTAAAATTAGGAATACAGATTGAAAATGCCCAGTGAATTCAACTAATTACAGATTACTATCTTGAGTGAGGTAATACATTACAAGCTATAATGTAATTAATCTTACCTTAGTGTCTTCTATAAACAAGTCTGATATACACCAACAAGCTTAATTATTTCAAGCAGATAAATCTGGTTCGATATTAGAACATCTCATTTATTTTAGAATAATTTAATTTAGTAAAAAGTCATTTATGTTCATATTTCTGTTCTTAAAAATGTTTTTCATTTCTTACAATCAAAAAAGATTTTTTTAATCAAAATGATAAACACATTTCTTAAATTTTAGAACGCGACAGACTTATTTTTGGAAAGGCTTATCATACTCTGCTATTTGTTTACTTAGTTGCTGTTAATGAATTAACATTCATTTTACACTTACTAAATATCAGGAATTGTTATAAATTTGTGACATATGTTATCTTATTTAATTAAATTATTATTACTACATTTTATTAAGGATTGCATATAGATACATTGAAAACTCATATTAGTAAAGCTTCTCTAATTTTCTTAATTTTTTCAAATTAAGAAAAATATTTAAATTCCTTTTAAACACTTAACAGGGCAAAAGATGTAAAATTATTTTAAATGTATAGTTATAAATAAAACTTTCATTTATAATAAACCTTTGAGTGAATTTTAACTAACATAAAAATTAACCTGCAATCATTGCTCTTTATGAAGGTAAAAATGTTAAAATATGCATTTAAATTAATGAAGGAAAAGATAGAGATC
Organism: Balaenoptera physalus; assembly: GCF_965194825.1. NCBI lineage: Eukaryota > Metazoa > Chordata > Mammalia > Artiodactyla > Balaenopteridae > Balaenoptera > Balaenoptera physalus. The sequence continues at coordinate 105,779,973 of NC_138888.1, forward strand.
AGTACCTATATTTAAGAAGCAGTGCTCATTAGGAGAACTTTCTCACTGTGGAGGCAGCAAGTGAAAAACTCACAGCAGCTTTAACTCTCAAACAATTATATGTTTGCTACCCTTTGTTTATTGTACATGAACAAGTTCTTCAAACTAATGATAAAAGTAGGATCTCTGAGGTTAAAAATATGACAAAATTATATATTTCTATAATTCTAAAGACTGTGATAAATTATCATGCAAATATTTATTTATTAAGCATTTACACTGGAAGGAAAATTATTAAGTACTGCTGAAGAGACATCTGAGTTATTACTGGGGTGCCAATTAATGCATTTTGGTTGAGGTAATAAGTGTATAAATTATTTAAATTGAAGTGTTATGAAAATGTTGTCAAAATGTGTGTGTGGTGTGTATATAAACAAAGTAAAGGTATTCTATGATTCATCCTCAAATGTTTAAATTGTGCTGCTAATAAACACCATAGGCATGAGTTTTTATTATCTTTCTTTACTTTGCACCAGAATTAAAAACCTTCTTATTCCCCATGCTTAGAGTTGAGTATGCCAACTCAAAGGAAAAGGAAGCTTCCTTTTTTCAAATTAATGTAGAAAATACCCAAGAAATTAAAGAATGAAAAATAGCAGCACTTTTACTAGTAGTTATATTTACAGGTACTTCCAAAGAGGGAAAAAAAGGCAAAAGCATTTAAAAAAATTGTCAATAAAAATCAGGTTTATACAGTAGTACCTGACGCAGGGATAAAATTTATAGTGAAGCTCAAATATATTTTGAATAAAACAAAAAAATACCATAGAATTGTGAGTTTTGAGTATATCAACAATTTCCATAACAACTATGAGCTAAGACAACGTCTTGTTTTACAACAAAAGTCATCAGCAGAAGTCCAGAGATGGGAGATGTTTCTTGGGTGCTGGCTGTGTAGATGCAGCGCCCACATTTCTCACGGAGGGTCTTATTGCCCCAGCTGGGAATTGCCTACCCAAGGTCACACCCTTCCCAGGGCAGGGCCCAGTCATTCCTACTCCAAACAGGACCACTCTGATGGGGCATCTTTAGCTGCAGACATCCCTGGGTCAGCAGAGGCTCTGTCCACTGGGTGGCGCTCCACCTCTACTTCTGTCCAGGGCGGGTCCTCCCCGCCCCTCCTCTCTTCCACACACTCACTCTGCTTCTATCCCATTTCATAAAGACAATTTCACTGGAAAAAATAATGGCCTATGAAATCCGACTTCCTAAGAATGATCTCTTATTTCCCTAGATTTAGGGTTGTTACATTTACTCATATTTGGTTTTCTGTAAGCAACTATGGAGCATAGACACAGAGGAATCTGGAATGAAAATTGTAAAATCTGTGATATCTGTGGTGCCTTTCAAGGAACGAATAGGCCAGGATTCTGATGGCAGTAACCTCACTAGTCAGAAACCAATAAAAGCCAGGTTTGTTTTCAAACTGTGTAAGAATGGCAGAATTAGACATTCACTCTGAAAATAAGTGTAAAATTTAGACACATATTCTGTTTTTCACACTTCCCTCAAAAGACAGCAGTCTTTAGCATCTTCTATTTTACACACTAAACTAGTTTGAAATCTGCCTATTATCACAGAATTCTGTGATGTGCTAAAGTGCTTATAATACACAGCTTTTAAAATTTCAATTAGCAAGTGCTAATTAGCATCAAAAATGAGGAAAAGTTCCCAGAGAGATTGTAAGAAAACAAGGAGGATAAAAAATTGAGATGCCAAAGTAAGAAAGAAAATTACTTCAAAGCAGAAAAGGGAAGAATAGAAGGACAGGAAGTGGGAGAAGAGAGAACTGAAGGAGGAAAGGACTTGTTCTGAGGGGAGGACGGGAAAGAATATGGAAAATCTGTTCTTGGAAAGGCTTGTTTTTCTTGCCTTTACTTTCAAACAAGACTCTGAAATTTTTTTCTGTTTGTTTGATTTAATCAAGTTTTATTTCTTGTCATTTTACCTCACAGTTGAATGTGAACAGAGTGAAATTCAAATCAGCTACTAGTAGTTTTCTATTTTCAGTTAATAATTATAGACAACATATACCAACTTTATTCTCAGTTTCCTTCTTGTATTAAATTGTACACATTACAATACAAAAGTATAGACTTTGAGAAAGTTGCTAAAATGCAATGCTTTTTTTTGATTATAAACATTTCAGAAAAATCCCAAATGAAATTATTTTCTTTTATGAGTTAACAACTCAAAGACTTTAATTAAAAAAATCCTTCACAGATCCCATATGCACCCAATGAGGCTAAAGTCACATAATTGGCTATCTAAGCTATAGGCAGCTGGAGACAATTCTCAAATTCCTTATAGGAAGAAAGCCAGAATAGACAGCAGGAAGACACTACGTTATGGAGAACATAGCTGGAGCCATGATTTAGTAAAAGGAAACAACGGAAGTCTCATAAGGCAAAGTGGAGCAGATGGTCCTAAGAATCTCTTGGATGAGGTTATTTTTTTTCTTAGGCCATAGCTTATGATGGAAAGCAAATGCACTGGGAACAAATTAACCGGTGCATATGGATGTGGGTGTTAGTTTCCTAAGGTGAGAATCAAATTCACAAACCTAACATTTAATCAGAACCGCTGTTTCTAACTCACAAGTTATGCACTATTGCTTCCAGATAATACGCCATATGATTTCCAGTCAAATGCTGATGAGGAATAGAAACAACAGAATGGAGTGAACAGCATTGAGTCAGACTTGCTTTTCTCCAGGTAGTCAGGGAAATAACCCTTTTAACCAAGACATTAAAGAAAAAAGGCATGCAAATCTTCTAACCTGCTTATGTGATGCAGTCATACTCCACTGCTGATAACACACCTTAAAAACTGCACGCAAATTAATATCACAATATGGAAGATACAAACATGATGAACACCAAGGCAAATTATGTAACGATGCTGCAGGAAATCATATGTTGTGGACACAGCTTCATTGCATGAAATAATTTGGCTGAAATACAGACGAGTTTGTTTTGACCATTATTTTCATCAGGACTTAAGCTGTTATTTGTTGTCATAATGTAGTTACTAAAAACATTGCATTTGCAATTGCCAAATTGCTAAGAAAACTTACAAAAATCATTGCAAGAATTAAAATTATACTTTCCAAAGCTGTATTTGTGTGTCTGTGTGAGTACGTGCGTATGTATGTACATATGTGTATAGATAAATAAAATAACCCATCACATTTATCTTTGAAGACCATGAAGAAGTGTTAATACAGTAAAGATGTGCCCTGACACAGTGTCATGTCGATGAGGCATGATGGGCTAGTGCTGGGCTGTCACAGCCTGAAAACCAGCACATTCCAGGACTGAATTCTCAGTGATTATTAATAAAACGTTTCACACTTTAAGGATGATTTCTGTTTTCTCTTACAATTTAAACTACTTATCACATAAATGAATTATGCTTTCAATAGTATACAGTACAGCCATGTGTTACGATGTCATATGTGGCCATTTTATCCACCTACCATCTTTATCTTCATTTTCCTTTGAATATTGTCCAAATTCCTCAGTGGCAGGGGGTGTGTATGTATGTGGGTCTACAATTCTCATAAAGTGCATCTGGAAAAGTGTGGGCAGGGTGGGGGAGGGGTTTGGTTTGCCCTGTTGCAAGGACTAGGGTTTGCTACTGGAATTTAATTGATGGGGACCAGTGACGTTAACGCTCCTGCTCCAAAATTGTCATCAACAACAAAGAAGTGTCCAGTATGCCAGTAGTGCCTCTGCTAAAGGAAATTTCATCAGACTCTAAGCTTAGATCTGCCATCTATTCACAAACTCTACACCGAGGCAAGCCGAACATGCTGTTTTCTTTAATTGGGTCTTGGTATGCCATTTCCTCTTCCTGAATTGTTTTTCTCTTCTCCCACTCCCTGTCATAACGAAGCTAGACAACTAACTCATTTTTTTTCCAATTTCAATCCACATGTCTTTTTCTTAGTAAAATGTCCCATAAGTCCGTCACGTTTCATTACAAGCATACCTTGTTTTATTGTGTTTTGTTTATTGCAATTCATAGATACTGTATTTTTTTTTTTTTTTTTTAAGAAATTGAAGGCTTATGGCAACCCTGGGTAAAGCAAGTCCATCGGCATTATTTTTCCGAAAGCATTTGCTCACTTTGTGTCTCTGTGTCACATTTTGTTAATTCTCACCATGTTTCAGACTTTTTAATTATTATTAAATTTGTTATGGTGATCTGTGATCAGTGATCTTTGATATTACTACTGCAATTGTTTGGGGGCACCACAAACAACAACCATGAAAGAGGGCAAACTTAATAGATAAATGATGTGTGTTCTGACTGCTCCGCCCACCGGCCATTCCCCATCTCTCTCCCTCTCTCTCCCTGGACCTCCCTGTTCCCTGAGACACAACAATATTGAAATTAGGTCAATTAATAACCCTACTACTGATGTAAACTGTGATGAAACATTTACTTTTGTGCAACCTTAAAAAGATTTAATGTTTCTGAAATTCAATTTACAAAGTTTATAAAATTTATAAAATGTTTACAAAATGAAGCAAATACCTACCTAGTGAGTATTCTGTGAGGATCAGATTTGGTTATATAATGGCTTAAGACAATTTCAAGAGCATGGGGGTTCTCAATAACTAGTAACTAATATTATACGAGAGCCATACACAGCATTTTTAGCATGTCTTTGTTCTGCCTGGCCTTTTCCCCTAAAGTTTAAACTTTGAAATCTTTAAATCTTGCAAGAACTAAAATTTCTTCCATTTTTCTGTATTCAAAAATATATAAAATTTGTTTACTATGTTTCATATATTATTTTTTTTTTTTGCTGTAATGACATGTTTGTTTCTTGTTCTATTTCATGAGCAATTTTAGATTTAGACCACATGAACACTACTTTAAAATGTCTTTTGACGATTTATCATGGATTCAGGAATATATCAAAATGCAATCAAGAGCAACGTCTTGCTTTTTCATTGCCTTTTGTTAGTGTGACATTATTACCCTCTGGCTTTTTCAGCTTTCTCCGAAGTTAATAGTTTTTCAACTCTTCGATGCCTGATATCTTGTCTTGCCATTAATCACTGCGAAGTTAACAGCTAACATACCTCTCAGTATTATCTTGAGTTTAACTCTGTCTACACAGCAATGAATCAAAGTCATGAAAACAGAGGACGGTACCTCTTCAAATCAAAGCATTTAAAATATATATATATTGTTCAAACTTTCAGACCTAGAAAATCCTTTTGATTCTAACAATTTTCTCTTTGAAGTAAGTGTACTTTAATGATACTATCAAGTGAAATTTTACTTGATGAAACGGTATTAATTAGGCATAAGTTTTGAAAGATATTTTGCGAAAGAAAAATGCATATCTTGACTAGGTTCATTAGATGCTTATTGTTTTTCTAGTGTGCTGCTATAAGTGTTTATCTCTCAATATTGATATGCCATATCTTAACACATTTTTAATGAAAGAGGAGCTATAAAACTGATATACATGTGATAAATTGGGTTATCAAATGGTCAGTTAACTGCTTGGAGCAACAAGAAAAATAGTTTCATGATTGTTTCAAAACTGTTGGGGATTAAAACTGTTTTTTACACTGTGTGAAAAATTTCAAACTCTATAGCTTTGGGGTCAAACTTTTATTTCCCGTAAATTATGGGTAGTAATCATAAATCTTATTGATACTATAAGTTAACTGGGAGATATTTATGTGAAAAGTTTTGTTCAATTATATCATGAAATTGTGCTAGCAAATAGTTTAGGCTTCAAACAGTCAGGAGCTAGGTTAACTTGTTAAAAAATTACCTTTAAAAAATAAATTTCACAGAATATGGGTAGAACAGATGGAGCAGAATATAAGGATTCTGGAGACGGTCAAATATGAAACAGTGAAATGATATTCCTACATTAAGGCAAAGATTTTAAAAGAATAGTTTTTCAGTTTATTGCTGTTCTCAAGACTGTGTCTTAGGGCAGCATTCATATTAATAACCCATAATTTTGTAATTTTCAGTATTTTTAACATGTCTTTATTGTCAGATAAACTTTTTCTAATCAAAAATAACTTTAAGTGAATCTAAACTCATACCAAGGAGAAAAGCATTAAATGTAGAAAGGATTTAAAACTTCACAAGTTAAAAAATAAAATTAACAGACAAATTGAATTTATGGTATTAAAAAAATTGAATGATGTAATTACATTTATAATATCTTTTTCTCTCTCTTATTTATACAATTATTGGAACTCTAGAATTAGATATAATAGAAGATATATTACACCTATAATAAATTTACTTAAACTATGGGCTAGTGGAAAGCAGGCCTTAGACATTTTTCATGTGATTAGTACATAGAATTAATAAAAGTGATCATTTTCCACCTTCCAAAAAGTTATGAGAAAAGTTTAAACATGGTGGATAGCTGAAAATAGACCCATGGATTCTCAAATTAGGAAAAGCCAAATAAACTTGAACACAAATAATTATCAAAACATTAACAACAAACATTAACCAAGGTGTTTGAAAGACACTTTTAAACTATGGACTTGGCAGGAATTCATTTTTAATTGCTAAAGCATCATTTATTCTTGAGGTCCTTTGTCCGATTAATAGAGAGAAAATTGATATACACAACCTATGTGAATATTTGAATGTTAAGGGTAAAAACTATGTGTATATATATATATATATATATATATATATATATATATATATATATACTGCTTCTGGCATCTCAGTATAAATGGGATCAAATAGTTTATATTCTTTAATATTTTATAGATGTTGTTACTTTGTTATGCAGTAAAGGGATTGGAAAAAATGGTCTAATAGGCTCAGTAGCTGAACACTTTATAATTGCAACTAACAATATTTACACTAAAATATTAATCTTGGCTAGAGTAAAAATTCCCAATATAGAAGACCTCAGGTAGATGGCATACCAGAATACTTTCCTCAATATGCAGGTAAGCATAGAGGATATTTTGTGAGATTTTCTTTATACCATGTAAATATATTAACATTAGGTAATACCAGAAGCAGTCAGATGTGTGTTTCTTAAAGTATCTCCTTCAAACCTTACTATGATGCTACTGTCATTCTCTTTTTTATAGATTAAAAAAAAAAAAAGGAGAATCAGAAATACTCAATAATGTGTTCAAAGTCAGGTAGCTTTTGTTTTTTTTTTTTGTTTGTTTTTTGTTTTGGGGCCACGCCACACAGCATGCAGGTCTTAGTTCCCAGACCAGGCATCGAACTGCGTGCGCCCTGCAGTGGAGGCGCTGAGCCTTAACAACTGGACCGCCAGGGCAGTCCTCTGGTAGCTTTCTGTGCCTGTGAGGGGTTGAAATACAGCCTCTCTGCAAACTGCCTATTTCGCTAAACGGCACAGTACCCTGCTCTCTTCACGTGAATGGCTGCAGTGAAATAAACACCACTTGTGTGTGCGCCCTTTTTACATAGCACCCCTTCTTGTGAAGGAGGGGGAATAAAAATATCCATTAAATCACCCCTAAACTAGGTGACTTGATTCTGAGATCCATCCAATACCTGTTTTACAGCAAAACTAGGTAATACATTTTATATGCGCAAAGCAAAATTTTACTGCAGAAAGATTTATGCAAAATAAACTTTAAAAGTAGGAACTGAAATTAACAGAACAGCTTTCTGGATAACATACTGAAGAATAGTGACTCTGGTGTATGATGGGAATATACATGCCTAAAGAAAAGAGCTTGAACAGCAATTTTCAGTAATATGCATAGAATTAGTGGCTTTCTAAAAAAGGTTTATTCATTAAGTTTTAGACCCAGGCATAGAAATTCTTTAACCATTGAACCTTCCTTTAATGAATATTATTAAAGTCTATAATTGCTATTGCTATTGTTACTTATTCCTTGTACCTTAATTACTAAAAATGTCTCTTATCCTATGAATATGAGGAACAACTTTCAGAAACTAACTTGAAGATTAACTTCAGATTTGGTCATTTAACTTAAGACATATATTTAATATTTTTGATAGTAAGAAACATAAGTATTAATTAATTTTCAGAATTAAAGCAAAACAGTAATTTATATCAGCATGAAGTCATAAATAGCTCTATCACAGGTGAATTAGGAAAGAAAAAAACTTAGGTTCTTAAAGTTTAGAATGCATCAGAATTTTTTCAGAATTTAGAATTCTGAGTGCATTTAATCCCAACCTAGTAATTAAAATCAGTAGGCCTGCTGTGTAATCTGAGGAATCAGACTATGGACAGGAAGGTATAGATATTTCTTTTTTTTTTTTTAAAGGTATAGATATTTCGATACAGACTAGAGCCCCAGGTGTTTCATAATTCACCCTGAGAAATACTGAGTTAGCTGGTCCTGTAAACAGCAGACTCTAACAATTGGGCAAATTAGAGTTTTGTAGGATTAAGAAGAAAACACAAGGTTGTTAATAGTTTTAAGAAAAAAATGTACGCCTGCTTCAATTATATTTTAATTATTAACATTATGAAAAATCAAATTATCACTGTGGGTATAGAAAGTCTCAGTCATCCATTCTTTCATTTAGTTAATATGCATTGAGTTTCTATCATGTTTATCCCAGGCACTGGTAACAGAGACACAGTGGAGAACAGGAGAGATAGGGTCCCTGTATTGATGTAGCTGTCAGTCTCAAGAATTGCCATCTCACTGTCAAAAAGCAAGCAAAAATTAAATAAAATAATTAAAAATTCTTGTTGGGTTTATAGCAAAAAGAAACTAGGTTTTCAGTTACAAAAGAGTAGTATTTGAAAGGGAACTCTGCTCAATACTCTCTAATAACCTAAATGGGAAAATAATTTGAAAAAGAATAGATACATGTGTATGTATAACTGAATCATTTTGCTGTACACCTGAAAGTAACACAACATTGTTAATCAACTATACTCTAGTATAGAATTAAAAAAAAATTAAAAATTAAAAATTTTAAATCTACATAATACCTGATAAGCTCAGAGCAAAGTGAAAGAGTTTCAAAAAAAAAAGAAAAAAGAAAAAGAAAGAAAGAAAGAAAGAAAGTTAACCATGTCATAGAAAACAAAAAACTCTCAGGGCCTCTCTGAGGAAATTCTAGTCAGTTCCTCAAGCAAGCAAATTTAGCAGCTTTGTGTGTAACCTCTGCGTGGCCTTGAGAGGCTGCACCCAGCTATGCTTGCACAGGAGTCAGGAAATAGTATTCCTGAGAGTCCTAGCAAAGATCCACTCATTTCTCCAGGTCTCTGGCACTTCTCTCTACAAACGCAAGAATTTTGGCTAGATGCATATTTATTTTCTTTCAGTTTTACAGTTATTTTTTATGTTAATCTTACTCATTTTAGCTTATTTCACAGACTCCACGTTTAAATGGTGTTAAGGAAATGAAACAGTTTTTCTCAGAATATTATGCATTATAATTATAGCAACGTAATCTTTCAAAAGATGTAAAGCGTACCAGAATGTACACAGTTGTGATCTGCAGTTGTCTGCCAGCACAGAGAACAGTTGAAGCATTGAACTACTTTAGCTCATTTTTGTAAATCCTAGAAAGGTTTTGTGATGCCATCTCATGGCACTCCTGGCTTCTAAAATAGGGTTCTATCAGAGTGTATTTTCAAATAAAAATTTGAGACACTTGGAGAATGTTGTTCATGGACTTTCTTAAACAGAATGGATATACATATACATATAGTGTCAAAATATAGTGTAAAATGTATAAAAATTAAAAGTTCCTTACAAAAATATAAATGCTGAAAGTGATATAAAATTTTTAAAAAATGCTAAAACTATTTTCAATAGGCAAGACATGGAAGCAAACTAAGTGTCTATGAATAATACTCAGCCATTAAAAATAATGAAATAATGCAGCAACAAGGATGGACATAGAGATTATCATATTTACTAAGTGAAGTAAGTCAGACAAAGACAAATATCATATGATATCACATATTTACAAAACAGGAAAAAACTCACAGATGTAGAAAACAAAGGATAAATTAGGAGTTTGAGATTAGCAGATATAAACTATTATATATAAAACAGATAAACAACAAGGTCCTACTGTATAGCACAGGGAACTATATTCAATATATTGAAATATGCTATAATGGAAAAGAATCTGAAAACAAAACAAATTTTATATATATATATATATATATATATATATATATATATATATACATATATATATAAATCTGAATCATTTTGCTATCACCAGAAAATAACACAACATTGAAAATCAACTATATATATTTCAATTTAAAAAAATCAGAAACAAAAACAAAAGAAAAAAATGCTAAAGAATAATAGTGGGCATTGTATAAATCACGTTATGCTATGTGAGCCTTAAACATTGACACTAATAAATACAAACAAAAATAGTATTCTGCAAAAAATGTGATCAACAAAGGATACATGTATTATTGCTCCTTGGCTCAGAAAACTTGAGAAACCAAGTTGTTAGTGAGTTTATCTAATGAATATTATCATTCCTCCAAAAGCTTGTGTTTAGTTCCTATGATATGTTAGATTCTTTGTTGGGCTACATAGAAGAATGAAAAATGTTCCTCAGACACTTGTCTTCCTGGTGAAGTAAAGAAATATAAAATAATGTCACTAGTCCTAAAGAAGACATTTTTCAAAGATATTTTATGACATACCTCAAACTGCTTTCAGTGCACAAGGATATAATATGAGAACAAGCAGAGTTTTCAGCTTTATGAATAAGCTTAATGAGAATGCTTTTGGAGATGTGCGAAAGGCCCATTAGAAAATTACATGTGAGCCATAAAGTAGAAGGCATCACGAGAATGCACATCCTATAAGTCATATGTCCCAAACTTTATAACCTGGAATTTTTTCTTGATATTATAGTAAGTATTCAAAATTGGGGAAATTTTCATTTCCCAAAGTTTAGAAACTGTATTCAGTAAAAGTCAAAAGGTTTCTTTTACTGAAGGACTTCCAGGTTGTTTACCTACTGGCATGTGTTGTAAACTCCAAGATGGGCTACAGTAGCAATATGGTATTGAATCTAGCAAAACTTATCTCAACCTTATTTCACCTTGGAAACCTATTTCCATAGAACACTCTGTGCCACTCAGGACTGTTTAGAAGTCACCTATATAGAGTAAAATTGCTTAAAAGACCACTGGAACTGCAGTTTTACCCTTATTTTATTTCTTTATGTATGTATGTATGTATGTATGTATGTATGTATGTATTTATTTATTCATTCATTCATTTATTTATTTATTTATTTATTTATGGCTGTGTTGGGTCTTCGTTTCTGTAGGAGGGCTTTCTCCAGTTGCGGTGACCGGGGGCCATTCTTCATCGCCGTGCGCGGGCCTCTCACTATCGCGGCCTCTCTTGTTGCGGAGCACAGGCTCCAGACGCGCAGGTTCAGCAATTTTGGCTCACGGGCCTAGTTGCTCCGTGGCATGTGGGATCTTCCCAGACCAGGGCTCTAACCCGTGTCCCCTGCATTAGCAGGCAGATTCTCAACCACTGCGCCACCAGGGAAGCCCTACCCTTATTTTAAGCTTTTCTGTAATCATGCGTTCTTTCCTTTGACTTTTACAAGCAATTATGTGCTTTATTCACATTGAACCACTTATCATTATATTAAAAATTCTATCACCCTTTAATCTTCGTAATGCTGTTCCTGGTGTCTGAAATACCTTTTTTTCTGCTTAACAAGCTCCTGTTAACTGCAATATCATCTTTTCTCTTTGTATTTTTCTGGCTTCTATCAATAGTTTCCTTATTTGTATTTTCTTAGCACTTTAGAGATAGATCCATTACAGCACTTCTAATTTCATACTATTCTATGTCTATGAATGCTTGTTGAATTTAATTTTATTAAGATGCAGAAATGAGAACTGGGTAAGCCTAGGATTGAAATTGTGAGTACATAGCTGAGTCAGAAAAAGTATAAATATACCCCAAAAGAAGAATGCTTTAATTAGAAGGCAAACTTGAAATTGACAGAAAGCATAATGTCAGAGAGTCTTTTATCACATGTTCACATAAAGGAGACATTGGTAACATTTAGTTATAACACTAAAACAAGAATAATTCTTCCCCATTTGTACGCTGCTGTTGAGAATGCAAAATCATGCAGCAGGTGAGGAAAACAGTGTGGAGGTTCTTCAAAAAATTAAAAATAGAACTACCATTGAGGTCAGGATCCCAAAGAAGATATTTTGACCCCTGTGTTCATTGCATAATTATTCACAATAGCCAAGATATGGAAACAAGCTAAATGCCCATCAATAGATGAGTGGATAAAGAAAATGTGATAAACACATAAAATAGCATATAGTTCAACATTTAAAAAGGAAGAAATCTTACAATGTACAATAACACAAATGAACCTGAAGGATATTATGCTAAGGGAAATAAGCTAGTCACAGAAGGACAAATACTGCATGATTCAAGTAATACGATGACTCTAAAATAGTCAAATTTATAGAAGCAGAAAGTAGAATGGTGGTTGCCAGGGGTTTGGAGAGGGGAATAAGCATTGTTCAAAGGGTATAAAGTTTCAGTTATTCAAGATAAATAACTTCTAGAGATCTGCTGTAAAACATAGTAACTATAGCTAATAATACTGTATTAAATTTTAAGATGTAAATCTCATATTAACTGATCTTATAAAAGCATACATTGTGATCTCTAATCTTTCAACTACAGTAATATGTGAATACACTATTATGTGGGTTAAATAAATTTCATACTTAAATGTCATATGATAATCAATTTAAATCGGTCACTTTTCTTCTCAATTTCCGATCCTATCTGTGGTAATCAAGATCAAAGAGACTATCCATGTAAAAACTACATGCTGAAGAAAGTATAATATTTCCTCTTACGCCCTTCAACTATCATCTGTGTTTAATGTTTATGCATGCATTGGGAAATGTCCTAACAAAAAAACAGCTTAAAGCCCATATCACCATTACATAACACTATTTAATGTTTTCCTACTTTATCCCTGTAAATAATTTCTGACACCCAGAACATTCATAATTGCAGTTGTCAGGACATTAATTTATTATTTTGAAACAAATTTTCTCTTAAATACTACTTTAGTGAAACAGCAGGGTTGTATAAATTGAGTAAAATCATCCTCAAAATGTTCAAATGTAGTATAGATGAAGAAAACAAAAAGGAAAACACAAATGTTAAATTTTCTCCTTATAAATAGGCTTTCTATTCTGCCATTGACCTTTTAACCATCCCACCCCCAATACCATACTCTCTTAATTACTATAGATTTATAAAGTATATACCTCTAAATATCTGATAATATCTGTCTCCCTTCTTGCTTGATAAAAGTTTTCTTGGCTCTTCTTGATTCTGCCTTTGAGTACCAGTCTGTAGGGTTTTTATTAGAACTTCCTTAAATTTGTAGATCGATTTTAGGGAGAATGGTTTCTATAAGATATTAAGTATTATATCCATATCTATTTCTACATTTATTTAAATAACATTTTTGACTTGTAAGAAATATTTTGTAATAATCACAGATGTCTTGAATATCTTTTTCTCAAATTGTTTGTTAAAATTGCATAAGAAATGTATCTGTTTTATATTGACAATTTATTCAGCAAACTCGATGTACACTTTCTTCCAAAAGACTGTCTTTTTCAATGTGGATTTATGATATGGTACAGAGTTTCCCACCATTTGCAGTGGAACACTGCTGTGTCACAAATAGGTTACAATTGTGCAAGATATTGACCTGAATCTTTTAGCAATTTTTGTGTATCCCCTGAGATGAATACTGCTGGGAAGGACTGAATAGACAATCATAACATCATTTGTTCTTTTCTTTTTTTTCACATCACATTGTTCAGTCTGAGTCCCTCAGGACAACATTGAATAGATGCAGTGATTGCAGTCTTCCTTCTCTTGCTCTGGATTTTTAAAGAAAATGTTTATAATGTTTCACCATTAAACATGAAGTGTGTTGTTGTTGTTAGTAAATACATTATCAGATTTAGGAATTCTCCTTTCATTCCTAATGTTCTGGCATTTTACATTCAGAGTTTGTGGAATTTTATTAAGTATCTTTTTTTCCTGCATTGAATAAGATAATTCTGTGATTTTGTTTCCTTATGCTGCTAATGTGACCAATTATATCAGTAACTGTGTTTGCTGCTAGACTCTTCTTGTATTCTTAGACATAATGCATTTTTTAAATAAAATGCTATAGTCAGTGTGAAAATTTTATTTAATCTTTTTACTTCTAGATAATTGTAGAACCACATGCAGTTGTAAGAAATAGTATATAATGACCCCATGTACCCTTCATCCAGTTTTCCACTTGTTAAGAATTTAATCTCTCCTTCCCTTTACACTTCTTAGCCATTCTATCAATGACTGTAAAAATGTTTACATAATTATTTACTTAATTTTTTTCCTGATTTTTGTCTTCTTTTAAATAATATACACTTTGTACTCAGATATGTATAAAAAAAACCTCAATCAGGAAAGCAGTGGAAATAGAACTAAGAAATGGCAAATACTAAAATGTGAAGCATTACAATCTTTGACTTACAATACTATCTTTAAGTCTCATTAAACCTTTACTTTCATAAATAAATAAGATTACATCGGTATTTTCATTTACTGTAACACAGTGTAACATTTCATTGTAGAGGTAACATTCAAAAATATTGATAACTTTTTGTTTTATAGCTCTGTAACCTAACCAGTTAATGAAACACATTCATATAGAATTTGTCTTCAAAATTTTTCTCCTTAAATTAGTGAGAAAACCTCAGTTCATTAAACATAAAATTTAGGGACTTTAGGTTCAGACGTGATGTTAATGCATTCATTTATTCATTATTCAAACTGACCCAGCAACAATGCACAATAGAAACCTTGCAGAATATTAGCCTTTTAGCCCCTAAGAGCTTGTGTATAATAAGTATTAAGCATGCCTTGAATGCTAGAGATAATTGAGTTATAAAATTTCAGAAAATAAAGAGAAGATTTTGACTGAAATAAGAAAAGTAGGTCTTCACAGAGAAGTAAGAATATAAATAAAGCCTTAAAATATTGACATAGTTTTCACTTAAAGGGGACATTTCACATGATTTAAGGAGTAGCACACATCAGTGTTTCTAGTAGTATGTGCTTTGTCCAGCAAAGGAAGGAGGAAGGGTAGAGATTCAAGGCTCCATCATGCAGCCTCTCAAAAGTGATACAGTTTAAAGACAGCTTGCTTCTTTAGGTAAAACATACGCAAATTTTGGAAAGCACCCATTATAATTTTTTTGTTTTGCTTTTTAATATTGCCCTTTCTATCTGCAACATATTATGTTCCCCACCATCTGTGGGTAATGGTTCATTCCTCATCAAGACCCAGCAATATTTAGCAAAGCTTGGCTCCCAAGGACGCTTGTCACCAAACCCCATTGCTCCCCAACCACTTGGCCCTATTTCATTTTTACTGAAGTGTTATTCACTCAAAAGGGCAGGTTTATAGGGGAAGATGATGAGATCAGCTGGGGTTACATTGAAACTCTGACTCTCAAGAGGACATGTGCCTAACAGTAGGAAATAGAGCTCTGTGATATCACTGTGTAAACTACCAATGTGATTTGAAGAGGAGCTGTAATTCAAATTTCAAATCTCATGGTCAAATTAAAACAAAGCATGTTACTTCAACTCATTAATTTTTCCTCTGGGCCAAAACAAGGATTAAAAGTAAATGAAATAAATTGAAGAGACAAAACCAAATCTATTTAAAGTAGAAAATAAGTGCATATTCAAATTTTAAAAGTCATTTCAAAGTTCCTTCTGGTACTAGTTTTTATTAGAAAATATCCTTATAAAGTCATCATCTCATTAACAACTCCTGAAATAGTTCTATTTTCTTGCCTTTAGGAAATTTAATAAATCTATCCCTAAGAGCCTCTAGGCTGACCCAAATTTTTATATGTTTTACAGTCACTGACCCTGACTGGATGTTATTACTTTCATCTCTAATATAATGAGTTTGGACATGATTTAATTATTTCCGGGATTTTTCCAACCTCAAACACTCTCTAAGTCACAATTTCATAGCACTCAATAGAATTGCCTATGAATAAAATGTGAATATCCAGATTTTCCGATATACTCCAAACTTTTGTATCTCATTGCCAACTTGATATGTTTCTTTGAATGCCCATTAGTGTGCCATGTCCTAAATTCAACAGGCCCCAAAACAAACATCATGTAGTCCTTCATCTATTCCTACCTTAATTATTATCAGTCTCCTCTTCTAGTTGGTCAAGGCAAAAAACTTGCCCATATCCTTGACTTCTCTCTTCTCTTACTTCTAAACTGAATCCCTCAGAAAATCCTGTTACCCCTGCCAACAAAATGTAATTAAAATCTGTCTGCTTTTCATTACTTCGTTTGCTACCATCTCAGTGCCGTCATCTTTACTGACCTATTCTCTTAATGAATCACTCTTCCTCTGCCTTATACTCTAATAGCAGCAAGAATGATTCTGTTTAAATGTGAATCAGATCATGTCACTCTGCTAAAAACTTCCGCTTAATAGCTGTCTTCATGACTATAACTGGAGCCCTTAAGATGTCACCTACATGGTCTGACCTCCATCTCTGACCTCACCTCCCATCTCACCACTCCTTCTCTTACTCTTTTGTAATCTTACTCACCTTGTTGATCTGTAGAGTGGGCATTTCCTGACCACATTATTTTAAAATAAACTGTATGTCTGCACTTAAACACTCCTCATCCTCTCTTTTGCTTTTTTTTCTCACTGTCACCAATTAACTTGCTATAGGTTGTAATAATAATAATAATAAGTATGTATATATGTATGTATTTACTGTTCTCTTCAACCCATGGAAAACTCATGGAAGGGATAATTTTTATCTGTTTTCTTCATTTTTCTATCTCCAGTGCCTTAGAAACACACCTGACACAAAATAACACCATGATTTTTATACCAATGACTAACTCAGGGGGAAAAAAGCCTGTTCATGAAATTGTTATTTCAATACTATCTTATGAAGAGCTTAATATTTACTCTGAAAATACTGCAATATTCCTTTAATGTTCCCTTTACAAATTTGAGTAACACTCATCTGCTTAGATCCATAGAACCAAAGATTTTAATTAAGTGGATTTGGAGTATGCCATTATTACTGGATGTTTTATTATTTTCCAGAAGGAATCTGGTGAGGGATTTTTCTTTATTGTATTCCACATTTAAAAAAAAAATACAATAAAACAACTCACCAGAGATATTAGCTTGATACTGTTGACAAACAGCAAAAAGAAAGTCTATGAAAGTATAAAATTTACTGATAAAGGTAAATATATAGACAAATAGAGAATACTCTAATACTGTAATATTGTTTTTTGTTTTTTTGTTTTTTTTTTATGGCTGTGTTGGGTCTTCGTTTCTGTGCGAGGGCTTTCTCTAGTTGTGGCAAGCAGGGGCCACTCCTCATCGCAGTGCACGGGCCTCTCACTATCGCAGCCTCTCTTGTTGTGGAGCACAGGCTCCAGACGCGCAGGCTCAGTAATTGTGACTCACTGGCCCAGCTGCTCCGCGGCATGTGGGATCTTCCGGGACCAGGGCTCGAACCCGTGACCCCTGCATTGGCAGGCGGATTCTTAACCACTGCACCACCAGGGAAGCCCCAATATTGGTTTTTTTTTAACCC
The DNA here is from genome assembly GCF_965194825.1 of Balaenoptera physalus. Classification (NCBI taxonomy): domain Eukaryota; kingdom Metazoa; phylum Chordata; class Mammalia; order Artiodactyla; family Balaenopteridae; genus Balaenoptera; species Balaenoptera physalus. Next base: position 105,797,719 of record NC_138888.1, read on the forward strand.
CTTTTTAATTTTACTATAGAAGTTAAAAGACAAGCATATAGACTTATAACTATAACTTATGAAAGCTTCGTGATAACCACAAAGAAAAGATACACAAAGACATATAAATTGAACTCCCTAATCAAATAAATAAAGTGGCTGAATGGATAAAAATATAACAAATAGCTATATGCTATTTACAAGAGACTTATTTTATATATAAGTAAACACACAGTTTGAAAGCAAAGGGATGGAAACGGATATTCCATGCAAAAAGTAAACAAAAGAGCAAGAATGGCATTACTTATATCAGGAAAACTAGACTTTGAGTGATAAACTGTCACAAGAGACAGAGAAGGACATTATATAATGATAGAAGAGTCAATTTAGGAGGGCAATCAGACATCAGAGCACCTAAATATGTAAGGCAAACAATGATAGAATTGAAGGGAGAAGTGAACAGGAATATAATAGTAGGAGACTTCAAGACCCCACTTTCAATAATGCATAGAACAACCAGACAGAAAATCAATAAAGAAACAATGCACTTGAATAATGCCATATACAAATGGCCTTATGAGATATATACAGAGTATTCCACTCCAAAACAGTAGAATACATATTCTTCTCAAGAACAAACAGATCTTTCTCCAGAAGAGATCACATTTTAGGTCACAAAACAAGTCTTAACAAATTTATAAATATTGAAATCTTATTATTTCAAATATATTTACTGACCACAATTAAATGAAACTAGAAATCAATAGCAGAAAGAAAATTGGAAAATTCACAAATACATGGATATTAAGCAACATGCTTCTGACCAACCAATAGATCAAAGAAAAAAATTAAAAGGTAAAAGAAATCAGAAAATGTCCTGAGATAAATGAAAATGAAAACACAATATACCAAAACTTATGGGAGACATAAGAGGCATTATTAAGAGGGAAGATTATATTGGAAACACCTACATCAAAAATGAAGAAAGATCTCAAATAAACAACCTAACTTTAGACCTCATTGAACTAGAAGAATAAATTAAGCCAAAAATTATGAAAAGAAGGAAATAATAAAAATTTGAGCAAAATAAACAAAATAAATAACAGAAAATTAGTAAAAAATGTCAAAATAAGGGTTGGTTTTCTGAAAGATAAACAGAACTGACAGGCCTTAGTCAGACCAAGAAAAAATAGAGAAGACTCAAATAAATGAAATCAGAAATGAAAGAGAACTTACAGCTGATATCACAGAAATAAAAAGGCTCATAAGAGGCTACTACAAACAATTTCATGCCAACATACTGGATAACCTTGAAATAATGGCTTAATTCCTAGAAACATACAACCTAAAAAGACTAAATCTTGAAGAAATAGAAAATCTAAAGAGACTAGTAACTAGTAGAGATTTAATCAGTAATCAAAAACTTCCAAACAAAGAAAATCCTAGGACCACATGGCTTCACTGGTTATTCTACCAAATATTTAAAGAATTACTACCAAGCTTTCTCAAACTCCTTCAAAAATTGAAGAGGAAGGAACACTTCCAAAACCATTTTATAAGGGCAAGATTACCCACTTAACAAAGCCAAACATAGGTACTACAAATAAAGAATATTACAGGTCAATATCCCTGATGAACATACACGCAGAATTTTTCAACAAAACACTAGTCAATCAAATTCAACAGGATAATACACCATAATCAAGTGGGATTTATCCTTTGGATGCAGGTATGATTCAACAAATACAAATCAATTAACTTGATACACCATATTAATATAATGAAGGATAAAAATCACATGATTATCTCAATAGATACAGAAAAAAAGCATTTGCCATAATTCTACACTTTTGTATTGTAAAAACTCTTAACCATGTAGGTATACAAGGAATATAACTCAATATGATAATGGACATATATGACAAGCCCAAAGCTAACATCATGTTCAATTAAGAACAATAAAAACGATCTCAAAGATCAATAGTAAGTCAGAAATGCTCCCTCTCAGCACTTCTATGCAACACAGTAGTGGAAGTGCTAACCAAAACAACTAGGGAAGAAAAAGAAATAGAATTCCAAATTGGAAAGGAGTAAATACATCCCCTTTTGCAGACAACATGATCTTATATGTAGTAAATCCTAAGGCCCCATAAAAAAGTATTAGAACTAATAAACAAATTCAGGAAAGTTACAAGATATGAAATAAATATGCAAAAATTTGTTTCTATACACAGACAATTAACTATCTGAGGGGCTTCCCTGGTGGTGCAGTGGTTGGGAATCTGCCTGCCAATGCAGGGGACATGGGTTCGAGCACTTGTCTGGGAAGATCCCACATGCTGCGTAGCAACCAAGCCCGTGCACCACAACTACTGAGCCTGCAATCTAGGGCCCATGAGCCACAACTACTGACCCCGTGTGGCTAGAGCCTGTGCTCTGCAAAAAGCCACTGCAATGAGAAGTCTGCACACCACAATGAAGAGTAGCACCCGCTTGCTGCAACTAGAGAAACCCTGCGTGCAGCAACAAAGACCCAATGCAGCCAAAAATAAATAAATAAATGTATTTAAAAAAAACTATCTGAGAAGGAAATTAAAGAAATAATCCTGTTTACAGTAACATCAAAAAGAATAATGTACTTAGAAATAAACTTAAAAAAGGAGGTGAAAGATGTACCCTGAAAACTGAAGAAAGCAATTAAAGAATACAGAAATAAGTGGAAATACGTATTTATGTACTGGAAGACTTAAAGTGTTAAAATGTCCATACTAGCCAAAACAATCTACAGATTCAATGTAATCCTCACCAAAATCACACTGCTATTTTTTATAGATATAGACAGCCAAAAATACACATAGAACCACAAAAATCCTGAAAAGCCAGAGAAATATTAAGAGAGAACAAAACTGGAGGCATCCCACTACTTGATTTCCAAATGTATTGCAAAACTACAGTAATCAAAACTACAGTACTAGCTTAAAATAGATGTAGAGATAAATGGAACAAATAGAGAGACTGGAAATAAACACACATATATGCAGTCAACTGATCTTCAACAAGGGAGCAAGAATACACAACGGGGTGAGCATAGTCTCTTCAACAATGGGTGTTGGGAAAACTGGATATCCACATTCAAAAGAATGAAACTGGACCCTTACCTTACACCATATGCAAAAATCAGCTTAAAATGGATTAAAGACTTAAACATAAGACTTGAAACTATAAGCCTCTGGAAGAAAACATAGAGGAAACATTTTTGACATTGCTCTTGGCAAATATTCCCTGGATATAACACCAAAAAGACAGGCAATGAACCCAATAATAGACAAGTGGAACTATATCAAGCTAAAAACTTCTGCACAAAGAATCAATAAAATTAAAAATCAACCTATGGAATAGGAGAATATATTTGCAAACCATATATCTGATAAGGTGTTTATATACAGAATATATAAGGAACCCATACAACTCAATAGCAAAATATAAATAAATAACCCAATTCAAAAATGGGCAAAAGTCTTTTTTTTTAACTTTTTATTTTATATTGGAGTATAGTTGATTAACAATATTGTGTTAGTTTCTGGTGTACAATGAGCAAAACTCTTAAATAGACATTTTTCCAAAGAGGACATACAAATGGCCAACAGGTATATGAAAAGGTGTTCAGCATTACTAATCATCAAGGAAATGTAGATCAAAACAATGAGATATCACTTTACAGTTATTAGGATGGCTATTATCAAAAGAACAGAAGATAAGTGTTGGAGCAGGTACGGAGAAATTGGAAATCTTGTACACTGTTGATGAGAATATAAAATGGTGCAACTGTTATGGAAAACAGTATGAAGGGTCCTCAAAATATTAAAAATAGAACTACTATATGATCTAGCAATTCCACTTTTCAGTACATAGCCAAAATAATTGACATCAGGATCCTAAAGAGGAGATTTTTACTCTCGTGTTCACTGCATAATTATTCACAATAGCCTAGATATGGAAACTACCTAAATGCCCAGTGACAGATGAATAAAGAAAATATGGTATACAATTTCAATTGAATATTATTCAGCCTTTAAACAGACGGAAATCCTGACATATACAGCAACATGGATGAACCTGGAGGACATTATACTAAGTAAACCAAGCCAGTAACAGAATGACAAATACTGCATAATTCCACTTATACAAGATATTTAAAATAGTCAAATTCACAGAAACAGAGTGTAGAAAGGTCATTTCCAAAAGCTGAAGGAGATGAAAATAGGAGGTTTTTTTTTTCCCAAAGACTATAAAATTTCAGTTTTGCAAGATGAATAAATTTTAGTGGTCTGTTGTAAAACACAGTGTCCATACTTAATAATACTGTACTGTACACTTAAAACTTTTAAGATAGTACAGCTCATGTTAAGTGTTCACAATTTTAAAAAATGTAGGGAACAATCCACACTTTAATTGCTGCTCTGCTGGCAGGTAAATTACAAAAACCCTGAAAGTGTCATTGGATTCTGCAGTATGATGATTGTTAGTGATCTTGTCCACACCTGAAATCACGGAAAGAAAATCTAGAGTTGAAGCAGTGGACATAGAAAATTCAAGAAATTTGACTCTGAGTTAAGGCAGTAACTTGGGGAGGTGCAAGACAAAAGTAGTATGATCTCTGGTTAAACGCAGGACATACAGGTGGATCCCAGGGTCAAACACAAGGCTTTTACCATTTATAGCTGTGCCAATTTAAGCAAATGACTCAACTTCCTTATACTTCATTTTCCTAAACTATAATGGTAGTAATACTACCACCTGATGGAGCGGAGGATTAAAGCAGCTATCCGTGTAAAGATGATAGAACTCTGACAAAATGTTATTATAAAATATTAAGTAATATCGTCATCACAATAATTAAAAATGACCTTTCTCTGCCTAACAAGTGGTATTTTCTTCATGTGTTTTACAGGATGTTTTCCTCAGCTACAAATTATTTTTACCTATTTCCTGGGAATTCTTTCTAAGTAAGAAAGAATTCTTTACCCTTGGTATTTCTCACGACAATGTCTATTATTCTCTTCCCCTTCCCTTACTCAAGTGCCCAAATTGTCTTCTTAGGTTGTAAACTGGAGGGTCGTTTCTTCCAAAGTAAATTAGCAGACTGAGGAGTGAGTCTGCGGTCAGAGAAGTGAGCAACTTAGAAAGTGTATTTTATTACCTAACACTTCTCTTTATGGACATTGGAGCAATTTACTATTTGTACTTTTATTTCTTAGATTTTGCTATTATAAATAATGTTATCATATAAATATAAATATTTGTATATATCACTGATTATTTTTGTGGTCAAATTTAGAATAAATTTTTAGATATAAAACTATTAGGTCAAAATATGAACATTTTAAAGATTCTTGAAATATGCATACTAAGAAATTTCCTTCAATATTTGGCAAACAAATTTATAATCTTACTACTGGTATATGAAACAGGTCATCAATACTACCCTCACTACAGTGCTTAATATCATTACAAAAATTAGAATAAATTTGCTAACTTGAGTTTGTGTTCTCATTTGATATGCATAATATCTTATTTTAATTTACATTTTATTACTAAGGAAAGAAAAATCACTTTATTTTTATTTTCTGATCATAAAATGTAACATGCATGTTTTGCTTTAATTATATATCCTATTCTTTACATGGACTACCTAAGTGAAAGCACACCTAAGTGAAATATATAATTTTGAATCTCCTGTTTTCATTAACTACAATTTCTTAAATAATATTCTGAGTATGATAAACCACATAATATATTTCCATGGCATTAATTTTTTTCAAATATGAAAGACTATCTTCCGTAAGTTCCATTATAAAGTGATTCACATCCAATATTGACCAGGATACTACTACATCAAAATGTAGTCTCTCTTATTATTGCATGTTTCTAATCATTGAGTGTATTTTATGTTGACTCAAATATGCCACCTATCCTAACAAACAATTCTAGTTCTACCCCTGTAGTGAAACAGGATAATTATATTTTTCATGCATATGTCTATTTTTATATTTTAAAATATTGTACCTCTAATCTTATACCTTCAATGTTAAAAGTTTTTAGTTCCTTAAATTGTCTTATGTGATTTTCTGAAATTAAAACTTTTTAGTATACTACATTCTTACACTTAATGTTTCAGAACAAAGTACTCTTATGAGTTTTAATCTTGGTTATATCCATGTACACAATTAAATATTGCATTCAAAATATATTTTCATGGTGGTTAAGTACAAGGTTAAGTACCAGAGACTTTGGTTCCACACCAGGGTCCTGCACTACTACCCTTGTTACTATTAGGAATATACTGATGAGGAATCACTAATCTGACCGCTAGATTAGCTAGGAGCTTAGATTAGATTAGCTAGGCGCTTCCACTAGAAAAAGGACATATATGTTTCTTCTTCCTTGAGCTTCCATAAGGATCAAATAATTAAGATTGTATATGTAAAATAGTTACCACAATATTTTCTTCATAAAATAACCTAGTTATTGCAGGGCCTTATGGAACCCAAGTATGATTACTTTAACACTTTCTTTCCTATTCTGTACAAGTTTGAACAGTTCCAAGACTATATTAGATTACCAGAGCAATTACATTTACATGATCAAATTTGGGTCAAGTTCCTAGTATAAAGAACAAAGTCCCTGTTCTTTAAAACATGAAGCTAAGTATCAAATGCAACAGGTTTCTCAGTAGAGAACATAAAACATTTCTGAATGAGGAATTGTTAGAGACTTGAAAATGGGTTCAAAGAGAGTTGGCGTTACATCCTGCTAATGGTTTTTAGTTGAGTATAACTACCTCTATTCTTGAGAGTCCATCATTCACTTCACTTCCTTGGACTTTCCACTTGCCCTCCCCTTAGAGTATCTGTCACTGGCTCCTAACACCTTTCTCCAACTTTACTCTCTCTTTTCTTTCACCTTTCCCTCGTCCTCCTTTACCAGGGCAAAAAACAAATGTCTCAGCTGACCAGTTTTTTTTATCTTCATTATTGCCTTGGCTCATGCTGACATATATACACTCAAGGAGAACATTCTACAACAAGTAGCTTTTAAACAAGATAGTTTCCCATGGAAAATTTTGTTTCTAAGAAGAATCTGCAGGAAGCTATATATATAATTTTTACTCCTGTGAAATAGTAAGCTATAAACTTATAGCAGCTGCTACTGCTGGTGCTACCTTAACGTATTGGTACTCATATCAACATTTTAACCACATTGCACTTCTCTTCTACAAAGAGATTGGGTTTCTCACAAAAACTATTGTCAGTCTGTATTTGTTCGATCCATTGGTTATATACATATTTAACCTGAAATCTACGAATCTTTATTTTTATTTATTTATTTATTTTTTTAATGTCTGAAACATTTATATTAACATATTTCCATACAAATAACCCAATGAAAGTTTAGTATTAGTTGTTTTGTTTGTTTGGTTGTTTTTTTATACTGCAGGTTCTTATTAGTCATCAATTTTATACACATCAGTGTATACATGTCAATCCCAAATGCCCAATTCAGCACACCACCATCCCCACCCCACCGCAGTTTTCCCCACTTGGTGTCCATATGTCTGTTCTCTACATCTGTGTCTCAACTTCTGCCTTGCAAACCGGCTCATCTGCACCATTTTTCTAGGTTCTATATACATGCATTAATATACGATATTTGTTTTTCTCTTTCTGACTTACTTCACTCTGTATGGCAGTCTCTAGATCCATCTACGTCACAGCAAACGACTCAATTTCGTTCCTTTTTATGGCTGAGTAACATTCCATTGTGTATATGTACCACAACTTCTTTAACCATTCATCTGTCGATGAGCATTTAGGTTGCTTCCATAACCTGGCTATTGTAAATAGTGCTGCAATGAACATTCGGGTACATGTGTCTTTTTGAATTACGGTTTTCTCTGGGTATACGCCCAGTAGTGGGATTGCTGGATCATATGGTAAATCTATTTTTAGTTTTCTAAGGAACCTCCATACTATTCTCCATAGTGGCTGTATCAATTTACATTCCCACCAACAGTGCAAGAGGGTTCCCTTTTCTCCACACCCTCTCCAGCATTTGTTGTTTGTAGATTTTCTGATGATGCCCATTCTAACTGGTGTGAGGTGATACCTTATTGTAGTTTTGATTTGCATTTCTCTAATAATTAGTGATGTTGAGGATCTTTTCATGTGCTTCTTGGCCATCTGTATGTCTTCTTTGGAGAAATGTCTATTTAGGTCTTCTGCCCATTTTTGGATAGGGTTGTTTGTTTCTTTAATATTGAGCTGAATGAGCTGTTTATATAATTTGGAGATTAATCCTTTGCCCATTGATTCATTTGAAAATATTTTCTCCCATTCTGAGGGTTGTCTTTTCGTCTTGTTTATGGTTTCCTTTGCTGTGCAAAAGCTTTGAAGTTTCATTAGGTCCCATTTGTTTATTTTTGTTTTTATTTCCATTACTCTAGGAGGCGGATCAAAAAAGATCTTGCTGTGATTGATATCAAAGAGCGTTCCTCCTATGTTTTCCTCTAAGAGTTTTATAGTGCCTGGTCTTACATTTAGGTATCAAATCCATTTTGAGTTTATTTTTGTGTATGGTGTTAGGGATTGTTCTAATTTAATTCTTTTACATGTAGCTGTCCAGTTTTCCCAGCACCACTTATTGAAGAGACTGTCTTTTCTCCATTGTATATCTTTGCCTCCTTTGTCATAGATTAGTTGACCATAGGTGCATGGGTTTATCTCTGGGCTTTCTATCTTGTTCCATTGATCTATGTTTCTGATTTTGTTCCAGTACCATATTGTCTTGATTACTGTAGCTTTGTAGTATAGTGTGAAGTCAGGGAGTCTGATTCCTCCAGCTCCTTTTTTTTTCCCTCAAAAATGCTTTGGCTATTTTGGGTCTTTTGTGACTCCATACAAACTTTAAGATGATTTATTCTAGTTCCGTAAAAAATGTCATTGGTAATTTGATAGGGATTGCATTGAATCTGTAGATTGCTTTGGGTAGTATAGTCATTTTCACAATATTGATTCTTCCAATCCAAGAACATGGTATATCTCTCCACCTGTTGGTATCATCTTTAATTTCTTTCATCAGTGTCTTATAGTTTTCTGCATACAGGTCTTTTGTCTCCTTGGGTAGGTTTATTCCTAGATATTTTATTCTTTTTGTTGCAATGGTAAATGGGAGTGTTTCCACAATTTCTCTTTCAGATTTTTCATCATTGGTGTATAGGAATGCAAGAGATTTCTGTGCATTAATTTTGTATCCTGCAACTTTACTAAATTCATTGATTAGCTCTAGTAGTTTTCTGGTGGCATTTTTAGGATTCTGTATGTATAGTATCATGTCACCTGCAAACAGTGACAGTTTTACTTCTTCTTTTCCAATTTGTATTCCTTTTATTTCTTTTTCTTCTCTGATTCCTGTGGCTAGAACTTCCAAAACTATGTTGAATAATAGTGGTGAGAGTGGACATCCTTGTCTCATTCCTGATCTTAGAGGAAATGTTTCCAGTTTTTCACCATTGAGAATGATGTTTGCTGTGGGTTTGTCATATATGGCCTTTATTATGTTGAGGTAGGTTCCCTCTATGCCCACTTTCTGGAGAGTTTTTATCATAAATGAGTGTTGAATTTTGTCAAAAGCTTTTTCTGCATCCATTGAGATGATCATATGGTTTTTATTCTTCAATTTGTTAATATGGTGTATCACATTGATTGATTTGCATATTTTGAAGAATCCTTGCAGCACTGGGATAAATCCCACTTGATCGTGGTGTATGATCCTTTTAATGTGCTGTTGGATTCTGTTTGCCAGTATTTTCTTGAGGATTTTTGCATCTATATTCATCAGTGATATTGGTCTGTAATTTTCTTTTTTTGTAGTATCTTTGTCTGGTTTTGGTATCAGGGTGATGGTGGCCTCATAGAATGAGTTTGGGAGTGTTCCTTCCTCTGCAATTTTTTGGAAGAGTTTGAGAAGGATGGGTGTTAGCTCCTCTCTAAATGTTTGATAGAATTCACCTGTGAAGCCATCTGGTCCTGGACTTTTGTTTGTTGGAAGATTTTAAATCACAGTTTCAATTTCATTACTTATGATTGGTCTGTTCGTATTTTCTGTTTCTTCCTGGTTCAGTCTTGGAAGGTTATACCTTTCTAAGAATTTGTCCATTTCTTCCAGGTTGTCCATTTTATTGGCATAGAGTTGCTTGTAATAATAGTCTCTTAGGATGTTTTGTATTTCTGCAGTGTCTGTTGTAACTTCCCCTTTTTAATTTCTAATTTTATTGATTTGAGTCCTCTCCCTCTTTTTCTTGATGAGTCTGGCTAATGGCTTATCAATTTTGTTTATCTTCTCAAACAACCAGCTTTTAGTTTTATTGATCTTTGTTATTGCTTTCTTTGTTTCTATTTCATTTATTTCCGCTCTGATCTTTATGATTTCTTTCCTTCTGCTAACTTTGGGTTTTGTTTGTTCTTCTTTCTCTAGTTCCTTTAGGTGTAAGGTTAGATTGTTTACTTGATATTTTTCTTGTTTCTTAAGTAGGCTTGTATAGCTATAAACTTCCCTCTTACAACTGCTTTTGCTGCATCCCATAGGTTTTGGATCGTCGTGTGTTCATTGTCATTTGTCTCTAGGTATTTTTTGATTTCCTCTTTGATTTCTTCAGTGATCTCTTGGTTATTTAGTAATGTATTGTTTAGCCTCCATGTGTTTGTGTTTTTTACGTTTTTCTCCCTGTAATTGATTTCTAATCTCATAGCGTTGTCGTCACGAAAGATGCTTGATATGATTTCAATTTTCTTTAATTTACTGAGGCTTGATTTGTGACCCAAGATGTGATCTGTCCTGGAGAATGTTCCATGCACACTTGAGAAGAAAGTGTAATCTGCTGTTTTTGGATAGAATGTCCTATAAATATCAATTAAATCTATCTGGTCTCTTGTGTCATTTAAAGCTTCTGTTTCCTTACTTATTTTCATTTTGGATGATCTGTCCATTGGTGTAAGTGAGGTGTTAAAGTCCCTCATTATTACTGTGTTACTGTCAATTTCCTCTTTTATAGCTGTTAGCAGTTGCCTTAAGTATTGAGGCGCTCCTATGTTGGGTGCATATATATTTATAATTGTTATATCTTCTTCTTGGATTGAACCCTTGATCATTATGTAGTGTCCTTCCTTGTCTCTTGTAATATTCTTTATTTTAAAGTCTATTTTATCTGATATGAGTATAGCTACTCCAGCTTTCTTTTGATTTCCATTTGCATGGAATATCTTTTTCCATCCCCTGACTTTCAGTCTGCATGTGTCCCTAGGTCTCAAGTGGGTCTCTTGTAGACAGCATATATATAGGTCTTGTCTTTGTATCCATTCAGCATGCCTGTGTCTTTTGGTTGGAGCATTTAATCCATTCACATTTAAGGTAATTATCGGTATGTATGTTCCTATGACCATTTTCTTAATTGTTTTGGGTTTGTTTTTGTAGGTCCTTTTCTTCTCTTGTGTTTCCCACTTAGAGAAGTTACTTTAGCATTTGTTGTAGAGCTGGTTTGGTGGTGCTGAATTCTCTTAGCTTTTGCTTGTTTGTAAAGTTTTCGATTTCTCCATCAAATCTGAATGAGATCCTTGCTGGGTAGAGTAATCTTGGTTGTAGGTTCTTCCTTTTCATCACTTTAAGTATATCATGCCACTCCCTTCTGGCTTGTAGAGTTTCTGCTGAGAAATCAGCTGTTAACCTTATGGGAGTTCCCTTGTATGTTATTTGTCATTTTTCCCTTGTTGCTTTCAATAATTTTTCTTTTGTCTTTAATTTTTGCCAATTTGATTACTATGTGTCTCGGCGTGTTTCTCCTTGGGTTTTTCCTGTATGGGACTCGCTGTGCTTCCTGGACTTGGGTGGCTATTTCCTTTCTCATGTTAGGGAAGTTTTCGATTATAATCTCTTCAAATATTTTCTCGGGTCCTTTCTCTCTCTCTTCTCCTTCTGGGACCCTTATAATGCGAATGTTGTTGCGTTTAAGGTTGTTCCAGAGGTCTCTTAGGCTGTCTTCATTTCTTTTCATTCTTTTTTCTTTAGTCTGTTCCGCTGCAGTGAATTCCACCATTCTGTCTTCCAGGTCACTTATCCGTTCTTCTCTCTCAGTTATTCTGCTATTGATTCCTTCTAGTGTAGTTTTCATTTCAGTTATTGTATTGTTCATCTCTGTTTGCTTGTTCTTTAATTCTTCTAGGTGTTTGTTAAACATTTCTTGCATCTTCTTGATCTTTGCCTCCATTCTTATTTCGAGGTCCTGGATCATCTTCACTATCATTATTCTGAATTCTTTTTCTGGAAGGTTGCCTATCTCCATTTCATTTAGCTGTTTTTCTAGGGTTTTATCTTCTTCCTTCATCTGGTATGTAGCCCTCTGCCTTTTCATCTTGTCTATCTTTCTGTCACTGTGGTTTTTGTTCCACAGGCTGCAGGATTATAGTTTTTCTTGCTTCTGCTGTCTGCCCTCTGGTGGTTGAGGCTATTTAAGAGGCTTGATGGGAGGCTCTGGCTGTGGGTAGAGCTGACTGTTGCTGTGGTGGTCAGAGCTCAGTAAAACTTTAATCCACTGCTGATGGGTGGGGCTGGGTTCCCTCCCTGTTGGTTGTTTTGTCTGAGGCAACCCAACACTGGAGCCTACCTGGGCTCTTTGCTGGGGCTAATGACAGACTCTGGGAGGGCTCACACCAAGGAGTACTTCCCAGAACTTCTGCTGCCAATGTCATTGTCCCCACGGTGAAACAGAGCCACCCCCCGCCTCTGCCGGAGACCTTCCAACACTAGCAGGTAGGTCTGGTTCAGTGTCCCGTGGGGTCACTGATCCTTCCCCTGGGTCCTGATGTGCACACTATTTTGTGTGCACCTTCCAAGAGTGGGGTCTCTGTTTCCCCCAGTTCTGTTGAAGTTCTGCAATCAATTCCCAGTAGGCTTCAAAGTCTGATTCTCTATGAATTCCTCCTCCCGTTGCCAGACCCCCAGGTTGGGAAGCCTGATGTGGGGCTCAGAACATTCACTCCAGTGGGCGGACTTCTGTGGTATAAGTGTTTGCCAGTCTGTGAGTCACCCACCCACCAGTTATGGGATTTGATTTTACTCTGATTGTGCCCCTCCTACCATCTCATTGTGGCTTCTCCTTTGTCTTTTGATGTGGGGTATCTTTTTTGGTGAGTTCCAGTGTCTTCCTGTCGATGATTGTCCAGCAGCTAGTTGTGATTCTGGTGTTCTCGCAAGAGGGAGTGAGAGATATCTCTGCCATCTTGGTTCCTCCCTATCGAATCTTTATTCTTTTTTTTGTTATATTTTATCCTGTTGGTTTTAGTCTAAAAATCTGAAGAGTAAGTCAAGTCTTGATCCTGGGATGACCACATTGCCAATCATTTTGTCCCTTCTTGTTCAAAAATAATTTTAGATTATAAGTCACTTTATCTTCGGGGAATTGGAATTACTATTAAGGAAAAATAGGACTCTTTCAGGGCCTTGCTTTTGTGGAGGTATCTGAATTTAGACAAGTCCCTCAGCAATCTTTTATCTTGACACTAGGACAACATGTAAATCTGTATTAGGAAAATCTTATTTATCTTTCCTTTCTTCTAGGAGGTCTATAGTAAACTTCTACAATTAAACTGCTTTTGCTTGTTTGGTTAACACCTTTATGAGATATAATTGACACACAATATTATATTAGTTTTAGCTGTACAACATAATGATCAATATATGCATTTATTGTGAAATGATCACCACAAAAAGTCTAGTAAAACTACTTTCTATTTCTTTGCAGTAATTAGCAATAAATTTGTGATTGATATATTTTCCATGCTCAGTTTAATGGAATTACAGTTCTTCAAATTCGATATAGTTTGAGAATAGTGAATTACATAGACTTTGGGGAGACAGCCAAAGAGACCTAATAATACATTTAACAGTGTTTCTAAAAGAAAAATATAATGTTTGTTGTATGGAGAATGGAGAGGGAAGAATATGGAAAAAGTACAAATGCCCTCTGTTAGTATCACTCCCTTACCAGATAAATGTTAAGAAAACGTAGACTCAGAGTTGGAGTTTTTACTAATTCAAGTTAATTAACTCACTTACGGTATGCACAATGATATGGTATGGTATTGCAGTAATGCCTGCAATATCCTGATAATAGAGGAAGTTCAATATTGGTTTTATTTATTGTTCCCATGAAGGGAATTATCCAGGATCAACAATAAATGACATAACTAGGATATATCCAAGTTTGATCAAGATCTTAGGGTCTTTTTCAAACACAAAAGAAGTACAGCAGATCATTCCAAAAATAAGGGAAAGAAAGAGGAGCTAGAAATGATAGAAGACTTATAAAGAAATTCAAATGACAGCTGTCATTTCAGCTGTAATAGTGAAAGCTAGAAGATTGTGGAATAGCATTATCATTGTGCTAAAAGAAAATTACTCCTAATTTAGAATTGTTTACTTAGAAAATCTATCTTTCAAAAAAAAAAAGTGAATAAGAGGGTGAGGAGATTATCAGAAAAATGAAAAAAATGAAAGATCATACCACATTTAAATTAGGACTTCTAAAATATACACTCAGGAAGAAAGGCCAAGACCCCAGAAGAAATATATAAGAATTAAGAAGGCAGATTTTTACATGAAAAATGCAAACGAATCTAAAAACATATATTGGATAGTTTACTCTGTAAGATGGATCAAGCAAGTGAAGTGGATATAATCTTATTATATAACAGTCAATGTTATTCTATACACTTTTAATGGGCTGTTAGAACACACAATTTAAAAAGAAATGTTTTCTAGTATGAATACAAATATATAGGTTAACTATGGGACAAATCTAATATGAGATAGGCAAGCATATCTAGATCTTAAAACATTTAAACATGTATAAATATATTAAGAGATATAACATCTTCATGCACAAGAAGACTATCTTAATTATGTCAATTAACTTTCAATTTGATCTATAATTTCAGTGTAATTTGAATCAATATCCTAAAAGGAATTTACCAAGAAATTTGATAAGATGATTACAAACTTTGATTGGTTGGCCAGGTGATGGTTGTTATGTTCCCCAGCAAGAAATGGACTGACTTGACCTCACAGATGTCAAGACCCATTACGAAGGTAGAAACAGGACACAGGTTATCCCCACACCAATTAAAGGAGAAAAAGGAGGTCAAACTTAAAAAATAGAGCAGAAGGGCTTCCCTGGTGGTGCAGTGGTTAAGAATCCACCTGCCAGTGCAGGGCACACAGGTTCGAGCCCTGGTCCTGGAAGATCCCACATGCCGTTGAGCAACTGGGCCCATGAGCCACAACTGCTCAGCCCGCACTCTAGAGCCCATGAGCCACAACTATTGAGCCTGTGCGCCTAGAGCCCATGCTCTGCAACAAAAGAAGCCACTGCAGTGGGAAGCCCACGCACCACAACGAAGAGTAGCCCCCCACTCACCACAACTAGAGAGAAGCCCGTGCACAACAACAAAGACCCAACACAGCCAAGAATAAATAAATAAATAATTAAAAAAAAAATAGAGCAGAAGAGTGAGACTACCCTAGGGTGAATACTTTTTTTTAAACACACACAAACAAAAATGCAAGTGCATATACACAAGTAACATTAACATTCAAAATATTAAAGCTAAAAGAAAATATTGATATATTTGATATCTTAATATTAAGAACTTCTAATAATTAAAACACAAAAAAGTTTAAACAGAGTCACAAGATAGAACTTTCAATACGTGTAAACAATAAAAGATTAGTACTTAGGTTGTATATTAAATCACATAAATTATTAAGAAAAGACTTGCAACTCATTAACTTCCGTTTAAACCTTATAACAAAATTCTTACATTATAATACATACTCTAATTTTTTTGCATATGTTTTTAAAAGAGAATATTATAGAAGTATATACAGCAAAAGAAAAACACAATCTAATTTATTCATTTGTATTTTCTTTGTTCCCCACAATTAACTTTCATAAAATCAGCTTTGATAGAGAGAAACAGGACAATTTAAAAAGTGGAGACAACAAAAGAAAAAACAAAAAGAAGTGGACTACATTGACTAAAAATCTTCTGCACAGCAAAAGAAGCCATCAATGAAATGAAAAGGCAAGATAAGGAATCAGAGAAAATTTGCAAACCCTGTATCTGATAAGGGGTTAGTAGTAAAAAATATATAACAGACTTCTACAACTCTTAGCAACAACAACAACAACAAAATAACCCAATTTAAAAAATGAGCAAAGGACCTGAATAGACATTTCTCCAAAGAAGACAAACAAATGACCAATACATAAATGAAAAAGTACTCAACATCACTAATCATCAGGGGAATGCAAATGAAAACCTCAGTGAGATATCACCTCACACCTGTTAAGATGGCTATCATTAAAAAAAAAAAGATAAAAAGTTGGGGCTTCCCTGGTGGCGCAGTGGTTGAGAATCTGCCCGCCAATGCGGGGGACACGGGTTCGAGCCTTGGCCTGGGACATCCCGCATGCCGCGGAGCAATTAAGCCCATGAGTCACAACTACTGAGCCTACGCGTCTGGAGCCTGTGCTCCGCAGCAAGAGAGGCCGCGATAGTGAGAGGCCCGTGCACCGTGATGAAGAGTGGCCCCCTCTTGCCGCAACTGGAGAAGGCCCTCGAGCAGAAACGAAGACCCAACACAGCCATAAATAAATAAATTAATTAATTAATTTAAAAAAAAAAAGATAAAAAGTGGAGATGACAGCAGACCAGTCCCCTCAGGAAAACGTGCTTCAGTGAGTATGGAATGGGAGAATTGATCTGCTCAATCTACAGGCATTTTATCACATTGCCTGTGATCCAGAGTAGGGCAATCATTTTTTCCACGTTATTTTAACATTTAGAAGAATGTAATTTATTTAACTATTAATTTTCTTCCATATGTAATAGCCACTAAATACAAGGTTATTGCTGTATTTTATCTAATAACCAGCCAAAGAAATAGCAATTTGTTTTAACACAAGGAGGAAAAAGTTAAAATAGTAATAATAATGTTAAAAATAAAATAGAACTTCTGTTTATTCTGATTTATTTAGACGTCTTTGTATTATAATCAGTGGTTTGTTTTATGCACTTGAGTTTGGTGGGTAAATATAGTCATAAAAAATATTACGTCTCTGCCATTAGTATTCCAGAAAGAAAATTGTATTGTCATAAAGCCTCAAGTGTTCCAAAACTTGCTGGGGCCAGTCATATCCATAAGCAGGCTTTGGTGAAGGCTGAAAAAGTGATATAAGTACTGTCCCTAACCATGAACTATAAACATTTGCCCATCAAAGCCAGCATTTTATGAAACTTTAAAGGCCATCATTTTACAAAAGAGTCTTTTGGCCTCTGTTCATTTTTCAAACTTTTTATGGAAGAGGGAAAGTCACATGAGAAGAAATCAAAGCATACCAAATTTGGTTTAGACACTTTAGTCGTTGTTTCTGCCTCTAATAAAACACATAGACTACTAGTGAAGCTTATCATCTGTTAAAAGGCAGAATTATTCCCCTCAACAATTATAGAAAAACAAAAAGACTTCAATTACCTACTCGGTCTCTTTGCTCTCATGGTTCTATTGGTTTTTGGTATTCCTTAATATGAGTAAATCACTGCTACTGTTTTAATATGCTCCCAAAAGACAAAGAAAAATATCTATGGAGGACAAAGTTTTGAACCAGAAATCACATTTCAAAATTTTACTTGTTTTACTTAGGTACATTTACTAAGTATATTTAAAATTAGCTATGCAATTGTCCTCTCTGGTTACAGAGAACATATATATGGCAGAATTACTTTGCAATTCAAGGTTTTTTAAATGTAAAATTTTCAGTCATTATTCATATATAAAAAGAATGTTTCCCCACCCTTTTGAAAGAATAAGTAACCACAGTATTAAACAGTACCTTCGTAATCAAACATATATTTATACAACTAAAGGCTTTGCAACTGACCAAGACGACTGGTCAAAGCAGAGCTTTGTAACTGAAATGCACATTAAATGACATTAGCCATTCGATTTTCTTTGTTTATAAATGTTTAGAACAACACTCTTAGATATAGAGACACCAAAGAAGAAAAACAATCTATAAGTTTATTTATGGTTTACCTTCCTGGCATGAATTACATTTTAGCAGAAAATGTAGAGGATTTTTTTAACATATTTATTGAAGTATAATTGCTTTACAATGGTGTGTTAGTTTCTGCTTTATAACAAAGTGAAACAGCTATACATATACTTATATCCCCATACCTCCTCCCTCTCGTGTCTCCCTCCCATAATGTAGAGGAATTTATATGCATTTAAAGTTGGAAAGGCAGAGAGCAGTTGAAGACATAATATTTCTGCAATGTTCAGACAGATGTGATGGATCCATTATCTATACACACCTACATTAATACATAACACATCATCTGAATACCAAAGTACTTGAATATTTCTGTGATAGAAACAAAATTCCAAAGCATTTATAGAATTGAGATATATTCCCTAAGGCGTCTCCTCTAAAACATGTAATTGTGTACTGATTCATAAAAAGAGATGGATATGATGAAATATAAAACAGAGACTTTTGATTAAAACATAGAAACATTGTTTTCAAGTACAACAGGATGAATGTGTTTATTTAATACTGTATATTAAAAACAGGTTTTGGTGGCCCAAAAAGAAGATAGGAAAAGACATGGCAAGGGAAGTTTTGATTCTGAAAGCATAGGGTGAAGAGCACTGGAGAAGTATTTATTTTCTGTGAAAGTGTTCTTGTGGAAAATAAAGCTAGAATAAAGAAAAACTGAGATAATTCATAGATCATTAGATAAATCTTAAGAACAAGGTTAGATGAGAAAAAGGGAGAAGGAAAATAGAAATAAAATCATTGCGGGGCACAATGAAAGAAAAGCAATGGATTGTTAATTTTCTGGCAATTTACTGAGAGGACTGGTGCCCCCAGTCAGTAAGGAGGCAAGTAAGATTTTAAATATAGGAAAAACCTTTGTAATCTCGGTTTGAGTTAGTAGGGCAGGAGGCTGCCAGGGCACAAGTTTCATCAGTTCATTACATATTAGGTATACAGGAGGAAGGGTGCCCTAAGAAATCTGGGCTTAAATTTGACTGAAATAGGGAGAACTGAAGGAAAGAAGCACAGGAACCCAAAAGAAAAATTTGAAACCATGCAGGAAATTGAGAAATTGATGGGATTTATTTATCCAACAGACAAAAGAAAAATCATTCTAGAGATTAAAATAAACCCCAAGGAATAGTGGAGAAATTAAAAACCTAGACAGAGAGATAAAATGGATAGGCCAGTTTCTAAGGAAAGTACTATGGAAGCACAGAAGGTGGGGGTCATGGTTGGGGACAGGGAAACCTATTTCGTGACTCGGCTGGGCCTGGATGAATGGAAGGGTGAGTCAGTTGGGTGACTGTAAGGATGAAGGGAAGTCTAGTTCAAAGAGAAAGCAAAAGTCGATGCTTTACAATGTGGGGTCCAGCATCAATAGCAGCACCAGAACCTGGGAAGTAATTGGAAATGAGAATTCTCAACTTTGGGTATCAAACGCAGGTCCACTGAATCACGAGCTTTGGAAACGAGGTCCAGCAATCTGTACTCACAAACCCTCCAGTGATTTTGAG
Organism: Balaenoptera physalus; assembly: GCF_965194825.1. Taxonomy (NCBI): domain Eukaryota; kingdom Metazoa; phylum Chordata; class Mammalia; order Artiodactyla; family Balaenopteridae; genus Balaenoptera; species Balaenoptera physalus. The sequence continues at coordinate 105,817,429 of NC_138888.1, forward strand.
CTTGGCTAACATTTGATTACCAATAACACAAGCAAACACCTAGAAACAAAAAAGAACATCTTCCTGTCATATATAATAAAAGTTATTTTTTAATCAGTTATTTTACTTTCAATTTTGTGCATGTATTTTTTTTAACATCTTTATTGGAGTATAATTGCTTTACAATGGTATGTTAGTTTCTGCTTTATGCGCATGTACTTTTAATTATATATTTTTTAAAATTGTATGTAATGTTATGAAGACAAAGTTCTCACAAAGTAAAATCCCACATAACTAGGACATAGACCGAGAACTAAAATATTCCCAACAATCCAGGAGCTCTCTTCACACCCCTTCCCACTAATAATCTCCCACCCTAGACTCCCAAAGATAAAGACTCTCCTGAATGTTTATAATTTAGTTTTCTTTTCCTTCATTTGGTCTTTATACAGATGGGATTTTTCACAATATTCTCTATTCTGTCTAACTTTTTATTTTCATGTGGTTTGTGAGAGTTTACATTTAGCTAAATGCATGATTGTATGCTTTTTAATTGTATATGGTCATTATTTAGACAATTTCTGGCTTGAGACGCTTATAAATGATTCCAGTATAAGCGTTCCTGCACTAGTCTCTTGTCGCTTCTTTATAATTATATATATATATACACATCTATATATATATGTGTATATATGTATACCTACTACATATATCTATACACTATATATAGTGTGTATATACTCTATATACTTTGCAGTCATGGTTTATATATTTGTTAAATGTTGGTAATTAATAACACATCGTTTCCAAAGGGATTGTGCTAGCTTACACTCCTATTAGCATGTATGAAATTTCCCTTTTCTATACAAGCACACAGCACTCTGCAGCTCACCTATTTTTATTACAGCCACTCTTGCAAATACATAACAGTGTTTTATTTTGGTTTAATTTTTATATCTATATTAACTAATAAGAGTGGGTGTTTTGAATCTTTATTGGTAATTTGATTTTTTGTGTGAAGAACCTATTTAAGTTCTTTTTTGATTGTTTTATGTATATACATATATGTATGTGTATCTAGAGAGTTTTTGTAATATATAATCATAATATATACACATATGTATAATTTACATAGTTTTATTCATTTGTAGGCATTTCTAATATACTCTGCATTTGCTAATTATCAGTGTTAAAAGTGTTTTGTCCCATTCTCTTCCTCAGTTTTCAATTTTAAATGATGTCTTTGAATTAATAGATGTTCTTATTTTTAATGAAATTTTAATGAATTCCACTGTGTCTAAGAAATCTTACTTTCTATATTTTTTATTGTTTTACCTTTCACATTTAAATATACAATCTGAGGGTTCCTTTGTGGTCTAGTGGTTAGGATTTGGCACTTTCACTGCCGGGGTCCGGTTTCAATCCCTGGTCAGGGTACTGAGATCCCACACGCCGCATGGCGTGGACAAAATAAAAAAATAAATAAATGATTGGATTGATGGCTATTTTTATGAGATGCGGGGATGGGGGTTAGGAGGTTGTGTGTGTGTGTGTGTGTGTGTGTGTGTGTGTGTGTGTGTGTGTGTGAGAATATATAATTATTTCCACAAAATTTATTGAAATGACCATTCATAGAACCATTTAACTTCAATGTCCCTCAGATTTATAGGATCTTATTTCTATTGATGTGATATTATATTCATAGATTTTCTAAACATTTTGAATCTTAAAAAAGGCCTAACTCGGTTGTATTTTATTACTACTACTCTTCAATAATAATGAAGTTTAATTGTTCATATTTCACTTAAGATTCTTCCATCTTTAGGCACGCGACTGAAATTTAACATTGTGCTCCATACGGTATTTGCCTTCAAGTTCAGAATAGCTTTCTGAGATGAGATTGGAAGATTCACATTTTTTCTGTGCTCTAGAAATGTGCTATCTAAACAGAGCCACAAGCCACCTACGGCAATAAGTGCAAAAGACACACTTTCCCAAATTAGTTTTCAAAGGCGCAGTATAAAAAAATGTAAAATATGATGTTGATAATATCTTATTTGGATGATGGTTGAAATAACTGTATTTAGGATTTATTGGGGTAAATTAAGTGTATTATTAAAATTAATTTCACTTGCTTTGTTATATTTTTAAGTGTGGCTACTAGAAAATTTCAAATTTCATTTGATATTTCTTTGAACAGGGCTGTTCTAGAACATAATGAGTCTAATTCTACAATTTTGACAGACTTTAAAAATTCAGAAAATTCAGGCTAGGTGTCCTTTTAGATAATTCTCTGATTATTTTCTTTACAGATTATATACTATGCTATCTGTATATTCAGCCATTCTATATCCATCTGTGATGATTTTTGGTACATTGGTTTTTCAGTTTTCAGTTTTTCCTAGCATAGAATTGTTAACTATTTTATTATACTTTATTATCCTTTCAATACATATAATCAAATATACATATATAACCATTTTAATATTCTTAATGTGAAGTAGACATATTCTCTCACTTTTTTTAAGAATTACTAAAAGGTTGGCTTTAATTTTTCTTTTTTAAAAAAATCTCATTTTATGAATCATGATTTGTAGACTTCTACTGTATTTTCCTTCTAGCAGTATCTCTGCTCCAGAGACTGGTGATTGCCCTATTTTTTAACTCTCCTTTTGAAATACTGACTCTTCACATGTGTAATTTCATTTCTCTGCTTTCTCAGTTTCTCAGAGAAACGTCTAAGTTTGTCTGTTATTTGCATGTTGAGGTGCATTCATTCAGAGATTAAACAGATCTCTGTTCAAATCTTTAAGGCTTTGATTAAACATGAAAATGAAATTAGATTTATAAAGGCTTTACTCTCCTACCTAATTGGAGATACACTAATTGTGATCTTGAGGTAGACACTTTTAGAATTAGTGACAGATATTCTTTCCTTTACTTTTTATTAATATCAATTTTTTGTTGCTCAAAAGCAGTTCTCTAATTGGAAAGATAGTTTCTCTATAGAAAATGAATTAAATGAATTAATTAAAATTTAATTTAAGTTAATTTAAATTAAAATGAATTAAATGGATTTAATCAATTAAAATGAATTAAATTAATGAATTAATTAATTTAATTAATGTGTTTCAACATATGACTTTGGGGGGCATAAACATTCAGTGTACAATAGTGAGATAATGACCAAGTCTACACTATAAAATTGCTAAATTAATATTAATAAAGTGCTTTAAAGAACTGTCCATTTTTATCAAAGAAATTAAAGCAAAAGAACACAGTCATTCTCAGGCATTTGCATATAGTCTATAGCTGCTTCCATGATAGAACAGCAGAATTCAGAGGTTCAAGAGATGTTATGACCCTCAAAGTCTAAAATAATTACTCTCTGGCTTTTTAGTCAAAATTAATGCAGATATTTGCTGTAAAGGAAAATATTAAGTATTCAGCTCCTTGCAATAGGTTGTGGGTTCAATCCTGGGAATCTGAGTAGAACAGCAGAGTAGTGAGAGCCACACTTTAGGAACTTAAAATTAATATGTTTAACTGGTAAAATTTTATGCCATGCATGGTTGAAACTGAACTAATAACATGAGAGTAAGAGTACTTAAATGGTATTTGCTAAAGCATGCATAAAATTAATAACTTAAATAGTTCTTTTCATTTATCTGAAACACCTAAATATCAAACTTTTACACAATGACTTTTAACATGGATGAATATTAAATATTTGCATCAAATATCCTTTCTTATTTTGAAGCAGTTCTTCATCTTGACAAAGTCTTAAAGCTGTAATAAACAGGAGTCAACAAGTTAGCTGTCTTTCTTCAGTTTTCTTGCCTATCCTTAGAGTATAATAGCTTCGTTCTTACATGAAAGTAGACTAAAATCAATTTACATGACTAAAATGTTCAACTAACTGCTGTGCATTATTTTATACAGAACTGCTTTAGAAACTTTTGACACTTCATAAGAGGACTGACCAAAAGAACTTACTGAAATCATGATAAAACATTGCAATCTAAAATGATCTTCCGTTTATTGTGAGTTTTATGGATCTATGCACCTTATTAGGATAGTGGAGATAGCTTGCTTTATAGAAACCCCATTATGATCTCCATTAAAGTAAAATTTACTTAGATTGATTTAATAAGATTGCTGCTTAATGTCTTAGTTTAAATTATTTGTGTTATGTGTGTTATATGTGCATGGCTGTATAAGTATTTTGCTAAGTCTAAAATGAAAAAATGCATCACCCACTTTTGCATTTACCCTCCAGTAATTCTTTTTACATTGAACAGGTTTTTTTTTTAATGCTCCATATTTTGCTATAAAGGGGGTTATTTTCACATAGGGACTCATGCAAACACTTTAATACATTGAAGAAATAGAAAGAGAACCAATATATTCTAGGCTGTACCAAACCATGCCCACACATAGTCATAGTTCATTTTTATTCTTAATATTGCTCCCCGATATTTTCATTCTTTTATTTGCGTGCAGATAGTCTCTAGTGTATTTATTTCATTTATTATCTTATCAAAAGCAGTTAATAGCAACTGAATCATTCTACTAAGTTTGTGTTTTCCAACTTCTTCTGCTATAGCTGTTGAATAAGCAGGCATTTCAAGTCCTCTCAAATTACGTCAGGTGATACTTTGTAACTTTGGTCATCACCTTTTCAGCCTTTCACATTTCCTTGCTGCCCACTACTCATTAAACCAATACCACAAGTTTTAAGTTCCCATAATGGCAAAATCTCAGTTTTGGTAAAATATTCTGTAGTTGTCATGTTAGGCTAGATTACATTAACTCAACAAATACACCTTAACGCAATGATTTTCTCATGCAAAGTCATTGGAAATCCGTTGCCTCTGCAGGGTAGACCTTTCCCAAGTAGTGACTCTGGAATCCAAGCTTCTGGAATATTTTAGAGTCACCAAATGGAACATGTGGCTTCCAAGTGGCTAGAGCAAAAAGGATGAGAGATGGAAAGGCTTTGACCTGGACCGAACACCCAGAATTTCTATTAGGATTTCATTGGCTAGAACATGTATGGCATATAAAGATGGCTTCGAAGCCTTTGGAAGAACAGATGAGCTTTACTGTCTCCACCACATAGTTCCAAAAATCGTGGCTGTCTTTAGCGAGATGTCAGCTGGCAATCTGGCTGCTAACTATTTCCTCAGTATCTCGTGGGTCACTTCTGCCCACTTTGGTTCTGTGACCTCATCCTCTGCTACTTCACACCAACTTTGTATAAGTGTTTGTTTTAAATTTCCAATGGGAAAGCTAAGTCCATAGAACTAAGAGTCTCTGAAGGACATTATAAGTGGAAAAATAAAAGCCAATTTCAAAAAGCCACAAGTTGTATGGCTCTACTTACATAATATGATTGAAATGACAAAACTATAGAGATGGAGAAAAAATTAATGGTTGCCAGTAGCTAAAAATAGCAGGGCAAATAGGGGCAAGTGAGACTATGAAGGAGCAGCATAAGGGAAATCTTTGTGGTGATGAAATAGTTCTGTATGTTGAAGGTGGTGGTGGTTACCTGAATCTACACATGTGATAAATGACATAGAACCATAACCACACATTGTACTAATGTTGATTTGCTAGTTTTGATACTATATTATAGTTCTATAAGATGTATCTGTACCCAAGACTTCTTGGTACTATCTTTGCAACTTTATGTGAATTATTTCAAAATAAGTGCTGAAAAATGCACATTTCACTGTTCACTACTTTATCCTGTGGATTACCTTGGAAACTGCCACTACAAATATCCACAGAGATATATTTATAAATTGGGAAAATTTTGTTTGTTTGTACAAGAAGCCAAAGTAATGTTTTATTTATTTTTATGTCTTTTTATATTTTACATATGATGCATCCTAGATTGGGGATATTGGACTAATGCTAATAATGAAGTAATATATGAGTCTTCTACCCTTTTTTACAGAACTGATCTAGTGGGCATGTGTTGTGGTGAATTATAATAGGGTTAGGTGGAATTCATATATTTTTATTATTAATGTGCCATTAATTAACCAACTGTGTGACATGTTGCAAGTTGCTCAACCTCTAGCAAAATTAGTTTTATACTTAAAAAAATTCAACTATGAAACTGGATAATAATGGCCTTTTATAAATTCCAAGTTTGTCTTTAAGGATTTTATCAAATCGTATGGATATAAGTGCTATGGAAATGCCAAGCATTACATAAATATGAGGTAGGGTCATTCAACCAGTTTCTTACTATGGAGCCAATTAACACTGATGTCTTAAATATAATTAAATGTTATGTCTTACAAATATTTAATAGGATAATATGTTAATATATCACAGCACTGAGAAATCCATGTTCATTCTTCTTCATGTGCTCAAAATAGAAGTTGAGTTATTTTAATATAATAATGCCAGTGGTGTGGTCACTCAACATTTTATACTGCTATTATGCCTTTATATTTTAGAATTTGACACACAATTCAAACTTCAAATCAATTAACAGCATATCTTCTTCTAAGTGTGTTTTTTGTTTGTTTGGTTTTTTGTTTTTGGTTTGTATGCTCTTGCTAAGTAACTTAGTTCTCTGTAGCTAAATGTTTCTTGATGCTCTTGTTCACATGATAATGAATGCGTTTTATATGAAGATTTTTTAGTAAACCTGTTGTATACTGTTGGTCTTCGGTTATATAGTGATTGGTTGACAAGGTTTGTGAACTTGAAGTACAAATATGTTTTTTATTAAACTTCAGTAGATAATTTCTGGAGGCCAGGTGTGCCATTTTTAGTAGGAAGTCAAATATTTCCCTTTTCAGCTCTCCCCAGCAAGTATGAATTGTCCAAAGACCTATTCATTACCCAAAAAGGAGTAAAAGAGTAAATTGTGCTTTTGAAATCCAGGATTTAACAGATATGGCAAGGATGTCAGGCCAGTACCGTGGGTACTTTTTATTACCAGTAGCAGGTGCCTAATGGCAACGTGCTAAACAGAGTCCAACAAACACCTCCGCTCAGCAACGAAACAGACGTTGATTCCGGTCTCATGGAAGCTGCAGTGGAACTACCAGCCTTGGACCTTAACATCAGTACTTTATTTGTTCTTTTAGCATGATCTCAGGGTGGGGACTAGAGGCAAGCAAGTGCCTTTCTTAGGGCACAGACTTTCAGGAAGTGCCCACTCTCACGTTGCATCCAGTGCCAAGCATTCGAGTACTCAGCTCTGTTGTTGATAGGCATTATACAAACAAATGATCACGGCCACAAAACCAGCCTCAATAAATCTGAAGGAATTAAAATTATATGATAACACGCTCTCCAAAGGTAACAGAATTAAATGAGAAATTGACAGCAGAAAAATTCTGAGAAAACTTCAAATATTTGGAAATTAAACAAATTTCTAAAATAACCCGAGTCAAAGAAAAAATTACAATTGAATACAAACATACACAGCATATCAAAATTTATGAAACATAGTTAAAACAAGGTTTACAGGTAATTTTATCATTCTAAATTCCTACATTAAAAAAGAAAAAGGTCTTAAATCAATATTCTAAGCTTCTACCTTAAATAACTAGAGAAAGAAAAGAAACTGAACCCAAAACACACAAAAGAAAGGAAGTGGTAAGATTAGGGAAAAATTGTTAAAACCAATAAGAAAAACTGATGAAACAAAACATTGGTTTTTGAGAAAAAGCAAACTGACATATCTTTAGTTGGACTGACTAAGAAATAAACAAGGAAGACACAAATTAACAAAACCAAAATTTAAAGTGGGAACATAGATAATGATCATTCAAAATTAAAAGGATTATAAGGAAATACCATGGACTCCATTATGCCAAGAAATTAGACTATTTAAATGAAATGGACAAATTTCTGGAAAGACACAAATTACTAAAATTGTCTCAAGAAGAAATAGAAAATTGATACAGACTTGCCAAATATTTAATCATAATCCTTATGAAATGTTCAAAAAATAGAAAGAAAGGGGAGACTTTTGAACACATCTTATGAGGCCAATATTACCTTTATACCAAAACCAGGCAAAAAACAAGTAAGAGAACCACTTATGAATATACATTGAAAATCCCCAACAAAATATGAGCATAACAAATCCAGAAACACAAAAGCATGTTTTTGTACTCTAAAAAAGTAGAATTTTCTCCAAGAATGCAAGATTGGTTTAACATCTAAAAATAAATTAATGTTACTAGAATGAAGGACAAAACCACATAAAACCAGGACAAAAACCATTTGACAAAATCCAACACACATTCATTATAAAAACTCTAAAACAGCTTAGAAAAAGAACAAAACTCTCTCGACCTGATAAAAAGCATCTATGACAATTGTCCAGTTAATATCACCCTAATGAAGTGGTGGTGGCAGATTTTCCCCTAAGAACGAGAACAGCACAGAGATATCCACTTTCACTATCTAGGCAATGTTATACAGGATGTTGTAGACTTGGATAGGGAGAGAAAAGATAGAAAAACATATAGATTAAAAAGGAAGAAGTAAAACTACCTTTAATAACAGAAGTCATAATCTCTTATGTAGAAAATACTAAGAAATGCAAAAAAAGAACTACCAGACTTGCGACTGAGTTTATAAAGCTTGCAGAATACAAGATAAAATGCAAAAGTTAATTGTATTTTGATATACTAGCAACAAAATTTCAAAAATTAAATTAAAAAAACATTTCCCTTTATAATAGTATCAAAAGGCTAAAATGCTTAGGTATAAATTTAATTAATTAAATACAAGACTTTAACTGAAAACTACACAATATTGGGAGAGAGATGAAAGAATATCTAAACAAATGGAGAGATATTGCATATTCATTGACTGGAACGCCATATTTTTGAGATGGTAATTCTTCCCAGTTTAACATATTGATTCACTGAAATCACTGTCAATATACCAGGAGGCTTTTCTGAAGAAATTGACTAGCTTATACAAAACTTTATATTGACTGAAAATTTTTTAAAAAAGGAAAAAGTTTGATGACGGCCAAATTTCAAAACTTACTATCAATCTGCATTGATCCAGGCAGTGTGTTATTGCATATGGATAAGTATATAGGCTTATGAGAAGGAATTGAGAGTCCAGAAGTGAACTCATGTTTATGATCACTTGTTTTTCCACAATAGTGAAAAAGGCAATTAAATGGAAAAAGAACAGTCTTCTCAAAAAAATATTGCCTGGACAATTATATATCAACATGTAAAAAATCATATATATATAAAATAACATGTTATTCATATATATGAAATAACATATCCTTATCTCACAACATGCAAAAAATCAAATGGATCAGAGATCTAAATTATGAGCTAAATTGATAATAATGTCTAATAAATCATAAGAGAAAATCTTTATACTATTGGTTAGACAGACTTTTTAGATATTATAAAAAAACCATGATATATAAAAGTTACAAGTTGGACTTAATAAAGTGAAAGACAATTTGATAATTTAAACTTAATTAAATGAAAACTTTTCCTATCCAAAAGTCACTAACTGAGAAAATGAAAGGTCAAGGCAACACAAGGAGAAAATATTTGCAAGTCACATATATCATAACAGAATTGTATTCAGAATATGAAAAGAACACTCACTACTCAATAATAAGAAAATAAATAACACAATTTAAAATATTCTGTATATATGAAGGTAAATTTCATTAAGGAAGACATACAAATGGTTAATAAACATATGAGAAGATACTCAAAATCTTTATTCTTATGAAAATGCAAATTGAATTGAGATACTATTTCACAACCACTAGAAGAACTATAATAAAGAAAATGGACAATATCAAATGTTGGCAAGAATGTGAGAAACAGGAACTCTCACAGATTGATAGTGTGACTGAAAAATGGCACAGCTACCTTGCAAAACAGTTTGGCAGTTTCTTAAAACGTTACACATAAATTTACACCTCAGCAATTTCACTGTCAGGAATCTGTGCAAGAGCTACTAAAGTATATATCCACCCAAATACTTGTGAGTTAATTAATTGCTCATAAAAGTTAGTTGCTAAGAGAGTAGATCTTAAAAGTTCTCATCACAAGAAAAAAAAAAACAAAAAACAGTAACTGTGTGCGGTGATGAATGTTAACTAGATTTATTGTGATGATGATCTCACAATATATACATACATTGAATCATTATGCTGTACACCTGAGACTAACAATGTTATGTGTCAATTATATCTCAATAAAAATGTTAAAAAGTAGAAACAACTGAAATGTTTACCAACTTTTGAATGAATAAACAAAATATTATATATATTTTGAATTGCTCTTTGGCAATAAAGAGTAAAAGTAGTGATGCATGCATGAAAAATCCTCAAATATTTTATTCTAAGGAAAGAAGCCAATCACAAAAGACAATATATTGTACCATTCTATTTATATGAAATGCCCAGAAAAAGCAAATCTGTAGAGACAGAAAGATTAATGGTTGCCTGGGGCTGGATTTGGGGACAAAGAGTGACCATAAAAAAGCTCTTTTTTGGTAATGGAGATGTGCTGAAACAGGGTAGTGCTGACGGTCCAATAGCTGTATACATTTGCAAAAATTATTGATTTATAGATTTGCACTGGGTGAATTCTATGATGTGTAAATTATACCATGATAAACGTGTTTAAGAAGATTTCATGAACTCTAGAGACTTTCTATACCAAGTTTTTGTACATGCCTATGTTCATATTTTCTTTCTGTGTGTGTGTCATCTTTTAAGGTCCATTCTGTGAGGAGTCAATGGAACATTGTGTTTCTCTGTCTTGTTGGAAAGGAGAAATTAGTCAAAATAAAAGCTCAGCTTACATTTTGGAATGCACAGAAGAATTTCTCAATCAAAACTGTGAAACCTATGTCAATGAGTGTTCACCAAAACCATGTCAGAATGGTACTGACTGCATTGATATTCCAAAGGTAAGTCTGAATCTAACATACAAGGGAGTGGTTTTAAAATATATTTTACTATTACTAAGTTGTTTGAAAAGTACAAATAATTAAACTTCTAATTAACATATTGCAATTTTCAAACTCAGGAACATCAGAAAATGTATTTAACTTGCTTATTTTCATTGTTCCCATTTTAAATAGAAACCCCAATCTCAAAAATACTCTTCAATTTTATTTTTTGTTATTCTGACAGAACTCTCCTTTATGAACAATGTAATTTTGTAAACTTTTCATTTTTAGTTATTTAAAAATATTTTCTTTATTATTTGATTATTTTATATTATTGTACTTTAACATTTCATTTAATATTTAAATAAATAAGACTAGGAAATAATTTAGTAGTTCCCACAAATGACAATCTTTCATTTTGGTAAGATTCATATTTGAATTCATAATATGAATTAATATTCATACCTTAAAGATTTCCCCACTTGCATGTCCAGGGGTCAATGCTGGTTGTCAACCACATCCTCAGCTGGAACTATCAGCCATAATCCTAAATAAAACTCCTCTGTGTGGCTTGTGCGTCCTCACAGCATGGTGGCTGGGTTCCCAGTATTCCCAGATAACCAGACTCTGTATGGCCTTTTTAAACCTAGCCTTGAAAGTCACAGAGCATCCTTTCCCCATAGTCACAGCTTGCTTACACTCAAGGGGGTAAATATAGCCCCAATTCTCAATTAGGGGAAAGTTGAAATAAAGTAGTAGGAAGAGTGTGTGACATGGGAAACAATGTTGGGACGTTTTGGAAAATAGAATCTTCCACATTGTTGCACTGAGTTAGAACTTCTACTACCTGCTTATGAAAATAATTTCCATCTCTCCCCATGTAAGAATCCTTTCATTATCTTTGAGATATACGGATTTTATTTTTGTAAAAAATACTTTTTAATCTTTTCTAGGATATCATGTGCATGTTTTCACCAATATGTACAGTCAAGTTTTGTAAGCAACTTCAAACACCACTGGAGTCTTGTCCTTGCAAGATTAATATCACAAGTATGAAATATGAGAAAGATTATCATTGCAGGTATAATTAACTTCCTATTTTTAAACAAAAATATATGAATTTTAAATCCTGTGGACAAAAATAAAACAATGTTCTGTTTTAAGTTTAAAAAATTTTAATGGCTTATAATATTTTATTTCCAGTTAAAGTAGAAAAATCTTAATGTGTTTTTTTTATGAAATGTTTAAATGTTGTGGCATTGGTTTTAAATAAATATTGGAGCAATTCTTAATCATAATTTGGGCATACCATCCTAAAACATCTATTCTGTTTTGTAATGAAGATGTTTAGGATAGCTGGATAATATTTGAAGATCTAGAAGGAAGAAATAATGTTAGTGCCCACAGTATTATTTATACTGTACATACACAACTTTGCTATTATTGTTTGAAAGTATAGACCCATTGTCTCTTCCTGCAATTCACAGACCTCAGCTGAGAGCTTTCCATTAGGATCTTTAGGCAAAGTTTTAGCAAACAGTGCCTTATTTAAATAAAGACTTGCTAAAAATTACCGATTTGTAAATGACAGAAGTGACTTAGTTATCTAGGCCTATCACTTTAGACCATTTTAAATAGCTTTATAGTTACTTTCTCGCACCATCAAGAAGTGCAATTTGTACTCTTCACACTTGCTTGACTTTTATCTTGCTAGACTTTTATCTGCTTAAAGAAAGTTCTGTTAGGCATTACTGAAGGGCAGTAAACAAGCTCAGAACTTTTAGAATAGCCATAAAAACAGAAAATTAAAAGCTGTGGTAGGGACTGAGTGAACTGATGAGGATGATTATAATTTTTGTGACTTTCTGTTTGAATAAAAAAATAAATAAAAAAATAAAAAAATAAAAGCTGTGGTACAGGAAAACCTTAAAAGCACACTGAAAAAAAAACCTGCACGTATATCACAGATGCATGTGCATTGTAGATGTAAAGTGGACACTATTTTCATCAATTTCCAAAAAAAATCTAAATGCAAAGTTAAAAAACATATTAAGCTTTTAAAATTTGACATTTTCAAAAGCAAATGAAGAAAAACCTCCTCAATATATCAAGATCTTAGAACATCCAACCCATCAAGTCAAATATGTGGATGCATTCAATCTTATATTAACTACCTATAAATCCAGCTATTATCCTTTTAACAATATTGGCTTTTTAATTTATAATTTCTAGTTCTGAGCCTTATAGGACTCGTATATTTGTGAGTCTACTTAGAAAAGTGATCAACTTTAAAAATATGGATAGCATTATATAAATGTAGGTAAATATGCATTCATATATGTTTATTTTTTTATCAAGTATGATGCTTTTATTGGTTTTTATTATTAGCATTACTCTAGTTGTCTAGAAGGCTTTGTTTTAAACTTTATCATCAAAGGGAAAACTAGATAACTAGAGGCATTGTTGTCGTCCCTCAGTTTACTGTTATATTATTAATTAATATATTTAATTTTAAAATGATGGAGTTTGATCTTGAATGCTTTGTAAAGCATATTTTAGATAGGATGAAAGTTATAGAAATTCAAGTTAGGTTTCCCTAGGATAGATGAAATATGTCAAATAGGTAATTAGTTGCAACAGCTTTGAAGTAAACTTACTCATTAAATTAATATGAGCCACTGTATGCATTCTAATTGTTGAGACCGCCCACATTCTTTAAAAATTTACATTGGGCACAATATACATTGTGCTCGCTCCTCTTGAATCTACTTAATTAAAAACATTGTCCCCTCTATTGATTAAATTAGACTACCGATTAAAAGAGTCTGAAAGATAAGAAAAGTGACAGGAGAGTAAAAATAAAACTTCTTCACAGGGCAGAAATAACACAGACTAATCTGAATGATGAGTGAAAACCCAAGCCTCAGAAATCAGTAAGAATGTGGGGAACACAAAACAGTTTCCAGTCCCCAGATTCTCCCACCCCCAAACTCAGCAATGATAGTGCAAAAAAGTTGCTAACTCTGACTCACATGAAGTAAAGGTTATATGATCAATATAAACTAATAAAACATGAAGTTGAAACAATGAAAAAAATAGTCTTGAAAACGATTTTTCTTTTCTCAAAGGAGATTAAGGGAATCACTGAAAATAATGAGAAAATCAAACACCCTTTGACTGAAATGTCTTTAGTTAAAAATTTATCTGTGCATTGTTATCTTAGAAGGTGTGTGTTTCTGGAACAGTGATTCTCACACTAGCTGTACCAGACTTTAGCTGCATTAGAAACTCCTGAAGGGCTGTTTAAAACACAGATCGTTTTTCCCTGCCCCTAGAGTTTCCAATTCAGTCAGTCTGGGGTGGGGAATGCAAATGTGCATTTCTACAAAATTCTCCAGAGATGCTGAGCTGAGTTCAAACAGCATCAATGCAGAAAATCCTCCTACACCTTTTCCCCTACTTCATCCACACATCTCAACCCAAGCTTTTACTTTTTTATTATGAATCTGGGGGAAAAAAGTGTGGGGTTGGAAAGGAGTAAAATGAAGAGAAGAGAACAGAAAGGTGATGATGCTATCAATTTCTCTACTTGAATGTATGGACTAGTTCTAAATTACTATGATCAGATGAGAGAGGAAATAAAATTACCTCCTGAGAATCCTCTGGCTTCTTGAGATGTCCATGGTAAATGGTGATAAGAGGTTCACCTTGATGGCCTTGAAGTTAGATCCTAGTGGGGCAATTGCGAGCATTGGCAAGGAGTTAGGGGTGTGAGGTCTTGTCAGGAGCTCAGTGGACAGCCCGGAAGCTCCTCCAAAGGCAGTGTTGAAGCTACAGTCTCTGGGGCCCCCTTTCCCTATGTGAGAGGTGATGTCCAGGGCACTGCCCAGCACAGCTCCAGTGAGGCCTTCCAGGTTCTGATTAGCTCTCTGCTGGAAGCTGGGGGCTGAAGGCGCAGGGCAGTGGAGGGCAGGGCATCACAACTGGAGAGAGCAGTACTCTGCATTCTCCGCTACACACAAGGGATGGGAGGGAGTGCTTGTACCACCAGACCACACGAGGGCTTTGAAGAGTGTCGGGACCCACCGTTCTGATACTGCCATCACAAACAATCACACAATCACACACAAACATGAGTACACACGCAGAGACACACACACGTACCTATTTTAATATTTACTGAATGCAGTGACTCTAATATTGTCTAATGTAAAGGTGATTGCGTTCTGAATATTCAGAATAAAATGAAGAAACACGAATCAGGAAATAGAGAGTAATGCAACCAGCTAGTGTCTTTCTCTTACATCAATTTTTTTTTTTCCCAACCTGAAAATCAATTGTTTAAAAAATACTTATTGAGAGTTATCTTTGTAAAAGACACCATAAACTAGATAATAATAAGTACTATGTCTTTAAAAAATCAGAAATTATGTTATATATACATATTTTTGCTTTCTAAACTTTTTATTTTCTCCACTCAAATTCTAAGATATTTCATGGGATAATAATGTTCTGTTTTATTCTCTCAGGTTGTTTTGTTTTTTTTTTTCCCTGTTTCCTATTCAGAGTTGCATTTATAGCTTGCACTGCTTAAGTGTCAATTCAGTGTATTAACATACTTTCTTTTTTTCTCACATCAGTTTCAGCATTTCATTAGTCTGTATGATGTCTCTCCACATCAGCCGTGGGTGGGGTTAGGGTTTTCAGTGTCTGTCACAAGTAAACCTAATTAAGAATGCACTGTGACTTTGAAATAGAACATTGTAACACAAATATATAGGTCAACATGTTTCCTTTCAACAAATAATAAAGTTATATTTTCACATTAATTTTGAAAAATCCTTTTAAAAATAGCAATCACATATTTGGATGAGGAACTTGGTCACCCAATAATTCCGAACTAACAGGGAACCTCAGTCTCTTGGAGTTAATTATCTCGAAAGCTAGGTTGCTACATTTTTCTTTCCTTGAAATCAATAGCCATATTTATAAGGCTAACCTTCCCTTTTGAATAAATCATTCTGAAATTTAACATGGTAAAAATGTTTGTTAAAGTTTAACCACAGTATTCAAATTTCAGATTATGGTTATAAACTCTATTCCAACTGAAGATATCTGGGACATTGTTGACATTTCTTCATCAAGAGGACCTTCTGCCCTATTCATATAATTTTATATTTTCAGGGACTGTTATAGTTGACAAAAGTCATCCTTAAATCTGGCCCCCTATGTGCTTCATTTTGAGAATATATGTATAATTTCTTCTCTTAGTCCTGAACCTATTAATTTTCCTGTGAATAATAACTAATAAAACATAATGACAGAAGTTAGTACAGAGCTATGTACATAAAGGTTGAATTAGTATCCTGTAACCTCCAAGTCTTCCAGCTCATACCTGATCAAATCGATCTTAGCCCCACACTGCTCTGTACAGCCTCTAACACTTCAATATCCAATATTCTCTGCTGTGCCCTCGGGATCTCATTTGTCAGCCGCAAATTCTCCAACACCACACTCTCTTTATATACCTTCCTTTCTTTTTCTGGCTGAAACCTGGAGTCTTCTTTGGTGGCTCTATCCATTCGCCCACAACCTGCATACATCTGTTGAGGAACTGTGTAGGTAGCCTTGCCATTGTTGCTGTATCCAGACCGGTTTTCTTTCCCCTCAAAAGCCTGTCCATTTTTAGCACACAGCTATTCCGTAGATCATTCTCTCCCTAACTGTTTCTCTGTCCCCAGGCTCCTTTCAAGCATCTCCTCTTCTCTTAGGTCCTGTCCATCCCCCACTATGGCTCTAGCATCTGGCTTGTGTCCTTTTCTCTACAACTATTGTCATCTTTCTTGATGACTTCAGCATCCATCTTGGGAATCGACCCACCTGGTTGCTTAAATCCTTTGATGATTATTTTATAATTTTTTTCCTCCTCCATCTAATCTTAACCCATTTCCCATGGTCATGTCTTATGATTCATTGTGAACTGTTAACTGCACACCCTACAAGACTTGATTTAAATGTTTGCACTCTCTGATCATCGTATCATGTATTTAAGAATGCTATTTAAGTTCTTCATTTCCCTGACATCAGGTTGAGTTATGAGGATGTCATTTTCCTTGTGAATGAGATTCTGGAGTTTCTCTTAGATTTCAAACCATGGGGGTGGGAAGGGTGGGGGGAGTGGAGGCATATGATGATTGATTACCTGAAACTCAACAGGAAGACTTTCTCATTGTGGGTTTCCTCTGCCTTTGGGGTAAACTTCCCTGGACCAAGGGTCACAAATGGTGTTTTGGGGCTTCCTTCTTGGTTTGTAATGATAGTGCTAACATTTTGGGCCAATTTTTCATGATCAGTAAGCCCTGGATTGTTTAGAAACATCTTTCTCAGAGATTCTGTTGCCTAATCTTCATCTAGCAGTCTGTCAACCCGGTCTCATTAATGACTGAATATTAGTTCTTCATTTAATTCATAACCCTGGCTCTCATCTTTTAAAACCATACTCCAAAATAATACAAATACAAGTGAGTGTATTGATAGCTAGTCTTGGCCAATTTAATTCATTCCCACTCAAAAGGAAAATTAAAACATGATAGCCATAACTCATCACAATTTTAGGATATTTTGTTGCTTCCCTCTTTCTGCCATCCACATCCCGATTAGTAAAAGGTGAACATGATACCTTTCATAACAAAGTGGTACTTGGAATGATTTCTGGATCTCTGGTTAGTTCCTCAGGATAAAAGAAGCAAGGTAAGCATATCTTCACAGGTTTCATCAGTGGAATAGAAGAGTACAAAACATTTAAAGTAAATCATACTTTAATTACAGCTCTAAAACTAGTCATATGACCAAAGCAACTGACTTAACTTTTTTGAATATGTTTCCTCATTTATATCATGGTGGTAATAATTAATATCACACAATAATTATGAAAATTGAATTAGGAAATAATAAATTTGTGAAAATAATTAACCTAGTGGCTGGCACATTGTAGGTGTTAAAAAAAAAATGCATGGTTATTCCTGATGGATGAAGGTATGATTTAATTCTCAAGGTGAGAGTACAAAGCTGAGCCTCAAACAGCAGGAAAGGTGAACTACTGAAGTGTTTTACTGATGCTATTTTGGTTGGACTGTGTCAATATGGCCTTTGGTTCTTTTATGAAATTATACAGTGTACTTAATAAATGTAAAATAATGACTATATGGTACAATTCATTTTATTATTAACTCAGCTTGTAACAACTTCGTTTTAACAAGTATAATTTTTTGTCATAATTCTCTAGTGTGTACTTTAGAGAGACACATTATCATTTGATTTGGTGCCCAATTCACTTGATAACAGAAGTTTACTAAATGTGATTTAAAAGACTGGAATATTTCTCATGAATTAATGAGAGTGAAGTCAAAGAAAGCCTGAACACCACTGGGTGTTCTTTAGCACCTTATTGATTGCAGCTAATGCACTGCAGTGGACTGGAATCCAGATTTATTTCCTGTCTGTCTCAGTCTTTAGATAGTGATGCCATTGGCTAGGAATACCCTGGGCCCTCACCTGGTCTGCACTACCTGTGGCAGCCCCCAAGGACATTTCCCCAACGAGAACCAACGTTCTGGCTGGGGTGGCTCTTGTGGGTCTTATTATGACCGCAAGACACACCTCAGCAGCAACCATCAGGGAACTTAAAAGAAAAGTCCTGATAATACTCACAGGGCCTGGAGGGTAAAGGGCACCAGAACCGACAGCCCTGTGACAGGGGGAAGAGAGAAAGACACAGAGAGAGAGAGAGGCAGGCCTGGGGTTCTACCTTACTGGGGTTGAGGGTGGGGTCGCTCGTTATTGGTGAATTTAAACCCTAACAGTGAGAATCAGGGAGCAGGAAGGGTAAGGTGGGAAGGTGGGGTCACTCAAGAGGCCAGTTACCTGGGTCACTCAGAGGTCTCTAAAAGGGGAGCTCCAGGGTACGTGAGGCCGGGCTTCTCGTCTAGGCCTGAGTAGGCATCACACAGCTGGCAATATGTTTATTCCAGATGGATGTGTGACATGGATGCCATGGCAATCCAAAGCTTGATGTCAGGCACTTAGATTACACTCAAAAAACCTTGTTGTCAGGCATTGACACTACAAGATTGCTTTATAACAAAGCTAACTATGACAACTAACAAAGAAACAAACAAAACCTTATAACTGGCCCAACTATGACCGTACACTGTCCACTGTAATTCTTTACACTATGTCTAAAATTCCTGTGTGTCATCGTTAACTCCTGAGAGCATATCATCAGTATAGAATGGCTCTACTAAACGTTAGAAACCTCATTTGCCATTTTTTTTCACATTTCAATAATGCTTTCATTTATTCCAATAGTTTTCTAAAACCTATATTTTATTGTTAAATATCCATTTAGGCCAAAGTTGATTTTACTCTTACATTTCCAAAAGGTAATATTAAGACCATTCAATGAAGATGTAGTTTATTCAAATTCCCTCTAAACAAATAAAACTTCTTCTTTGTAAAAACACAAGTATGCATGGGCAAAATCAATGATGGAAAACATAATGTGATAATAAATGTTGTATGTAATTTAAACAAAGCATTATTATTTTGGGTAGCCTGTTAATAGACTTCTGTGAAAATATTTAAATTGCAAGTTTTTTTTACTTACACTGATGCATTTACAGTTGTATTCCAGGATTTACTGGAAAAAAATGTGAGAAAGTAATTGACTACTGCAGACTTTTCACCATCAACCGGCTGAATGAAGGATGGTGTTTCAATATAATTGGAAGATTCAGAGTAAGTAATTTAGTACGTGGCAAAGTAACTTAGCACCTCAAAATGCAACAGCTTCTGTCAGTCCCTATTTCAAATGCTTTTATTAATATAAGCCAGGGAAATATATCCTTTTCTGTATATTTAAATATGAGTTATATAAAGTTTAGTACTAGAGGTTTTTAACTTATAATAATTATGTTGGGAGGGCATTATTAAGTGTTCTAGTCAGTGTATTTATTATAAAATAAGTATATAACTAATTGAGTACTGGTGATACATGTCTGTATATATAAAACCATAGCTACTAATGCCTTCAGCTCTTGAGGCAGGTGGGAAATACAATTTGTCTGGTAGTTATTAGGGCATAAAATATATTATTAGTGGAGGTAGTTTTCGAAATGACTTTACAGAGTGTGTGTTCTACACATGGTAAGGCATATCGCACAACTCAGAAATTCCATTTTTAGGTAGGTCTATTGGAGAAAAAATTACGTTTGTACTGAAAGAGATGTGTACAAAAAATTTCACTCCAAATCTGAATCAAACTAAAGCCTATGGATAGGAAAATTGATCAATTTATCCTGGCACAGTCATACCATGGGATTATAAAGAATAATTAAAATAGTGAACATGTATTAATATTTATAAATATCAAAGTATAATGTTGAATTTTAAAATATTATTGAAAAATATATGTACATTATGATAATGATTAATTAAAATTTTGAAATACAAACAAATCCATATTTACTATGATTGCATAGTCTATAGCAAAAGTGTAAACACTTACAGGAGAGTTATTTACACACACTGGCTTTACTAGAAAGACACTTATAGGGATATATGTTGGGGAGTGAAATGGGGCAGACGGGACTTCCAATGTATCTGTAATGCTTTATTTTTTTTAAAATTAACTTTTAGCGAATAAGGATGGTAAGATCACGCTGTTAATTTTACTATTTTCTCTACTTTTCTGGGTTATAAAATATTTTAATAAAATATTTTGAAACAAATGTGAATCCAGCTTATGGAATGGACCATGGAAAAATATATACGTGTACTTTTGCAAACATCCTAAAATATAATAATGTTACTATACAAGAATACATAGTATAAGAACATAATATTTAGCACCTATAATACATTTGGCATTATAGTGTATCATAATGGTTATTACATCATTTGATCTTCACGTAAATCTCATTGCATTTTATAGAAAAATAAAATGTCTACTGAGCTTTTGAATACGTCCTCAAGTTCACATATGTCGATGGGGATGGATGAGGCATATTGGAAAGTACTCCGACTCCAGAACTCATACTTGCAAGCACTACACATATCTATGTTCAATATAAGGGATGTATTACCATTTCTTCTTCCTTTACAATGTACCTACCCTTTCCTGAGTAGCAAAATGTCTAGTTGAAATGCCTCTCCCATTTCGATTTTAATTTATTTTATATTATCCTGTTTATGTTTTGGATTTTGGTTCCTGTTTTGCTTCAGGATAGTCTCTGAGTATTTATCTCTGACATTTATGTTTATGTTTTTCTTCCTCCACCGCCGATTTTCCCTGGGAGGTCTCACCTTTGATAGCACTTCAACAATTATCTGTATGTTATTGACTCTAACTCCAATTTGAATTTTTCTTTTAAGAAATTTAACTGAACTTTTCATCACCTTGCAGACTCTGCTTTCTTTCTTTTTTTTTTTTTTTTTTTGGTAATTCTAATTTAATTTTAAGGACTTCCATTAGATAAAATATTAGCAAGAAAAGAATGCTATTGGCCTGGTTAGTTCTATTTTCTTTTAACTTATAGATTTTTAATGAACAGCCATGAGATATGTATATCAAACCCCTTACTGCTATTTTTCCTATCTTTGTATTTTATTTCTTTTACATATTTTATTAGGTTGATAAGAATTTCTAATAACGGGTGAAGAGAACTGTGCATACATTTGACAATTTTAGGGGGAAAGCAATCAGACTTTCACTTGTACCTTTAGATATTTGGAGATAGCCTCTATCAGATTGAAGAAGTTCCCTTTGATTCCTAATTTACTGAGTTTGTATCATGAATGGTTGGTGAGTTTTGTCAATTGCTTATTCTGAATGTCTGAATGTAGTTAGAAGATCATATCATTTTTCTTTTGTAGTGTGTTAATATGGTGAAATATAGTAACTGATTTAGAATTCTGAGTAAATATTGCATCCTTAAGAAAACTCTTTCTTGGACTTAAGACATTTTATCTATTTCTGTATTCAACTTATTACTAAAATACTTGTATTCATATATTAATAAAGAATGCTTAAATTTTAAATAATAAATAGTATAATAATATTTAACTATTAAAATAATAAGACTGTACTTTTATTTTCTCATAGTGTCTTTATCAGATTTTAGTGTCAGGGTTAATGTAGCCTCATAAAAATGAGTGGAGATTTGTTCCCTCCCTCTCTATTACTTGTAACATTTTGTGTATAATGGACTATTTCTTCTTCAAATATTTGATGGATGTCACCACTGAAGCATCTGGCCTGGGAGTTTTCTTAGGGGGAGAGTTTGTGATTATAAGTTTAATTAATTTGACATAGGACTAGACTACTCAGATTTTTTTCCTTCTTTTCCTTACCAGTCTAAAAAAGTAAGTAAATGAAATAAAATATAAAGACAGAAAAAATAGCAGTAAGAGGGTTCGATATACATATCTCATGACAGTTTATTAAAAATCTAAAAATTAAAAAATATAGAATTAACCAGTGAGTTTATCTAAGAATAAACAATAAAATTATGAAGCTCCTAGGGAAGAAAAACAAGCAGAAAAACAAAGGCTATTCCTCATGGCCTTTCACTGAGCAAAGGACACAAAACCAATTGATTGGACAAGTTTAAAGCTTCTGCTCTTCAAAACATAGAAAAATGGCAACCATAGGCCAAGATTATCAAACTGAATTTTCATTAAAAGTAAACATAATCCAGATGTTTATTGTTTACATGAGACAATCGAAATATAATGTCTTTACTGAAATAAAATGATGGAAAAAGATATATCAGTGTAATACCAATAAAAAAAAATGGTGATGCCTATATTAATTTAATATAAACTAGACTTTAAGACATAAAATAAGAAATTTATGATGATTTTTAATAGCATAATTTCAATTCATGAAGAAAATACAAAAATTACAATGTATATACCTAAAAATATCTTGTGTATATATATTAACATTTGTATGAAAAATATATAGGGGAATATTGACGGACCTTAAGGAGACATGCAGAGTCTCACTCTAGGCCAAAATCTTATGTGTGACCTTTCACCCTCAACCCTAGACAATTAGGAGGCATTGCCCGGGCAGGCCTCGTGGGGGAAGTGGCCAACCTTGGACTGGGTGCCCAGCTAGTGCTCCACAGTTGCCTGGAAAGAGTTACAGTCAACACTCGGCCATGCCCCAACCCCCCTCAGCCAGGCTCACATACATTTTATTCCCAGTCCAAGCCCGTTTCTTTGTGGGGCACGAGGGCCTCAGCTGGGACAGTCCCAGGAGCCTCCAGGGAGACCTCCTCATGGAGGGGCCTTGGCTGAGAGTTCTTCTGCACACCAACTTACTACTTCTCCACCCCTAGCCCTGTTTTCTCTCTCCAAGTCCAAGAAAAGTCAAAAGACTTTTGTTCGGGATCCTTGGTATCCTTCCCATACCACATGGAAGAATGAGACAGCGTTCTCACATGTATACAGGGAAAATAGGACTTGAGATAAACCCAATGCATGGCAATTTAGTAGAATGTACCCAAGGTTTTCAATCCATAATCAGTCAAAATCTAGAAATACCTGAAGAAAACAAGATTACATCAAACATGTAGGAAATATTCACTATATTGTTACTTATTTTAGAATAAAAATAATCAAATTAAGCAAAAAATAGCTAAAAATTATAATGTACCCATATAATAGAATATACATCTAATTTAGTCTATACTTTTGAAGTGTATCGTGATTTTTGGAAAATACTCAAATCAGAATGTTTAGTAAAAATTGGCTGTATTAGTCTAACTACAGTTTGGTTATATATAATATGATATTAACTGCTGCTCATAACAAAATAAGATGTTGTTTATGATCTTTCTGGGTTGTGGGAAAGGTCAACAGTCATGGCAGTTCTGCTCCTACAGCAATCATCCTCCCAGAGTGCTCAGACATCTGAAGAGGTTGTATATCAGGCAGGATAACATTCAGGGGAGGAAGCGAGTCAGATGGTACAAGTTGATGTAGTGTCTGATGTCTTCCATCTCCATAATCATTTAGGACTTTATAAATTTTAATAAACATGAGATTTCCCTGGTATATTTGAATTACTTTTATGGAAACATGAAGTTTCTGAGGTCTGTGACCTGCATGGTCCAGGGACAAATTAATACACAAGGAGACAGGGAAACAGGGAACCAGAGAGAAGTGTGGAGAAGAGGGTTTGAGGATTCACAGAGAGGCTCCGAGTTAATCCTGGATGTAAGGAAAGACCAAGATTGATCAGAGTTTTGATGGCCAGTGGGATCTGGATGATATTTGTATTATACAGATGTGTATATAGGCTAAAAGGAAATAAACCAATAATTTGACAGTGGCTTACTCCAATTGAGATTAGACTAAAATTATAATCAGAAAATTATTTATTTTGATTATTCATTTAATTGAAGTAATATGAAGAATAAGGCATATCCCGTAATGACTTTAAGATTAGGAAGTTTATATTAAATGCAACATGCTGGACAATATTAGGGGTAAAAAAGCCCATAGGTCAGAACATTATTCATTCTAAGCCATGCTCTTCATCATGGGTTAAATGTCTCTATTTTCAATTCAATTTCTTTCTAATTGAAGTGGCATAAAGATTGTAAACTTTCTCATTGAAATTGTAATGAAGAATTTCTAATCAAGCACTTTCACAATGTCAATTGCATTCTCAATATTAATAATATAAATGCCCTCATGATAAAACAATTGTTACTTTACAATTGATAGTCAGATTTCTAATAATCACTATGTATGAATAAATCATTGAAAAAATTGAGTTCATAGCAAAAAAACTTACTGTAATTTTCATGTTTATAAAAATGAATAAATGACAGCCACTAAATTAAAAAATATGATTGGTATTATGCACATTATAAAGTAAAAATATAGGCGCTATGCAATTACATACTATTTACACTGCCTCAGAGCAATGACTCAGAATTTCTTTTCCTTAGACTTTCAGTGATTTACTAGTAAATTTTATTTTATTTTTAATAGTTAATACACATAGTTAGAACCACAATTTCTGGTTTGTGTCTATCCAAATACTTTATAGCTTCCTGATGTTATGACAGAATTGTTGGTTGCTGCTTGTTATACCATTAAAGAAAATGCCCCAAGAGCTTTGTACACAGTCTTTTGTTTCTCTTCTTTTACAACCGGTTCAGGAATACAGATAGAAGGATGCCGTTTATGTTTTATCTCTTCTTTGTGTAAGTCCTTATAAGGCTTCATTGGCGAACCAACAAAAGACAAATTTTAAAGCTCATCTAGTTTAACATTACCATCTGTTTTATTTCTCTCTTCTATTTCCCCTCTCTAGTTAAATCTTTTTTTTAACAATTAGTTTCCACAAGCGTGACTTATGCAAACTCACACTGAAAAAAGTAAATCTCCAATTAGAATTCAATATGAGTACAACTTGCATGTGTTGTAGAATTTAGAATTCTAAAATTTAGTTTCAACAACAGAAGGTCTAAACAGAATCTCTCTCTTTCTCTCTCCCTCTCTGTCTCTCTCTCTGACTCTTCTCTGCCTGCCTGTGTCTGTGTCTGTCTGTCTGTCTCTCTCTCATACACATACACACACAGATGAATTTGAAGGCTCACATAGTTAGACTTTCCAGCGCTAGATTAAGTAAGTGTTTAACCAGAGGCTTAATTAAACCTATTTCTTCTAGTTCCCTCTAAAACACCAATAGTGGCCTTTTTGAATTTCCTAGAAGAACCCAGGTGTGCTCTTGCCTCAGGACCTTTGAATTGAATATTTTGACCCAAATGTCTGATTTGTGGAGTTCTCCATTCTGTTAGGCCTTTTCTCAAATGTTTACCTTCAGTGAGTCCTTCCCTAGCTGCCCAATCTAACATGTTGAAGTTTTCCAGGCCCATACATGTCACTTCCTTTTTCTGTGGTTCTTCTTAATAGCTGTCACCATCCAGCTTCCCAGATAACAATAGAGTTCTTCACGTCGCTCTTTTATTATCTGTCAGACTAGAGTAAACTGAACTATAAGCTCTGTGACGGTAGATCTCCTTGTTTCTTTGCATATGACTAATCTTCTTCCAGAAAAGGCAGCAAAATTTCAGCAAAGGCAAGTCAGGCCAACTGGAGTGGATAGGAACCTTGAAATGTGTCTTCTATGTAGGAAAAGCCCAGATTCCATAAACTAACAGGAGACCTTTCTCTTAATAATGCAGTAGTCAATGCCAGCCCAACATGGGGTTGGGAAAGAGATGCATTTGGTGAAAGGTGGGAAGAATTATGTGATAAATAAAACAACTCCCAATAACTTGTATGTAAAATATCTTAAAAGTCAACAAATCAAAGAAAGAGGCGTTAGATAAGCTAAGTATGATATGAACGCTCAAAATATTAGTTTTGAGCACATACAAAATATGACAAAATCTAAAATTCACACTATGATCTGCTACAAACTCCAAAACGACCAAAACAGCTGACATCATTTCCTATTGGCCCAAGAACCACATTCCAAGCTTCCGGCCAGATGAACACACCAATATTTTCACTCCTTATCAGTCCTCAGAGATACTCTCTTCAGGTTTAGGGACTGGATTGGTAGTTGTAATCATTTGTACCAAGACATCCAGACATCTGTGGAAAAGAGTAGTTAAGGTCAAAAACAAGAGATCACCAGAGGAACCAAGTGTGATTTTGCCCACTAGGGGATACTCGGCAACATCTAGGAACATTTTTGTTTGTCACAAATAGGGGTTGGGTCTTCTACTGATGTCTGGTGTAGAGGCCAGGTTTGCTGCTAAGCATTCTACAATGCACAAGAGAGTCCTCTGCAACAAAGAAATATCAGATCTAAAATATCTATTTTAAAGGAATATATATATATATATATATTCCTTTCCATTGTGGTTTATCATAGGGTATTGGATATAGTTCCCTGTGTTATACAGTAGGACCTTATTGTTTATCCATTCTATATATAATAGTTTGCATCCGCTAACCCCAAACCTCAATCCAACCCTCCCCCACCCCCTCCCCTTGGCAACCACAAGTCTGTTCTCTATATCTGAGTCTGTTTCTGTTTCATAGATAAGTTCATTTGTGTCATATTTTAGATTCCACATATAAGTGATATCATATGGTATTTTTCTTTTTCTGACTTACTTCACTTAGTATGATAATCTCGAGGTTAGACAGATTTCTCGATGGCTTCTGAGTGTCCTTCATTAGTTGTGTAATTATTCCTGCTCTTGTTCAGATTCTTGCCAGGGAAGTTGGCTCCTGCCTAAAATAGTTTTTGACAGAGAATAGCATCCTCACACTAGGTTTTAGTTATTAAGTACTTTTCATCAGTGTACGTTACTTCTTTATTCTAGTTCTTCAGTATATTTTAATCATTTGAATCACTGTCATTTTAAATAAGTAAGCAAAAACTATATACTTTGACTTGAAAGAAATTTTTCAAAGAACACAAGAAAATAATCTTTCCTAGGTTTCATGTTTAAGCAATTTTGAAATGGTTATATTGCCCTAAGGTTGTTAGTTACAAAAAGTGTTAGAAAGTTTTTGATGATTAGACTCACATAGTATTATCTGGGTAGTTTTGACTTTGCCTTCCAAGGCAGCAAGCAGTAATAAAGCAACAAAAGTTTCCAACTTAAAAGGATTAATAGAAATTAAAGTTACCACACAGCTTTTATTATTTGTCAAGAACTTTGTGTACAGGAAATTTACAGGTGTCTTAATAGTAGTTCTAGGACAAAAATAGAAATACTCAGGAATTAGTGTTTATGTCCATGTCACATCTCTGTGCAGTTGTAAATTAATTGGTTTACAATGAGTAGTAGTTTTTAATTCCACATGATTTTATTCATAATAATAATAATTAACACTAGCTATATAGTAGGAAGAAATTTAAGAAGGATTTAAGTAATGAATATATTCAAAAACTTCTCTCACACTTTTAAAATTTGACTTGATTTATTTCATACCCTTATCCATTTATAAGAGCAAGAATGGAGAAGTTATAAGCATATATTTTATCACTTCTCTTGTTTATTTTCAGCAGAATTTTTATATCAAGTGAAAAAGTAAATTAAAACACCTTTAGAAGAAGTGACAGCTTAATTCATCTAAATTAGTGGAATTTCTGTGAATGGTTGAAAAGCTCACATTTAAAAGAAACAAATGTAAATACTTTAAATGCCTCAGAGAAACTAAAGATGTCAATATGTCTTCATTAATTATGAAACAGAAAAACGAATAGAAAAAAATCATGCTTGAAGACATCTTTACAATTTAAAAGTCACCACTTAAAATTAAGGAGAAATCACTGGTGAAACTACTTTTTAAAGTGTAGTTGTTTACATGAATCTCATTCGTATCGTGTTTTGGACCTTTAGGATGGTTACTTTCCTCCCTAAATGCTCATGGTCAGGAGCTTGTGCCATAATATCTGTAAACAGGTGCATCAGAAGTATATGTTAAATAAACCGAAGGCATAATTTTCATAAACAGTTTCTGGGAATCCAGCATACGGTTGGCTGAATAATGGCACCCCAAATAAGCCCTTGTGTACTCCCAAGGACCGACAAATGTTATCTTATATGGAAAGAGAGACTTTGAAAATGTGATTGAGACAAGGATCTTGATATGAGGAGAGTATTCTAGATTATCCAGATGGGCCTGATTTAATCACAAAGATTCTTATAAGAGGGCTACAGAAGAAGTAAGGGACAGAGAAAGTGATGTGATGACAGACAGAAATTTGAGTGATTTTCTTTGAAGATGCAGGAAGAGTCCACAGGCCAAGGAATATAGGTGACCACTAGATGCTGAAAAAGTCATGGAAACAGAGTCTTCCCTTCTTGCTGAAACTCTACCTCTGTTCACTGGTGCCAAGTAGAAATGCAGAGACAGAGTTTTGGATGAAGTAGAAAACAGCAGTTTTATTGCTTTGCCAGGCAAAGGGGGCCACAGTGGGCTAATGCCCTCAAAACTCTGTACCCCACCCTGGAGGGGGTAGTGAGGAGTCTTACAGTGTTCAAGGAGCAGGGCGTGGTCAGCTCGTGGACATTCCTCTGATTGGTTGGTGGTGAGGTAATCAGGAGTCGGCATCATCAACCTTCTGGTTCCAATCAGTCTGGGGTCTACATGCTTGTGGGCAGCAGACAGTTAACTTCTTCCACCTGGTGGGTGTTTAGGTAACTGCAAAACAGCTCAAAGGACATGGCTCAGAATATTACCTATAGTCCTTGAGGAAGAACTAAAGGTCCTTGACTTTGTTTAATGGCTAAAATATTATTTTATCTTGCTTGACTGTTTTCCTTTCTTTCTGCGTTATCTCAATTCTCTGATTAAATTTATTCTTTGACTAAAGATTTTCTACAGACAAAAGACAGGTGGAGGACACGGGTTGGGGTCTATTCTGGGAAGGCCTCATAGGATCCTGCTCAGTTACACCCTCAGAGCCCTCCTAAACCTTGACTTGATCCCTGTAGGACAGATTTCAGATATCTGACCTCCAGAAATACAAAGGAGTAAATATTTTAAACTACTAAGGTTATAGTAATTTACTACAGCAGCAAAAAGAGAAAAATACACAGAGATTTCAAGAAAATTTATTTTTAAAACACAAATAAATATGCTAACTGAAAATGATTAGAGAAGGTCTCTGAGTCATAGTCACTCAAAGTTCAGGTTTATTAATTAGTGTCCACCAATGATGAAGAAGGATTGTTTTCTCAGAGTGCAGAGAGAGAAAGGGAGAGAGACAGATCCACATATACTTAAGCATATTTAAGTAGACTAAAATATATGAAGTCTTTTTCCTATCTCCTTTCCTCAGCTCTTCGTAATCTTTTCTGACCTAAATCTGTGATTGGGCAGAAAAGAGAGTAAGAATTGAAGACGGACGGATGACCACTATAGAAATATTGTTGGTAAAAATAGGTGTGACAGTATTTTGTTGGTTGTTGCCATTATATTTTGAATAGGTTTACTATGAGCAAATCTGGGTCAGTCTCTAATTATTCTTGCATCTGTTATGAGAACCAAGAAAGGAATTTACTTCACTGATTCTTTGTCAATAATCAAATTCCTCAGCCATGTAGTCACCTGAATCCTAACTCGTTTTATCTTTCTAGCTGCCCTTCACAAAGTTAGTATGTCTTTTGGCAAGCAGTTTGTCTCAACTCACAAATATTCCTCTGACAATATGCTGATGACTGGAACTCTTAAAATCAGGTGCAAATTTTAATTACATAATTGTACCCAAAAGGCGTGATATCACCTAGTTAAATTTTCATGCAAAGAAAATTAAAATTGCTCATTCCATTTGAACTGTGAATCAGGAAATATAAAACAAATTTCAGTTTTAAAAAATTAGGTGCCTCCCTTCTTACTCCACAGCATTCTAATAGGCCAATCATGTACTTTTAATACACGTTTTCTGTCTCTTCAGTAATGATGTTAAGAGCTCACTGGTGTCACCCAGGATGAATGAGCTAAACTTTAAATGACCCTAGTTGACCCAGAGGAGCACATTGTCCTTGAATTTCCTCATTAAAGCTCCTGATATAAAAAGTAGATAAAAGAACACCTGAAGGAAATGTAAAGTTACCTAGAATCACCCCCAAAGAGAAGGTTGCCATGTTGAATTTTGGGATTTTTAATTTGGTTCAACTTGGTCTCCTTCATGATGGCCAAGAGTTTAAAAATGTCTTAAACTCATGTCCAGCAGTGAAGTGAGCTATTTCAACTCATGCCGAATTATTGTAGTTTAACGTTTTATTCATTTTGTATTTCAGTATTATTAATCTAGCACATCTATAATTGTTTTCTACTTAATGATTAATCAAATACATAGATTGATTTTTAAATATTTCTCATGTAATAAAATTTTCTAATCATTTAAAAAATTATTTATAGACAAAATCATTTAACCAGGTTTCTAAGGGTAGAAGTTTTGCTTTTGAAAGATTGCCTCAATATGTCTGAAACAAAATAAGTAAAAACATTTAGTAGATTATGTTTTGAGTCAAAGTCTGAGGAAATCCTATGTTACTAGTTACTACCATAGCATTAATTAGCAGGAATACCCAACTGTTGCAGAGGTGTATGTAGACAAAATCAGTATTCATATATTATAAGAAATCATTTTAAAACTTGACTTATAAAGTAAATTTTAAAATTTAAGAGTTAGTTTGTGAAAACAAGTTTAACATTTAAGTTTCTGGTTGTAAAAATTGAAATCAGTAAGGTAAAGACTGAGTATTCATATATATTATTGGTCTTTTAGGGAAATATATTCAGTTAGATATACACTTTTACAGGTGGAAAAGATATTTGACACCAATACTACATTTACATATTTATGTAAATAGCAAAGTGCAACCACAGATGAGTTGAAATAATAAAACAAAATGCTGAAAAACTTGATTTTGTATTAAAGCAGATGAATGATTAAATATTAACTAAGTTTTCAACTAGTTAAGCAAGTAAAAAATGATATTGGAGTCACTCTCAGCTTGTTAAGTATGTACTCTCCCTGGGATGGCAATCTTATCAGAAATGTTTGACTTTGCCATGAAAAAGTGTCAGTTAGAAAACTGAAAATGCTGTGGAAACAAAGGATATATTTTTAAAGGAGTTGACAAGATTGTTCTTTCTGTGGAAGAGGTGAAATTTAACTACAGCTAAAGAAAAAGCATAGAGTAAATATGTTACCTTGAAAAAGAAAACTGAAGCTATTTAATAAAATAATTGTTTGATTTAATGTATACCACTATTGCAAGAAGTTTACACTGCAAAGTTTAATAAGGATGTTGGATTTCTACACTCATTTATTAGGTCACAAATAAGACAAATGAATGTTATCTAGCCTAAGGGGAAAAAAAAATGAAGATATCCACTGAAAAAGGGGAAAGAGTTTTAAGATTATTGTAAATGGTAGAGGTAATCATTTCTCCTCTCTCTTATACTATCAAATACATTTCTGAAATTGAATGATATTTGGCAGTCAAAGACATAAAATGTATGAGACACAACCACTGTGTTTAGTATCATGGCAAAGACATTTTTAGGCTGGCAGCTGGAAGTTGATTTAGATTGAAGACAGTCAGACCTATCTGATACTTTTTTGAGACTGATTGATTCACTGTTTGGATATTAAAGAATGATTCTATTCTCTGAAGATTTTCCATGCCTTTTCTAATTTTCTTCATTTAATTTAAAGCTATGGTAGGAGTTTAATAATGGACACAGTACTTAAGAGATTTAGTAACAAAAGTCTTTCAGAAAGATAAATACATTAGAGTACAGGATAGCCTTGGGCAATTGGGCAATATTACCCTTTATCCGTACTCATTTATAATACTGATATGGAATAATTTTAACAAAATGTATACATTTAAGAAGGGGAAGGAAATGTCTTCTACTAAGTAAACATTTGTAAAGTGAAATTTTATTATATATTTGCACATATGTTTATATTAAATTTATATTTATATACTTAATAAATATATATTTATGTAATTTATTTATATTATATGTACTTATATACTATTTATAAGTTAAATTTTTCTTCACTCCCAAACAGTAAAATATGTGTAAGCATACTTTTTTCATGGCTTTATTGACTTATAATTGACATATAACATTGTGCAGGTTTAACATGTACAGCATAATGACCTGATACACGTATATACAGGCATACCTCAGAGCTATTATGGGTTTGTTTCCAGACCACTGCCATAAAGCTGAATATTGCAATAAAGCAAGTCACACAAATTTTTGGTTTCTCAGTACATATAAAAGTTATTTTGACACTATACTGAAGTCAATTAATTGTGCAATAGTGTTATTTCTAAAAAACAGTGTATATACCTTAATTATAAAATACTTTATTGCTAAAAAAAACGGTAGCCATCATCTGACCCTTCAGCGAGATGTAATCTTTTTGCAATAGTAACATCAAAGATCACTGATCTGAGTTCACCATAACGAATATAATAATGATGAAAAAGTTAGAAATATTGTGAGAATTACCAAAATGTGACACAAAGATGTGAAGTATGTGAATGCTGTTGGAAAAATGGCGCTAATAAACTTGATCAATGCAGGGTTGCCACAAACCCTCAATTTGTGAAAAACATATATCTGTAAAAACATAGTAAAGTGAAATAAAACAAGGAATACCTGTATTGTGAAATAATTTCCATGATAAGGTTAGTTAATACATCCATCAACTCACATATTCACCATTCCTGGGTGGTAAGAACTTTGAAGATCAACTCACTTAGCAACTTTCAATACACAATAGAATATTGGTAACTATAGTCACCATAGAGTGCATTACATCATTACATCTCCAGAACATAGTCATCTTATAATTTGAAGTTTGTGCATCTTGACCACCTTCATCCATTTTCCTCTCTCCTCCCCACCAGGCAATCACCATTCACCTCTGTATCTCTGAGTAGCTTGTTGATATTTTTTCATTTATATTCCACATATAAGTGAGCTCATACAGTATTTATCATTCCCCATCTGATTTATTTGAGTTAGAAAAATGTCTTCAAATTTCACCATGTTGGTGCATATAGCAGAATTTCCTTCTTTTTAATGGTTGAATAATATATATGTATTGTTATATTAATATATATTATTATTAATATAAAATTATAAAAATAAAACTAATATAATAATTATATAATTAATCAATTAATATATTATTAATAAAAATATACATAAATTATCAATATTACACTATATATTGTATATCATACATCTTATATAATTATTTACACTATATTATATTTTAATATATTACATTATAAAATAATATATTATATTATAACAATGGCATATATCATAATACATATAATTATGTATAATTATATAATTATATATAATTATTTACATGTTATATATGATACATGATATATAATATGTAATTATATGATACATGATATTTAATATGTAATTATATAATACATCATATACATTACATATATTGTATTGTTTATATAATATTGTATTATATCATTAATAATAATTCATATGATATTTATAATATTTATCATATAATATGTTTTATATGGTAATTAATACAAAAATATAACATAGTATGATAACATATATTATAAAATATATGTATATGTGTATAATAAATTATTATATTTTTATGTGTATAATATATTACACATTATATAATATATATTGTATAATATATTATATATTATAATATTAATATAATATTATGTGATATATAATAACATCTATGATATGTATATGTGATATATATGGTATATATGATATATGTTATATAATAATATAATATGATATGTATTAATATAATTATATTAAGTATATAATAATATATTATGTAGAATTTTATATTATTTATAATTACATTACATATGTTTTATATATTGTTATATTATATTATATATTATACTATAATTATATATTATTATACATTACAGTTGTATATTATAATATAAAATAATATCAGATACATAATTACATAAGACATATACTATATCACATAAAAAATATAATATTATATTGAATAATACTCTTATATATGAATTATTAGCTATTAATTATTATTTAATTATGTATTATTTTTATTATTATTTAAGTAATTATTAATTTTATATAATTGTTTATATATCTTCTATTATATAATATATAATAAATCAATGATATATATAATTTATATAATTTATATAAATATAATTATATATAGTATATATTATATATAATTAGATTAATTATATAAAGTTATGTATAATTTTATATAGATTATTAAAATATATATAATTATATATAATAATTATTTCATAATTAAAATAATTAACATATACTATATGTTATTATATAATATATTATACATATAATAATTACATATTTTTATTATATAATAATATATGACATGCAATCATATTATACATATAATATTATGAGGTTATATATATTAAAATATAGATATTAAATGATAATATAAATAATATATATGCTGTATGATATTATATATAAAATCATACAATATTCATTATATATTATTTATTATTAATGTATAATATATACTATATATTATATATATTCTTTTTATGGTTGAATAATATATATGTATATATATTATTCCACATCATCTTTGTCCATTCATCCATCAATGGACACTTTGGTTGCTTCCATGTTTTCACTGTTGTGAATAATGCTGCAATGGGCATGGGTGTGTACATATCTCTTTGAGATAGTTATTTCGTTTCCTTTTTATATATACACAGAAATGAGTTGCATGATGGTATGGCAGTTCTATTTTTAAGTTTTTTAGGAAATTTTATTTTGTTTTCCATAGTTGCTGTACAAATTTACATTCCCACCAACAGTGTACAAGGGCTCCCTTTTCTTCACATCCTCACAGATGTGTAATCCTATTGTGGATTTGCATTTTCCTGGTGATTAGTGATGCTGAGAACATTTTCATGTACCTAATAGCTATTTGAATATCTTCTTTGTAAAAATGCCTATTCAGGTAACATATCTATTTTTTAAATTTGATTTGTTTTTTAGGTATTGTGTTGTATGAGTTCTTGATATATTTTAGATATTAGCCTCTTATCAAATACATGGTTTACAAACATTTTCTCCCATTCCAAAGGTTGTCTTTTCTTTTTGTTTAATGTTTCCTTTGCTGTGCAGAAACTTCTTCGTTTGATGTAGTCTCATTTGTTTATTTTTGCTTTTTTTACTGTTCACTTGGGATCATATATA
The DNA here is from genome assembly GCF_965194825.1 of Balaenoptera physalus. Taxonomy (NCBI): domain Eukaryota; kingdom Metazoa; phylum Chordata; class Mammalia; order Artiodactyla; family Balaenopteridae; genus Balaenoptera; species Balaenoptera physalus. The sequence goes on from NC_138888.1 coordinate 105,853,165, forward strand.
TGAAATCATTGCCAAGACCAATATCAAGCAGATTTTTACCTATATTTTCTTCTAGGAGTTTTTGTTTGCTTGTTTGTTGCTTTAAGCCATATTTAAATATTTAACTTATTTCAAGTTAAGTTTTATGAATGGTAAATATTGGGGTCCAATTTCATTCTTTTGCTTATAAATATCCAGTTTTCCCAGCATGATTTATTGAAGAGACTATCATTTCCCCCCGAATATTCTTGGATCCTTTTTCAATTCTTAGTTGACCATATATACATGGGTTTATTTCTGGGCTCTCAATTTTTTTCCGTTGGTCTATCTGTCTGTTTTTAAACCATTACCATACTGTTTTGAGTACTATACTTTTGTAGTATAGTTTGAAATTACAAACTGTTTTGCTTCCAGATTAATTCTTCTCTTAGAATTGCTTTGTCTGTTTGGGGTCTTTTGTTGTTGCACACAAATTTTAGGACTATTTTTCTATTTCTGGAAAAAATAAAAAAAAGAAGGCACTTGAAATCTTCATAGAGATTGCATTGACTCCATAGATGGCTTTGGGTAGTACTGGCATTTTAATAATGTTAATTCTCCAACCCATGAGCACAGGATATATTTCCACTTACGTGTGTCTTTTTAAATTTCTCTCATCAATGTCTCATAGTTTGCAGCATACAGGTATTGATCTCCTTGGTTAAACTTATTCCTAAGTATTTAATAACTTTTGATGCTATTGTAAATGGGATCTTGTTTATTAGTTATGATAATTTATTGTTAGTGTATAGAAACACAACAGATTTTTGTATGCTGATTTTGTGTCCTGCAACTTTATTAAATTTGGTTATTATTTCTAACGATATTTTGGTGGAGTCTTTAAGATTTTCCTTATATAACATGTCATATGCAGACAGATACAGTTTTACTTCTTCCTTTCCAATTTGGATGAATCTAATTTCTTTTTCTTTTGTAATTGCTCTGGCTAGAACTTCCAGTAGTATGTTGAATAAGAGTATTGGAAGTGGGAACCCTTGTCTTGCTTCTGATCTTAGAGAAAATCTTTCAACTTTTCACCATTGTGTTTGATGTAAGCTGTGTGCTCGTCATATATGACCTTTATTATGTTGAGGTACATTTCTTCTGTACACAATTTATTGGGAGTTTTTACCACAAATTAATGTTGAATTTGACAAATACATTTTTATGTATCTATTGAGATGGTCATGTGATTTTTATCTCTCATTCTGCTAATGTGGTATATTACATTTATTGATTGGCATACATTAAACTATCCTTATATCACAGGGATGAATCCCACTGGATCATGGTGTATGATCTTCTAATGTGTTTTTGAATTTGGTTTGCTAATACTGTGTTGATAATTTTTGCATCTATGTAGCATCCTTGTTTGGTTTTTGTATCAGAGTAATGCTGGACTCATAAAATGATGTTGAGAGTGTTCCCTTCTCTTCTATTTTTTGTGAGAGTTTGATAAGTATTGGTATTAGTTCTTCTTTTTGTTTGGTAGACTGTGAAACCATCTAGTTTGGGAAATTTCTTTTTGGGGAAGTTTTTGATTGCTAACTCAATCTCTTTACTCTTCATTTTTCTGTTCAGATTTTCTATTTATTCATGATTCATTCTTGGTCAATTTTACATTTCTAGGAATTTATCCATTTCTTCTGGGCTCTTCAATTTGTTCAATCTCCTATGATTTTTTTAAAATTTGCATCCAATTTATTTACAGTCATAGCGTCACCTTTTTCATTCATAATTTAATTTATTTGAGTCCTCTTTTTTTTTTTATTGGTTGGTCTACCTAAAATTTGTGAATTTTGTTTATCCTTTCAAAGAATGAAATCTTAGTTTTGTTAATCTTTTATATTGTTTCTTGATTCTCTATTTTATTTATATCTGCTGCAATCTTTATTATTTATTTTCTTCTGCTACTGTTGTTCTTATTTCACTCTATAGTTCCTTGAGGCATAAAGTTAGGCTGTTTATTTAATATCTTTCTTTTTCTTGACTTGTGTGTTTATTGCTATACACTTCTCAATTAAACCTGCTTAGACCTGCTTTTGCTGCATCCCATAAGTTTTGGTATCTTGTGTTTCTATTTTCATTTATTTCAGGATTTTAAAATTTTACCTTTTGATTTCTTCTTATGATCCATTGGTTGTTCATGAGTGTGTTGTTTAGCTTCCATATATTTGTGGAAAACAGCTTTTATACAGTTACTGATTCTAGTTTCATACTTTGATGGTCAAAAGATACTTTATATAATTTCATTCTTTTTTAATTTGGTGAAATTTGTTTTGCAGCCTAACATATGATCTATCATAGAAAATGTTTCATGTGCACTTTGAAGAGTGTTCCTGTTATCATATGGAATATTCTGTATATGTCTGGTAGATCCATTTGAAGTAAAATGTTGTTCAAATCTACAGCTTCCTTATTGATTTTTCTGTCTGGATCTATCCATTGTTGACAGTGGGTTGTTAAAGTCTCCAAGCATTATTGTGTTGCTATTTATTTCTCCTTTTAGTTCTTTTTATATTTGCTTTATATATTTACTGCAGTGTTGGGTGTATAAATGTTTATGAATGGTATATCTTCTTGATGGATTGACTCAGTATTTTACAATAACTGTCTTTGTCTCTTTTGACCAATTTTTGCTTAAAGTCTATTTTGTTTGATATAAGTGTAGCTACCCCTGCTTTCTTTTGGTTACTGTTTGCTTGCAATATTTTCCCCCATCTCTTCACTCTCACTGTGTGTATGTCCTAAAAGCTAAATTGAGCCTTTTGTAGGCAGCATATCATTGGATGTTTTTGAACTTTTTTCTGTGTGAATTCATCATTGCTTTTTCAAAATCACTAAATTTCTTTAAACTAGGTAGAATATGATATTTTACAAATAAATAAAATGTCAGTGATATTTTAGTACTAATTCAAGAAGAATGAGTGAGAAAAAAATGGTACTGCAAGGAGGGGTTGTGACAAAAACAATACAATTTCAGATTCATAACATTTTACACTTCAGATTTCTAGTGATTATATATCTTTAGTGTTAACTGATTGAGACTTGTACCAGTAACATTTCTATTGGAGAATAAAGAGGAGACAAAAAATAAAGTAAAATGATTTTAAACCAAATATATATGTTTATGTCCCGGCATTGTGAGAACTGAGGTGTATGATCTTTTAAAAAATCTCATAATTTTTGTCTTTTTATCTGAAGTTTAGAACAAAATATAAAAGGACTTTCTTTCTCAAGGCTGTTGAAAATTAACAAATGAATTAGACAATGCTTTTGAACTCATTTGAACAATGGTAACATATATATGGCAAAATGGTCTCTCTCTCTCTTTCTCTCTCTCACACATGCACACAAACACAGAGAGAGAGAGAGAGAGCGACAGCACTGAGGCAAAGGGAGAGAGATGTGGTATCCTTATTATTAGTATCTTCATTATGGAAAGAAAAAAAATTCTATATTTTTAACACAGTTCCTAAACCCTGGCATAAATGCTTACATAGAACCATCAGGGAATACAGATGTTGTAAGATAGGTATGAGCCATGATTTGGGGATACAATTTCTTTGAAAGAGAGAAGTTTAAGATGCTTGTACAGCACAGGAAGCAGAATATCTAAAAGAAATCATTATCTTGCCTAAGAAATATAGCAGTTAAAATAACTCAACATCCAGAGTTGTTTTTAAATCCTCTTCATACTATCAATCAAAAATTTTCCCTTTATATAAAACAAAAGCCTTAAGAAAGCATCATCAAATGCTTTCAGCACATGATATGTTAAATCAGTTAGTTAGTGTTATAAAAGTACTATGAATATGTATTTTTTGTCAATCAAGTAAAAGTCACAAAACTTTGGTATTGCAAAATATGCTCTTACTGATGTAATATATACTGACATGTGATATAAGAAATAGATTGCTTTCCTTTTTATGGACAATTTTCTTGATTCTCTTGCTTCTTTTTACTGTCATTGTGAAACTACTTCATCATTGTCTCAATTTCACTGCTTGCTTACCAAAATTATGCTTTCACAAGCTTATGAAAGTTCAAAGTTAATTCAAGTTTAGTTTTCTAATATGTGGCAGTTAACTAGTTCACTGTCAACAATAAGATATGTGTTCACTTTCAAATGAATGTTTGTATATCCCCACCACTGGAACCCTACTTAATTCCAAAAGAAATAGTACAAATGCTGAATTGTTTGCTGTTTTTAATTTTTATATATAAACTGGGCAGTTACCTGCAAGATAGACTAACACTGCTTTTCCATGTATATCTTATTAGCAATTTATAAACACCTATAGTTTACTGTAATAAATGTAATATTAAATTTTCTTACAGATATGTGAGCTATATACTTTATAAGATTATCACCAACTTAATACACTTATAGATATTTCATATTTGAAACAAACCTCAGCAAATGAGTTTAGCCTCACCTCTAGATAGAGAAAACTTTTGATAAGTGTGTTAGATAGGTTATGCTGTGGTAATCCCCTACAAACATTCATATTCATACACACACAAACACACACACTTCAGAGGCTTAGAACAACAGAATACCATTTTTCTCTCTCTCATGACATGTCAGCTGCAGCTCTGTTCTTCATCTGCCTTCATTTCAGGAATAATACTTTGAGTATATAATCAATTTAAGGCAGCCAACCATCCCAGTTTGCCTAGGACCGAGTGCCTTCACTGGACATAGGGATTACAATGTTAAAAAAATTAAGTCCCAGACAAACAAGTGAATTGTTCACCTTAAATCCACTTTGTCAATGCAAGTGAACCCCTTTTATTTCAGGGGAGTCATATTTCTATTTCATGGATAAAGGTTGAAACTTATGAATGTTGAAGAAGTAGATCTGGAATGTCTGGAAATAGATCTTCTAAACAAGCACAGATTTTCTAACAAATATTTGTTACTTAATCCATGAATTAAATGGGAAATATATAATAGTATTAAAAATAAGGTAAAGTATTAATTCCAACTATTTGTATTAATTTTTTAAAGTATTAATTCCAGCTATTAATTTGGGGAGGATTAAAACATCAAATAGCTAAATGATTATTTTCTTGTAAAACTTTGAATCCCCTTTGGTCCAAATAAAATTGATAGAGAAAAATTAGTATTACCATGGCATCTGGGGTCACTGTTGAACTTCAGGTTACTTAATGACAGAGAGGACTATTAATTCTATTGGAAATTAACATCAATATAAAAAAGAGGTCACTTTAGAGTAACTGAATTCACAAAGACGCTAATCTTGTCATACAAATGCTTCTGAGTTGTTAAATTGTCTGTCTATTTAAGTTTATGAGAATTAATAAAATAGTGTTTTAATGGGCAATAGGTATTACGTGAGTCATCAGGTCCATGTGAATTCAGAATGACTTATTTCCTCCATTAATGGCGTTTTCAAAATTCATACTCAAAAAGAAAAGAATCAATTTATTGGAAACCATCTTACTTGAACAAAGTAGCACTATGCAGAAAAATGTTTATGAATTCATGGTCAAATTGTTAAATAATTTTCCACAAAAATATCATATTATTAAAGTGTTAACACTTGTTTAACATCCTCCTCCATATGACAACTATTCCTTTGGAGTATCATCTGGAAATATGGTTTTTCCAATAAACTAAAATGAATCCACCAAAATGCAAATCCACCTCTTCTAACAAACAAGAAGACCTATACTATATTTTCATGTTTTATACTTTTACTTGGCTGCTAGAACACTCAGAGCTATTCAGAGTTTAGGTTTTAGTTTACTTGCCTAAAAGCCTCCACTCTTCAATCTCACTATTTTACTTTACTTCTGTTCTATTCACGTGTTTTCATTTATTTTCTTGTTGTTGCTGTGGAGTATGTGTGTTAGTATGAATTCTCACATGAACACACAAGTCATTGACTGAGGTCACCTTTAGAATAGACCTATATCATGATTCTTCCTAACCTTTACATATGGTCTAAGGAAATAAATTGCTAACACTCAGGTTGCTGCCAGACACAATTTTCTGTGTTGCAATAATCTATATATAGTAATAAAAGCTCCAATTTCCCATCCCAAATAAGTTCTTGTAAACCCAAACTTTGTTTAGAGACAGGAAACCTTCACAGTGCCCTTGTTAAGGATAGAAGGGTCTAAAGATGGATAAATTGTTCAGACTTTCCTTGAAAACTATCATGGGGAGCTTTGGTTTTTTTTATTCAGATAAATCCTGAGTCCTATTTTGTCTCCAAGTAACATTCAAACTAGCAGGATGAACACCATAGCAGCACTGTGAGCAAGGATCCATGTTATTCCTATGATTTTGCCTGGCATCTGTCATCATTAGCTGGCCCCTACTTTTTACTTGTCCACCTCCCCTAGAGTTATTACAGAAGATGTAAAGTCTTATTTCTAAATGGATCCATCATTCTTGAGTTTGCCAGACAGAAGTGAGGATTATACACATATATTTGGTGCAGCTGCCTCTGATGTTCTTAGTTTAAAACACGCACACACACATATACAAATAAAACAAAAAAAATCTAAGTGATGGCTTAGTTTAAGCTGAGTTTTTTGGTTTTTTGTTTGTTTTAAGTAAAGGGATGACTCTACTGGTTCTTAATACAAACCATATACTACTATGCTAAGTTTATTTTGTACAGTCATGAATTCAAATTTATTAGGCCTTCATATTTCTTATCACAATGAAGATCACAAATCCACTGGCAGTGAAGATTGGCTAATACCATTTGGAGAGTTTAAATTCTGTGTCTTAGTATAAAAATTATGGGTTAAAACTTTCAGTGATCTCAAGTCTTAGAAATTTATCATACAATGGTGTTCTCTTGGTAGCCACTCAATATAATGAAATGATAATTTTTTCAGATTGTTTCTAGTCTTTAGTGTTGATTTCAGTTAGGTATATGGTCTTGTACTAATTTATATAAAAATTCATATTTTAAGATTCATACTTTGTGTAGCCATTAGGAATTCTATTGTGAATCCAGGTAGAAGACCACCATGACCTGAAACATTTAGAACAAAGCTTGCTTAGTACAGTAATTTCATTAAAGGAAATGTTAGATGCTAGTGAGTCCTTGTGCCTCATGATGCAGCTGTGCTTCCTTCTGCCAAATTCAGGGGGGGATTTGCTCATTGGAAACTAGGAGAATTAGAAATGGCTTAAGATATGCCCTAAACAGAATATATGGCCATTGTCTGTCTCCAGGGCTTAAATTTATCTTATTGACTTATGTCATCCTAAGACCTCAGTAAAGTAGCATGTATTAAAACTTAATGATGGCTTGAATGTGACTTAAAATTGTTTAAATTTAATTAATTTCATTGTGGATATAACCAGATATGAATTCTGTCTTTGAAGATACTAGAGATTACTGCAGATAAATCATATTATTAGAAAATACGTCCTGATTATATTAAAATATTTTCAAATAATATATCTTTAAAAAACCAACAAACTTAAACAGTACCTTGGCATTTCATTGTGTTAATCCAAGTGAGCCACTGATGTTTTAGATGATGCATCTCATAATTTATACCATGATTATTTTTCATTTGTGAAAAAATTTATAACCCAGCAGACAGAACATAAGGAAACATTGTAGGTTAAGGAGTGAGTCAAAGCCAAAAGAATATCACATAGGCAGTATGAACATGAGGCAAGATGCTACAGAAAGAGAAGAGAAAGGAATAGAAGGAATAAGAAGAGTTATATATTATGTGTCTTCTATAGACTTTTTTAAAATTGGTGGTTTTAGAAATTAGCTGTGTGTTTGTATAAGCAAAAGTTTATATACCAAAACGTATTTCAGTTTTTAATCAATTTTATTACTTCCTTTTTTAGTATATATGCACTCCTGGGTGCACAACAAATTCATGTCGATTTGTGAAGAATGCTTGCTTAATTCATCTGTACGCCTGCTACTGTGGAGCCATCAGCCATGATATTTGTCAAGCTGAAGTTGCAAGTCCTCCTCAATTTAAATACGTGTGGCAAATGAAATTTACAGGTAATTCAATTAAAGTGTTGTTTTTTTTTTTTTTAATTTGCTTAAATCAGTTCAAAATTTACTAGGAAAGTATTCATTTTCCAATCACACAAAAGACTTTACATCTCAAAACACAAAATAAAATAAAAATGAATTTAATACTCTTATTCTCTAATGTGTTCCTTTAAAAGACATACATATGCTTATCATCTACTACATCCCAGGAATTCTGCTTGGTGCAAGATATATAATTGTGAAAAAAACTAGAATTATCCTCTACTCTCACAAATCCAACTATTTTTTGGAGGGACTTATTGGGCAAATATGATGATAAATATATAATTGTAAATTGAAGTAAAATTCTCCTACAGAAAGAAACATCCTCCTATGCAAACTTATAACCAAAGAACCTGTTTTTAAAAAAAAAAAGAAAAAAAAAATGGGCAATTGGGAGAGTAGGTTGGGAGGTCAGATAAAGTTTCTATGATAAAATGTAACAGAGATAGGGACTTCCTTGGTGGCACAGTGGTTAAGAATCTGCCTGCCAATGCAGGGGACACGGGTTCGAGCCCTGGTCCGGAAAGATCCCACATGCCGCAGAGCAACTAAGCCTGTGCACCACAACAACTGAAGCCTGTGTGCCCTAGAGCCTGTGCTCTGCAACAAGAGAAGCCACTGCTATGAGAAGCCCACACACCGCAAGGAAGAGTAGCCTGCGCGCAGCAACGAAGACCCGACGCAGACAAAAAAAAAAAAAAGTAACAGAGATAAATACAGTGAGGCCATGGTAGAGAAGTTGGAGAAGACAGCATTCTAGATTGAGGGAATTTTATTTAAAAAATAACGATGTTTCAAAATGTACAAATGTTCACAGTTATACAAGACAAATAAGTTTTGAAAATATGTACAATATAGGGCCTATGATTAGCAATAATATATTGTATATTTAAAATTGTTCTAAGAAGACAGATATTATGTTGAATAGTCTCACCACAAAAGGAAAAAAAAAAAGCCAAAAACAGAGCGGGTGGGAGGGAATATTTGGAGGTGATGGATAAATTGACAACATTGATTGCGTTTATGGCTTCACGGGTGTATACTTATTCTAAACACATCAGGTTGTACACATTAAATATCTCCAACTTTTTGTATGTCAATCAGACCCCAATAAAGCACATTAGAAAAAACAAACAAACAAACAAAAACGCTAAGAAGTGATGGTCCTTTGAAGTCCTGGATGAAACTCTGAGAACAAGAGTAAAAATAAGATTTGGGAAAGAAAGTAATGTCCAAACTAAAATGCGGGGTTAAAATCCTTGTAGAGTTTGACACATTAAAAAAAATTTAAAAATGATCAGGCGGAGAAATAGATTGGAGAGGGGAAAAATGTTAGAGTTGGTTGTAGTCATATTGTGAGGTTATGGAAAGTTCTGTTTATGAATTGTATACAAAGACCAAGTGATAGAGGTGTCAAGAGGAAGCCTAGTTTTCTGGCTTTAACTCTTGAAATAAAATAATTCCAACACATATTTGATTAAATATATTACTAATTGTTTTATACAATGGCAGTTCCTATTCAAAATCTATTTTGATGAGCATAATTTTCTGTTTGATTAATCTTTGAATGCTATTTGACTTAGCTGAAGCAAATTGATCCACATTCTTGAAATTGAACAGTACTTCAATTAATTATTTTAAAGAATATTTCCTCTGTCAATGATATTTTGACATTATAGTTTATCAACAATCAGCAAATTAGTAGATTTGACATATCTGTTCTCAACCAATGGCTAATTTTATTCAGTTGACAACAGCTGCACTTATAAGGGTACTATTACATTAAAACAGTCTTGAAGTAAACTAACAAATTAGCCTTTTAAACAGAAGACATGGTAATTTATTTCAACATGATCATAAGATGGTGTGCTGGAGAGTTAACAACCCTTAATGACGGAAATAGTTATTCATTAAGCAAATCACACTCAAGACCAGAAGTGATAGAAGAGAGCACTAACTTGTTGATTATATCATGTTAGTGCAGAAAGGAACTTCAGAGGCTCTGGTATGAATACCTACTATTTCACAAATTACACACTCAAACCAAACAAACAAGAACAACAACTGAGGCTAGAGAAGTTACCTGAAATATCCGGTCTCAGGACAATTTACGGATTGTGTTAGCTCAGTCATTTTTAAACCTTGGCCACATAGTGTAAGCACCCAAGGCACTTTTAAAACATACTACTGCTAGGCTTCCACTACAAAACAATCAAACTGGAATTTTGTAGTGAGGTGGACACAGATCTTTAAGGTTCCATTAATATACGTTTAATGTGCAGAGTGAGAGACATAGTCTTCTATTACCAGCCAAATCAGTTCATGGACTCCAGTGCCTGCATCATTTTTATATTTGATTTCCCTTTGTCTCAAAGTAGGAATAATGGAATATATACATTCACTTAATTTTAAACATTAAACTTATTTGAAAACTAAAAATGAGTAAAGGGAACATATTCACAACAATAGTGTTTTTAGGAAAAATAGGGAGAGTAATAGGAAATCAAATTGCTAGTGGATAAATCATCTCTGAGCAAATGTAGTTATTTTATGAATGACAGTGGTATAACATATATTTTCTAGGACATGAGGGGTAATATGAAGTCAAAATTGCTCATGGATAAATCAGCTCTGAGCAATTATCATCAAAGTAACAAAAGCATACTTAGTCATTATCCCTTCATGAATCTAGGTTCAGAAATTAATGAATATATCTAATTATCACAAAAATACGAATTATGTGACCTCCACATGTGAGAATTTAAATGACCTGGACTGTCCCAAGTGAAAGAAGCTAGTGTGATAAAGCTCAATAGTCAAAAAAATATTTAAGCAGAGCCACCTAAATTCTTTTTAATGTCAGTACAGGATTCAGCAGTGCAACTTTTCTCAGTAAAGTTTAAAAAAAAAATACAGAATATAGGATAGATTTAAGTATGTAAATAGAATTACACATTTTATGTAATTCCTATTTTTTCTTGTTGCTGTTAAGATCTTTCTTTTTTTCTCATAAAATATAATTGAAGAGGAACATTACAATCAAGCTGGTAAATTTGCATGGGATGCATTAATTTTACCAGCAGTAAAATTATTTTAATTAAGAGATTTTTCTACCAACTAAATGAAGTGTCTTACACACCCAATCAATTCTTGCCAATATGATTGCTCTACAAAGAAGGGAAGGTAATTAATTAGAAGAAGCCCCTTCAAGGACAATTGGTCTATGGTGCACAACTTGAGAAAGAGCTGACATGCACTGTTTCTTTTCAATGTCATCATCTATGTTCATTATATGTATTATTAGGTTTGAGAAAAGGACATACTGACAGAGTGGATAATGAGTTGTGAAATGAAATAAGATAATATGAATCATGGTTAAGAAAAGATGAAATCACAGCAAAAAAGGAGATAAGTTTGCTTTCAATGTCTTTATTTTTTTAAAGCTTATGATCATTTCTGTTTAGTTAACTACATTAAACATATACATTTAAAACATTTAATATGTACCAGTGAACTTTTAATTACGATCAATTCATTATTAGTTATTGTTGTAATTTTACAAAGATTACTGTGAGAATAGAAAATCCTGTATCTCTAAGGAAATCTTTATCAAAAGTATTTTTCTTACCATACTGCTCCACTTTCAAGTCTGCTTTTGTTAAATACCTACTATTGTTTCTATATCCATTGAGGATGTTAGGACCTTATTTCAAGATTAAAATAGCAAATCTGAGTTTTAAAAACCAAATGTGGTTTAATGATTTTTACTTATATTACATATAATAATGTTTTCAAAAGTTTTCAGTAACAGAATTGTGTTAATTGATTAATATGCTAAAAAGAAATAAATGACTTTCAAATACAGATAAGAGCTAGCTAAATGATACAATGAAATAAAAGATGTTATGTAAACAGCAGTTAAAATATTAAAATTCCTAGGACTAAAATTAGCAAAAGCATTAAAGTTCTAAGTTGAGAAAACTTTAAGTATTGCCACAGTATATTTACAAACACAATATCTGGAAATAAATTTCTAAAAATATACCATGTTGATGGAGAGGAGACCTAACATATTAAAAATTTCAAATCACCATATTATTTTATATATTTATTAAGATTTCAGTGAAATAAGAACAATGATTTTATATTCATTTTAAGTTCCACATAGAAAACTAAATAGACAAAGCCAGGTGTACTCTAAAAAAAACACATGGTGCAGGTTGGTGGGGTAGAGACTTAGCTCTGCCAGATATTAAAGCATATTATAGAGCTTCAATAATGAAAAGCATGGTATTGTTGCACTGATAGTCAAAATATATGCAAAATACAAAGTCCAAAAATAAATCCAAATGTGCAGAGAATTTAACATATAATAGAATTTGCCATCTCAATCTTTAGGATAAATAGGGACTATTCAATATTTGATGCTGAACAACAGAATCGTCATCTGGAAAAAAGTCTGATTTGTGTCTTACTACATACTCTGGGTTAAATTCATATCAATAAAAATTTTATATATAAAAATTGAGATGGTAAAAACATCAGAAAATTGTTGGAGAATTACTTTATAAACTTGGATGAGAGAGGTCTTTATAGTTACCAACAAAATGTAGAAGCCACAAAGAAAAGACTGGTAATTTGACTGCATGAAAAGCAAAAATATCTACCTGTGAAGACTTCATAGAAGCAAACGACAAAAGAAAATTGTACATGAGGCATAGAAAGTATTGCTAAATATTTGAGAAAATGCTTAGCTTTACTTATTATGAGAGCAAAGCACATTTTTAAAAGCATCATAAATATATAATTTTTCTCCTATAAGACTGGCAAAACTTTGAGAGTTTGACAACTTGCTGATTTTATCTATTGATGGTGAAATGGAAAATCACTATAATATCTGAGCAGAGCAATTTTGTAATATTTATCAATACTATAAATGTATATACTTCTTGACCTAGCTTTCCCACCACATGTGTCTCATCCACATGATGAGTAATATAGGTGCAAGATTATACATGGCATCATTGGCTCTTTGTTCAAAAGAGTAAACACAGATGTAGAAAGGACTGTGGAATACTCCCAGTACTGATTTGACAATCTATGAGATGTATGATAAAGGGAAAAGAAAGGAAGGCATGCAATAATGTAGAATTGTATATGTAATAGGCTACCTTTTGATTCTTTATATTCTACTTGGGATCCTCTCTCTTGAAGCCTTTTTTTATGTTCTTTGTCTCGGTGTACTGAAATTTCACTATATTGAAACTTTTGAGGATTATATTCTTCTTAAAAAAATGAAATATCATTGAAATGTTATATTTGTTTCAGGTGTACAACATAATGGTTCTATATTTGTATATATTGTGAAATGATCACCACAGAAAGTTTAGTTAACATTCATCACGACACAGTTACATTTTTTTCTTGTGATGAGATATTTTAAGATTTACTCTCTTAACAATTTTCAAATGTACAATACAGTACCATAGATTATAGTAACCATGTACATTACATCCACAGGACTTACTTATTTTACAGCTGGAAATTTGTACCTTTTGACCACTATGCCCCATTTCACCCATCCTCCACCCCCCATTTCTGGCAATCACCAATCTGGTTTCATTTTTTTTTTTTTTTTTTAGATTTTTTTCTTTTAGATTCCACATATAAGTGAGATTATACTGTATTTGTCTTTCTCTGTCTGACCTATTTTACTTAGCATAATGCCCTTGAGGTCCATTCATGTTGTTGCAAATGGCAAGATTCCATTTTTTTTATGGCTGAACAATATTTTTATATATTTATATATATATATATATATATATTTACATAATTCCGTTTTATTTATATATATGTATACATTATCCATTCATCCCCTGATGGACACTCAGGTAGCTTCCATGTCTTGGCTGTTGTAAATAATGCTGCAGTGAACATGGGGTGCAGATATCTTTCTGAGTTAGTGTTTTTGTTTCCTTTGAATAAAAACCCAGAAGTAGAATTGCTAGATCATATGGTAATTCTATTTTTTATTTTCTTTGAGGAAACTCCATACTGTTTTTCATAGTGGCTGCACTAATTTACATTCCCATGATTGTATTCTTGTTCATATCTTGTTCATATCTCTTGATAAACCCTCTTACTTGGAAGCACATCTTTCAATTTTTAGGTAGTCTCTGTATTATGTCACTAAGAATTTTTTTTCTATTTTATTTTTCTGTACCCCTAAGTCCAAAATTTTGATATTGCATCTCTTAAGTTGATTCTTTCATTTTCTCATAATCTCTTATTTATTTTCCATTATTTTATTTTGTTTATTTTCTACTCTATTCCCATTTAGATATCTCAAAACTAGTGTTGAATTTTTGTTTTATTATATTTGTAATTGTCTAGAGAATTTTCAGTCGTCTAAATTGTACATTTTCATGATATTCTGTTGTTTTATATAAATAAAATAATTTTCTTATGTCTATAAGACTATTAGAGCTTTGATTTGTTTTAATTTTCTTCTGGTCCTTTCAGTACCTCAATTTTCTGTAAGTTGAAGGATGTTTTGTTCTTTCTCACTTGGAGTCTTTCTGCCAACTTCAGGTGACTCTATTTAGAGGCGAAGACTTAAAAATATTCCCTTTCTCCAAATAATAAACCTTGAAAATTATTTATTTGTGGGCCTGGGGGAGGTGAGTGAAGAGTCAGTATAATATCCGAATTTGTGATTTGGTAGAGAAGCTGTGTTACTAATCTCGCTGTTTCCAGAACCCACCTCAGTACCACATTCTCAGATGTCTTTAAGTTCTGAGCATCTCAAGATTGTCTAGGTAAATGACTTTGTTTTTCATAAACATGCCTTCTAATTAGACTTTTATGTTTTTTCTGTTCCCATTCTGCTAATTTAGTCCCCATGCCTCCACCATCTTTTCAGCTTCTCAAAATTTGTTTTCTCCCCTCTAGCTCTCTTACTGCATTAAAGTTTTGTTTTATTTTATTAATTAATTAATTTGTTTTGTTACCTCCTTTTAGAAGTCTGGGGAGGAGGAGGCAAAAATATCTCAGTTAACTCCAAATGTTTAATCAGATATATCATTATGGAAAGCTTTGTAAATTGGACAATTTACATGAAATAGATGCAGTCCTAGAAAAATACTAGTTGGTAAACTGATTCAATAATAAGTATAAAATCTGAGTAATCCTACAAGCTCTAAAGTAATTGAATAAAATAGTTTTTAAAAAATCTTTTCACAATGAGGAATACTCAAAAAATAGGGTCTTATATCCAAGTTCTCCCAAATATTGAATAAACAGTTAAATGTAATACTATTTCCTTCAGAAAATAAAGGAATTCATTGTACCAGGCTGACATAACCATATTATAGTTATTTTCTCTCAGCACGCTGAAGATATGATTTTTATTGACATCATTAATTTACTTCTCTTTCTTGTTCCTGATCTGCTGATAATCCTATCCATTGATTATTTTATTACTAATATAGTAATAATATTTTTTAATCTTAAGAATACAAGCAGTCAAGTTACACTGGTAAGGCTGAAAATAGTTTGAAACATTCTGCATGGTTTCTTCCTTTTTTCCCAGAGTGATAGGTGAGATTTCTAAATGAGGTCTGCACACAGCAGGGAGATTTCAGCTTGTGAACCCTCTCTATTTATAATTCAGCTGTACTTTGCATAATTTAGATGATATTTTGCAAGAAGTCATGTCTCACGAATCGTAGGTTTGTAAATTACAAACAATTCTAAAATAGAGATATCAGCTAGAGGGTTTTGTGGATAAATACTATCTCCCTAAGAAATATTATAGTCTCCTTTATAGGAGGTTTAGTTATATGCACAAGGAGATTGTTTCAGGCCCCCCATGTTCTTTCATTACCTGGAAATGTTACATCCACTAACGAAAGATAAGAAGTGCTCAGCTCGACTAAATTAACTCCTTTCTCCCCACAACTCTAATATTTCCATTTGGGTTTTTGCTTTTTTTCACAGTTTCCAAATCTCTCATTCCATAATTCCCTATCTGTTTACCAGTTATATTCGTCTTTTCCTATAGATACTTCAACACATTTACCACAGATATTGTACAGTCTTCGTATAATTCTAAGCCTGGGTTATCTGTGTGTGTGCTTTTATATGTCACATTATTTTGCTTTTTAGCAATTTCATTCTCTATTGTGTCACATATATTATATTTAACATCAGAGCATGAAGTAGCTGCATTATATGTGTATATGTATAAATGTGTTTATGTATGTCTATACCTACGTATACACACACACACACACACACACTCACATTCCCTGACTTTCTTCCTTCTTGTCAGGAACCTAGGATGAGATACTGACCATTTTTCTATTATAAATATTTTAAGGAATTTTTCCAAATTTCTTTTGAAATGGTTCCCTATACAACTACAATAGATAAAGAGCAAACACTTTTTGTGTAAAATGTATTGTTTATCATTATTACATTATTTTTATAAATATTAATTGGAAATTTATTTGGCATTTGATTGTTTTTTAAAATGTATGGCCTGAAAACTGTGTCTAATTCTGTTGCTGTATTTCTTAGTCCATTGTTTAAATGAGAGGGTTGGGCCTTATTCTGCTTTAGGTCTCTTTCAAATCTAATATTCTACAAACGTAGAAACTTATTTTGTGTAGGTGTTGTCAAATTGCATTTATCAAGTAATGTGACAACTGCTTTTAATAATTCAATGTGAATTCAAGTGTGTGAAAGGTTATTTAATGTTTCATCTCTTTGTTTATAAGGATCTGAAGGTGAAAATCGTGAAGTGGTTACTGGTGGCTACTTCTTTCTCGCTTGCAGCTGTACGGAAGGTGCTGTCAGTCTGAACCGATCCGAAGACTTTGGTCATGTGTATTGGTTCCTACGTGAAGGAACAAGGAAGGTGAGGTACATTTCTGTAGTAGCTTCTTATTGCCTCTTTAACTCATAATTGTCTGATATAATTTGAAAAATGCTAGAAATGTGAAGATTGCAAATTCAATGTTCGAGATGTCCATAGCTTAAATATAACTTCATAAACAAATTCTCAACAATGTACTTGGAAATCTTTTTACTTCTTATATTTATAATATAGAGAGGTAGTAAAGAGTTTTAAGAATCACTTTATTCCTAGTCTTCTGTCTTCTATTTATGTTATAACTTACAGACTGCTTTAAAGCCAGTCAGACACAGATGTGATAATGCCACTTTTTTGTTTAAAGATCATAAAGAACTACCTTTGTCTTTGGAATGTAGTTAAATCTCTGGAAGATTTCTAGTCTCTGGTCAGTCTTACCACTAACAACTGTGGGACCTAAGGCAAAGATACAAAGAATGGCCCTCTTTTTCCCCATCTTACCTCTACTGTGTACAAAATAGATATTTCCAAAGAACACAACAAGAAACAAAAAATTTAGAATTTTAATTTTAAGTAGATAAGGAACTTCTTGTCAAAATGATTAAGGAGTTTTCCAAAAAGTTTAGAGAGTTAACCTAATATTTGTAACCTCTCTTGTCTGGACACAATCTAATTTGGTCATTTTATAGAAACAAAAACCAAATTTTAATTTTGTTTGGTGTATCATTCATACAAAATTTTCAGTAAAGATTTGTAAGCTCTTTTCATTATGCATAAATACATTAATATTGAGCCAACTTTATAAAAAATAATGCAAATCTTTTTGTACATAAAATACAACCATCTAGAAAGGCATTACAAATACAGACAAACAGACTTCAAATTCTTCAGAACTTTTAATTTCATGTATTCTCTCAAATATATCTTTCATTATGTTTTTAAAATTCATGAACATATGTATTAAGCTTAATATACTTTTTCACATATGTATTTAGCTAAGTACAGATACACAACTATGCACTTAGATGATTTAAGTTTTTATCTTTAAGAAACATTTGACTTTATCAGCATATTAAAAAACAATATATATTATATTAATTTAAATAATTAAGTGTTTTAGGAAACAAGCAAATCACATATTCTTATAAACATATTTCTATTTCTCTGTATTCTTTTAAAATAATTACCAACTTTAAATAAAGTAATTAACATTTGCTTTTTTAGACTTAATAGAAAACACAGAGAGAGCAATCCAATAATTTTTAGCTATTTTATTTTTTCATGAGAACACATTTTATATCACTTTATCAACTTTTTTGTTAGACAAAATAAACATAAATATACCTATATAAACATAAATATACATCACTTAATGACATGTGCACATTTAATTCCATTCTATAAGAAACACGGTAATTTAAAACTATATTTAGAGATCAATATTTGTTTATTTTTCTTACTTAAAAATTATTAAGGTATCCAAAGATAATTTATTAATTCAATTTAGTATCAGTGTAAGGTCTTCCAAAGATTTGGAAATTGCAATTTACAATATCGTGTTAAGTTCTTATAATTTGCAGTATCATCAATAAAACACTCCAGTACATCAGTGTAGTAGAGTCAGTGAAAATGAATTAGATTTAACAGTTTAAATTATATTCATTATTAAAATTTCAAAAAATAAATACAATTTCAATTATGTCAAATTCATATTTTTATAATTATAAACAATCTGAGGAAACAATAATAGAACACTTTTTTAAAAGTTAAATTAAATTGTTCTAATTTGCCTGAGTCTTTTAGTTATTGGGAAATTACATAAAATTTTTTTTTAATATAAATAAACCTCTGTGTACACATATTAAAAAAAATCAAGACTTCTGAGTTCATGTCAGAACTCTAAGGGCCTAGTGCTCTTTTCATCTAAAAGACTAATTAAATTACCTGCACACACAGGTACACTTTTTCTGCTTTGTTAAATTTTTGGCAAAGGGAAAACACAAATATAACACAGTTAAACATTTTCTTCTCCTTGTATTTTTGACTGTGTGAACAATAGTCCTAGAATGTACATATAATTATAGAAAATTATTTATGATCAATTAATTTAAATTTTTCCTAAGAAAAAAAAGGAAGAAACATCAAAAAAGAAGAAGTGAAGGAAAGCTAGCTTCAGACAGTTATACAATCATGATGGTTAAAAGTTAACTATCTTCAGTACTTCCATGGTGGTCCAGTGATAAAAAATCTACCTTCCAATGCAGGGGGCCTGGGTTCAATCCCTGGTCAGGGAACTAAAATCCCACATTCCGTGGGGCAAATAATCCCACACACCACAACTACTGAGCTCGCGCACCTCAACAAGAGAGCCCATGTGCCGCAAACTACAGAGCCCATGCGCCCTGGAACCCACATGCCACAACTAGAGAGAAGTCCACACGCCGCAATGAAGAGCCCACACCACAAGTAAAGCTCCTGCATGCCTCAACGAAGATCCTGCATGCTGAAACTAAGACCTGACACATTCTTGTGCATTAAACAGTAATCTCTCTATTAGACATGGTAGACACAGCTCCCGAGACATGTTCTCTTTTGTTCTAATGCATCTGTCAAGTGAACAATCTTGTTCATGTCAAAATTCCCCCAGAGTGGCCACTGCAATTGCAGGCTGTCCTTGAGAAATTATAACAATTAGAGAGATGCCCATGACTTACAACAGGAAGGGGGGATTGTTTGTGTTAAGGCCAGAGACACCAGGAGGATCGCAGAAAACATATCAGGCATCTGTGCAGTGTCACATCTCCAGAACCTGCCAGAGAAGCTGGTCCCAGCTCAGGGCCAACAAAAGTGTTCACAAGACTTTGAAAAGGTGTCTCAAGGAATATTCTGTTCATGGAATGCAGACTGATGTGACCATCTGAAATCATCACTCATTTACATCATCTGGATGATGATGTTACAGGACCTAAACATACTCTTACAGATTCCCCAGAGGAAGTGATGTTGACAGAGAGAGATTTCATCTCTTTAGATCCAATTGGAATACATAATCAAAAAATTCCTAAAATGTACCTGTATGTACCTATGTTACTGTCGTAGTAGGAGAGAAGAAAATCCAGTGGTCTCAGAGCAGGGTACCGTTTGCAGTCTAGGGTCCTGAGCTTTGATAATGAGGCTATTTTAATTGGATCCTTGCAGAATGTTGTGTTTGTTCACTGTTGACCCTCCAAAAGACCACCAAACAATTCTGTTAAGGGCACAATTAGCAAACACAGAAGGCCTAGCCTATTCACAGAGCAAAACACTTGCAAACTCAGGAATAACTCAGTGTACACCACAAATCTCGTTGGTCAGTCTCTTATCTAATTTTCTCCAGTACTGTTCCACTAGCTCATGCCAGTACTTAAAAACACACATGTGTATTGTCTCAGCAGAGTTGAGTTCCATCTCTCTCCTATTGCAATGGTCATGAATAAAGTCTTTCTTGTCTGTTTAACTTTGTCCAGTGCAATTTTTACTTGATTAAAATTTTTCTAAGAATCCAGGTTTCTGCATATCATGATAAAGAAAAGTCACTCAGTCCTAACCCTGAACTCTCTTTGCATATCTATTTAGTTAACAAGGGCCAAAAAATGGTAAAGTATGTGTCACATATTAAGCCTTAGAGTTTCTCCCCATTAGATCCCTTTGCTGAGTGACTTTACTAATATAATGCGGAAATGACAAAATAATTTATAGAAACATACAAGATATTCCATAAAATGATAGCAAATTTAAATAAAGTTGTTTACTTGCATATGCAAAACATTTTTCAAAAGTATGTTGTAAATATTATACATGTAGCTTCTATCCAGCAGAAGTTAATTTTTTGTAGTAATATTCTGTAATATATATGCATCAGTAGTAATGAATTTCCAGAAAAAGAAATTCTGGAAGTTTTGTTTTCCCTCTATTCTCCTTGTAAAGGAAAGATCATCCACAGCATAGATTTAAAATTTTATTACATTTCTGCCTCAAATAAACATTTTTAATATTAAGAATAAAATAAAATATCATTCCATTTTTGTGTATTTTTTAATGATGGCATTGTGTACAATGGCACAAGTTAATAATTCACTATAATATAATTATTAGTTACAAATATCATAATATAATTATAATTGCTAATGTAACTTTTATTATATGTAGTATTATGTATAACCACTGAGTTTTCCAGGGTAATTTATATTTGTAGTTATAGGTTTTACTCTAATCATAGGCATACCTGAGTAGATCTCAACCTTTTTTTTGCTCAAAATGCTCATTGAAAATCTGATGAAAGCTGGAAACAGTTCCCTTACGATAGCTTATGCACACACAAGCACACTGTTTTTCATAAAATTTCAGAGGGTTAATGGACTCCTTTTAAGTAGATTCCTTGATTTTCTATATTGAAAAACCAAAAAATCTTTCCCCTAGATGTTCAAGGTTGATTCAACTCGGTAAGTATTCACTGATATAATTTACTGTCTTATAAGTTTTTCTGAGAGATCTCTTCTTATCTCTAAATTTAATTATAGAAAACTAAAACTCTAGTAGAAGACTAGACTATGAATAGATAAGAAACTCCGCTGAAATATCAAGTTGAATATTTGTTAGTGTCAGCAACTACTTAATGGTTTTTAGATACAGTAAATAATTGCAGTAAAGAGTTCACCACCATCAGCATATGATGAAAGCATTTAACAAAGCTTTAAATGCAATTTAGGTGTTCATATCACAATTTTTAGACAAAAGATAGTGTGGTTTTTGGTACATAGTTTAAGGAAAACCCATTAGACACGTTTTCATTTGGTTCTTTCAGTTTTTCTTAAATCCTAGTAATAAATTATTTTGAAAATAAACCAAAAAGGAAGGTATATAATTATAGGAAATACTAGTTTGCCATAGTCTGAATACTGCACTATTATTCTTTGTTGTTAAAACATTGTTTTGTCATGATTTTTTTGTGTATTAGTGACCTAGATTTCTAATAACTAAAAATACAATGATTCTTTAGTGTATGACATTTTTCTCTCCAGCATAAAATAGCAAATTATGCAGTTTTTTGTGTTTTTCAGTAGAAATCAAAAATTAAGCATACATGAAGCCTCACAGATTCTAAGCTCTGAGTGTGATTAGCTGGTAATATCTAATTTTTTTCCTTGTGTTTACTGAATCATCCCAGACTATATTGAAAACATGCAAACAAACAAACAAAATCTCTGTATTTACCCAGTACCTGGGAAGCATTGCTCTTTTCCACAGTTTTCATGGGCCAAATGAATCGATCTGTATACTCTTGACCAGACCAGGAAACAAGAAAAACAATCAAACAGGAAAGATGGGGCAGCTGCTACAGGTGGGGCAGTGAGTGTCAGAGCTGCGGTAACAGACACAGGGTTAGAGTCTGAGTGACAGGAAGCAGATAACCACACAAAGTGGCTCTTTCCTGAGGGGCCACACTGACAGTGCAGCCTGGGTCTCATCTACTTATTTGAAAACCCATATAATTTCCTCTCTACAAGCAGACTGCACATACAGTTTAACAGGACTGTGCATGCTAAAGTACAATAATACTAATACCTCACAAATTATAAAAACTTATACCAAGAAATCAAGAAGACATATTGTGTATATGTGTACAGAACACAAGCCGAATTAGATTTTAGAATAAGACTAATTAAATTATATTGCTTTTAGAATTAAAGCAAATCAACTAAGAGGACTTCCAAGGTAAATGGGATAATTGAAGGAGATAATGGAAAATTTAAATATAAATCCAAATTTTCCAATACAATCTCTACAAGACAGTACAGACAAACAAGGAGAAAAAACACAACCATTAATTACAGGTGTTTATGTATATGTTATTTATGAGCGATTGAAGTTTTAGTGCGTTGTATGTGCTAGTTGTGTTGAAAGTGAAGAATTTACGTATTGTATTTTTATATAGTATATTAGAAGAATTGGCAAAATTTGAATAAAGTTTGCTGGTTACAAAATATAGTATTAAAATCAAAGTTAATTTCTTAACTTTGATAATATTACTGAAGTAATGAAAGAGTATATCCTTGTTTTTATAAGAATACACATTAAAGTAATTGAGGATAAAATGCAACACAATCACAAATTTCAGAAAATAACATTAATAATATGAATATATATGTATGTACAGATGTACATAAACATATATTACATATATACATACATACATATAATGTACACATAGATATATATGGAGAGAGAGAATAATAAAATAGTGTCATTAAATGCTAATATCTGGTGTTTTATATGTAAGAGCTTATTTAACTTTGTAAGCCAATTATAACTATTTTCCTTTAATTTAAGAAACTTTACAGCAAATATACTCTGTATGTAGGAATGATTAGGCACTCAGTGAGGGATAAGGATTTTCTGAAGTACAAACACATAGAGAAAACATGTAAATTCAATTATAATACTTTAGTCAATGATTAAGAGTAAATAGCATTTGAAAAAAAAACTCATCTGTCCACGTCAAAGACCTGTTCTCCTTCCTAGTGGATTTAGAATTCTTAATTGACTTGAGCTCCAAATAGAAAAATGGAAAAACAGATTCTCATCTAACGCTTACCCAACAGAGACTAGATCTCTATAAATAATTAATTTGTCATTAAAGGATCACACTGCAAAACCAAATCCCTAATTGTGTTGCTACTGATGGGAAATAAGTTAATGGAGTTAAAAAAAAAAACAAAAACAAAACCATAAAGAAAACATGGAAATATTCAGAGGAAAATTTTTTAAAGTTATCAAAGTTCTATTGTGTTTTGAATTCTCTTCTGAGAGCTAGGAAAAGATATGCCTGAGTTTAAGCTTTCCATAAGACGTGCACTTCTCTGATGACAAAGTTTGACTAATTCTTTCAGGTAAATCTATTGGGCATATCTGTGTAAGATCTCTAAAAATAGTTAAATCTCAATATAATGCTATTTCCACTATAACAGTTAACATTTTAGCAATGTGAATAAAAATTTGACTTAAACAAAAGCTTAAAAAAATTCAACAATTTTATAGTGGATATTGATCTTTTTAACTTATTACACTTTATGTATTACTGTTATAATTTGAGAATGAAATGAATTTGACCGTTGAGAACAATTTTAATATAAATCAAAAGAGAATTTGTTTCATCCTTGCTAAAAGAACACATGAATTTAATACATAGGGAAAATAAGAAATTCAAACAGAAATAATTGTAATATTTTAGTATATAATGGACATTTACAAAATTCTTATTTTTTATCTTTTATAGATATGTGCAAATGGATGTAGTTGGTTCATTAAAGAAGATGATAAGGGATATTGGTGCCTATGTACTTCCACATGGTTTTGCAAAATGTGTCTGGAAAACGCAACTGACTATGAAGAAAGTAGGTGTCAACAAGAAGCTATTTATGAAGAGGAAATTAATATATCCAGGTATTTTATTCATCATTTCAACAAAAAATATCACCTGTTTATCAAAATAGTATAATTGTACTGATAAGCCATGATTGAAATATTTAATAATATTTAATAATATTTATTTTTGTTTAAAATGGCATTCATGCATCAAACATATACATATATAGTTATTATATATTATGTTATGTCTATTATATATTATAAATAACAATAGAACAAAAATGAGGCTGATAAAGAATAGGCTTATATAGAAATAATTTTATCACATTAAAATTAAGTTAGTATCTGTGGGAGATTAAATCTGTGACAGATTCTGATATGTTAAGATGTATACGGTAATCTGCAGAGCAACTATTAAGAAAATAACTAAAACAGTACAGTAAAATAGCATTACAGGTATTACAATTTTGCCCTCAAAAATATTTTCTTAATACAAAAGGAAGTGGTATCAGAAGAATAGAGGTTTAAAAAAAGACGCAAAATGTCTGCAAAACAAAAGGAAATGGCAGACATAATTCCAACTATATCAATAATAACATTAGAATCAAGTGGATTAAAAATCCAATAAAAAGGAGAGATTTTTCAGGCAAGATAATTTCTAGATATATACAAGTGTCTATAGGAGCCATACTCTACATTTAAATGTACAAACAGATTGAAAGTAAAATGTTGAGAAATGATATATTTTTCAAACAACAACCATAGAAAGCTGGAATTTCTATATTAATATCAAAACAATAGACTCTAAAAGAAAAGAAGTTCACTGGAGAAAAGGAACAATATTTTATAATGATAAAAGAGTCAATCCATCAGAATATGTAGCAATTATAAACATATGCACCTAACAACAGAGACCCAAAATGCATGAAATAAAAACTGACTGAATTGAAGGGAGAAATAGCCAGTTCAACAAGGATAGCTGAAGACTTCATTTCTGCACTTTCAGTGGTGGACACAACAGTTGGCAGGAGAACATCAAGTCTACAGAACATTGGAATGACATTATAAATCAAGTAGAATGAGTAGATAAACACTCCAGTCAACAGCAGCAGAATAACATTATGCTCAAATGCACATGGAACATTTTCCAAGATAGATCATATATTAATACAAGCTGCAATATATTTAAAAATATTGAAATTTTTAAAAAGTATGTTTTCTGACCACCCTGAAATGAGATTAGAAATAAAACACAATAAGCAATTTGATAAATTCACAAAAACATGGAAATTAACACAATCCATATAAGTCAATTAATCAAAACTAAATCATAATGGAAATAAGAAAATCAATTGAGATTAATTAAAATGAAGACACAACATGTCAAAACCCATGTGATGTAGGTGATGCAGTGGTTAGAATAAAAATTATAGCTGTAATAAACAAGGACAATCTCAATCAATATCTTAAACTTCTAATTTAACATGATGGAAAATGTAGAAAGGAAGGAAATCATAAACTGTAGAGTGAAATGAATTAAATAGAGTATAGATAAAGAAAAGAGAATATCAACAAAACAAACGTCTATCCATTGAAATGATTAACAAAATGAATAATCCTTATCTATACTAAGACAGAGAGAAGAATCAAGTTACTAAAATCAGTAATGATAAAGAGAACATTATTACTGAAATTACAGAAAGAAAAAAGATTATAAGGAAACATAATGAACAGCTGTATATCCAAAAATCTAGGTAACTATGAAGAAATGGAGACATTCCTAAAAAAACATGAACTACTGAAACTGACTCCAGAAGAAACAGAAAATCTAAATAGATGGGTTTTTTAAGTGAAAAGTTTGAATTATTAATTCAATGAGCAAACAAAAGATTCACACTAAAAAATATCCAGGACTAAATAGCTTCACTGGGGAATATTTGAAACATGTAAAGCAGAAATAATAGAAATTATTAACTCTTTTAAAAATAAATGAGGGAGTATTTCTCAACTCATTCTATGAGGCCAGTGTTACGTTGATAACAAAACCAAAAACATCACAAGACAGTAAAACTACAGACCAATATGTCTAATTAATCTGAACACAAAAACCCTCAACACAATTGTACGCAGCAGATCCAGTAACATGTAACAAAGATTATACACCATGACCACGTGGGATTCATCACAGAAGTGCAAAGTTGGTTTAACTTTCTAAAGTCAATTAATGTAATATGTCATGTCGATTTAATAAAGGTGAAAAAGAAGACACATGATATTTCAATAGATGCAGAGGAAAAAAAAGCATTTGACAGAATCCAACACCCCTTCATGATAAAAACAATCAAAAACAAAAAGAAAAAAGAAGATACAATGGAACTTCTTCAAACTAGTAAGAAATTTAAAAAGAGAGAGGCAAACATAACTAACTTATTTAATGACAAAATAATGGAAATGAAAATTAAAATACAGATAATACTTTATACCCCCTATTATCAATAACATGATCAAAAAGAAAGATTAATAGAAAATTCTGGTGTTGGTGAGGATTTGGAGAAATTGGAACCCTCATATGCTGCTGGTGGTATATAAAATGGTGCATGCAGGTACTTTGAAAAGGGGAGTTATAGATTTCCATAAAACCCAGCAATTCCATTTCTAGTAGATACTCAAAAAATGAAAATATATTTCTATACAAAAACTTCTACATTAAAGTTTGTAAAGTTTTATTCATAATAGTCAAAAAGTTGAAACAACCCAAATGTTTATCAAGTGATGATAAATTGAAAATAACATGCATTACATTCATGAAATGGAATATTACCCAGCAATAAAAAGTAATGAATTACTAATACATGCCACAACATGAACGAACCTTGAAAACATTATGCTATGGTAAAGAAGTCAGTCACAAATGACAGATCAATAAATATTTGTTTAATAAAACAATTATTTTTCAGGATCTTTTATTTATAAAAAAATATCCTTTATTTTGTAATATAAATGCATTTTTTCTGACTGTGTTTCACTCTGTTTATGGTAATTTTTCTTTTATTTGCAAAATGTCTTGCAATTTTTACAGTTAAAATTACCAATAATTTTATGACTTCTTAACATTGTCCCATAAATTAATACTAAACTAGCACCTAGCAAAGATGGCAAGTGTAAATACTTCATATAGCAGTACTTCATATAAAATTCATATTAAATTAAAATTAATATATAATTCATATAATGTTAATTCCTATATATCAGTCATAATATCTAGAAATTATTGTATATCACTTACTATAATAGCAAAAGATATACAAAATTTTAGAATTAACTTGCAAAAGATGCTCAAGTTATCTATAAAAAACTCTATTACTCTATTAATTTCAGTTAAAAAAAGAAAATAATAGATGTTCTGAACACATTGAAATATAACCCTTTGACTTAGATATTAAGCCATAAACTGGCCAAGATACCAATTCTTCCCAAGTTAATTCACACATTCAGTGCTATACCAAAGCACTGTATGTTATTTTAGAAACTAATGAACATGTTCTAAAAGCTGTATACAAAAATAATATTTTATAAATAGCTTAATCATCTTTGCAAAGGAAGAGTAATGGGGTGGGATTTCATATACCCAGACTACAAACCCCATGTGGTGTCATTTTAAAAACCAACAGTGGGCCAACAGAGACCTCTGAGAACAAGGATGTATGTATGGGATCCTTATATATAAGAAGTTTAGCCATAATTTAATGAGAATACACAGGGTTCTTTAGTAGAGTGTAATGGGGAAATGGCTTACTATTAGATGAAACTGAATTGCAACCTTATACTTTATTTGGGATCAGATTCTGAATGTGTTCAGAGACCTAAAGTTAAAAGGAAAATAAAAATTATGATGTAACTGAAAGAAATGTAGAAAAATATCTCCATGATTTTTAAATGGAGAACTTTTAAAACTACACTATTGATACAATGAAGTATCACCTCACACTGGTCAGAATGGCTATCATCAAAAAATCTGCAAACAATAAATGCTGGAGAGGGTGTGGAGGTAAGGGAACCCTCCTACACTGTTGGTGGGAATGTAAATTGGTACAGCCACTATGGAGAACAGTATGGAAGTTCCTTAAAAAACAAAAATAAAACTACCATATGACCCAGCAATATCACTCCTAGGCATATACCCAGAGAAAACCATAATTCAAAAAGATACATGCACCCCAGTGTTCATTTCAGCACTATTTACAATAACCAGGACATGAAAGCAACCTAAATGTCCCTCAACAGAAGAATGGATAAAGAAGATATGGAACATATATACAGTGGAATATTACTCAGCCATTAAAAAGAACAAAATAATGCCATTTGCAGCAACATGGATGGACTTAAAGATTGTCATACTGAGTGAAGTAAGTCAGAAACAAAAAGACAAATATCATATGCTATCACTTATATGTGGAATCTAAAAAAAGGGTACAAGTGAACTTATTTACAAAACAGAAATAGAGTCATGGATGTAGAAAACAAACTTATGGTTATGAGGGGATG
Organism: Balaenoptera physalus; assembly: GCF_965194825.1. Lineage (NCBI taxonomy): Eukaryota > Metazoa > Chordata > Mammalia > Artiodactyla > Balaenopteridae > Balaenoptera > Balaenoptera physalus. Next base: position 105,882,073 of record NC_138888.1, read on the forward strand.
GTAGGGGAGGGATAAATTGGGAGGATGGGATTGACATATACACACTGCTATATATAAATAGATAACTAATAAGAACCTGCTGTATAGCACAGAGAACTCTACTCAATACTCTGCAATGGCCTATATGGGAAAAGAATCTAAAAAAAAAAGAGTGGATATATGTATATGTACAACTGATTCACTTTGCTGTACACTTGAAACTAACACAACATTATAAATCAACATTATAAATCAACTATATGCCAAAAATTTTTTTTAAATAAAATAAATAAAACTAAACTCACAAGGTACAACTTGTAAAGCCAAACAATTACAGTACTGTAATAGAAATTAAGGATTTCTTTCAAACGAATGACACTAGCAAAACAACAAAATAACAACAATAATAATAATGTTAACAGATGGTTGATCATTCATGAAAAATATTTTTCTATTGATATATACTTCACAATAGTACAGCTTAAAGTGTATAATGTAAATGAAATATTTAACTCAGGTTTGAGCCTGACCACACTTTTGCCCTAAAATGTTCAAAAATATTTTCTGGGAATTTGGAAAAACTTAATGGGGACAAAAAAATCCCATCAAAGTTTTGTCCCTCAGGACTTCCAGATAGTTTTTGCCAAGTATGGGATCATAATTTCAGAAAACCAGGAAAGACTGTGAAGTGTTCATGGCTCCAACGCATGTATGAAGCTTCAAGTTTATGCGCAAGTCACCAACCCCTACTTGCTACCAGACATATAACAAAATGAAATCAATTCATTCATACACTCATCAAACATTTATTGAGCACTCCCTAATTAGAAAACATTGTGCAAAATGTTGTGGAAATGAGATCAAATAATGCACCATCCATAGGTAAATTAATATTCTCTTCAGAACACATCTCATGGTCATTTCATTTCATTTAGAAAGCAAATATCTTTTTAAACTACTAAAATAACTATTATTTTCACTTTCTAAAGACACAAGCAGTTTATTTTATAGCACTGAATTTTATGGCTTTCTTTCTGGAAACTTAAATTAAACCTGTTTCTCTACAGTCTATTTTAGGAGTTTCACATTGTCCATGTAATGCTAAGTATAACCAAAACCACTATTTTTCAGTCATAAGCAAGAGTCCTATTTCAAAGTGTAAAATATAAAAGTCCATGATAAAAGCAGATATAGTTTCAAGACCTATGTCTGTAAAGTCAGGAGGCTTGTATAAACATATATTTATGTGAATTTGTCACAGAAATATATTTTACTCGTGTTTTAAAAAGTTATTTCTGAACCAAGAAGTCTTATGATTATTAATTTCTAAGACTGTTGTAATTTCTGCCATGATATCAGTGCCTTTTTATTAAGATATGAATTTCTTGTTTTCTGTTTATTTTTAATTTTTGGTTTAACCTGCAAACTTTTCAAAAGTTTTTGTGTTACATTTTACTTTTGGAAAAAGAAAAATAAACTGGACTATTTATAAAAGTGGCTTATTGCTTGTGTGTATGTGTGTATGTATGTATGTATGTATGTATTTTTGGTTTTGATTAGTCTTGGTAGCACTAAACCAGGGGTCCCCTGGCAGGAACTGGACTGCACAGCAGGAGGTGAGTGGCAGGACAGTGGGCAGAGCTTCATCTGCCGCTCCCCATTGCTCACATTACTGCCCCAATCATTGCTCGCATTACCGCCTGTACCGTTGCTCACATTACCGCCTGAAGCATCCCCCCCCCCACCACCCCGTCCGTGGAAAAACTGTCGTCCACGAAACTGGTCCCTGGTGCCAAAAAGGTCGAGGACCGCTGCAGTAAACCACATTTTCTCTAGTGGCTGGATCCTTTTGACTATTGCATTTACATGCACTGATATATTTTTTCCTCTTTACTGTCCACTGGAAAATGAGATCACCTTGCTTCCTTAAGCTTTATAGTAAAATGATATAGAGGTCATTACTTAATTCATTTAAGCAATTCCAAAATAGATATTATTATACTGTCCATATGCATGCCAAAGTTAATTATAATAAACTTAATTAAAGGAAGCATTTTTGTATAATTAAGTTTCAACTATAGTATGGGTTGAAACTTAGCTAATGTATACACAATTCTCTCTCATGTATCTTTTTTTTTTTCTCTTTTGGGAGCAAACCAATATGGTGTTAAGCATATACAGTCAAAGTTTGACTATATTATAGCTTCAGGCTCTATGACTTTTCATGTTTTTTTCATATGTCAAATAATAAAAATGTTTTTATGCATGTTAGATGATTCTGTGCTACCTGGGCCATATTTTTATTTTAGTCCATAATATCTAGATAGCTTTTTATATGTCTAACTTTTTTTGCATTGCTTTTCAAATTATCTTCTAAGACTATGAATTTTTTGAAGCTATTTATTCAGAACTTTTAAGATGACCTTTCTCTTGAGCCTCACCCAATTTTAAGATACGTTTTATGATTACATAGTAAAACAATATTAATGGAGCATCTGCTGTATATAAGACATATGGACCATAATCTTAGGACTTAGAGTAATACATAGAGTAATATATTTAATGTCTTCTATTTCTAGAATATTTTTCTATTAAAAAATCTAAATGGTGAATAAAACTATTAAATCACAATATTTAATACTGAGACCACATTTTCAACATACAGACTTTCACCTAATGTGTTTCTTTGTCCTTTCATGCATATTATTCACTTCTTTCAAATTTAAATATAAATCAACTTAATTTAATAATAGTGTTATTCCATTAGCTTATTCATGAAGTTTTCCATTAGCTCAATTTATTTTCTCAAAGTAAAAATTCTATGAAATTATAAGAATATTTTAAAATTATAAAAAATATATGTGGAGCACTGTAATTTTCTTGACAGTTTTTACAAAACTGATATACTTGTAACTGAATAGCTTTCAACTTAATAGCAATTTATTTTAGCACTGTGTATCCATGTACTCATATATGAGTATATATATACATATTATTAATAATGTTAACAAAATTCTTGGCACACTAGTACATGATTAGGTGAAAATGGTGAATGCTTTAGTAAACTGGAGAAATTTATTTTATGTCAATGATCATTCAAAGATATGATCTTGTGTTCTGGGGACATTTTGGAAATTTCTAGGATCATTCTAATATTCAGTATAATTGGCTGCAACAACTGGCATTTAGCAGGTGATTGGTGAACACCTGAACAAAAAAAGGTGTTCCATGTTTTTTACAATTTCCAAGAGTCTCATCATACATTATGTATGTATATAAAACCTTGCAATAAATATCTGAGTCAAGATCTTAACTTCATTTTACTTACTGACACAAAATATTTCTACAAAATGTTAATAATCATTGGATTTTCCAAGAATGAAATTTTTATGTTAACCAAGAAAATATTATGTTCTATTCAGGAATTTGTTAAAATTTATTAACCACATTGGAACATTATATCATCCTACTTTGAATTTCTAATACCAAACTAAAATTCTCAGTCTCCAATTATAATTGCCTCACCCATAGTAATTCTGCCTTTGGGTGCAAACATCTAACCACTTCAATATATCTTCTACTTCAGTCATTTCTACTAAAGATGTATTTTTTTATACATAAATGCATTCAATTACAAATTAGTGTCCTTTTATATCATCTTATATCAGACTTAGAGCATCATCTTGATTTTTTACATTATTAGATGTGTAGATAGGTTATACCTATAAATTCTATTATATGAAGTAAAAAGGGTGCCATAAAGACCAGAAATATGAGTCAGACAGAAATATATTATAAACAGAAAATATTGCCCTAAGTTGGTTTAGACTATCAATTTGGAAAGATAGTAACTAAATACTGAAGGGTATGAGGGCTGTATTTACAGTCCAGAAATAAGAGATCCAGTTTCCTCAAGCATGGGAAGATAAGCAAATTGAAGGGGACAGGTAGCTGTTGCCAACTGTAGCAAAAACTCCTATGTTAAAATAGGGAAGAACTTTGGAAGAATTACCACTCTGTGCAATTTACATATAGATACATGGGTTTATGTGAAATCACCTTCATGTATAGTATGTTATGATTAAAGTCATTTTTACTGACATTTTTTAGTTATTTTCCTTTGCTGTTATATTTTTATCAATATAATTTTTTGTTAAATCAGTTTAAATTAGACTACATCAAAAAGGTGATCTCATAATAAAAATCTAAGAAAAAGATTTATATAATTTTAAAAAATTACTATAGGCACACCTCAGAGATATGCTGAGTTCAGTTTCAGACCACTGCAATAAAGTGAATATTGCAATATAGGGAGTCACAGGAAGTTTTCGGTTTCCAAGTACATACAAAAGTTATGTTTACACTATACTGTAAATCTAAGTGTACAATAACATTATATCTAAAAACAATGTACACACCTTATTTTAAATACATTTTATTGCTAAAAACTGTTTACCATCATCTGAGACTAGTGAATCTGAATCTTTTTGCTGGTGGAGAGTCTTGCCTCCATGCTGATGGCTGCTGACTGAGCAGTGTGGTTTCTGAAGGCTGGGGTGTCTGCGGCAATTTCTAAAAATGAGACAACAATAAATTTTGCATCATCAATTGACTTTTCCTTTCAGGACTGATTTCTTCATAGCATGCAATGCAGTTTGATAACATTTTACCCACAATAGAAGTTCTTTCAAAATTGGAGTCTATCCTCTTAAACGCTGACCATGCTTTATCAACTACGTTTATGTAATATTCTAAATCCTTTGCTGTAATATCTACAATCTTTACAGCATCTTCATCAGGAGTAATTTCCATATCAAGAAACCACTTTCTCTTCCCGTCCATAAGAAACAACTCTTCATCTTCTCAAGTTTTATCATGAGATTGCAGCAATTCAATCACATTTCAGGCTCCACTCCTAATTCCAGTTCTCTTGCTGTTTCTACAACATCTGCAATTCCTTCCTTCACTGAAGTCTTGAACCCGTCAAAGTCATCCATGAGGGTTGGAATCAATTTCTTCCAGTCTCCTCTTAATATTTTGACCTCTTCCCATGAAGGAAGAGTAATTGTTCAGCACAAGAATCCTACCAATGATGGAGGGAAAAGCTCCAGAAGTGAATTAAAGATGAGTGTGGAGTGTATTTAAATGTGGATATAAAGTTAAACAATCCCAAAATCATGACTACATATCCATTATACCAAAAAACAAACAAACAAATTTAGAAACAGGGCACATTAGGATGAACTGTAGGTGTATCAATCTCCTTATTTTTTTAAGAGGAATGCAGCAAATGGAGATTTGAGTGTTTAATTTGAAATTTTAAACAAAAGCAAAATAAATAATAAATCAAGATATAATGAACTAAAGTTAAATGGAAAAATATATAAATATTCTAATTTTCTAATCTTTATTACAATATTTCAGTAGATAATCTCTGAAGTTGTCCAACCAAGAAATAGAAGGCCAAGTAGATTAAATAAATTTAAAAGAAGATCAGAATCTGACAAATATTACAAATTATAAGATATAAATCACACCAGAAGCTAATAAAACAAAGAAACAAAATGTAATTCACAGAGTAAAACAGGAAATAAAAGGATTTTATAGACACAGACATTTGCACACACACACACACACACACAGTAACAGTAACATCTATTAAAATAGCTGAAATATAGAACTAAAACAAACCTAATTCTGTATTGTTTAAAAGAGACAACAGTTTGACTCTGAAAGGTTAAGAGAAATAGACTAGGAAGAAAATAATACAAATTATTATTAATTTAATTAAATTAAAACAAGGTGGAAACTATATGATGAAGATCTCATGTAATTTACCATCCCAACCCAAATACTTTTCAAAGTGAATGAGCGTTATTAATAATTAATCTATAAAATGTGATTAAAACAGGCATGATATAGACAGACTTATATGCCATGTGAGAGTTGTTTAGAGTTTACCTAGATTTTGTTTTTTTTTTTTTTTTTTTTTTTGCAAAGTCATAGGGGGTGGCAAGTGAGAGGGCATTGAAGAGGAGTAATTGTGTTCTATAACTTTATTTCAGGTAAACATAAGCACATTTGATATAGCTGGTGACAGAGTAACCTGCCCAGTAATTAATATACTTAATCCTCCTCTATGAAGTAGATCTAGTACTGATGATTTTACAGATAATAAAATTATTTATAAATAAAAATTATTTATAAAGTTATATATATATAATTTATATATTTATTATAATTATATATAAAAAGAGAAAATAATTTATAAAATAAATTAGAGAAGAAAAATTAGAGCCAAGCCTGGTGCTCTGAATATATCAAAGCATTCACTATACTGCCTGCCATTAACAATCTCAGTGATCCTTGGCAAACTGCATTAAATGGCCAAGTTTTTTACAGTGACAAGAAGAAAGGTTTGAATTAACTGAACTTTGACACTCTTGCTGGCTCCAAACACCTACCATCATATACTTTTATGAGTGTAATGACTTAGGTTCAGTGGGTTAATTTTCATTAATAATAACAGAGTGATTTGACATTGCTCTTCTCAACTCATTATCATGTTTATATGATTATTTTAAGTGTCCTTTGAATAGTTGGCAAGGGATATTTGAAAATCAAAACAACTTAGACCAAAAATTTTCACTATATTTTAGGTATCTTTCTCACCTTATGCTTTCTTTTTCTTATGACTTATATGTACATATATGCAATATCCAAAAGAATAAATGTGGTATATTATATAAGTTATAATCATTAAAATGATATCTCATAATCCACATTACTTAAGGTGATACCTAGCATATAAAGAAGACCCAAGAATATTTGTTCAATACACTTAATAAATAACTGAAGTACTCAAAAGATGTGTGTATATGAAATGAAGAAAATACAAGTTAAAAACCAGTATCTCTCTAGCTTCAGAAAAACATTCCTCCTTTGTTGATAGCTAATCTGGCTCTCACCATTAAACCTACAGATATTTTCAATAATTTACAAGAAACACAGACTATATTCACAATTATCTTGAAATAGAGAAAACCACATTAAAAACTACTAGAAAATATTGGCTAAATTGAAATTACCGTAGGAATTAATTTTGTGTGCATGCTATTAAAGTCTCATCAGGATTTTCAAAATCATTGAAATCTATACTTAAAAAATTTAAAATGGCTCAATGAATTGCATTCATGTACTCAAGAAATATAGATATTTAAAAATTCCAATATAGCTTTTAAAGAATTATCTGAAAAATACTTGGCATTGCCCTTCATCTATATATTTAATGAATAATTGCACTCAGTGAAAAATTGAGTTTGAATAATCCATTATGTGTAATGGTATACACACACACACACACACACACACACACACACACAATATACCATAACTTTCCACCTGCCTCATTATCCTATCATGTAAGACAGGTTAATTTCCTCTAATTGCCAGAATATTTGTACTTAATCTAACCTCAGAGATATTGTAATAATCTACTTATCACCTTCCCCACCCCCTGCAAATTCTGAGTGTCTTTCCAGCACCTCATTTATTTACTCAATCATTACACATTGAACAAGTTTTCTTGGGTTCTCTCTCTGTGCTAGGAACTGGCATATACTAGCATATATACTGGTGATAAGAATTCAGAGGGAATAAGACAGCTATTGTTCCTGCCTTCAGAGAATTTACACTATAGGCAACTAAAGAACTGAGATACTCAAGCATTTGCAATAAAACCTATTAGAGTCATAAATATTAGGGTAAGCAGAGGGTGCCTTCCTTGTGATAAAGCCAGAAATTTGTTCACATCAACATTAACGTATTTAGGTCAATGCCAGTCACATAGACAATGCAAACATATACTTAAGGAACGAATATAGGAGTGAATGAATGAATACTATCAATAGAACCTAGTATTAATTAAAATCCTATTAGTTTTAGGCATGAGATGAAATATTTCAAACTTGTTTTATGCTGGATCAACCTATCAATAGTGATGCCATTGTCCAGGAATGCCCGGGGCCTTCACCTGGCCTGCACTACCTGTGGCAGCCCTCACGGACATTTCCCCAACTGGAGCCCATGTGGCCACCGGACTGGCCCTTGTGGGTCTTATTATGATTGTAAGACGCACCTCAGCAATAACCATCAGAGAACTTTGACAAAACAAGTTTTATTACCATAGTTTGTGGAGGAGGGTACGTGGCACTCCTGGGGCACACAGCAAGGTCGCAGCTCAGGTAAAGAGACAGAGAACACCTGGGGTTCTACCTTTATTAGGGTCCGGGGCGGGGTGCCTAATAGTTTCAGTGTTCATTCTATTAGTGAATTTAAAACATAAAAGTGGGAATTAAAGATCAGGGAGGGAAAAGCAGGGTTCCCACAAAAGGTTATTTATCAAGGTCAAACAGGGCTTTCTAAAACGGGAAAGTTCATGGGGGGCGGGGGCTTGGCTTGGCTTTTTATGTACTCGTGTAGCTGGCAGTGTGTTTATTTCAGATGAATGTGTTTGAAATGAATACCTTGGTAATCAAAAGTTTAATGCCAGGCACTTATACTACTATCAAAAATTGTCATAATTTTCAGGCACTCACACTAGAGAAATTTCCAGCACATTTTCGCAAAAATCCTGACACACACGCACTGTCATTTCACCTCAGCAGGTCACATAGCAGTTAAGTGTCAGGACCCGTATTTGAGTCTAGATCTGTTTGTTGCCAAAGTTCTTTTCAATCATCATTCTGCACGATAACCAAAATTAAATTTTGCCAAGAATGGACACCTTCTACAAGAATATTTTAAAAGTACACCACACAACCTTCTTTAATATGTTCTCATCCTGTGGATTTAAGTAAATATGTGATAAACATTTAAACCTGTTAAATTATATGACTAATTGGGTTTTTTGCTTTTCAGATGCAGCTGTTTCCTTGGTCACGTGTTTAGAGTCGGTATGCTCAATGATGATGACTGCTTAGGAAACCAGAGCACATCAGTGCAAGGCCTCTGCCTGGCCCATTTGCACACCTGCAGTTGTAGCTCTCTGCAAAGATGTGAAAGACACATGTGTGAAATAGAAACTGAAGATTGTAAATCTGCGCCCTGCAAAAATGGAGCAACAGGTACACATTTAAGTGGCTATTTCTTTGGCAAATGTGTCCCAGGATTTACAGGCAAGTATTTCTTAAAATCAAATTGTCTAGTGGATAAGGTGCTTAATGCATTTATTTAACGTATCTCAGATGTGTCTAATGATCAGTATTGTAGCTTGCTTTCTCATTTGGCAAAGTAAAAATATCTTCCCTTGGAATAAGAGGATTGCTTCTTTGGGCAATTACATGGCTGACTACACAGCTTTGGCTCATGCAAATGAGGCTGCTAAGGCCAGGCTGCACCACTAAGAATATAATGTACATGTCAAAGGTCTGAAGAGAAAATAGGCAACCATAACCTCACAATAATAGTGCCTAAACAGCTTCAGTACCCCCCTTCAACCTACTGTTTGGCTGCCTAAGCAAACTGAGTGCCAATTTTTTCCTAGTTTAAAAACAAAATTTTGTTTCAGTATTCCTGAGGTCAGTTTAATGCCCTCACATTAATAAGATTAAAAAAAAACAAACAAACATAAAATCACAACCATACTATATTCTTTGTAAAATCATAGAGGACAAAATTCACAGTGGCTACATAGTAAAAAGGCAGCTTTTGATACAAAAATATCAGAGATTAAGCATTCAAATTTATGTTATTTGAGATTTTATGCTTGGTCTTACATTGAAGTGATGTTCATAATAATTTCAAAACTTATTTATTATAATTGCCTTATAAAAATCAGTACAAAGACAATACAGGAAGAAAACATAACTGTCACTTTTAAATCACACCTAACTTTAGGTAAAATAATGAAAAAATGTTTCATGCGGTATGATATCCCATTTTATTAAGCAGACCCAACTCTAGAAGCTATTTGGACTTCCATCTTAAAGTGAAAAAAATATTATTCCTATTCTATATTTAAAGTAATATGCTGAAGCTTTTGGCAGAAATTGAAAAAGATAAGTTCTAAAAATGGAAGTGATGATATCATTGGAATAAACGTATGGCCATCCAGATTAGCTTTTTAAGGATGAAAATATATTTCAGTGTACAAATTCTGGTAAGCTTGCTAAAAAGTTGTTCCCATTACTTCACATTTCACATTTCAAACATGTTTTTAGTAAAAGTAAGGTAGCATAAAATGTGCTAGTGCTGTTGAAATAGTTGTATCTGACTTAGAAAAAACATATACATATATTCATCTGTTTTTATCACATAGGGTATCTTCGAGAATTCAGTGAAAATACAATGTTAATCAGCAATTATACATAAAATAGAATAAAGGATGAAACTTAACTCTTCTAATACCATTACTAAGATAAAATGTAATTTGGTATTTTAATTATTCGTGTATATATGTATATATACATATGTATATGTATACACATTATCAATGAGCAATCTGTTATTTTATATTTCAAGACTGACTATTACAGTTATCCATTATATGATCATTCAATATATATTATATACACGTTTTTCAATAGTTAAACCACACATTGCATAGTACTTACCATTAGTATATACTAAAAGTAATTCATATGACTTACTTCTCAGCTGGGAATAAAAACATTCCATACCCATCTGATAGTTTTTCCAATCTGAAACACAAAGTTGTATCTGATTTTGATTTTCATTTCGTGGAGTAATAAAAAAAATTAAGTATTTACAATTTGAAATTATATTTGGAATACTTTTTACAGGCTTTTCATCTTTTTTTTTTTTTTCTTCTGGGAAATGTGTCTTTACTTAATCACAGTTCTTATGAAGACAGTTTCACTTATCTCTTTCCAGGGAGATAATAATATTATCTGCAAATAATGGTAGATTTAAAAAATTTACTTAATTGGTTTTATAGTATTGTTTGGTCAAATTACTAGGATCAAGTACAATGCTAGTGATAAAAGTGGCCGTCTTCTTGTTCCTGAATTTCATGGGACTTTGTGTCACCATGCTACATGGTGTTGGCTTGGTATTAAGCAGATAATAAATAAGGTGGAATCTTTCCATTTCCAATTTAAAACATTTTAAATAGAAATAAATGGGGAAGTAATAATATGGTACAATAGCCATTTGATAGAGTAACATTTGCTTTTATTTACTTTTATAATTTTTAAATACTTTTGTATAGAAATACAATAATGGACTTTTATGTGTGTTTATATTTATTTATTTTTAAAATATTTATTTAAAAACTTTTGTCAGTTGCTTGTGCTTTACTTACGAAGGACACTTCAAGATCATGGTTATTCTTTTGCTTTGTGCTTCATTTCCCATGAACCAGTCGTTTTTGTCCCATTCCCACCATCATCCCCTAAAAGTTTATGTGTGTTTTTAGAAAATTTGTTTTCAGTGTTACAGTTTTGTGCTTATTTTACACAAAGATGTGGAAAACTCTTCTTATTCTGTACTCTGAAATATTTAAAATAAACTGGTTTGAAAGGATGAAAAAATTCCTTAGGGTTTACTAACCAATCAACAAAATAAATATTCCTGCTTATTACTCTTAGGAAGGTTAGTTATTCTCTAAACTTCTTACACTTTCCAGGGCTTTATTGAGTCAATTTACTAATTTACATGACTTGAGATAATTATTAAAATCATTGGCTTTTAAATAATAATTTTATCTGAATTAATGTTTATTTCTTAATTTTATTGTGATTTATATATATGTGTGTTTTCTTTCTAATTAGAATAGAGTTTATACAATTATTGTTATTTTCAAGGAACTTATTCATATATTTAACAATTCTCAAGTTTTTCTGCTTTTTTATTTAATACTATATAAATTTAATTATAGAATTCCTTTCTCTAGCTTTACTAAACTTTCCAATGTCTTGCTCTTTGCTTTCTTTACTTTTTATTTCTTTGTTAACCCTTAGGTAATTTACAAATTAACAAATTTTCTTTGTTATTTGGTAATGCAAAATTGGAGGCTAGAGATTTTACTCTGGGTATTGTTTGCTTGTACTCTAGAAATTTGATATGCAATTTTTTTGCAGTGTTTTCTAAGTAGACTGCTATTTCAGGTTTCATTTCCAATTTCATCCATCAGTCAATATGGCATTTTAAGTTATGCTTTCTGAGTAACTTGACAATTGTGTTTATTCTTTGGTTATTAATTTCCAGTCACTGCATCATTAACACAGAACAAGGTCATTGATAATTGCTATTTGGTATTTTTTTTCTTTTATTTTGAAAGTATATAGAGAAGTGAAATCATCTTTTTACAATTTTTCCAGCTGTAGGGGATTACAAGTAGCTACTGGGGGTCTGAAGGGAAAGGGGCTAAGAAAAATCCCTACAGTCAAGCAGAAACAGTGTTGTAGTTTGTTAGTAGTCTATGTATTCAGGACAAGAGTAAGGAGTGTTGGATTCATATGACTTATCTGCTATTATTGGCTTAGCATATCATAGTTCTTATAAGAATAATACTTGGACATTTGGACATAATATATATTGTCTGTGAATATTCTTTAAAACTTCTTTTTCTGTGATTTAAGTTTGGGATAAGACTAATCCTAGGAGTTTTTCAGAAAAGGATTTTTAGGTGCCATTTCAGATGTAACAAATCCAAATATTTGGAAGTAGTATTCAAGAACAAAAATGTTTCAGTTTGTATATCGGACTCCCGTGGGTCTTTGATGGAATGATTCCCCTATATTTCTTCATAGATGTAAACTTACACATAAATATAGATGGGTTTATGTACTTTGTCATTCCATTTCCCCATATTAATTGATATTTACACACACCTTCACTACTCTTTACATGCTTACCTTATGGGTTATAACATTTTTAATTAGCCTACCATATTTTAATAAAAATCAGTACTTGTACCACATTCCAGACCATACACAGACCTTAAACATTTGAACCGCATCTAACCCTCTCTAGATATGTACATATTTTGTATATGTTTTTCTGCATATATTTAAAACTATTCAAGACATTATTATCATTTTATACACTCAATACTTATCTATACTTATCCATATTGTGCCATTTTATTTCTTTTATTTCTTTCCTATATCTCCAAGCTTCTAACAGATTTCTTTTACCAAACGTATGATAATCACTATTTAGAATATCATTTTCAGCTTTTCTGCTTGGATGAATTCTCCATTTTCTATTTGTCTGAATGTATTTTTAGTTCTCCTTTATATTTAAAAGATGTTTTATGGTAAAGGATCAGCAAATGAGTTAAATGAAGGAAGGAAATGAAACTACAAGTTAAATATCTTTACAGTAATGTATTTAAAGATGTATGTTTTTGTATGTCTATATTGTGTATATATATATATATATATATATATATATACACAAACACATATATGTATATGTATGTATCTATCATCTATAGGTCGATTTATCTATCTATCCTTCCTATGATATTGCTAGCCCTATAATATCTTTGACTCCTGTTTATCAGTTCCTATGTTCCTATTTTTTTATTTTATAAAGCATATAGTGTCACAGAGAATTTAGCAAAAGGGTCAGACAGCTGAGATATCAAATGATTCACACAATTTATGCCACAATTTGAGCCATTCACTCCAGGTCTCTACTTATAGAATTCCATCATATTTTAAGTTTGAGGCTTCTGTATACTGATAATATTTTAAAAAGCAGAAAATGGGGATGGGGTCAAAATATTTAACAAATCAAAAACTTCAAATATTTTAAGATAATTATTCTCCCATAACAATTTATTTTCATATGGCAATTAATACATATTTAGTCCTATTAATAATAGGGAAATAATAGTGGGAATAATAGTTCTGCTTACATTGATCCTTGGACTTTTGCTTCTTGAAGCCTGATCTAACCAAATAGGAGCAATAGAAACATATTTGAGAGGTAATAATAAAGAAAATGCTATGGAAAAAAGACAGATGTTCTTCACTCTGGAAGATTCTTATCTGTCCTTTGTGGATTTGTATTGAAACGTCTTCCAAAAAAGACAAAAAAGCATAATTAAACAGAAAATATGTGACTTTTAAAATGACAAAGGAATTGCAGCCTCAGTGAAAGTAGCCTGTGTTATGACTGGATGGCAGCTCTTTAGCTCCAGAATTTTCCTTCAAGTTCTGATTTCATTTTAAATTGTGATTTTCCCTAACTCATTAAAATGCAAAATCTATACAAAACAATGCTTGCATAATTATAAAATAATTTACTAAATGTTGCATTTGAGGAAGAAAAAGTTTATGTTCAGGAATTTAATTAGTGATCTGGCAACACAAAATATTCAACATTGGTTCTAATTGTATGCACATCTGGGATTTCCTCCAAAAGAACTAGATTCCTAAAGGTCAAACATTTATATCAAAGTGTTTTAAAATAACCATCTTGTAATAAGGAGGATGAACAGCTTTTCATCAGAAGCAATGCAAATTAACTTCCCAAGAGAAATGACCCAATATATTCGTCTTACACATGAGATATTTGTATTGGTATATATACCATTTATGTTGACTTCGTTTGTATACCATGGAGTATTCCAAAGAAAATGGCATAAAAATATAAGCATGAACATCACCCACTCTGGGCCAAAGCATCTGAAGGAAAAATAATTTTTGGTCCTGTTTCAACCAGAGACAGTAATTTCTATAAAGCACCTTACTTATTTTTCAATTTTTCCATTATATAGGTTGGCATTCTATTTCCCTTTTGTCTACTTGCCCACATTACTGTTATGAGATATTGAAGGGATCTTGAGCTTCCTGAGAGAAATCCAGCACATTAACAGGATGCAGTAATATTACTAGAATACAAGACTCCTTTAACTCTTCCAGGCTTTATTTAATTTCATTACCTTTCATTTTCTCAGTGAAGTTAAAAAACAGCAATAAACCAGTTAACAAAGCAGCAGCCATCCAAACAAACAAAAATAACACAAAACTACAAACCCTATTTAAATATCAAAAAGCCCAAGATCACAAAGAATTTAAAACTGTTTCCCAATTTCAATATGAAACTACCCAACATAAATAGGTAACATGTTACTGATAACTTATTTTGGTATTTTTCTTTTCTCTTCATTCAAAGCACTTTTAGTTCTTTCAAAGAAAGAATTATTACTACTTGTTAGGTAGGATTTTTTTGGTTTTCATTTCAATGAATCTTAAGTACATGGATAACATAGTTTTATCAATATTGAAGGAAATCCAAAAAAGAGGGTATATATGTACATGTATAGCTGATTCATTTTGCTGTTCAGTAGAAACAAACACAACATTGTAAAGCAACTCTACGCCAATAACAATTAATTTGAAAAAATTTGAAAATATATGTATATTTCCATGGGTTTCTGGGTCCTAATTTTTAATTTAAAATAAAGAGAAACTTTATTTTTTAATTCAGTGAAGACTCTGTCTTGGGGGGTAGTCAATAATTTTGCCTGTGGGATTAGAGAACATATTATCTGAGCTGAGCCTTGAAGGATGAATGGGGTGAAACCGAGATTTAAAAGGCCCTGTGAAAGGCGAGGTACCCATAAATAAGAAACAACAACTGACAACAAGAAGTCTATAATTGGCAGAGATTGAGATAATCCACAGGTCCTCATTGTTAATATGAAAGTGTGATACATGCCTAGAGTACAATAATTTCCATTATTTAACAACTGAGCAATCACCAAATGAGAGTAAATGAGAATAGAGGTTTAGATAAACATGTATTTTATTTTATACAGATTTAGGTATCAAAATGACATTGTTCCAGTTAGAAAAATGATATTTTCTGTGTTTATAATACTTTGATATTTTCTAACTTGATATTTTCTGTGTTTATAATATCAACAGGCATAGTGAGGAAGTGGTGAGGAAGAGTATTTGAGGTGGTTCAGAATTTCGATTTCACTACCTGGTTGCTTTGCTATCCCAGGAAGCATTTGCTTTTATACAGGCAGCCTCAGGATGGGTAGAGGCCAAAGCAGCCAGTGACGACAATTTGGTCACCATCCAAAATATTGATAAATAATGTGTACATTCCAGCCATACCTGGGGAGTTTTTGCTCCTGTTTTTTTTTTTTTTTCTGCATATCATTATACATTAAATGATGTAGTTCTCAAATTACATTAACTTTCCATCAAGTACCGAGTTACTTCTGCACTCATATCCAACTTGATTATCCAGTAATATTCTGAATATGTGTATTTAGGGAATTTCCTTTTATTTATTAATTTCCATATGGGTAGACACTGCATAATTTCTTTATATTTTTGTAGCTTTCTAATTTCTCTGAAAATCGTATTCTGTTGGTACATTATATAAACAAGCTTCCAAAGCTACTGAAGAAAAGTGCCTCTCCAAAATAATCATTTTTATGAATAGAAGATAACAGGGCCTTTCTTGCTGTCAGGGCAGTTCTTAAGAGATTTCTAATCTGCGCAAGCTTCAAAAATGCTGACTAAATCTAAGAAGTATTATAAAACAGCAGCCAGAAATTTAACAGAGGAAAAACTATTTTGTTTTTGTATTCCTCAGAAAATGATGTGACTTCTCTATATTCTGTTATTTGGCTACAATTTAAAGGTAATCCTGGGCTAGTCTCATGAATAAAAAACTGATGTTTTTTAAATTTAAATTCTATTTTAAAAAAATGGACAACTATTCAGTAAAAATAACAATGAAATGATTGCAGAGTCATATTTCAGAGATTCAGGCCAAAAACTAATGTATTAGAAAATGACACAGACAGTATATCCAATCTTCCAATTTGTCCTTTTGTTGTTTTAAATTTAGTATATATTTTATATTTATCAAAGATACCCGAAGGTCTATAATAACTTTTCAAACTACCATTTTTTCAGTGTTTGTATAGGAATGTTGAGTTTCAAAAGTTATTTTGAAATATTTTTCTTTTAAGGGAGTACATTAATGTTAGTGAGATCTTTAAACAGAAAAATAAAGGTTGACATATCTTCTGTGTCACATCAGAAGATATGGCATAGAGAAGTTATTCCCATTCGCCCAGACCTAAGACACACCCAGAAAACATCAAATGCTGACAGTGAGTACACACATGTTAAAAAGAGAGAGAGAAAATAAAAGTTTAGCCTGCTTTTCAAAATAATATTTCACTGCCTTTTCGTTTAATTAGGAATAGAAAACCTCCAGTATGAATGCTACACAAAGAAAGGTGAATTATTAAAATATATTATGATAAACTACAGAATAATCCACATTTATTACTTCATAAACAATCTGTCAATGTTAGGCACTTTTTAAAATAAATGTATTTATTTATTTATTTTTGGCTGAGTTGGGTCTTCATTGCTGCGCACAGGCTTTCTCTAGTTGTGGCGAGTGGTGACTACTCTTCGTTGCAGTTGCGCAGGCTTCTCATTGCAGTGGCTTCTCATTGCGGTGGCTTCTCTTGTTGCAGAGCTTGGGCTCTGGGCACGCGGGCTTCAGTAGTTGTAGCTCACGGGCTTGGTTGCTCCGTGGCATGTGGGATCTTCCCGGACCAGGGCTTGAACCTGTGTCCCCTGCATTGGCAGGTGGATTCTTAACCACTGCACCACCAGGGAAGCCCTGTTAGGCATTTTTAAATGTGCCCTAACAAAATAATGCATTATCTATTTATCTTTCATCCATCCACCTAACAACCTATCTATTTATGCTTCCATATATGTACTTGTTACTGAGTCCACACTTGTCCTGCTCACCGCACAACAAGCCAATAAATTGAGAGATGAGTTGTTTGGGGCAAAGAATAGAGACTTTATTCAGAAAGCCAGCAGACTGAGAAGATGGTGGACTAGTGTCCCAAAGTTAGAATTAGAATTCAATTAGAATTAGAATTAGAATCTTCCCCGAGTTAGAATTCAGGCTTCTTATATACTAAAAGGGGAGGGGTGTGGCTGGTTGTTGCCAACTTCTTGGTGCCAGCCAGACCTCCAGGGGATGTGATAATCCTTTGTTCTTGCAGCTGTCCATGTAGGTCTGGTAATGATGTTCCTGTAAACCTCCAACCAGAAAAATGTTATTCTCTGTTCTGCAATTTTTTGTCTGTATATGAATTGAAAATGTTATACCTTTAAAAATCAATCCTGGCACAGCAGCAAAGACCTAAAGCAGCCAAAACTAAGTAAGTAAAATAAACTTTAAAAAATAAATAAATAATTTTTTAAAAAAAATTAAAAAATATCAATCCTGGGACACAGAGCCTTGAGAATGGGCTACTTTATATTTTAGGCTAAAGGCAACATTCTTTTACAAAGGTTCAGAGCCAGCATGACTAAGCAGAGGCAACAGAGCGCAAAGGTTAGAGCCAAAGGAATAGATCCAGTATGAAGTCAGGTTTCTTCCTCTCTTACATATTTATTTAGCTTGGTACAAGGTATCAAATAAAATAAGGTTACAGAGATTAATTATATATGTAAAACCATTGAGTAGTTATGGCTTTCTTATTCATACACCAAATATGAATGATGAATGAAGTTATATTGGCATAATTAAAGCTAACTATATTTGTAAGTCTAGGTATCTTCAAAGAAGCATAGATGGGCTGTCATCATATCATTGATGATGCTAATTATAAAAGACTCTAACTTTATCAATTTTAATAGAGTTATGAGCACACATGATAAAAATTTAGTTTTCAATATGTTATTCCCTATTGAAGTCTACTTAATAGACAGCTGCTGGCTTTTTAAATCAACTCCAAGAGAAGTATAGTATCTTCATTAATGTAAGAGAAAACAGAGCATATTACTGAAAATGAAATGGCAGAAGCCAGGATTTCTGTAAGCTATATTTAGCAGATTGAAAAACATGAAATTTGGCTCAATTTCTCTTTGAGAACATGCATTTTATCTAGCAGTCATTATCCTTCATGAAGTGCATGGCTGCATGAGGCACAGCCCACAATATGAACTTTGCCTGAGGAACAAACAGAACTCACATCCACATAGGAAACATGCTGTGTATTATTTGGGGGCAGAGAATATCAATGACTCCAGGTATGTCTCCATTCTTCTTGGAGTATCAGTGCACTAAATGGGCACAAAACGTTGTATTATTCAGTCTATCAGGTAAAAACCTTCAGGTAAATTCCAATAGTGGCCAAGGAAATGGCAAGAAGATAAAAAATAGAATTAACCTACTATTTTGTAGGCAACTATTAAGATTGTTTAAGATTTTTCTTGTATTAATTCACATAAAGGTCAATATGAGGCCCATAAAATTTTACAACATAGAGGAAGAAAACTTCATAATATTGCAGTAGGAAAGTATAGTTTTGTACAAGATCTGCTAGAAATTAAAGAAGCTAGCTTGACACAATTGTTTTCTTCTCTTAAAAAAAGAATATACAGTACACTATGAAAAAGTTATGAAGACTGAGAACAAAGTAAGAATAGTCATCTGAATAACATATGAGAATAATACAGCTAAAGATTAATACAGGAGAATAAATAAAATCTCCATTAGAAGCAATTAGTAGAATGAGTATAAAAGTAAAAATTGTGATGTGAAGAATAAATATGGAAGATTTTTACTAAACATAAAGGCAATAGTAAAAATGAGAGGTTATTAACAAAAAGGAGAGTCAATGAACTGCTAACATGGATTACTAAATAAAACTAAAACAAATGCTAAGGAATAATAATGGAAGTTAAAATATATATAAGCCAATTTTTAAGTTGTATAAGACATTTAAAATTATAATTTGAAATTGTGAGACCAATATTAATGTATTGAATTCACTATCTTGAGCTTAAAATATTTTTTAAAAATAAAAATAAAGATTAATATAGAATAAGACTTGTTCTCTTCAAAGTTTAATGTCCAAAAGAGCAAGAAGTACAACATCTATTGACTTTTGACAGAAAAATAAAATAGATTAACAAATAGTGCTGAGGTTATACTTTTACATAGGGAAAGACAAGGAAAATTGTAATATATATTACAATTTAATTTTTAATTTTTTTTAGAATAGAGGAGAAAGAAAAGTCAGTATCACTTTGGGTACTTGAAAGTGTAATATATTAACAGACATGAATTATTTTGAAACCATACATTTTATAATAGACCATGTCCAGTAATACACAAAATCATTAAGATGACAAAACTTAGTGTGTGTGTTTGTGTATTTAAATATTTCTGCCTTATCGGCATATACCAACCTTGTATTCTTTGGGTTTTTGTTACGTAACCTGAAAAATGAGCCGTTAAAACCAAGTACTGGGACAAACCACCACGTCAAAATGGAAGTTTATGTGCCGAATGTATCAATGAGTCTACATGCAACTGCCCTGTGGGTCAGTATCACATTTAAGAGTATAACTTTTAAATGTACAATTTGAATTTTCCCAAGGAATACTTATCCATTATTTTTTCTGGAAACAACTTTTATTTGCTTTACATTTTTGGTGCAGTTAATAGCAAATTAGTCGTTATTACAGAAAATATGCTATCAATTATATAAAAAGAGAAATATTTATGTTCAAAAGTAACAATTTCAAGACTGTCTTCACAGGCTAATTGTACTCATGTCAGGAATGATTTTCTTTACAGACTGGTGGAATTGACTAGATTGCCATATTGTTGAAGTGAATAAACAAAACATATTCATTAGTAAAACAATCACCTTTATTAAATAAATTAGATTTTTGATAGAAACATTTATGTTACATTTATATGTGTTTAAATGTAAGCAGATGTGTGTGTCCAGATCTATCTGTACACAGCAGTGAAATGAGTGACACGTAGTTATTGTATTTAACACAGTTTGATACTTGCTTCCTGGGTGAATGTTCAGGCTCTAGTAATGAGGCATATTTCTCTGAATATTTAGTGTCAATCACAAATAGTGATTATCTCCATTTCTTGGGTATTTTAAAAAATTTTCATGAAAAAAGGTAGTATTCTTTCACTGAAAATGATAATATATATCTTCAGCTTATTTGTGTCAATGTGTATACTTTAAACTTCACTATGTAGAGGCCAAGTAAAATGCTTTATGCTTCTGGAATCTGGATTTTCACTTAATCTGTGGCTGTTTTCTCCATATATTTCTGATTGACATGATAATATCAGGCAGAGCACTTACGTTTTCCATCTTTTGTCTCATTGAGTATCTGAATAAATGCATTTTACTATTCCCCCACCCCCAATGAGATATATTATTACCAGTTGTGTTTGATATTTCAACAGGTTACAAAAGTCATAAAATAAAAAAAAAAATTTAAAAAAAGTCATAAAATAGTTCAAAAGCAACATATCTGTTTGTGTCAAGTATTGACTCCATAGCTAGCTTCTGTATAGATGGATAGAGCACTATAATTTTAAAACCAACAATTGTAACAAATTTGTAAGTAAGAAAAAAGATACAGCACATTTATTAGAATTTATTGTTTTAAATTATAAATAATAGTTACAAATTTTAGATATTACTAGGAATAGATTTAAGATAAAATATACTACTAATCTATTCATCATTGAGTATATGCCTTTTTATACTAAAGCAAAAATAACAAAGCAAAATATATATATTTATATGACACATTCTCAGCTTTTCTAAAATAATTCATATTTTAAAATGCAGTTTATACATCACTTCTTAGAGAAAGTTCTTATCATTTTACTGATTTTTCTTCATTCTGTCACTTGTAGGCAGCTATTAAATATCGTAGTATACCTAAGACGTAATTGTATAAGCTCAGAATTTTCTATAAAGAATAGCAGGGATTCATAGCAGGCTACTTCATTTTCTTGAGTAGCTCAAATTTTAAAAGTTGTAAGAGACCAAAAGTATCAGTATTAAGAGGTCAAAATGTGGACAATGCCAAATAACACGCCGCTGAGTTTAAACACACTTTATTTGTAAAATGAATGACATTTTGAGAAAATAAGCTAAACTTCATGATAACTCTGAGAAATGCAATAGTTTGAGAAAGTCTCCATTCCAAGCCATTTAACTGTACAAATAAGGCCAACAATGAGTAAATTGCATTACCTCATTCAGCCCCAGAAATTACAGGATGTTTATAAAATGAAAATTAACTGTAATTCCTGATACAAAGTTTCCCATTTTCTAATCAATTGATCAAAATAAAATGTTAAAGTTACACATAGAAATACTTATAAATTTGATCACGTAATATATATAACTTATTTTTGTTTTATTGAAAAAATATGATTTTTTTCTTCCTTTAGACATATCAAAATGATTATTCAATTTGATACGTTTAATTTTACTTAACTTTATTTCATTTTGCTATTGATAAAATAACTTATTGGAAAATTTTACATAGACATGTAGTTTAAGTATTTTTTAAGTTACCTGAATACCATGAATACCATGATATTAGAAATACTAAATTATAGGACAAACCAAACAGTATTATTTACCTATGACTGGATTTCTCTCAGTTTCCTTGCTGTAGGCATTCAAAAGAAGACACTGCCCAGTGCCATTTGCTCTCAATCCACAGATTCTCTCTACGATAGGGTGCCTGGGAGAGTATATTATGTTCTCTCTGATACTATACATGAATCATGAGGACCAGGTTCTCTCTCAGTTGAGATTTTAAATAAAATACTACCATAGCAAGAATGATTATCCTTTCAAATGTACATTTATGTGATCTTAAAAAAATATTCAGCAGCAAGTAGTCATAAAATTATACTGAGATTGATCTTTCTGAAATACAAGAAAATAACATAATGCACATGCTCAGGACACTATTTCCAACTTTTACAACTTTATTTCAAAGTCTAACCTCCAGTGACTAGGCAAAAACTTTAATTATTTCACAAGTAGAACTACACACATGGTGAGTTAGAAAAGGAAGTTATCTTGCTGCTAATTATAATAAAAATGCATCTGAAATATTCTGTTGAATGTTAACATTTATCTTAAATTTTCCTACTTTTGCTTACAGATACTACTTCTAATGAGAGTGGTTGAATATCAAATAAATTTACTCAAAATATTAAAGAAACATTTAAATAATGTTATTCAATTTTTTAATATAAAAAGATGGTGTAAATATCATTCCAAATTTTCCAAGCTTTGCTGTAGTATTTTTTTTAATATAAAACAACTTGTATTAATCAAATACTGCAAAATATTTAAAAATAACACAAGAGATTATATTTCATAACACAGGTATATAAATATTACATCTCCCAAATATCTAATTTTAAGAATAAATAATAAACCTATTAATGAAATTATGCAAAATAACTTACAAACTTAATCAGAAATAAATGCATAGGAAAAGCATACCATTATAAATATTTATCATATAAATTGGTTAGGATTTATTTTTAGAATAGCTTGAAACTAGCATTCTGTTTTGGAATATCAGTTTGCCCCAAAGAGGCACCTTCAGTATCATTAATTTCCTGAAGTTCTATTTACTTAATATATATATAAAATATAAGTTCTTCATAAAAAGTGGAGTTATAATGCCCCCAACATGTCTGCTATGTACACATATCTGTTTTTGAGCACAAACAGGTTTCCTAATGAGAGCGTTCAACTGTAGCTGCACAGAGGTGTGGGTGGTAGGACAGAGGGAGGGGCTGATTGAAAGACATTTTGGTGATTGATGGGATATTTGTGGATTTGAAGAGGAACTAACTACTGGGAAGTTACTACCATTCCCTAGAGGCTGGATGTATAATTGGTAGGAAGATCAGACTTAAGTCTATATAAAATGTGATGCTCTAAGAACAGCAGAAATGGACCCAAATCAGGTTTACTCAGTACTTTATTAAGTGATATTAATGAAGGATTCCACAGAAAAGTGATTAGTTACTCTTCTGGGTCTATTTCCAAATCATATTGAAAATGCTCTAGGATCTGAAAAAGAACAGATACATGTGTATGTATAAGTGAATCACTTTGCTGTGTACCTGAAACTAACACAACATTGTAAATCAAGTATAATCCAATATAAAATAAAAATTAAATAAAATTTAAAAAAAAAAGAAAATTCTCTAGGAAAGCCTCTTTGCCTCAGATAATCATTGTTTTAGAGCTTTCCATCTAAGAAAATTAGATGGTCTGAAGAACCCTTCTCTACTCCTCAGGTTATTGAACATCAAAATCATAAAATTGAATTCATATTAGTAAGAGAATAAACATTCTCTTTTTATAAAATCTATGGTAAATTGTAAATAATCAAGCTGTCACATAAATGGAGAAATGTAAATTATTTCTGCATTCAAAAAAATAATTTATTTTGATTTTAACATTGATACAGGAACCATTTAAAGCGTTATTGATGAGTACTTAAATACTTCATTCATTCATTTATTCACTCACTCATCCAATAGATAATTATTAGTAGACAATCGATTATTATGCATACTATTTTTCAGACATGGTAGTATTTTGGGGAAAGTGGTTAGGGGAATTACAGATAAAGAGAGAATCTGCCTTCAGGGAGCTAAACTTTTACTGGGGGAGACTGCAAGAAACAAAAATCAAAGGAAGGTCTAGTATAATGCCTGTGTCACTGTGTGCTGTGAAGGAAAACAGTACAATGGCGGGAGGAGAGTGACGGGGTGGGTGGGAGCTATTTAGATTAATTGATAAGGTAGAACTCTAAGGAGCAACAGGTAAGCAGAGATCTAGAAACAGTGATGGAGGTAACTATGTGAAGATTAAGAGGAAGAAACTTTTAGGCAGAGAGAGTCTCAAGAACAAAAATCTTGAGGTAAGCAGGGACCATGTCTCATAAGCTCTATAGGTCCCAGTTACAACCATGATTTACCAAATGCTAATTAGGACACTTAGACTTTTGTCCACTTGACCTAGAACATTTTGTTTATACAGATCAAGCAAGAATCTATTAGGCTTCCCCTCTATTTCACTTCCAGGAACACCATGATCAACTAGCCAGTGCCATAGGTCTGTGGGAATCAGACTATTCTGATTGCTGCTTTGACTTCTTGCCATCATGACAATCATGACCACCTTGTCTTTGGTGATTGAGTTTCACCACTTGACCCCTGTCACCCTGAAATCTAATTACTTTCATTGCATTTAGATTTCTCACTTTAGTAACTACAATTCCCCCACTTAGGTCTAGCTTGCAGAGAAGGCCTTCAAGGATGCCAGGAACCCCATCACAAATTTACTTCTCACAATCATGGCAAAAGTGTGTCCTCTGGACCCTCTCATGGTAAATAAGCAGGTCTTAAATGACAAATCCTCTTTCACATTCCAATCTCCCTAAGCCTTCATATACTTCCCTCTACATTAAACCAAAGCAGGTGAGGCATTTCCAACTCACTTACTGTGTGCCCCGTTTTGGGGTCCATGTTCCAGCAGACAGCCAAACACCCTGCTGGAGCCCTTTCTAACTCCCCAGCTGTAACATGAAATGCAGAATTTCTGCCTAGTGAGCCCATATCAATAAATTTGGCCTGATCCCATGTAATATTTCTTCTGCCATTATCCCACAACCTCAATGTCCCTCCCACGTATATTCCCCGGATTTCTGTCTGTGTAAATTAGAAAACTCAAGTACTTCTTTTGGAGTATAGTAGGTCACCCTTGCCACCTCACCTTTAGGACCTGCTGCGACTAGAGTCTAGTTATAGGCCCAGAAGTGAAGAGGGGTGGAGGGGGTGGGTTCTGAGAAGAATAAGCATTGTCATCGGTGACAACTCTCTCAGGAAACCATTACTATTTCCTCAGACAATGCAGAGCTAATTCCCTCAGAAGGAGTGGAGAGTCCCCACACTGGGGGAAAAGAAGACTCTCCTACTTGGGGTGGAGAAATCTCTTCCCCTGGGAAAGAAGAGTCATTAGGATTTAGGGACTCTGTGTTCCCAGCTTCATCAGGGTCTTCCCACACATCCTCATCCCCCTTTCAGCATCCCATTCCTTCCCATCATCGCCTTCATGTTCACACTGGGAGTTCAACTTGTACTGTAATTCTGCTGGTCGCAGGACGAGATTCTGTATTTGATTTTCAGCAGTCTTAACCCTGTGGCTACAGGACAAAAGGGTCTCCTTCAGCGCACAGATGTTTTCAGGTCATTTATGTAACACTTGATCTGAGAATTTGAATCCTGAAATCTCATCCTCTTCTTTCCCCACTTTGTCCAGCAACAATTAGGAGCAACCAGTCAATCTCATGATATTCATTAATTTGAGCAAAATGTTTGGAAGTACTGTATACACAGTCCCCCATATCCTTGCTTCTTATATATGATTGATTAGGAATATCCAAGTGATAGTTTGCTTATCTTCGGTGCCAGATCCCATCATGGACTCTCTGTGCTCTCTTTACTACTGAAAATAAAGTCATCGACATCTTTAAATCTTAGAGAGATTAGAGATACAATTTCAGATACCCCAGGACAAATTTTTAAAAATTCATCTTTAAAATTCTGTTCCTCTACAACCACTTTCAGTACCAAAATGCAGTAGGATTCCCCCGAGAAACAAAACCAATGGGAGAGGTATAGACATAGATATAGATATATAAAGATATTAATTGTAAGCATTAAGGAGGCTGACAAGTCTGGAGAGCTGCAGTGAGTATGAACCTGTGAGGAGAATACATTAATATATTGTGCCTTCATGTCATATTGAACAAACCTGAAATTAACCTTCATTGATAAAAAAGTGGAGTCAGTATACAAACCATCTTGACATGAAAGAGTATAACTATACAAGAAGAACTAATTTTATGGATAAATAAATGTTGCATATTGATGTGAGCTGCCCAAATCTCCAGCATATACGTTAGATTGAGGTTTATGCAGCCCAACATAAACACTTGCACTTAAGCTGGGGGATTTAGTTTTATTTTAAATTTTTAAAAAAATTTTATTTATTTATTTATTTATTTATTTATTTATTTATTTTTGGCTGCGTTGGGTTTTCATTGCTGTGCACGGGCTTTCTCTAGTTGCAGCGAGCAGGGGCTACTCTTCGTTGCGGTGCTCGGGCTTCTCATTGCAGTGGCTTCTCTTGTTGCGGAGCACGGGCTCTAGGCATGAGGGCTCAGTAGTTGTGGCTCACGGGCTTAGTTGCTCCGCTGCATGTGGGATCTTCCCAGACCAGGGATCGAACCTGTGTCCCCTGCATTGGCGGGCGGATTCTTAACCACTGTGCTACCTGGGAGGCCACGGGGGTGGGGGGAGAATTTAGTTTTGGCAGAGCATTCTGATCATGGCTGGTAATCATTGTATTGTAATCTGATAGGAACATATGCCCATCAGGAAGCTTGGATGCAGGAAAGGAGATTTTATTAAACAATAATAAGGTATAGCACATAGTCTCATGAAGGCCAGAAGTCTGCTGGCTGATCTAGGAGAAACTCAAAGAGCACCAAACCTGTAATAAATAATCAGGCCTGCATGCCACGAGTTCTGTCAGTGCTTGTTGCAAATTATAGAAACACACGTCTGCCTGGTGCTTGCTTGGAGATTGCATCCCTCTCATTCATTTTCCTCCTCAGGTTACTGACTTCTGAATTCAGGTCTCATTGGGACACCTACCTTGTAGAACTGAGTCATGTACAAATACCTAAACAGCAAGGTACTCTGGGAAGTGGAACAATTCACGTGGGGGATTATAAAATGCAGGAAGAATGTTCAAAGGTTGACTAGAGACTCTATCTGGATTTTTGAGTAGAATCTGGTTGCCTTCTTTCAGAGCTGATGCTGACACACAGCTTATGGAGTCAGGGCAGGATGAGCAGGGTGATGACAGTCTGAATACTGATCAACAGGTTTACTTGGAGATAATATTGGTCTTCACATTTTTTAATTGTTAAACTTTTTAAACTGTTAAAATATTTGTAATATTAAGAATAAGGTAAGTGATTATAAATCCTGAAGCCAGAACTGTAATAAAGTTATCAATTTGATTCAGTTTTTTAAAGTTTTATAAGAAATAAATCTGACCATTAATAGAATGTTATAAATATAAACTAAAATTTTATAAAGAGATTTTAAAATATTTTTAAAAACTGACTTTGAGAATTCTACATGCTATGCTATAGAAATTTCTAGCAACTAACTTCTCTCTCTCCAGATAAAATGATGTTCTACCTCTTTCTAAATAATGAGCATGATATAACACCCACATAATCCCAGTTTGATTTAGTTCCAGGAAGTTGAGTGTGAGGTGTTTTGTTTCCAGTGTCAATAACTGTCCTAACTCAGGTTCTGTGCTTTTATAACTTTCCCACACTTCTCCTTATCTTCAGGTCTTTGCTTCTGTGATTACCTCCTATCCTTTGCCATGACAATTTATTTTTTTAACATCTTAATTGGAGTATAATTGCTTTACAATGGTGTGTTAGTTTCTGCTTTATAACAAAGTGAATCAGCTATACATATACACATGTTCCCATATCTCTTCCCTCTTGCGTCTCCCTCTCTCCCTCCCAGCCTCCCTATCCCACCCCTCTAGGTGGTCACAAAGCACCCAGCTGATCTCCCTGTGCTATGCGGCTGCTTCCCACTAGCTATCTATTTTACATTTGGTGGTGTATATATGTCCATGCCACTCTCTCACCCTGTGACACCTTACCCTTCCCCCTCCCCATATCCTCAAGTCCATTCTCTAGTAGGTCTGTGTCTTTATTCCCATCTTGCCACTAGGTTCTTCATGACCTTTTTTTTTTTTCCCTCAGATTCCATATATATGTGTTAACATACTGTATTTGCTTTTCTCTTTCTGACTTACTTCACTCTGTATGACAGACTCTAACTCCATCCACCTCACTACAAATACCTCCATTTCATTTCTTTTTATGGCTGAGTAATATTCCATTGTATATATGTGTGACATCTTCTTTATCCATTCATCTGATGATGGACACTTAGGTTGCTTGCATGTCCTGACTATTGTAAATAGAGCTGCAACGAACATTTTGGTACATGACCCTTTTTGAATTATGGTTTTCTCAGGGTATATGCCCAGAAGTGGGATTGCTGGGTCGTATTATAGTTCTACTTTTAGTTTTTTAAGGAACCTCCATACTGTTCTCCATAGTGGCTGTATCAATTTACATTCCCACCAACAATGCAAGAGTGTTCCCTTTTCTCCACACGCTCTCCAGCATTTATTGTTTCTAGATTTTTTGATGATGGCCATTCTGACAGGTGTTGAGATGATATCTCATTGTAGTTTTGATTTGCATTTCTCTAATGATTAATGATGTGGAGCATTCTTTCATGTGTCTGCTGGCAATCTGTATATCTTCTTTGGAGAAATGTCTATTTAGGTTTTCTGCCCATTTTTGGATTGGGTTGTTTGTTTTTTTGTTATTGAGCTGTGTGAGCTGCTTGTAAATTTTGGAGATTAATCCTTTGTCAGTTGCTTCATATGCAAATATTTTCTCCCATTCTGAGGGTTGTCTTTTGGTCTTGTTTATGGTTTCCTTTGCTGTGCAAAAGCTTTTAAGTTTCATTAGGTCCCATTTGTTTACTTGTGTTTTTATTTCCATTTCTCTAGGAGCTGGGTCAAAAAGGATCTTGCTGTGATTTATGTCATAGAGTGTTCTGCCTATGTTTTCCTCTAAGAGATTGATAGATTGATAGACCTTACATTTAGGTCTTTGATCTATGTTGAGTTTATTTTTGTGTATGGTGTTAGGGAGTGTTCTAATTTCATACTTTTACATGTACCTATCCAGTTTTCCCAGCACCACTTATTGAAGAGACTGTCTTTTCTCCACTGAATATGCTTGCCTCCTTTATCAAAGATAAGGTGACCATATGTGCGTGGGTTTATCTCTGGCTTTTTATCCTGTTCCATTGATCTATTTTTCTGTTTTTCTGCCAGTACCAAACTGTCTTGATTACTGTAGCTTTGTGATATAGTCTAAAGTCAGCGAGCCTGATTCCTCCAGCTCCATATTTCGTTCTCAAGATTGCTTTGGCTATTCGGGGTCTTTTGTGTTTCCATACAAATTGTGAATTTTTTTTGTTCTAGTTCTGTGAAAAATGCCAGTGGTACTTTGATAGGGATTGCATTGAATCTGTAGATTGCTTTGGGTAGTAGAGTCATTTTCACAATGTTGATGCTTCCAATCCAAGAACATGTTATATCTCTCCATCTATTTGTATCATCTTTAATTTCTTTCATCAGTATCCTATAATTTTCTGCATACAAGTCTTTGGTATCCTTACGTAAGTTTATTCCTAGATATTTTATTCTTTTTGTTGCAGTGGTAAATGGGAGTGTTTTCTTAATTTCGCTGTCAGATTTTTCATCATTAGTGTATAGGAATGCAAGAGATTTCTGGGCATTCATTTTGTATCCTGCTACTTTACCAAATTCATTGATTAGCTCTAGAAGTTTTCTGGTAGCATCTTTAGGATTCTCTATGTATAGTATCATGTCATCTGCAAACAGTGACAGCTTTACTTCTTCTTTTCCGATTTGGATTCCTTTTATTTCTTTTTCTTCTCTGATTGCTGTGGTTAACACTTCCAAAACTATGTTGAATAATAGTGGTGAGAGTAGGCAATCTTGTCTTGTTCCTGATCTTAGTGGAAATGGTTTCAGTTTTTCACCATTGAGGACAATGTTGGCTGTGGGTTTGTCATATATGGCCTTTATTATGTTGAGGAAAGTTCCCTCTATGCCTACTTTCTGCAGGGCTTTTATCATAAATGGGTGTTGAATTTTGTCAAAAGCTTTCTCTGCATCTATTGAGATGATCATATGGTTTTTCTCCTTCAGTTTGTTAATATGGTGTATCACGTTGATTGATTTGTATATATTGAAGAATCCTTGCATTCCTGGAATAAACCCCACTTGATCATGGTGTATCATCCTTTTAATGTGCTGTTGGATTCTGTTTGCTAGTATTTTGTTGAGGAGTTTTGCATCTATGTTCATCAGGGATATTGGCCTGTCGTTTTCTTTCTTTGTGACATCTTTGTCTGGTTTTGGTATCATGGTGATGGTGGCCTCGTAGAATGAGTTGGGGAGTGTTCCTCCCTCTGCAATATTTTGGAAGAGTTTGAGAAGGATAGGTGTTAGCTCTTCTCTAAATGTTTGATAGAATTTGCCTGTGAAGCCATCTGGTCCTGGGCTTTTGTTTGTTGGAAGATTTTTAATCACAGTTTAAATTTCAGTGCTTGTGTTTGGTCTGTTCATATTTTCTATTTCTTCCTGGTTCAGTCTCGGCAGGTTGTGTATTTCTAAGAATTTGTCCATTTCTTCCAGGTTGTCCATTTTATTGGCATAGAGTTGCTTGTAGTAATCTCTCATGATCGTTTGTACTTCTGCAGTGTCAGTCGTTACTTCTCATTTTTCATTTCTAATTCTATTAATTTGAGTCTTCTCCCTTTTTTTCTTGATATGTCTGGCTAATGGTTTATCAATTTTGTTTATCTTCTCGAAGAACCAGCTTTTAGTTTTATTGATCTTTGCTATTGTTTCCTCATTTATTTTTCATTGATTTCTGATCTGATCTTTATGATTTCTTTCCTTCTGCTACCTTTGGGTATTTTTTGTTCTTCTTTCTCTAATTGCTTTAGGTGCAAGGTTAGGTTGTTTATTCGAGATGTTTCCTGTTTCTTGATGTAGGCTTGTATTGCTATAAACTTCCCTCTTAGAACTGGTTTTGCTGCATCCCATACGTTTTCAGTCATTGTGTCTCCATTTTCATTTGTTTCTCGTGTCTCCATTGTCACTTGTTTCTAGGTATTTTT
Organism: Balaenoptera physalus; assembly: GCF_965194825.1. Taxonomy (NCBI): domain Eukaryota; kingdom Metazoa; phylum Chordata; class Mammalia; order Artiodactyla; family Balaenopteridae; genus Balaenoptera; species Balaenoptera physalus. The sequence goes on from NC_138888.1 coordinate 105,913,807, forward strand.
TGATTTCCCCTTTGACTTCTTCAGTGATCAGTTCGTTATTAAGTAGTGTATTGTGTAGTCTCCATGTGTTTGTATTTTTTACAGATCTTTTCCTGTAATTGATATCTAGTCTCATAGCATTGTGGTCGGAAAAGATACCTGATATGATTTTAATTTTTGTAAATTTACCAAGGCTTCACTTGTGACCCAAGATATGATCTATCCTGGAGAATGTTCCATGAGCACTTGAAAAAAATGTGTATTCTGTTGTTTTTGGGTGGAATGTCCTATAAATATTAATTAAGTCTATCTTGTTTAATGTATCATTTAAAGCTTGTGTTTCCTTATTTATTTTCATTTTAGATGATCTGTCCATTGGTGAAAGTGGGGTGTTAAATTTCCCTACTATGATTGTGTTACTGTCGATTTCCCCTTTTATGGCTGTTAGTATTTGCCTTATGTATTGAGGTGCTCCTGTGTTGGGTGCATAAATATTTACAATTGTTATACCTTCTGCTTGGACCGATCCCTTGATCATTATATAGTGTCCTTCTTTGTCTCTTGTAATAGTCTTTATTTTAAAGTCTATTTTGTCTGATATGAGAATTGCTACTCCAGCTTTCTTTTGATTTCCATTTGCATGGAATATCTTTTTCCATCCCCTCACTTTCAGTCTGTATGTGTCCCTAGGTCTGAAGTCATCTATTGTAGACAGCATATATATGGGTCTTGTTTCTGTATCCATTCAGCCAGTCTGTGTCTTTTGGTGAGAGCATTTAATCCATTTACATTTAAGGTAATTATCGATATGTATGTTGCTATTCCCGTTTTCTTAAATGTTTTGGGAATGTTATTGTAAGTGTTTTCCTTCTTTTGTGTTTCTTGCCTAGAGAAGTTCCTTTAGCATTTGTTGTAAAGCTGGTTTGGTGGTGCTGAACTCTCTCAGCTTTTGCTTGCCTGTAAAGGTTTTAATTTCTCCATCAAATCTGAATGAGATCCTTGCTGGGTAGAGTAATCTTGGTTGTAGGTTTTTCTCCTTCATCACTTTAAGTATAGCCTGCCACTCCCTTCTGGCTTGCAGAGTTTCTGCTGAAAGATCAGCTGTTAACCTTGTGTGTTATTTCTTGTTGTTCCCTTGCTGCTTTTAATATGTTTTCTTTATATTCAATTTTTGATAGTTTGATTAATTTGTGACTTGGCGTGTTTCTCCTTGGATTTATCCTGTATGGGACTCTCTGTGCTTCCAGAACTTGATTAACTATTTCCTTTCCCATATTAGGGAAGTTTTCAACTATAATCTCTTCAAATATTTTCTCAGTCCCTTTCTTTTCTTTTCTTCTTCTGGGACCCCTATAATTCGAATGTTGGTGTGTTTCATGTTGTCCCACAGGTCTCTGAGACTGTCCTCAGTTCTTTTCATTCTTTTTACTTTATTCTGCTCTGCAGTAGTTATTTCCACTATTTTATCTTCCAGGTCATTTACCCCTTCTTCTGCCTCAGTTTTTCTGCTATTGATCCCTTATAGAGTATTTTTAATTTCATTTATTTTGTTTTTCATCATAGCTTGGTTCCTCTTTAGTTCTTCTACATCCTTGTTAAATGTTTCTTGCATTTTGTCTGTTCTATTTCCAAGATTTGGGATCATCTTTACTATCATTATTCTGAATTCTTTTTCAGGTAGATTGCCTATTTCCTCCTCATTTGTTAGGTCTGGTGTCTTTTGACCCTTCTCCTTCATCTGCTGTGTGTTTTTCTGTCTTCTCAATTTGCTTATCTTACTTATTTGGGGTCTCCTTTTCAGAGGCTGCACGTTCATAGTTCTCGTTTTTGGTATCAGTCCCCAGTGGCTAAGTTTGGTTCAGTGGTTTGTGTAGGCTTTCTGGTGGAGGGGACTAGTGCCTGTGTTCTGGTAGATGAGGCTGGATCTTGTCTTTCTGGTGGGCAGGTCCACTTCCGGTGGTGTGTTTTTGGGGTGTCTGTGACCTTATTATGATTTTAGGTAGCCTCTCTGCTAATGGATGGGGCTGTGTCCCTGTCTTGCTAGTTGTTTGGCATAGGGTGTCCAGCACTGTAGCTTGCTGGTCGTTGAGTGAAGCTGGGTCTTGATGTTGAGATGGAGATCTCTGAGAGATTTTCGCCATTTGGTATTACTTGGACCTGGGAGGTCTCTTGTGGACCAGTGTCCTGAAGTTGGCTCTCTCACCTCAGAGCAACAGCCCTGAGGCCTGGCTGGAGCACCAAGAGCCTTTCATCCACATGGCTCAGAATAGAAAGGAGAAAAAATAGAAAGAAAGAAAGAAAGAAAGAGGATAAAATAAAATAAAATAAAATAAAGCTATTATAATAAATAATAAGAAAAAATTATTAAGAAAAATATTTTTAATTTTTTTAAAATAAATTTATTATTTTTTATAATAAAAAATAAGAAAAAAATATTAAGAAAAAAATTTTATAAGAAAAAAATATTTTTAATTTTTTAAAATAAAAAATAAGATAAAAGTTATTAAGAAAAATTTATTAAGAGAAAATATGTGTTTAATTTTTTATAATAAAAAATAAAAAAATTATTAAGAAAAAAATTGTTTAATTTTTTTTAAAATAATAAATAAGGAAAAATTATTAAGAAAAAATTTATTAAGAAAAATAATTTTTTAAGTTAAAAAAAAAAAAAAAAAGGACAGACCGAACCCAAGGACAAATGGTGAAAGCAAAGCTATACAGACAAAATCTCACCCAGAAGCATACACATATACACTCACAAAAAGAGAAAAAGGGGACAAATTAATATATCCTGCTCCCAAAGTCCACCTCCTGAATTTGGGATGATTCGTTGTCTATTCAGGTATTCAACAGATGCAGGTACATCAAGTTGTTTGTGGAGCTTTAATCCGCTGCTTCTGAGGCTGCTGGGAGAGATTTCCCTTTCTCTTCTTTGTTCATACAGCTCCTAGGGTTCAGCTTTGGATTTGAACCCGCCTCTGCGTGTAGGTCCCCTGAGGGCATCTGTTCTTCGCTCTCACAGGACGGCGTTAAAGGAGCAGCTGCTTTGGGGGCTCTGGCTCACTCAGGCCGGGGGGAGGGAGGGGTATGGATGCCGGGCGAGCCTGCGGCAGCAGAGGCCAGCATGACGTTGCAGCAGCCTGAGGCCCGCCGTGCGTTCTTCCGGGGAAGTTGTGCCTGGATTGCGGGGCCCTGGCAGTGGCGGGCTGCACAGGCTCCCAGGAGGGGCGGTGTGGATAGTGATCTGGGCTTGCACACAGGCTTCTTGGTGGCGGCAGCAGCAGCCTTAGCATCTCATGCCTGTCTCTGGTGTCTGTGCTGATAGCCGCGGCTCGCGCCCGTCCCTGGAGCTCGTTTAGGTGGCGCTCTGAATCCCCTCTCCTCATGCACCAGGAAACAAAGAGGCAAGAAAATGTCTCTTGTCTATTCGGCAGCTCCAGACCTTTTCCCAGACTCCCTCCCGGCTAGCTGTGGTGCACTAGCCCCTTCAGGCTGTGTTCACACCGCCAACCCCAGTCCTCTCCCTGTGATCCAACCAAAGCCCAAGCCTCAGCTCCCAGCCCCGCCTGCCTGGTGGGTGAGCAGACAAGCCTCTCGGGCTGGTGAGTGCTGGTCGGCACCGATCCTCTGTGCAGGAGTCTCTCCGCTTTGCCTTCCGCACCCCTGTGGCCGTGCTCTCCTCCGTGGCTCCGAAGTGTCCCCCCTCTGCCACCCGCAGTCTCCACCCTTGAAGGGGCTTCCTAGTGTGTGGAAACCTTTCCTCCTTCACTGCTCCCTCCCACTGGTGCAGGTCCCGTCCCTATTCTTTTGTCCTGTTATTTCTTTTTTTTTTTGCCCTACCCAGGTACCTGGGGAATTTCTTGCCTTTTGGGAGGTTTGGACGTCTTCTTTCAGCATTCAGTGGGTGTTCTGTAGGAGCAGTTCCACGTGTAGATGTATTTCTGATGTATCTGTGGGAAGGAAGGTGATCTCCACGTCTTACTCTTCCACCATCTTGCCCAGACCCCCTGCCATGACTATTTTGTATTAATCTTTTAGTATAAGCTTTCTCAAATAAATTTTAGACAAGTAGGGGAAATCAGAGGTTATAAATTATACATAAATAGCATAAATGTTAGATGTTTTCCTACCCTAAGAAGAATATTTAAATACATAATATTCACGATTTTTTCCAAATCTGAGAATAATCCATTATTTTTATTATGCAATCTAATCCAAAACCACGATTTACCTAGAAAAAGTTATTTATTTGATAATTTGGTAGGTAACAGACTCAAATATGTTAAGGAATCAATGTCAGTTACTTATTTTCAATCTATGTCACACATATATTTCCAAAGATTCTTTCATAATTATTCCTAACACCAGTAGGTACTTTCATAGGTATTTGTTTCAAAAATTATAATTTATTAACTATCCCTTAAACTTACATGTTATAGACAAGACTTTCAGTTTATGAAATATGCAAGGTATCATTCCTGGATGTAAGGTCTTATTATATTAGCCAATATCCTGTGTATAATAAGGCATAACAATGTATTCTGTGTGTGTGTGTGAGTGTGTGTGTGTGTGTGGTAGGGAGTGCTTTTTCTATTAGGTTAATTTCAATGTCATGGTCTTCTTTTGAAGGGTTAAGGATTTGACAGAGAAGCCATTCCTTCTTTCATGAAGAGTTTGGATAACACAATTAAAAATATCCCATAATTTGTAGAAAGTGTCTTTTTGTTTTATTGTTTTGATTTTAGGGTTTGTGTACTTAGATTCTCAAATACTTATCCTGGATCAGAATTCAGCTGGATACATGATAGGTACCAAAGGGGGTTGTTAGAAATGTATCCTGTGCTGTATCCAGATAAATTATGACTTATTCTGTCTGGGATGAAGCCTCATTGGTAAACACTACTTTGATGGCTGCATACCTCTCCTATAGATGTTGTACTATGGTTATGGCTAATCAATTATTTTGCCAAGTTTGGGCAAGGATGCTCTCATAGCATCCTTTCATTTTTATCTGATTAACCATTTTCCCCACCTATAATTATTATCTTTCTTTGGAAAATTACTATAATGTAGAAAATTTAGATATAATATTATAAGATTAAATATTTATGATAAATATTTATTTAATAATAATTAAAAATTGGAGCTTTTATAGTCTAACATAAAGCACAAGTAGGCCATGCTTCCAAATCTGCACTTCAAGATCGTAAGTGCTCCCAAAAACCCAAGCTTGGGGTAATGCCTGTTGAGGCATGTGCAGAAATTTTCCGGAAGAATCAAGACTTGCTGAAAAAAAAAAAAATAGGGCTTAATTCCACATTGTTACGTGTATGATCTATGTATCTGTGATTATATCAAGGTAAATAAATATAAAATTATAAAACGTAATGTCAAAAAACTTTGTATTTTAAGCTAATATCATACGTAGCTTAAATAGGAAATAATTTACTGGGTAATTTTTCACATGTTCACTTCTTTCTTTGAATGCATGCTACTACTAACGTAGATTTAAATAGTTTATGCAATCTGTTAGTATAAATAAAGTAAAATTATTTTATTCTTATTTTATTTCTGTAGATTTAAATTGTGAATGAAGCAAGCTACTTAATTTTTCAGTCCTTTATGAATCCTTAGAGTGTAAAATGCAATGCAATCTGTATTGCTTTGAATATTAAGGGAGTGATATATTGTTGCTTATAAATAATAATAAGATAATAAATATATTATTTCAGAAATAAAATAAATTTATATGGATATCTATGCTAATGTAGTAATTTTTTTAATCCCAAAGTCTTTTGTTTTAGAATACTAATGTGAGAATATTATGAATTCTCTTTACATTAACAATAAATTATGGCAAAGAGTCTATTGGATAGCTTCTCAGTGCTAACAGAATGATACTTTCAAATACAATGAAAAACATTATGTATGAGTGAAGGAAAAATAAACACTTTAATGACATAAATAAAGGAAATCTATAAAGTTTATAAAGTACACTGATCATAATTGGAATAAACTATAACTTATAAACAAATTATGGACTAGATATTTCTAAAACTTAGGTCACTTTAAGTATCTGGTATTTTTCATTGATTTCACTAATAAAAGTGAAATATTCTTCAAAATAAAATAACCAACCGCGATGAAGAGTGGGCCCAGCTTGCCACAACTAGAGAAAGCCCTCGCACAGAAACGAAGACCCAACACAGCCATAAAAAATAAATAAATAAATAAATAAAATAAAATAAATAAAATAAAATAACCAAAAGCTCTCATCAATTTTGCAATTTTAAAATGTTTAAGGAGACAATGAAGTACTTATATGTTGAAGTCCATTTATTTTCTAAACTTTGGGGGTTATTTACTTTTAAGAGAATGTCTATGTACACCAAGAGTCTGGTTAGTTTAAAGAAACATTTATTCTTTACCTGTTTAAAAGTAGTGAAAACAATTTGCATTCAAATATAGCTGTGGATTTGGAGACATGAGGTAACTTCAGTGTTTGATAGGAGAAGCATTTATTAATTAAAACTTATTCATATCTTTGCCTTATGAAGGAGTTTTGTTTTTTATCAGATATTTTCATGCATATGAGCAACACTCTCCATATTTGATTTCTGAATCCTTACAATGTTTAAAATTTGTTTTCTTACCCATTACAAAACTAAATTATCTACTTTGTATGTGCTTTCATTATTTACCATTCCTTTTGATTTTATAATAGACCCTAGAGTTATAAAATGGATTTAGAATAATATAATATTGATGAAGGAGGAAATGGATTCATGAGTATGCCATGATTATGGACAGTTACTCAGTAGGTACAACCACTTAATTATCCTCTTTATATGGGAGTCTCTTTAAAATTTTAAAGGTATTATTTAAATTTAAAAATAGGCTGCATGTTCTGATAGGCTATGTTAAGGATAGGAAGGTAAATCACTGAAAGACGAAAATAAGGAATTGATCTAACCATATTTGTTCAAAAAAGATTCCTTTGTCTGCAAGTACAAGGAATGCATTAGTGAGTGGCAAGATTGGAAGTTGAGGAACAAGTCAGGGACTATTCTAATAGTTCAAACGAGATACCAATTATCTTGGATTAATGTGGTAGAAGTGAACACATTAAAGAGATAGTTAAGGGGTCATGTCAATAAGACTGATGACTGAGGAGACAGTGGTGCTAATTAGTATGGTTAAATATGGATCAGTTCCATAACTTCCTATTTGTTCTCCATATTCGTAGACCTGCCCCATTCTAATGCCCTCTTCAGTGAGTAGACAGATTGATGTTTTAATGAAAATGATGTTGAAAACATGTTAAATATATTCCTTTAAAGCAATCCCCTGTGTTTTAATAAAATAAACTTAAAAACCTAAAAATATATAGCTACATTTACTTTAATGAATCTAAATAGTGCCTCTCCAACATGCATTGTATACCCTTAAATAGATTTGGAGTTTGGCATTTTATCTAACTCTGAAAAAGTAACACATAGACATTTGCATGCAGTATAGAACTGTCTATAGAATTCAAAACCACTCTTGCCTTTCCCAAATGGTAATTACATCTTGTGCATTTGAGCTTTCACTAACAAGTAACAACATGTCATTTTCTAAGTGAATGAGTTAATGCATTTTTGGTTTGAGATAGATCACTGAATGTTATGTATGACCCCACTTTTAAGTGGAGAATACATTATATTCAATAGTACATTCATTATTCAATAATTCAGTAATTCATTTTCTAATCATTACATTTGATTAAGTATGTGCTTGACATTGTCTGATATGTAATGCATTAGCAAAAATAATTATGAATAAGTTGATGATGATCAATAATACTAGAATTCTTCAGTTGCAAGTAATACAAATCCCCCTGGAGAATTTAAGGACAGGTAAGTTATGGGAAAGATATAATAAGCTATCAGAACTTACAGAAAGGCTTGGGAAAAACTCCTGAACACTATTTAGAACTGAGTCAGGTGAAGAGATCCAGGTACTGGACACAAGATGGGTTTCAGGAAAGGGGCAGTCTACCCTTTCTTTGCACCTTATCAGAATCACACTCTTGGGAGGGAACCTCTGATAGAAAGCTTAATCCACTGACCATGGGAGGACATGTCTCTGATGTGGTCTTAACAAATCATGTCCTATTGGAAGAGATAATTCCTCAAAATAGTGTTGTTCAGATGGGGCTATGGAGTGCTTCATAGCCAGGAAACAGTAAACATTTTGTATACTGCTAAAACAACTTTATTAAATTAGTGTGTCAGATTAACTATTTAACAGAGCTAAAGAAATAAAGGCATTAAAATTTTGCAAATGAAAAATTTTGACATTACACTTATTGGAGAAAGAATGTGGTATATACAGATTAGAATAAAAAAATCTTAGTCTCAAATCATGCCTTTAAAACTTATAACAGTTTGATTTGGGGCAAATAAACTTCTCTCCATATTTCTTTACAGATAACTATTTTAGATAAATAATACATGTTTTATCTATTTCATTATCATATGAGTATTAAATATAACAGTCTGCAAGAAAAACCTTTTGTTAAGCACCATGAAAACCATAATTGAGTTGATATTACTTTAAAGTTAACATGTCAGACTTTTATTATACATAAAATATCATTTTAGAGTATTCTGGATATTTGCTACCTAAGCATTCAGTTACAGAGGAATGGTGAACACAGGCACACACATGGATATGGTCTCTCTTTTTTTTGTTATTTTTGTGCTCAGCTAGTAAATATTTTGATTACATATAAAAATTATATCTATATCTATCTATAGCTTTTCAAAATGCAGAAACTTTAGAAATAACAAATATATATCTCTTATCAAAATACAGAAACTGAAAATAACCATTAGCTGAACTTTATTTTTTTGATTCCACAATATAGCAAAAGGCAATGTACAATATAATCTAACAGAATCTGAATGATATAGATAAGATTTTCTGTTCTTAAACTGATCTTAATGCATTTTGAAATGTAGTTCTACATTTTTTAAGGCTCAGTGAAGTGCAAAGGTCTCCAAGTAAAGTAACTCCCAATAATGATTATAGTACTAACTCGAAGACCTAGATTAAGTAAAACATCTCAGATGTTAGATAAGAGAAAGTAAATAGAAATATAATATTTGGAAAGATTAATTAATAGAGTAAAAGAACAAACAACTCGACTTGATGGAGTAAAGGTAGTGACCATTTTCTAATGGTCCTTATAGGAAAATATTTTGATAGAAGTCCTGCTTCGACTTTTTCGTTCCTTACTTTTTGTCCTTGGGTCCTTTTGGGCATTTTTTATTTATTGTTCTAAAAGTATACTTAGAGCATATATTACGTTAAGGAAACCATAGTGAGTACTGTGTGGCATAATGCTCTTAAGCATGTATTGTGCACTTTAGAAAAACTATAATAAATCAAACCGGCAAAATATGAAAATAAATAATCAACAAATTAATATATTATCACTGCCATGAGAGGTAGTGATACTATAAAATGGAGTTTAAACAGGGATAATTTTTAATTAGAGAGGAATGAAAGCATTATGGAGGAAGTGGCATTTTGGTGAGGTCTTGAAATGTCGATAAGCCTTAGAAACAATGAAATAGGAAGGAAGAGATGGATCAGAGAGATGAAAGAACAGACACACAGGCCTCTGTGTGGTAAAGTAGAGCAAATATTCAGGGATCTGCAGTTAGATCTTTGGAATTGATTAATCAGTAGAAATCTGCTATCCACCCTCTTAACTATATCTATGATCAACAGTCACAGCGAGATGATGTGAGCAGCCCAACTTCACTCTCTACATGAGGCAGAGCTGGAGTGCTGCCCACGTATCCCAGTTCTAAACCACCATTAATTTTCTGCACTTTTGATCAAATTTTAAAGCACTTGAAGATGAGTGGGAGAGCATTCCCACTAACAGTAGCAAAAATGGAAAGGTATGTTGTGTTGAGCCTTAATTCCTTGCAAAGTTTGGTCGTTTTTACTGATCAGTCATAGGGAGTCAAGGAGATTTTGGGTAATTGACAATTTTGACTTTGCATGTGTTTGGAGTTGACTTTGTTTTGTTTTCATTTTTTGACATTAAAAATGAATTTTTCATTTTTCCTTAGTACTATTTGATGTTTTAATTCCTACATGGCCACTTTACTATCTAAATTAACATTCAAGTAGAAAAACACATCAACCATTTTAAAATAATTTATTGAATCTCTCTCTCTCAGGTTAGGATATTTTATGCTGTGGTACACAAAGACAAAATCTCGGAAGATTAACACCACAGACATTTAGTTCTCGCTGTAAATCAGTGGGAAGCTCTCACGCAGCTTTCTCCTACTTAATGGCTTGATATTCCCAGCCGCCGCACTGTATTACACCTCCGTTTGTTACCGGCGAGGAAGAAGAAGACAGGGACCAGGCAGTGACCCTTAAATGCTTCTATCCTGAAATGAGGCACAACATTTCCCCTCATTTTTTGTTGACCAAAGAAAATCTCAAGTGACCTCATCTTACTTCAAGGGGGCATATGCATAAAAGGAAAGAAACAAGTAAGGTAGTAATAATGTCTACCACCTATGAGTTATTGTTTTTAATTTTTATTTATGGACATATTTAAATTATTCTAATTCCCCTTTATTGTCTTACATAGATGTGTGATATCAGTTATCAGGTACCTAGAACACCATAAAAGTTAATTATTTATATCTTCCTCCCCAGTTTGCATTTCTTACATGCAGAATTCTCCTACTTCTATCTATTTCTGTTGTTTTTTTTTTTAAGATTCCTTTACAGGAGATCTTCAAAATTATGTCATTTCATAAATGATTTACCAATTTTAGTTAATTTCAAATGGTAAAAAAAAAGCAGAGAAAGTGTTTCTTAACTTTTGGCCTTAAGTATATGGTAGATTCACGTTTTGAGAAACTAGTATACATTTTGTTATATCTCCTACGTGGTCACGCTTATATTAACACTCATTTATCATATTCTGCCAAAAACTTCTTTGTAAGTACCAGAAGATCCAGACCATTGCTTTAATAATACCTGGTAGGAGTTTTATTAGTTTTTGACCTATGCAAGCAAGACATTTTTCACAATCTTCAAAATTACTTATTGGTCAGGATACATATCTCCCTCCCTGCCACCAACACCTGGGTCATATACTGCACCAACATTTACAGGGAAACATTTTTTCTCTTTTGAGATTAAAATAAAACTAACATACACATTAGACAATGCAAATATTCACTGTGCTAGAAATCAAAATTCCACATGAAACACGTTTCCACAAAAAGCAATGCAAATTTTCAGAAGAGGTTCACCTACATCCCAGGAAAACTTAAAATTGGGAAAATTGTGGACTAAATGACTTTGAAAGTGCAACTTTTTCCTCCAATGCATCAACCCTTCTTCCTTGCTTTCAGTCCACTTTAAATTATTTTTTCCACTGTTAAATTACAACCATGTTTTTTTTTCTATAACTGACTTCAAAATGATATCCATGTAAATGACAGCACTCATCTTTAACTTGAAGGTAATTTTGCCAAAGTAATTCAAGTGATATACTAGCTCACTAATGTTTGAACATTATGGGCATGGTTTACTTAAAAATGTGCAAATTAGTATGCTTTCCTTTTCAAAAGTGAAGTTGAAATGAAACCATATTAATATCTTTACTAAAATGTTACTTCGTGCTGTAAAAATGTGTAACTTCTCTTTTTGTACCATTTCAAATGACCAGGGTCTTTGATTTCAGAAGGAAAATGATACTATAATAAACAAACAGGTTATTCTGCATGACACTGAATATCACTTATATGAACAGCTCTACATAACTTCCAACTATTTTCAGCAGTAATAAATTGGGAGGGTCTTTAAAATATTAAAATTCTGTACTATATTCTACCTTTTACACAGTCTTGTTTTCAAGGATATTACGGATTTAACAATTCCTTCTGTAACTTGAAAATCTAACACTATAGTTCCACTTCTATCAATTTCTCATTATACCAAACTTTAAAAAAGATTTCTCTATCAGATACTCAAAACGTAGGCATTTTGATACTTAACAATCCATCCCGTTCAACCAGCAGCCTTGCTACATAACCAGATGCCAGATGTCATTAGAACTGTTTCCACTCCATCCTGCATAAACTGAATTCTTTGCTTCTTCTTATACCTTAACTTGGGGCTTCTTTACTTTATTAAAAAAGAGATGAAGGTGGAATGTTTATGTTCTGATTAAAGGTGTTTAATCACAAATATTTTATCCCCCCCGAAAAACTCATCTTTAAATCAACAGGCAGACTAGGGTGTTTGTGTGTGTATGTTTGTGTGTGTGTTATAGAGGATTGAATAGGAGGAGCAATGCTTAACTGCCCAATAATTTGAAAAATGTTCTAAGAGATCAAAGTAAATCTGTCTATCAAAAGAAATGCTACCTTTGTATATGTTTTAAAGGCTTCTTTTCAGCAACACTTCTTAGAAATTGTGATATTCTCATGTGACTTTATAGATATAAAGAACTTTTAAGCTTCCTACCTTAAGATTTCTTTTAAATCCTCTTAATCTTTTCAGTGAGATTAAGTTTTACTGAGAATGGATTCTGAGAGAGTAGCATTTATTTTGTGGTGCAGGGCATACCTGGAAAATCAGAGAAAAAAATAGGATGTTAGAAATTTTGATAATAACTAACAAACAAAAGGGTTTCTATTTACATTTTTATACCCACATATACCTACTTGTTTGAAGTACCATTATATTAACCAGAATTTTCTATTGCTTATACTTTCATGAATCTACTTCACAAACATAATTACGGCCCAAAATGGTTTCTCTTCTGAAGACTCTTCTAAATTGTAGCAAATTAATATACGGTTTTTAGAATAATTTTAATGATGGGAGTCATTCACAGAAAAGAATAAATTATACACAGTAATGTACTTTTATGTGATACATCAGAACATTGCATTTTAAAAACACTTCAAATGCATAGAAAATTACAATATATTAGCATTTTTCTACTACGTCATAAAATTAATAAAGGAAATAACCTTGAATCACTAATGCCAAAATGATGTTAGGTGACATTTTATGCTCTTTGTACATATTTTAGTGTAACAAAAAGGCAGATACTGCAATGTTATATTCTTTTAGAATGAAGAAATAGATACAGTATATATAATCTGAAATAAGTAAGACAGGATAAGAAAATTTGTTCAAAGCCCTGTGCCAGATCAAAAAAATTATAGATTTTTTATATGGAATTCAATAGCAAGAGATTCAGTACAAATATACCCAAGCTATATTCAATCTTTGTCTTTAGTTTCCAGTGGTTTCTTTTTTATATGTCTGGCATGGTTATTGTTGGTTTTCATTTTGTTTAATTTTTTTATTATTTGAAGTTCCCTGTGTTCCTTGAATTTGTAGGTTTACATCTTTCAGCATAGTGGGGACTTTTTCAGCCATTCTTTTTCTTTTTTTTTTTTTTTTTTTCTTTTTATTTAGTACTGTATTCTTTGTCTTCTTTTTCTGGGACTCTGATGGCACAAATGTTAATACTTTTGTCACTGTCCCATAAGACTCTGATGCTCTACTCATCTTTTTTTCACTACTTTTTCTCTCTTTATTCAGATGTACAATTTCTACTAATCTATGTTCCAGTTCACTGACTCTTTTCTTTGTCATCCTCGTTCTGAATTAATCCCACTCAGTGAAAATTTTTATTTCAGTTATTTCATTTTTCAGTTGTAAAATTTCTATTTGATTCATCTTTATAACTTTCACTTCTTTGCTTAGATTTTATTTTTCCATTAGTTTCAGTAGTTTTCATTACTACTTAGTAGAGCATTTTTTAATGGCTGCTTTAAAGTCTTTGTCAGATAAATCCAACATCTCAACATTGGTATCTGTTGATTGGATTTTCCAATGTGAGTTGAGATTTTTCTTATTCTCCACGTGTTAATTGTAGACCGTATTCTGACCTTTTAAAATACTATGTATGAGATGCTGATCGTATTTAAATACTGTTGAGAATATTGGTATTTTGTTTGTTTTAGCAAGCAGCTAATCTGGTTACTCTGGCCACAAGTTCCAACCTGCTTTCTGTGGGTTGTGTTTTTAATGTTCCTTCAGTTTTCAAAGGTTTGGTTGTATGATTCACACCAGTCATGGATGAAAGCCACCTGTGGCCAAGCTGGGAGATAAGTGGTGCTCTGTCTATTATTTCAATTTTTTTGCCTTTGGTATGCTGAATAGGACCAGATCCACATCTGTGCAGTCCAGGAATGGGTTGAACATTTGTTGAGGTCAACTTACTGACCTCCTCCTTCTCTGTCATCTCTCCTGTGTATTCTACTTTCCTGAAATCCCCCTTTTCATCCCTCTTGCCAGAAAGCTGAGGTTTAGTTACTGTGCTCTGCAGTGGGCAGTTGCACTCACACCTGGGACCAAGCAGCAAAAAGACAAAGAAGGAAAAATAACAACAATGGGAGTTGGTCCCACTCTCTTGGAATCGCTATTCTAGCAAACAGAAAGTAACCCTCCCTCAGAGTTTTGGCTGATGCCAGCTACCCTTGCCATCAGCTTTCACCACCACCATGGAATTGTTTAGGGGCCAGGGTGCACACTAAGGAAGAAAAGCCAAAAAAAAAAAAAAAAGGGAACAAGGGTTTCTGTATTCTCTCTGAACATTAGCAATCTCCCTCTCCAGTCTGAGTTGGAACTAGATTTCTTCTGTAGCTCTCTTGTTTCCACACCAGTGGCCAATTCGCACACATTGCTCTCAGGCTGTGGACACCAGAGGGAAAATAATGGCATACCAGAGGGGGAAAAAACCTCAGTTATTTTGGTGTTATTTTGAGTTGTGATCTTCTACCCTTCCTATTTTGTGTGGCATCAGACAGCTTCTGCATGCTTTTTGTCTAGGTTTTATAGCTGTACTCAGTGGGAAAGACTGGATGGAATGTGATTATTCCTGTTGCTTGGAGTCAGAGCTGGTTTCTTGTCATCTTCTTGAGAACAGTGTCTCTATCTTTATTTTTATATTCCCTACAAGCAATTAAACTCCATTTTTGTTGTTTTGAAATCCTAGGAATTTATAGCATTTTCAAAAGATATGAAAATAATTTTGATCCTTTAGAATAGAATTTTTATCATTTGTGAGGATTTGCTCATTTCAAACAATATTTCATTGTTTGTTTTATATAATCTGATTGCACATCAATAATTTTTCTTTCTGGTGCAATATTTTCTTTGGAATGTATTTTCAATTAATTTTATTTTATTAGATACCTATTTTGTCTTTTTAATTTATTAAATATTTCAATTTTTTTCCATTTAATAGGCCTAAATATATCTGGATTTGCAATGCTATAACAGTATATGTTTGTCTATTTATACATATATTTTGCTTGCTTACCTATATGTCAAGTCTAATTCTCTCTCGGTTTTTTCTATTATTGTTCATACTCTTGTCTATTCAAGAATTTTTTCATATGCATTTAAAATCATATTAACCAACCATCTTCCCCCCCACATAAAAAAACAAAAAAACTATTGGCATTATAACTTGAATTGCATGAAACTACATTAATGTGCGAGGCCTGAAATTATTACAATATTGAGTCTTTCCATACAGAATCATAATCTGACATGGTCTGGTAGACTCTAATTCCTTTGGATGTTGATTTCTTCCTTGGTCTTTAATATGAAAAAATATTTATTTATTGGGCTAAGATATCTATCAATAATTTTGATAATGTGCATGAGTTTATACTCAAATTTGCACATCTATATTGTTGACATTTGCATTATAAGAGTATTTGTATGATGTCACTTTACCTGCTTAAGATTCTTTGTTATGCCAGTTTGAAAATATGGTTGAAAATAAGTTGGGATAAAAAATAGGACAGTACATTTTCAGCCTTGGGTTCATTGTTACCTTGGAATCACTTTTATTAAGACATTATTAGATTTCTTCCAAAAACTTTTAGTGAACAAAATCCA
This sequence comes from Balaenoptera physalus, assembly GCF_965194825.1. Taxonomy (NCBI): domain Eukaryota; kingdom Metazoa; phylum Chordata; class Mammalia; order Artiodactyla; family Balaenopteridae; genus Balaenoptera; species Balaenoptera physalus. The sequence goes on from NC_138888.1 coordinate 105,929,809, forward strand.
TGCTGCTCACTAGTGACCCCAGGGAGATCCATAAAGGATGGTGTGTTTTGGATGACAGTAGGTGTTTTATAAACATGGAAGCAATACAAACTGATGGTGTTTCTTCTCCTCAGCTGACAAGGAGATACACTTGATGTGTTTGCTCTAGACTTAAATTTTAAGTCAAATTTGTTAGGAAAATAAAAATACAGGAACTGAGAGGGAGGCATTTCTATTGTGCTGGATTTTCCAGAACACTGTCCGGTGTCCATCATGCTGGCGATGGATTGTAGTTTCCATGTGCTTGATCCCCCTTAACAGAAAGCTTTTGTGGCTTCACCATCCAGTGAGTTGCTCAGGACAAAACTTAAGTCTGTGTCATCCGCGACTGCAATATTTTACACACAATCCAGTGTACAATCCACAAGCATGTCTTTGAGCATTGCATCTCTAATATCTCAGAAAGCTGACATCTTCTGTTGCCTCCGTTACATTTTGACCCAACACTAGGACTTCTGTGTGGATTCCTACGTGATTCTCCTAAGGGGTCTCTCCACCAACAATACAAATAGCAAAACCGTGGTGTGTCACCAGTGATGCCCTCCAGTTATCACCTCCTTTGCTGGTAACCTGCTTAGCTACTTACTACTGATGCAAGAAATGCCTCTAACATATGGGCTACCTCAGTGACCTAATCTTTTCTTTCCACTACAGTCAAAGCAAACACTATTAGTGGCTAACTTTTTCTATATAGAAGTCATTTTCATGCTTCTCCAGTTCATCTTTCATTCAGTGTTTTTCTATATATTATACCAGAAGTGGAACATATTACAAGTAGCTGTACTTTAAATTCAAATTAAAAAAAAAAAAAGTTTTTCACATTGAAAATTTTTTTTTATGCTGGTTTAAAAAATTTTTTTTAATGTTTTCTATGCATACTCTTTGTCAGTGTTTATAGACAACAGACTTTTACTGTTGTCCTATTGTTTTCTTAATAGTATTTAAACCATTTTCTCCATAACAAGAAAAATAGATATTTCTTTAATTTTTTGTGGATTTGGGTCTTTTTTTATTAAGTAAGAAATTTCAAAATAGAATTCTAAATATTTAGGATTGTTGGATGAAATTGTATAAAAATGAATTAACAGTTGCATGATTTTAAATATTGCTGAAAATGCTCTCATTTCGGTCTTCATATTTAAGATGTTTAGTTTTTGTATGTCTTACTGATTTTTATGGCTTTATAAAATCATTAGTCAAGTACCCATATTTTAAATTGCTGTGATTTTAAGTTTTGGGGTTCTTATCATATTAGACTATTATTCTTATGCCATAATGTGGCTGAGGTAGTCATAATGTGAGAAATATTAACAATACCATTTTTTTTTTCACTTGCATTCTCATTGCTTCTAATTTCATTCTACGGTTGTTGGAGTTCTCTTCTTTTGTTTTGTGTTTTTATTTTGTTAGTTTTGAAGGGCAAATGTTATTAAATTTATAAAATATTCTTAAATCAACTAATTTGGACACACTCAACTGTAGAAGTCATCACAATATACTGAAATGTGACAAGTAGTTTGGGAGCCACAAAGGTGTCCTGCAGCCACTGTGGATCTCCTCCTTTTCCCTCAGGGTACCTTGGGCACAGTATGTGCCATATGTAAGCCCTATGGAGTGAATGAGCACACCTACATCAATTTGAATATTAAACATTTTAGGGCACGATTCTATTTTTTATTATATTTAGATAAATATGCATGTAAGGTGAGGTTCTGATATTTCTTTCTGCATATTGGAATTTTTTTCTGCCCTGGTTATGTATTACCATAATTTTTGAAATCCTTATAGATTGTTGGGTGATATGATTTGCAGGGCAATATGATTACTACTTTTTTCACATTCCTTTTCTCTCTTTTCTTCCAGATGATATATGTCCTATAGGATTTGACTGCTGTTTTAATGACTCTTTTTTTTTTTTTTTCTATTCTTTTTCAAATTCTTTCTCATTTAGATTGTTACATAATATTGAGCAGAGTTCCCTGTGCTATACAGTAGGTCCTTGTTTGGTATCCATTTTAAATAAAGCATTGTGTGCATGTCAGTCTCAAACTCCCTGACTATCCCTCTCCCCACCCTTCCCTCCTGGTAACCATATGTTCATTCTATGAGTCTGTGAGTCTGTCTCTGTTTTGTAAATAAGTTCATTTGTATCATTATCAGATTCCTCATATAAGCCATATTATGCAATATTTGTCTTTCTCTGTTTGACTTACTTCACTCGATATGACAATCTCTAGGCACATCTATGTTGCTGCAAATGGCATTATTTCACTCTTTTTTATGGCTGAGTGATATTCCACTGTATATATGTACCACATCTTCTTTATCCATTCATCCGTTGATGAACATTTAGGTTGCTCCCATGTCTTGGCTTTTGTAAATAGTACTTCTATGAACATTGGGGTGCATGTAACTTTTTGAATTAGAGCTTTCACCTCTTCCAAATATGCCCAGGAGTGGTATTGCTGGATCAAATGGTAGCTCTATTTTTAGTTTTCTTAAGGAAAGTCCATACTGTTCTCCATAGTGGTTGTACCAATTTACATTACCACCAACAATGTAAAAGGTGTAAAAAGTGCATTCCCTTTTCTCCACACCCTCTCCAGCATTTATTATTTTTGAGTTTTGGATGATAGTCATGCTGACTGGTGTGAGGTGATATCTGATTTTAGTTTTGATTTGCACTTCTCTAATAATTAGTGAGGTTGAGCATCTTTTCATGTGCCTCTTGGCCATCTGTATGTCTTCTTTGAAGAAATCTATTTAGGTTTTCTGCCCATTTTTTGATTGGGTTGTTTGTTTCTATTATTATTGTGTTCCATAGGCTAACCAGAAACACAACCAGAGATTCCAGTCGCACCAAACTTGCACATGTTGCTGACACTAGGCCATCCCTATGTCCCCTGTCTTCTCACTGTGGGACAATATGACACATGTCATTTCTCCTGTGTTGAATGGTCTCTCAACAAGCTCAATTTCCAGACACCTTCAACCCCATCCCCCCACCACCCACAGTTCTGCCAGAATGTTTGATGATTTATTATTGTTATTATTGCATTTATCATGCATCAATAAGCAAGTCATAAGAAAGGGATATAGAGTCACTGAAAGATACATTGATACATCTCAGTGATTTGCCTATTACTCAAATGTTAATGCAATAGTTATGGTAATCACAACATAAAATAAAATATCTCTGTCTTAATAATAGCAGGCCATTAAATCACATAAATGTCTGAGGGCTTTCTGGGGAATGGTGAAACTGAGCTGCCAAACCAGCTGGGGAAAAAAAAAAAAAATCTGAGGTGTCTTTTTCTTCTTTTTTTCTTTTTAAGAGTACATCACAAGGAGAAACTGTAAGCAATCTAGAATCACAAAAGTATGGCCTTTCATATTTTATACAGACTTTATAATACATGTAACCTTCTTCTTTTCAAAATAAACATGATTAAGAAAATTTCTCCAAACAATATAGTCCTAAAACATAAAAATAATTTTGTCAATATTTTATTCTGATTTATTTTAAAATATTTTCTTTCCACTATAGTAAAATATTAGCGATTGGATAGCTCGTTATAAAGAAAACTTGATATATGGTCTATGGACAAAAATAATTTGGAGTATAATTTTCCAGTTGCTACAATGTATTATCTAAAATACCCAGTTAACAGCAACAACAACAAAAAATGATGTACAAAGAAACAGAACTTACAGGGAAATGCAAGCAACAGAAGCTGACTCTGAGGAGGCCTAGATTGGGAAAATTTTTGCTGTGAAAGTAGCCACAAAACTCACATGTGGTTGGGTTCTATATCTGACATACCCAGAAGACACAAATCTACGGTGACAGAAAACTAGTCACGGTGCCTAGATCTGAGGTGGGGACCTGGGGACTGAATGCTAATAGGTTCTTTTGTGATGACAAATTGTTCTAAAATTAGATTTGTAATGATGGGTGCACAAATCTCTCAACATACGAAAACACCAAATTACATACTTTAGTGTCATATGAATAAGACTGTTTAAAATGATACACAGTGATTTTGCACACAAGGCTATTTTTAATAATGGAATGGAGCCATCGGACAGAAAATCCACTTAAAAATTTATTTTAAAGTTATCTGTAGGAAATTTGCCAATTAGTACATTATTTTCTCTAAAGCACTTTCTATATTAACTCAAAAATCACTTTATATCTGATTCTATAACTTTGCTATTGCATGCACTTCTTTTTAACAAAGAGTACTGGAGAAGCAAGAGTCAATATTCTGCACAAGGCAATCCCTAAAATACAAGCTGACACCTGATTTAGTCTTCCTTTGTCCAAACAAGATTACATGATCAAAGACAGGACTTTAAGAAATACCTTCTGTCTATGTTGAAAGAATGAATCAACTGTAAAACCATAAATAAGGCACAGAAGAACAAGAGAGTGATTCTAGAATTCCTTTAGTTGTTAAGTAGAAATACAATATATTGTAGATGGAAACTCCTAAAACAGTTTTATATAAAAAAGCAGAAATTGCAGATGTGAATTGTTATTATAAAAAACAGCAAAATTAAATTATGTTAAAAATTAGACCAAAGGAAAACAGAAAATGAGGTGATTCTTGACAAAAAGCAGTGAGATCTGGATCAGATTATGGGTTTTGAAATACAGCCAACTCTGAAATGTTTATAAATGTCCAATTTGCTACCGACCCTCTCATGGAGACTAGGTATAGACTACAAGCATCTAGTAAACATAGGAGTATGATAGGAAATACCACTAAGAATGTAAAACAATAGTAACTCGGTCATATATGTAACATGCATGAAGGGAGAAGAATTGCAAGGGAGTCTTGCACAAATGAAACAGCCACTTTAATTCAAATAAGTACACTGAGGGTATGTATTTTATAATTTTAATTTCAATAACTTCCCTTTACAATGTCATTAAATAAAGCAGAATAAATCAGTAAAAAGTAACTAATGTATAGATAAGAAATCATTCAGTTTCATGTAAGTCTAACTAAATTTCAAAATCCTTAAATACAATTAAAAAATCATATTCTACAATTTAATGTGAAATCTAGTAAATAATTTTCCTCATAATTAAAAAGTCAATCATTATTTGAGGAAATTTTTTTTATATACTTACTTATTTTCAAATGTTCTAGGAAACTACTACCAAGAATTTCAAGTAGATGTTCCAGTGAGAAAGCCTCTTATAAAAATTTTAGGAAAGTGCAATTTTAATAAGGCCTCTGTTATCCTCAGTTTTTATTTTTTAAGCCATTATAATGTTGAGCTAGAAAGAATAGACTGCCGGTTATTTTTCCAGCAAAAGTGGGTTTATCTGGGATCAGCAAATAATTGCAATTCAGGGTCTTCAGTCATGGTGAGACTCATGCAAGTCCCCAGCAAAAATGGAAAGGAGAACTCTTTTATAGAGGGGGAAAGGGAGTTGGGAGAGCTAAAAAAAGGTCCATGACTTTTGGTTGGCTGAGTTGTGTCCAGGAAAGAAGAGGGAGTCTTTCTTCTTCCTGTTGGGCTCTGCTATCCTAGTCAGGCATGAGGGCTCCCCTTTCTGATCTCCAGACTTTAAGTGAGGTTTCCCTTTATTAAATTTTACAGTAAGAAAAACATAGCAGCGGTTTGCTGTTCTTCCAAGAAGTTTTGTCAAGAATATCAATATAATTACTGTACTTTTATTTCCATTAAATCATGTAACTGATCTCCCACAGTAGGGAGGTACACCTGTTCTTCTCAGTTATGCTCCTATTACTTAAACATTAACAACCTGCATAAAGTAAACTTTGGTATAAAATTAATGTTTTTAAATATGTAGAAAAATAACTAAAACCTATATTATGCTATATTATGAACTAATCTTCAAAACTGAAAGGAAACTGAATCTCCAGAGTTTTACATAAATCTTTTTGTGACTGTTGGAGATATTTCAGTAAGTTTTACTATCTTAACCTGCCATGTTGTGACTCTTGCCAAAATGGGTTTTTGCTCACTGTAGCTAGTTACAAGTGGTGGTTTATTCTTTCATCAAATATTGTATATAATGTCCGTTTCTTTCATAAGCATATATCGTTCCATGTATGATTACTAGTTCAGAAAATGAAGAATTTGTATGACAGTTTTCCACTGTTAACAATGAGTCCTTAGCAGAAGATATTGTGTATTGTTTATAAACATTTTGCAAGCATTTCTTCATTTAAACTCCATAGTCTTAGATGAACACACCGTCATTATCATGATTATACAAATGAGGACATTTTGACAGGGAGAGTGCAAATCTTTGCCCAATACCACACAATTATACAAATGTGGTACATTACTTCTTTAAAATTCTTCCTACTAAAGTTCTCAATTCTCCACTTTGCTAAGTGGCACAAATGCCACTCCTTTTAGGTACCTGAAACTAGTATGAAATGTCTACTAGGAAATTGTATTCAATTATAATTATATAAGCCTATACTATTCTAGCTTCCATGGGACATTCTCAAATGTAGTGATATTTTTCATACTTCTTATATATTGGAATTTCAAGTAGTCCCATAACTTTCCATGACAAAAGACTTTATTAGAAGTTTTTATACTTTAGTTGTATCTGGTTAGCTGCCAATAGTGATATAGTGAGCAAAATGTAAAGCTAGTTATCACAAAGTCCAGTTTTTTTTTCTCAGAAAGGAATCTTCAGACTCTTGGAAACCTATAGGTATATATTCCAGGCTTAACTAGTTCTGTATTATGTCCTTTATATTTAAGGGTTTCATTTATAGCTAATATAAGTATGAAAATGTGTTTGAGTGTATTTGAGAGAAAGAAAGAGATTGAGATTGAAAAAGAAAGAATAAACATAAATAGATCTTCAGGGTATCCACCTTTTATACCCAATTTATTCAATTTTAATATATTCATTTGAATTTGTGTTTGTGACTACTCAATTTAGCAGAAAAACAATTGTATTAATTGTATCATCTATGAGAAAAGATAAAGGGAGATTTAAACTACATATGTTTAGCTTATGTCAGGCAACAATCAAAAGTTCTCCAGCTTGCTCTGTGAAGAAAGGTTTCACTTTGAGAAAAGCAGTGAAACCACTGAGACATAATCAAACTACATGAAACTTAAAGAAACTCTGCTAAAGTTCAAAGAAACTCTCCCACTGAAGTCAACGCCCATACAAGAGTTGAAAGCACACACTTGGTGACTACAAACCAAAATCTGCTAAAATAACACTGTTACCATAATTTTCATTTTATTAGCTTTGTATATACTTTGTAATTTTATTTAAGTTTATGGCTGAATTGAGTATGCAAGCCTATGATATGTATGATGAATTTTATTTTTATGCATTTTAAGTAACATCATAGAAATTTTGGTACCATTATGAAAATTTAAATCAATAATTGGGGTCTCTAAGAATTTTCCCATTAATAGTTTTTAATCATATTAAAGAAATATTGATATAGTCTAAATTAACAAATGAATAATATTTATTGTAAAATACTATGTTACATATCTTGCTTTATTCACTTAGTACATATACATGTATTTCAAATATCAACAAGTAAATTTTTACTAAATTATCTATAATGTAAATTAATCAGAGTCACACAATCTCTCCATCTTACAATATTTAAGCTTAAACTCTGAAGATTAGGGACTTGTCTGAAGTGAAAAAATTGTTATGAAACAGTTGGGACTGGAACCCATATCTCCTAATTCATAATTCAATATGCTTCTATCACTGTCAGCTTGTACCTCTTAGCATTATTAATTTCATAAAAAATAAATGTAATGTATGAAATATAGTACAAAAATTGCCAAACCTTCATGCTTAATACTCTTCTTATGACTTCTTCCCTCATGGTGTCTTACTATGCAGTTTAACCATATATTTTCATTGCACATTTATGCATTCCACTCTTCAGAGTGTTATATATATTCCATTTATTTCATTTTACTTCCAGCAGATTAAATGTGGCTCAGTCACAGTGTGGCTGTGGATGACAATCCCGCTGCATATTCAAGAGAAACTTGAACAATGTAAATCAATTATACTATTTTCCATGTTAAAGAATGAAATCTTGACATCCTCTGTAATAACCATGACAAAATTCCCCACCGATATGTTAGAGCAAAACTGGCTCAAACTCATATTCTGAATATTTGTTTGCAATGCCAGCTGATACATCGTGGTTTCTATGACAATTTGAGTGCTACAAAGATGGGGTTTTAAGCACCCTAAAATACCCTTTACCCACCCTAAATGTTTGCTCTAGCCATACTGAACTACTTTTATTTTTTTATTTATTTTTAAATTTTTATTGAAGTATAGTTGATTTACAGTGTCATGTTAGTCTCAGGTGTACAGTACAGTAATTCAGTTATACATATATATATGCATTATATATAGCCTTTTAATATTCTTTTCCTTTAAAGGTTATTACAAAATATTGAGGATAGTTCCTTGTGCTCTACAGTAGGTCATTGTTGTTTATTTTATATATAGTATTGTGTGTATGTTAATCCCAACTGAACTACTTTTAGTTACTTAAAATGTCATGCTCCAAATTCCTCTATGACTTTATTAATTTTACATGTTAATGGCATCAATTTCTGCTCATTCCACTTCCAATTTCCTGATAAACATCGGCATAAATTGTTAAACATATCAGATGTCACCAGCTATAATATGTCTTTAATTCATGGAAGTCCAAAATATGGGCCTGTTCTTCTTTGATGCCAAAACATTTCATACAGTCATCACCATATTACACCAACATTTGTACCTATCTATCGGTATTAACTGACCAAATAAATCATGTAGTTTATCTGTTTTACTTCTATCTGCTGTATCAGAGTATAAACCTTTCAGACTCAGATACTGTGCCTTATTCATCTTGGCATTTCCAGTGCCTAGTCTAATGCTTGGTAGAAAGGAAACGTTAAAATTTCCATAAATTAATCAATATGACTCAAACTGGAAATTTTGCTTTAATGCTGTAAAAATGATGGCAATTTGAACCTATAGCTCTAAAGGTTACATCACTTCTCATACGTAGAAACTAACAATATCTAAAACAATGTCTTAATTATGAATTTATATAAAGGTGCTAGATAAAGCCAACAAGTTATTTTTATTTGATATTTCCTTGTTTCTTAAAAATCCTCTTGTTGTTAATTTCAAAATTACAAAAGAAGGAACAATGCTTAGATGAAGTAGATAAGGTGAAATTCACCATTGTAAACAAAAGGTTTACCATAACTGAAGATGTCCTAAGATTTGAGGACAAGATATCTAATACACCTAAATTAATTTAATAAATATATCAATGTCCTATTATACCGCAGTAAGTTTGATCCAAAAATATAATTCTTTAAAATGCAGTGTATATAATTGTGAGATCCACAGACAGACTTGAGCCGCAAATCAGTGAGAGACTGAGGTTCTGGTCCACCTGGCTCTTCATCAAGCTTCAATCCTAGTAGGGAAGATTCTGGTTCCTAGGTTGGTGCAAGCTTTCAGGTCAGTGGTAATAATCCTAATAACCTTCTGGTTGGTTGTCCCCATTTTAGGGCGATTAAACTAGAGACACTCAAAATGGAAACCCACTCTCTACCTCCACTCTAGAGGAAAGATTCTGTTATTTGCCCCCATGATAAGATAAGATAAGGATCTTATGATAAGATCCTTCAGCTCAACCCTTCTAAGAACAAGGGCTGGATGGAGAACTGGAGACAGTTGTGGATCTTATTATACAAGATTTTTGTAATGGTGGCTCACATTAGCTCAGCTAGCCACTGCCACTGCCACTGCATTGATTATGTACCTACTACATTTTGGCAATTAATAAAACTAGGATCATGGGAATTCAGTAGGAAGCAAGAAGAAAAAAAAAAAAAAAAAGGTTCTTACCTTACAGGAGCTTTCAATCTTCCCAAAAGACAGGAGTAAATATACTAACACAAATAATGAATTAAGGCTGCCATTCAAATTTGCAGATGTGAAGTATTGTCTATGAACACAGTGATTTACCTAGCCTGAGCCAGAGAATGTTGTTTAAGCAACCATCTGAAGGCTGAGTAGAAGTTAATAAGGTGAAGCACAGAGGAAGTGCATTATGAAAACCATAAAGAAGGAAGGAACTAAACATAGGAAGTTTAGTGTGTCTGGAGCAAAAATACCAAGAGAAAGAATAATGCAAAATGAGGCTGGGATGAGCAATGCATGATTGGTATTTGAAATTAAAAACAAAAATATGTGGGCTTTCTGGAATTCAGGGTATTCTCGTGGAGCATCTCCCAGCAAAACAACAATTAAACTGGTAAAAATCATTTCAAGTCTGTGGACATTGTCCTAAGAAGATACAACAGATAAAGAAATACTCTACTAAATCTTGACTGAAGCAGCAAGAATTTGTGGAATCTGAGCCACACCTTGTCCCCTATCACCACCATTACCACCCAGTTCTGCATTATAGAAGCCCAACCCTAGGTGCTCTATTCTAGGCAGGTGTATCCAAGAACACCTGGGGACACTCTCTCCCTAGTTCCCAGAGAAGGGCTATGCTTTCACCTCTGGAAAGAGAGTCTGCCCTTGTTTCTCATCACACCATCGAGCCCCCTGCTACCAAAGCTCTATTCCAGGTAGGTGAGGCAGAGTGGAACAGATCCCCCTTCCTTTATGTCCCTGCTGATAAGAAGTGAACTCTTCCCTAGGGATTGCATCCTGACAGATGCCAGAAAGCTTGGGTCTTGATTGCCCATGCCCCAGCCTAAGCATAGGATGGAGGTTTCATGCCAGAAGGGGCAATGTAGAAAAATCAGGGGCTACACCCCCACAACCAGTACCCACTCTTACAGCAGGAGTATCACTGAGAAAAGAGTGTCCCCACCTGCAGCTCTGGTGCAGTAGCAAGTGGTTCTGCCCATGGGAGAGGCAGACCATAGCACAAAGTGTTCTGCAGCTTTGTCTGAGGGCACTGACTTTATTGGGACAGAGAATGGACAGTTCCATGCTTAAGGTTATTATCAAAAATAATGGGGATCTGGGTGAATAGCAATTACAAAGAGGCTACTAGGTTCATAATCCAAGCAAACAACAGAGCAGCCAGAAGTTTAATAGAATTTTCTGGGAGAGACAGCTTAGAAGGCCCCTCCTGGAATCCTGAGCAGCTCTGGGGCTTGGGAAGGCTGTGTGCATGTGCTGGGTTGCACCTACTCAGAGCACTTAGAGCAGGACATGGGATGAAATGGTAGACATTCTCCAAGCCACAAGAAGACACATAAGACAGGGCGGAAGCCTCACTGGCACAAGGGGCTTAAATACAACTGCTAAGGAGACACTGACTGAATAATTAGCTACTTTAGCCCAGAGGCGATGTGTAGAGTAGTCAAGTTTTGAAATAAAATAACTCTTATCCCCAGCAGTCTGGAAGACTGGCACCCTCCCTCCAAGTAGCGACCAGAGAGGGGAATCTCTGAGCTATATAACAGTCTCTGGTCAGATGTCAGCCAAGAGTATTTCACCTCCCTGAACGCTGTTTACATCCTCCAAGCCACAAACACATCCAACAGCAAAGGGTAAAAATCGAACTTGCTAAGGGGACTTAAGCAAAACTTCTCCCCCAAAAATGGCACATACCTCATCCCCATCCCCCAGGAACAATCTCTAGGTAGCTCAGCTAAAAAAGGGGGAAAATCATATGAGCAGGGACATCACTGTGGGGAAAATATACTTCACAGAATTAATTTAGGCAAGTCACTAAACAAATAAATCAACAGGCAAACAGCAATAATAAGCACCACCAGGTGGAGGAGTGGGGTCTGTATTGAGGTGCTACGACATATTATCTGAAATGTCCAATTTGCAGCAAAAAAATATGAGAGATGCAAAGAAACAGAAAAAGGTTACCCATATACAGGAAAAAGCAAACAATAGAAGCAGATGGTGGATTACACCAACAAAGACTTCAAAGCAACTATTATAAATCTGTTCAAAGACTAAAGGAACTAAGATTAAATAATTCAAAGGCATGATGACAATTTTCATCAAATAGAGAATATCAATAAGAGATAGATACTATAAAAAAGACACAATGGGAATTCTGTAGCTGTAAAGTGTAATAATTGAAATGAAAATTTTACTAGAGGGGCTGAACAGTACTGACACAGGTGCAACATGGCTCAGTCCTGAAAAAAGTACACTAAGTGTGAGAGAAAAGTCACAACACCACATATGGTGTGATTCCATTTATGTGAAGTGTCCAGAATAGGCAGATACATTGAGGCAGGAAGTAGGTTAGTGGTTGCCCAGGACTTTGGGGTGTATAATCGGAATTTTTTCCTCCCCCAAATTCATATTTTGAAATCCCAACCCCCAGTACCTGAGAATGTGCCCTTATTTGGAAATAGAGTATAGTGTTATCCTTACTGGGATACTAGAAAGGACATTAGGTAAAAACTAAGTAAAACTGAATAAGGTACGGATTTTAATAATAATGTATCAATATTTTTTCATTAGCTGAGACATGTAATATACTAATGTACAATAGTAGCAAGAGAGAAGGGATTCCCTGGTGGCACAGTGGTTAAGAATCCACCTGCCAGTGCAGGGGACACAGGTTTGAGCCCTGGTCTGGGAAGATCCCACATGCTGCGGAGCAACTAAGCCCGTGAGCCACAACTACTGAGCCCACATGCCACAACTACTAAAGCACACACACCTAGAGCCTGTGCTCCACAAGAGAAGCCACCGCAATGAGAAGCCCGTGCACTGCCACGAAGAGTAGTGTCCGCTTGCCTCAACTAGAGAAAGCCTGCACACAGCAATGAAGACCCAACACAGCCATAAATAAATAAAAAAATAAATAAAAATTGTTTAAAAAATAGAGGAAACTAGGTGTGGGGTACAAGGGAACTCTCTGTACTACTTTTACAACTTTTCTGTAAATCTAAAATTATTCTGAAATTAAAAGTTTATTTTAAAAATGAGTCTAGGGATGGAATGGGGGGTAGATAATCTTGAACATTTTGGGGCACGTTAAGGAATTTGAACTTTAAGAATTTTGGGAAATAGCTGAAAGATTTAAACTATAAGAAAGCAACATAATCATTTTTGAGTTCACTCATCCAGAGAGGAGATATCTGTTGTACCTGGGGGAATAAATAAATAAATAAATAAATAAATAAATATTTCTCCAGAATTTATTTTTTTAAATATTATATTTGTTAACTTTAAGGAAAGTTAAAAAGTAATTTGGCACCACAATTCAAGAAATAGTAAATTAAAATGAACAGCAATACCTAACTCACAGGATAGAAAAGAAGAAAAAAAGAAAAAGGAAAAGAAAGAAAGAAAGAAAAAAGAAAAGAAAAGAAAAGAAAGGAAGAAAGGAAGAAGGGAAGGGGCAGTACGTGTTATTGGTAAAAAGTCCTGGGATAGAATTAGAAAACCTGGTTCTAATTCTTGATTGGAGGTTAAGTTTTGTGACTAAAGTAATGGACATATCTGGATTCAAAGCACAACAGGGGTGTATTCTATGAAAATGTAGGCTCTCACTTCATCCGTTAAAGTTTCAGTTTCTCCCAGACCACATGTGGCTTGTAGATTCAGTTCCCTCCCTTTGTTCAAACATGTGTATTTGGTTCTGAATGTCTTGAACTCTGATTCCCACTCTTGGTCTGAATGCTAGTCTTGAGTTCACAAGCCATGCGATATCTGACTAAAAATCAACAACAACCATAAATCCAAACAAGATTAGTTTGAAAAAATCATGAGAGTATATGTATCTGAATCTAGCTTACAGAACTATTTAACTTCTCTGTTTCCGTCATGACCCCAGCAGGACTTTTCAATGAATAAACATAGAAAAAATTCAAAGGATTTGAGTAGAGAAAAAAATATTTAAAAAGAAAAAGAGAAAAGATATGTTGTTTTTTCTACCTTCACTTCCAAAAGTGTTTCTCTCATTTGAGTACAGATATGAAATCCTGAGCAGTTTCTACAAGAAGAGGTTAACCAATCCACCCACAAGGAGTTTAATCAGTCACCTAGCTAGAGATTATATAGGATGACTCTTCATTGTATTAACACTGCTGGCAGGAGATGCTTAATGGGATCTTCTGTGAGTGGGGTGATTTGTTTTTTAATGGAGAATTTATTAGAAGAAATTGAGAAAATATTTAAATCCAGCTAGGCCAAAATTAACTTCACCTTTTATCAACTACCCGCTTTCTTTGACACTATTTCAGTGATAATACAACTCACTCAAGTGTCATGCTGGCCCCAACAACTCGTGGTCATTCTGGGATGACCCCCTCTCACCCACAGTCAGTCATTTATCGAATGTGCTCTAACAAACATTTAAACCACTCTCATATTCATTCTCTCCAGACATACTGGTGTTTCTTATGTATAGACCTACATATATCAGTTTTCATTTTGAGAATTGAAACAGCCTCCAAAGAGATTTTCCTGTCCAGAATCGAACATACTTCCAATCCAATTCCACAGTGTTGCCAAAGGAATCTTCCTAAAAAGCAAATCTGGCTTTTTCACTCTGTTGTTTAATATCACTCTCTGATTCTTCTTAATCCAGAATTACATTTCACCCTTTCAGAAGAGCATGTAGAGTCTCTGTGTGTGAAGATGGCCAGAGTCTACCTCTCTTGGCTTATCTACCCATATAAAAATTGTAGTTTGTGGGACAGAAAATGCAGTCTTATTTTTATGACTTCTGTGACTTTTTTTCTCTAGTCTATGATGCTTTTATATACATTTTGAATTTAGCTCAAGTACTCCCTTACCTCTAAAGCCTGTATACACTGTTTCTCCTACTAATAAATGTAGTTTATTACATGTAACTGATTTATGTTTGTAAGGAATTGGATAAAAGCAAAACAAATAAATGAGACACATTTTAAAATATTCATATGTAACAATTTTAACAGTCCCTATAGGAAGTGCAAGATATTCCAAGGTATCTTAACCTACTCAAGCTGCCATAACAAAATACTACAGACTGGGTGCCTTAAACAAAGAGTTTATATCTTCCAAGTTCGGGAAGCTGAAAGTCTGAGATCCAGGAGCCATCACAGCTTGGTTCCGGTGAGGACTCTCTTCCTGTCCTGCAGGGCTTTGTCTTCCTGTGTGTCCTCACCTGGGTTTACCTGGTGGGTGCCTATGAGGAGGGGGAAAGAGAGAGATCGCTCCCTTTTCCCTCTTTATAATAGCTCACCAGTCCTGTTGGATTAGGGATCCACTTTATGATCTATTTTTATCTTAATTACTTCCTAAAAACCCTGTCTCCAAATACCGCCACATGGGAGTTAGGGCTTCAACATATGGATCTGGGGAGGAACAAAATTCCATCTTCAGCTCAAGGTAAACACATTGGATATGTCAGATTTTGTGGTTTCTGCATCCCTCCCTGTTCCTAAATTGACAGCATCCTGTGATTACTTTTGTACCTCGGCTAATATCTCTTCTCCAGCTGATTGTTACTTGCTTTGCTTGCCTTGTGACTCAAGTTGGTGACATTATAACATGTGATTTCTTCGGTCTAGGCTTCCTCAGAGGCCAGGTGACACTCTAAGTGACTCAACTTCTCCTAGTCACTGATCTGTAATGTATTCTTCTGTGAGACTCTCCTGAATAATTTGTCCACCCCTAGCTCTGCAGGAGGGTCATCTTGCCCTGGAATAGAAGACCCTAGGACAAGCCTTCTGGTTCTCAATCACAGATGACTCGGAAGAATAAAACAGACCTTCTCTCCTCACTGTACTGCAAACAACCTCCCAGTTTCTCTGTCTTTCCTTATTGTTCTGAGGAGTTCTATCAATATATATTGGCCTGCTTAAAATACCATATTTAATTTCTCTGATATTGTGATTGCTGCTTAGTTTTTATTCACTCGAGGTTTATGACCATCCTTCTTTGGTCTTGGCTGAAATTTGCTATGTTAGAGGCACTTGTTTTAAACTTAATATCGATAGAGTTTCGTGGGGTTTCTTTTTTAACATTATGAGACCACTTCCATTCTGTTAGTGATATTTAAACAAATTTTATAATTTATATAATGGAAGATACTTAGCCATTTTTTACATGTCTAGTGTTTGTTAATTCACAAGCTATAACATCTTCTTACTATATTTTGAACTATCATCTATTTTCTCTTAGAAGTATTTTTTAATCATGAATCCAACTTAGATTTCCTATACTAGAAGCCATCTCTTCTCATCTAGCGACTTTGTATCCAACTTTTTATCAAAGGGATTATAATAAAGGTTAATACTTTCATTTAGAGTAAATTTATAGTTTACTTTTAGTTCTAGATTTGTATTTTATTTCATATTTGTTATGATAGTTAATTTTACATGTCAAATTGGCTGGGCCATAGTGACCAGATATTTGATCAAACATTATTTTGGATGTTTCTGTTTGGATATTTTTGGATGAGAAGTTTTTCTTTGAACGAATGATCATTGATGTGTCTTTCTGATGGAATAAACAATTATTAGGTATAACTATGCATAAACTGCATAGTCTTTCAATAATACTTATGATTGTTAATTATTAGCCCTATGTATTTTTTATCATAAAAATACTTCCACACATAATTATAAATGTATAAATGATACATATTTATTTTAAGCTATCATTATTATAGAAATCCATACATAAATAATAATACTTTAAAGTACAGCAGTATATTATATACTATATTAAAGGGTCTTCACCAAGTCTTATAGATCTCTCAAATAATGTTAGATAAATATTTTAGCATTATTATACTATATAATAAATGCCAATATACTTTATATGTAATACTTGCAAAGGATATAATATTTTCATGATTTTACCCCCAGATTTTAGTATAGTAACTGGTATGTAAATAGTGAATTAGATTTAGTTAAAGACTAACTGAATGAAAAGTAAATACACAGATTGGAATAAAAGTTTAAACATTTAACAAAAGCCAGTAAGATATTTACTAGCTCATCAGCTTTTCCCCAAACTCACAAAAAATTTGGTGTTTTAACTGTAAATATTACCTCAATTATGAGAAATCAAAGAATTTTGTCTTATGTTTTATGATCTGTAGTAATTTAATAAAGATGGACATTTTCTTTTTGGTGAGTATATTCACATCCACAGTTCTGATAGTTTAAACCATGCATTGATGTGCACACACACACACACACACACACACACACACACACACACACAGATTTAACTCTGATTGTTCGGGAATATTTCTCTTAGAACTTCTGAAAAGAGAAAGCTTGAGAAACTGTATAATATAATTTCCCATATTTTCTACTGGCCTTGTTTATTTACATAGTGTATTTTATAGGTAAAGTGGAAGTGAATACAGTGCATTTTTGTAAGAAATGTAAACATCTAAATATTGTCTTTCAGCTTTACCACATAGATTAGACTTACCAACTGCTGCATGAGTTTTCCAGCTTACTGTCAGGAGAACCTTTTCTATTCTTTCACCCACAGCATTTTGGAACCATTCAGATTTTTGACTTGTAATTTATGATGTCTCCTCGTGATTTAAAATTGCTTTTTGTCTTTAAATCAAATAACTAGCTGCAGGTTCTTTGGTAACTAAGGATTTTAAGAAATCATAAATATATTCTATGATTGGAGTCTTTCAAAGGAGGCAATATCTTTTCACTAAGAAGGTATTAACCAATGTTTTATTGTTAAATCTATTTACAGAGCAACACTCCAGAAAAAAAATGGACCTATGCATATAATTTTCGGACAGCTTAAAAGCAAATTCATTCTTTGTCGTTCATCCTTTTGCATATTCAGTGTCAAGGCAAAAAACAAAATGAAATCTACAACACTCATAGACTTCATTGGGTTTGAGCCCACCTCATGATCTTCTCTGCCAACACAAGAAAATATTACCCTATGAACCTCTCCTTTGAGAGGATGGAATTTACCTTACACATGCTGCTTTCAGAATTTAACTCTTAGTCATTGGACTTCATTAAAATGAGCTGGTTTTGTTTGATTTCTTCATTTTGTCTGCTTTCTTGGTTTTGTCTTGTTTATTTTTAAGGATCTCTACTTTTTTATCTTCCGAATATATAACATATATAAATATATATTATGTAAGTATGTGCCTGTGGTATTAAATATGTATGTATGTGTATGCATACACATATACATGTATGCAGTTTTCAAGTTGAAATTTTTAAAAAATTTCCCTATGAAATATATATTTAATTTGTGCTTTTCTTAAATATTTCCAGTACCAGTGAAATACCACTTAGCATGAGTTAAGTCACTGACCTATATAATAATAAAAATTTTTTTTTCAAAAACAATGATAGCTTGGACACACATATCACTACGGCAAATTTTTACTTACATAAATAATACATAAATAATGTATAGTCAAATTCCAGCACTTACTCTCTAAGAAAGTTATGACTCAAAGGAACATAATTGTGTATCAACATTGTAACTCTGAGGTGTGAGAAAAGGTCCTCCACATGTGAGGTAGGCCAGTCATTCAAATCTAAGGAAATCCAGGAAATAGATCCATGGAAATAAATTTTGTTTTTTTGATAATTACATTTAACTAAAGTAGTTTATTTTGCTACCTTAAAAATGTTTTTTAAGAGTTGGAGATTCATAACTAATGTCTAATTTTAAAAGAGGTATTAAAACTAATGATGCTCTATTGCAATAGTCTTTTGGAAGGAAACATGACTAATTGCATCAATACATTTATCTTATTACATGATTGCTAAATCCATGTAGTAGACGACTCAATGCTTTGTTATTCACCAATTATTTGTATTATTTTTTCTATTTTGGTTTTAAAATCTTTCCAGATATGGAACAAGACACAGGAACACAATGTAATTAATCTAGGAGAAAATTATATGATAGTAAAGCAAAGGCAAGAACTGTGACTCATTCTGTTAAGAACTTGATCATTTAATTTATCTTTAGATTGCTTCTATTGTGTTATGAGAGGAACAGATGTTTAAACAACAAGTAGCCTCTGATGCATTCTACGCTTTGTTACTCAAGTGGCTATTGTACAAATATTCTCTTTTCATAGTTCATTGACCCCTATTCTTCCTACCAACTCATCAATCTTCCCTTTATTCTCATTTCTCCTTATGACTTAGATTACATGGTTGATGATTTTAATAACACTCCGCTAAGATTCCTTGATGATGTATGTAGGTGTCACAGATCTCTGGAAGAATCTGGCTGACACTTTCTGTGCCTTCATTTGGGCAGTTACGTAAAACTATATTATTTCATAGTAAAGTAGAATTCTCTTAGAATAAATCCATGATTCTCAATCTAAAATGGACCGACAAACTACTCGGATATCATACTAGACTTCTGAGTTTTAATAGTCATTTTCCTAAATAATTTTGTTCACTTTTCTTTACCTTCCTCTAATTTCTGCTATTTGCCACCCAGCACCAATCTTAGAAAGAATGGACGATCATCGTCCATGAATTGCTTCCTCTTCTTCCCATCAGGCTGTAGAATAGAATGGCTACATCTACACCCTCCTGCACCCTGCCTTCTGTTCAAACTCAAGAGTCTTCTTTTCTTATCTTCAATCCAATCTCCCTGAGGGCTCTGGAGACTGCTGCTTTTCCTCTGCATCTTTGTTTATTAATAATACATTTTCTCATCTATATATTGATTTTTCTCCAATAATTTTATCCTTTCTAACAGCTTTTAGTCATGCTCAAATCGCTACCATTATATAACGCAAGCTCACAAAGAACAATCCCTTTTGCCATATTATCTCTCTATAAATCTTTTCTTGCTCATGGAAAAATGTATTCAAATTCCTGTCTACAATTTCTGTCTTCTTCCTTTGCCTCTTATTCTTCAGACCACTTAAATATGACTTCCTCCACCATCAGTGCACTCAAATGGTCTATATCTTGCCAAATAAAATGGACATTTTTCAGCTTTCTTCTTACGAGACATTTCAGTAGCATCTTTTTATTGTTATGCATGAAATAAACCAGACAGAGGAAGTTATGGAGATCAAATGTACTATATAGTGACTATAGTACATTACAGTACAGTACATAAAATACTGTACTGTATTGTATATTTGAATTTTCTAAGAGAGTGGAACCTTAGTGTTCTCACACGCACACACATATACACACACACACAATGGAAAAGAAAATAGTAAGTATATAAGGTTATGGATATGTTAATTATGTTTATTGTGGTGATCACTTTACAACTTATACATACATCAAAACATCAAGTGTCCATCTGAAATATACACAATTCCTATTTATCAATTATAACTCAATCTGAAAAACAAACAAAAGACACCCTTTTATTCAGTTATCTCCCTTTAGTTTCAAAGAAACAGTGTTGTTGCATTTTTGTTTGTTTGTGAGTTGTAGGAGTTATTAACATATTCTAGATATGAAGTCCTCATCAAGGATATGAACTGCAAATGTTTCTTCCAATTCTGAGTTGCCTTTTCACTCTCCGAAACTTTGAAACATCAGTTTTTAATGTTTTAAAGCAACATTAATTAACTTGCTTTGTTCTCTTTTTTTTCACCTCCTTCATTGACTTTTAAACACTATGACAGGTTTTTTATTCTTCTTAGGAATTTACCAAAATATTTGAGTAGTATCTAACATTTTGGGGAGTGATAGCTATGTGCTGGCATTTGTTTAAGGTCTCTTTGTCTGAATTAACTCTTTTTATTCTTATAACAAGGATGTGAAGTAACTACTACAATTACTCTCATTTTATGTAAAGTTACTCATCATCTTATGGTGAGGAAGAGAGGATCATAATTATTTCTCCAAAATCACATAGCTAATTAATGGTAAAGCCAGGATTTGAACACAGAAATTGTGATTCATGAGTCTACACCATTGTGTGTGTAGGTGTGTTAAAATTACATAGTATATACCATTTTAACAAATGTAGTGTGTACAGTTCTTTGCATTTAGTAAATTCACAATGTTGTACAGCCATCACCACTAGATCCAGATAATTCCATAATCCTAAATGGAGAACTCTTACCTATTAAGCTCCTCATTTCCTCCGCCCCAGCACGTTACAACAATTAAACTGCTTTCTCTTTATGAATGTGCCTGTTCTGGACATGCCTATATTCTAGAACATTTCATAAATATGTGGCCTTTTGTGTCTGGCTTCATTCACTTAGCATAAAGTTTTCAGGATGCATCCGTCTTGCAGTATGTGTTAGTACTTCATTCATTTTATGGCTGACTAATATTCTATTATTTGGTATACCATGTTGTGTTTATCCATTTATCAGTTGGCGGACATTTGGACTACAGTGTCCTAACCTTTAACTACTGTGTGTAACGCTGCTGAATTTTGTGTAAAACGTTTTGTTCGAACAACTTATCAATTCTTTTGGGTATACACCTAGAAGTGGAATTTCTGGGTCGTATTATTTCTCTTAGCACTATATAGCCATCTTAGTTATACTTGCACAGTTATATTTTCATTTTATTCTTATTTTAGATTGATTAATTGGTGCCAAATGTTGCATTCATTTATGTTAAGAGTTTTACCCCCTCTACCTAGCTGAGTACCTAGTACGTGGTAGGTGCAGGATAAATGTGCTGAGTGAATGATGGGGGAAAATTTTGTCAATATTTCTATTCCTGGATTTGTGAGACACTTTTAAAATAAAACACCTCATTCCACAATGCACTGGAAATCTCATGGAAATTTTTAAAATATCCGTTAAAAGACAGATTTCTTATTTTGAAAAAAATCATTTCTCTAAACTTAGTAGAAGAAAGTATAATGCTCAATTTTCTTTCAGCTGCTAACTCTCCAGCGCTCTGCTATGCAGACGTGCAAACCCTCTACTGTGTTCTACTCAGATACAGCTTAAGCTGTGGAATATTCTGCATGGCTTCTTTGTCCTCTACTAACAACTGAAATCCCATTTTATTTTGGATCTTCATCAAATCTGGTGGATTCTCAAATCCCATTTTATTTTGCATCTTCATCAAATCTGGTGGATTCACATTTCCTATATCAGTGTATTCCATATGTGTATATACTCCATGAAGCTTTATTTTTTTCTTGATAAAGATCATATAAATCTACTTGAAGATTATGAGCCCCCTAGTATATTTTTATATGCTTCAATTTGTGCAAACTTGGATTATATGTCGGTTAAGATACGTTGAGATAATAATTAAGAGATGAACACTTCTCTGTCCTCATACTTCTCTACTGCTAATTGGCATTCTATACAATTGTCCTATTTGACATTTTTGAAAAATGTTATCTTGATTTCCAGCAATGCTTGCTTTTACATTCCTGACATGTAAAAAAAAAAAAAATTCTGCTAGTTCCTTCTCTTCTACCAGGCCTCAGAAAGATGGATTGCCCTAGTCCTGATTCCTCTTCTCTTTTCCTTCTAAATCTAATCTAGAAGATCTTAGTTTGAATTTCCAGTTTATATGCCATCTGTTTTAACAATATTTCTGGTGAGATATTTCTGTAAAACAACAATCCTTGAAGCTCTATTACTTAGATCTATAACCATTTATTTGTCTTGCTCATAGACGTCCAGGGTGACTGGGGTGGTTATGCTTCAGGCTGAGGATTGGTTTCAGTGTTATCCCATCTATCTTTCATTTCAGAACCAACAGATACCCAGAATCTTCTCATGGCAGATAGTACAAAACACAAAAAAGATGAGCAGAAGTACTTGACGTATCTTAAGACCTAAGCTCAGAACTGGCACAGTGTCATCTCCAATTGTATTTTGTTTGGTAAAGCAAGTCATATGTCCAAACCCAAAATCATACATTTCAAAGCTAAACGCTTACCTCAGTGAAGTATCACAAAATCAGGGAAAGAGAGGATAATTGTGAGCATCAAAAATATGTCATATCATCTACATGTCAATAATAAAAAAATTAATTTTCTCCCATTGATTTCTTTAAGGGCCAGTGTCACACATCTCATTTGACACCTCTATCAGTATAAATATATCAGATCAAATAAACACTCGATGCCAGAGTTAAAACACTAATGCTTCACCACTATCCTTCATACTTGTGCTCACATTCCTCCTGTTAGTACAGTAAATTTATATTGATCCACCCAAAAACTGAAGGAAAAAAATAAAGGACTTTTCTTGATGCATTCCTCTCACTCAATCCCCACAAACCTAATTTATTCTATTTTAAAATTTACTCTCATCGTTTTCATTTTCTCGAATTTAGCTGTTCCTTCCCCTGTGAAGGTTACTAACATCTCTCAACTGAGACCTCTCATCTCTCAAAAATATCTCATAGTTGATCTCCATGCTTCCAATCTTTCCCCTACTATCCATCTTCCGCATAAGTCAAGTATTTTTAGTGTGTATTTAAATCAGATAATGCTATTAACCTAGTAGCCCCTCAGTATCCTTAGCATGGCATCTAGACGTCCTACCATGACCCAGGAAACTCTATGTGTTATTTCCTTAGCTTATTCTCCAGCTCAGGTTTATTTTCCTGCTTGCCCTTCACCTCCTTGGACATGAAGATCATTTGCATTCTTTATTTTTCTGGCGTAGAAGGCTTTTCGCGTGACCATTCCCATACCTTTTCTTGCTCATCAACCACAAGTCAACTGAACTATCTCATTCTCAGACTTTCCTTACTAAAGAAGCTCCCTCCCTTTGCTACTGCTACTGTTCATTACATCACCTGCTTCCAGGTCTGCTTTGATTACCACTAAAAATGAGCAATTAGAAGAGGGTACCGTAAATAATTATTTGTATTTAAAAAATAATTCCCTTAATAATAATACATAATATTTAAACACATGAAGAAAAATACATATGTATACACTCTGATATTATGTTTGGCAATTTTTACAGTGAGATATTTAATACATTTTTATAAGTGATAATACAATTTTCAGCATTTTAGATTTACCCCTTTTCTTTGAAAGAGGCATTGCTATCCATGATACACCTGTCTTCATGGAATAAAATGACCATAGATATTAGATTTAAATAAGTGTTTAAAATTGATACAACCTTAATTTATACATGTAAAAAAATCAAGAAATTAAGTGGTCTGCTTAAAATGATACATCTAATTTGGATTCTAGCTGACAATCACAAGAGCACAAATATTGTAAAGATGGATCCCAGATCACTTAGCGTTCTTCTATTTCTCCTAATCAGGTGCAATATTAACTCATTTTGATTGCCTTGCTCATTGGTCCTGCTTAATGGACCGTAAGTGTTAAGCAGCATTGCCAAGGGTCATTCACTCAATAAATCCTAGATTGATTGGTTGATTAATGTGATTCAGCATTCACATTTAAATGTAGCTTTAATTCAGATAAGGATTTCACTAATTTTGAGATATATATGTTGCATCTTAGACAAATTGGAAAATGATTTTGACCTTTATTTGCCATAACATATAGGCTGTAAAACTGTCACCAAAAATAAATTCTCAAAAATACATTTTGATGTTTATAATTAATATACATTAGGATGATAGAATATTTTATAGCCCAGTAAATTTTACAGTTTAAGAAAATATGTTTTTGTATTATCTATACACCAGGTACTGTTGAGTATTGATCATGAAATAGTTTTAACATTCTTTGTTATGTGTTTATATTGAATTTTATAAAGCTCGTTCATACCATCTACTTATTCCACTTTTCACACTCTGTATTATTCTTCACTCAAAATATTCTAATATGAAAAATTGCCTTCACCACTATAACAAAGTGGTACCAATATTACAATGTTTTGAAATTTACACAAATATTATTTATTTTTGACCTATATTTTTTTGGTAAATTTACTGTATTTGTCCATATTAATTTTATATAATGGTAAGACAATTTATAATATAAAAATAATATTTTATTTTTAAAATACATTTTTAAATACATTTTATTTTAAATATATTTTAGCATTTTTATACATTATGCAAATTATTATTTTGTGATACAGTGTTTATACTGATACTAAGAAATTGTACATATGAGTGGACATTCACATATTTTGACCTTTTGATGTATAGATATATGTGAAGAGATACACACACTCCATTTGTATAAACTTGTTTTACTAATTTAAGACAGATCTCTCAATAAATTACTGTATAATCTAAAAAATGAATATGTAAACATAAACTGAAAAGTAGTTTAAACATATCATCTTTGCCTTTTAACCCTAATTTAAGAGCTGTGATTATTTTACTACATATTTTAATATATATGTATATATATAAATTACAATATTTTACATGTAATTCTATCTTAGATCACCACACAGACAAAGGAATACTGGTTATAGATATTTGAATTCAAATTATTTTAAAAGCAAAAGAATATTTTTCTCAGAACACTTAGAAAAGAGCCCTTAAGGCCACTGTGGTGCATGAGCAGAAAGCTTCCATCAGAGCAGCAACAAGTGTGCAGGGGGAGAGACCAGGGACAGCAGTCTCTCCCTTTTCAAATACTATTTTAATATAGTAAATAATTTCAAATTTTCTGTTCACTTTGCATTAATACATACGTATTTTTATCTTATTTTAAAGGGGTATATTCTTAACTATAAAATAACGTGTTTAACTGTAAATAACACTTGTATATCAGGATAAATAAGGCAATTTTGAGCAGAGAAATACTAGAAATCTTACCACTCAGAGAAAACTAGCATTGACATTATACATTAAAACTACTTCAAATATGCATATAAATACATGTTTACTTTTCAAAGTTGAAAGGATCCCAAATATTTAAATTTTACGTATAATTGTGGGAAAGTTTTCTAATATGCTGAAAGTTTCTTGTAATCATAGTTTTAAATTGTTCATAATTTTATGGGTATGATTCATTTCAGCTGTATAATATGATTTTTTTTAAATTTCCTTTTTGTATATTACTAAGATAATACTCCTTTTACATAAATCTTCAAGACCACCTCTTCTTGTTTCCTAACAGTGATTTTTCTGGAACAACACTGGCGAATAGAACTTTTGGTAATGATCAAAATACTCTATACCTACTCTATATCTCACTGTACAATACAGTATCCGCTAGCCGCATATGGCTATTGAGCACTTGAAATGTGGCTACCCAGACTGAGGAAGTTGATTTTTAACTTTATGCAATTATAGCTGATTAAAATTTAAATAGTCACATAGGGACTATCATATGAGAAAGTTCATAGACTACAAAACAGTAGGACAAAGGTATCAAGATTCTTTTAGCTGTAATTAAAATTTTGGATTGAGTTGTATAGATCCCAGGTGCCCTCTATTTTCTTCTTAAAGAAAAGTGTCATTTGTTTATTTCTTCCTTTTCAGTTCTTCTTACTTCTTCCTGGAAATAACCTGTGATTCTTGTTTTGTACCTCCATAATTTTTCTTTTCCAATTACCTTATCACACATCATTTAAGCTGAATTTATGGATACTACTCAAATTTTCCACATACCTAATAAATGTCCCATCTCCATTTTAATGGCATCATAATGTAACATCATCCCCAACCTTTCTTTCATTGTATCTTTCTGTTTCATTGCAAATATCTGTTGATATTTTTATTCTTCATCTGTCATAGAAAAATTTTCCTCCATAAGTTTTAATGACTGGATTACTTTTTCCTTGACTTTTAATAAACACACTGGTTGATTTACTATTCACTTGTCCATAAACTAGGTACCAGGATCCATCACGACTTGATCTTAGCTAAAGACTGTGCATGTGAATCATATTTAAACCTATTCTAAGTTTCCACTGAGTGATAATTGAGCTTATTATCATATAGACTAGGGTAAATTAACATTCAGTGCTCCAGTCCAGTTTTCTGGCAAACCAAGCATTCACCTAAGTGTAGTTCTGTTATATTGCATAGGACTTAGCTCCTTCTAGGTCTATGGTTTTGTGCCTTAGGATCCAAAAAAAAAAAAAAAAATCATGACCCTGTGTTTGAGTTGCTACTGGGGCTATTCTTGCCTCTGCTTTTCTTACAGACATTCATGTCTATCTGTGTTTACCAGGACACATTTCTTAACAGCAAGCCATACTCTGTTTTCCTTTCCCTCTGATCCCTGGTAGTTTCCCTACCTAAATGGATATGGTTAAATACAAGAATATTTTGGTGAGAATTAAGCTTATAAAATCTATAAAGACAGCCTTGTCTGTTTATAAATGTCTTGTAATTTGGAGTAATGGGACAGTCAAGACATGTATTTTGTTGTTTTTATTCATAAAGTAAAACCTAAGGTTTCTAACAATTTTGTTTCATTAAAAATTCCCCTTAGATTTTGCCAATAGGTTGTCTTCCAGTGTTTTGTCTGTTACTTCTCAGATCCAAAGTCAGCTTTCTAGACTTCTCTCTTTGGTAGTTGTTTTGGGGCTCTGCAAACTGCATTTTCCAGATTTCTTTACCAACTGACTTCCTATTAGTATCTAAAAATAAGAGGGATCCCCAAGAGTACCAGCAGCAGCTACAGGAGCCCTCGCCTAGGAGGTCTGACTATTTACTCTGTGGGAACCGTCTATGCTTTAAGATTCTGGTAACCATGCCTCTTCCCCATGTTCCCCTGTCCTTAAGAGTGTAGTAACTACTCTTGAAGATGTTACCTTTGGTTACCTCAGGGTTCCATTATTATTCTTGGATCTCTCTAAAATCTGTGTAACCCATTCCCCATTTCAAATTCACTTGGGATGATCTAGTACGGAGTTTGTATTTCCAACTAGACACTAGCTCTTATAGCTACGTCTCAGTCTTCAGGGATACTGTGTGTTTTGTCGTGTGTGTCTGTGTGTGTGTCTGTGTGTGTTTGTTTTTATAAGTAACTTAGTAGAATATGGGAGAGTCTACATGGAGGACTTATTAGGTAGATGGCATTGTAATCAAGAAGTAAAAACTATATGTTTGTAAATTTGTACTTAAATCATTCCTTTGATAAATACAAAATCCCTTTGAAATATATTAGAAATTATCTAGCAAAATGTATATTTTTCATGCTACAAGTCATTTTCTATTTTCGCAACTGTCAGAGTTACATTTAAATTTGTATCCACTGTTATCCTTTTATTCACTGTCCGTCTCACATGTTTTTTCTTCTATCAAATGCTATTATTTATTTTCTCTTTGCTGCCATACATTTACAAAGCTGCCTTCTTCTTCTTGTGTTCCTACATTTGAGATCATGCCAATTGATTTTATAACATGAGACTCTTCTCCAGGGTGCTCAGTAACTGCAGTTTCTCTTTATTTTATATTATTTGAAAATTATCCTCTAGATTTTAAGTGGAATTATTAAATGGGATCATTAAACAGAATCAATTACACCAGATATTAGGTCTGCGTACGTAAATAGGAAGATAATTTAGCCACTATGCAGTCTTTCCCGTATTCTCTCATTATTTAAAAATCCCTAAAGGAGAAGAGACAAATATTCCAATGGGAAAGTTCACATATAATCACTCCAAACAAGCACTCTGTTCCACAAGGACCCAGACTGAAACAGTATGCCAATAAACTATCATGAGAGGAGGCATGAGATTATGCATATAATTATTATATGATTTGTCAATTCTAAAGCATTTACAAAATATAAGAACCCAACCCTGTGCTTGTGTTTATGTTCTCCTGTTTGGGACGTTTATTTTTTCATAACATATCTTCCTCTCTCTTTTCTTTTTAGTTGTCATTACTTTCATTCCTACCTCGATTTGTTCAGTGTTTGGTCTCTCAAATCCAAAGTCCATACCAAGGTTTATAATGGTCCATGTGCTTTGATCACTCCTCTTCTACTATTCCTGTTTGCTCATTTTGCTCAAATCTTACAGGCTTTCTTGCTTTCCCTACGTCTTCCCGTGGCTGCTTCCTTCAACTTTATTCAGGTCTCTGCTCACTTACTACCTCTCTAGAGAGGTGACACCTGACCGCACTATATACGCTCCTCCAAGCGTTTCCTTGCACATATCTCCACCAGAATGTAGTGTATGTTATATTTTTTGTATTCCTTGTCATCCCCACTAACATGTACACTCCATCAGGCAGGATCAGAACTTTTTCTATCCAATCACCACTGCAACCCCAGTGCCGATAATAGTGCTTGACATGCAATGGAAATTAAGTAAATCAATATCGATGGGAAAATAAATACATAGCATTTAATAGGGCTAGGAAATCAAGCTGAGGACTCAGGGTTATAAATAAAGGAGATTTTTCCTGTACTTTCCCATACCTCTCTCTTATGTTAGAAAAGCAGTAATCATTGGAAGGGGCGGGGTGGGGTGGGGTCGTGGCTGTTATGAGGAAGGGGAGAAGGATAGCATGAACAAAACCTAAATGATAGAGAAAGCATCAATGTCTGTTTCACTTTCACATAATCCGTCTTTTCAGATACAGTGAAATTTGGGGATATTTTTGAGTATCATGCTTAGCTCAATTTACTGAGAATAAAGTAATAAATAGGACTGAGGAAGTCAAAATTAAGAAAAAAAAATTCTACACATTGTGCTTTGCATTTATGACACTCTTCATATTACTCTCTGATTTATTTATCATAAGCCCCTTGCAAAAATATCAAAATTATTATTCTTACTTTGCAGATTAAAAACCAATCTTACATTAAAAAGGTGCCCATGGAAATAAAAGCAAGGCTTCATTTCAGAAGCCCTGATGCCCTTTAGTAAGACATTGAAATTACACCAACTTAATTGTGGATCATTATCTTATTTGTAAATATTTCCAACCTGTTAGGGCTCATGGAAGTCCTACTTATCTGGGATATTATGAATAATTTATCTGACACCATAGGAGGGTACAAAAATTCATGATTACAGAGTCATTTTTTTGTTTGTTTCTCACTGCGGAATGATTGCTAATTACTCATCTGGGTGCCCAAGGAACAGCATGAATCAGTCATTTAAAATTTACCAACCTAATCCACAGAGTCGCTTATTTCTTTCACTTACTCTGTTTCAACATACTAACACAATAATTTAATGCCTTTAAACTTAAATGTTACGTATTCTTTCCTGTAGCCTAATTTATATTTTTTTCAGAAAACTCCAGATCTTTAGCTGTAACTCTCTTAGCATTAGATCACCTAGTCATGTACTATAATTAGCTGAGTCCCAGTAAATTGACAATTTTCTCTAGGCTCAGATTGTCTTACTACCAGTACAGTAAACCATCCCTGATCAATAAATATTTGGAAATGATGGAATTACCATACACAAAATGCTTCTTTCCAAATAAATCATCACTCTATTCTAATGTCTAGCTTATATGTAGAGCCCCCAGAGAAGGTTAAAAAGTGTCATTGGGACATAAAAATCATGAAATAAAGCCTTTGGGATATGTATTTTTCTCAGTTCCAGAAAAAAAATGAATTATAAGAGTTTTTATTCTATTCTACTTTCAGTCCCATTTTTCCTTCTTTTATGTGGTTTCATTGATTTTATAACCATTTAAGTTTTATTTTAAATGCAATAAGAATAGGAAGTAAGGAGATTCATTTTTCTCAGGATTTTGAAAAATACACATGGAGTTATAGCAATAGAAAGAACACAGGGCTAGATGGAAATTCTCAAATAAAAATGAGAAAAGAAAAACAGACCTTTTAAATACACACTTACACACAGTAGCTTTCCTTTGTGGTCACTTCTTACCCTTTCTTATCTTAAACCTTCTCCTCTGGGCTGACCTTGTCTTTTCTCCATGGTGTCTCTGTCAAGCTGTTCTCTTTGGTTCATTCTAGCTACCTCTACCCAGCCCTAGAAAGTCCAGGCTCCCCAGAGTTTTACGCTTGGGTCCCTTCTCAATGTATTATATTCTCATGACTTCTTTGAGTCCAGCAATTGCCACTTTTTGGAATTTGCTAATGACTTTCAGTTCTCTGATGTAAGATTTTTTGATTTTTCACTTCATCAACGCATAGTGTTCCCATCTGCTTACTGGTTTTCCAAATAGTGAACACTCCCTGTAATACCACTGCTCCCCCATTAAACTGGTGTTCCTTTCTCAGTTAAGAAACACCACTGTTCTCTCAGCCACACAAGAGAAGAGCCTCAGAATCATCTTCGACACTTTTTTTCTCCCACCTAAAACATTCATTTAGTGGCTTGGTTGTGATAATTCTAGTTTCATGGACTTTCTAGCAATTCTATCCTATTCTGTTCAAACTCACTGTCTTAGTTCATTTGGGCTATTATAAAAATAAAAAAAATAAAAAAATAAAAACACAGACTCGGTGGCTTATAAACAACAGACATTTATTTTTCACAGTTCTGGTGACTAGGAAGTCCAAGATCAAGGTACCAGCAGATTTGGCGTCTGCAAGAGCCTGCTTTCTAGTTCATAGCCAGTGCCTCCAGCTGTGTCCCCACGTGAGGGAAGGGCCCTAATCTCTATGGGGGTTATATTATAATGGAATTAATCTCATTTATGAGGGATCCACCCTCATCACCTAATCACTACCCAAAGGCTCCGCTCCCTAACACCACCTCCTAGTGTGTTAGGATTTCAAGAGATGAATTTTAGGAGGAGACAAACATTCAGTCCACGGCATGTACAGTTACTGTCTTGAGACATTTCATTCAACTCTTTTTGAAATCTTGCCCTTTCCTCTATTTTGTTGCAGTGTAAATAAAGTAACAAAGTTTCCACTGTAAAACCCAAATATTATCAAGTTACTCATGTATCATTTTTATTATCCACAATCCAAAATCTTTGTACGAGACTCCAGCATCTTTCACAGTTTAGCCTACTCGGTGTTTCACTTTCATCTCCATTCACTCTCTTTGTGCACCTTATTGTGCCTTTCAAATAATGACTAGCTATAATGCAAAAGTCGATTTATTTTCATTTGCCTGTGCTCATACTTTGTTCTTGTTACTCATCTTACCATTCCTCTACTTTTCCCTTCTTAGAAACTCCTATTCTCAGTCTGAGATATAGTTCAGATGCTTCATCTTTTATTGTCTAGTTCTCTTGAACAGAATGAATCCTCCCATATCTGTGCTTGCATTTATGTAATAAATAATGTTTGCTGTGGCTAGACAGCTTTAAAGGCTAACATCTTCTTCAGTTTTTAATATAGTGGGTACATTGCTGCATTGGAAAAACATGAGTTAAATATTGGAAGCTTCAAAAAATATGTTCTTCATAACTGAGAGGGAAAACTTTGCTTTCTTCTTAGAGAAGAAATTCTTAAACTTTTAAAAATTCTGTCAGAGAGTGGTCACTGGGGAATGGCCACTTTGGGTCAGGCCAATGTCTTGAAGTATAAGGTAGGGGTCTGAATATGACAGTAGAACACACTCAAGTCAAATAAGCCACATTGAAACCTTAACTGTCAAAGCCATAGTCAGCCCCTTAATCTCCAATCCTGTTCTTATCTATACTGAAATATTTTAGATTAATGTTAACAGTAGAAATTGATAGAAACTAGGGATTATGATAAAGCCAATATTTTTTTTTTCATTTGTTTGTTTTAGCAGCAATAAATGAAAGTATTTTACTGAAGTAGACTTTAAATGTTCCTTTAGACTAAGTTAGAATAGGAGAGCTGCCTACTTGACATAGCTGTTTGGATGTCTAGCTCATAGACTAATTTACCATGCCCAAAAGAGAAATAATATTTCCTTCACATCATCCCTCAGTCGATCCCACTAAAATCTGTGTCTGCCACATTTTAATTAATAGGTTTGCCTATTCATACATTTACTCAAGCTGAACACATAGAGACATCTTTCATGCCTCTGACCTCATCCCCCGCCATATTCATGAAGCAACCTGTCCAGTCATATCTACTTCCAAGATACGTCTCACATCCATTCACTTCTTTTTGTCTTCACAGCTAACATCTACTTTAAACCACTGGATCCCCCTCCTGATTCATGAAACAGCTTTCCAGAAGGGTATTCTTGCTTCCATTCTTGTCACTCCTCTCCACCAAAATCAATTTTCTGAAGCACTGTCCATCCCTAAATATTTGTCAGATTATGTTACTTCCTTTACATAAAAGTCCCCAGGGGCTCCTTAGTTTCCCTAGAGTTAAATCTGAACTCTCCCCATGGTCTGTAAGAACTGATGTCATCTTGTCTCTGCTATTCAGCTCACTTAATATCAACACCACTCTACCCACCTGTACTCTAAAAACACTGGCCTCTTCCTGTTCCTACATAAGTGTTATTTCACATGCTGTTCCTCTTTCAAGAATTCTTACCCTTATGGTCTCTCTATGGCTGTCTCCTTCTGGTCTCATATACACTATAATTCTATGTTAGACCTTTGATTTTACATGCAGAAGTAATACCCTCTATCTGCCCTCTCACTATACATATCTGTTTCATTTCATCCTGGTATTTATTCCTACCTTGTATATCATTTTAATGTATTTATTTTAGCTCTCTTTTACATGTCCCCACACTAGAGTGCAAATTCCATGAAAGTGTGTTTTTGGTCAGACTCCTGGGCTCTGCTGTTCCTGCAGCTCCCAAGCACACCAAACATAAACACCTGATCACTACCTGCTTCATTTGGGTGCTTGCTTCAGGGTAACCTTAACAAAGAGATGGCTTGTGATGGATCTATTTCAAAAATAACACTAACATCGTCGTTACCAACATGCCCTTCACTCACCTTCCCCTTTCTGCTTTAATTCTCAGCAATCAAATATATTGATGTGTTTGGTTTCTCTCTGTCCACACTAGAATTTAAGTGCCATAGGGATAAGGAATTTGCTTTATTCACTGTTGTATCCTCAGCACCTAGAATAGCGTTTGGTACAAGGTAGTTGCTCAAGAATGTTGATTGAATAAATGAATGAGGATTAGGAGCTTAATCATTGATTAAAATATATATTAAAAAAGCCTATATATATATATATATATATATATACCCACACTAGAATGCATATATAAACTATATACATATATATATATATATATTTGAAAAGAAAATTAAATATATATTTTTTATTTTGACATTTTAAATAATAGAAGCTTACTGGAAGAATAGATGAGAAACAATAGGAATAGTAAAACTTATTTTACTTGAGTACATGAAAAGTTTAATGCATTTCTTAAGTATGGTGCATCTTTCTCATAAGTGAAGTTCGGTCAGTTGTGATTCAAATGGTTTTACTTGTTTAGAAAACATCTCAAGGTCCAGTGGCACTCTTTTGGGAAATAATAGCATTGTGAGGGACCAAAATCATAGTAAACTGACAAAGAAAAATAGCAAAAATATATTAGTGGAATGACATGTCTAGTTTTATTGACTTGCATATAGTCTGTTTAGACAATTGTGTATCTAATTATCTTTCAAAATAGATTGTATCAAAGCATTCAGTATCCACTGTAGGTTGAAAATGATGTCCTTTTCATGCTAAGTGGATGATTGGCTAGTTGATGTTCCTTGGAGCTAGTACCCGAGATTGGTCTTTTTTATTCCAGAATTCTGTGTCTTGGAAATATTCATGTTGCATGATTTATTATTTCACAGTCATTTTTGACACAGAGACAAAATTTTATTCTGTATAAAGTACTATTTTTCCACTTATATTTTAAAAAATGATCTCCATGCCTGTATGGGCATGGATAACAGGGGCTTTTGCACAGCTCCTTTGTGATACATGGATGTGATGTGCTCACACTCTGTTCACATGTAAAGACTGCTTGGCTACTCTCAGCAAAGTGTTAGGAAAAGAGTGATATACTTGCTCAGCTCCCTTCCCTTCAATATATCTAATAAAAATGGCATTTTGAGGTTTGAGTACCTCAGAATTTCTCAATCTAATTTCAATTTAACACTTTCAGCAAAGAACTACAGTGTCATCCGTGAGTCTTCTCAAAAGGAAAATGAAGCATGAATTATGCCAATGAAATAGCATGATCGCTTGATTACTAGTTTTTAATTTAAAACATTATCTAAATTATCAAGAAACATTCACATTTAGCTATAAAAATGAAACTGTTGTGTTAATAATAAAAAATGCAGGCAAATGTGTCTTACAAATAAAGGTAAATTATTCTTATGTCAAATATTTTAACAAGTAGTATCCAGCAGAATAAATTGCATGTTGAAATAAAAATGATTCTATTAGTTAACGCATCATGCCAATAGGTCAAATGAAGAAAAAACACAAATAGTAATTTGAAACATATTTAAAAGTTAACTGATAAAATTCATTCCAATTTTTTAAAAAAGCAAACAAGAGGTAGAAAGACACATCCTTAATATAACAAAATACATTCAAACTTAAAACCAACATAAAGTCAAACTTACAGCTAGTATCATATTGCAATGTGAGTAACTAGAGGCACTTCCTATGTAATTAGGAATATGACAGATTTTTCACAATCACTAATATTAATTAACTAATTTATGGTCATTGGTTTAAAATAAAATAGGAAGAGGAAACACAGGAAACCTAGACCACTCAGGAGAATACGAGATGCACTGGATTTAATATTGCACAGAGTTCCCTTGGCAACCCAAGTGTAAAGGAAGCAATAGGCAGCTTGAGATGCTCATTTATTTTGTAGTTGTACCAACTCCCTCGGCAGGGGTCTCTCCTGTCTCTTGGTTCCAAGGGTCTGGATCCTTTCTCCAGGGTCAAGAAATCTTCCCTAATTACTACACTGTTCTCAGAGGAGTTCCCTTCCTCACCCTCTAGGACACAGGGACATTAACGGACAAAGGCTTTATCAGAAGGTGAGAAAATGTGTACATAAAGATGATTTCTACTTGAGGCCCTGGCACAACTTCCCTGTTTTGCAAAGGAGAATGGAGACTTGCTTCCAGCAGAAATGAAGGAAGTGTTTGGTGGGGGGATAGCAAACAAGCATAAATTATTATCTAAAAGTATTATATCATGGGAGACCTTCAAGATGGCATAAGAGTAAGACTTGGAGATCACATTTCTCCCCACAAATACATCAGAAATACATCTACATGTGGAACAACTCCTAGAGAATACCTATCGAAAGCTGGCCAAAGACCTCAGACTTCCCAAAAGGCAAGAAACTCCCCACATATTTGGGTAGGGCAAAAGAAAAAAGAAAAAACGGAGGCAAAAGAATAGGGATGGGACCTGCACCACTGGGAGGGAGCTGTGAAGGAAGAAAAGTTTCCACACACTAGGAAGCCCCTTCACTGGAGGAGACAGGGTGTGGAGGCGGTGAAGCTTCAGAGCCATGGAGGAGAGAGCGGCAACAGGGGTGCAGAGGGCAAAGCGGAGATATTCCCCCACAGAGGATTGGTGCCTACCAATACTCACCAGGCTGAGAGGCTTGTTGGCTCACCCACTGGGGCAGGAGGGGGCTGGGATCTGAGGCTCTGGTTTTGGAGGTCAGATCCAGGGAGAGGACTCGGGTTGGCTGTGTGAAGATAGCCTAAAGAGAGGTAGGGCACCACAGGTAGCAGGGAGGAAGTCCGTGAAAAAGTCTGGACCTGCCAAAGATGCAAGAGACCATTGTTTTGGGGTGCGCGAGGAGAGGGGATTCAGAGCACTGCCTAAATGAGCTCCAGAGACAGGCGTGAGCCACAGTTATCAGCGCAGACACCAGAGATGGGCATGAAATGCTAAGGCTACTGCTGCAGCCACCTAGAAGCCTGTGTGCAAGCACAGGTCACTATCCACACCACCCTTCCCAGGAAACTGTGCAGCCTGCCACTGCCAGGGTCCCGTGATCCAGGGACAACTTCCCCGGGAGAACACACAGCGCACCTCAGACTGTTGCAACATCATGCCAGCCTCGGCCACTGCAGGCTGGCCCCGAATTCTATACCCATCCCTCCCTCCCCCCACGCTGAGTGAGCCAGAGCCCCTTAATCAGCCACTCCTTTAACCCGGTCTTGTCTGAGTGAAGAACAGATGCCCTCAGGCAACCAACAGGCAGCGGTGGGGCCAAATCCAAAGCTGAACCCCAAGAGCTGTGTGAACAAAGAAGAGAAAGGGAAATCTCTCCTAGCAGCCTAAGGAGCAGTGCATTAAATCTCCACAATCAACTTGATGTACCCTGCATCTCTGGAATACCTGAATAGACAACAAATCATCCGAAAATTGAGGTGGTGGACGTTGAGAGCAATGATATATATATATATATTTTCCCCTTTTTCCCTTTCTGTGAGTGTGTACATGTATGCTTCTTTGTGTGATTTTGTCTGTATAGCTCTGCTTTTACCAATTGTCCTAGGACTCTGTCTGTCCGTTTTTGTTTTTTTTTTTGTTTTGTTTTGTTTTGTTTTAGTATAATTTTTAATGCTTGTTACCATTAGTGGAGTTGTTTTTTGGTTTGGTTGCTTTCTTGTTTCTTTCTTTTCTTTTTCTTTTCTTATTACTATTTAATTTTTTTATATTTAACAATTATTTTTTTATTTTACTTTATTTTTTTCCTTTCTTTCTTTCTTTTTCTCCCTTTTCTTCTGAGCTGTGTGACTGATAGCATCTTGGTGTTCCGTCCAGGAGTCAGGCCTGTGTCTCTTGGGGGATGGGAGAGCCCAGTTCAGGACATTGGTCCACCAGAGACCTCCCAGCTCCATGTGATAGCAAATGGTGAAAGCTCATTCAGAGATCTCCATCTTAATGCTAAGAACCCAGCTCTACTCAACAACCAGCAAGCTACAGTGCTTGACACCCTATGACAAACAAATAGCAAGACAGGAGGCTGCCTAAAATCATGATAAGGTCACACACACCCCAAAACCCACCAACGGTTATGGTTCTGCCCACCAGAATGACAAGATCCAGCATCATCCACCAGAACATGGGCACTAGTCCCCTCCACCAGGAAGCCTACACAACCCACTGAACAAACTTTAGCCACTGGGGACAGACAACAAAAACAATGATAACTACCAACATGCAGCCTGTGAAAAGGAGACCCCAGGCACAGTAAGTTAAGCAAAATTAGGAGACAGAAAAACACACAGCACATGAAGGAGCAAGGTAAAAACGCACCACACCCAACAAATGAAGAGGAAATAGGCAGTCTACCTGAAAAATACTTCAAAGTAATGAGAGTAAAGATGATACAAAATCTTGGAAATAGAAGGGAGAAAATACAAGAAACGTTTAACAAGGAAAGAGAAGAACTAAAGAGAAAACAAACAATGATGAACAACACAATAAGTGAAATTAAAAACTCTCTAGAAGGAATCAAGAGCAGAATAATTGAGGCAGAATAATGGATAAGTGACCTGGAAGATAAAAAGTGGAAATAACTACCACAGAGCAGGATAAAGAAAAAATAATGAAAAGAATTGAGGACAGTCTCTGAGACCTCTGGGTCAACACTAAATGCACCAACATTTGAATTATAGGGGTCCCAGAACAAGAAGAGAAAAAGAAAGGGACTGAGAAATATTTGAAGTGATTATAGTTGAAAACTTCCCTAATATGGGAAAGGAAATAGTCAATCAAGTCCAGGAAGTGCAGAGAGTCCTATACAGGATAAATCTAAGGAGAAACACGCCAAGACAAATATTAATCAAACTATCAAAAACTAAATACAAAGAAAAAATATTAAAGCAGCAAGGGGAAAACAACAAATACCATACCAGGGAATCCCCATAAGGCTAACAGCTGATCATTCAGCAGAAAATGTGCAGGCCAAGAGGGAGTGGCAGGACATATTTAAAGTTATGAAAGGAAAAACCTACAACCAAGATTACTCTACCCAGCAAGGATCTCATTCAGATTCGACAGAGAAATTAAAACCTTTATAGACAAGCAAGAGCTAAGATAATTCAGCACCACCAAACCAGCTTTACAACAAATGCTAAAGGAACTTCTCTAGGCAGGAAACACAAGAGAAGGAAAAGACCTACAATAACAAACCCAAAACAATTAAGAAAACGGTAATAGGAATATACATATCGATAATTACCTTAAATGTAAATGGATAAAATGCTCCAACCAAAAGACATAATCTGGCTGAATGGATACAAAAACAAGAGCTGTATATATGTTGTCTACAAGAGACACACTTCAGACCTAGGGACAAATACAGACTGAAAGGGAGGGGATGGAAAAAGATATTCCATGATGGAAATCAAAAGAAAGCTGGAGTAGCAATTCTCATATCAGACCAAACAGACTTTAAAATAAAGACTATTACAAGAGACAAAGAAGGAACTACATAATGATCAAGGGATCAATCCAGGAAGATATAACAATTGTAAATATTTATGAACCCAACATAGGAGCACCTCAATACATAAGGCAAATACTAACAGCCAAAAAAGGGGAAATTGACAGTAACACAATCATAGTAGGAGACTTTAACACCCCACTTTCACCAATGGACAGATCATCCAAAATGAAAATAAATGAGGAAACACAAGCTTTAAATGACACAATAGACCAGACAGATTTAATTGATATTTATAGGAATTCATCCTGAAACAACAGAATACACCTTATTCTCAAGTGCTGATGGAACACTCTCCAGGATAGATCGTATCTTGGATCAGAAATCAAGCCTTGGTAAATTTAACAGTATTGGAATCGTATCAAGTATCTTTTCCGACCACAACGCTATGAGACTAGATATCAATTACAGGAAAAGATCTGTAAAAAATACAAACAACATGGAGGCTACACAATACACTACTTAATAACAAAGTGATCACTGAAGACATCAAAGAGGAAATCAAAAAATACCTAGAAATGAATGACAATGAAAACACGACAACCCAAAACCTATAGGATGCAGCAAACGTAGTTCTAAGAGGAAAGTTTATAGCAATACAAGCCTCCCTCAAGAAACAAGAAACATCACAAATAAACAACCTAACCTTAACCTAAAGCAATTAGAGAAAGAAGAACAAAATACCCCCCAAAGTTAGCAGAAGGAAAAAAAATCATAAAGATCAGATCAGAAATAAATGAAAAAGAAATGAAAAAAACAATAGCAAAGATCAATAAAACTAAAAGCTGGTTCTTTGAGAAGATAAACAAAATTGATAAACCATCAGCCAAACTCATCAAGAAAAAGACTCAAATCAATAGAATTAGAAATGAAAAAGGAGAAGTAACAACTGACACTGGAGAAATACAAAGGATCATGAGAGATTACTACAAGCAACTATATGCCAATAATATGGACAACCTGGAAGAAATGGAGACATCCTTAGAAAAGCACAACCTTCCATGATTGAACCAGGAAGAAATAGAAAATATAAACACACCAATCAGAAGCACTGAAATTGAGACCGTAATTAAAAATCTTCCAACAACTAAAGCCCAGGACCAGATGGCTTCACAGGCGAATTCTATCAATCATTTAGAGAAGAGCTAACACCTATTCTTCTCAAACTCTTCCAAAATACTGCAGAGGGAGGAACACTCCCCAACCCATTCTACAAGGCCACCATCACCCTGATACCAAAACCAGAAAAAGATGTCACAAAGAAAGAAAACCACAGGCTAATATCACTGATGAACATGGATGCAAAATCCTCAACAAAATACTAGGAAACAGAATCCAACTGCACATTAAAAGGATCATACACCATGCTCAAGTTGGGTTTATCCCAGGAATGCAAAGATTCTTCAGTATACCCAAAGCAATCAATGTGATACATCATATTAACAAACTGAAGGATAAAAACCATATGATCATCTCAGTAGATGCAGAAAAAGCTTTAGACAAAATTTAACACCCATTTATGATAAAAACCCTCCAGAAAGTAGGCATAGAGGGAACTTGCCTCAACATAATAAAGGCCATATATGACAAACCCACAGCCAACGTCGTTCTCAATGGTGAAAAATTGAAAGTATTCTAAAATCAGGAGCAAGAAAAGTTTGCCCACTCTCACCACTATTATTCAACATAGTTTTGGAAGTTTTAGCCAGAGCAGTCAGAGAAGAAAAAGAAAGAATAGGATCCTAGATCAGAAAAGAAGAAGTAGAGCTGTCACTGCTTGCAGATGACATGATACTACACATAGAGAATGCTAAGGACTCTACCAGAAAAATGCTAGAGCTAATCAATGAATGTGGTAAAGTAGCAGGATACAGAATTAATGCACAGAAATCTCTTTCATTCCTATACACTACTGATGAAAAATCTGAAAGAGAAATTAAGGAAACACTCCCATTTACCATTACAACAAAAAGAATAAAATACCTAAAATAAACCTACCTAAGGAGACAAAAGACCTGTATACAGGAAACTATAAGACACTTACGAAAGAAATGAAATATGTTACTAACAGTTGGAGAGATATACTATGTTCTTGGATTGGAAGAATCAACATTGTGAAAATGACTATACTACCCAAAGCAATCTACAGATTCAAGGCAATCCCTATCAAACTACCAATGACATTTTTCACAGAGCTAGAGCAAAAAATTTCACAATTTGTATGGAAACACAAAAGACCCTGAATATCCAAGGCAATCTTCAGAATGAAAAACAGATCTGGAGGAATCAGGCTCCCAGACATCAGACTATAATCCAAAGCTACAGTAATCAAGACAGTAGGGTACTGTCACAAAAACAGAAATATAGATCAATGGAAGAGTATAGAAAGTTCAGAGGTAAACCCACACACCTATGGTCAACTAATCTATGACAAAGGAAGAAAGGATATACAATGGAGAAAAAAAAATCTCTTCAATAAGTGGTGCTGGGAAAACTGTACAGCTACATGTAAAATAAGGAAATTAGAACACTCCCCAACACCATACACAAAAATAAACTCAAAATGGATTAAAGACCTTAATGTAAGGCCAGACACTATAAAAGTCTTAGAGGAAAACTTAGTCAGAAAACTCTGTGGCATAAATCAGAACAAGACCCTTTTCGACCCACCTGCTAGAGAAATGGAAATAAAAACAAGAATAAATAAATGTGACCTAATGAAACTTAAAAGCTTTCACACAGCAAAGGAAACCATAAACAAGACAGAAAGTCAACCCTTAGAATGGGAGAAAATATTTGCAAATGAAGCAACTGACAAAGGATTAATCTCCAAAATTTACAAGCAGCTCATGTAGCTCAATACCAAAAAAACAAACAACCCAATCCAAAAATGGGCAGACGATCTAAATAGACATTTCTCCAAAGAAGATATACAGATTGTCAACAAACACATGAAAGAATGTTGAACATCACTAATCATTAGAGAAATACAAAACAAAACTACAATGAGGTATATACTCACACCAGTCAGAATGGCCATCATCAAAAAATCTACAAACAATAAATACTGCAGAGGGTGTGGAGAAAAGGGAACACTCTTGCACTCTTGATGAGAATGTTAATTGATACTGCCACTATGGAGAACAGTATGGAAATTCCTTAAAATACCATAAATAGAACTACCATATGACCCAGCGATCCCACTACTGGGCATATACCCTAAGAAAACCATAGCTCAAAAATAGTCATGTACCACAATGTTCCTTGCAGCTCTATTTCCAATAACCAGGACATGGAAGCAACCTAAGTGTCCATCGACAGATGAATGGATAAAGAAGATGTGGCACATATATACAATGGAATATTACTCCACCATAAAAAGAAACGAAATTGAGTTATTTCTAGTGAGTTGGATGGACAGAGAGTCTGTCATACAGAGTGAAGTAAGTCAGAAAGAGAAAAACAAATTCATATGCTAACACATATATATGGAATCTAAAAAATAAAAAATGGTTCTGAAGAATGTAGATGCAGGACAGGAATAAAGACGGAGACATAGAGAATGGACTTGAGGACACAGGGAGGGGGAAGGGTAAGCTGGGACAAAATGAGAGAGTGGCATGGACTTATATATACTACCAAATGTAAAATAGATAGCTAGTGGGAAGCAGCCACATAGAACAGGGAGATCAGCTCAATGCTTTGTGACCACTTTGAGGGGTGGGATAGGGAGTTTAGGAGGGAGACGCAAGAGGGAGGAGATATGGGAATATATGTATATGTATAGCTGATTCAGTTTTTTATAAAGTAGAAACTAACACACCATTGTAAAGCAATTATACTCTAATAAAGATGTTAAAAAAATTTTAAAATAAAAGTATTATATATTTATAAATGTAAATAAAATATTCTAAATATTATCACAAATATTAATATTTTGAACTTTAAAGCTTAAAACTGACATGGAATAAATGTGACTATGAGTATTCTGTTATTCTTTTAAATATATGGTTCTAAGTTGCTCTAACAGATTGTTTTCCTAACCCTTGGATCACCAGAAATATCAGAATTTAGCAATAGAGTAAAATAAAAAGAAAAAATAAGTGTTTTTGTTGTTTCTTGGGTTCATTTATTTGTTTTATGTTTTTTATTACTCAACAAAGCTCAATTTACTGATTAAATCATGGGGTAATGTGTTACTATAAAAGCCGAGAAAAATGTAGAACTGCACTTAAGAAGGGGAAAGTAAATTTTAGTTTATGAAAGGTTTGCATATGTATAAAATATATGTTTTTAAGTGATTTTTTTTTTTTTGCCTTTTTGTACTCTTTTCCTATGATGCATTCTTCCCTGAAAGTGTTTTTAAATAAGATAACGAGGCAACCAATGTGTACTAATTGAAGATTCATCTGCTGGAAATCAGAGAATTAGACCTAATAAATCTCTGGGTGGCCCCTCCAGCAACAACTCCAAAGCACAGATAATAACCTAAATGCTTTGTAAAGGATCTACATTGACAGGATGTACTACAGTGTTCTTTATTCTTTATGCATATTATTGCTGAATTGTCCTCACCAATAACTAGACAAATGGGATTGCTTAGTGATGAGAGTCCTACAGGGTTGTGCCCTGTTTTTTTGTTTGTTTGCTTGTTTTGTTTTTCTATTGGAGTACAGTTGATTAAAAATGTTGTGTTAGTTTCAGGTGTACAGCAAAGTGATTCAGTTATACATATATTCATTCTTCTTCAGATTTTTTCTCATATAGGTTATCACAGAATATTGAGTAGGGTTCCCTGTAATATACCATGGGTTGATTTGTTTTAAAAGTCTTCTCTTAAACTGAAAAGGTAAATTAACAAATAAACTGTTTCAGAAATTTTCAAGTTAAAGAACACATTTCAACATGTTCTGAACTTACCACGACAAGGGTTTGTTTTGATTTAGGGGCGAGGCCTAAACAATCTTTATTTCAAAATTTGGCAGGGAGCTGGGAAACAGCTCATCAGGTGAAGAACGTAAATGAATTCAAAGTAAGTCAACTTGAATTATTTACAAAGAAAAAGCAAAAGTTTCTTCTAAAACAACCTTTAATTGAAAATTTTGCTTTCTCAGGGAGCTCAAAACATAGCATTACTGCCTGCATCTCAATCTGGTCCCCACTGGTGCACTGAGACTTCATCCCCGTGACCCGTAGGTGCTGGTGTGGATGCACCTGTGGACTCAGGTGCTCAGGTTGTCAGCAGCCCCAATTCCTATCTCAGGGCACCAACTATTATTATTTGCTGCACTATTAGCCCTTTATATACCAAACGATGTACTCTACTCTCTCTTCTGTTAGTATGTAAACCAGATAAGGGCAGAAATTTTGTTTGGTTCCTTGATATTCCTTAGGTTTCCAGAAGAGTGCCTGGCATAGAGCAGGCACTCAATAAAAACATGTTGAATGAAAGAATGAATGGATGAAAATGTTGAGAAGCATTCACTTCATTTCTAGGTGTAAACTTTTATTTTCTGCTTAGTGAAGTCATTGTAACATTTCTTGTAAAGCATGTTTTGTGGTGTTGAACTTCTTTACCTTTTGCTTATTTGTAAAACTTTTTATCCTTCAAATTTGAATGATAACCTTGCCAGGTAGAGTATTCTTGTTTGTA
The DNA here is from genome assembly GCF_965194825.1 of Balaenoptera physalus. Taxonomy (NCBI): domain Eukaryota; kingdom Metazoa; phylum Chordata; class Mammalia; order Artiodactyla; family Balaenopteridae; genus Balaenoptera; species Balaenoptera physalus. The sequence goes on from NC_138888.1 coordinate 105,974,689, forward strand.
GGGTTTTTTTTTTTTTTTCTTTTTATCACTTTAAATATACCGTTCCACTCACTTCTGTCCAACAGTTTCTGCTGAAAATTCAGCTGATATTACTCTTGATGTTATTCCAGATGTCTTTTAAACTGTCCTCATCTTTTATTTTTTTTCCTTTTTATACTCAGCTTAAGTGATTTCCACACTATATATTCCAGTTCACTGATCTATTCTTCTTTGTCTTCTACTCTGCTGTTGATTCCTTCCAGTTTAATTTTTTATTTACTCATTGCTCTTCAGTTCTGTTTGGTTCTTCTTTATGTTTTCTGTTTGTTGAACTTCTCACTGTGTTCATCCATTCTTTTCCTGAACCTGTTAAGCACCTTTATGATCATTACCTTGAACCCTTCGAGTAGATTGTTTAATGCCACTTTGCTTAACTCTTCTTCTGAGTTTCATCTTGCCCCCTTCTTTTGGAACATATTCATCTGTTGTCTACTTCTCTATGTTTATTTGCATTAGGTAATTTGGTTATTTTTCCCAGTTTTGGAGAAGTGGTGTTATGTAGGAGGCATCCTATGGGGCCCGGCAGCACACTCTCCTCTGGTCACAAGACCTATGTGATCTAGGGGTGCCCCTTATGTAGGATGAGTGGCCCCTTCTTCTGTGGTGGGGCCTACTGAGGTGAGCACAGTGGTAGGTGGGGCTGGGCATCCCACACCTGCTAGGTGCTGCCTTGTGCTGATGTTGCCAGTCTGTTGGTGGGTGGGGCTTCAGAGCAGCATGACAGGCAGCGATCCCAGGGATTCCAGGGCTGGTGCCGGCCCTTAGTGTGTGGAACTCCGTCCTGGGGCAGTTGGCAGCAAGGCTTAGGGCTGGTGCTGCTCTGCTGGTGGCCAGGTCCAAGTTCTGGGGTAGCTGGCTATGGGGCCTGGGGGTGTCCCATGGCAGGTCCCAGCCTGCTGGTGGGAGATGCTGGTTTCTGCCTTGGCTGGCAGTGCGTTCTTAGGGTCCTGGGTCCAGTCCCACTCTGCTGCTTGGCAATTCTGAGTCCCCAAGGGGTTTCCTGGGAGTCCTGGGGAGCCTGGGACTGGTGTCGGCCTGCTGGTTGGTGGGTAGGTCCCCACATGTCTGGCTGCTTGGCCTGGGTGGTACAGAGACTGGTGCCAACAGGCTGGTGGGTAAGAAAGTCCTCAGCAGTAATGGGCTAGAGGGAGGATTCCAAAATGGTGCTTACCAATACCAGTGCTCTCGTGGTAGAATAAGCTCTCAAGAATGGCTACTGCCGGCATCTGTGTCCCCAGGGGGAGTCCCGGTTGCCCCCTAGAGTCACTCCAAGATCAGCAAGTGTGTCTGCCCCAGGCTTCTTTCAAATGGAGTGTGTGAGGTTTTGTGTACACCCTTTAAGAGCAAAGTCTCTTTTCTACAGCCCTCCAGCTCTCCTGTATGCAATCCCTGCAAATGTTTGGGAGCTAGCCTTCCCAAGCTCAGAAGCCAGATGTGAGGCTTGGATCCCTTGTTCCTTGGGGTGAACATCTGCAGTTGTGATTATCTTCCTGTTTGTGGGTCGACTACCTGCAGGTGTACATCTTGACTATACCACGTTTCCGTCCTTCTTACCTATCTTCTTATGGTTCCTTCTTTATGTCTTTAGGTGTGGAAGATCTTTCCTGCTAGCCTTCAGGTGCTTCTCATCAATAGTTGCTCTGTAAATAGTTATAATTTGGGTGTGCCTGTGGAAGGAAGTGAGCTCAGGGCCTTTCTACTCCACCCTCTTGGACACTCCCCTAAAGATATGTAGTCTTTTATTTTCGGTCCTTTAAATTGGTCATTTCATTTTAAACCTGAATGGCTGCTTGTTTAGATTTCAAAAGCAATAGATATTTTAGAAGTATTTTACATTTGGGGAAAAAATGATGTACAAAAGAATACAATTTATGTTGTCATTAAATAAATTGCTGAAAACAGGCCAAATTATTTCAAGTTAGCAGTTATGTATGATCTGGCACAGAGCAGCATGCAGGTGACCTATCCCACAGAGTCAGGACCTCTCTTTATAGCACTGCATCCCTGGGCACATTCATTTCCTATTGAAGGCTGAGTTAGCAAATCAGTCTACACTGCCATTTGCCTACAGATAGCTTTTTGCCTTTCAGGGCACCAGGCCCTTCAGCCAGAGTTATGCACAAACTGATTCTTTTTTGTCAAGTCACACTTTTATCCCTCTCCTAGTGCTGTGATGCCTGTGTAATTTTTATTGTGGATTAGTTGACTGCCTTGAAATTGTTTTCCATTTCATGTAAATTTACAAATGTCTCTGTGTGATTGGTGTTCACAGTTGAAAGAACATAAATTGTTCCCATTTTACACAGGTGATATGTGAACATATTTCCCTGAGTTCTTTGAAAGAAAGACAGTATGCTGGAGATCAAATAATCGTTATTTATCTGTTTCTAGAAGCTGTGGCCTAAAATAACCATCCCATTTTGTGTACTCTTGCCACAACAAAACCAATCTTCATTAGGTCAAATGATATTTAACCTATTTAATATTCTTATCATATTTCACAATTTTCCTAGGAGGTAAGTGTTATTTTGTCAAACTTAAACATATACATTAAACAGAAATTCACATATTCATTTTAATTCAGAAAAAGGTAAGGTTGAACTTGTAAGAAGCCAAAATTACAGATCATTTTAAATAAACATTTCATAGTCTAGAAAAAATGCTGAGCTTACTGTGCTGTTTCAGCATAAAGACTAGATTCCAGGAGTTTCTAGCTTAACTAACTTACTTATAGCATATCTCATTGATGGAGAATTTTACTAAGGCAGAAATGAAATAAGTTCAATGTTCCTAAGTCATTTCTATCAGTGCAATTGTGTCAGATCACATATGAGCTGTCATTTCCCATTCTTTCAGCTCCTCATTTATACCTTACAGGGTGATGTGGGCAGTTTTGGAATTTTTCTATGAGTGATATCCTGCCCACATATGTTCTTGGGCATGTCATGTCTTGACTAGTATAGTAATTTCCATTGTTCATTTATTTGGTTGAGAGATGATACATGCGGAGTGTAGAATATTTTCATAAAATACTTGTTATTTTCGACATATTTTTGGACACTGTGGATAAAAAGAGGGACGTAGATTTGATAGCTTTAATCATTATTTTAGTGCTTAAAACCATATATATAAGTAATTTATTCTGAGCCCATTCATACTATGAATTTTAATTAATCAGTTGACTATATTTTACTAAGGTTAATTTGATATATCAAAAATATAGAATTAGAGAAATCTGAATGAACACAGAACTGTTGATGTTATTAATGGTTATAAACACCAGGGACAACTTTCCCATCAGACACAGTAAGCATAGTTGCCTAAGGCTTACCCATGGTAATTTTACAAGCCCGTGAAAATGTTTCAATTTTAACTTATTTTTAAAACCAAAGGAAAAATATGTATGACAATAATGAATATTAGTATAATAATGCATACAGCCTGGATTATATTTAATATATAATATATAATTATACTATGATATAATGTATATTATCTATATGTATAGCTATCTATATGTATATCTATATCTATCTATCGATCTATCTATATATAGAGAAAGAGAGTGAGAGAGAGACCCACAAAGGCAAAAGTATCTGGGGTAAACAAAAGTCGTAATGAGACCCTAAGAAACACATGAAGCTATATGACAAAGTCCACTATATTTGGTATATTATTACTCACTTCATTTACGTTCATTCTCATCTTTGCTGCTGCTTTGGATATTGTGGCCCCTCATTTACATTACGTACAAATGATCCTATTGGATCCATTTGCCATTTTCCCCTAAACTGGAACTTTAGTGAAAGATCATACAACATACTAAGGAATATCATTTAGCCAAGGTTGGCACCAATAATGCAATCCATCTATGTATGGGCATCCCACACATAGCTCTTCTGTTATCATAGGCAGAATCACATTCACATTTGCTATGATGCTCTCCTAATGTACCACCGTAGCAGAAAGACACTCGCATGATAACTATCACCACTTCTATGCACAAATACCGGGAACAGTCTTTATATGAAACCCCAAGTTCCCAAAGTCGTCTCATTAACTAGTATCTCCTTTGACTGCAGGAACTGTGGCCTCTGCTGGCAGGTGTCCTAGTGTGTCTGGTCCTTGTGTTTCAGCATAACAGGATCTGCTGTGTCTGGCCTGAATGGAGGTAGCACAAGATTTTGTTTCTTTTAAACTTGTCTGCAACTTACTTTGAACTTGTTCTTTTTCTGTGTTGTTTGTTTGTTGTTTTGCCTTGTTTTTTTTTTTCATGGTAAACATTTATTTTCCTTCAAAGAGGCACAGAAAATAATAACATATGTTTTTCATCATTGGGTTTATTCAGGCATGACCATCCTACTCAGCACCTTGGCAGTGATTTCAACTTCAGAGCACTTTACAAATATTAGGTAATGATAATGAACCAACTGTGATTCTGGAAGGAGCCTAGCCAGGGATAAGGGAGTACTCCATCATTTCCAGTATATGCACCTGCCATTTTTAAGCTTCTTTAACGTAAAAGAAAAGGTTCAGTAACTTAGACACGATGAATTTTATTTGTGCTGAATTTGCTTTATTTTATTCTCTTATGTGCTTTAATGAGGCAGTATTTTTTACTGATGTCATATTGCTGCTGCAGGGAAGCACTGAACAGCACTGGTCCTGAGAAACTGGTGAACGTGCTCCACAGAGCGAGGCCCCTGCCAGGGCCACTCATTTCTTCTGATAAAGTAGAGGCACAAGTGGCATACATCTATGAAATGACAGCCAAGAAATATCATGAGATTTTCTTTCAAAAGAATTAACAGTGTTAGTACACTTCTTTGACTTACAAAGGTCAAGTCTATCTTGAATCAGGAATATTTTTTATTGTGACAACTATTTAGACTGGTATATTTCAACTCCAATTCCAAATATATTATGTTATTACAATTACTATATATAAATGTATATCGAACCATATGTATAATATTTTAATAATACAGATATTATATATACATAATAATGCAATATATTCTCCCACAAAAAAGATTTGGGGTGTTAAGCTGCTTATTCTTGGTACATTGCCTTTTTGCATTTTCCTTAGGCACATCTTGTCTCTAATTCTCACAACATTTTAAGAGGTGTGTATTGTAAATAAAATTTTGAAAATTTAATTCACTGCATAATTAAGATAGTCGCATACACAGAAGCTATTAATTTTCTATGGTTGCTGTTGCAAATTGCCACAAACTTAGTGATTTAAAACAACACAAATTTATTATCTTACTGATCTCTACCTCAGAAGTAAGAAAAGAGCCTCAGTGGGCTAATCAAAATGTTGGCAGGGCTTCATTCCTTCTGGAGACTCTAACAGATAAACCCCTTTCTTCTTTCCCGTTTCGAGAGACCATCCACATTCTTTGTCTCCTGGTTCTCTTCTTTCATCCTTAAAGACAAGAATGATGGGTTGAGTTTGTACATTGCATCACTCTGACCTCCTCTTCTGTCTCTTTCTTCTACTTTTAAGGGCCCTTGTGATTATATTGAATCCCCAGAAAATCAAGGATATTACCTTTCTTTTAAGGTCATCCTATTAGAACTTTAATTTTATCTGCAACCTTAAATCCTCCTTGTTATGTATATTCATGTATATTTAATTTACAGTACTGAGGGATTAGTATGTAAACATATTTGGAGGCCACTATTCTGACTACCACAGAGATGTATTGTAAAGTGTTTTCCTTGGACAAACTAAGGATACTGAGAATCTCAATTAAGCATATATTTTGGATAATACCCTTGAATTTGTTTACAATACAAACTTGTTTTTACAGAAATAGAGGAGAGATGAACAAAGCAACTTTTAACTTTTTAAAGCTAATATTGTAAATATTGTATCCATAAAGAGTTTATGAATTGAGATCATACTTCACTTCCATTAAATTATGTAGTTTATATGATGATGGACACACTATTAACATTTTTCCCAGTCAAGATTATTATCTTTCAATAGAACTGAGACCAGAATAAAAGAAATTCCTAGAACTAAGTTCATGTGAATTGAGGAAGCTGTGAAATATTTGATTGACCTTCTATAGTGTTTCAAATAAGATTGATACATATCTATTTAAATTTACTTTTTACTAGGATGAATTTTCAGAATTGTTAAAACATTTATTTCAAGAGTATCAAGTAGGGGGAGTGGGCAAGATGACACTTCTCAAAGAAAAGTTCTAGAAGAAAACATAGGCAATACACTCTTTGACATCTGTCTCAGCAATATTTTTTTAGAACTATCTCCTTAGGCAAGGACAACCAAAACAAATAAACAAATGGGACTACATCAGACTAAAAAGCTTTTGCACAGTGAAGGAAGCTATCAACAAAACAAAATGTGCCTACTGAATTGGAAAACATATTTGTAAACAATATAGGGATTAATATTGTTACATTATAATAATAAGGGTTTAATTTCCAAAATATAAAAAGTACTCATACAACTCAATATCAAAAGAACAAATAACCTAATTAAAAAGTGGGCAGAGGATCTGAATAGACGTTTTTCCAGAGGTGACATATAGATGGCCAACAGGCACATGAAAAGATGCTCATCATCACTGATCATCAGGGAATGCAAATCAAGATCAGAAAGTGATATCACTTCACACCCGTCAGAATTGCTATTATCAAAAAGACCACAAATAACAAATTTTAGAGAGAATGTGGATAAAGGGGAACACTCATACATTGTTGGTTGGAATGTAAATTGGTGAAGCAACTATGGAGAACAATATGGGGGATCCTCAAAAATTAAAAATAGAACTACCGTGTGATTCAGCAATTCCACTCCTGGGTATTTATCTGAAGAAAATGAAAACAGAAATTTGAAAAGATATATACAGCCCAATGTTCATTGTTGTACTATTTACAGCAGTCAAGATATGGAAGCCACCTAAGTGCCATCAACAGACGAATGGATAAAGACAATTTGTGTGTGTGTGTGTGTACACAATGGAATATTACTCAGCCATAAAAGGAGTAAAAATTTGCCACTTTCAACAACATGAGTGGACCTAGAGGGTACCGTGCTAAATAAAATAAGTCAAACAGAGAAAGACAAATACTGTATGAGTTCACATTTATGTGGATCTAAAAAACAAAACAAATGAATGCACATAACAAAAAAGAAACAGAGTCATAGATGATACAGAGAATAAACAGGTGGTTGCCAGAGAGAAGGGTGATGGGCGGATGAGAGAAATTGATGAGGGAGATTGAGGAACAAACTTCTAGTAGAAAATAGATGAGTCACAGGTATGAAAATGTACATTGTGGAGAATAGAGTCAATAACAATATATTATCTTTGTATGGTGACATATAGTAACTAGACTTATTGAGGTGATCATTTTGAAATGTATAGAAATGTTGAATCACTATGCTATGTACTAACACAGTGTTGTAGACCAATTACACTTCAAATTACACTTCAAAAAGAAACAAACAAACAAATTCATAGAAAAAGAGATCAGATTTGTGGTTACCAGAGATGGGAGGTTGGGGAAAGTGGATTGGATGTAGGTGGTCAAAGGTACAAACTTCCAGTTATAAGATAAATGAGTACTAGGGATGTAATGCACAACATGATAAATATAATTAACAGTACTGTATGTTACATATAAAAGTTAATAAGAGAGTCAATCCTAAGCTTTCTTTAAAAAAAAGAAAAAGAAATCTTCTTAAAGTCTGAAGAGACAGAGTACGAAATTAAATTTGATTATGATTTTACATGAAGATATTTAAAATTATAAAATTCTAATTATAAAATTATAAAATTCTAATTATAAAATTCTAATTATAAAATTAGAATTAATCCTGCAAATAAATACAAAAAGTCATTGTTACTATAAGGATAGTAAGATGAGAAGATAGAAAGTATGTAGTTTTATTTACTTTCAAGTGACTTCAAATAAATATCAAAGCCAAAAATTAATTTGTGAAGAATAAAATTTGCAATATCTTTAAATGAATACATTCATTCCCAACAGGTTTTCAAAATAAATGGTAGCCATCAATATCAAATTGTTTCTTAAATTTGCAAAACCTCTTCCTGACTAGACATATCTCTTGACTAAGGAAACCTTGTTCTTTCAAACTGAATGTTTCTTTTTTTTTTTTTTTTCTCTTTACTCAGGCTTCAAGGTATGGGGAGTTGCATTTATTTAACCTACTTAACTGACAATACTGTATAAAATACATAGCAAGCACAAAATAACAACTGAATAAGCCCTCACTCCCCAACAGAACTGAAAGTTGCATGAAAGAGTTGGAATTATTCCTATTTTGGCAAGAAATGTCTGTCACTCTGGCTATACTATTATTTTCTTTCCCATTCTATGTCTTTACAATGACATGTTGACATGAGTTATTTTTACCAGTAACAATTGAAGCTACAATGTATTGAAAAACAATTTGTATGTTATTTTAATATTTGACATAAAAACTGTAAGTTGAAATCTAGAAATTGTTGTATTACCTTTATTTTTTAATCCTACACTCTCCCCCATCCTTTTCTGATGGTTTCATCCCTTGTTTGAAGGTATTAAATTTAAATAAAATAGAAAAACAAAAAACTACCCCAAGCAATCATATGAATTCTATTTGTAAATTGAGTATTGCATGGAATTTTGTGTTGCTCAGGATAAGTGTGATGCAATTCTAATGTATAAAGAATATATTTAAACGACATTTTAAAAGAATTTGAAAGTTTAATGTGGCCATACTGCTGCTCTCCAAACATTAGTATACCGTCCCAAATACTGACACTGTTTATTACCTATTGATATCTGTTCAACCCTGAAGGTGAGATGTTCTTACTGTAAATGCTAAGGCACTTCTTCAGATGTGGAAAAAAAGAGGACTACTTGCCTCAACATAATTTCAATATAAACAAACTTGGATTTGGGGGGAAAATATAGCTGATGGATCTGATATCATTTAAAAGTGCAAGACTATGTCAAAATTTAAAGTTTCATGAGACAAACCAACACTCCCATTACTAATTTTTTACCCATTTGGTAAAAAATGCCTTCAGGAACTCTAATGTTATGCTGTGCTCCCACAGTTGCCACCCTAACTTGGATTGTCTTAACAACACTCTTTTAGAAGATGTAAGTGATTTTCATGAAAAGCCATGTTTCAAGTAGAGAGTTATGTGTATGAATTTGTAATGATCCTTAATTTTTAGTGAATTCTACCACCTCACTTCCAAAGTACCTTTGCACCATTTCATCTATGTCATCATTTTATTCTGAATCCCTCCCTCCTGTGTTGTATCACTGTGCAGATTTCAGTCCCCAAAGTAATGGACTGGACTAAGTAGCCTTAGTTACAACTATGAAGCTGCTAGTAACCCACGTACAGTGTAAAATCACCAAGTCTCCTAAGGCATACCACATCCTCCCACTTATTATCCTAACATACCTTGCTCTGGATTTCTGCATGCTTGAAGAGTACTTCATTTTACTCTAGAAATCCCACAACAAGGGAAAGTAGTGAATCCCCATATGAACTGTGTTTTTTCTTCTATTTTACTTTCACAAATTGCCAGAAACCCAACCCATATCTTTAAAGTATATCATAAATTTTTCTTATGATTTTTGTTGAAATAAAGTTCTCTCAAAAGAAGAATTTCAGGAAGGAAATTGATAGATAATAAGTTACCCACTGCATCTCTAATAATCAATTAACACATAGGGTATAGCCAATATCTAAGGTAAAAAATGAATTTAATTACCTACTGTAATACCAGAAAGCAAGCTAATATTATACCTAAGTTTCTGTTATAGGAATTGTAGAGGATTAACACAGGAAGGGAAGTAATTTGTGAGGTGCTTTGAATCAACAAACTTAATCCTGACAAAAGCCTAAGATGCAGATGTAAAGTACACCATTTTCAAAAATGAGAATATTGGTGTTCAGAGTGGATATTGAAGGCATAGTAAAACTGAAATTTCTTTTAAATTCCTATTTCCTATGAAATATTTTTATAAGATTCTATATTAAAATCCAGAAGATGCATTCATTGGTAATGTTAAATGAACAACATTAAACTAGCCTTCAGTAAAATTCCCTTGCTTGGGACTACTATTTTGTCTAGATTAGCTGTACCCAAAATGCAGTGCCATTCACCTAAGAAAATACAAAATGAGCCAAAACAGAGCCTAACAATATAACAGAGCCTAGCACTCATGTGACAGTATCCATGCTTCTTTGAAATTAAAATTAAGGAGGGTATATACTAGAAACAGAGAAGAAAGACTTGGAGAACTTTATTTCTAGTGTTGATTCCATCAAGAGGATATTTTGTGAGCAGAACAAGTCAACTAAACTGCAATAATTTATGTTTCCAAATTTGTAGAACAAGTGTAATAAGATAGATATTTCTTAAATGTCTCTCAGCTCAGCTCTCTACAATTTGATGTTGCTCTGAAACTAGGATTTCAGAGCTGGTGGCGTGGCTCTCATAGAAATTCTGGAATACGCCAGGCTGACCACACTGACTGTGCAATCTACTTGCAGAAATCTCAGTCCAACGATTGTGTAGAGTCTCTGTTTGGCCTGAGGATGATGTCTCAAGAGTTGCTGTACTCTACTTTATCTTCAGCATAATTGTTTACTTCCCTGATATAATTTCTGTACTATTTTTGATAACTGAATCTGAAGAAATTGAATTATTCTAAGGAGGAAAAATAAGTTGTCTTGGTATAAGCTTTTCATTATGACAAGAGATTTTATGAATCCAAGAGTAATTATTAGAGTTGCATCTTTATTGATAACTCCAGCCAATGAGAATTTTACTGGGCATTAAGTGCTTAAGAGTTTTTATTTGATGAGATTTGATAGATTGAAGCTGTTAAGTACATGTTTTTGTCAAACTATTTTGAAGTACCAAAAAAATAGAAGATTGGTAGTCAGGTGGTATGTAAACCAAGATGATTATGATGATGATGATGGTGATGATGATGATGTTTAATACAAATGCTTTAACTGAGTAAAGGATGCTCATGTGATTTCAATTATTTTAAATGACAATTACATTGTTACATGGTAATTTAAGAATGTGTGAAGATAAAATGAATATATCAAAATGATTTATAAATTGCCCACAATTTGAAAATCTGGCAACTGTTAATATTTTGTTAGATGTCTACTTTTATTCCCATATAAAATAAAGTGTTGCATTAACATAGATTTAACATTTGAAATTATAAATAGTTGAGATGATTCATATATATAGCTGTCTTCCTTATTTTACTTAACGTGTCTAAGAATTTTTCAGTTACTTTACATTTATTTTTATTAGTTACTAGTAAAAAATATTTCACTGTAAATATGCATTTATTTGAAATAAATATTCTCAATTTTAGACATTTTCCTTTTCATTTGATATAACGTTGCAAATAATATCTGTTTCCCTACATCTTTTACAAACTTTTCATCATATTGCAATAACAGAGTATTTAGGACTTGGGGAGTTTTACTGATGTTTTAGAATATATAAACTCATTGGTGGCTTTTGATTTATCAAGCCAAGTCATTTTCCAGAAATGTTTTGCATATGTTCGTTTCCAGAGACTGAATGACCAAACTAACACCATCATTAAGTATTATTTTCCTTTGTTGTTTTCTAATTTGGTTTGAAAAATACATGTTATTATTTTACTTTTGATTCTATTTCTATTTATTGTTAAAATGGTTATTTTTATGACATATTAGATTTTGCTGATTTTTTAAACTTAAAATCAGGGTTTATGCATTTTTTAAACAGGTTTTAATTGTTGTTGTTGTTACTTTGACTTGTAATATTTCATGTGGTCTTATTTTATCCACTTATTTAGAGTCATTTATAACATGCTGTGCTGAAAGCATTTCAACTAAGTCTGAAGGGCCATCCAGTCTACCAGAAGATTGTGGACTCTAGTCAAGTTATCTCAGTATTTTCAGTATATGAATCAGCTGAAGTATAATCGTCACTTGAGCCTCAATAATAGACACATTGTATTTCAGCTTCTAAATATTTGTAGGGGGTGAAGGGTGAGCTATGGTGCAGCCATTGCTTGAGAAAATTTTGTTTTAGTTATTAGCTACAGCATAAAAGGCCAGCTACACTTTTTTACAAATCTTCCTTTTTTTTTTTTTTAGTGTTTTCGACCATATAACACACATTTCTCAAAAGTATGAAGAATATAAAATAGAAAATATAATAGATATGAAATAGAAAGTATAAGAAAAAGAAGCACATTTATAATAGTTTCAAATATATGAAATAAAAAAGAAAAAATCTAAACAAGAAATGTGACATAATTGGATTAAATAGACATAAAAGTTTATAAAGTCTATAATGAAGAAGTATATGAATGGAGGAAAATACCATATTCCCCCAAATTACTTTGGTATAGCAAGGCCTATACTTTCAAACATTTTTATTAATATGCTGAAGTTACAAATAAAATCCTAAGAAAATACTTTGGAAATTGAAAAAAACTTCAAATCAGATATGGAATTATAAACAAAATAAATAGTTAAGAAAATTTTGGAGACAAAGGATAATGCATCCTGAAAAGCTTATAATATTTAATGAGAATTTTTTAAACATAATAAATGCACAATCAAAATATAAAAATACTATAACAAACTTGAACCTACAGAACCTATATAGAACCTCTGTTCAGTAACCTCAGAAAGATGCTCAGAATAAGAAAACATGCTATTACAGTAAGGAGAAAAGACATAATTATTTAATACATGCTCATGGAACAACTAATTATATAGAAAAATAGTATTGTTTCTCTCCCAACATTTAACAATTAAATTCCAAAAAACTTAAATTTTAAGTCTAAGTGTAAAAGAATAAAGGACAGAAGAAAATATTGTTGAATAGTTATGTAATCTGAGACTTAAGGAAAATTGCTTACAAAGTATAGAAGCAGGAGAAGAAACTGGAAAAGATGGATATAACTCACTATATAAAATCACAATATATATCTACCACAAAAAAAAGAACCATAAAAAGACTGACACTAATAGATACTTAAGATGGCATTTAAAATATAAATGAGTGTGTATTTTCATAATGTACAGGGAAAATATTCTAAACATGTCATAAAATACAAAATCATAAAAGGAAAAATGTGCTAATGCAACTACACAAAAATACAAAATTATCTGTATGGAAATAGATTAAAAGTCAATAGTATATACTTTATTAATAGACAACTTAAAACAAATAATATCATTTGGACGAGTTTTCAATTTTTACAAAATAATATCATAATCATATATTCCCTTAATTCTCAAAATAGGAATTACTTGTTCCCAATTTATAGATGAAAAACTGAGGCCCGAGTTGTTGAAATAATTTCCTTATTTTTCACATAGTGTGCAAGTGGTAGAGAAACTTAAATCCCATGGATTTTATCTGGACAAAAACTGGAAGCTAACATAGACAATTAAGACTCTTGTTGTAAGTGATAAATGTATGGGTTATTACTTCAATATATTTTAAATTTTATTTTAAATAAAATATTACATAAAAGAAAAAAAGTTTTCTTTTGAATCTTGGCACCCTTCACTAAAACATTTTGCCATTTCTGCACCTATCTCTTATTTTTCACGTGGGTGGTCAACATAAATTGCCTATTCCATCTAATAAATTTTTCAGGAAAGCATTCTCAGGGAGCAGAGTCCCTCATCCAATCCTACATGACTCTACAGCTTTCCGGTTTAGAGATGAGGTGTACGGTAACCAGGACAACTGCCCTAAATTTCTATAGTAACCAGCACGAGTAGCTAAGTGTGCACATGCCCTGTGTGTAGGTTCATAAGTTCTATAGAGACTATGTTTTGCATCTGTTCATTGACTCAGCTAAGTTTGTCTATTTTATTAAATAAGGGTGGTCTCTCACACAAAACTTTCCCCTCCATGTCATCCTTCATTATTGATGCTGTTTCATCACACATAGATTATACTCAACTCTCCTTGTCAAAATCTCCACCTTCATATATAATCTCATTTTTATAATCTCAAATATGGATGCTCTGGTGCCTGATCATCCATATTTGCTCCTTATTTGTAATTCCAGTGAGAAATCGTTTACCAATTCACTGCCTAGCCAATCACACCCATAAACAATGTTCTTCTCATTCTTTTTATTTTTTAAAATTTATTTATTTTTATTTATATATTTTTGGCTGCATTGGGTCTTCGTTGCTGCACGTGGGCTTTCTCTAGTTGCTGGGAGTGGGGTCTACTCTTCCTTGTGGGGCCCGGGCTTCTTATAGCAGTGGCTTCTCTTGTTGCAGAGCATGGGCTCTAGGCATGTGGGCTTTGGTAGTTGTGGCACACGGGCTCAGTAGTTGTGGTGCACAGGCTTAGGTGCTCTGCAGCATGTGGGATCTTCCCGGAACAGGGCTTGGACCTGTGTCCCCTGCATTAGCAGGCAGATTCCTAACCACTGCGCCCCCAGGGAAGCCACTTCTTGTTCTTTATTTTTCTTCATTTTCGTTTTTTTCTTTTTATTCTTTTTGAGATCTCCATTGATTACAACGTTTTCCAACCTTTCTCTTCTTCCTCATACCAGTTAAATATATGTTCTGTTCAAATGTCTTTCATTGCTCTTCCTCTTTTTTTCCATTTTTATCTGGGATACCCTGTCTATTTTGTAACTTTAACTATGATCTGTATAGTGTGTAGTAGTTGATGCTATAGACTAAACCCATATTCTGCTCTTACTTTACTATTGCATTTCCAAAATCTTGATAATCCCTTTTAGCTGAATATTCTGTCAATGCTTCGAATTCAGGATACCCCAAATCAATCAATACCTGTTGAAAAAATCAAATCAATCAATATCTTACCTTAAACCAGCTCCTCATTTTTTACTTTAACATCTGGTTTGGAGTAAAACCATTCTTCTCATTCTCTCTTTCAAGATATCTCAATGTTACTTTTACAAAAAATAAAAGTGACTTACTTCATTAAAAGCCTTTTCATTGTACTGGCTGGCTTTTGTAAAACTAATGAATCTCTCCATGAAGATAAACTTTAGAAATGTTATTTATTTGGATTTATACCCATGGACAAAAAATAAACCTAGATTAAGAAAAAGTAGATGTCATATTGTTGATATTAACCAATGTTTGAACTTTTAAAATTCTGCAAAGTTAACAAAACATCTGTCACTGTTTGGTTGCTAAATAGGATTCAAATATGCTCTTTATTGAATATGTCATTTATTGTAATACTTACATTGTAGTTTCTTTTGAAAAGTTTCAGTGCTCACTTTTTATACATATTTAGTGCTCCACTTAGATGATCTGAAACAATTATACATATTAACCAAGACTACAGAATATAGAAAAAAATGTTTGCTAAGAAGAAAATCAGTTATTTTCTCTGCCTTTTAAATTCAACAGATGAAACTTTAGAAGATCAAATTATCATATAAACTGTCTTTTAAGAGATTTTGTTATTTGTATGATCCATGACCCTTTTCAAATTATGTTGACATATCAGTTAACTTTAAACGATCATAAAGTGTCAATTGTTAAGTTTGACAAATGTGGGTGACTCTGTTCTGGTCATAAAGATTTCTGAAATCTGTAGAATGTAAAAAAAATTCGGTGGCAATTTCATTTTTGAAGATGAACAGAGGAATGACATTTATTTTTGAAATTTTATTTTTAGAATCATTTACAATCCATTTTGTGCCTAGTATAATGGGACAAAAAGGGGATATATTTACAGACAGTGAGGGACAATGGAAAGTATCCTATTTACAGCTGCATAAATCTAATGTAAGCATGTTTTACATAGAGTTATATCCTCTTTCTATATGGAAACAGATGTGGATTTACCATCTGTCTGTTGTGCGGTGGGTTTTAGCATTTAAAAATCACCCAAACTTTGTTCCTTTAATAGAATTTTCTGTTTTGCAGCTTTTATTCCTTTGTATTGTGTGTGGGTATGTACTACTTCCCATATTATTATCCAATCTCTATGAAGTCAGGGTCCATATGCTATCCTTAAGAAGAGTGCTTTGTATACATTGTAATTGCTCAAGGGTATAGTTAAGGGTGTGGATAAAATCTTAGTTAAAATCTTTTTTTCTGTCAACATAATTAAAACACATTGCTTTAAGTTTTGACCCTATTATGCAACTGAATTTCAAGCAACTTTTAACTATTATTTTAATTGCAAGATAATTAATTCAAGAGTGTAATACAAAAGTTTTGTTGATGCAAACTTATTAATATAAATTTATCAATAGAACATTAACCTTTATTTCATGTCTGCCAATGTTAAATCTGCAGGCAACATTCATTAATGTCTTTAATAAAATTAAAAAATGCTAACCTGAATTGTTTATTTTCTCATTTATATTTCTAATCATTGCATTTTTATAATTGCTTCAAATAGATTGTTTATATAAAAATTTATTTTAGAGGATATAATATTTTAATAAATATATAGATGTCAAGGAAGAATTATTGGTGTTCAATAGTATGTGGTATTTTTTGTAACACTTGATGAGTCTCTTGTTATATCTTGATTTATATTCTATTTTTCTGATTTATATTTTGGAGAGGGTAGTAGATATACAGCGAAGTAACTAGAAGTTCTCCCTGTTTCACTAACTGTTGCTAAATATTTTATAGTTCTACAGAACATGATCTATAAACCATCATCTTTTTCAGGAAGTGTGTTCCAAAAGAATCAAAGACATGAAAAAAAATCAATGAAATTTAATATTTTTTTATAACATAACAAGCAGTAAGACTATCACAGCATCAAAGTATTTTAAGATAGGATGAGATTATCTATTCTAGCCTATAAACTAACATGATAAAATCTGCAAGAATCCTGGCAAGTGAATTTCTCTCTTCTCCTTTATTATTCTCATCATAAAGCTGAAAATTACTGTGGGGGAAATTTCAATTCAAATTAATATCCCTTATATAAAAACATAAAGTTTTCTTTTTTTGGCTTTAGGACTTATACTGCTTTCTTAAACAAAACCACACACAAATTTGATCCTTTGACCAAATTGTATTTTTTATGTTCTCATAACATATGTAATACATTCTGTGTCTTCTAAGTCATCATGGTGATATTAAAGACTTTATACTCTTTTTATATAATTCAGTATCAAAATATCTTCAATAAGTATTGTTTGGCATACATTATTTTGCTCTTTGGCTGCACCACAAGGCTTGCGGGATCTTAGTTCCCTGACCAGGGATCAAACCCGGGCCCCATCAGTGAAGTCCCAGAATCCTAACCACTGGACCCCCAGGGAATTCCCTGTTTGGCATACTTTTAAGATAGACCTCTGAAGGTCACTATCACCTACCTCACCCATATGTCCTTTAATTTCTCCTAAATAAATTTTTAAAGACCAAAATTGGAAACAGTATTTTAGACGTGGTCTGATCTGTGTAGTTGATGACAGAAAATTAGTCTTCTTTATAATAAAGGGGTGATCAGTGACAAACCTCTGAGATTCAACATATAAGGTATGTTGTAAAATGCTGTGCATTTTGTAAAATGCTGTGACTGTATTTAATCAATTATATTGCTCAATTGACTAAAGAAATTATTGTTTTTGTCCTTATGATCTGTTCAACTATATCCTTCTCTAATTGATTGCCACACTAGAAATATAAAATAATGCATGTTTTAATAGACATGTGGAATATTTTAAGGCTTAAGGAAAATGTAAGCATTATACATGTTATTTTAGCAACGCAAAGATAACTAGTATTAAAATGTAGGTGTGACCTTCTAGTTTATTTTCTCCTTTTCAAGTAGTAGAATGGTCAATAGTATAGGCTTTGGGAATCTCTAAATAATAGTTTGTTAGTTAATATGTATGTATGTATGTATTCATTCATTCATTCATTTATTCACTTACTTTTTAATTGAAGTATAGTTAGAATTCTTTTTAGCATCTGCCCCTTACATCTGCCCCTTTGTGTAAGTCTAGGACTGAAAACTCAGAATTGCACTGGGAAAGAATTTCAGAGGGGTTAGTGAGTGCATCCTTTCTGTATCAGCTAATTTCAAGCAGGGTTTCCAAGGCACTAACATTCTTATTTTTAAAAGGCTGAGGCTGGACAAAAATTTCATATAACTCAATTTAGTTTCTATGAGTTAACAGACAGATTTACCTTACGATTATTTTAGTAAAAACCACAACATTCCAACAAGTAAATTATCAACTCAGTTGTGGTATTTAATATAAAATTCCATGACTATTGGTGTTTTACGTGAGACCAAGATAGTTCATTAAATGTCAGTTTGCCCTTTGCTTTGTCTATAAGATTTATGTCAAAAGGTAAACTGATCTTTGGAGATTATGACTGATTTCTATCAACATATAGCTTTCTGATACTGTATTATTACATTCCAAGTTGATACAATTCTGTTAGTGCACAATGTTCATAGTGTATAATACTTCTTTGTAAAGCAAATGTGAAGTAAATTAAAACAACTTTTTATCTGAATGAAAATATTTTAAAAATCATTGAATAACTTTTCTCTACATCTTTCTAAAAATACTTGCAGTCATGTATAAAATTACAGAGTCTCAAGAAATATTTTTAAAGGAAAATATTTTAATTTGATTTGGTGGAATTTTTCAGCTTTTAAACTTTCATGAACAATGCATCTATGAATGAGGGCAAATGATTTCTTTCAGTCTTGCCCTGGTGGGGTTGGTGGTGAGTTTTTTTTGTTTTGTTTTGTTTTTTAACATGCATATGACACTGTTTCTTTTTTAGTACCAGAAATGTCCTCATGCAAAACTAAGGTAATATACTTCAGTGCTGGGCTTCACCAAATATATACAAATACACATCTAGCATTGTAGAGTTTTATATTTGGAATACTTTGTTTCTGCTTGACTCCATTATCATGGATAACATACCAGACTTTGTGATGAATAACTTGAAATTAAAGCATTAAAAATGTAAAAGTTAAGTTTTATTCCCCAAAGAATATCAGCTATTAATACAAGAATTAGTTTATATTGCATGGATATCATGAAGATTATTTAATGGGTTAGCTATGAATAATCCACAATTATATTTTATGTACTTTTCTGCAAAGAGGGAGGATATAAATTGTAAAGGCAATTAGAAAAGGGCTTAAGAGCCAATAACTATGAAATCAGTGATATCTCAGTAGTGTTTTTGAGAAACTGGTTTGGTCTGGATTGCTAATTCTACCCATACTTTCCTGAAGCTGTCTAGAACTGTTTCAGACCACAGGTTGAAGTAACAAATAATTAGTGACATTGCCTTGTAAATTTCACAGGCTGCGGGGCTCCTACTCAGTTTTTAATTAGAATTATGACTAAATTATTCATTGTCTTTGGAAATTTCCATGAGGAGGGAGAGTAGTTGAAACTTGCACAAGATAAGAGAGATTAGCTACTTAATATATTGAAATCATTGGAAAAATTATAGGGGGAGCTTTTATCATTTGGTGAATTTCGTTGTGTCTTAAAATTCATTCCTCATTTCTGACACAATTATTAGCTACACAAAAGTTAAAAAAATTTAGAAATAAATGATAATAGAAAATCTATGAATATTTTTGTCCCTAGTTTCTTGTGATAAATGTCTTACAGATTTCTATAGCCTTGCTACTTTGTGGTAAGTCCTCTATTCTGTTGCTTTATTCTCTTGGTCACATGTATTAAAATGTAACTCTGTAGTTCCTCAGATTACCACTATTTTTATAGTGTTTAAATGAGAGGAAATAGGCCACTTTTAGCATATTGAAACTATTTTTGGTTTATATTGATACATTTTGGTAACATTGTAGCAATAAATCTGGTAGTTATTTTCTGATCTTTTTCATTGGTAGATTCCAGTTTATTAAACTGTCCTATTCATAGAAATTATAATAAATTCTTAGAACTTTCACTCACTACCTAAAGTCATAGAATTTAACATTGGGCAATTCTTTCACTGTATGATTAAGTCCCCTTTTGGTCCTATGCAGTTTAGTACTTTAAAAATTGGCTTCCTTTATTCTAGATGATAATAAGCCCCATGTAGCTTTCATTGTAGGGTTACAATTTGTTTCTACTTTACAACTGATTCTGGGAGTGTGAGTATGTATATGTGTGTGTTATAAGCTTATGAAAATCTAACCCTTTCACAGTGGGATTCTTTGGTAATTGACTCATTTAGCTGTTCTCTAAACTGAGTCACTCATATTAGGAAAATGTCCCTGTAATTATTTTATAGCACCATCATTGCCTTGTTACAAAAATAGTTCTTGCAGGTAAAAGGAGGTTTCCTATTTTTAGAAGTTTGCACTAAAATGATGTTTGTTTTTTCTCTTCCATTTTTCTGCATACAATTCAAGCCAATACACATTGTATTGGAATTTTTCTTTTCACAGCTAGGGCTTATTATGTTTCATTTAATCTTTTTTCAATATTAATAGTACCAAAGCTAGTTGTTCCAACTATTTGGTGAGACAATTTAGTGAAGAATTCGTAAAAGTGTAACAGGAATCAGGAAATAGGAATAAATGTACTCAAAATCTGAGAAACGTTGTAGAGTGTGAAATACTTTGGCATAACTTTGAATATTGTACTTAGGGGAAAGTCAGTATACATGGGTTTGTTATCTTTCTAAAGTCACAATTTGTCTTAAAAAATTCCGTGAATGCTCTTGTTATTTTTTGTTGCTATGAACGCAAAATAGTTGTTTTAATGATGGTAAGAAGTAGCCATAGTTGAAAAACACATCTTATGATGGCTGATTTACTAGGACTCTGGAAAAGGGAATACTCAAGAGAAGTAACTTTATACTGTGTTTTCTGATTTTTCTCATGCTTTCTATTAAAATTTAAACATTAGAAATGGAATATAATAAATACATTTATATTTATATTTGTAAACACTTTAAAAATAATAGTTAAATATTCACACAAAATATTTACCATCGCCATTAACTAAAACTATCATCAAATTTGCTTATGCACTGTGTACAACATGGAGCTTATAAGTAATTAGGCACTTAATTAGACACTATGATGCAGATAACAGTGTACTTGCCCAGTTCCTGAGCACTTCCAATCTGATTTCAGCAAGAATAAGATCATTGACTAGTCAAAACTATTAGACTATATTTCTTCTAAGAACAGATTCATTATAGAACATAATTGAAAGATCATATATGAATTAACCAAAAAGCCTTTCTTCTTAAACTCAATTGCATAACAATTGGATATACTCGGGCATAGATTTATGTTCAGTGACGTTTATTTCAGGAATAATTGTAAAGACAAAAAAGGCACTGGACTATCTATCAAGAAGGCTATAGTTGAATAAACAGCGAGACATGCATATCATAGGCTACTATGCAGACATGTTAAAAATAAAGGTTTGGATCAGGATACGATCAACTCAGCAGGATAGGTTGTTATGTGAGAAAAGCAAGCTGCACTAGGTAGCATGATCCTATTCTTATGAAACTGAAATTGGGATAGTTTCACTCCTACCAGAGAAAGTCACTTTTTAGGAATAAGGGGTTGCTTTTAGATCACCTTTCTTTAGAACATCTCAAAAAGTTGAAAAAATAATTTAAATATGTTTTAAAACAAAGGAGAGGTAAAATGGCAGTGTTTTTCACCAAACCAAAGTATGGAAGAGGACAGATATCCAGAGTGATAAACCATGGTGTTCACTTGGTACATCTGCCAATTTTGAAAAAGTTGCTCGTAAGGTTAAGAAACTAAACAGCACTTCAGACAGCCTCAGAGGACTGAGGGAAAAGCTGCCATCTGACACTGAATAAAGGAGGTTGCACAATAAAATCCCTTGTTTACATGGGCTGAAACCAAAAAGGGACCACGACTTAAGAGAAGGAGTGACTTGGACATAGATAAGACTATAGATAGACTATGATTATGGGCCCATTTTAAAGTATCTCAATTCTTGAAATTAGATTCTGGTGATACTGGACTACTACTGAGTTGAATGGACTTGAAGAAGCAAACATATGAAACTGGAAGAAAGATAACTTCATCTCATGCCTCACATAATTTCTACAATTTCAAACAATTTGAAAAATGTAATGTAACAGATTCATAAATAACCATAGACATAAAGAGAAAAGACAACTTGAGCAAAGTATGCTTTCTCTGTTCAGGGGAATAATGGCAAGATGAAGAAACTATAAGAAAATTGAGTAAAATTTCTAAAATTGAAAAAAAGTAATAAGTGAAAAACTGAATATAGAACTATAACACTAAATGAAACACAGATGAAGGCAGAGGTGTGATGATTTGTAATATGTAATATAGAATGAAGCTCAAACAGTTGAATGAGTTGGGAAATACACACATATTGTGAGATATATAAGGATAAAATAATGTGTAACAAGCAGGTATTTAGATTCCCAAAAGGAAGGGTGCAGAAGCAATATTAGGAGAGATAATGAACAAAACTTGCGCCAAAAGGATACACAACCTCAAATCAGTTTCAAGAAGTCCTTAACACCAGAGGCAAGATTTAAAATATCCACATTTATCTCTTTTCCTCTATCTATTTACCTATCTATGTATCTCTGTGTCTATGTATCTACAGCCTGTATCTACTGATTCCCCTATTTATATTCCCCTTGATATTTCACAGCAAAAGTACTGAAAACTAACAAGGAAATGAAATCTACATATTTTTTTTTCTTAAGATATAATTCACATACCATAATATTCACTGTTCTAAAGTATATAATAAAATCATTTACAGTAAATTCACAATGTCATGAATTCCTCATTAATATTTAATTCCAGAACATTTTCATTTCTCCTAATTTTTCTTCCCCTCAACCTCTGGTAACCACTGATCTATTTTCTGTCTCTAATGATTTACCCATTCTGGATATTTCATATAAATGAAACCATAAAATATGTGATCTTTTGTGTCAGAAATTTTTCACTTAGAATAATGTTCTCAAGATTCATTCATGTTGTAGTATGTGTCAATAGTTCAATCTTTTTTATTCTTGAAGAATATTCCATTGCATGGATATACCACATTTGGTTATTCATTCCTCAATTGATTTGGTCTATGGACATTCATGTATAAGTTTTCATGTAGATATGTTTTTATTTTCCTTCGATATATTCATAGACATGAAATTGGAATGATAATGACATTTGAATTTTATGTAATTTCCATGTGTCAGAAATGGTATTCTATTTTTTAATTTTTTCTTCAACCATTTAAAAATGTAAAAATAATTCTTAGCTCATGGACAGTAGTAAAATTGGCAGCAAGCAGACTTTGGCCTATGTGCCATAGTGTGCCAATCTTTACTCTGTCTTCCTGGAGAGAATAACTGCACTGAAACTCCTCTTAGGCAGCAAAACCATGCCTTCTACATTGGCTTCACCCCACTGTATACTTGCCTACATCTTCCTTCTTTAAGGGTAACAAAGATATTTCCAATTTTAAGTTTTTAAAATAGAAGGATTGAATTTTAATGTTTGCACATAGGAAACATATAAGTAATTTTAATTATCTATTTAATTTCATTGTAGTCTTTAATTTTATGAAAAAATGGTAATTCAGCCTTGTTTTAGCTCTTTTTTATAGTTAAAGTATATTATGTTGATGGAAATATTTTAAACTCTACAAAACATATGTATTCAAAAGAAAAGAGTTTATTATCTGTTATAAAAATGAATTTTAAAATGGATAGGGAGAAATAAAAACTGATAAAAGCAGTTGAAATTAGCTAAAAATAAAATAAACACAGAAAAAATACCCAAATAATGGAGACTCCAAGAAGTACAAAATGAGGTATGAAACTCAGAGTTGAGAAACAGGAATGAGAATTTTGGAATCAGAAATAACTGTAGCAGTGACACAGACTCCTGAACCTTAAATTCCAGCAATTCAGTTTGGAAAGGATTAGACTGTAGACAACATAATATGTTTTGGAAAAATTAGAGAGCATAAAGAATAAAATAAAATATGTGTTCGATTAGGGAAAAAAAGGAAAACTACCACAGGAGGAAGCTGTATTGCAGTGAAGAGAGAAGAGATTTGAGGGTTTCAGTGCCGAGGCCAAGGATGATGGACATTGTCATCAGAATAAAACATTCCCAGATGCTAACTTGCCTTCAGAAAGAGGCAACTCATTTAAAATTCAAATTCTCATTTGTACTTTTATCTCTAGGGCCCAGGACACCTCAGCACATATATGCCACCACTCCTTGACAATAGGACTATTTAAGAAAAGAAAAATATAGTCATATAGTAGTCATAAAGTAGTATTAATAATCTACTAACTGAGAAAAGGAAATTTGAAACAGCACATCCTAATTTTGTGTGTGTGGTATATGTGTTTGTGTTTGTCGATGCTGAAATATCAATTCAAAATACAGACCTACATGAAGGTCTATATTTCACAGGTCTGAAGCCAAATGGAAATGGTCTTTCCATTGGAAAATAAGAACTTGAACCATTTATTGCCAGAGGGTTACTAGGGGTTTCCCTCTGTATCCCTCATATCCCATTTTTTTTTCTTGCATTTCAAACTCAAAACGATAAAACCTCACTCTTCAACTACATTGAGCTTCACTGATTTTAAAAGCTGTCACACAGATGATCTTATTTGTCCCATACAATTCTGAAAAATGTATAGCACCAGTATTACCATCTCTATTTATAAATGAAGACACAGAAATTTAAAGACAAAATTTAAAAAAAAAAAAAAAAGACAAAGTGTTGTAGTCAAACACAGTTGGTAATTGGCTAAGACAGAATTCAGTTTGCTGGATTTGAAAACCCATGCTCTTTCCATTAAAAAATACTACTCTCTTCTGTGAATTTATAATCCCTGCAGTGTATAACATAGTTATTTGCATGTATAAGATGTTTAGTAGCTAACCATGAACAGTGGTATGCATGTATCTTTTTGAATTAGTTTTTATGTTTTTTTTGGATATATACCCAGGAGTGGAATTGAGTACCAGCATTATTTACACTTGTCAAGGTATGGAAGCAACTTAAGTGTCCATCAACAGATGAAAGATAAAGAAGAGGTGGTATATACACAGTGGAATATTACTCAGCCATAAAAAAGAATGAAATAATGTCATTTGCAACAACATGGATGGGCTCGAGTGTTTTATGCTAAGTGAAATATAATAACACTTATGCTGTGGTACAGAAAAAGAAACAATCAGAATGCATTTAGGAACTAAGATAATGTCTTGAGACATATTAACAAGTATCTTGGGGATGAACTAGGAGGTGATCAAAAAGTGCAGCAGTAGTCAGAAAGTACAAGGTTTATATAATAATCTAAAGAATATAAAACATATACTAAAATTTATGCCAAAGCATTAAAATATTTTAAGTAGGTTATTCCAGGGTAAAGTTTATAGTTTAGAAAAATTACTCATTGTAGAAGTTTGATTAGAAAAGATAGGATGCAGGGAGACAAGTTAGCATGTAATTGTAGCAACTGAGACCAGAAACTGTGAGACTTCAGATGGTGGCAACTAGAGAATGGGGAACCAGGAAAGGGAGGAGGTGGTTTGGGGTGGGAAATATAATAAATATAGAGACATTTGGATCAGAGTTTCTAGAAATATTCACAGAGAGATGGAATTTAAATATATAAATCTTGGGCATATCAGAGAATTCTGTGATATAATTATTAATCTGGGACATAGAGGCATATGAGACAGTTGAAGAAAAAGAGAATAAGTAATTCATGCAAGGGTCATATTTAATATAAGAACAGAAGGCTGAATAAACAACCTGGAAAATATTGACATTTAAGGATAAATATCAAAGACATCTACAAAGGATATTGAGAAGAAATAACCATGAATTAAGTTCACTGAATCCAACGTGGTGATGGTCAACCTTGCCAGGGGTCAATAAAACAGAAAGGGTAGGTTCCTGACTTTGAACCTTGGAAAGTGAACAGTCTAGTTGTCTGCAATTGTGCAGCTTTATGGCTTTGGACAAGTTTGGTCTCAGATTCTTAGGTAAAAATTAGGGAAAATAGCAATTACAATATAATCATTCAAATAAATTAATTTAAAAACAAAGTAAATTATCTGGAACAGTCAAAATTTTAGAGAGGACACTTGCAAATTGTTTTCCAATGTGTACCCTGTACCCAGAATCTGGAACTGAGATGAAGACAGGTGATAAACCAAAGATAATATAACCTGAGACTTGGACCAGGTCTCCAAATTTTACATTTACTAACTCACAGTTAATTTTCCTACATGTTTTGAAAAATAGTTCTATTGGATTTTTATGAATCTGTAAAATAAAGAATGCATCTGTGGCAGAAATACTGAAAGGGGTGAGAAGGGTTTTGGACTTCTCGCTATCACACATTTCCTATGTCCAAGCAATCACCTTCAAGTGAAATCTTTTGACTGTGTTCGTTATTCTCATTTCTAATTGTTTGTTTCAAGATAATGAAGTGAAGACATTTATATTCCTTTCTTCTCTATCCCCAACTCTCTTTCCCAAATATTTCAAATTTCAGGTGAAGGAAAGATTTATATTCCTTTCTCTTTTTTAAAATTTTTTTTAAAACTTTATTTATTTTTTTAACACCCTTATTGGCGTATAATTGTTTTACAATGGTGTGTTAGTTTCTGCTGTATAACAAAGTGAATCAGCTATACATATGCATATATCCCCATATCTCCTCCCTCTTGCGTATCCCTCCCACCCTCCATATCCTACCTCTCTAGGTGGACACAAAGCAGCAAGCTGATCTCCATGTACTATGCATCTGCTTACCACTAGCTAGCTATTTTACATTTGGTAGTGTATATATGTTCATGCCACTCTCTCACTTCATCCCAGCTTACTCTTCCACATTCCCATGTCCTCAAGTCCATTCTCTACATGTGAGTCTTTATTCCTGACCTGCCCCTAGGTTCTCCAAATTTTTTTTTTTTTTTTAGATTCCATATTTATGTGTTAGCATATGGTATTTGTTTTTCTCTTTCTGACTTACTTCACTCAGTATGACAGACTCTAGGTCCATCCACCTCACTACAAATAACTCAATTTCATTTCTTTTTATGACTGAGTGATATTCCATTGTATATATGTGCCACATACTCTTCATCCATTCATCTGTTGGTGGATCCTTAGGTTGCTTCCATGTCCTGGCTATGGTAAATGGAGCTGCAATGAACATTGTGATACATGACTCTTTTTCAATTATGCTCTTCTCAGGGTATATGCCCTATAGAGGGATGGCTGGGCCGTATGGTACTTCTATTTTTCGTTTTTTAAGGAACCTCCATACTGTTCTCCATAGTAGCTGTATCAACTTACATTCCCAGCATCAGTGCAAGAGAGTTCCCTTTTCTCCACACCCTCTCTAGCATTTATTGTTTGTAGATTTTTTGATGATGGCCATTCTGACCAGTGTGAGATGATATCTCGTTGTAGTTTTGATTTGCATTTCTCTAATGATTAATGATGTTGAGCATTCTTTCATGTGTTTGTTGGCAATCTGTATATCTTCTTTGGAGAAATGTCTATTTAGGTCTTCTGTCCATTTTTAGATTGGGTTGTTTGTTTTTTGATATTGAGTTTCATGAGCTGCTTCTAAATTTTGGAGATTAATCCTTTGTCAGTTGCTTCTTTTGCAAATATTTTCTCTCATTCTGAGGGTTTACTTTTCATCTTGTTTATAGTTTCCTTTGCTGTAAAAAACCTTTTAAGTTTCATTATGTCCCGTTTGTTTATCTTTTTACTTCCATTTCTCTAAGTGGTGGGTCAAAAAGGATCATGCTGTGACTTATGTCATAGAGTGTTCTGCCTATGTTTTCCCCTAAGAGTTTTATAGTGTCTGGACTTACAGTTAGGTCTTTAATCCATTGTGAGTTTATTTTTGTGTATGGTGTTAGGGAGTGTTCTAATTTCATTCTTTTACATGTAGCTATCCAGTTTACCCAGCACCACTTATTGAAGAGGCTGTCATTTCTCCACTGTATATTATTGCCTCTTTTATCAAAGATAAGGTGACCATATGTGCGTGGGCTTATCTCTGGGCTTTCTATTCTGTTCCATTGATCTATATTTCTGTTTTTGTGCTAGTACCATACTGTCTTGATTACTGTAGCTTTGTAGTACAGTCTGAAGTCAGGAAACCTGAATCCTCCAGCTCCGTTTTTCTTTCTCAAGATTGCTTTGGGTATACGGAGTCTTTTGTGTCCATACAAATTTTGAAATTTTTGTTCTAATTCTGTGAAAATGCCATTGGTAGTTTGATAAGGATTGCACTGAATCTGTAGATTGCTTTTGATAGTATAGTCATTTTCACAATGTTGAGTCTTCCCATCCAAGAACATGGTATATCTCTCCATCTGTTAGTATCATCTTTAATTTCTTTCATCAGTGTCTTATAGTTTTCTGCATTCAGGGTTTTTTTTTTTTTTTTTAACATATTTATTGGAGTTTAATTGCTTTACAATTGTGTTAGTTTCTGCTTTATAACAAAGTGAATCAGCTATACATATACATATATCCCCATATCTCCTCCCTCTTGTGTCTCCCTCCCACCCTCCCTATCCCACCTCTCTAGCTGGTCAAAAAGCACCAAGCTAATCTCCCTGTGCTTCGCAGCTGCTTCCCACTAGCTATCTATTTTACATTTGGTAGAACATATTAGTCCATGCCACTCTCTCACTTCCTCCCAGCTTACCCTGCCCCCTCCCTGTGTCATCAAGTCCATTCTCTACATCTGCATCATTATTCCTGTCCTGCCCCTAGATTCTTCATAACCGTTTTTTTTTCAGGTTCCATTAATATGTGTTAGCAAACGGTATTTGTTTTTCTCTTTCTGACTTACTTCACTCTGTATGACAGACTCTAGGTCCATCCACCTAACTACAAATAACTCAATTTCGTTTCTTCTTATGGCTGAGTAATATTCCATTGTATATATGCGCCACATCTTCTTTATCCGTTCATCTGTCAATGGACACTTAGGTTGGCTGAGGGTTTGTCAGATATGGCCTTTAATATGTTGAGGTAAGTTCCCTCTATGCCTACTTTCTGGAGGGTTTTTTATCATAAACTGGTTTTGAATTTACTCAAAAGCTTTTTCTGCATCTATTGAGATGATCATATGGTTTTTATCCTTCAATTTGTTAATATGGTTTATCACACTGATTGATTTGGTATATTGAAGAATCCTTGCATTCCTGGGATAAACCCCACTTGACCATGGTGTATGATCCTTTTAATGTGCTGTTGGATTCTGTTTGCTAGTATTTGGCTGAGGATTTTTGCATCGATGTTCATCAGTGATATTGGCCTGTAGTTTTCTTTCTTTGTGACATCTTTGTCTGGTTTTGGTAACAGGGTGATGGTGGCCTTGTAGAATAAGTTGGGGAGTGTTCCTCCCTCTGTAATATTTTGGAAGAGTTTGAGAAGGATAGGTGTTAGCTCTTCTCTAAATGTTTGATAGAATTCACCTGTGAAATCATCTGGTCCTGGGCTTTTGTTTGTTGGAAGATTTTTAATCACAGTTTCAATTTCAGTGCTTGGGTTTGGTCTGTTAATATTTTCTATTTCTTCCTGGTTCAGTCTCAGAAGGTTGTGCTTTTCTAAGAATTTGTCCATTTCTTCCAGGTTGTTCATTTTATTGGCATATAGTTGCTGGTAGTAATCTTTCATGATCCTTTGTATTGCTGCAGTGTCAGTTGTTACTTCTTTTTCATTTCTAATTCTGTTGATTTGAGTCTTTTCCCTTTTTTTCCTTGATGAGTCTGGTTAATTGTTTATCAATTTATTTATTTTCTTAAAGAATCAGCTTTTAATTTTATTGATCTTTGCTATTGTTTCCTTCATTTCTTTTTCATTTATTTCTGATCTGATTTTTATGATCTATTTCCTTCTGCTAGCTTTGGGGTTTTTTTGTTCTTATTTCTCTAATTTCTTTAGGTGTAAGTTTAGGTGGTTTATTTGAGATGTTTCTTGTTTCTTGAGGTAGGATTGTATTGCTATAAACCTCCCTCTTAAAACTGCTTTTTTTGTACCCATAGGTTTTGGGTTGTTGTGTTTTTCATTGTCATTTGTTTCTAGGTATTTTTTTATTTGTTTTTTGATTTCTTTATTGATCTCTTGTTTATTTAGTACTGTATTGTTTAATCTCCATATGTTTGTATTTTTTACAGTATTTTTTTCTGTTTTTATATCTAGTCTCATAGCTTTGTGATTGGAAAAGATACTTGGTATGATTTCAATATTCTTAAATTTAACAAGGCTTGATTTTTGACCCAAGATATGATCTAACATGCAGAATGTTCCATAACCACTTGAGAAGAAAGTGTATTCTGTTATTTTTGGATGGAATGTCCTATAAATATCAATTAAGTCCATCTTGTTTAATGTATCATTTAGATCTTGTGTTTCCTTATTTATTTTAATTTTGGTTGATCTGTCCACTGGTGAAAGTGGGATGTTAAAGTCCCCTACTAATATTGTGTTACTGTCAAATTCCCCTTTTATGGCTGTTAGCATTTGCCTTATGTATTGAGGTGCTCCTATGTTGGGTGCATAAATATTTACAATTGTTATTTCTTCACCCCACCTAATAGCAGAGAGGCTGCCTAAAATAATAATAAGTTCTCAGACACCCCAAAACACACGACTGGATGCAGTCCTGCCAACCAGAAAGACAAGGTCCAGCCTCATCCACCAGAACACAGGCACTAGTCCCCTCCACCAGGAAGCCTACACAACCCACTCAACCAAACTTTCCCACTAGGTGCACACACCAAAAACAATGGGAACTACCAACGTGCAGACTGTGAAGTGAGAACCCCAACACAGTGAGTTAAGCAAAATGAGAAGACAGAGAGATACACAGCAGATGAAGGAGCAAGGTAAAAACCCACCAGACCAAACAAGTGAAGAGGAAATAGTCAGTCTACCTGAAGAAGAATTCAGAGTAATGATAGTAAAGATGATCCAAAATCTTGGAAATAGAATGGAGAAAATATAAGAAACGTTCATCAAAGACCTAGAAGAACTAAAGAGCAAACAAATTGTGATGAACAACAGAGTAAATGAAATTTACAATTCTCTAAAAGGAGTAAATAGCAGAATAACCGAGGCAGAAGAATGGATAAGTGACCTGGAAGACAAAATAGTGGAAATAACTACCGCAGAGCACAATAATGAAAAAAGAATGAAAAGAATTGAGGACAGTCTCAGAGACCTCTGGAACATTAAACACACCAACATTTGAATTACAGGGGTCCCTGAAGTAGAAGAGGAAAAAAAGGGACTGAGAAAATATTTGAAGAGATTATAGCTGAAAGCTTCCCTAATATGGGAAGGGAAATAGTCCATCAAGTCCAGGAAGCACAGAGAGTCCCATACAGGATAAATCCAAGGAGAAACATGCCAAGACACATATTAATCAAACTATCAAAAATTAAATACAAAGAAAAAATATTAAAAGCAGCAAGGGAAAAGCAACAAATATCATACAAGGAAATCCCCATAAGTTTAACAGCTGATCTTTCAGCAGGAACTCTGCAAGCCAGAAGGGAGTGGCAATACATATTTAAAGTGATGAAAGGGAAAAACCTACAACCAAGATTGCTCTAGCCAGCAAGTATGTCATTCAGTTTCTACAGAGAAATTTAAACCTTTACAGACAAGCAAATCTAAGAGAATACAGCACCACAAAACCAGCTTTAAAACAAATGCTAAAGGAATTTATCTAGACAGGAAACACAAGAGAAGGAAAAGACCTACAATAACAAACCCAAAACAATTAAGAAAATGGTAATAGGAACATACATCTCGATAACTACCTTAAATGTAAATGGATTGAATGCTCCAACCAAAAGACATAAACTGGCTGAATGGATAGAAAGCAAGACCCATATATATACTGTCTACAAGAGACCCACTTCAGACCTAGGGACACATACAGAGTGAAAGTGAGGGGATGCACAAAAGATATTCCATGTAAATGGAAATCAAAAGAAAGCTGGGGTAGCAATTCTCATATCAGACAAAGTAGATTTTAAAATAAAGACTGTTACAAGAGACAAAGAAGGCACTACATAATGATCAAGGGGATCAATCCAGGAAGATATAACAATTGTAAATATTTATGAACCCAACATAGGAGCACCTCAATACATAAGGCAAATCCTTTCTCTTTTAAAGTTTAAAAGTAAGGAAAATAAATACAATTCCATATTTGACAAAACTAGGATATCTGCAATAACAAACCACAACACAAGTAAGCAGAGAATAGAGAGAGCTTGTGAAAGCATAAGCCAAGAAAGGACCTACAAAAGCAGATACCAATGAGAAGCAATTGGATTTCCTTAGAAAAATTCAGGAAAGGTTTGGTAATAAATAGTGCTTATGGGTACTGAAAGCAAGGGGTGGTTTGAAAATGTGTTTATTTTTTATTTTTTTAATTTCAAGTGCCACTGGAGTTGGTTTAGTCAGAGGATACCCCTTCCCCACACATAAAAGACTAGAGGTACAGGAATTTAGCCAAAATGACAACTTTTTTTTTTTTAGTTTTTTTTAAATAAAATATTTTTTTATCTTTATTGTGATATATTGACTTACAAGGATTCCACATATTTAATAAATATATTTTAATGAGTTTGGACATATGCATGCACTGTTGATACCATCTCCAGAACCAAGGTACTAAACATCTATCACATCCAAAAATTTCGTTTCATTCTTTTGCATTTTTTTCTTTTTCATGTAAGAAGAATTAACATAAGCTTTATCTTCTTTACATATTTTACAGTGCACAGCACTGTCTTGTTAACTAGAGGTATTATGTTGTACAGCAAATTTCTAGAACTTGTTTTTCAGGCTAACTGAAACTTTATACACATTGAAAAAATTTTACATTTCCACCTTCTCCCAGCCCCTGGAAACCACTCTTCCATTCTCTCTTACTATCCATTTAACTATTTTAGAACCTCACAGAGGTGATATCATATATTATTTGTCCTTCTGTGACTGGCTTGTCTCACTTAACATAATCTCCTCTAGGTTCATTCATGTTTAGGCAAATGGCAGGATTTCCTTCTTTTGTAAGGTTGATAATATTCCATTGTATATATATGCCATATTTTATTCATCTATTCATCTGTAGATTGATGTTTGAGTTGTTTTCATATCATGGATATTATGAATAATGCTGCAATTAACAGAGGGGTGCAGATAATATTTGAGACCCTGATTTCAATTCTCTTGGCTATATACCAAAGAGTGGAATTGCTCTGGTAGTTCTATTTTTAATTTTTGGTGGAAACTCTATACTGTTTTCTATAGTGGCTGCACCATACTATATTCCCACAAACAATATATAAGGTTTTCAATTTCTCCACATGCTCGCCAAGTCTTGTTATCCCCCCCCCTTTTTTTTTGTTCAAATAAATAACTACCATAACAACTGTGAGGTGATAACTCACTGTGGGTTTGATCTGCATTTCCCTGATAATTAGGGATGTTGAGCACCTTTTTATATGCTTGCCAGCCATTTGTATGGCTTTTTTGGAGTAATGTCTATTCAATTCCCTTACTCATTTTTAATTGGATTTTTTAATATTCATTGGTAGGCAATACTTACATATTTTGGATATCAGTCCCTTGTCTTATATATGGTTTACAAATATTTTCTCTCAAACTGTTGGTTGCCTGTTTGCTTTGTTGATTGTTTCCTTTGCTCCACATAGCTTTTTAGTTTGATGTAGTCCCACTTGTTTATTTTTGATATTGTTGCCTGTGCTTTTGGTGTCAAATTCAAGAAACCAATGTCAAGACCAATATCAAGAAGTTTCCTCTTAACGTTTTCTTTGAGAATTTTTATACTTTTCAGTCTTACATTTAAATCATTAATAAATTTTGAATTGATTTTTGTGTCTGTTAGGAGATAAAGATCCAATTTCATTCTTTTGCATGTGGATATACAGTTTTTTCAACACTATCTGTTGAAGAGACTATCCTTTCCCCATGTTGTATTCTTAGCGCCCTGTCAAAAATAAGTTGAGTATATAATAGTAAACATTTCTGAGCTCTCTGTTCAGTTTCATTGGTCAATATGTCTATTGCTATGCCAGGACCATACCATTTTAATTGCTATAGCTTTGTGATATATTTTGGAATCAAGAAGTATGCTGCCTCCAGCTTTGTTCTTTTTCCTCAAAATTGCTTTGGTTATTTGGTGTATTTTATGCTTCCACATGAATGTTAGAAATTTCTTCTCTTGTCTTCTATTTCTTCTATGTTTTCTTCTCTTCTATTTTTCTATTGCTTTTCTATTTCTGTAAAAATGCCATTGTGATTTTGATAGGGATTGCATTGAATCTGTAGATCACTTTGGGTAATATGGACATTTAAACCATATTAATTCTTCCAGTCCATGAATAAAGGCGTTTTCCCATTGATTTGTGTGTGCCTTTATTTCATCAGCATTTTATAGTTTTCAGTGTACAAGTCGCTTAACTCCTTGCTGAAGTTTATTCTGAGAATTTTATTATTTTGTTGCTATTGTAAATAGAATTTTTCTTCATAATTTCCTT
Source organism: Balaenoptera physalus (assembly GCF_965194825.1). Taxonomy (NCBI): domain Eukaryota; kingdom Metazoa; phylum Chordata; class Mammalia; order Artiodactyla; family Balaenopteridae; genus Balaenoptera; species Balaenoptera physalus. Next base: position 106,009,377 of record NC_138888.1, read on the forward strand.
TTGGATAATTCCTTGTTAGTATATAGAAACACAGCTGATTTGTGTATGTTGATTTTATATCCTGCAACTTTGTTGAATTTTTTATTAGTTTTAACAGTTTGTTGTTTTTGTTGTTGGCTGTGAAGCCTGTAGGGTTTTCAATATGTAAGATCATGTCATCTGCGATTTGAATGCAAACATAAAGGAGCTGAAACAGGGGCATTAAGTATATGACATACCTAGAGTTCTCTTCATGTATCCATATCCAGAATACCCTGTCAAGGCATTAGATAACCCTTATCTAAAGAAACTGAAAAAGTTCAGAATAAAAAGGTCAGCAGATTTAGATAGTAGAGGTCCTCATATAAAAAGAAGTTTGGCTATTCTAGCTAGCTGTAATAAAGCTCAACAATTAATAAATTTTTCTCACTCACAGAGTTCTTTCAAAAGACTTTTTAGTCCCTTATAACTCAATTGAAGAAAGAGGCAAGGGTCATGTGGCATGTGAGGAGGATTTCCAACATGAAGGGGGGAGCCCAAAATAGAGAGCTAAAGAGAACTCAAGTTTTCCCAGAATATTCAGTGAGATGTCCCTACTCTTTAAAATACAAACGAAATAATAACAAATATTAACAACAACAATAACTCTCCCCAGACATTCAAAAGTTTCCTGGTTGCAAGCTTGGTGGTTGGGATTCAGAATGCTTGATAGGTAAGCTCCTTCTATATCTAGTTTGTGAAGAGTTTTTATCATGAATTCATGTTGAATTTTGTCAGATGTTTTCTTTGCATTTACTGACATGATCATGTGATTTTTTTTGCCCTCCATTCTGTTAAAGTGATATATTAACAGATTGATTTATGTATGTTGAACCATTCTTGTATCTTAGGGATGAATCTCATTTGATCATTGTGTATGATTCTCCTAATGTGCTGTAGAATACAGTTTCATTTTGGATTTTTGCATCTATGTTCATTACGAATATTGGCCTGTAGTTTTTCTTTTCTTGTAGTGTCTTTTTCTGGCTTTGGTTTCAGGATAATACTGGCTTCATAAAATGAGTTTGGAAGTGTTTTCTTCTCTTCTATTTTTTGGAAGCAGTTGAGGAGGATTGGCATTAATTCTTCTTAAAAAGTTTGATAGAAGCTATCTTGTCCTGAACTTTTCTTTATTCTGAAGTATTAATTACTGATTCAACCTCCTTACTCACTTTTGGCCTGCTCAGATTTTCTATTTCTTCATGAGTCAGTCTTCCTAAGTTGTGTATTTCCAAGAATGCATACATTTCTCCTAGGTTATCTAAATTGTTGGCTTATAATTGTTCCTAATAATCTCTTATGATGGTTTCTAAAAAAATATTTCTGCAGCATCAGTTCTCTGGGAGACACTACTAAGTGAAATAAGCTAGTCACAGAAGGACAAATACTTCATGACTCCACTTATATGAGGTATCTAAATTAGTCAAACTCATAGAAACAAAGAGTAGAATGGTGGTTGTCAAGGGCTGTAGGGAGGGGGAATGAAGAAGTTGCTGTTCAACAGCTATAAAGTTTCAGTTATGAAAGATGAGTAAGTTCTAGAGAGCTGTACAACGTTATGCTTACAGTTAAAGTTACTGTACTGTGCCCTTAAAATTCTGTTAAGGAAGTAGATATCAAGTTAAGTGTTATTACCACAATAAAAAGTGCTTTATAGACCTTTCAGTGTTGGAATACAATAATGATTCATTCTTCTAAATTAGAAATGTTTCCATGATGCAAATTCATAAAGGTAGAAAGAGAGCATTGTATTATCTTTATAATACTTCTTTTTTGCAGAAATAAAATTAGAAATGTAAATAGAAATTGTAGGATAGCATACAGTCTCATTATTTTAACTGGAATGAAAATTTGAGACACATTTTTTTTTTTTTCAAATCACAGCACACTCCTCTGGAAATATCCAGGTTGTGAACAACTTTCCAGAAATTTTTAAACCCCATCATTTTTCTGTTCAACCAAATAGAGCATATTTGAATTGAATTAAGAAAATATTAGTTAACTATTTTTAAAAAAGAAAGTCACCTACAAATGTTGACATTTTGTTATGAAAATCAATCTGCATTCCTATACAAAGGACAAAAACATCAGTGAGCCAAGACATGGCAGCTGAGTCTTGGTTGTCACATAAGATCTACATTTCTTTCATATTATAAAATAATATGACTGATGAAGAATTTTTCAATATTTAGATTTATTATTAATTAAATAATTTTTGAAATAAATCTTTGGCATCTATTGGCACATTTCTGAAATGTTCAGTGGAGCTAAGAAGACATAGTAAAGGCAAAAGCTTCTGACTGAGTGAGAGAAACATGTTCTGCTTCCAAACTTTTGTCTATTTTGCTTTATGCAGCTATCATATCAAGTTAGGGGTCTACAGATTAATCAATGGGTTCTTAAAGAGTGAAAATTCAGCTGAAGAAATATTCAGCAATAATGATACAGTTAAGTTTGTTAACTGTGGAATGAAATTTTGAGAGAGCAAAGTGTAAAACTTTGGGAGTGAAGGCAGCAGAAGGAGGTTGAAACTGGAAAGAGGAAATCCAAAAAATATGGGAACAGGAGTATATGAGAGAATATATGACTTACAGTCATGCATTAGGGGCGGAGATCTAGTATTATGAGAATGTGAGGTATAGTTAAATGAGACAAAATTTAGACAACTGAACCATTCCCAAGAAATAGTGGGTAAAAACTGAATGAGAAAGTCTCTCTAATCTTTGACGATTTAATTGTTCTGGAATACAATATAATCAAATGGAAAGATTAGCTTCTGGAGCAGTCCTATTATTATAATTATTATTACTCTTATTATAATTATTATTACTATTATTATCATCATTAAAACTCTTCTTCCTCTTCCACAACTAAATCTAATTAGGCATTAAGCCCTGTTAATTATGTCTCTTTACTATCTCTAATCTCTCTCTTCCTCCCCTCACCATTTTCTCTGCCACTGGCTTAGTTCGAAAAGAAGGTAAAACTTAGAATAACTAAAAATCATCAGACTAAAGCTCAGTTGATTTTTCTAACACCCAACCCTTCCATGTTACTCTCTTGCTGAAAATGTTTAAATGTCTTTTTACTGCCTATGAAATACCTAGACATTTCATACAAGAAATCTTCATGATCTGGAAACTTTCTAGTGTCATTTCTTGTTGTATTCATATTCATTAAAGCAAAGCTTTAACATTACCAAACTCTTGCAGTCCCCACAGTGCAGTGTAGTCCCCAAGTCTTAATGCTTTAGAGCAGCCCTTTGCCCAAAAGTCTTCTCTACTCAGTAGCCTTCCTGGTGATATTCAAAACTTGGCTTAGTTATTACCTTCTTTGAACCTGCCAAGCAGAGTTAAGCTCACTCTTTATTGAAGATGTATCACACTTTATTTTACCTATTTGTTTACTTATCAATCTCTCCTACTACATAAGCTTCTAGACAGGATTTTTTTTCTTGCTTCACTTTTATCTACAATGCAGTGCCTGTCACATAGTTCACAAATAACTCCCTGTTGAATGAATAACTGAATAAATGGTCTTCATTGAATCTGTCACTGAAATATCTGAAGACAATGCTTGTAAAAAAATTTTAAATGAACAAAGAAAATCAATTAACTTAAAAAATAATCATTTTGTAGAGTTAATGACATATAAGACAGTGCCTACAAAGCTAGCCAAAAAATTAATCCATGAATTTCAGTGTTTCTAATACCCATTTATTCTCAAACTCCCCAGTTGGAAAGAAAGAATTCAGGCCAACATTCTACTGATCCATTTGGCATGTTCAGTAATGGTAATCACTTCAGGGTTGTACCTGGTGAAACCGCCTGTTCAATGTCAAATTTGAAAGCTCTGGAGGAATTAATGGTACATGTTGGGTGGTAGAACTGTTGGTGTGGTAGGACAGCCATTCCATTGTCTTCTTTTGATCAGTTGCATTAGAATCAGTCACCTACATGTCAGGATAGTAGCTTTGATGAAAGAGTTATGTTAAGGCTTAATCTAGATAAAGCACAGGTAATAGTGAACTGTCAGTGGAAACACTGAGAGAATGTGGACTGAAATAAAATGAACTTTTCCCTGCAAAGACATAGTACCTTTCTACAATTCTAAAGAGGTGACATGATTTTGAATTCCTCAGACCATATAAGGTGTTATGTATAACACCTTATATACTTGGAAAATCCAGCAACCTGTGCTGTATTGTCCATGTTTAAAGATGTAATATGTGCACTTATTTTGATTTCTAAACCCAGATATCAATTACTCATAACATCTTCATTATTCCTGTCTTGAAATGATATAACAAAATAATATTTTATTTTTTGACTAATGTGACCTTTTTAATCCCTGGTGAACCATAATTTTGGTTGAGGGGTTTATTTAATTTAAATATGGAAAGAAATCACCCTGAAAATTGCTATTTTACTAATCAGTAGAATTATATACCATGATGCAAATTTCAGACTCTGATGTCCATTTTTTAACATTTCAGTTGGATAAAATAATCTGCTCTAGTTATCAAGCACTGGGAATGCTTAATGGGTATAATTAAACAGTACTTAGTCAAGGGACTATTCAAAAATTATTCCAAGTATTAAAAATCCTCCTACTCTCATCACGCCTCCTTTGCTCATATACTACTATAATTTAGAAGAGATATGTTAATAATTACCCAATAACAGAGGCTATAATATGATTTTTTAAATTATTAAACTTGTCATTATAAAACTGATCTATATATAATGTCATTGTAGTTATTCAGTAAAAACATTTCTTCAGAGATGATCTACTTTGGAATTAGCTATAATAAACCAGTCATTTCAATGTAGAAGATAAAACTATTAAAACACATTTTCTTTCCTTTCTTTCTATTTTTCCTTCTATCATTACTTCTCTCTTCTTTCCTTCCCTCCCTTCCTTCCTTTATTCCTTCCTGCCTCCTTTCCTTTGCATATTTTTCTTTTTTATTCCCTACATTTGTCAATCATTTTAAAACATTTTTCTTCCCTTTTACCTTCCATTACATGGTTTTCTATTTTCTTTTTAAAAATGAAAATGCTTTAGGATTTCTGAAGATAATAAATTATTAAATGATTAATCATGTGATCATACAAGAAAAACATCTATTTAGGTATATCTTTACAGTTGCTAGCACTATGAGGTTTGAAAGAAATACAGGGCTTAAACCCCATTTTCCATGAACTTATATACTGTTAAGCAATTAAGACATACAAATGAACAGGTGCATCTTAAAGCAATCTGTGATGGACACCAGCTCAGTGGCACAAAGTGCAGCTAATATTGAGGCAAGATATATCTTTAGGCAATCATTCTGATGGGCTAAATGCAAAATAAATGGAAATACTCTGAATGACATCAGATGGTAATAATGTGTCTTTTAAAGATGTAAAAGGTCATTTGTGGGGTGAAGAAAAGACCATAATAGTTTCATCTATTTAACAGTGATATTTAAAAACCAGAGGGTACAGCAGGTCATGTAATTAACACTCTAAAGAGGTTTTTTTTGTATGAATACACTGTGCTTAAAAAATTACCCAGAGGTGTTCTTCTCAATTTGTTTATTGGATTTTAAACAGAAACGTCACTGATAATCACCCTCATCATTTCACACTGCGTTTAACAATTGAATGCAGAAGGCTGCTATAAGAAATCAAATCAATACTGTTGGTAAAAACATGACAGCATCAAGCAGACTAAAGTAAGATAAAAAATTAACCATCTTCCTGGGCACCAGTGCAGATAGAGTTAAAAACAAGTACTCAGATAAAATATTTAGTAAACAACCTTATATAATATTTGAAGATAAACACTGTATTTGTTATGTATTGGTACATAATGATGCTACCACATATTTAGTGGTTTAAAACGACACATATTCATTGTCTCACAATTTCTGTGGGTAAAAGATCCAGGTACAGCTCAAATGAGTCCTCAGTTTAGGGTCTCACTGGATCAAGATGTTGATTGGGCTGTGAGCTCATTCGAGGCTCAATTCAGGAAGGATCTGCGTCCAATCTCCCTTAGATGGTTGGTAGCATTCAGTTCCTTACAGGCTGCTCAACTAGGGGCATCAGTTCTTTGCTGGCTGTACCTGTTCATGGCCCTCTCCATACAGTGGTTCACATGGCAGCTTGCTTCTCCAAAGCCAGCAGACAAGAGTCATATAACAAGAAGACTGTTACAACCTTACATGGTATCATAACATACATAATATATATAATCACTTGCATCTTCTCATCTTTGCCTTATCACTGGTTCAGAGCCAGTGACAGGTCCTGTCCATACTCAAGGTAAAAGAGATCATACAAGGTTGTGAACACCAGGAGGTGGGACCATAAAGACCACCTTCGAGTTTACCCACCACAGACATTATAAATCAGTTACAGCAAAAACAAAAGCAAAAACAAAAAAAATGCTTGTGTATGAATATTATTAACCCAGGTAAATCACAGGTCTTTATAACCTCTCAGAATTGTCGGGTACTACATTAAATATTAGTTCTACCAGTTGACTGATCAGCCAATGGTTTGCTTTAGAATTGCTTATGAATGATTCCCACAATTATCTCTAACATGGATAAAACAGCAAACATGTAATAATAACATTCAACCTGGAGAACCCACAGAGAAAGTCTTCAACTTTACAGTGTCACTTAGTATGGATATGTAAATTGATTGGATAGTACAATAGGGGTTTGAAAATAGTTTTAAAAATGATTCCACTTCTACATTTATAAAGTTAATAACCTTGACCCTAATTTTTCAGTGAGGTAATGCTGATAATTATTTGTAGTTCCATTTTTGGACTATATTATACTTGGTAATATTAATGTAATTCTTGGGAGAGAATTAAATATAGAAAAAAAGAAGCATATGGGCATCAAAGATGTAAGATGATAAGAAAGGACCTTAAAAAGTTTAAGCATAGTTTATGTTTTGTTTGCTTTGCTTTGTTTTGTTTCATTTTTCAGGCTAATGTTACCTGTTAACGAATGATACATATGAAAAAGAAAAATAAGTTTCGACTGACAAATTATGAATTTAGTCTTTAGATCTTTAAAAATACTTTTACTAAGGAATTTCAGTTTTTTTTCAGGAAAAGTTGGAGAATTATATAGCCATTTAAGTTAGAGAAAACTTTTAGTGGTACTCCTCCTATTTCCTCTCCCTAAAGAAAGGATAATTTGTGTGATATACTGAATAAATGGTCATTCAGAATTTTCTTAAATATTTTTTCTTGTGATATGGAACACATAATTTTTCTTGGCAGATTGTCTACTTGAGAAAACACTAATGGTTAATAAGCATTCCTTTACAAGTTCTCATTTTCATGTATAACTTCCTTAGAATTCTTAGTCTTTTGTCATGTAACACTATTTCTAGACTTGTGTTCAATTTGGCTGGCTTCCCTGGAATTCCATCTGGATTTTCACAATTCCATGTACACTTCTAAGTAGACACCATATTCATTCTGCATGAGATCTGGAGCAAAAAGAAAAAAATCAGTTGACACTATCACTTTCTTTTTTATTAATAGAGACTAATATTACATATGCTTTTAAGCAGCTATGCTGCATTTCATTTCACATGGTATTTTTGTCAACCAAAACTTTCTTTTATTTTTTTTCACATAAACCGTTACCAGTCCAGATATTCCCATTTTATGTAATTGGTATATGGATACTTCAAAGTCAAATTATTATTCACCTATAAACTTCAATCTGCTGGTTCATTATCCTGCCTTGCTTAGATTTTCCAGCTCAGCTGTTGTCTAGCACATTAGCTTCTCCAGGGTGACAAAAGACGCTAGCAGCTGTGTCCTGCCTCCTTTATTGCCCTGTATATTGCAGACAATTACTAAATACCTACTGGTTCAATGGAAACTGAAGGTCTATCTGGTCAATGACAAGTGAGGGGAAATTTGCAGAGTATAGAGTTAGAAAGAAAATTAATACTGATGACATTGTTGAACTACAAGATCCTTAAACCCTGAACTAACCTAAATTTGTAATTTCATTTTCATGAGGTGATTTATTTCTTTACTATTTACGTCAGTTAGCAATGAGTTTTATGTTACTTCCAGCTAAAGCAAAAAAAAAAAAAAAAGTTATAAATGACTGAACCCACACTATATAATAAGAATTATACAGAATATACCATAGAAGTTATATTAATTTTCTATTCTTGTGTAACAAATTGTCACAGTGTTAGCAGCTTGAAACCACACAAACTTACTATGTCACAGTTTCTGTGACTCAGGAGTCCAGACATAGGTTAGCTAGGCTCTCTCTTCAGGGTCTCACAAACTGCACTCACAGGGTGTGAGCTGGGGGTACCATCTCATCTAAGCCTCAAGGTACTCTTTGAAGAATTCCCTTTCTTATGATTGTAGGACTAAAGTCCACATTATCTTGCTGGCTGTCATGTAGAAACTACTCTGAGCTCTGAGAGCCTGCCTTCCTAACCACATGACCTCCTCCACAGTGCTTCCCACAACATGGAGGCTAACTTCCTCAAGGCCAGCAGAAAAATCTCTTCTGATATTGACATGTCCATCCAGGGTATGTCCTTAACTCAAAGTCAAATGATCACGGACCTTACTTATATCTTCAAAATTATTTCCTCATTGCCATATATAACCTAATAATGTGGTATTCTACATATTTATAGGTCCTCTCGGCTCTCTCATAATAATGGAAGGTATTATACAGGGTGTGAATGCTTGGAGATGGATATCTTAGAGCCATTTTAGAATTCTACCTACCACAAGAGTTATTTTGAGCATACTTTTGTTAACCTTGTTCACAAAGGTGCGAAAATGAGTTGTTATAATTTTACTCCTAAGGAAATTTAGTCCTTATATGTTATGGTAAGGCATACAATTGGTTACCAAAAGAATGCTTTTCTTTATTTAATGATGAAGCAATATGAGATACTCTGAGTACTCTATTTTGTGATGATTCGTGTTCTACTAATTGTATCCTTTACTGCATGTGTTATATTTGGCATGTTTGGTTAAGCAGAGAAATTTCCCATATAAGGTCTTATCTGAAAGTGTCTTCCCACTGGGCAGAATGATAGATAAATTGTTACAGTCAATGTTTCCTACTGGGCTTCCCTGGTGGCGCAGTGGTTGAGAATCTGCCTGCTAACGCAGGGGACACGGGTTTGAGCCCTGGTCTGGGAAGATCCCACATGCCGCGGAGCAACTAGGCCTGTGAGCCACAACTACTGAGCCTGCGCGTCTGGAGCCTGTGCTCCGCAACAAGAGAGGCCACGATAGTGAGAGGCCTGTGCACCGTGATGAAGAGTGGCCCCCACTTACCACAACTAGAGAAAGCCCTCGCACAGAAACGAAGACCCAACATAGCCAAAAATAAATAAATTAATTAATTAATTAAAAAAAAATTCTTACTTATCACAGCTCATGGATTAACTACTAATTGTGTACTGTCAATACTGAATAGGCTATACTAGTAATTTGCTTTCATTGTCTTTTGATTTTTTCCTTGAACTCCATCCCAAAAGACTTAGGTAGATAGAAAGTAACTTAAAAAAGGCACATGTCTTGGAATACTGACATTAACCACAGATCCCTCTTTTGAGCAAATTCACTGATTAAAAGTTAACTTTTAAAGTGTTGGCTTTCAATGGATATCAAAAAGAGACTATGCAAGCAACACAAAGAGGAAGTATACGTAGTTTGTTTTATAGTTGTTCTTCATGGTATAAGATTTGGCAATATGAACAAGTCATTACACTAAAATATATAATCCAGAGACTAGAAAAATGTTTATTATTTAAAGACTCTTCCTGTCTTTGTTAGATTAATAGTATAAACTGGAAAAAAATCCTAAATTCTTATACTAACATACTGACCTAAAATCTTACCATAGTTTATATAGTTTATTGCCTAAAACATGGCAATATTTTTCACAATGCTTAAATAAGCTAGTAGATTCAGAACATTATAAATATGCTGTATACAAATTTGAAAAGAAGAATTTCATTTTCTTCCAAATTATAATGTGAGCAATTCTTCAAACTTCTTTCCAAAGTACTCTACCATGAACATGATGGGAAAAAATGAAACTACATCTAAATGTCTTTTTGAAACATGGAGTAAAATGGTTAGTATGTCTCCAGAATGGTAAAGAGAAGAATAATCTTTCTCAATAAAGTTGTTAGTGTAAACTACATCCTTCCTTGTGAATGGTCACATAAAGTAGATTGTTGCTTAGTAATTGCTAAAGCAGCAGCAAAGTGTCTGTTACATGAAATCTAAAATCACAGTAAGATATTTATCAGTAGTTTAATGAATAGCATTAACAATTTCATAAAGACAATTTATTTATTCTTTAATATTATGTAACTACTATTATAATATTTAGATATCTTATTTTATAGTTGAATCATTAAAGCAAAGGTAAAAATATTCAAAAGGACTTAAGTAAGTATACTATTCATTTTACTAGATATATTAGTCTACTCAGGCTGCCATAACAAAACCCTGTCGGCTGGGTAGCTTAAACAACTACCCAGTTTAGGTTCTCACAGTTCTGGAGGCTGGAAGTCCAAGATCAAGTTGCCAGCAGGTTGGTTTCCTCTGAGACCTCTCCCCTTGGCTTACAGATGGCCCCTCTCTTGCTGCCTCATCACATGGTCCCTCCCTCTGTGCATACAGGCCTCCTCTCTTTTCTCTCTGTGTATGTCCTAATATCCTTTTCTTACAAGGACTCCAGACAAAATGGACTAGGGTCTGTCCCAATAGCCTCCTTTTAACTTAATTACCTCTTTATAGGCCCTACTGCCAAATACAGTAGCATTCTGGCATAGCTGGCAGTTAGGGTTTCAACATATAATTTTGGAGGACACAACAGTAGGTGTGAAAAGTATGAAGACAAGTGATAAACATTTTTTTTCGTATGTAGGCATTTATCAAACATGTTGTGTAGAGAGATACATACCTATGTTTTCATGGAAAATTTAACTACAGTTTGTAAACTAAGAAACACACTGCTAGGCAAACGTTGGAACTAAGAGGAAATCAATAAGAAAATAAGAGATATCTAGGAAACAAAAAAAGGTAGAATACCTCATACTAACACTTATGGAACACAGTGAAAGAGGTTCTCACACGAGCCTCTTAAATGATGACACCATTTTAGAACACAGAGAAAACACATCTCCAAACTTACATTGAGAAATTAAACGATGATACCATTTTAGAACACAAAGGAAAAAAATCTCCAAACTTATGCTGAGAAATTAAAAGAAAAAGTCATTACAGAGAATTAATAAAAATAAAGTTTAAGTTAATAAATAGAACCCCTCAAATAATAGAAAGGGTAAATACTTTCAGAATTCTTTTCTTTAAAAGACCTATCAGATAGACAAATCCCCTGGGAATCTGATTTTAAAAAGGAAAAAAATGTAAAATTTGACCAGCATAAGAATATGAAGATAGACTGGCACATAGAAACAGGAGATAAAAAGAACACTGTTTAGAACAAATTTGATAACCTAAAGAAATAGGTGATTTCCTAGCAAAATATCATAATTGATGTACAAATTACTAGAAAAATTAGGGTAATAATTCAAGAACTTACACTATCTGATAGTCTCATAACAAGTACTCATTGAGAAAATGTATAAAAAGTATTTAGCCTTGTGCCCAGTGCATAAAAAACACTCAGTTAGTATTTACTATTATCTTTGGAAAATATGAGAAAAAATGACCAGCATATTTCCATGACTTATTCATATCATGTTATCACGTATCTCTCATTTTCCCTTGTGATACTCTAAATATTATTTATTTCTAAATGTAAGAAATTAATTTTCAGTGGAGTAACTTTATTTTTGTCCTTTTGTTTTTTATGTCAATGGCTTTATTTTCCAAGGATAAGATGATTTTGCACTTTGGACGCAGACACGTGCTTTTCTTATTAATAGTCCAAACATGGACTAAAGAGCTCTATCTTTTAAATAAAGTTCAGAAAGTATTTATTTTTCAAATGGTTACTTGTGTTATGTGCTGAACTCGACAAAATAGGGGCTTAACGGCTTTTTAGAAGTCCTAAAATAAGGAAACAGATACAGTTAAAGCAGTCGAAACTTTTCCCCTATCAACTTATGGGTTAATTTGGGAAGTCAGGGAAAAGTTTAAATTGAATTCCAAATCATTAAATTATTATGATATTCTAGGATATAAAGAGAAAGAAATATGGAAAACAAATGTGAATCAAATTATACTTAATGGAAAAGAGTAATCAAATAGAAACAAAAACATTTAAATCTAGTAGCATGGGAATTCAGTTGTATCTTCCTTTATGGAATAGGTGTGTTCCAGTTATTGTGGTTATAAATTTCTTAATTTCTTCTGACATCGGTTATGAAATGAGAGATGCTTCCCTGCAGAGAATAACTGCTATTAGACAAATTTGGGAAATCTGGCAAGAAAGACCAAGCAATGATGAATACTCAAGAGCAAGCTGTATTATGGAATACCAGTAGTGCAAACCTTCCTGGGAGGTGTTACTCACTTAATCGTTAGATTTTCATTTATGCAAGTTTGAATACTTTGCCATGACATACTGATGGTAAAATTTCCCTTTAGGCATCGTCTAATCCCTGAATTGTCACTTACACTAATTAGGTTATCTTACCAAATGCACAAAACCAGTATTTTCTAACATGGTTGTTTTTAACCACCACTTTCTTGAAACCAAGAAATTCCATAGCAGAAGTCACAAACTGTTTTCTCTCACACCAGAACTAGATAAAGGTTGTAATATGTATGATATAGATATTAATATAAGATGTAAAGTTGGAACTGGTAGTAAGTAAAAGCTGAAGGTCTCTGGATGTTCTGGAGCTTTGGAACGTTCAGTTCATGTTTCTAGATAACAACATTTAGCAGGCTTGGGGGGGCATAGGGTTCCTTTTAGACAGGACACAGTCTTGCCAATTTGACACAGATTCACCAATTATTTGGCTCACCCCATTTCACTCATTTTTATTAACTGGGCACTATGGGCATTTGAAGTTGTGACCCCTACTTTAACCCAATGCTGAAGAACTCACTGCTGCACAATACTTTTAAAAGGATGTAAAGAACGTTCTACTTAATCCCTGATAACTGTGTATTGCTTTGCTGATCATTTACTGACTGCTTGTTATGAGTAGATTTTATGCCATGCATTAGCAATAAGGAAAATGATAAATGACACACTTCCTCTGGCCTAGAGGAGTTCGTAATGTGTGGTAAGAGATATACAAGGAGGAAATGTTGTGGAAAATGCACCCACAGGATGCATTTGGAACCCAGAGGAGAACTATCTAATGGAGATGGAAGGGGAGGCAATGTGGAGAGAAACTGTGTCTTAGAGGGTGACAAAACAGTAACATAAGAAAATTAAGGAATCTTTAAAAAGCACTTCGACCTCCAATATTTTCATCATGTTATCTAATTTCAATTCCCTGGTGCTAAAAATTTTTATACACAAATTTCAACCATGAATTTTAATTCCACAAAAATTACTATTTTATCATATAAATAAAATCATTTTTATTAGTTTTTGTATCAAGTGGATTACTATTGGATCATGATAAATGCATATGCCTGTGTAACACAAAACACTATAAATATATAGAACATTACAGATGTCCAGAAAATTCCTCTGGCCATTTTATAGGTTGACCAAAAAGTTCCTTCGGTTTTTAAATAAAAATAAAAGACACATTTTTCATTTTCACCAAGAACTTTATTGAACTACATATTCACTGCTTTGTTCCACTACCTTCTGCCATTTTTCAGACAACTTCATAATTCCATCTTCCCAACACTTTTTATCTTTTTGAGCAAAGAACTGTTCCAGGTGCGTTTTACAGCCTTCTAGGGAATTGAAATATTTTTCCATTGAGAGAATTTGTAAAGACCAAAATAAATGGAAATCTGAAGTTGCAATGTCTGGTGAATATGGCGGATGAATCAGAACTTCCCAGCCAAGCTGTAACTGTTTTTGTCTGGTCATCAAGGAACATGTGGTCTTGCATTATCCTGATGGAAGATTATGCATTTTCTGTTGACTAATTCTGGGCGCTTTTCATCAAGTGCCGCTTTCAGTTGGTCTAATTGGAAGCAGTACTTGTTGGAATTAATCGTTTGGTTTTCTGGAAGGAGCTCATAATAGAGGACTCCCTTCCAATCCCACCATGTAAACCACATCATCTTCTTTGGATGGAGACTGGCCTTTGGTGTGGTTTGTGGTGGTTCATTTCGCTTGCCCCACGATCTCTTCTGTTCCACATTATTGTACAGTATCCACTTTTCATTGCCCGTCACAATTTGTTTTAAAAACAAACATTTTTCTTAAGTTTCAGTAGAGAATCACATGCAGAAATACAGTCAGGAAGGTTTCTTTCGCTTGACTTATGCAGAACCCAAACATCAAAGTGATGAACATAACCAAGCTGGTGTAAATGATTTTCAATGCTTGATTTGGATATTTTGAGTATGTCAGCTATCTCCCGCGTGGTATAACGCTGATTTTTCTCAATTAATGTCTTGATTTGATCCACTGGTCTACCCGACTGTGGATCAGCATCCAGCGAGAAATCTCCAGCATGAAACTTCACAAACCACTTTTGACACATTCAATCGGTCACAGCACCTTCTCCATACACTGCAAAAATCTTCTTTGTGTTTCAGTTGCGTTTTTATCTTTCTTGAAATAATAAAGCATAGTATGCTGAAAATGTTGCTTTTTTTCTTCCATCTTCAATATGAAAATGGCTACACAAAAATTCACCAATTTTGATGTTTCGTTTTTTTTTTTTAATGCATGCGGATATGACAGCTGTCACAATACAATCTAACAAAATTGTTTCAAATGAACTTAAAGACAAGTACACTTCTGGAGCTGTCTTATGGGAAAAAACAGAACGAACTTTTTGGCCAACCATACATTTGAACCCCTTCAATTATCTCCAGAGATGACCAATGTTTTTTTTTTTTTTTATTTTTTTTTAACATCTTTATTGAAGTATAATTGCCTTACAATGGTGTGTTAGCTTCTGCTTTATAACAAAGTGAATCAGTTATACATATACAATATGTTCCCATTTCTCTTCCCTCTTGCATCTCCCTCCCTCCCACCCTCCCCATCCCATCCCTCTAGATGGTCACAAAGCACCGAGCTGATCTCCCTGTGCTATGCGGCTGCTTCCCACTAGTTATCTATTTTACATTTGGTAGTGTATATATGTCCATGACACTCTCTTACCCTGTCACCTCTCACCCCACCCCCTCCCCATATCCTCAAGTCCATTCTCTAGTAGGTCTGTGTCTTTATTCCCGTCTTGCCACTAGGTTCTTCATGGCCTTTTTTTTTTTTTTCCCCTTAGATTCCGTATATATGTGTTAGCATACTGTATTTGTTTTTCTTTTTCTGAGTTACTTCACTCTGTATGACAGACTCTAACTCCATCCACCTCATTACAAATACCTCCATTTCATTTCTTTTTATGGCTGAGTAATATTCCATTGTATATATGTGCCACATCTTCTTTATCCATTCATCTGTCGATGGACATTTAGATTGCTTCCATGTCCTGGCTATTGTAAATAGAGCTGCAATGAACATTTTGGTACATGACTCTTTTTGACCTATGGTTTTCTCAGGGTATATGCCCAGTAGTGGGATTGCTGGGTCGTATGGTAGTTCTATTTGTAGTTTTTTAAGGAACCTCCATACTGTTCTCCATAGTGGCTGTATCAATTTACATTCCCACCAACAATGCAAGAGTGTTCCCTTTCCTCCACACCCTCTCCAGCATTTATTGTTTCTAGATTTTTTGATGATGGCCATTCTGACCGGTGTGAGATGATATCTCATTGTAGTTTTGATTTGCATTTCTCTAATGATTAATGATGTTGAGCATTCTTTCATGTGTCTGTAGGCCATCTGTATATCTTCTTTGGAGAAATGTCTATTTAGGTCTTCGGCCCATTTTTGGATTGGGTTGTTCGTTTTTTTGTTATTGAGCTGCATGAGCTGCTTGTAAATCTTGGAGATTAATCCTTTGTCAGTTGCTTCATTTGCAAATATTTTCTCCCATTCTGAGGGTTGTCTTTTGGTCTTGTTTATGGTTTCCTTTGCTGTGCAAAAGCTTTTAAGTTTCATTAGGTCCCATTTGTTTATTTGTGTTCTTATTTCCATTTCTCTGGGAGCTGGGTCAAAAAGAATCTTGCTGTGCTGTATGTCATAGAGTGTTCTGCCTATGTTTTCCTCTAAGAGTTTGATAGTGTCTGCCCTTACACTTAGGTCTTTAATCCATTTTGAGTTTATTTTTGTGCATGGTGTCAGGGAGTGTTCTATTTTCATACTTTTACATGTACCTGTCCAATTTTCCCAGCACCACTTATTGAAGAGGCTGTCTTTTCTCCACTGTATATGCTTGCCTCCTTTATCAAAATAAGGTGCCCATATGTGTGTGGGTTTATCTCTGGGCTTTCTATCCTGTTCCATTGATCTATATTTCTGTTTTTGTGCCAGTACCAAACTGTCTTGATTACTGAAGCTTTGTAATATAGTCTGAAGTCAGGGAGCCTGATTCCCCCAGCTCCATTTTTCGTTCTCAAGATTGCTTTGGCTATTCGGGGTCTTTTGTGTTTCCATACAAATTGTGAAATTTTTTGTTCTAGTTCTGTGAAAAATGCCAGTGGTAGTTTGATAGGGATTGCATTGAATCTGTAGATTGCTTTGGGTAGTAGAGTCATTTTCACAATGTTGATTCTTCCAATCCAGGAACATGGTATATCTCTCCATCTATTTGTATCATCTTTAATTTCTTTCATCAGTGTCTTATAATTTTCTGCATACAGGTCTTTTGTCTCCTTAGGTAGGTTTATTCCTAGATATTTTATTCTTTTTGTTGCAATGGTAAATGGGAGTGTTTTCTTAATTTCACTTTCAGATTTTTCGTCATTAGTGTATAGAAATGCAAGAGATTTCTGTGCATTAATTTTGTATCCTGCTACTTTACCAAATTCATTGATTAGCTCTAGGAGTTTTCTGGTAGCATCTTTAGGATTCTCTATGTATAGTATCATGTCATCTGCAAATAGTGACAGCTTTACTTCTTCTTTTCCGATTTGGATTCCTTTTATTTCTTTGTCTTCTCTGATTGCTGTGGCTAACACTTCCAAAACTATGTTGAATAATAGTGGTGAGAGTGGGCAACCTTGTCTTGTTCCTGATCTTAGTGGAAATGGTTTCAGTTTTTCACCATTGAGGACAATGTTGGCTGTGGGTTTGTCATATATGGCCTTTATTATGTTGAGGAAAGTTCCCTCTATGCCTACTTTCTGCAGGGCTTTTATCATAAATGGGTGTTGAATTTTGTCGAAAGCTTTCTCTGCATCTATTGAGATGATCATATGGTTTTTCTCCTTCAGTTTGTTAATATGATGTATCACATTGATTGATTTGCGTATATTGAAGAATCCTTGCATTCCTGGGATAAACCCCACTTGATCATGGTGTATGATCCTTTTAATGTGCTGTTGGATCTGTTTGCTAGTATTTTGTTGAGGATTTTTGCATCTATGTTCATCAGTGATATTGGCCTGTAGTTTTCTTTCTTTGTGACATCTTTGTCTGGTTTTGGTATCAGGGTGATGGTGGCCTCGTAGAATGAGTTTGGGAGTGTTCCTCCCTCTGCAATATTTTGGAAGAGTTTGAGAAGGATAGGTGTTAGCTCTTCTCTAAATGTTTGATAGAATTCACCTGTGAAGCCATCTGGTCCTGGGCTTTTGTTTGTTGGAAGGTTTTTAATCACAGTTTCAATTTCAGTGCTTGTGATTGGTCTGTTCATATTTTCTATTTCTTCCTGGTTCAGTCTCGGCAGTTTGTGCCTTTCTAAGAATCTGTCCATTTCTTCCAGGTTGTCCATTTTATTGGCATATAGTTGCTTGTAGTAATCGCTCATGATCTTTTGTATTTCTGCAGTGTCAGTGGTTACTTCTCCTTTTTCATTTCTAATTCTATTGATCTGAGTCTTCTCCCTTTTTCTCTTGATGAGTCTGGCTAATGGTTTATCAATTTTGTTTATCTTCTCAAAGAACCAGCTTTTAGTTTCATTGATTTTTGCTATTGTTTCCTTCATTTCTTTTTCATTTATTTCTGACCTGATCTTTATAATTTCTTTCCTTCTGCTGGCTTTGGGGTTTTTTTGTTCTTCTTTCTCTAATTGCTTTAGGTGCAAGGTTAGGTTGTTTATTCGAGATGTTTCCTGTTTCTTGAGGTAGGCTTGTATTGCTATAAACTTCCCTCTTAGCACTGCTTTTGCTGCGTCCCATAGGTTTTGGGTCGTCGTATCTCCATTGTCATTTGTTTCTAGGTATTTTTTGATTTCCCCTTTGATTTCTTCAGTGATCACTTCGTTATTAAGTAATGTATTGTGTAGCCTCCATGTGTTTGTATTTTTTACAGGTCTTTTCCTGTAATTGATATCTAGTCTCATAGCGTTGTGGTCGGAAAAGATACTTGATACGATTTCAATTTTCTTAAATTTACCAAGGCTTGATTTGTGACCCAAGATATGATCTATCCTGGAGAATGTTCCATGAGCACTTGAGAAAAATGTGTATTCTGTTGTTTTTGGATGGAATGTCCTATAAATATCAATTAAGTCAATCTTGTTTAATGTATCATTTAAAGCTTGTGTTTCCTTATTTATTTTCATTTTGGATGATCTGTCCATTGGTGAGAGTGGGGTGTTAAAGTCCCCTACTATGATTGTGTTGCTGTCGATTTCCCCTTTTATGGCTGTTAGTATTTGCCTTATGTATTGCGGTGCTCCTATGTTGGGTGCATAAATATTTACAATTGTTATACCTTCCTCTTGTATCGCTCCCTTGATCATTATATAGTGTCCTTCTTTGTCTCTTGTAATAGTCTTTATTTTAAACTCTATTTTGTCTGATATGAGAATTGCTACTCCAGCTTTCTTTTGATTTCCATTTGCATGGAATATCTTTTTCCATCCCCTCACTTTCAGTCTATATGTGTCTCTAGGTCTGAAGTGGGTCTCTTGTAGACAGCATATATATGGGTCTTGTTTTTGTATCCATTCAGCCAGCCTGTGTCTTTTGGTGGGAGCATTTAATCCATTTACATTCAATGTAATTATCGATATGTATGTTCCTATTCCCATTTTCTTAAATGTTTTGGGTTTGTTATTGTAGGTGTTTTCCTTCTCTTGTGTTTCTTGCCTAGAGAAGTTCCTTTAGCATTTGTTGTAAAGCTGGTTTGGTGGTGCTGAACTCTCTCAGCTTTTGCTTGTCTGTAAAGGTTTTAATTTCTCCATCGAATCTGAATGAGATCCTTGCTGGGTAGTGTAATCTTGGTTGCAGGTTTTTCTCCTTCATCACTTTAAGTATATCCTGCCACTCCCTTCTGGCTTGCAGAGTTTCTGCTGAAAGATCAGATGTTAACCTTATGGGGATTCCCTTGTGTGTTATTTGTTTTTTTTCCCTTGCTGCCTTTAATATGTTTTCCTTATATTTAATTTTTGACAGTTTGATTAATATGTGTCTTGGTGTGTTTCTCCTTGGGTTTATCCTGTATGGGACTCTCTGTGCTTCCAGGACTTGATTAACTATTTCCTTTCCCATATTAGGGAAGTTTTCAACTATAATCTCTTCAAATATCTTCTCAGTCCCTTTCTTTTTCTCTTCTTCTTCTGGGACCCCTATAATTCGAATGTTGGCGCGTTTAATGTTGTCCCAGAGGTCTCTGAGACTGTCCTCAGTTCTTTTCATTCTTTTTTCTTTATCCTGCTCTGCAGTAGTTATTTCCACCATTTTATCTTCCAGGTCACTTATCCTTTCTTCTGCCTCAGTTATTCTGCTATTGATCCCATCTAGAGTATTTTTAATTTCATTTATTGTGGTTTTCATCATTGCTTGGTTCCTCTTTAGTTCTTCTACATCCTTGTTAAATGTTTCTTGCATTTTGTCTATTCTATTTCCAAGATTTTGGATCATCCTTACTATCATTATTCTGAATTCTTTTTCAGGTAGACTACCTATTTCCTCTTCATTTGTTAAGTCTGGTATGTTCTGACCCTGCTCCTTCATCTGCTGTGTGTTTTTCTGTCGTCTCATTTTGCTTATCTTACTGTGTTTGGGGTCTCCTTTTCACAGGCTGCAGGTTCGTAGTTCCTGTTGTTTTTGGTATCTGTCCCCAGTGGCTAAGGTTGGTTCAGTGGGTTGTGTAGGCTTCCTGGTGGAGGGAACTAGTGCCTGAGCTCTGGTGGATGAGGTTGGCTCTTGTCTTTCTGGTGGGCACGTCCACGTCTGGTGGTGTATTTTGGGGTGTCTGTGGCCTTATTATGATTTTAGGCAGCCTCTCTGCTAATGGATGGGGCTGTGTTCCTGTCTTGCTAGTTGTTTGGCATATGGTGTCCAGCACTGTAGCTTGTTGGTCGTTGAGTGAAGCTGGGTCTTGATGTTGAGATGGAGATCTCTGAGAGATTTTTGCCGTTTGGTATTACGTGAAGCTGGGAGGTCTCTTGTGGACCAGTGTCCTGAAGTTGGCTCTCCCACCTCAGAGGCACGGCCCTGATGCCTGGCTGGAGCACCAAGAGCCTTTCGTCCACACGGCTCAGAGTAAAAGGGAGAAAAAATAGAAAGAAAGAAAGAAAGAAAGAAAGAGGCTATAATATAGTGAAGTAAAATAAAGCTATTGTAAAGCAAAGCTATACAGACAAAATCGCACCCAGAAGCATATACATATACACTCACAAATAAAGGAAAAGGGGAAAAATTAATATATCCTCCTCCCAAAGTCCACCTCCTGAATTTGGGATGATTCGTTGTCTATTCAGGTATTCACCAGATGCAGGCACATCAAGTTGTTTGTGGAGTTTTAATCCGCTGCTTCTAAGGTTGCTGGGAGAGATTTCCCCTTATCTTCCCTGTTTGCACAGTTCCTGGGGTTCAGCTTTGGATTTGGACCCGCCTCTGCGTGTAGGTCGCCTGAGGGCGTCTATTCCCCGCACAGACAGGAAGGGGTTAAAGGAGCAGCTGCTTCGGGGGCTCTGGCTCCCTCAGGCCGCGGGGAGGGAGGTGTACAGAGGAGGCGGGGTGAGCCTGCGGCGGCCGAGGCCGGCGTGACGTTGCACCAGCCTGAGGCGGGCAGTGCGTTCTCCCGGGGAACTTGTCCCCGGATCACGGGACCCTGGCAGTGGCGGGCTGCACAGGCTCCCGGGAGGGGCGATGTGGAGAGTGACTTGTGCTCACACACAGGCTTTTTGGAGGCGGCAGCAGCAGCCCCAGCGTCTCACGCCCGTCTCTGGGGTCCGTGCTGATCGCCGCGGCTCACGCCTTTCTCTGGAGTTCGTTTAGGCGGCACTCTGAATCCCCTCTCCTTGCGCGCCGCGAAACAAAGAGGCAAGAAAAAGTCTCTTGCCTCTTCGGCAGCTGCAGACTTTTTCCCGGACTCCCTACCAGCCAGCTGTGGCGCGCTAGCCCCTTCAGGCTGTGTTCACGCCGCCAGCCCCAGTCCTCTCCCTGCGATCCAACCGAAACCGAAACCCGAGCCTCAGCTCC
Organism: Balaenoptera physalus; assembly: GCF_965194825.1. Lineage (NCBI taxonomy): Eukaryota > Metazoa > Chordata > Mammalia > Artiodactyla > Balaenopteridae > Balaenoptera > Balaenoptera physalus. Next base: position 106,031,037 of record NC_138888.1, read on the forward strand.
CAGCCCCGCCCGCCGAGCAGACCAGCCTCTCGGGCTGGTGAGTGCTGCTCCGCGCCGAGCCTCTATGCGGGAGTCTCTCCGTTTTTTTCCTCTGCGCCCCTGTTGCTGTGGGGTCTGCGGTGATCGCCGCGGCTCGCGCCCTTCTCTGGAGTTCGTTTAGGCGGCGCTCTGAATCCCCTCTCCTTGCGCGCCGCGAAACAAAGAGGCAAGAAAAAGTCCCTTGCCTCTTCGGCAGCTGCAGACTTTTTCCCGGTCTCCCTCCCAGCCCGCTGTTGTGCGCTAATCCCTTCAGGCTGTGTTCACGCCGCCAGCCCCAGTCCTCTCCCTGCGATCCAACCGAAACCAAAACCCGAGCCTCAGCTCCCAGCCCCGCCCGCCCCGGCGGGGGAGCAGACAAGCCTCTCGGGCTGGAGAGTGCTGCTCGGCGCCGAGCCTCTGTGCGGGAATCTCTCCGTTTTTCCCTCTGCGCCCCTGTTGCTGTGGGATCCGCGTTGGTAGCTGCGGCTCGCGCCCGTCTCTGAAGTTCGTTTAGGCAGCGCTCTGAATCCCCTCTCCTCGCGCACCAGGAAACAAAGAGGGAAGAAAAAGTCTCTTGCCTCTTCGGCAGCTGCAGACTTTTTCCCGGACTCCCTCTTGGCTAGCTGTGGTGCACTAACGCCTTCAGGCTGTGTTCACGCCGCCAACCCCAGTCCTCTCCCTGCGATCCGACCGAAGCCCGAGCCTCAGCTCCCAGCCCCGCCCGCCCCGGCGGGTGAGCAGACAAGCCTCTCGGGCTGGAGAGTGCTGCTCGGCGCCGAGCCTCCGTGCGGGAACCTCTCCGCTTTGCCCTCCGCACCCCTGTGGCTGCGCTCTCCTCCGTGGCTCCGAAGCTTCCCCCCTCTGCCACCCGCAGTCTCCGCCCGCGAAGGGGCTTCCTAGTGCGTGGAAATCTTTCCTCCTTCACGGCTCCCTCCCACTAGTGCAGGTGCCGTCCCTATTCTTTTGTCTCTGTTATTTCTTTTTTCTTTTGCCCTACCCAAGTACGGGGGGAGTTTCTTGCCTTTTTGGAGGTCGGACGTTTTCTGCCAGCGTTCAGTGGGTGTTCTGTAGGAGCAGTTCCACGTGTAGATGTATTTCTACTGTATCTGTGGGAAGGAAGGTGATCTCCGCGTCTTACTCTTCCGCCATCTTCCGAGTCCATGACCAATGTTTTGAAGTTCTTTTCCACCACTTGATTTATTTGCTCTAAAATTTCATATAAATGCAATAATACACTATACCTATTACATAAAAGATCTTTCAATCAGTATAATATTTCTTAGGAACATTCATGTTGCTGCATGTATCAATAGGCTATTCATTTTTATTATCACATACTATTCCAATGAATAAAGATATCATAGTATATATCTATTCTCCTATTAATAGACCATTACACTCTTTTTGTCTGTTATGAAAAAATAAAATGAACATTCAATACATGTCTTTTTGTGAATATATTCCATCCCCCTTGGACAAATATATAGGAGTAGATTTGCTAGAAAGATGTATGTTTATTTTATTTTATTTTTTTAACATCTTTATTGGACTATAATTGCTTTACAATGGTGTGTTAGTTTCTGCTTTATAACAAAGTGAATCAGGTATACATATACGTATGTTCGCATATCCCTTCCCTCTTGCGTCTCCCTCCCTCCCACCTTCCCTATCCCACCCCTCTAGGTGGTCACAAAGCACCGAGCTGATCTCCCTGTGCTATGCAGCTGCTTCCCACTAGCTATCTATTTTACATTTGGTAGTGTATATATGTCCATGCCATTCTCTCACCCTGTCATATCTTACCCCTCCCTCTCCCCATATCCTCAAGTCCATTCTCTAGGAGGTCTATGTCTTTATTCCCGTCTTGCCACTAGGTTCTTCATGAACTTTTTTTTTTTTCCCTTAGATTCCATATATATGTGTTAGCATACTGTATTCACTTTACTCTTTCTGACTTACTTCACTCTGTATGACAGACTCTAATTCCATCCACCTCACTACAAATACCTCCATATTGTTTCTTTATATGGCTGAGTAATATTCAATTGCATATATGTGCCATATCTTCTTTATCCATTCATCCAACGATGGACACTTAGGTTGCTTCCATGTCCTGGCTATTGTAAATAGAGCTGCAATGAACATTTTGGTACATGACTCGTTCTGAATTATGGTTTTCTCAGGGTATATGCCCAGTAGTGGGATTACTGGGTCATATGGTAGTTCTATTTTTAGTTTTTTAAGGAACCTCCATACTGTTCTCCATAGTAGCTGTATCAATTTACATTCCCACCAACAGTGCAAGAGGGTACCCTTTTCCCCACACCCTCTCCAGCATTTATTGTTTCTAGAGTTTTTGATGATGGCCATTCTGACTGGTGTGAGATGATATCTCATTGTGGTTTTGATTTGCATTTCTCTAATGATTAATGATATGGAACATTCTTTCATGTGTTTGTTGGCATTCTGTATATCTTCTTTGGAGAAATGTCTATTTAGGTCTTCTGCCCAATTTTGGATTGGATTGTTTGTTTTTTTGTTATTGAGCTGCATGAGCCGCTTGTAAATCTTGGAGATTAAACCTTTCTCAGTTGCTTCATTTGCAAATATTTTCTCCCATTCTGAGGGTTGTCTTTTGGTCTTGTTTATAGTTTCCTTTGCTGTGCAAAAGCTTTTAAGTTTCATTAGGTCCCATTTGTTTATTTGTGTTTTTATTTCCATTTCTCTAGGAATTGGGTCAAAAAGGATCTTGTTGTGATTTATGTCATAGAGTGTTCTGCCTATGTTTTCCTCTAAGAGTTTGATAGTGTCTGGACTTACATAGAGGTCTTTAATCCATTTAAAGTTTATTTTTGTGTACGGTGTTAGGGAGTGTTCTAATTTCATACTTTTACATGTACCTGTCCAGTTTTCCCAGCATCACTTATTGAAGAGACTGTCTTTTCTCCACTGTTTATGCTTGCCTCCTTGATCAAAGATAAGGTGACCATATTGCGTGGGTTTATCTCTGGGCATTCTATCCCGTTCCATTGATCTATGTTTATGTTTTTGTGCCAGTACCAAACTGTCTTGATTACTGTAGCTTTGTAATAAATTCTGAAGTCAGGGAGCCTGATTCCCCCTGCTCCATTTCTCGTTCTCAAGATTGATTTGGCTATTTGGGGTCTTTTGTGTCTCCATACAAATTGTGAAGTTTTTTGTTCTAGGTCTATGAAAAATGCCAGTGGTAGTTTGATAGGGATTGCATTGAATCTGTAGATTACTTTGGGTAGTAGAGTCATTTTCACAATGTTGATTCTTCCAATCCAAGAACATGGTATATCTCTCCATCTGTTTGTATCATCTTTAATTTCTTTCATCAGTGTCTTATAATTTTCTGCATACAGGTCTTTTGTCTCCTTAGGTAGGTTTTTTCCTAGATATTTTATTCTTTTTCTTGCAATGGTAAACGGGAGTGTTTTCTTAATTTCACTTTCAGATTTTTCATCATAAGTGTATAGGAATGCAAGGGATTTCTGTGCATTAATTTTGTATCCTGCTACTTTACGAAATTCATTGATTAGTTCTAGTAGTTTTCTGGTAGCATCTTTGCGATTCTCTATGTATAGTATCATGTCATCTGCAAACAGTGACAGCTTAACTTCTTCTTTTCTGATTTGGATTCCTTTTTTTTTCTTTTTCTTCTCTGATTGCTGTGGCTAACACCTCCAAAACGATGTTGAATAATCGTGGTGAGAGTGGGAAACCTAGTGTTATTCCTGCTCTTAGTGGAAATGGTTTCAGTTTTTCACCACTGAGGACAATGTTGGCTGTGGGTTTGTCATATATGGCCTTTATTATGTTGAGAAAAGTTCCCTCTATGCCTACTTTCTGCAGGGCTTTTATCAAAAATGCGTGCTGAATTTTGTCAAAAGCTTTCTCTGCATCTATTGAGATGATCATATGGTTTTTCTCCTTCAATTTGTTAATATGATGTATCACGTTGATTGATTTGCGTATACTGAAGAATCCTTGTATTCCTGTAATAAACCCCACTTGATCGTGGTGTATGATCCTTTTAATGTGCTGTTGGATTCTGTTTGCTAGTATTTGGCTGAGGATTTTTGCATCTATGTTCATCAGTGATATCGGCCTGTAGTTTTCTTTCTTTGTGACATCTTTCTCCGGTTTTGGTATCATGGTGATGGTGGCCTCATAGAATGAGTTGGGGAGTGTTCCTCCCTCTGCAATATTTTGGAGGAGTTTGAGAAGGATAGGTGTTAACTCTTCTCTAAATGTTTGATAGAATTCGCCTGTGAAGCCATCTGGTCCTGGGCTTTTGTTTGTTGGAAGATTTTTTATCACAGCTTCAATTTCAGTGCTTGTGATTGGTCTGTTCATATTTTCTATTTCTTCCTGGTTCACTCTTGGCAGGTTGTTCATTTCTATGAATTTGTCCATTTCTTCCAGGTTGTCCATTTTATTGGCATAGAGTTGCTTGTAGTAATCTCTCATGGTCGTTTGTATTTCTACAGTGTCAGTTGTTACTTATCCTTTTTCATTTCTAATTCTTTTGATTTGAGTCTTCTCCCTTTTTCTCTTGATGAGTCTGGCTAATGGTTTATCAATTTTGTTTATCTTCTCAAAGAACCAGCTTTTAGTTTTATTGATCTTTGTTATTGTTTCCTTCATTTCTTTTTCATTTATTTCTGATCTGATCTTTATGATTTCTTTCCTTCTGCTAGCTTTGGGGTTTTTTTGTTCTTCTTTCTGTAATTGCTTTAGGTGCAAGGTTAGGTTGTTTATTTGAGATGTTTCCTGTTTCTTGAGGTAGGCTTGTATTGCTATAAACTTCCCTCTTAGAACTGCTTTTGCTGCATCCCATATGTTTTGTGTCGTCGTGTCTCCATTGTCATTTGTTTCTAGGTAATTTTTGTTTTCCCCTTTGATTTCTTCAGTGATCACTTCTTTATAAATTAGTGTATTGTGTAGCCTCCATGTGTTTGTATTTTTTACAGATCTTTTCCTGTAATTGGTATCTAGTCTCATAGCATTGTGGTCGGAAAAGATACTTATACGATTTCAATTTTCTTAAATTTACCAAGGCTTGATTTGTGACCCAAGATATGATCTATCCTGGAGAATGTTCCATGAGCACTTGAGAAAAATGTGTATTCTGTTGTTTTTGGGTGGAATGTGCTATAAATATCAATTAAGTCCATCTTGTTTAATGTATCATTTAAAGCTTGTGTTTCCTTATTTATTTTCATTTTGGATGCTCTGTCCATTGGTGAAAGTGGGGTGTTAAAGTCCCCTAGTATGAATGTTTTACTGTCGATTTCCCCTTTTAGGGCTGTTAGTATTTGCCTTATGAATTGAGGTGCTCCTATGTTGGGTGCATAAATATTTACAATTGTTATACCTTCTTCTTCGATTGATCCCTTGAGCATTATATAGTATCCTTCCTTGTCGCTTCCAATAGTCTTTATTTTAAAGTCTATTTTGTCTGATATGAGAATTGCTACTCCAACTTTCTTTTGATTTCCATTTGCATAGAATATCTTTTTCCATCCCCTCCCTTTCAGTCTGTATGTGTCCCTAGGTCTGAAGTGGGTCTCTTGTAGACAGCATATACATGGGTCTTGTTTTTGTATCCATTCAGCCAGTATGTGTCTTTTGGTGGGAGCATTTCATCCATTTACATTCAAGGTAATTATCGATATGTATGTTCCTATTCCCATTTTCTTAAATGTTTTGGGTTTGTTATTTTACGTGTTTTCCTTCTCTTGTGTTTCTTGCCTAGAGGAGTTCCTTTAGCATTTGTTGTAAAGCTGGTTTACTGGTGCTGAACTCTCTCAGCTTTTGCTTGTCTGTAAAGATTTTAATTTCTCCATCAAATCCGAATGAGATCCTTGCTGGGTAGAGTAATCTTGGTTGTAGGTTTTTCTCCTTCATCATTTTAAGTATATCCTCCTACTCCCTTCTGGCTTGCAGTGTTTCTGCTGAAAGATCAGCTGTTAACCTTATGGGGATTCCCTTGTGTGTTATTTGTTGTTTTTCCCTTCCTGCTTTTAATATGTTTTCTCTATATTTAATTTTTGATAGTTTGATTAATATGTGTGTTGGCGTGTTTCTCTTTGGATTTATCCTGTATGGGTCTCTTTGTGCTTCCAGGACTTGATTAACTATTTCCTTTCCCATATTAGGGAAGTTTTCAACTATAATCTCTTCAAATATTTTCTCAGTCCCTTTCTTTTTCTCTTCTTCTTCTGGGACCCCTATAATTCGAATGTTGGTGCATTTAATGTTGTACCAGAGGTCTCTGAGACTGTCCTCAGTTCTTTTCATTGTTTTTTCTTTATTCTACTCTGCAGTAGTTATTTCCACTCTTTTATCTTCCAGGTCACTTATCCGTTCTTCTGCTTCAGTTATTCTGATATTGATCCCTTCTAGAGTATTTTAATTTCATTTATTGTGTTTTTCATCATTGCTTGGTTCCTCTTTAATTCTTCTATGTCCTTGTGAAATGTTTCTTGCATTTTGTCTATTCTATTTCCAATATTTTGGATCATCTTTACTGTCATTATTCTGAATTCTTTTTCAAGTAGACTGCCTATTTCCTCTTCATTTGTTAGATCTGGTGTGTTTTGACCCTTCTCCTTCGTCTGCTGTGTGTTTTTCTGTCTTCTCATTTTGCTTATCTTACTGTGTTTGGGGTCTGCTTTTCACAGGCTGCAGGTTCCTAGTTCCCGTTGTTTTTGGTATCTGTCCCCAGTGGCTAAGGTTGGTTCAGTTGGTTGGGTAAGCTTCCTGTTGGAGGGAACTAGTGCCTATGTTCTTGTGGATGAGGCTGGATCTTGTATTTCTGGTGGGCACGTCCACATATGGTGGTGTGTTTTGGGGTGTCTGTGGCCTTATTATGATTTTAGGCAGCCTCTCTGCTAATGGATGGGGCTGTGTCCCTGTCTTGCTAGTTGTTTGGCATAGGGTGTCCAGCACTATAACTTGCTGGTCGTTGAGTGAAGCTGGGTCTTGATGTTGAGACGGAGATCTCTGAGAGATTTTCACTGTTTGGTATTATGTTGAGCTGGGAGGTCTATTGTGGACCAGTGTCCTGAAGTTGGCTCTCCCACCTCAGAGGCACAGCCCTGATGCCTGGCTGAAGCCCCAAGAGCCTTTCATCCACACGGCTCAGAATAAAAGTGACAAAAAATAGAAAGAGAGAAAGAAAGAGGATAAAATAAAATAAAGGTATTAGAATAAAAAATAAGAAAAAATATATTAAGAAAAAATTTATTAAGAAAAAAAATGTTTTAAGTAAAAAAAAAAAAACAAACAAAAAAAACGGACGGACCGAACCCTAGGACAAATGGTGAAGGGAAAGCTATACAGACAAAATCTCACCCAGAATCATACACATATACACTCACAAAAAAAGGAAAAGGGGACAAATTAATATATCCTGCTCCCAAAGTCCACCTCCTGAATTTGGGATGATTCCTTGTGTATTCAGGTATTCAACAGATGCAGGTACATCAAGTGTTTGTGGAGCTTTAATCCACTGCTTCTGAGGCTGCTGGGAGAAATTTCCCTTTCTCTTCTTTGTTCATACAGCTCCCGGGGTTCAGCTTTGGATTTGGACCCGCCTCTGCCTGTAGGTCGCCTGAGGGCGTCTGTTCTTCGCTCACACAGACGGGGTTAAAGGAGCAGCTGCTTCGGGGGCTCTGGCTCACTCAGATCACGGGGAGGGATGGGTACGGATGTGGGGCGAGCCTGCGGCTGCAGAGGCCAACATGACGTTGCACCTGCCTGAGGCACACCATGCGTTCTCCCGGGGATGTTGTTCCTGGATCACGGGAGCCTGGCAGTGGCAGGCTGCACCGGCTCCCGGGAGGGACGGTGTGGAGAGTGACCTGTGCTCGCACACAGGCTTTTTGGTGGTGGCAGCAGCAGCCTTAGCGTCTCATGCCTGTCTCTGGGGTCTGCGCTGATAGCCGTGGCTCGTGCCCGTCTCTGGAGCTCCTTTGTGTGGTGCTCTGAATCTCCTCTCCTTGGGCACTGCGAAACAAAGAGGCAAGAAAAAGTCTCTTGCCTCTTCGGCAGCTGCAGACATTTTCCCTGACTCCCTCCCAGCTAGCTATGGTGCACTAGCCCCTTCAGGCTGTGTTCATGCCGCCAACCCCAGTCCTCTCCCTGGAATCCGACCGAAGCCCGAGCCTCAGCTCCCAGCCCCGCCCGCCCCAGTGGGGGAGCAGACAAGCCTCTCGGGCTGGTGAGTGCTGGTCGGCGCCGATCCTCCATGCGGGAATCTCTCCGCTTTGCCCTCCGCACCCCTGTGACTGCGCTCTCCTCCGTGGCTCTGAAGCTTCTCCCCTCAGTCACCCGCAGTCTCCGCCTGCGCAGGGGCTTCCTAGTGTGTGGAAACCTTTCCTCCTTAACAGCTCCCTCCCAATGGTGCAGGTCCCATCCCTATTATTTTGTCTCTGTTATTTCTTTTTTCTTTTGCCCTACCCAAGTACGTGGGGAGTTTCTTGCCTTTTGGGAGGTCTGACGTCTTCTGCCAGCGTTCAGTGGGTGTTCTGTAGGAGCAGTTCCAAGTGTAGATGTATTTCTAATGTATCTGTGGGAAGGAAGGTGATCTCCACGTCTTATTCTTCCACCATCTTGCCCAGACCCTCTCGTATGTTTATTTTTGTAGCAAAGTGTCCTGTATTTTTCAAAAGTGGTTGCTGATAAAATATTATATTAGTTTATTTTAATGTCTTTATTTGCTTCACTATAAATAAAGGATATTTTGACCATATTCAGAGCTCAGGATTGACAGGTGTTTGTTTAATTCTTCAAGTGTTTCACAGTTAAAAAAATTAGGTACTATCTTCTAGCCCCAGTAGTTTTGTGTAAGAAGTCAAGAAAATTACCATAAAACTTAACAACATTCTAAAATATTCAACATATTTTAGGCTTGGCCTCCAATGTGGAGACAATTCAACCAGGTCTAAGCCCCCTAACTAATACCCTTTTTAAAGCCTTTTATTTTACAGTAATTTTAAAGTAACAAGAAGTTGCAAATATATTACAGTGGTCATATGTACACCCATCACCCAAATTCCTCCAGCGGTTACATCCAAGGATATTACTATAGCAAAATCAAGAAATTGATGTTGGAACAATGTATGTGTGAAGTTCTCTATCATTTAACATATGTGTAGATTTCCATAATCAAGTGCAGAACACTTGTATCACTAATAAGATATACTGCTGTATTTTACCAACCTGAGTGAAGTGTAGAAAACTTACCTTCCTTTAAATCATTTGCCTCCCCTGTTTATAAACAAATTGTCTTAAATATTTCATGTATATACATTAAGATTCACATCAGACAATGTTGTACCATTTGCTTCAGACATAATTTAGCAAACGAAAGAGAAAGAAAGTCAGTTGAATTTACCCATATATTTGCAGTTTCCATTTTATGATCTTCCTTCTTCATATTCCAAGACTATTTAATTTATTATTTCCTTTCTGTTTCAAGAAGTTCCTTCAGCATTTTAAAAAGTAGATCTGCTATTGAAAAATACTCTTAGTTTTCCTTCACCAGATGATGTCTTTATTTTCTCTTAAATCCTGAAAGATAACTTTGCTGGACATAAGTTTTGGTGTTAAAAGTTATTTTCTTTCAGCCCTTGAAGATTTTGCTCCACTTCATTCTGGCTCCATTATACTATCCTGATAAAAAAAATCTACTGCTGTGTAAATATTTTTACGCCTGTAGAGAAGCTGTTTTATTCATTGATTTCAATATCTATTCTTTGTGTTTCTTTTATAAAGTATGACTAATTAAGTTTATGATGTGTCCTAGTATGGAATTGTTTGGAATTATCCTTTTTAGTGTGCATTCAGTTTCATGAATCCATTTAAATGTTTTGCTAAATTTGGAAGATTTTCTGCCAGTTTTCTTCAAATACTTTTTTAACCCCATTGTCTTCCTTTTTTCCTGAGTGACTCCAACAATGCAAAAGTTAAATATTTGGTCATAGTCCCACAGGTCCCTGAGGTTCAGTTATTTTCTTTTTCAGTCTACTTTCTCCCTGTTTTTCAGTTTGGGCAACCTTTATTTTCCTGTCTGCAAATTCAGTGATTGTTTTCTCTATCCCTTTCAGTCTGCTCTTGAGCTTATACTCTGAGTTTTTCATTTCACTTATGTTTTTTCCATTTAGTTGTTCATAGTATATTCTTATGACTCTTTGTATTTCTGTGGTAACATTTGTAATGTCCCCTGTTTCATTTATAATTTTATTGATTTGGGACCTTTCTCTTTTTAACTCAGTTGGTCTAGCTAAAATTTATCAATTTTGTTTCTCGTTCAAGGAACAAACTCCTAGCTTTTAAAATAGTTTCTACTGTTTTCCTGTTCTCTATTTCATTTATTTCTGCTCTAATCTTTATTATTTCCTTCCTTCTGCTAACTTTGGGCCTAGTTTGTTCTTATTTTTCTAGTTGCTTAAGGAATAGAATTAAGTTGTTAATTTGAGTTCTTTCTTGCTTCTTAATATAGGCCTTTATTTCTTGAACATACTTCTTAGAACTGATTTCACTGTGTCTCATTAGTTTTGGTATGTTGTATTTCTAATTTTGATTGTCTCAAGATACTTTTTATTTCTCCTTTAGTTTATTCTCTGATCCATTGGTAGTTCAGGAGAATGTTATTTAATTTCCATGTATTCATGAATTTTCCAATTTTCTTCTTCTTTCTAGTTTCATAGCAGCCAAAAGAAGACACTTGGTATGATTTCAGTCTTCTTGAATTTGCTAAGACTTGTTTTTTGGGCATATGGTCTATCCTAGAAAATGTCTTATATGCACTTGAGAAGACTGTGTATTCTGCCGTTGTCAGAATATTATTCAAATGTGTATTAAGTCCATTGGTCTATAGTGTTGTTAAACTCTGCTGTTGCCTTACTGAGTCTCTGTCTGGATGATGTATCCATTGTTGAGAATGGGATATTCAAATCCCCAACTATTATTGTATTTCTCCTTTAGTTCTGTCAGTATTTGTTGTATTATTTAATTGCTCTGGTGTTGGGTGCATAAATATTTACAAATGTTATATCTTCTTGATGTATTGACCCCTTTATAATTATATAATGACAATTATTATCTCTTTTTACTATTTTTAGTTTAAAGCCTGTTTTGTCTGATAGAACTACCCCTGAGTTTTTTGTGTTGCTTTTTGTTTTGCTTTGTTTTGTTTTGTTTTTGTGTTACCACTTGCTTGAAATATTTTTTTTGTCCATCCCTTCACTCTCAGTCTATGTGTGTCTTTACGGATAAAATGGGTCTGTTGTAGGCAGAATATCATTGAATTTTTTTTAAGTATATATATTTTTTTAATTAATTAATTAATTTATTTATTTTTGGCGGTGTTGGGTCTTCACCTCTGTACGAGGGCTTTCTCTAGTTGTGGCAAGTGGGGGCCACTCTTCATCGCGGTGTGTGGGCCTCTCACTATCGCGACCTCTCTTGTTGCGGAGCACAGGCTCCAGATGCGCAGGCTCAGTAGTTGTGGCTCATGGGCCCAGTCGCTCCACGGAATGTGGGATCTTCCCAGACCAGGGCTCGAACCCGTGTCCCCTGCATTGGCAGGTGGATTCTCAACCACTGCGCCACCAGGGAAGCCCAATTGAATATTTTTGTTGTTATCCATTCATTCATTCTGTTTCATTTGATTGAAGAATTTAATCCATTTACATTTAAAGTAATTATTAATAAATAACAACATATTATTCCATTTTGTTAATTGTTTTCTGGTTGTTTTGTAGATGCTTTGTTCCTTTTTTCTTATCCTCCTGTCTTTTTGTGTGTGTCTTGATGTCATGTTATCAATATGCTTTTACTTCTTTATCATGTTCTTTTGTGTAATTACTCAGGTTTTCCCTATGGTTACCATAAGGCTTACATAATATATCCTAAAATTATAACATTCCATTTAAAATTAATAACAATTTAACATCAATAGAATTTCTAAGCTTTATTTCTCCCCCTAACATTTTAGGGTATTGATGTTATAATTTACATATATTTTTATATTATGTAACTAATATCAGATTATTGTATTACTACATTTCTTAAACTTTTAAACTAGAGTTGTATGTGAATTATGTACTACATTCCCCTCTACAGAATGCAAATTTGACTATATGTTTGTCATTGCCAGTGAGTTTTACACTGCCTTCTCATTTTTTTATGAGGTTAATTGGCATCCTTTTATTTCCACTCAAAGAACTTCCTTTAGCGTTTCTTCTAAGGCAGGTCTAGTGGTGATGAATTCCCTCAGTTTTTGTTTGTTTAAGAAAGTCTTTATCCTTCCCTTATTTCTGAGCTTCACGAGATATAGTATTCTTGATCAACAGGGTTTTTTTTTGTTTTTTTTTTGTTTTTTTTTTTTCTTTCAGTATTTTGAATGTGCCATCCCATTCTCTTCTGGCCTGAAAATTTCTGTTGAGAAATTCACTGAGAGTCTTATGAGGGTTCCCTTGCATGTAACTTCTCCCTCTTCTCTTGCTGCTTTTTAAATTCTTTCTTTGTCTTTGACTTTTGACAATTTAATTTTAATGTGTCTCGTGGTCAAACTATTTGGAAGCTTTTGGGCCTTTTGGATCTGGATTGGGAAGTTTTCAGCTATTATTGCTTTAGATATATTTTCTGTCCCTTTCTCTTTCACTTCTCCTTCTAGAATTCCCATGATGTGAATATTGTTTCTTTTCACTGTGTCCCATAAGCCCATAGGCTTTCTTCACTCTTTTATTCTTTTTTCCTTTCCCTCCTCTGGCTGGGTAATTTCAATTGTCCTATCTTCCAGGTCACTGATCTTTTCTCCTGAATGGTCAAGTGTGCTTTTAAAGTTATCTATTGACTATTTAAGTTCAGTTATTATATTTTTCATCTCTAGGATTTTTTTTAATCATTTCTATTTCTTTGTTGTTTTGTTTATGCACAATTTCCCTAATTTTGTTTAGCTGTATGTGTTCTTGTAGTTCACTAAACTTCTTTAAGAGAATTATTCTGATTTTTTTTTTTTTTTTTGGCTGACAGTTCATAGATCTCCATTTCTTTAGGAGCAATTATTTGAGCCTTATTTGATGGTGTCATATTTACCTGATTTTTTATGATCCTTGATTCATTATGTTGGTATTTATACATTTGAGTAAATGGTCTCCTCTTCCAGACTTTGTGAGTTTTCTTTGGCAGTGACAGTTCTTCACCAGTCAGCTCTGCATAGGTTTCTGGACATGTCTGCTGGTAACATCCTTGGGCAGGTGGAGCCTGTTAATAGAGTCTATTTTTGGAAGAAGCAACCACTTGAGCTCTGAGTTGAGGATAGGGGTGTGCCACTGTCTGAGAACAGCTGGATAAGACTTCTGACTTGGTTCCCTGGCCAAGTGAGGCAGTAGTATGGGCTTCACAGTTACCTGCATTCTCTGGTCAGGCTTGCTAGATGGTTGAGACTGGGTGCTGTACTTAGCAGTAGCTGGGGTTATGGATTAGATTCCCTGCCCCGGCAGGGCAGCAGAATGAGACCTAGGACTTGCATGACTTACTGTTTGTGGACCCAAATCAGGCAATGGTGTGCACTGAAAATCCTGGCTATGTGAAGTTTTGCTTTACCGACAGGGGAAGCCACGGGCTGTGATCTCTGTTCAAGTGTCATTGTAACAGGGCTGTTGGATGGGCTATGCAGTTTCCTGTGTGCCCTGGTAAGTTTCCTTGGTTGGGCAGGCTGAACTCGTTTATTGCAGGACTGCCAATTAGTTTTCCTACCTGAGCTCGGCAGGAAAAGCAGCTTCAAGTCCATCTCTCTGTGGTCTTGACTCAAGTTCCCTGGCTGGACAGGGCCACTGGATTTGCTCTGGAGGCAAATAGCTCTGGTCACCTACCCCTCAGCTCAAGAGTTTCTAGGTCACACGGTTCCAGATGTCAGGCTGGGGACCATGCTCTGCAGCAAGTGGGGCTATGTCTCTGGCTTCTGCCTGGGCCGAGCTGAGAGGACCCACTTCAGGCAACTCCTAAATTCTCTCCAAGAGGCATTCTGGTTAGGAGGGGTCAGTAGCCATAATCTGTAGTGGGTGAGGCTATGACTCAGGTCTTTTGCCTGGGAGTGGACAGACCAGGCTCCAGGGCCAGCAGAACTCCTCCTTCGAGGACCCAAATTAGACCGACCCACATCTTGCCAAAACCCCTGGCCATACTGTGCCAGGGACATGGTTCTGCAAATGAGCAAAGCCTCTGATTGGGACTACTGTTTGAACTCTGCAGGCAGGAGTTGGTTTATCAAGATCTGAGTGCTGGTTGTTGGAAACTTCTGTCCCCTTCTCCTTCTCAATTATTGGATTCCCATTGGATGAGCCCCACAGATTCTCCTGCAAGTGACCCACTATTTTGAGTGGCTGGATATCACCCTGGGCTCTTTTTTCCCACTGGAAGAACCACTGTGGCTTCAGGGGAGACCTCTCAGCAAGGTGCCACACCAGCCTGTGAGAGGGGCAGTGCAGTCAGTGTGTAGGCCTTCCTCTTACCCTTCAAATGCAATCTGTCTTCGTCTCTGTGGTACAGGTGGGTGCTTTAACCTCACCCCTGAATTCTAGGATTCTCTTAGTGGTGCCTTGTCCATGAACAGTTGTTAGGTGTTTTGCTTGTGACGGGGTGGTAAGGTCAGGAATGACCTAAGTCACCATCTTGGTGACATCATTCTCCCTAATCCTCTTAAGATATCCCTTATATCTCTTTCTTACCTTTCAAATCCCACTGAATCCATCACTAATCCTATTTTACCTCCATATTTTCTTTTACTCTGTCCACCTCTCTTCCTTTCTTTTCACTTCCTTATGTTAAGCTGCCATTGTCATATACCTGAGCTAATCTAGCAGCTTCCTAACTATTTCCCTTACTTCTCCCCTGTCTTCAGACGTTTCCTTTTGTACACTGAAAATAGAATTTTCCAAAAGACAAATCTGATCTTTCACTGATTTTCCACTCCATCCCTGGCTTGAAACATTTCAATATCTTCTACTGACTTAACATAAAATGGTCATTGTAACATGGTCCCCAGTTTGGGCATGGCCTCACTTCTCCACCTCACCTCAAACAGCTGCTATGCTCTCTCTCATTTCCTTCAACATACTATGAACTTGAGGGCCTTTTAACATTGTTTTTTTCTGATTGCGCTGGCCTCTTCATACCACCCTTTCCCTAACTCTATACCTAACGGAGTAACTAGGATGCTTCATAACTACCTTCGGAGAGATTAATTAGAATAAGTTCCTTCATTATGGGTCTATGGAACCATATAGTTATTCTTCTTTCTTCTTAACCACAGTTATTCTGTTTATTCATTTGGGTCATTATTTGCTTGATGTTTATCTTCTTACCTGAACTTTTAATTCTACGAAGTCTGAGGTCAAAAGACATTTTTGATCTCCTTCATCCATGTATCCTGATGGCACATACATACTGTTCAATAAAATTGTGTTGAAGTAATGAAGAAATACATTATTGTTTTGATATTTGTGTGTCTGGTAACACACTGTGATGTTTGCTGTTTTGATATAGATATGTCTGTTTAGGATATTTATTTTCCATCTTGTATGTTAAAGGTATTCTTTGCCATTTGTCTTTAATTCTGCTTACCACATTTTTGTGTTAATACAGTAAGTCCATCTCCTGAAATATGGCAGATGTATGATAAATATTTTAGCATGCTAAAATACTACCTTTCTGAATATTTTCAGGGTAAACTACAAGTTTTTTTTAAAGTAACTCAGGTATTTCTATGGTTAGAGAAATAATTCTAACTATAATAAAATGCTTGCAATATAGAGGAAAATGTTTCATTAAATTAAATATTAAATATAAAGAGATATTTTTTAAATGCTTGAAACTTTTTTAAAGTAGATAATGATTGTAGTTTGCAGTCTGATTTGCACCATGTTAAAAATCTACTTCAATTAAAAATGTCAATTACAGTTGACTTACTACTACTTGCCAATTTATAAACTTTAATAAAGTTCATTCTTATTTAATTATACATTACTGTAAATCTATATTACCTAATACTTTTATATGCATCTAATTTACATATTTCCCTGTGGCTAACTTACTTAATTCATGATGAATACTTTAGTGGTGCAATTTTTCTAGTAAGAGATAAAAATTTTTCAATGTACAGCATATATATACATACATGATTCAAGGAGAAGCCTGAATTAAAAGGAAATATTGACTTTATTTTATAGTTCTAGTACTAATGAATGAATTGTTTAGAACACATATCTATGTATTTATTTCTGCCATGAAATTTAATATTTACATTAAGTTCACATGTAAAAGATTCAAAGTATATTTGCGATAGATCATGTATTATGAAAGTGTTAAAACAAGTTCATTAGACTCTGTTGCTGGTCCACAATTTCCAAATAGTTAAAGCCGATTTTAGAGTAACTAAGAAATATAGGACAATTTGCATTTGCAAAGCTGTTTTCCAGCAAGTATCCCAGAGATCTGTGTATAATCAAATAAAATCACAATGAATGGTTAGCACTAAAATTCCAGATCAAACAAATTTACAAATAACAGTTAGTGCCGAAATACCAAATTAAACAGACAAACTCTGAGTCTAGATTTTTTAAAAAATGAGTGAGATTTGCCACTTTAATTTTAACGAACATGCCATTTAAAAGTCTTGGAATCTTTCTGATGAAAAATTTTATGCTAAACTCTGCAATATTTTGGAATAGCTTGAGAAAAATAGGCATTGACTCTTCTTTAAATGTTTTGTAGAATTCATCTGTGAAGGCATCTGGTCTTGGACTTTTGTTAGTTGGGAGTGTTTATATTGTTGCTTTAATTTCATTACTGGTAATTGATCACTTCATATTTTGTATTTCTTCCTGATTCAGTCTTGGAAGATTGTACATTTATAGGAATTTATCCATTTCTTCTACATTGTCTATATTATTGGCATATAATCATTCATAGTACTCTCTTAGGATTGTATTTCTGTGGTGTCAGTGGTAATGTCACCTTTTTCATTTCTGAATTTATTTACTTGAGACCTCTCACTTTTTCCTTGATGAATCTGGCTGAAGGTTTATCAATTTTGTTTATCTTTTCAAAGAACCAGATCTTAGTTTTGCTAATCTTTTCTCTTATATTTTTTAGGCTCTATTTCATTTATTTCCACTATGATCTTTATTATTTCTTTCCTTTTTCTAACTTTCAGTTTTGTTTGTTCTTTTTTTCCAATTCCTTTTGATGTAAGGATAGGTTTTTTGTTTGTTTGTTTCATTTTGTGTTTTTTTCTTTTGAGATTATTCTTGTTCCTTGAGGTAGGCTTGCATTGTTATAAACTTCCCTCTTAGAACTGTTTTTTTTTTTTTTTTTTTTTTCTCATCTCATAGTTTTTGGATCATTGTGCTTTGTTTTCATTTGTCTCCAAGTGTTTTTTAATCTTTTCTTTCATTTCATCAGTGGTCCATTGGTTGTGTAGTAGCACATTGTTTAGCTAGGCTAAACATGTGTTTGTTTTTTTGGCAGTTTTTTCTTATAGTTGATTTCTAATCTCATAGCATTGTGGTTGGAAAGATACCTGATACGATTTCAATCTTCTTTAATTTACTGAGACTTGTTTTGTGGCATAGCATGTGATCTATCCTGAAAAATGTTCCATGTTCACTTGAAAAGAATGTGTATTCTATTGCTTCTGTATGGAATGTTCTACATATATTAATTCCATCTGAGTTACTGTGTCTTTTAAGGTCAATGTTTCCTTATTGATTTTCTGTCTGGATGAGTCTGGATGATCTGTCCATGATGTAAGTGGGGTGTTAAAATCCTCTACTATTATTGTGTTACTGTCAATTTCTCCCTTTATGTCTGTTAATGCTTGCTTTATGTATTTACGTGCTCCTATTTTAGGTATATATATACTTACAATTGTTATATCTTCTTCTTGGATTTATCCTTTGATTATTATGTAGTGCCCTTTTTGTCTCTTGTTACAGTCTTTGTTTTAAAGTCTATTTTGTCTGATATAAGTATAGAAACCCTACCTTTCTTTTCACTTCCATTTGCATAGAATACCTTTTTCCATTTCTTCACTTTCAGTCTATGCGTGTCTTTAGATCTGAAGTAAGTCTCCTGTAGACAGCCTATAGATAGGTATTATTTTTGTATCATTTAGCTACTCTATGTCTTTTGATTGGACCATTTAGTCCATTTACATTTAAAGTAAATTTGATAAGTATGTACATATTTCCATTTTAACTGTTTTTGCAGTTGTTTAAAAAAATTATTCTTATTAAGCTCTCTGCCTTTGCAATTTTATGGCTATCTTTAGGTTTTTTTTTTTTTTTAATGTTTATTTATTTATTTATTTGGCTGTGCTAGGTCTTAGTTGCAACACATGGGATCTTCATTGTGGTTTGTGGGATCTAGTTCCCTGGCCAGGGATCAAACTCAGACCCTTGTTTGGGCACGTGGAGTCTTAGCCTCTGGACAAACAGGGAAGTCCCTGGCCATCTTTAGTTTTATGTTTATATTCCTTTATTTTGTGTGTGACTATGTGTATCTGTTATAGATTTTTTTTGTTTGTGGTTACCATGGGATTTATATATAGTCAGCTAGCTAGCTAGCTAGATATACAAATGATTACTTTAAATTGATGATTTCTTAAGTTGGAGCACATTTTAACAAAACTGCATTTTTACACCTCCACATCCATCTCCACTTTTAATGTTTTTGACATCATATTTACAATTTTTTGTTTTGTGTATCCCTTAACTACTAATTGTGGATATAGATGATTTTACTACTTTTGTTTTTTAACCTTCCTACTAGTTTTATAATTGGTGATCTACTTTACTGTATATTTCCCTTTAACTATGAGAATACTTCTTTCATAATTTTTATATTTCTATTTGTAAATTTTTTTTCCACATAGAAAATTCCTCTCAAGATTTCTTTTAGACCTGATTTTGTAGTGCTGAACTATTTTAGTTTTTACTTATTTGTAAATCTCTTTATTTTTCCTTCAAATCTGAATAATAATCTTGCTGGGTAGAGTATTCTTGGTTGTAGGGTTTATTTTTTTCCTTTCATCACTTTAAATGTATGTTACTACTCCCTCTGTCTTGCAGAAAATTTCTGCTGAAAGTCAGCTGACAGTCTATGGGAGTTTCTTGTACATACTTATCTGCTTTTCCCTTACTGCTTTCAGGATTCTCTATCTTTCAATTTGCCATTTTAGTTATCATGTGTCTTGGTGTCGAACTCTTTCGGTTGATCTTGTTTGGGACTCTGTTATTCCTGGACTTGGATGTCTGTTTCCTTTCCCAGGTTAGGAAAGCTTTCAGTTATAATCCTTTCATACAAGTTTTCTGTCCCTTTTTCTCTCTCTTCTTCTTCTGGAGTCCTACAATGCAAATGGTTATAAGCTTGATATTGTCCCTCAGGTCTCTTAAACTGTCCTCATTTTAATGTTTTTTTAACATTTTTTCTGTTATGCTTGGTTGATTTCCACTACTCTGTTTTCCAGTTTGCTCACCTAGTCTATCTGTATGATCTAAGCCAGGCTGATTGGCTGTGGGACCTGTAGGGCCTGGGGCTGGTCCAGCATGCTGTTGGACAGGGCTGGGGTTCCTGGTGGAACACAAGACTGTGCCAATACCTTCTAGTGTATTTTTTATTTCAGTTATTGTATTCTTGAGCTTCATATGGTGCATCTTTATATTTTCTAAAACATGGTTAAACTTTTTACTCTGTACTTCTCCCAAGTTTTAACCATCTTTATACTCCTTATGTTGAACTCTTTTTTGTATGGATTGCTTATCTCCATTTCATTTTGTTCTTCTGGGGTTTTATCTTGTTCCTACATTTGGAACATATTCATTTGTCACCTAGTTTTGCCTAATTCTCTGTGTTTATTTTACATATTATGTTACATTTCCCAAACTTGGAGAAGTGGACTTATGTAGGAGATATCCTACAGGTCCCGACAGCACACTCCCCTCTCATCATCAGAACCTCATGTTCTAGGGGAGCCCCCTATGTGGGCTGCATGGGCCCTACTGTGGGTTCATTTTTAAGCAGGGCTGCTTCCTGGCCCAGGTGTCTGTCTGGCCTGCCTAATGTAGATATTGCCAGGGTTGGATCCAGCAGGCTTGCTGCATGGCTCAGGTGGTCCTGGGTTGTTCCTGGCCCACTTGAATGACACTGGGTGTCTGCCCAGCTGGCTGTGGAGTGTATGGGGCCTGGGACTTGTCCTGGTTGCTGGTGGGTGGTGCTGAGTCCTGGAGTGGCTGACTGTGGGGTCAGTGGTCTCTGTGTTGGTTTCAGCCCACTGATCAACAGTACTGTGGGAACTGGTAGACCTGGGGCTGGGGCCAGCTGGCTGGTGGATGGGGCTGGTTTTCAGCACTAATAGTCTAGAGGGAGGACTCCAAAATGATGCTTGCTAGCTCCAATGTCCTTATAGTAGGAGAAGCTCTCCAACATGGCTGCAGCTAGCATCTGTGTCCCAGTAGCCTCTTGCCTTTCCAGGCAGCTTCTCCAAGATCAGCAAGTGGATCTGATCCAGGCTACTTTCAACTTACTGCCTCTATACTGGCTCTTGTAGTGTGTGAGATTTTGCATGTGGCCTGCCTCTATACTGGCTCTTGTAGTGTGTGAGATTTTGCATGTGGCCTTTAAGAGCAGATTCTCTGTTTCTTCCAGCCTTCCAGGTCTTCAAAGCCAGATGTTCTAAGGACTCTTCTTTCTGGTGCAGGACCCACAGGCTGGGGAAACCAGTGAGGGGCTCTGACCCCGTGTTCCTTGTTGAGGATCTCTATAATCGTGATTATCTTCTTGTTTGTGGTTGTGCCTACCCAGGGGTGTGGGTCCTGACTATACCATGTCTCTTCCCCTCCTACCCAACTTGTTGTGGTTCCTTCTTTGTATCTTTAGTTGTGGAAAAGTCTTTTCTGCTAGTCCTCAGGTTGTCCTCATCTACGATGGTAAAATTTGTAATTTTGATGTGCCCATGGGAAGTGGTGAGCTCAAGGTCTTCCTACTCCAACATTTTGGCCACTACCCCATAATTTTTTTTAAATTTTGCTTTTAACATTTATTTTTCTCTAATTTGCTGTCTCTTGTTCTTCCTTTGGATGGTATTTCTGTGAACATATAAAATGCATTATTTCATTATGTAAAACTCATAATATGATTATATATATATGTACATATATATTTAAATAATATATATATACATAAATCGTATATAGTGGAGTTCTGAATGGAAAATATATACTATATTTTCTTCTGATATCCCTTCCTTGATTGGACTAGACACATTCTTTATGTAGGACTTTATGGACCTTTCTTAGTGGAAGTAAACTTTATACATTGAACAAAGTTTTACCTCACTAATTATTAGGAGTTTAACATGTGGTGCCTAATTTATAAATAATTATACAAGACATACCATTAATCATGCTGTTATATAATTAGCAAGACCATTGTGTATTTTTAGATGGATAATGCTAAAATCATTTAGCGTTCTTCAATTTATAATTACATGTAGATTGAAAACGTTGCAAATGTTTACTTTATTGATTATCTGCTCTCTTGTGTGGTTTACTGATTGTAGTTTTAGATTACATTTAAAATTTAACAGATGTTAGAGGTTAGTTTTCTTTCGTTTTTTTCTGAAAATGCACAAATGGAAGAAAATTTTATGTTGATTAAAGGAGGATATTTTGTGAAGTCTTAATTTTATTTGTACTATGTAAGTAAATACAAATATTATTTCTGGAAATTCAAATATTCTTCTACTTAGTGTACTATCTAGCTTATGTAATCCCAATGTTGTTTTGTGAAAAATCTGTTAAATTACTGAAGATTCTTTTCTGCCGAATCACTTAAGTAGAACTATGTTGAGTAGCTTTTCACATTCTCATACACAACAGAATTTACTGATATTTTGATGGTTCTAGAATTAAGAATGATAATATAAAGCAACATTTGGGGAAATTTTCCATTGTGTGAGACTTCCCCTGGCACAATGTTCCTTCCATCAATTGCCAAGACCAGGTGCATAGCTAACAGCCTCAGATCAGGATTCTCCAGAGTGACAGATCATAATTCATCCTTGCTACAATCCAAAAGAGCCTCAATCCAAAAGAGCCTTTTAGCTAACAGGTGGCACCCTACTGACAGCTGCTGTCAGTAGGGTGCTACCTGTTAGCTAAAAGTTGTGGGTTGAGAGAACCCAATCCAGCTCCTGCAGGGGCTTCCTGAGCATCATCCCCCAGGCTTTTTGCAGTGGCAGCACCTTTTCATCAGTTGACATGTTGCGCTACACTGGTAGGAGGAAAATTTGGCACAATAAATGAGAGCTTCTCACTCTAAAGGTCCTGAGGCTCTGAAATATATCCATTACTAGTACTTCTATAATTGACTGACTCCAAAGGAATCTTAAAGGGGTGCTTCTTTAAAATAGTCATTTGTGTGTTACACCCCAGATTTACCGTGGAATGGGCTCAGAAATCTGTATTTGAATACTCCTCTTTGTGTTGCTGATGTGGTCAGCCAGATGCCAGTCCATTAACAAGCCCTTGGATGCTGCATGCAACAAAGAATTAGATGTGATGGAAAATTCAAGCAGCCTATGGGGATCCATTTCTAACTCTGGTTAGAAACCAGACATTGGTCAAGTCTAATAAAAATTGACATAAGAGACCAGGATGATATTTTGTGTTTACTATTGTTACTAATAACTTTCACATTTTGCTTCATTATTTCTAAAATAGAAACAAATTGAGCACATTGTGCTACAAATCTTGTTGATGATGAAGATAGAAAGGTTGAAGCCACAGAGAAGAGTGTCAGAATAACGCATAAGTTAGAGCAAACCTTCAGGGGGAAGAGTAAATGAGTTTACCCAAGGTAGAGTACAAAATTTTGCTTCTCAAATTCTGGTATATGTAGGAGAGCTTGTAAAAATTTGTGAATTTCTCAGTGTCTCACTAGTCTCACAAACCTGAGTCAGGTATAGTAATCAATATTTTATCATTTCACTGGGTACTTCCTATGCATGCTTTTAAATTATAAAGCTATTGTAGGTAATCTGCAGATGCAGGATGAACCCCCACCCCAACCCCAAATGTGATTCACATGTAGAGACTGATGAAGCCACACACAAACCATGAGGGAATGAGAAGGTTTCTTACTTATACAATGGGGTTTTTCTGGGGAGAGAAGGGCAGGCCTCCTAAACAGGTTCAAAAATGGTTTAAGAGAGTAAGAAAAGAAGACTTCCTGGGGGTTTTCTTGTTGTTAGGGATGGAGTGGGGCTAGACTGAGTGTTTCTGTGCATGGGAAGGGGTTTGCATGGCTTGAGCTTCTCACCTGTGTCAAAGGAGAAGACACCCAGGTTTCCTTATGAGCTTTCTCAGATGTGAGCAGAAACGGGGCAGGGATGACAAGGCTTAAAAGCAGTCAGCAGTCAACCATCAAAAACTGGAGACAGAATCTTTATTACAAAAGTGTTAGTCTATAGTATTAAATAATTTAGTATAGAAATAATAGACATTATTCTTAAATTACATTAGTAAAATTAAAATGGAATTATATAATTAAGATGCCCATCATTTTCTGTCATTAATATCTTAATCACAGATGCATATTCATCTAGAACAATGAGTATGCATCATTCTTCTAGACAGAGGAAACATTATACTAAACAACCTCAGAATTGGGCGTAGGGAATGACCATGATGCATTAAGTCATTTGAAACAGGCAGATCAGCAACCATTTTTATTATCACTATATAGATAGACTATCTACCTTGGACAACTATAATGCTATTCACTTTTCTTCATGTTTGTAAACATAATGTATTTTTCTACTTAAAAAGGGCAAACAACCTAATCAAAAAATAAGCAGAAGACCTAAATAGACATTTCTCCAAAGAAGACATACAGATGGCCAATAAATGCATGAAAAGCTGCTCAACATCACTAATTATTAGAGAAATGTAAATCAAAACTACAATGAGGTATCACCTCACACGAGTTAGAATGGGCATCATCA
Source organism: Balaenoptera physalus (assembly GCF_965194825.1). Lineage (NCBI taxonomy): Eukaryota > Metazoa > Chordata > Mammalia > Artiodactyla > Balaenopteridae > Balaenoptera > Balaenoptera physalus. The sequence goes on from NC_138888.1 coordinate 106,055,158, forward strand.
GAAAATCTACAAACAACAAATGATGGAGAGGGTGTGGAGAAAAGGGAATGCTCTTGCACTGTCGGTGGGAATGTAAATTGATACAGCCACTATGGAGAACAGTATGGAGGTTCCTTTAAAAGCTAAAAATAGAATTACCATATGACCTAGCAATCCCACTACTGGGCATACACCCAGAGAAAACCATAATTCAAAAAGACACAAGCACCCCAATGTTCATTGCAGCACTATTTACAATAGCCAGGTCATGGAAGCAACCTAAATGGCCATTGACAGACAAATAGATAAAGATGTGGTACATATATACAATAGAATATTACTCAGGCCATAAAAATGAACAAAATTGGGTCATATGTAGAGACGTGGATGGATCTGGAGACTGTCATACAGAGGGAAGTAAGTCAGAAAGGGAAAAACAAATATCATATATTAACACATATATGTGGAACCTAGAAAAATGGTACAGATGAACTTGTTTGCAGGGCAGAAATAGAGACACAGATGTAGTGAACAAACGTATGGACACCAAGGGGGGAAAGTGGCGGGGAGGGGGATGCTGGTGTTGGGATGGATTGAGAGATTGGGATTGACATGTATACACTAACATGTATAAAATAGATAACTAATAAGAACCTGCTGTATAAAAAATAAATAAAATAAAATTCAAAAATAATATGAAGGGGATAAAGGAGGCTGATAAGCCCCAAATAAAGTATGTTTAACTGTGACCCCTTCGAACATTTTCTATTGTTTGAAAGTCAAGATTAATGCATTGCAAGAAATACTATGTCCTTTCTGCCCCTTAAGGCTTTGCCACAACTTAGACAAATGACCCTCCACAGTTGTCCAAAGTGTTAATGCTTTTCTGCTGTTGTGGTGGAGGAGGGTGGATTAACTGAGATTTTAACAGATGGACAACCTCTTGTCTGATGGTGCACGCATGCTTCATGAGGGCAGAGAAGACGATTTTCCCTCCACTGTGACTATTTGTTTGTGTTTTTAATTGGCTTGGACTAGTTTTGTACAAGAAACCATTAAATCATAGTTGAATACAAAGGAGGTGTGTGATGGGGGAGAGCATCTGTGTTGGTGATTTCTAAGTAAATAAATTACACCTATTCAAACACTTCACAGAACATTTACAGGAACAATTAAGTTCTTGGTCAGTGTTATTTTCTGCAGCTGTACAAGGTTTGTGTGGTTCTGATTCACAAGATCATTGTTCCTTTGGGCAAGATTGCCTTTATGTTTAGCTATTAATTTAATATGAATGTCACTATGATTTAACATAGAGCAACATAGTCAAGAGAAGTAATACATATGTTATTTATTAGACATGTGGATGTTTCAGTTATGATAAAAAGTTATAAAACCTCAAATATAAGTGCAAGTTACAATTCTCTTTTTTATTTGGGTTGAATAGATATGAAATATACACAATTATCCTATGTGACAAATTTCTAAAAACTAATAAGTCCAACTCACATCCTCTCTTTAGTGTACCAGAGCTTTTTAATGTATCAAATTCATCCTGCTGGAAATAATGATTTGTAACTTATTTGAATGTGACACATAAAAGGAACATCTATCTTGATCATAAATGCTTATATGTCTATATACATAGATGGTCCAGGAAGTCCCCTTTGATCCCAATGTAAAATTTAACATTACAAACATACTTCTGATAAAGTAAAAGTTTTTATCAGTTTAGAATTTATGAAACATCTTGGTCAAAGGTCATGAGAAACTTCTTTCTCCTTGCCAGAATGAACCTGTTGTGTGTGTGTATGTGAGTGTGTGTGTGTTTTAAGTCAGTTAGTAAAAAGTTAAGAAAGCCAGGAGACAGTCATTAATTGCAAGCTTTTCACCAAAGCTTCTTCTACTTTATAAGACATAACATTAAGTAATGATTACATGTTAATCATTACTGGTTTGTCAATCCCTTGCTCTTGTATTATTCCCCTATCCCCCAATTATTCATAGGTTAGAACAGGAAATCCATATCACAACCTGTCTTAGAGGGTCAAGCTCTGTGGAAAGGACTCTTCAATTCCTTGCTTTCTTGGTGGAAAGTGAAGTACCTTTATATATCTATATGCCCAACTTAATTCAGTTAATTATATGTATTTACAACTTTCCTCATTATGGCATTTTGAGGTGACCTTCTCTATTTTCTAATATGCTATATTAAAATTAGCAAAACTAAAGTTAAGACAACAAAGTAAAAATTGTTTTATAAAATATATTATGCTTTTATTCTTACCCCTTTGTAATTTTTTAAAGTCTTTAGGTAAATTTTTAGGTAAACAATAGCTCATGCTTTGCATTAGGATCGAACATTGGGAAGCATGATTGTTCAGGGTTCCTTTGAGTCATGCAACCTTTTTACTTAAATTAAATAGATATAGCATAGCTGCAAGTAATCATAATCATTCTTATATGCATTCAATATATTTTTTAGGAATCACAGTACATTATTAATTGTGTATTTATTTTATCATGTGTCCATAATGTCTATAATTTAGTACATTCTCAAATGTTGTTGAATGAATGAATGAATGAATGAATAGGTGAATACTCTATGCCAGGTACTGAAGTCAACACTTTATTGTGTAATTATTAAATTAATCCTTGTTAAATATGCAGGCAAAATATTACCACTATAAGTTTGCTCTTGCTAAAATTTAGAAATTTTATTGCTTAAAGATTTTAATTGATTTACTCAAATTTAAATAGCAAGGGAAGAGAAGAAATAATTTTAATTTGTGAAAGCCTGACTCAAGAGTAATTTTATTTATATTTTTCTCATTGGCTGTAACTGCAAATAAATATTTTAAAAATCGGTCCACATTTTATAATTTCAAATTTTGGAATCAAAAAATGACTCAGTAATGTGTGAACACTAAAATCAACATAATTTTCTTTCTTAACCAATGCTGGGGCAAAACATATTTTCTTTCCCTATGATAAATAGTTCTGATTTCAAGCCAAAATAAGGTAGTTACTTGCTTCTGTGAGATAATATTGCATACAAACTAACATAGCTTACTTACCAAGAAGAACTGATCAAATTTTTCTCATTGACTCTTGCTTCAAGAGTCTAGCCTTATTATGTCTACCATACAAATTATGAAGTCATCAGTGTTGCCCAAGTTCCCTGCCTTGGAAGAGCTACCTCAAAACCATCCAGCAAAGGCCTTTGTATATTTTTATGCTAGTATATATTTGTGTATTTATATCCTAAATATTCCCTCCTCTGCCTTTTCCTATCTGAAAAGACACCACTAATGCTCTGCCAAAGCAGAGCCATCCCAGCTGCAATAGTTGTAATAAAGCTGGCTGTGTTTGGATCAGCAGTATTTTTCTGGTGTTTTTGGAGGAGATTTGACAGCAACATGAAACTTAATGATATTAATTAGTGGAAGTCCGTTCAAACAAAGAGGAAAAGCAGGTAAAATAGAAGAATAATTATTAAGAAAAAATAGAATAGGAAAGACTATACTAGAAATGTATTGAAAGTTACAGGGTGTCGTCTAGTTGGATGTAAACAAGACAGGTATCACAAAGCCTTTAGACACACATTTTTATTTAGCCCCTTCCCCTGGCAAAGAGAGGAAATCAAGGAATGCAGTACTTCTGGCAGTGTTTAAAATGGAAGCAATTTCAAAATCAAAATTGAGTAAAAATGGTAACAACCAGTTTTGGGGTGGACTCTACCTCCCACAAACTTAAGCATGAATTCTTTCAAAATAATGCATTTTAGCTAAACTATAGACTAACCCTTTCCAAAGTGTTTCTGTGAAAATAAAATACTATTTTTTACTAAAATTATTATATTTGGACATTAAACGTTAGCAAGATTAAATTATTTTCCTTCTCATATTTACCTAAATTATTGAATATCACACTTATAAGAAGAACTATCCATATGTTAGCTCAGTCCACATTTACTGACCATCAGTATCCATAAATACGGTTTTCTGTGAAATAATATCAAACCAAACATGTTTCTTTTCTCTTGTGTCAAAAATTACACAGAAGTAAGGTAGCTAGCTGTGCCTTGCCATGTTTAATGAAAGGTCATACAGCTAGTAGAAAAAAGTGGTTTGTGCATTTCTCCTTCTGTTTAAGGGAAAAAAAAATGCAATGCAATATTGATCTCAAGGAATCAAAGTACCAAGTTATTATTAATCATTTTAAGGGTGCCTTATCAATGATTTCAAAGTGAACAAATGTCAATCGTATGATCAGTGCAAGGCTGTGTATTACAGAAGGCCCACATGCACACATAGAAAAAGATTAGATAGATCCTGACACAGAAGGATCTAGAGCTTATCCACATTCAATATGTGTTCACCTTTCTAGGTGATTTATATTTTCAAGCCTCATGTGAAGAAGGCTGAGTTAATCATACCTCTCAGTATTTGGAACTGTATTTTCACTGGTTAATGTAACACTTTTTTGATTGTCAATTTTACTTTCACCTTAACTTGATTACCAGTAATTTTGACATCATATCATAGTCTAATAGGCCTTAGGAGTTTGCATTCTGTAAGCTATCTGTTCCTATCTTTGCCGGTTTTTACAATGAGGTTGCTGCCTCTTATTTTTTGTTTATAATTGTGCTCTGCATATTGATATGTTAATTCAGAAATGGAATGTTCTATCACAATCAGTGATGGTGTCCTTTATCCAATGTGGTCCTTTATTGGTTAACATATTCTTAATGCTGGTATAATCAAATTCAAATGATTTTAGAAATTCTTCTATGTACTAGGTAAAATGAATACTTTATTATTTTTAATTAGATTTATAATTTTATATTTATTAAATATAATAAATAAAAATTTACATTTATAAATTTAAATTTTATACAATTTATAATTTTAACTTTCTAATTTTAAGTCTTTAATCCATTTTTCTTTTATCTGTTTATATGATGTTGGGTAGGGACCCAATTTTCCTCCATATAGTAAGCCAGTTTTTCAGTAACATCTACTATGAAATGCAGGTTTTCTTTATTGCTATGGAACCACCTTCATCTTTTATTAAGTTTCTATACATTTATAGGTCTGTTTCTAAGCTCCAAATTTTCTTTGCTTATTCTTGAGACAATACTGTACTTTTATTTTATCACTATACAGTTTTAATGTGTCTTAATATTTGCTAGGTTAAGTTCTCCCTCATGCACTCTTATTTAAGTTGCTTTGGTTACTCAAAAACTTTTAAGGCTCTATATACATTTTAGACTAGATTCAGTGATCCTCAGAAAAATCCAACTATAATTCTAATCGGCATTGTTTAAAATGCAGTGATTTCGGGTGGGGGGCAGTTATAACAGTAAGAAATCCTATCTATGAGCATAAAATGTCTCTCAATTTACTCAAATCATCTCTGTATCTTATAAGAGTTTCAATTTTTTTCTCATTGGCTCTCATATATTCGAAGTTAATTCCTAGGAAATTTATAGTTGTTGTCGTATGTATAGGTATAGAAGTCCAATCTTCTGCCCCTGGGCACCTCAGACTCTATAACTAGGCAACACAACAGTCCTGATCATTATTACATAAGAGATCTTGCAACTGTGTCAAAGAATGCCTTTTAGAGAGCAAAGAGCAAAAGAAATTGTGTGTCAAGAGTAAGGAGACAATTTACAATCCAGGAACCATAGCAAGCAGCTAGCGAGCTAAGAGAATGAATGAATTAAGTGATGCATGTGGCTCTAATAAAACCAAACATGTAAACAAAGTAAATAAGACAGCAGCACAGGAAAGAATCAAGGATTGGAAACATGGTAACAAGGGAAAAGGCATGAACAGGTTCCTCAAGCATGGGTACCCCTCTTGTGATCTTGCATAAGCCAAGTTACTCTGGACTAAGTTTGAACTACCTGCTTTTCTACTAGACACATTCTATGCTGTATTGTTCTATTTAAATAAAGATTCATTTACTGTTTCACTTGTTAGAGCATTCTTCTTTATGGCATACTGACATTTTAATACCTGTATCAATTCAAATTTGAATATTAGAAGTCTTTAAAAACATCTTTTAACTTCATATGAAAGATTTGCTTTCAAATTCTTTGTAACTGAAATGCAAGAGGTTAATTTTCTCCTAAGGATATTTGTAGTGGAGTAAACCATTTTAAGTGTATTAGACAAAAGATATGATGTAAAAAACGTTATTATTATTATTTTCAAATTTGGTTTTACTGTTTTTTATTTTTTTTTGAGGTTACAAGCAAAAATAAAATAGCTAAATGGAACAACAGGAAGACTAATAAATAGAAATGAGTAAAGGTGAAACTAAGCAGAAAGTGAAAATAACCTAAGGAAATTGTGCTCTGCTTTTAATTTTTGCTAGGGTCTTTGAGATACATTTACCACAACCTGAATTCCTTCTCACATTCCAAATCATCACAGCAATTTATGACACTTTTATGAATGCAGAGCTGTAGAACACAGTGAGAAAAAAATGTACTCAGAAACATGCAAGTCACTGTGGATTAGATCCTAATGAAGACAATATGCTCCAGAGCTGGTTACTTTTAGTGTACATGTAAGTGTGCTCTAATCACTCACTCCCTAAAAATATCCTCCATTATTTTGAACTTCTACCTTAAAATCATATCTCGCTAGCATTGATATGCTTTTCCCCCAAATTTCCAATAAAATATCCATGAAAATACAGTAAGTGGTGAAAATACACAGTACATGAGAACTTAGTAATAAGCTTCATACCAGAATTAGGATTGTATTGAATAAAGCTGGAAATTTAAGTAACAGAGTACTTACTCTCATCTTAATGAAAATAGACAGAAACATCCCTCACTCTTTGTCTACATTTGTTTCTTGTTTCAGGAATACAAGCCCTACACCAGTCTCCAAACAGAGCAGATTGTTTCTGTACATTTGTGGAGTCAGTCAGGTTTGATGTGCACAGGTATCCTGGTCCCTGACAAGAGTTGTAGGAAATATACTCAGTGGTTATTGGGCTGACTGTTCACCATAGGGACCAGACAGGATCGTTTATTACCTTGCCTCTACTATCCATCAAGATTGACAACAGGGGCAGTGAATCTGTAAGGTGGGCTTCTGAGAAATCTCATTGCTCAGGGTCTTGATGAATTCAAGGAATAATGGCAGTGAAAATACAAATCAGGAGAACTGTAAAAGCATTACGGGTATAGGGTGATGCAGCAAAAGGGCAGAAAATGAGAGGCAGATATTTAAAATTGAGATATTACCTGTAGTCTTGTTGTAATGGATAAGGTTTAAAGCATTGAGGTGGAGAGGAGAAAAGCATCATTGAATGTAAGATGATGAAGACATAAAGAGTCCAGGTGGAGATTATTTCATCAATAGAGATACTGATATCGCTAGGACCAATGAAAGGAGAAGGGGAAGAAAGAAACTCTGTGAACCAGAGGCTAAAATCTAGTAAGAAAAGGATGGGAGAGAGAGCAGGCAAGTCAGCGCAAGAGAGAATAATGTTGCTGTGAGAGTCCCAGGTGTGTTCCACGGACCAGCAAGCTCTGGAGTCCCTGGCAGTTTTTACAAATGCAGAATCTCAGGTCCTATTCCAGACCTACCTATCTAATCAGAGTCTGCATTGCATTTTCACAAGAATCTCATATGATTCATGTTAAATTTGAGGCACACTGGTACAGGGAGACAGTATGCACCTCAAAGAACATAAGATTATTTCCTCCTTTCAAAGGAGAGAGGAGTGATGTCTGGAAGCATTGCTGAAGAGCCAGGAGAACAGTTAATATGACAACCTGTCTCTGACATAAGCAACATGTAAGAAAAGGGCCTCGGCTTAGAAGGTGGCATGGGAAGCTTGTTCTCTGCAGAAAATTAGTTTTCCTTTAAAGCTGTTTTCCCGGAAGCACGTTATACTCAATTGAGGAGCTTTAAAAAATGTTAATATTCAGGTCTCACTCCTAGATTTTCTGATTTCGACTGGTCTGCACGCAGAGCAGAGATAGAGTTTTATTTGTTTGCTTGTTTTTTGTTTTGTTGTGATTACAATGTGCATGCAAGGTGGAGAACAACTGTTTTAAGATCCAGGGGAAAACGTGAAAGGCTAAGAAATTGAGAACATGGGATTTTCTTCTTAGCAGGAAGCAGATCTCAGGGAGCACCCTGGAAGTGTTTGGGTGCCCTGTGTTGACTGGGGGTGTCTGAGGGTTATGGGGTGTCTCTCTGAGTGACCAACGACTGGTAATGTTTGCTAGTGAATCAGGTCTAACAAGAATTGAACCATGACAATGCAGCCACCAGATCTATTGCTGTCCCTCTTCATGATGAAATTTAGGGTTGGTGGCTCCTTCTGTCTTTTACTGGAAATAACTCACAAGTGTTTAGCTTTGAGCTTCCCTAGTGTTCTCCCAGGTAGAAGTATTCCCAAACAGACTGCACTTCCTGAGCCTCAAGCGGTACAGCAGAGTTCACGGGCAGTGGCTCATTAAGACTTGGAGTAGCAATTTCTTAACTGGAGGATTTAAATTTACAAATAAATAAATAAATATATTTATAAATAAATAGAAATAAATAATATTATATTACTTACAATAGACTTTTTCTTTAAGATTTTTAAGATTCCACTTAATTTCTACCTTAGCACATCTTCTGGTATCTTTAACTCAATGACAACTTGGTTCCTTTTCCCTTAGAGACCCTGTAAGACTTGATTATTTGTAATCCTTTATAACAGTCTCCAAGCTAGTCACCCTGCTGTGACTTTGCCTTCTAGTAACCATTTATCACAAAGTAACAAGAGTAGTCCCACTAAAACATGGATGCATTTGTTACTCCCTAGCTTAAAACTCTCTTGTGGCTCTCCATCTGTCAGAATGAAATACAGACTACTCATTTAGCCTTGCTAGTCTATCAAGGCTGGTTATTGAACTGTGTGCACATGACACAATTCACAGAGATCATATGTACAGAGGTGGAGCTGTAGGACATATCCAGGTAGCTTGAAGAACTGGGAACACATGTGATACCAAATGCACTGGGACTCCTTCCACAAGTCAACACAGCCCATTTAATAATAGTTCAGAGGGCGAACCACAGGTGTTTCTTATTTATTAATGCACCTACTTAAAAAGATCTGTATTTAGCTTTACAAAATACATCTGGTTCTTTTACACTTATTTGGCTCAGTAGAGAGTTCCCAACTGGGTTGTTTCTCTAAATGAAACCTCACTGGATTCATCACATGACCACCAGGGCCCCCTTCCACATCTCTCCCATCATCTCATACAATTCTTTCCAAGTTCAGAGCACTTCAGGTGCACTAGAATATTTCCTATGCTTCAAGTGAAACCAACCGATCTCACGTAGAGAACAAAAATTCCAAACACTGAATTCTTCGTATCATTCATGTCTCAGTGAACTTTCTCCTGGTCCCAACCACTCAGTCTCGATCACTCACAACACTGATTCTTCCGCATTCTTCCTCATATTAACTAGTTTCATTTCTTCTTGTAGTTATCATTGTCTGTGGTTATCAAGCTCATGTTTCTGTTTTGCTTTGTCTTTTTATTCATTGTTTTTCCTCCTTCCACCTTCTCAATGCCACAGTCTCCCACCTTTCCTGTCCCCCAAAATATGTTTCATGAGGTAGGAGAAAAGAGATCTGGTGTTGCTCTATCTCTAGCACTGATATCAGTGCCTTAACATTAACAAGGCATTTAAAAAATATTTTTTGTCAGACTCTTCCTTGGAAATTCTTTACATTACCCTTCTTTTTTTGTTTATTATTTTCTTTAATTGAATGATGAATACCATTGTTTCCTATAAACATATAAACATACTATTTTTTGTTGTTAAACTCTCATATATTAAATGGAAAGTACCTTGGTGCTTAAATTCCCTGTCCAAATTGCCCTTGATGCTATTTATTTCCTCTTGTGGTTCATGTGGACAGAGGAGGGACTCCTTGGAAAGCCCTGCTCAATTGTCTGAGCAGTGGGGCGGAGATTTGGGGGTCATCTGAAGCAGTGTGTAGATTACTCCCTTCCATAGTGAACAGGCGAAAGGCTGCAGTGCTCAGCATTCTGTGATGACATTGCCCTTCACTGCCTGACTTTTCTTCCATGCCCTTAGAGTCCACTATAGCAAATACCATCACTTACCCACTTTTTACTTGCACTGGCTTTAATTCTGGATTGGCAACGCCCAAAAGAGCTTCTGAAGTCACATGGTCTAACTTGGATGATGTTGGAAAGAGCTCTGGCTATAAAGAAAGCAGGTTTCACAAGAGCGTTCTAGCCTGTGGGTCAGTTGGGTTAGGCTAAGTAATACCACAGTAACAACCCACAACCTCAGGAGCTTAAAGCAGCAAAGATTGACTCCTTACTCATAGGAATTCCATGTGGGTTCAGATGACCCTAGGGGATGCTGTCACGTATGAAGGCTTTGCAATGCTCCTTTGCACAGCCCGTATTTCCACTCTGGCCATTGAGTTGGAGAAGGAAACCCAGGAAAGTCTTGACCTGGCAATTACAAGTTTCTGCCTGAAAGTGATTCATATCACTCTCCTCACCTTTGGCCCTTGGCTGGCCAAGGATGTCTAATGACCACACCTGACTCTAAAGGAGGGTAGGGAGATTCCCTGGGAGGAAGGAGGCCTGGGTGGTGGTGAGGGCTGAACTGCTCATGGTAGCCCTGGAACACTGAGGCGGGCACACAGACAGGGCTGCAGGAAATATCTCCTGTGTAATAGACCCAGATGCAACAAACACAAACTCAGATTTGCAAAAGTGTAGCTTTCATTTTTGTATAGCAGCTTCAGTCACCAGCCCTATTCTGCTGGATGTAGATACAAAACATACTGTCAGTGATAAATTCAGTCACCTTTTGTTTTCTTTTTATGGAATTGGAATCTAAACTTGAATTCAGTCACATTCCTATGACTCAAAACATTTTCCCTCCTATCTCCTCAAGGGCTTAGGTTTACAGCGACACTTGGTGGGGGGAGGGGCAGCCATAAGCAGACCCTCTGCGGCTTCGATGCACCACATCACGGTCCAGGTGCCCGTCATTGCCCGTGTGCAGAGGGCGCCCCGCTGATGTGCGGCACCCACTGAGAGGTGGTCACCGCCCCACGCAGTCCCCTTACCGCAGCTGCTACCCCCCGTCTCCCATTATTCTTGTTATGAGACACCTATGGCACTAAAATTATTCATCTTGCATAAATCTTTCTTTCCTTCTTCGACCCAATACACTGCATAAAATTGAAAGGGAAACAGCTCTATACATCGGAAGATAGAACGGCAACTTCTCATTTTATTATTCATGGAGAGAGTATTGTCCTTTTCCTAAATTTCAGAAGCTGTAAAGCAACAGAGTTAGATTTAACTGAGATTAATATTTTTTTCTTTGAATCTGCAAGTATTGTTTTGCCAAGCAGTATTATCATTCTGATCCCTAGAGAGAAAGGCCATTTTCAAAAGAGGGAGAACATTTAGTACCTCATATTTCTGCTTCTGTGCCCAACCAAGAAGAGGTTTGCAACAGCAAGATTGAGGTTTTTAAATCCTCTAAAAGGAAAGCTGTATTATGCAAGCAATGTTGTGGCATTCCATATTAATACTGCATGCTATCAGAATTCATTTTCACCCATTTAGAAGGTGTAGAAACATGCTAAGCACTTTGGTAAAATGATTGTATGTGCATGCCATAAGGGTGGAAGCAAATACTAAAAATATACAACTCCAGTACTTTATGAAGGACAACTTTAATCTCATACAAATGACTACTTACTGTAAAATTTTATTATCTGCAACTGGTAGAGAGATAGCTGCTTCACTGAACTTCTGTTTGCTTCTTACTGCAAAACTCATAAAGCAATATCCACTGAAGTTAGTAGAGGTTTGAATAAATAACCATAAAATCTGTCATATATTTTAACCAGAAACTGTGCTGTTACATTATTAAGGGAATCTCTCCTTTTAAATTGTATTCATTTAATTGAATTACTGGGCATTAACTTGATGTAAGCATACAGGAATTCACAATGTAATGTATGCTATTCATTGAATCATATTTATAACATTACTTGACTTTATGGGCCATTCCAGTATTTTTGGATGAGGTTATAATTTTTCATATAATTTTCCATTCTTTTTCAGTTAGTCTTAGAATTACTCATTTCGGGTAGTGAGAGAGTCTTAGGCTCAGTACTATTGTTGATAGACCTGTTTCTTACTCAGATTCCCCACACACACACACACACAAAAGAAAAAAGCAGAGGGATTTGAATTTTTTTAATTTGTTTTTATTTTTAACATTCTCATAGTTTTACAATATATGTTGATGAGGCATAATTGCAGATTGAAAATTACAAGATAGAAGTTTCATCTCTTCTACTTTCTTTTTAGGTGATTGGGATATGAGAATTTATTAAGGTAGTTCATCATTACAGTAAATCAGGTGATGTCTGTCCTTAGATAGCTTTGAAAATCTATCATAAAGATGGCCTAAAATATTACATTTAACTTACTTTATTTAAAGGGATGACTATGACATAAATATCAACTCACAATGTAGGGTTAACATTTTTCATAACCAGGGAGTTTCATGATTATTAGTACCCAGGTTTAAAGAAAAAATATGATAAAATGCTAAGCATAATCAAATATTTGACCTGAGAATAGGTACAATGCAATGAAAGTCACATTAATGTGTTTGTCAGAAAATCTGTTGTTCTAGACCTGTCTTTAACAAATTGCTCTAATGCTAAATCTGTTATTCCATACATGAAGTGGAGGTGAAAAAGATCTCACACTGATAATGTAACAAATAAGCTTGAATTTGAAAATGAGTAGTGCTTTTTGGGAGCTGAAAATATAATGAACACTGGGACTACAGAATAAATAGTGTAAGCAACCACAGTAGCTACAGAAACCACCTTTGCCAAACCAAAATTTAGGAACCAAAATTAACGTATGAAACATGTGCAAGTTGTGTAGATGTTTGTGAGAAAATAATTGGTGAACCAAAAAAAAAAAAAAAAAAAAGATAACGTGGTTTGTTTCCACACTGCTAGGAGGTTTTCTCAACAATTTGGAAAGAAAAACAATATATAACAGGAGCTATTAAACACTTGAAGACTTAAGGTAGAAATAGGAAAAGAATAATGGTGATGAAATTTCCAAAATAATCAAATGTAAAAAAGCAGGTATTATTTTGTTCTCTACTTACTGTTTCTAATGATATCACAAGTCATAAATTACAGCACATACATAAAACTCAACAAAGACCAAATGTAATTCATTATTACTTCATTCTGGAAATTTCTTCCTTCTCTCTATTTAAATAAATTACAAAAAAAATCTAATATTGGATTTTTATTGTTACCGAACTCAGGTCTGGCTGTTCGCCCCTCAAAAATCAATAGAGACAGAGGCAAATGTTGGTAGAAAGGAAAGTTGCTTTTAATCAGAATGCCGGTGACATGGGGAGATTGTGGACTCAGGGTCTCCCAAAAACCAACTCTGAAGATTCTGCTTGATCATGAAAATTTTTAAATGGAAAAAGGGAAGTAGTCTCAGTTAATCACTGAGATGTGGATCAGACTTGTCACCACCCACCACTACTGGCAAGCTTGTCGACTCCTTGGACTCCTCGTGAAGTCTAGATGTTATCTTGCTCACAGTTTGGACACACAGTGTGTTCACGAGATTACTGAAGGGGAAGCTAGGGAAGAGATCCAGTCATCTGCAGATTACTTATTCTTTATTTCTACTTCTTTGATCTGCAGAAAAAACCAACAGAGTAGGCAAGGTATTGTGTGATCAAAAGATTTGAAAGGTATGCTTGGGCCACAGATGAGTAGAGCATGGGGGTGCCTGGTTTAAGGTTAGTTACAAGGTAACTTTGCTTCAGTTGAAAAAAAAATGGGTTTCCTACTCATGGGCAGTTTCCTGCAGAGAGCTGCATACAATATTTTAGTAACATTTTCTTCCCACCCCTGGTTTAGCTTACAATTAACTACTAAGTCCAGTTATTTAATCGACTCCATTTTCCCAACCCAATCTCAAATTTTAATACTCACTACCTTTGGTGTGGTTCTGATTTCTATAATCACTTTTCTTAAGTATTAGATGATCTTCTTTCATTCAATTTTCCCAACCCAAATTTACTCTCAATGCTATGACCAGGGCTATCTTTCTAAGATATAAATTTTATCATGACATTATTCTATCAACTCTTCAATAATTCTTCACACTGCACAGTTAAGTATAGAGACTTTTTATCTAATTACCATCACACATCCTGACACAATGGATATCCACTCCATGTACCTTATATGTCAGATACATGGAGAAACATCTATGTTGTGAGTAAGATAATTTGTTTTAAATATAAATTTTAAGAGGCTGCAATTTGCATTAAATTGACCAAAACTGTGTGTCAACAGATCATATTATTTTCAGATCCATGATTTTTCAAAGTCCCTTAATATTCTCAGCAAATATTTCACATCACCTACATATACTAGATAAGGACATTTTTCATGTTTAATTTTTATCTAATAAGTGTTCCATTCCACAATTGACTGAGTAGGTAGCTCATTTCCATGATGTTTCAGTTCATGATGATATGATCAGGTTGCTGTATGGTCTGTAAGGACTAAGACCTTGGTCGCTATTACCAGTTTCACTCTCCTTTTCTCATAGTCATCTATGAATAAATTTTTAAAATATTTTTTGTTTTCTTAGTTAATAAAGGAAAGTCACTTTTCCCTCATTTAAGAGCAAAGACATTCTTTAATTAATCTCTCCAAAGATGATAATTTCCCAGCTCTCACAGTAGCATGTCAAATAGCCTACACTTGTAGGTTCATGGTGTCCTATAGAGAAATCACACGCTCATGAAGGTTTCTTTGAATCTCCACGGCTTCAGGAAACTCAGGAACAAGGGGTTCATTCACAGGTAAGAGAGTAACTCTCACCCTATCTCTCTTGCCTTTGTAGAGGGTGTTGTAGTGTTTCATAGACATGGTTAGGGCATGTTTTAAAATAAGAAGAAATTGGCATATAAAAATATAAGACTACTTCCTCCAAATAAAATAAGAAGTGTAGACTTTAAATGTAACTATACATATATATTTATATATGTATCTATGTATAGATTATACATCATCTATATCATATATGTATGTTTATACAGGTATAAATATACACATAAATATAAATATATATGTTCTTAAGTTTCCCACCAAACACACTGTCAAAGAATATTTAAATAAGTAGTTAACTAAAGAAAATCAAAGCATTCTTTATAAAAGAAAGTGTAAATAGATTTTCATAGAGACAAAAAATAGTGTATGTGTGTACCTCATACAATGATATCAAAACCGCTACACTACAAATACAGACTCTTTGCTTAATATAATTATTACTCAAAAATACTTTTCAAAGTTTTGCTAAATAACTAAAATACAAGAGTATGAAAATATGATCAACAGAAAGCGTGAGCAAACTTTGTTTCAGTAGACACAAAGCTGATTTCTGGCAGATAAACTGTTATTGAAATTGTTAGATATAAGTTTATCAATTATTGTCCTTGATAAAATGCATACAAACCTACATCACATATAAATTCTCTATGTAATTATCCAAATATGTTTCTTCAAAACAATGATTAAAACGAAATATTTTATATCAAAGTGCACTATGTGTATGCTCTAACCAAAATGTAATGCAAATACTGAATTTTGTTTGCCTGCAGACATGGTTTCA